>NC_138861.1:74489913-75959232 GCF_965194805.1 Balaenoptera borealis | reverse complement strand
TTTATTGCTTCTAACATTCTGTCTTTGGTTTCACTATTATATGTATAAGTTCGAATTTCTTTCTATTTATCTTATTCGAGATTCTCTGGACTCTGAATCTATGGATTGGTGTTTTTCACTGATGCTGGGAAATCCTTAGCCCTTTTAAAATTGCCTCTGCCCGTCCTGTTTTAGTTCTCCATCTAGGATTCCAATCATTGCATCTTAAAGCCCCTCACTCTGTCCTCCATGTCTCTTAATCTTTCATATTTTCCTTCTTTTTGTTTTTCTATGCTGCATGCAAGGTAATTTCTGTTCTTCCTGTTATCTGAATCCCCCTTCAGCGCCTGCCTATGGAGACATTTTTTTAGCACCTTTATTGAGGTATAATTAACATACCATGAAATCCACTCATTGTAAGTGTATAATTCAATGATTTTATTAAATTTATAGAGCTGAGCAACCATCCCCATGATACAGTTTTAGAACATTATCCCAAAAATTTATCTCATGCTTGTTTGCACTTAATGAGTATTCAACTAATTTAAATGAATTAATTTTCAATAATTCTTGCCTTGTAAGATGACAGCACATTTTTGGCGCTCATAGCACACGCACGCAGTCATTTATGTCTCTGGGATCTTTCTAGATGTTTCGGTCATATAAATAACAGTGACAATTGATAGGTTGCCTTGTTTGGATATTATCAGTGATGATGATGACAATGGTGATGAAGATAATGATGATGGCTACCAATTGTTGAATGCCTACTCTTTACCTGGACCTACATTGGATGTTGTATGACTGTTAGCGTTACTGATGCCATCTTGGGCCCACACAGTTCCTCCTGTTCTTCCACTGTCCCTACCCAGGATTATGCTGTGCGGTAAATCACTTTTTCATTGTTAAGGGCTTTGTAGTTAATAGATATCGTTTAATAATCATTACAACCAGGCAGCCTCTATGCTCTGGTAGTCTCCAAACCATGATGAAATCCTTTGTTGATGTATTCCCGGCGCCCATGAGACTAGTTACCCATTCATAAATCTCGACTTAGGAATGCACTCCCTGTTTCCAAGCACGTACCCCCATACCCTAGGTTATCTATAAAAGTATCCCAGTGGCCCCTTGGCAGTGTGGAGTGCGGCTGCAAATACTTCTAGATCATTGTCCGCCCAATTCACCCTGTGAGTTACCCTATGATAAACTGATCCATTCATTAAATGGAGCTGCCTGCCTCATTTTTTGGTCTCAAGATAATTTCTCAGTTCGATGGGCACTTTTTGTTCTCCCTGCCCTCCAACAGATGTTTTACACATTTTACCTTATTTAAGCTTCAAAATAACACTAGGAGGTAGGTATGATTTATCTCCATTTCAAGGTGAGAAAACTGCCTCTGAGAGGCTGTCTTGCCTTAAACCTCACAGCCATGAGCAGTGGAGTTGAGAGGCAAGCTCTAGTTTGTTTGATCTCTGAATTTTAATCACTATAAACTAGTTGGTATATAGGCAAGCTCCTTATTGTCCTTCTCTGGGCTTTGGATGATGTTTTAGCCATTTAGTTCACCTTCAAAAATACAAGAAAATGTAGAGAAAGCAAATCAACCATTTTGCTCCCTATTACCAACTCCTCTAAATGTTGGTGAGAATGGTGGTTGAAGTCGAAGTTAATGTGAGGCTCCAGAATCATCTGTTGACTTCCCAGGTTCATGATCTGCCCTCTCCCTTATGTACCATGGGAACTTCCTCATATCCTTCAAGAACATTTTTGCCTTTATATTTCAAAGAACAGTCTTGTTCATTCAAACCTTGTGAGAAAAACAAAATGTTGGGTTTGCAGAAGGGGCTGGGGTCTGAAGTGCAGAGAGAGGCATTAGAGAAAGAGGGCAAATCAAGAATTGCAGATCAGTGAGAGTGTAGGTGAAAATACCACCTTGCCTTTGCTTCAACAGTTGTTATTGTGGCTTATAAATTAACAAGCTGTCACCCATATGTCTCCTTCACTGTTGATACCACTTTTGTTGGTTAAATGCAGCTTTTATGATGTGGGTTCGACGAGGGGTTTAACCTCACAAGGGCTGGGTCCTCAGGGTAAAGGCTCCTAATTGAAATAAATGTTCTCCAGTGGCTCGCCTAGATGTCTCCGTCCGTGGTTGGCTTTGAAGTGTGCATGCTTTTTCAAGCACATCAGCAGGACCCTGGTGTATTTTATGAGACTGACCTTTTTCTTTGTGGTCTGTGGCTTAGCAGCTGCTCTTGTTCTATAGGTAATGAAGAATGAGGACAGGCAAGCACTCTTGTCGTGGTTGCTTGTCTCAAAATGTGTTCTAGGGCAGCTGAAAACACTTGTGTTGACACAACAGGCTGCCGGGCCTAAGGGCCAAACAGCCCTTAAATGGCATCATTTGCCGCTAATCAGGGTATGCTTTATCCTTGGGGAATGTGTGGTCTAGAAAACTGGTATGGGTAAACTGACTTTCTCCACTGCTTACATCCAAATATTCCAGTTGACTAGGATGTGAAAACAGTTTTCACTTGGTGAGCTAATCAATCAACAACTACTTGGACTGACTGTTGAGAAGGATACAGGGACCTCAAACAGGTTGAGTGAAAAAGAATGCTGCTGTTGATTAGTTATGTCTGCCTAGACATTGGTATGGGGAATGCGGTATATGTGCTAACCCATACAGCACCCTTATATAGCTCTAATTATGTTCTAAGTGCTTTACGTATATTAACTAATCTGATCCTCTCAACGACCATATGTAATATTATATAGATAGGGAAACGAAGGCATAGAGAGATCAAGTAGCTTGACCAAGGTCATATAGCTAGTAAACTGCCAAAGCAGGATTTGAATCCAGGGAGTCTAGCTTCAGAGTTTAGGTTCTGAACCACTGTGTCAAACTGCCTCAATTGTCCTATTATAATCAAGTCAGACTACCTGGGTTAGCCTCATCCAGTAAAAGCTTCACATTTTTTCTTGGCATCACATACAAGAAGGGGTCTTCTCCACCATGATACTTACTTACTGGACTTTGTGGGTCTCTATTGCCCTTCCTTCCTCCCAGGCTGACCAGGACTTAGATATCTGACCTTGCAAAACAAGATGGCTTTTTTAAACAGACAGTGAAGGCGGAAGTCCCCAGGTGTACACAGCATGTGTGGGTGATAACCACAGGTCCAGGTTAACCCAGGTCTCTGAAATGAATAATGTCTAAAGGTGACAGGAAAAGTTGAAGATAATTGTACCATGGAAGGTATTCCAAGCCCGTCACTTGCCCTACCCATGCCTCTATTTACCACTCAGGTGAGCCTTTTTCCTTTCACATAACCATTTATTAAGCACTAAGCACTTAACTTGCATTATTTCATCTTATCCTCACAACAGCCCTAGGAGGTAGGACTTCATTTGCATTACACAAGTGAGGAAACTGTAAGACTCAGGGAGTGTAAGCAAATTTTGTTTGACTCCAAAGTCCTTCTCAATGGAATCAGAAATTTACAATTTCTTTTGCTGGGGTTGCTGCTGAATCCCCAGTTAAATGGAAATCCCAGTAAGCAAAACATTCAGTGGCAATGGGGTCCCAGAGGCCCACCTGGCAGGCTCTTATCCTCCCTTTCCCACAGCAACCCCCCAGACTCTCTAGTCCATCACAGACCACATTTGGGAAACCCCTGAAAGTTCCCTGCAGTTTAGCAGATTAAAAATCCCATCCCAACTCTGTGTGGTTGACTGGCCGATGATGTCTCCTCTTGCTGGAAGATTTCCTGTCCAAAGGCACTTGGGGAGCATTTCCCAGCCATTAAACAGAGACTCCTCTTTTGACTCAACAGAAAGATACTGGAGGAAGTACACCTTCCTTGTCTGCAAGTTTTCCAGTCTTCTGCAGCACAAAGGCTGTTGTTTTCAAATTAACTGTTACTCTCTCTTAGGTAATCAATGTTAACTTTGATATGGTTCCTTCATAACTTTCTATTTCATACAAATATATCTCTACCTCTATCATCTATCTGTCTATCATCTCCCTCTCTCTCTGTATATATATTTCTTGTTCTTTAAAGGAATGGGATTATTATATATTCTGCAACTTACATTTTTAATTTCTACTGTATCATGATTATCACTCCAGATCACTACATGTAAATGAAACTTATAATTTCGCATTGCATGGACATACCAAAAGCCTGGCATTTTCAGGTAAGAAATATCACATTAGCTACTGGAAGTTTAAGACCTTATATTTGGGGCCCACTTCTAACAAATGAGAGGTTGGAATGCATTTGTTTGTTTGCGTTAAAAGCAGAGTCAGGAGGAAGTATGTGATAATAGATTTTAGTCAGTTTATTAGATAAAGATGATCCACATGTGAAAGCCTAGAGCAGTGCCAGGTAAGGTGCATGTGCTCATTAAAGGTTAATTAAATCTGAAAGTATAATATCCTTTAGTAAGTCAAAAAGGGCTGAGAAAGTAGAAGGTATATTAGTGTGCCTGGATTGATTTTTATTCAGTGAATTTTAAAAGGAAGATTATTAGCTTTTCTCAGATGTCTAAAGGAAATTGGAAGAGAAGGAGTTATTTTCCAATCACACATATGCATCTACAGTTCATTTGCCTATGATTAAAATAAAGCCAGACCACACCAGGGTTACATTAGATATTCACTGCTCAGACAACAATGGGCTATCACTTTCTCTTTGAACTGTTCTCCAATGATTGCAAGTCCCCTACCCCCAAGAATGTCAATCCTTACCCCTGTTTGGGCTGATTAGTAAAGCTTTAGCCCCCTCTTAACCGACGATGAAAACAACTGCATGCCAGGTACTTTCAGGCCATATAACCTCCAACTCCCTGACATTCTGAATCCATCAAAATCCTAGTTGATGGAAACAATGCTTATGCACAATTGTCTAAAGAGTAATCAGTTCATCTCTCCTCCCCTATGAAATGCAAGTTCCATCCATGAACATAAAAATGTTATGTGCACGGACGAGACTATTTTGTACCGTTGCTGAATTATACTTTGGGATATTCCATCAGCTTCCACCTTAGATTAAGGAAATTGTAAAAAGAACATTATTGTGATTAATGTTTGGTGTTTGGAGTTGAGAAGACCTCAATGTTAATCCCAGCTCTGCCGTTTATTAGCTTTAAGACTTCAGGTGAGTCATGTAATTTCTCTGAGCCTCGGTTGCCTCATTTATTAAATAGAAATAAGAACAGCTCCTAGCTCACTGGCTGTCTGTAGAATTAAATGAGATAATCCAGGTTAAGTGCTGGCAGGACAGTACTCAATTCATGGTCTTCCTGGAGCAGCCTTGGCTGAGGGTCTAGACACCTGGAGGGCCTGGCTTTCCATTTCCTCCACCCTGTGGGTCTCAGACAGTCTCCCCACATATGTCCCCAGCCTCCCTGGCAGGTCCCCGCTTGCCTCTTCACCCTTTCAGGGAAAACCTAGCATAATGCCTTCTATGAACCTAGGCTTTAAAAATTGAAGGCTCCAAAAGGGAGGGGATGTTTTCTTCCAGCAGCTTCTGCCTGTCACACAAATTAACCTTTTAACAAATTATACTGCCACATCTGAAAAAGTGTTTTTTGATCTGTCAAGTGTTTTGCAAGTTCACAGAATATAACTCAGGGCTTCACTATTTGTCTAACCCGTCTGTCGGCTGGTCCCAACAAGCAGCAGCACATCAGCTGTGGACTCTAGAGAATGCCCTGCAAACCACATGCTCGACAGTACAGGGCACCGTCCCCATCATTGTTTTTAGTGGACTTGCATTGATTACAAAAGAAGCAGAAGGACATAATGGAGGAAACTTCTTCAGATCTGTCGAATCCCAATTCCACCAAAGGCTGCTTGGCGCCCAGGTGCCTTCTGCTGGGTCGTTTAAACTCTGTGTGTGTGTGTGTGGCGGGGGGTGGGGGTGGGGGGTGTGGACTCACCATCTTTGAAATGAGATGGTCACAATGTATCAGCGATTTCCAAAATACTCAGTAAATAGGAGGATGGGAGTGGGTGGGACTTTGAGTTCCCACCCTTGGTTTAACCAGAACTACCTGACGTTTATCTGGTCCGTATATCTGGTTAGAAGAAAGACATCTGCTACCCAAAGCAAGAAAAAGGTTGTAAAAACCACTGGCTTGGTTGATCTCTGGGGTCTGTGATTCTGTGAATGCAGCAGAATCTGCTAAGAACGGGCGATGACCTTTCTCTTGTGCGTTGTCCCACCCAGGCCCTCTCTTAGACGTGAGCAAATAACAGGTGCAGCCCCAGCCATGGCTTCAGAACCCAGACACACAATGTCAGGACTGAACCCTCTGGGATGTGCACGGCTTCCTGGGAAACATAAGTTTTGGCAAAGTGCCTCCTAGCCTGGCTTTGGCGAACCGATCGCTCTCTCTTGCTTACCTCACCTTCATCCCCAGTCTTGCCCTGGGCTGCGCAGGTTTGAAGTAGATGAATCCGGACTCAGACAGGCAACTGTCCGCTTTCTCTCTTGGCTGCCTTAGCTGCTGCTTTGGCGTTTCCCTGCTAGCCAAGTGAAGCCGATTCTAGAACCGGAGGCACTAGCTTCAAAGTCACAGCAGGTGATATTAATTAATCAATCGTTGAATCCCAATTATCCAACAAACATTTTCCGAGGACTTCCCCCGTAGGAGGCTCAGGCATGGGTGCCAGGCATACGGGGATAAACAAAGCGTGGATGGTGCCTTCAAGAAACGTCTGGGCTCCTGGAGGAGATGGATCACACATGTACAACCCATTACCAGGGGATCAGGGTACACACAGTGCCTTGGGAGCACAGAGAAGGGCTCAGTTAGCTTTGCCTGGGGAATTGGAAGGGGAATTATGGTGCGTGGAATATAGTATCTCCTCAGTAAATATGTACTGAATGAGGGGGTGTTTGAGAAGGCAGACTCGGGGCTACACTGCTTAGAATTGAATCCCAGCTCCTTCAGTTCCTCAGACATGAGATTTTTGGCAAGTTACGTAACCCCTCTGTGTCTCAGTTTTCTCACCTGAAAAAAATGGGGCTGATAGTACTGACTTCACCTCACAGAGTTGCTATGAGGATTAGATGTCGACACAGGTGAGGTCCTCAAATCAATGTCTGGCACGCAATCCGTGGGTCAGTGCTGAGGACCGTGGGTATTGAACAGGAGTTGGTAGGATAGAGAAAGGAGGGGAAGATGGGATCCAGATTAAAAACACAGGAGGTCCTTTCAGTAACTCCCAGAGGGAACTTGCTCTTATCAGCATTCAAAAACAAACAAACAAAAAACACAAAAATACCTGGCCCGGGGTCCACAGTTCCCTGAATTTGCCTTCCCTTCCCCAGCCTCATGCTCTTCCCCATCCCTCCCTTTCCTTTTCTTTCCTCCTTCACCTCCCTTCCTTCTCTTTTTCCCTTGCTCCATCCTCTTTTCTTTCCCTCTGTCTTATTTTTCTCTCTGCTCTGTCCTCTCCTTCCCTTCACCTCCCTTCAGCCCTCTGATATCTGCTCTTTTCATCCTCCCTTTCTCCCCACCGCCCCTCTCCCTGTATTCCTGGTCTTCCTGCCCCTACCCAGCCCAGGCCAGCTGGCCCTATAAACAATCTCCGAAGCATGGAAAACCAGACCTTCCTCTGCTCTTCATCCATCCCTCTTCCTCTAGCAAGCGGCATCAGAATAGAATGAAGACAGACCAGAGCAAAGAAATAAATCTTTTTTGTTGTTGTTATTGTTGCTTCTCAGGGAAGAGTACCCCTGGGTGCCCTTTCTTGCCAACACAGCCAGGGCTCTCTTGATGACATTTGTAGCTTGGGGTGATCACGGCTTTTGGCCTGCTAACTTTTTACTGTCAAACACTCTAGCAGTTTTCAGGGTTTAAATGGCAGCAATCAACATGGACAGAACCACCCCTGCTGACACCCTGAGGGGGACAAAGCCTGGATCCACAGAAAGACAAAATTCACGAGTTTACTGCACTCAGAAATTAATGCTCAAGCATGAAGAGTGATCCCTTCCCTCCCAGAAGTCTGGCCTGGGCATCTCCCTTGAGGGGCCTCCCTTTTCTCTATTCTGCAAACGATTCCTGCACGTTGATCATGTGTCTAACACCTTTCGAGGCTTTAAGGAGGCGACACTGACAGGACAGAAGGGAGAAGGGGTCCCTGCTCTGCTGGGATCAATTCGAACGGGTGAGACAGACCATGAACAAGCAAGAGCATCACTAATAAACTTGTAGGTAGTTACAAGTGCAATATAGAAAATAAAATAGAGTAATTAGTAAACGCATCTTGGTGGGGAAGTGTTCGCTTTAAATCGTACAGTCAGGAAAGTTCTCCCTGAAAGGGATCCATTGAGCTGAATCTTTAATAACACGAAGGAGCCTCCATGTACACCTGGGGAAAGGCAAGCACCAAAGACTCAAGGTGGGAAGAGTTTGGAGAAAAAGACCCAGAGGGATGGCACGTAGGGACTTAGTGGAGAGGTGATATGTGATGAAACTGGATAAGCAGGAAACGACCGGGTTTTATCAGACACATTTACAAGTCCCTTTGTAAGTAACAGTAAGTAACAGAGACAGATTGGACGATTTTATCAGAAAAGGCATTTATTGAAAGGAACTTAGGTAGCCCACAGGATTATCAAGGACATATGTGGAAAAGTGACAAGTGCAAGGGACAGCAGCTGCACACGACATTGCTAGTGCTTGTGCTACCATCACTGTCACTGGACACTTCCACTGGACACCAGCCAATGCCACTTTGGCTGCCTTCCAGATAGAGTCCCTGCAGTCACCGAAGCTTGATTCAAACGGTGGGTATGTGGGTATGTTAGGGTTCTCCAGAGAAACAGAACCAATAGGATGTAGGATGTCTATCTATTCTATTCTATTCTATTCTAGAATTGAGTCACATGATTATGGAGGCTGAGAAGTGCCAAGATCTACACTTGGCAGGCTGGAGAACCAAGAGGGCCTATGGCATAAGTTTCAGTCCAAGTCTGAAGGCAGGAAAAGACTAGTCTTCTCCAAGACATTGTCCCAGAGCACGGCATGGAAGAGATGCCTATCGTCATGCAAATGACAATATAAAGTAGACATTACAGGTATGATTATATTACAGGTATGATTCAGGAGAGTAGGCAAGGTTGGAGATAGCAATTGGCAGGATGGGCTTGGGAGCCAGAGAGCTTTGCTTGGACTTTTGTTTCTGCTAATTACTAGTTGTATGATCCTGAGCAACTTGCATAAGATCTTTGAGCTCCAGTGTCCTCAATCATAAAGCAGGGTTGTGTTCGTTTCCTAGGGCTGCATTAGCAAAGTATCACCAAACGGGTGGCTTAAAATAACAGAAATTGTTCTCTCACAGTTCTAGAGGTTTGAAGTTAAAAATTAAGGTGTAGGCAAGGCCAGGCTCCCTCTGAAGGCTCTAAGGAAGAATTCTCCCTTGTCTCTTCCCAGCTTCTAGTGGTTGCCAGCAAGCCTTGACATTCTTTGGCCTGCAGCTGCGTCACTCTGATTTCTGCCTCTGATATCAAATGGCATTCTCTTCTCCCCTTTCTGTATGCCTCTGTGTCTCTGTGTTCAATCTCCCTCTCCTTTCTCCTATAAAAACACCAGTCACACAGACCTACTAGAGAATGGACTTGAGGATACGGGGAGGGGGAAGGGTAAGCTGGGACAACGTGAGAGAGTGGCATGGACATATACACACTACCAAACGTAAAATAGATAGCTAGTGGGAAGCAGCCGCATAGCACAGGGAGATCAGCTCGGTGCTTTGTGATCACGTAGAGGGGTGGGATAGGGAGGGTGGGAGGGGAGGAGACGCAAGAGGGAAGAAATATGGGGACATATGTATCTGTATAACTGATTCACTTTGTTATAAAGCAGAAATGAGCACACCATTGTAAAGCAATTATACTCCAATAAAGATGTTTAGTAAAAAAAAATAATAATAAAATAGAAAAAAATTTTAAATAAACAAACAAACAAACAAACAAATAAATAAATAAATAAATTGAACTACCATATGACCCAGCAATTCCACTCCTGGGTATAGATCCAGGAAAGAAAAAAAAAAAAAAACAGCAGTCACTGGGTTGGGGCCATCCTAATCCAGTATGACTTTACCTTAGCTTGATTATGTTTGCAAAGATCCTAATTTCCAAATAAAATCACATTCACAGTTCAGGGGTTAGTAATTCAACATATCTTTTGGTGGGAACACAGTTTATCTCACAACACGGGATACTGTTTTAACTACCTGGTACATAATAGTTGCTCAATAAATGATTGCTCCTCTTCTTTCTGTTCTCTTTGGTATGGACTCCATGGGAAGCTATGGTGATGGGGTAGTTCTGAACATACTGGTGGAAAGCAACAATGACAACACACATGCTTCCTTAGCACGGTAATTCTGGATCCGTAAGTTAGGGAAACAAAACTTTTAGAACGCTACTGTCTTTGTATTTAATTGTCATTTGGAACCTTTTGCATTGTGCTGGAATTCAGTCGATAAGCATTTGTAGATTAAATACTGGTTGCATTTTATTGTTCTTATATTGTTACCTTCTTAGGTTCCCTTTTGGACTTCAGGTAGCATATATTCTCTCTACTTTTCAGCACTACCCTTGGTGCTTAAAACTGGGCTTGTCACATACATAGCAGCTGCTCAATAATTGAATTGATAAATGGTGTGTAAAGCTACTCAAGTGTCCCAGACATTACATTTTCTCAGACTTACGGGGTATTAAAAATGACTCGCGAATCATTGCTAATTCTCCTGGCAGGAGTCTGACAGGGTTACTGGGGACAATTTTTTCATTAACTTTAGCTGTATGGCTGGGATTGGCGTACTTCTCAGTAACATAGAATGGAATAGAATGGGCTGTGCAGGATGTTCCGTCGTTGATTTATTCATAATACTTGTAAACTCAGAAACCATGTCAACTAGCATCAGTGCAGTGAAGTTGTCCAATAAGCCAATGTATTTTGAAAACTTTTTATTTGGAAACGACTTTGAATTTGGAGAAAATATGCAAGAATAAGAATAGCATATAGGGAATTCCCTGGCAGTCCAGTGGCTGGGACTCGGCACTTCCACTGTAGGGGTCATGGTTTTGATCCCTGGTCGGGGAACTAAGATCCCTCAGGCCACGTGGTGCAGCCAAAAAAAAAAGAGAATAATATATAGTAGAAAAGAATGGTATATAAAACACAATTAATATCCTTGACCTGGATTTACCTGTTGTTAATACTTGCCCCATTTGCCATCTATTGGCTCTTCTCTCTCTCTCCATCCCTCCCTCCCTCCCTTTCTCTCTCTCTCTCAGTTGACCTCATACCTTTCATAATTGTACTCCTTTTGTGTAGGGTCAGGGATTGCATTTAGCCATTGTGTCTCCTTGGTCTCCTTTGATCTGGAACATTTCCACAGCCTTCTTTGTCTTGCATGACACTGATATTTTTGAATAATATGATCCTTCCTCCCCCTTTTTAGTAGATTGTTCCTCATTTGGGGTCTGAGTGACATTTCCCCAAGGTTAGATTCATGGTCGCATTCCAGGCTGGATTGCTACTGAGTGATGTCATGCTTGTCTCAAGATGCACATCTGAAGGCAGAGGAGAGCCATCTGTCCCATGTTGGCAAAGCAACTTTTTAAGCAACATTTTTGTTGAAGCATAATATACATACACAAAAGTGCACAAATAATTGATGGACTGCTTAGCTGGAGATCACAAAGTGATTGCACCCATATAGTCACCACCTAGATCATAGTAGAACATTAGCAGCATCCTAAACCCCATCCTGGGTCTCCTTTCAGTCACTCCTTCCTCTCTCCCCCTTCCCAAAAGGTAATTGCTAACCTGACTTCACATATCATAGATTAGTTTTGCCTATTTTCGTATGTTTACAAAGGGAGTCATATATATGTTTTGACCCATTTGTCTTCTTTGGCTCAACATTATGTTTGTAAGATTCATCCACATTATTGATATAGTTGTAGTTCATTCATTTTCACTGCTGTATAATATTCCATTTTACTTTTTGTTTAATTTTTATTGGAGTAGAATTGATTTACGATGTTGTGTTAGTTTCTCCTGTACAGCAAAGTGAGTCAGTTATACATATACATATATCCACTCTTTTAGATTCTTTTCCCATATAGGACATTACAGAGGAGAGTTCCCTGTGCTATACAGTAGGCCCTTATTAGTTATCTATTTTATATATAGTAGTATATATTGACATATACAATCCCAATCTCCCAATTTATCCCTCTTCCCTCCCTTTCCCCCTGGTAACCATAAATTTGTTTTCTACATGTATGACTCTATTTCTGCTTTGTAAATAAGTTCATTTGTACCATTATTTTAGACTCCACATATAAAGAATATCATATGATATTTGTCTTTCTCTGTCAAACTTACTTCACTTAGTATGATATTCTCTAAGTCCATCCATGTTGTTGTATAATATTCCATTTTAAAGTACAACACAGTACATCCATTTTACAATTGATTGACAAATTGAGTTGGTAGTTTGGGGCTATTAAGAATAGTACTGCCATGAACGGGTTTGAACATATAGTTTGTTGAACCTAAGCATGTACCTCTGTTGGGCACATTCCTAGGAGTGCAATTTCTGCATCATAGTCTCTTTTTTTTTTTTTTAATTTATTTATTTATGGCTGTGTTGGGTCTTTGTTTCTGTGCGAGGGTTTTCTCTAGTTGTGGCAAGTGGGGGCCACTCTTCATCGCGGTGCGCGGGCCTCTCATTATTGAGGCCTCTCTTGTTGCGGAGCACAGGCTCCAGACGCTCAGGCTCAGTAGTTGTGGCTCACGGGCCTAGTTGCTCCGGGGCATGTGGGATCTCCCCAGACCAGGGCTCGAACCCGTGTCCCCTGCATTGGCAGGCAGATTCTCAACCACTGCACCACCAGGGAAGCCCTGCATCATAGTCTTTGAATACATTCAGCTTTAGTAGATATTGCCAAACATTTTTGCAAGGGGATTATATTAATTTTCACTCACACTAGCAGTGTGTGAGAGTTCCCATTGCTCCACATCTCACCTAACACTTTGAATTTACTGACTATAGTTTAAAGACTTGGCCAATCTGGTGCATTAATAACACAATCTCGGTGTGGATTCAATATGCATCTTCCCTATTGAGGACCTTTCCTTAGGCCTGTTGGCCATTTGGTCATCGACTTTTGTAAGGTTCCTGTTTAAGTCTTTTGTGTATTGTTCTACTGTTTTTTCTGAGATTTTCTTATTGATTGGTAGGAGGTCTATGCATAGTCTGGACTAAGTCATTTGTTGGTTTTCTGTATTGCAAATTTCTTTTATTCGGTGGCTGGCCTCTTCACTCACTCCCTTAATGGTATCTTTTGATGAATCAGAGATTCAATGTAGTCTAATATAGTAATTTTTTCCTTTATAGTTATTACTCTTGGTGTTCCGTTTAAGAAATAGTTTCTTCTTTCAAGACCATGACAATATTTTCATATTTTATCTTCTAGAAGCTTTACCTTTTACATTAAAACCAGAATCCACCTGGAATTGATTTTTGTATGTGGTGTAAGAGTCAAGCAGGATTTTCTTCTGTATGGATATTTCATTGACTTGTCTCCTTTTACTGAAAAGAGAATGCCTTCCCCTCTGCTCTACTTTGCCACTTTTATTGTCAATAAATTATCCATATATGTATAGATCTACTTCTGTGCTCTCAATTATGTTCCTTCAGTTTATTTGTATATCCTTGTGCAAGCATTACATAGTCTTTATTACCAGAGCTTATAGTAAGCCTGGATGTCTGATAATCTAAGTTTTCTAAATTTGATCTTCTTCCCAATTTTTCAAGGGGCTATCCTTGACCTTTTGTATTTTCATATAAAATTTAGAATTGGCTTATCAATTTTTAAGGAAATGACCTATGGGAATTTAGATTGGCATTGCATTAAATTTGTAGATCAGTTTGAGGACATTTACATCTTTATAAAATTGATCTTCTGGTTCATGAAAATTGGCATATGCTTCAATTTATTTAGGATTTCTTAAATTTCTCTCAGGAGCATTTTATAATTTTCAGAATGTAGATCTTGAACAGATTTTATTATATTTAATCCTAGGTATTTGATTGTTTTGATGCTTTTGTAAATGATATTTGAAAAAAATTTTATTTGCTAACTATGACTGGTATATAAAAATATAAATAATTATATTTAGCAATCTTACTAAACTAACTTATTTATAATTTATATGAAGATTTCTTGGGTATGGATACAAATCACATCATCTGTAAATACTGACAGTTTTATTTCTTGTCTTTCAATTCTTTTACCTTTTATTCCTTTTTATTACATTATTGCATTTATTATATGATATTGGCTAGGACCTTCAATATAATGTTGAATTGAAGTAATAAAGCGGGCATTCTTATCTTGCTCTTGATTTCAAGGTACAGTTTCTGTAGGATTTTTGTAGCTACCCTTCACCGAATTAAGGAAGTGTACTTCTATTTGTAGTTTGCAAGAGTTTTTCATTTTGCATGAGTGTTCAATTTTGTGAAATGCTTTTTCTGCTTCTATTCAGATAATTTATATTGTTTCTTCCTTTGTTCTATTAATGTAATAAATTGCATCTATTGCTTTTCAAATATTAAATCAACTTTACATTCTTGGAATGAACCCAGCTTGGTCCTGATGTATTTTCTTTCTTATATTCAACTTGCTAATAATAGTCTTGGGATTTTGTATCTAGGTTTATGAAACACTCTGACCTGAATTGCAATGTGCTTATTAGGATTTACTATCAAGGTTTTGTTGGTCTAATAAAACAAGTTGGGAAATGCTCCCTTTTTTTCTATTCTCAGGAAGAGTTTGTATAAGATTGATGTTGTTTCTTCCTTAAATATCTTAAATATTTGGAAGCATTCACTGGTGAAGCCATCTGGAAGGTTTTTACTACAGAGTCAATGACTTTAACAGATACAGGACTGTTTGGATTTTTCTATTTATTCCAGAATCAGTTTGGGTAGGTTTTGTTTTTCTAGTTATTTGTCATTTATCTAAATTTTTAAATTTATTGGCAAAAAATTGATCATAATATCCTTTTATTATATTTTCAGTGTCTGTAAGATGTAAGTGACAATCACTTTTTCATTCTTGATATTGGTTGTTTGAGCATTATCTCTTGTTTTCTTAATCAGTTATCAAGAAGTTTATAAAGTTTTTAGTCTTTTCAAAGATTCAACTTTTAATCTTTTGTATTATATATTGTTTTTCTTTCATTAATTTCTGCTCTTGTCTTTATTATTACCTTTCTTCTACTTTCTTGAGTTTTAATTTGCTCTTCTTTTTCTAATCAAGTCACTTAATTTCCAAACATTTGGGGATATTTTTGTTATTGATCTCTAGCTTAATTCTTCAGTGGTCAGAGAGCATACTCTATATGATTTCAATCCTTTGAAATTTTTGAACTTTGCTTTGTCACTCAGTATTTGGATACATTAGATAAATATTCCATGTGCATTTTAAAAATACATGTATTCTACGATTGGGTATAGTGTACATATATGTATGCTTATATGAGTATGTATATATATACAAATGGTCAACTTAGATCCATTATCCACTTATATATTTATATCTGTTATATTTATAAATTAGGTCAATTTTATTATTGTTCAAATCTTTTATATCTGTATTAATATTTCTGTCTGCTTATTTTGTCAATAACTAGGAAGATGTGTTAAAGTCTCCCACTGTCTTTGTGAATCTTTCCGTTTCCTCTTTTAGTTGTGTCAGATTTTGCTTTATAAATTTTGAAGGTTTGTTTTTGCTCCTGCAGGCAGTTAGATTAGGGTTGGATCACCTTAATCCAATGAGCTGATTTGAAGCTGGGTCTTTGTGAGCGTTAATCTAGCCCCATTTATCCTTCGCAGTTAATATTGTGTAATATTTTTGAATAATTCATATACTCATCAATTTGATAAATATCTCTTGCATGTCTACTATGTGTTAGGCACTACAATAGGTGCTGAATCTTCTGTATTCTTTTAGAGTTATAAACAGACTGCAACTGTTTTTGAGAAGGAATCTCCAGCACCAAGGTGGTTATTTCTTATTTGGTCTCCTCATTTCTCAGGATTTTCCAACCTACATTCCACTGCCAGAGGAATTGCTATGAAGCATCTCTTTCTTCTCATCATTTACACACTCAAAAACCTGCCTTTGTTTCCCAGTGCTTGAAGAATAGAAGTCCCTTTTTCCCCAGCTGGGAGGATCTATGAGGGACTACCTTATATCTTCCTCAGAGTCTTAACAAAAAAGTCTTACCCCGCATTTGATCTGAGGCAGTGCCTTGGATTTGATCTTTCCTTGAGAACATTTCTTAATTTCTCAGAACCTTTTTCAGATTGGAAAAACTATTTTGGGATCTCTGTATTTCCTCTAAATTCTGCTTGAAAACTGCACAGTTCCTTCTTTAAACCCTCTCTTCTTATGTTACCATTGGCAGCTTGATTAAACAAGTTGACACTTTTTTAACATTCTGCCTGGAAATTTCCTTGACCAACTACTAATTACATACCCTTTCTGTGTTCCCTGTGACAGGGGGTGAGAGTTTTGCCAAACTTTCTGCAACTGCTTAACACAGGTCACCTTTTCTCTAGGCTCCAGTAAAAATTGTTCTTAGTGTCCATCCAGCCTGTTCTAAAAGTATTCTCAAGGCTCTTCTGGTACCTACCTGCCATTTGGTTTCAAAGCCACATATTTTAGGCTTTTGTTATGAAGCATCCCATTGCCGGTAGCAATTTCTATTTCTATTTATTGATGCTTAACAAATCACTACACAAATTGGAGGGTAAAAGCAACAATAATTTTTAATTTCTCATGATTCTGGGGGCTGACTTGGCAGTCTTTCTGCTTCACATATAGTGTCAGTTGTGCCTGCAGCCCTGGGGTGTTGATGACTGAAATCTCCAGACTTTGTTCTCTCACATTTCTGGTAACTTGGTAGGCACGGCAGGAAGATTGGGTTCTGATGAAACGCTGGGATGGCTGGGCCGTTCTCTCAGTCTCCACGTAGTCTCAGGACCTCTCCCGCTGCACATGGTCTTTCCAGCAGGGTAGCTGGACTGGTTCCAACTGGCTCTTTATTTCTATCCATTTCATTTATTAAATAAATGGCACTTTATTTCTCATGGCCCACAGATGCCCTATGAAAACTTTATTGGGTCCCAGGTCATTTGGACATCAATGAAAAAAGTAACAGGAGAGAAAAATGCAGTCAGCTTTTCTAACCTCTGGCTGGAGGTTAATTCTGCAGTTATTAGAGGATTACTTGGGACGTTCCTGGCTGCTCTTAGTTGGTACATTTTCTAAAAGTATTTCTCCTTCCTAAAAGTGAATGAACAAAGGAGTAGAGGCAAGGGAAATGGGAATCTGTTGAAATGGATTTGTTTGCAACTCTAAGAAAAGGTTTGGTAAAGTAGAGTGGCTATTAAGTAATGGATGTCTTGGTATTTCCTCTCGATTTAAAAATACCCTGTATTTATATAGCTCTTATTTTTAAACTAGCAAAGCACTTTATCTTTAGCCTTTTAATATCCCCAAAAGGTTAAAGAAGATGTTTTCATCTTAATTTTTTTTTTACCATGTTGTTCTAGTTTCAGGTGTACAGCAAAGCGATTCAGTTATATATATATATATATATATATGTATATACATATATATATGTATATGTATATATATATATATATTCTTTTTCAGATTCTTTTCCATTATAGGTTATTACCAGATATTGAGTATAGTTCCCTGTGCTATACAGTAGCTCTTTGTCGTTTTTCATTTTAATTTTATACATCTGGTAGAAGATGAAGATTAGCTAAATAACTCCCCCAACATTATCCAGATAATAAAATCATCCATCTGTCTAGTCATCAATTAATTTTTTAAATTATTCATTCTTTCACACATATTTATTGATTACCATTATTTATCAATGATCAATTTCAACTTATATTTCTTGATTACCCAGGTTTCTGGGTATACATACAGTAGTAAGAGACCATTCATGAAGCCTGTACTGTAGTACATGAGCAGAAATTAACCAAATAATTATACATATTCAAATTTGATTATGACATGTAACACATAAAAGGAACCATGCATGTATGTTTTAGGAATACATGATCTATCTCAGGGGGTCAGAAAAAGCTTTCCTGAGAAGTGACATCGTGGTAGATGTAGATGGAAAACTAGAGGAGTATCCAGGCAGAAGATAGATTGTGTATAAGGCAGGAAAGAGCTGTATACCTCTGAGAAATGGAGTGAAAGTCCGTGTGGCCAGAGGTTTGACAGCAAAGGCCAGGGAGTCATGGATGTGGCTGATGGGGCAGGAGGAGACCCCATTCTGGGGGCCTTTACGGGTTACACTTAAGAGCCACATGGCCTTAGGTAAATCCCTTAACCTTCCTAAGTCTCAGTTTTCTTAAAATGGGGATAATTTTCAATATGCTAAAGCTCCAGCCTTGACCCCTCGTCTGGGCTCTAAGTCCTTTAGTGCAACATGCCATGTTCATTTAGAAGTCCAACCGGCACTACAACGCATTTCCAAAGCAGAACTGTTGATTCCTGAAGCTGCATCCCCGAAACTTCCTCCTCCTCTATCTTCCCCTATTTCAGTGACTCCCTCCGTCACCCACCCAACTGCTCACATCAAAATCTCAGGAGTTAGCCTCCATTTGTCAGCTTCCTCATTTTCCATATAAAATAAGTCTTGTTGGCTCTGGTGCCAAAATAAATTCCAAATCCAGCCACTTCTCACCATCTCCCCTGTTCTCACTGTAATCTAAGCCTATGCTTTTTTTCTTATCTGGATGATTGCAATCGTCTCTTAGCCATCTCCCTGTCTACTCTTGCTCTCCTAGAATCCATTATCCACTCAGCAGCCAGAATGTTCTTTTTTTAAAAAAATATTTTATTTATTTATTTATTTATGGCTGTGTTGGGTCTTCGTTTCTGTGTGAGGGCTTTCTCCAGTTGCGGCAAGTGGGGGCCACTCTTCATCGCGGTGCGCGGGCCTCTCACTATCGCGGCCTCTCTTGTTCCGGAGCATAGGCTCCAGACGCGCAGGCTCAGTAGTTGTGGCTCACGGGACCAGTCGCTCTGCGGCATGTGGGATCTTCCCAGACCAGGGCTCGAACCCCTGTCCCCTGCATTGGCAGGCAGATTCTCAACCACTGCACCACCAGGGAAGCCCCAGAATGTTCTTTTTAAATGTATATTTTCGTGTCATCCCTTTACTTGAACACTCCTACAGTTTCCCACTGCACTAAAAACGAAATACAAACTCCCTACCATGACAAGTCCCCAGATGAGCTAGTCCCTGCTGCCCCTCCACTACTGTCTGGTACTGCTTTCCTCACTATGCTCCAGCCACAGTGGCCTCTGTCTCTCGCACATGGCAAGCTCGCAGCTGATCTTTCTGTTACTGGATCCTTCTCATCACTTAGTCTTCAGCTAAAAAAATCACATTCTCAAAGAGGCCTTCTGTTCCATCTAAATTAGGCCCTCTCCAGCCTCCTACTGGGTAGTTGCTGTCCCATCACCTTTTTAGTTTCTTAATAGCCACCACCATTCTCTGAAATTATCTTACCCATTTACTTATTTCTTTCTGACTTCCAAATATAAGCTCCATGGGAGCAGGACCTCGTCCATCTAATCCTCCTCGCCTAGTGTAGGGGCTGGCATGGGGTGGGACCACAATACGCAATACAGTGGGAGCAGTTTGTTGGCCCAATGAATGAAGATGTGAATGAAAGCACCTCACAGGGGTATTACTCAGCCCAAGAGCCAGGATCATTTTGCCTGGACTACATGCTCTGGCTTCATGGCTGGGACACACTGAAAGCGGCTAGTTCTTGGATTACGACCAGCATTTTATAGGTGCAGACTCAATTTCAACTTTCAAGGCCCCAAATCCGTTGCTTTTGGTATGATTCAGGGACTGTTCTCAACGTCATAATCTATTTCAATAAACTCATCAGGGCTCAGATATTCCATCGTGATGTGTGAGTTCCATAAAAATGGGTAACTTATACCCATGATCAATTTTTATGTATTTTTCAGTTTAAAAACAAATATAAAAGTCCTCAGGAAAACCCTCTCCCACGGAAGGGCATAACTTTCAAACAATGGCTTAAAATGTCTATTGATTGCCCAATGGATGATTTGTAATCACAGATTACACATTTGGGTAATAGGTCTCTGTGGGCCCTCTGAAATTTGTTTTATTGGGTTAACAGATAATTAGGGTCTTTCACACAGACACACCATAACCGCTCCTTTGGAGCAATTAAAGTTTGCAGAATGGATGCCTGTCTCTGCTGCTTCACTGGTGCATCCCTCCAGATCTTATTACAGCCAGGGTAGCAGGGAAAGGCCCAGCCTGGTATTTAAGGAAGGAGCTGTTTTGAACTAAGGTAGATCCTAGCAGCAGCAGCCTGGGTAAAGGGAGGGAGGGAGGGAGGGAGGGAGAGAGAGAGTTGGTCTTGCATTCCTGGAGGCCGCCCCAGCCCCGCACAGCTGGCCTTGGGCCCAGTGTAAACTGCAGACTGCTTGCCCAGCAGGTGTGCACGACCCACCTGAGCTGGATCAGCCTCAGCACATTCTTCTCTAGGCAGGACACACCGTTTTGCAGATTTCAGTTCCAAGTATTTGTTCCCAAGCTGGTGCCGTGTCAACACCACCTTTTCTTTTTTCTTCATGACTCCTAGTTTGAGAAATACTTTCAAATACTCATCCCAAAGTTCTACTCATTGTTCAGGCTCACGAGAAACATCCTGGATGAGAGCCTGGACTCTGGAGTCTGACGATCCCAGGTTTTTACCCTGGCTCCGGTGTTTACTAGCTGTGTGACCTTGGGAAATTACTTAAACTCTCTGGAAACCAAGAAGAAGAATATTAGTAGTAGCCAACCTTTAATGGACCCCTGCTTAGTGCCAGGCACCATGCTATTTACATGTATTCTTCTCTCTTAATACACACAAGCAACACTGATTTATTTTAAAATGATCATCTTCATCTTAAAGACGATGGAATGCTTCGGGCATTAAATAACTCGCCAAAGGCCGTAAACCTGATACGTGAAAGAGACCGTTTGAACCAAGGTCTGGCTCATGTGCTTAAACATTTATGCTCCCCTGCCTCCTAATAGCGCCCTTCTCATTGGATTGTTTTACAAATTTGATAATGTTCCTAAAGCACTTAGCACAGAGCTAAAGAAATGTTCAATAAATGCATGTTATTATGATTTGTATTCTTCTTCTTATAGTTTCCTTGTGAAGTTTTCCTTGACTTTTCCTTGACCACCTCAGTGGCCCCTTCCTCTGGGTTCCTGTCATTTTGTACCTATTTCCCTCTATCACATTTGAACTATTCTTTGTTTACCCACCTGTCTGCCCTGCTGGCCTGCAGTCTCCTCAAGGCAGGAATTTTGCCTTATTCATTAGCAAGCACAGTGTTAGGCTCAGCGTAGGGGCTCAGGGAAAACATATGGAATAAACAGCAGTGAGAAGATGGACTTTATAATTCATGGACGGTAGCATCTGTGAAGCCCCAGACTCTTGAAAGAGAGCCCGGCCAGTTTTGGACCTGCAGGCAGGGAATCATGGCTGGGAATAGAGGCAGGCAGAGGTGGGGGGTGATTAGAGGGAAGAATTAACAAGAGATAATGCTGGCGAGGTAGCCAGGCCTCTTAGGCCATGTGATGGCGTGGATTTTATCTCAAGAGCAATGGGGAACAGTAGAGGTGCTTGAAGCAGGAGAGCCGCGTGATTGGGTAAGTTTCAGAAAGGTTGCTCTGTGTGAAGTGTGGAGAATGGATGGGGGTGGCGTGGAGCAGAGGCCAAACCAGAGGCAGGGAGCCCACTTAGGAGTCCGTTGCAGTGGCCCAGGCAAGAGATGATGGGGACCTGGGTCAGGAGCGGTCCTGGAATGAGGTTTCAAGGTGGTAGAAAAGAAAGGGTGGATTCCCAGTGCCCAGCAGACCCTGGGGCTCTTCACAAGCTTTCCCCCCTTCAATACCAGAAAAGAACCCCAAATAACTATTTGGAATACCACTTGTACTGTGGATTATTTTCTCACCTGTTTCAGAAGCCAAACCATGGGGAATGGAGAACTCTGGATCTAGCCTGTTCTGAGGCACTCTGTTCGTCTCAAAATACTGGAAGGTATTAGAGAACTTCTCGAAGGTTCCAAGGATGCTGATGCCCAGGTCACCAGTCTGCTCACTGCTGAGAAGAAGGAAGTCAAAGGAAAACATATATCCTATACCTTGGTCTCCACAGGTGACTTCTACCTACTCTGATCCTTCCCACAGAAGATGACCTCTAGCCATTCTGACCTTTTCCCTAACATAGTTACAAATACTACTGCTTTTTCAAATCTAGATCAACAAAAAGGAAGAAGACTTTCATCAAAACCCCTGAGAAAAGTTTTAGGTTACATTGGACACAGCCCTTCCTTCGCTAAGCATCTAAGAGAGCGATGTCTACCTTAAGGGCAGATGAGAACCATATGTGTCATGGACCTGCAGAACTTTTCCATTTTTTTGCCCCTTAAAGTAATCACCAGCCACTCTGATCCTCCAAGGGCATTTGCTCTGTCGATACACATGCCCCTGTGGGTTTCCCTTTGGCTTTGTGCTTTGGAGGAGAAGTCAGTTAGGAAAGAGAACAAAAGGTCAGACAGGAGGTGGTTGAGTTTATGAAGCCTGAGTCAGCAACATGTGTCTGAAGGCTCAGTCAAGGGACCAGTTTATTCCTTGGGGCATGAGCCGGGTCAATTTCTCTCCTTACTGAACCTCTGAGTGCCCTGGAGCCCAGTTACAAGTCTTGTAAAAATTGCCCACGTATTGTCCACATTTGCTTCTTCTGCAAGTTTAGTTTGGTAGACTGGAGGGAATGCCCTTTGCTTCAAAGAGATGATGCTGGATCTAATGTCTGAAATTTTATAATACGGTTTAATGATCTATGAAGCATTTTGTATACATTATCATATATCTTCTCCCTACAGATCCTGTAACATGGTTATTATGAAGTCCATTCACAGATGAAAAGATTGAGACTTAGAGAAGAGGTTGAATATATTTCCAAAGGTCACATAACAATTAGGTGGTTGAGAAGGAATCAGGCTTAAGAGTCACTCAACTAATCAAATATTTCATCGGTACCTAACATGTTCAGACAAGGTCTCAGGCACTGAGAATACTATGGTGATCAAAGACATAAGGAATTTTCCCTCATGGAGATTACAGTCCAGTTGGGGAGACGCTCATTAGACAAAGAAGTACTCAGAAAAATAGAAAAAGATCAATATGAATAAGAGGTCTGAAGGGAAAACACAGGGTATTAGGAGAAAGTGTAGCAAGGATGTAATTTAGATGTGGTGTGTGTCTGTGTGTATGATGGTGGGGAGAGATGTGTGTATCACTGAAGACCAACTATAACATTTGAGACCTGAGAAACAGGGGGAAGGAATTGGAAGAAGAGGAGGGGTAAGGGATTTCAGCAGGAGGTGGCAGCATGTGTAAAGACCCTTAGGCAGGACAAACTTGGTGTGTTTGCAGATCTGAAAAAGGCTGAGTGAGTCGGCTTGGAATGGAGTGAGCCAGGAAGAGAGGGATGTTAAGATGAGACCAGATTATTGGTAGGTTTTGCTGGATCACAGAGAGCATTTAACCATGGGTTTTATTCTAAATGTGAAGAGAAAGCATTGGGGGATTTGAAGCAGGGAAGTTGACTTGGTTTTGCACATTAAGGTGATCATTCTAAATGCTCAATCAAAATTAGATTGTAGAGGACAAGTGTAGAAGCAGGGAGACCAATTGGGGGAGGACTTTACAACAATCCAGGGGAAAGTTGATGGCCCTATATCCTTAAATCCTGGAATTTTTGGCTATGGTGTGTGCTATTATTGTAATTCTAGAGACCTGGCTGACAGTTGAGAAGGGGTGTCATTTGCTACATTTTTAAAATCACCCTTGAGTTTTCTCTACTTAATAGGTGTCGAGGGACAACGAAACCACTGACACATTCAAGGATCAGCAAAGATTGCAACCACACTGTTCCAGGATTAAGAAAACCATCTCTTCATGATCATAAAATGCCATGCAAATGACATTTGGAAAGGAAACTGACCACCAGAACTTTTACTAACTGATCCTCACTCAATAAAGGACACTATCATTTTTACTAGCTTTATGACAATGAACAAGTTACTTAACCTCTCTGAACCTAACTTACACGATCTGTGAAAGAAGGATAAAAGTAGTACTTTTCTCAAAGAATCATATTAGAATGACATTAGATTAAGAATTAGATCCATATGAAGATTAAATGAGATACTACATGTAAAACAACACAATGCCTAACTGAATAAGCATTCTGCTTGCAATAAATAATAGCTATCATAATTAATAATAATGATGCTTTTAAAGTGTAAATGGAATAAAATTAGGTACCAACATTACTTCCATGGAATAATTAATTTCTGTCCCCAGGCAAAGTATTGACATATGTAGCTTAATTTATGAAGCATTACATTTCCCATCACCCCAAACTATTTTAAAATGCTTTGAAATTCTTGGATGAAAGACATTATAAAAACATAAAATATTATTATTCCAAAGAGAAAGTTTATCCTACAGAGCGAGACTTTCCCTAATGACTATAAGCCATCTTTAGAGTAGCCCATTTTATTATCAAACTGAACAGCTGACAATATTGAACACAATTACAGATTCTGCTTTAAAAACCAAACATTAATTGGATTTCTGAATGCCATTTGAACTACAGAGAGAGACAATTCTTCTAACTCTAAAACCTACTTCCTTTCAGCATAGAACAGGAGTTTTACATCTTTGAGAATCTCCTGATGGCTTCAGGTAAGTCTGGAACTAAAGCATTAGATTCTCAGTGGAGGAAGAATGTATCAAATATCAAATACATGGGGCTGCCATTTATCTCTTTCCAATTCTGCTGAAATGACTGCCCTTTGAAAAATCTGTCTGATGAGATAGTACTGTAGGGGAAATTCCTGCAAATATCATTGTTTCTAAACTTCAGTGCTCTGACCTTAATCCAAAGACAACTCAGAAGTCCCTATACTTGCCTGAACTTCTGTGTGTAACCTGTATGCCTCCTTGACCCACGTGGCTCAGTTTATAGAGAGACTTTTATTCAAGGATTTATGGATCAAACAGCCAAAAGTAATCAAGAAGGAAACCAGGCTCTAAATTGCATCTCTTTAAAAAGAGGTTATGAGGATCCAACTTATAACTGAGCGACACTACTCATCTCCCATTTTTTCTCCCCTGGGTCTCTTGCATCACATATTACTTTGCATTCCCAGTCACTAACAGCCCCTCTTCCCACAAAACGCTTCTCCATCTCATTTAGCTTTTCGTCTCTCCCTCAGTATTTAGATTAACTTGGTTTCTTTCTCTGCCTTCTTTCCCATAACCTCCAACTTGTGATCTTCTTTTTTTCTTTGCCCATTATCTAGTTCTGTATTACGGATGTCAAGGGATTCAATTGACAGAGGCTAATTCTCCACAGGGAGCCACAATCTTCCATCCTAATAAGGGCTTGATCTTTGGTCCTGTGATCTGCTGAATATTGTACTGGAATATAGTGCACTGTGGGCATGGGGCTTGGATCATTAGGTTCCTTGTGGATTATATTCAGTCCCAGTTTGGACACAGTCCCCTTGTCCTCCATGGGAAGGAATTGAAATGGGACAAGGAAGAAAGGGTGGAGGGCAGTGTGAGTGAAGCTGGCTATGGAATCCCAGTGGAAACTTAGAAATATGGAAAATATTCCAGTGGAATATTATGGAAATCTATGGAAAATAGATCTATGGAAAATAGTATCTGCCATCAGAGGTGCTGAGGAAGGAAAAAAATGGAGCAGAGAGAAAGGAGTAGGGGAGAAAAAGGATGATAAAGATTGTAAAGGGTCCCAGGGGCTGGGGCAAGAAGGGGAGAAGAGAAGAAGTCAGGTGCAGAGAGAGATGAGGGACCCTTACAGAAAATCTACAATCAGCAACTTGACTGCTTCCGACAGCAGTCACTTGATTCATGATCCAGGGAATTGAAAGGATTACAGCACCTTAGGTGATATGTCAGGAGCAGGTTTCTGATGGAAGACTTGAGACTGTGATCAAAAATGTTTCTTGGCTGTTGAATAGTTGAATTAGCCTCCTAGGAATATGGCCCCAAATAATGAGCAGGGATGACACACTCCTCTGTTATCCACACCCAATTTGATTATGCTTCAGAAATATGCCAAAATCTCTTCCCCAGCTCCTGAGACATCCAAGCCCAGAATACCTGTTTCTGTGGCTGAGTTACAAAGATTAGGCTGAAGTTTACTTAGACATTGCCTCTCATTCCAAAGGAGGTCACGACTCCATGACTGACATTTTTTAATGGACTGCTGGCATCTTTTTTTTTTAAGGTTGGAAGAAACCTTGGCGATCTTACTAAAAACTTTCTTCCCGGGCTTCCCTGGTGGCGCAGTGGTTGAGAATCTGCCTGCCAATGCAGGGGACACGGGTTCGAGCCCTGGTCTGGGAAGATCCCACATGCCGCGGAGCAACTAGGCCCGTGAGCCACAATTACTGAGCCTGCGCATCTGGAGCCTGTGCTCCACAACAAGAGAGGCCGCGATAGTGAGAGGCCCACGCACCGCGATGAAGAGTGGCCCCCACTTGCCGCAACTAGAGAAAGCCCTCGCACAGAAACGAAGACCCAACACAGCCATGAATGAATAAATAAATAAATAATAAAACTTTCTTCCTTTTATAATACAAATGAAAAATGAGGGGCAGAGTGACAACTTAAAAAAAAATCGACTTCTGAGCTTGCATCCATAGTTCTGCATCTCTGGAAGAGGTAGAATGAACTCTGTGTTGCCTCAAGCTTGATTAACAGGACAGGACTAACGATGAATAACAGAGGGCAGAGCTCTTCCATTTCTACCCCCAAAACAATGCAGTGACAAGGACAAGTGGGGCAGACCCACTTCACAGATGAGGAAACTGAGTTCAGATGGTTGAAAATGCACAGATAATAGGGAGAGAGACCTCCTGCTTCAGACAGTCCAGATGAAATGTGGATGCCACCCTAACAGGCTGCTTCCTTCTTACTTGTGTGAACGGTTTTCTTTACCCGAGTTCCAATCTCTGCAGTGCTGCTGAAATTGAACAGTTCCAAAGTGGAGCCATTTTGACTCATCAATGCTTAGTTTTAATATTGACCACACAGAGGCCTTCATAGTGTCCGCCAGTTGAGAGAATCACTCAAAGGCAAATTGCACAGTAGAGAGACAATTCAAGAGTCAGGGAGGCGGTGACTGAGAAGGAAAAGAATCTTTCTTCCCGCTGGCTCTTCCTTCCTGCTTCATACCTTTGGTTGCTTCTTCCCCCAGGGTGGTCCTTTGATGCCCACTTTAGTGAGGGCATCAGGAGGGAGATGATACAGTGTGGTGGTACCACACATTGCCATGCTGCTGGCTGATGGGTAGCCAAATAGGACAAGGCAAATAGCATCCTTCTCCTACTAAAGACCTCTCTTTAATTCATACTGCCTAAATACCCCAAACGCTATGTATGAGCTCCAGGAAACCTCAAGAGGGGTCTTGTCTGTATCTCCTCTGATAACATTTTCTGCACATGTGATAGGGTAAAAGTCTTAATAACATATAAATATTCCCAGTATGTTTCTTAGCTCATCCTCCACCAATGAAGAGGACACTGTCTTTGGCGGCTCAGTTTTCTCCCTCTCCCGTTACCCACTCAGGGGACCAGCCCTTACTTTACCATAGATTGTTCCAAAGCTCCCCAGACTACCCAATGTGGCATTTAAATATTTTCCTTTCCTGACTCTCCAATTGGTCTGCTTCTCCCAAACTCCTTACTTTCTGCTTCAAGTTATCCTTTTTTCCTTTTTTAAATCATCAGGTCAAAATTCACTTTCTTTACTGGACACGCACAAATGAGGAAACCTTGGCGACTTTTTCTTCTGTCCCCAGCCAAGCATAGTTTCATGACAGCTCAGTGCAGGTAGTGGGAAGAGCCTCAGAGAAGGATCCTCATCCAATAAACCTGGGCTATTGTTGTTGGATCACAGGCTGTGAATTGATTTATTGTTTGAAGTGATGAAAAAGGGTGTTTGGAGACTCGGAGGAGAGTTTCGCTCTGCAGTCAGGAAACAGTTTTCTGAGCAATTCGGAGCTAGGAAATGTGGGGTTATTTTGGTAGCTGTCAGCAGGAATTGGCTAGAATCTGTATGTTAAATGGATACAAACTGCCTATTTAATTATTTAACAACTAGAACAAACATCCCACTGTTGGCAAGTGAAAAACAGCCAACACTCAAACTCTGTAAAATCCCATCTCATTAGTTCCCATGATGTGATGTGACCCTGCTCATACCCACAGGCCTGCCTTCAACCCTCCAGGGCATCTTATCTCGATTTTATTGGAGTTTGCTGGAATTGGAGTACAAGTGTCCTTAAGCAAGGAAATGCTGGGGAAATAAGAGCAAGTTAACCTCTAAATGGGTTCCAAGGCAACCACTGTGTTGAAACTTCACTTGGGTTCCACTGGCTGTTTTGTTTGGTTTGTTTCCTTCTGCCTCTGCCAAATTTTTGGCATCCTTGTCTTCTGGAAACTGCTGAATTTGAGCAACCAGGGGCAGGAAGTCTCTCCTTAATTGAGGAACGACTACAACGAGAATTCAAACTTGTTATTTTTGAGAAAATAGCTGTGATAGTATGTTGATTTTACTATTTGCTTAAAAAGACCCTCAAGGTTAATTAGATAGCCATCTAGAAACAGGCTGAGCTAACTAGAATTTGTGTGGCCTGAAGCGTTGAACACTAAGAAACTATTGGATTCTAGCCTCTACCTAGGCAACCCTTTTAATTTACTGTGTGTGTGTGTGTGTGTGCATGTGTAAATATAAATAAAACTTGCTTTTGTGATAAAATAAAAATTTTGCCATGTTGTATACACATTTTAAAATTTTGGAACCTAGAAATGCCTGATAAGCATTTAATATGAAAAAATGGCTATTTATAGTCAAGATGAATAGACTAGCTGACATGAATCTATCAAAGTGAACAAGGAGGTAGAGGGAAGAGGAGACAAGTAGAGAAACGAAGGGAAGGAGAGAAGAGAGAACAGGCCACATCAAAACTAGGAGAGCTCTGGGCGCCAGAACTAAGCGTTGTGCTTCTTGTTTGTATCTTTTTGCAACTTTTAAGGGCAGCAAACAAGTTGGAGGCCTCGTCTGCAGGCAGATTTCCATTTTTATAGTACGTCCCATTCTTAGTGTTTAGTAAATTGATTGCGCTTTAACCCCGTTTTCCATGAAGCCCTACCTTTTGATCTGGGCTAAGAATTATGATTTTGCTTTGTGAAACTGGAACTTTGCAGAGAATCTCCTGCCTCATCCATGGTGAAACCCTAGAGTCGGTGGTTTTTATTTCCACATCCTCAGCAGACACAGCGTAGAGACTGTAGTTAACAGTTTGTATATGATACAAAACACTGTAGATGCCGTATGTAGATGTAGATGCCGTATGCTCATCCTGACATCTCAGCTCAAAGTCCCCTCCCTCAAGCGGGGCCAGACCCCTCTTCTTATACTGATACATTCTCAGGACCTCTGTGCTTTTCACTTGGAGCATTTACTCCAGACTCTAATTATATATTTAGGTTACGATTATTTATGTAATGGTTTCTTCCCGATTAGATCGCAAGTTCCCTGAGAGCTGCGGCCATACCTGTATCCCTTACCCTTGTTGAGACAGCAGCTACACAGGTCTTAGGACCTAGTAATTGTTCGATAAATATTTGTTGAATGAATGCTATACTACTATATATAAGAATGTATGCACATAGTCCTGTACTGTAGGAGGCATAAATAGAGGTGACCCTTGAACAATGTAGAGGTTATGGGCACCAACCCCCCCAAGCAGCTGAAAAGTCTGTGTATAGCTCTTGACTCCCCTCAAACTTAACTACTAATAGCCTTCAGGTGACAGGAAGCCTTACCCAAAAACATAGACAGTCGATTAACATATATTTTGTATGTTATACGTATTGTATACCCTATTCTTAAAGTAAGCTAGAGAAAGCAAAACATTATAAAGAGAATCATAAGGAAGAGAAAATACATTTTCAGTGCTGTACTGTCTTTTTGATACCGTTTACAAGATGAATCGTCTGACTGTCAGTACCTACATCAATATTGTCCTATATGATACAAAACACTGTAGATGCCGTATGTATTATTAACACTACTTATCAAAATGAAAAGATAATATGAAAAAGAAATTCATATATATTTACATAACGTTCATGCACTGATAACGAAGAAGCAGCGATGTGATTGCTTTATGGTAGCCTAATCTATATACTAATGAATGAATCACTATAAAATTTTTATGGCATACAGCATCACAGTCATATTCATAATATAGTATTGAAAATATTGTTACATTTTTTTAAAAAAAACTACTTACCTGTGATGATAGGCTGATATGCAATTTCTTAAGTTACTAGAGAGAGAGGCATATGTAGGATAATGTAATTCTTTGAAAGCAAAGTTATAAAACAGTAGGGAAACTAAAATGTCATTCATTTTATATTAAATATCACTCACCTTATGCCTACATAAGGATAGATTAATATCTACATATATTTTATGCATTCATGACATAATTTTTTCTTAAAGTTTTTTGATACTTCTGGGCTATGCATTTCATCTGTGAGTTTGTTCTAATTCTCACACATCTCCAAAAATATTTCCAATATATTTATTGAAAGAAAACACATACAAGCGGACTTGTATAGTTCAAACCTGTTGTTCAAAGGTCAACTGTGTGTATAATACAGTGTGTATATTCATGGGGTGAACATATAACAGTGCGCATACCACCCCCCACAACACAACATCCAGTATTTACTTAATCTCCCTGAGCCTCATTTCCTCATTTGTGAAATGAAAGTTAATGTGAGGCTCTTTGCAAACCCCAAGTGCTGGACCAATAGAAGGGCTCAGAATCACCTTTCACTTCAGACCCTGGGATAGAGACCCCCATAAATGCCTTACATGCTTCGGGAATGCATTTAAGCATCTCTCGGTCAAGCTCTCTCTCCACTCAAGCCAGTCCATCATTCAAATTACTCTAAATTTAGGGTCATTTCCAAATATAGTACATTTCCTGGGCAGTTCCTTCCCTGAAAGACAGCCATGTCCAACCCAAAGTGAGGGCTAATGCTTCTCATCAGCCTAGTTGCATTTCTGTCTCCCTCTTGGCTGCAGTGTATAAGCTGATTGGGGGCCCATGTGGCCATGTTCATGTCCAAGCTCAGTAGAATGAATTTTTCAAGCATGATTTGCGAGTCACGCTATCACATGTATCCCGAGTCCAGCTGTGTTGCAGCTGCCGCCTCCCCTGTATCCGTTCATCTTGCACTTGGATCAAAAGCATGAGCACATTTGCCTGAACTGATTTGGTCTCAGCCCAGCTGTTTGTTCCCCATTGTCATCAGGATGTTTACAGACCTGCTGTTCTGGCCATTCTTGTTTCATTATCACACTTGGGTCTGAAGAGCATTTTCCCACATGGCCCTAGCCAAAGAGGCAATTTGGCTAGGTCATCTCTGTTACTGAAACTTCTCTGGGGCATTTATTTCAAACCTTATGATCTAAGTATACAACTGCGTATTTCTACAGTGAAAACAAGAAGAGGGGCTAGGGCTATAGATTTTGTTTGAGACAGGCCATGAGTGTCATTTTTGGCCCACTAATCTTATGACGTGATTTGTTTATTACTGTTTGACAAGAGAGCAATTTCAACCGGAGACAAAGCCAGATTAGAGGAAGAAATTCATTCTTCCTCCTCTTATTCGGGTTAATTGGGCAAACATATTTTACCTTCCCAGAAAGTTATTTTGACTGTTCTGAAAACCACTGATGCCTGTCACACGCCAGCAGGTATTTTGTTGGCAGGATCTGTGCTGGCAGAAGAGTGGGCGGGGTGTGGGTGGGCTGGTGGCGTGGAAAGGAGCCTGGTGGTTTGGATTGAGGTTCAAGGGCTGGCTGACCCTCGACTGTGAGAATACGTGTGAGTCACTCACTCTCTCTGGGACTCTATTTCCTCCTATTAATAACAGGCACCATGTATTATCGTGTTAAAATCTGTAGTTAAAAATCTGCTTTAGAAGTACAGACTTCCAGACTCCCCCCAAAGATCCTGTTTCAGTGTCTGAAGTGGGACCTGAGTCTATATATCTTGCAGTATCACAGCCCATGGCCAGTGTTTCCTGGGGTCTCCCCTACAACCACTGTGAGCTTTCTGATCCAGGATATTTTATACTGTTCATGAAGTGCTCTTTCCTCATTAAGAGCATGGTTCTGATTTCCCAGTAGCTCAGAACATTAAAAGGTGCAGCCCACATACCCACGATGGGCTGAGACTAAGAGCCGCACTCAGGCCAGTATCACGTGCAGTGGTGAGGACTGGACACGTGGCTGGTTGGAACTGGGATGTGCTGTAGGTATAAGATATGCATCAGATTTCAAAGATTTAGTATGAAAAAAAGGGACGTGAAATATCCACTTAATCATTGCATCGACTACATGTTGAAATGATAGTATTTTGGTTATGACGGGTTAAAGAAAATACATTATTCAAGTTAATTTCACCTGTTTGTTTTTTTTAATGTGGCTACTAGAAAAATGAAAAGTCCACCAGTGGCTTGCATGTTTCTATTGGACAGCATTGCTATCGAGCACAAGACAATTTTTTGAGAACAGCGTACCCATGAGGATAGACCATTAACATGGACTGTGTCATAGTAGCCTTATAAAGCGATCCAGGGTAATTCTGCTGGTCCTGCCCGAACCTCAGCTCCCAGTTTCCATTCTGACTGGTGGAATTTACAATGAAGGCTTGAGAAGGGATTGAACAGGCAGGCGATGGGGATACACTGTTTCCTAAGTGAGTAGATGTTCTCCTTAAGGCACATCTCCTGCCTGGATCCAGCTCTTTTTAAAAATAGAGAAGTTTTACCCATTCCCATTATAGACTCAGATTTTTCCCACTCTCTCAACCCATTCTTCTCATTCTCCACTTCACCCCTCGGTAACCTAACATCAGGCTGTCCCCTTGATGGTATGACAAACATTAAATTAGAATAAAAAATTTCCCAACCATATCCATTATAGGAAAAGGTGTAGTGAAACTGGGACACTTCTATGTTGTTGGCAGTAGCAAAAATTATAACCCCTTTGGAAACCAACGTGACATCATATTTCAAGAGCTGTATAAATGCTCTTAATCTTTGATTCGGTAAAGCCACTCCTAGGAATGTGTCTTAAGGAAACATTCAACAGAAGCAAGATAAATGTATAAAGATATTCAAAGCAGCGTTATCTATACTACAAAATTAGAAACCATTTAAACACCTAATCATTGAGGAACAGTTAAGAAAAGTATGCTGCACAATTCAATATAATATTATGCATTCATTCAAATTTATAATTATGAAGACTATATAGGAACACAGAAAATTGTTTACAAGATAATGTTAGATTTTATAAAGTGGAACACATAAATTGTATGTAGATTATGATTGCATGCTAACAATTATGCATGCCTATGGAAGAAGACTTAGAAGAAATGTGCAAAAATGAAATCTCTGTTAGAGTTATTAAAAAATAAATCAGAGCATTTTAAACAGGGGACTATACTTCTTATGGGATCCAGAGATGGGCTTCCACAGTGTCCATAAATCAAGTGAAAATATGTAATATTTTGTGTGGCTCTGCATAAAATGTATTTTTTGAGAAGTGGAAGCATAACTTTCATTAGATTCTCAGAGGAGTTGAATGATCACGTCCCTCTCAAATTAAGAACCAATGCTTAATGATTGCGCTGTTATTTTATTGTTTTAATAATTAAAAGAAAGCGAGGCATCTCCTCTCCAGGGACTACCCCAAGGTGAATTCATAAGCGGGCTTGAGGAAGAATAAGAGCCCTTAGGTGAGAACAGGTCTAACCCTGGTAGAACTTGTGGGGAGAAATAGGAAACCTTCAGGAACGCCACATATTCCCATTTATAACTGATCTCACCCCCTTCCTGTCCCTCCCATCTCAAGGGCCCAATGCTTCTCCCTGTAAGGACCCTTCTCCTACCCCTCCTTTCTCCCTACTCCTCACTAATGTTCCAATCAGGTCAGCTCACCCAGCTTCAGGCCTTTGTAGCCCTCTGATCTCAGAAACAGTTGCCTGCTAAATGCCCTGCAGGGCTAATGGCTTAGCCTCCTGGGGAGTCGTTGCCTTTCAACAGGCGCTTTGAAGGAACAACACTTCACCCCAAAGGAGGGTTAGCACAAGAAGGTATCAGACACTAGGGCAGGGCCAGAGACAGATCCATGTGCGGTACTGACTGCTCTCTATCCCTCAGACCACATCGGGGCCGCCTACTTCACCCCACACACGCGGCCGTTTGAAGGACGCCTGGCATGTGAGGGACATCGTTCCATGAGTCCTAGCGTTGTTTTCTCTCCTCCGAGCCAATGAAAGAATAAGCTAGTCAGGGCCTTTTTAAAGAACCCCTTAGAGAAAACAAATACCATATGATATCACTTGTATGTGGAATCTAAAATACAACGCAAATGAATGTATCTACGAAACAGAAGCGGACTCAACAAACATAGAGAACAGACTTGTGGTTGCCAAGGGGAACGGGGGATGGGGCAGGGAAGGATTGGGAGTTTGGGATTAGCAGACGCAGACTATTATATGTAGAATGGATAAACAACAAGGTCCTACTGTATAGCACAGGGAACTGTATTCAATACCCTGTGATAAAACCATAATGGAAAAGGATATGAAAGGAATACATATATGTGTAACTTTGCCGTACAGCAGAAATTAACACAACATTGTAAATCAACTATACCTCAATAAAATAAAATAAAATAAACCTTAAAACAAAAGTCCAACAAAGGTCTTAGCTTTCCGGCAAGATTCTGGTTGTTCTTTCTTGTGCATCTACCTTGACAGTGTCTGGATTCAGTCATCTTCCACCCCACCCATCCTCCCCTAGTCCGATGCATCATTGTTGGTTTTTTGGCCTCATTGATGGCTTTGGAGTTGGCAAGATTTTCTTTTTCTGAGACTCTCACTCCCAACGCCCCATAGAGTCTCCTGGGCTGCCTGGAGCTGCAGTCTTGGCCTAATTCATCAGAGTGAGATTTCTTTCATGTTTTCCAGTTAGTCTATTTGCCTGTAAGAGAGTAGATGTTCTGTAATGGACACCTATAAATGAACTGAAGAAAAAGCAAAAGAAATGAGCACTTCAAGAAAAGTAGCCCAGGAGCTCTCCCCTTGAAGAACTGTCGCCAGCTTTACCCCGCGCTCATTTGTTAATGGCCTCACTTCCCAGCATTTCTTTTTCCCCTGACATTTTGGTGAAAGCTTTTTTTTTCCTATTCCAATTTAACATTTACCCCTTCAGCTTTTCTGTCAGACTTACTTTTCCCTGGAAACCTTTAAGCTAACCAGATCCAGCAATCATTATTTTTTTTTCTTCATGTATATATGCCCCTTTCTTTCTAATCACAGATTCACTAGCAGTCTAACTTTCAGGGGAGAGGGCCCCCCAGATCCCGGGCAGTTTTCTCTTGCCCATCTCTGAGCATCTCTCAGGAAGGGCAAGATGACGTTAGACTTTTCTTCAAGACCCATTTCCACGCATCGTTGTGGTAAGACATAGAAAGTTATTCTTCACGTCTGAGAAGTGATGGCCGTCTAACTTGATAATCTCCCATCTGATGGCAGTGGGGCTTTGGGAGCTTGTTGTCAACGCCTTGAGGACCTTGATTGTGTGAGAAGCAGTCGCTCTTACTTGTTAAGAGGACAGATTGTAGCAGAAAAATACTGGGGATCAGATCAAACCCTGGCCACTTCCTAGCTGTTATGGCCCTTGAAAAAGAAACCAAGCCTCAGTTTCCTCATCCGAAAAAGGTAACATAATAATGGTGGCTGTTTCATAAGTACACACACATTCCACTGTGACAGAGATCAATTGTTGTTACTGAATATCTCTTCTCCTTTTTATCCTCCATAATAGAATCTTGGATTTTCAGCTGGCTTCTTGGCTGTCTGGAATGAATAAAGATTATATTTCCCAGTCTCCATGGCAGCTAAGTGTGGCCATGGGACTAAGTCCTGGCCAAAGAAATGCAAGTGGAAGAGGTGTGGGTAATTTCCTTGAAGTGTCTTTAAGTTGAGGGTTTGCACTTCTTTCTTTCTTTTTAAATTTATTTATTTATTTATTTTTGGCTGTGTTGGGTCTTTGTTGCTGCGCGTGGGATTTCTCTAGTTTTGGCAAGCAGGGGCTACTCTTCATTGCGGTGTGTGGGCTTCTCACTGCGGTGGCTTCTTTTGTTGCAGAGCACGGGTTCTGGCGCATGGGCTTCAGTAGTTGTGGCACGCAGGCTCAGTAGTTGTGGCGCACAGGCTTATTTGCTCTGCGGCACATGGGATCTTCCCGGACCAGGGCTCAAACCCATGTCCCCTGCATTGGCAGGTGGAATCTTAACCACTGTGCCACCAGGGAAGTCCCTGGTTTGCACTTTATCCTTTCATCCTTCGTCTTGTATAAAATTGGGATGCAATGGTGAGAGCTCCTTCAGCCATCTTAAACAATGAGGAGACTTAGTGAATGAAATCCACACATGACAATTAAACAAAATAGAAAGAGCTCAAGTCCCTAACATAATAGAGCACCGCAACTGCCTTGGATTTTTTGCCTCCAGAAGTTGGCAGGGAAGAGAGAAATACATTTCATCTAAGTATTGTATTATTTTTCTGTTGCTTGCAGTCAAATTTCATCCTAAACAAGACCCTAAACATAATAACCACTTAGTACATGATAGGTGTCACTTAAGTCATCACCTATGCATTTTGGAGAACCTCTCCCCATCCCATCCAACCCCCACAATATAACAGAACTTGCAGATGGACCTTCTGTGACGCTAACGTTTATTGAGTGTTAACGATGTCCCTGGCAAGATAACAAGTGCCTTACTTGGAATATCTCATTTAAACTTCACAACAAACCCACAAGTTTGGTACTATTTTAAACTTTCATTTTCTAGACAAGTATATTGATTTCCTAGGACTGCCATGACAAAACAACACAGACTGGGTACCTTAGACAACGGAAATGAATTTTCTCACAATTCTGGAGGCTGGAAGTCCAAGATCAAGGTGCTGACAGGGTTGGTTTCCTCCTAGGCCTCTCTGTCTGGCTTACAGGTGGCTGCCCACATGGCCTTCCCGCTGCGCTTGCACATCCCTGGCGTCTGTGACTTAATCTCCTGATGTTATAAGGGCACCAGTCAGATTGGATGAGGGCTTATTCTAATGGCTTCATTTTAATTGAATCATCTATGTAAAGGCCCTATCTCCAAATATAGTCATATTCGGAGGTACTATGGTTAGAGCTTCAACATATGAATTTTGGGGAACACAATTCAGCCCATAACAATGAGGAAACTGAGTCAGAAGAGAAGTAATTTTCCCCAAAACTACACAGTGAGGAAGTAGCAGAAGTCTGGTTCCTGAGTCCAGGCAATGAAACATGGCACATTCCGTGTTTCCATTCCACGTTATCATCTCTAATAAATTTAGCTTGACAATAAGCCCCCAGTTCCCAGAACTCCACACATTTAATGGTCTAAGTTGCAGTAAATCTATAAACACAGATTTGAGCTTTGCAGGGGTAGCTTTAGGTAATCATCCTTCTCCTTTGTCTTAACCCTAGTTGTCACCTGCTAATTGTCCTGGGGGTCTTTAACCCGGGTCACCACCAAGCGCCCCAGTGGCTTCATTCCTCCAGCTCCTGGGGAAATGCACCCCCTGGAGCCCCCTCCCTTCCCCACTAGCCAGTAACCTGAACACAATGCTTTAGGAAGAGACCTAAACACTTCTACAGACATCAAGGAGGAGCTACAAGCTTCTTCCACTCTGCCTAACTACGTCTCCATGTGGGTGACCCTAGAAACCTGCCATATTCCCAAACCCCAAGTCTCAAATCCTGAGTCATCAGCGGGAGGCAGAGAGTGACCCCAGCCCACGGGTCCCAGATGCTGCCCTATACCATTGCTTCCTCCCCACTCTTGTGGTACTTCTGCAGGCACTTGGCTTCTATCCCACTGCCTGTGCCCATCACAGATCATTGCCCTGGCACCTCCTTGAGCACAAGCCTCCCTGGAATCTGTCACTTTCATTGCCCCAGTTTTCTCCTCTGCCATGTCCTGGTGATCCTAAAAATGGAGAACATAGCTGTTGATTTGGGTGATTAAAAGCCAAAGAGAGCTCTATTTCCAGCTCAATCACAAATATAAGGTTAAATAAAAATAGCTGCTACTAAGTACTTTATACGTATTAACTCAATGACTCTTCACAACAACCCTAAGTTATTTCTCCCCTTCTACAGATAAGGAAACTGTAGCACAGAGAGGTTAGGGAAATTGCCCAAGGCCACACAGCAGGTACAAGGCAGAACAAGGAGTTAAACCAATGTAATCTGTCTACAGAACTCATGCTCTTAACCATTTCTCCAAGTATCACAATTTAATCTTTTTTTCTCCCAAACAGCATGCAGATGTGGACACACACACATACATTCCGAAGACTGGCCTTGGATGAGTCCAACAGGAACCCATGAACCTAATTTGTCAAAAAGTTTGACAAATACAAGGTTGCATTGTCCATGTACCAGTACTTTCTATCCCATAACTGGCAAAGTAAGGGGTGCCCCCAAGGTCTCAGACCATTCCAGCCATTTTCACATGTATCATCTCATTTATCCTTGCAATATTATTTTGAAGTAGGCACTATTATCTCCACTTTACTGTTAAGAAAACTGAGGCTCGGAGAGGCTGAGCAACTTGCCTTGGGTCACACAGCTACTAAAGGGTGGAGCCAAGATTTGGACACAACACTTCAACACTTTTGATATAATGAGGTGTGCCCAGGTGACAGGCTATGTGACCCCAGCACTCATCTCACTACATCACCACGCTGCCTTCCCACCCTGAATGCCGCTGGAATTCTGAACAGGGCTGTCGAGGAGGAATGCCAGGAAGGGTACAGAGTCAGCTTAAAGAAAATATGACACTTATATTAGATCTAAAGTCCACATTATTGTATTTATACAAGCGTTCAAAAAAATTCTGAATTCTAAAATAAAACAGAGCTAATCTCTTGAGTCCCAGCTACCACTGCACTTCTCACTTGCCAAAACCCATCCAGTGAAGAAACGTAATCTGAAACATCTCTAAAGTATTTGTGCTTGAAGTCAAATCCATAAAACCTGCATTTACTAAAACCTTTTCTCTGAAAATTTATTAATAATGTACGGCCAGAACTTGCAGACGATGTGATCGTTGTTCTAGGGATTTGAAACCAAAATATTCCATTTTGTGGAGGTTTGATTTTTGCCCAGTGATGACATTTTTGATACAATTTTTAAGGAAGGCACATGTTCGTCCATTTGCTGATTCCCCCTGGCTCACAAAGCCAACAATGACTTAAACCCAAATTGCTTTCGATCTTCCCAAGTACGTCATTTTTATCGTAAAGGGACCTGCTACACAAACGATCTATCATTCAAGTAGGAATACTCATATGTTAGACGTAGTCGGTATAGTTCATGGTGCTAACCCCCTGCTAGCAGTTAAAGGAGCTGAGCTGTGGAGATGGACAGATGCAGTGAGGTGGGGAATTCTGGAGGATTCCTTAATTTCTTTAAGAAAGCCCAAATACAAGAATTCTAACCAACAAAGCAAGTAAATTAGGAGTGATTTCCTGCTGTGTTCCAGTGGTGCTGTGGGAGATACAGAGAACTTACATGTAGGAGTTATGGATTCGAAGCCAGATCCAGCTACTTATCAGCTATGAGACCTGGGACAAGTTACTTAACCACTCTGAACCTCGGTCTCATCTTCTGGGCATATTCAGTACTTATGTCTTAGGCTGCTATGAGGTAACAGATTTCAAAATACCTACTATATACCCAGCACAAAATGGATATTGAAAATCTTTTTCAATCTTTTAATCTGAAAGATTAAAATTTTCAGCATTAATTCTGAATTTGAATTTTAAATAATTTTCCACCTAAAAGGGCAAAATCTTAATTTATATGTATTTCTCTAGGAACGTATCAATTAAGCAAAATACAAAGGGAAATCCTGAAAGTTTATAACAGATAGCAAGAATATCTGAAATCTTATTCTCACTTTCCCCTGCCACTGGGACAACTTGGAGTCAGCTACTTCCTGACAAAGACTTTTGGGCTGCGGCGTTTGTTCACTACGAAGTAAGAAGACCACCTGTTCCACTCCCTCACTGCGTATTGCCAAGAAGAGAATGTGTGTTGCCCATGGCCATTGTTTAGTTCTGTTCCATTCAGTTCAATGATTATGGACAAGGCAATGCCCAAGCCACTGAAGATACAAACATGAAGGAGACATGATCCCTGCCCTTGAGGGGCTCATAGCCTGGTGGGGAGACAGATGGATAAACAGATAATTTTGTGTGAGCTAGTCAACTCTGTGACTGGTGTGTGAACATGGAGAATTATGGGCCTGGGGGAATTAGGAACAACTTTCTGGAGGAGGTGATGCCTGAGCTAAATCTGGAAGAACACATGCATCTATCTACCCACCCACCCTTCCACCCACCCACCCATCCATCCACCCATCCATCTATCCACCCATCCATCCACCCACCCACCCATCCACCCACCCACCCATCCATCCATCCACACATCCACCCATCCATCTATCCATCCTTCCACACAGCCATCCCTTTATTCAGCAAATATCTGTTAAGTATTTACTCTGTGCCTGACATTGCTCTAAGCCTTGGGGTTAGCGTGGTGAACAAGCAGATGAAGTCTCTGCTCTTATGGAAATTACATTCTGTTGAAGGGAGACAGAAAATAAATGAGTGAATAATAAATATATAAATATAAATAGCTTCAGGTAGCAAGACAAATGCTAAGAAGAAAATGGGGAGTGATGCTTCTGACCAGGACACGGAGCTGGAAGAGACTCTTGTAGATAATTTCCCCAGAGGAGGAAAAACTGAGTCAAGACCAGAACAACAGGATAGAAGACAAACCATGCAAAAATCCAGAGTTTAGAGCACTGGGCAGAGGAAATGAGTAAAGGTTCTAAGGGAAGAACTAGCTTGGTCTAATCATAAACAAAACAAAGTTGAAAAAAACCACCCCAAAGCCAGTGTGGGGAGGGAGGGGATAGTCTGAGATAAGGTCAGATCGGAAGGTCTCCTTGCCTATGGCAAACAGTATCCTCAGTGCAGTGGGAGGGTTCAGACCAGGAGACGAGTGTGATCTGATTTCAGGCTTTTATGATTGCCCGGGGGTCAGCCAGAGGAAGTCCAGAAGCAGGCAGCTCCAGCCAGAGGAGCGGTATGCCCCCGTCCACGTGCGCACATTCTCTGGTCAGTGTGGCCCTCCTTCTGCCTCTTCCTCCCCCCCTTCCCATCACAACAGTGCTGTTGAGATGGTCATGAGGTCAGGGTCAGGGTACACAATCAGGGGCCTAACAGATGTCACTCCTGGGCGGCACTCTACGGATAATCCCTCCTACTTCTAGAAATGCTGGCTCCACTGCTAGACTGCTCATGTAGCGGCAGTGAGACCTCATATGTGTATGGTACTCTGACATTTTTGCAGGGTGTTCACCATCATTATTTGATTTTACCCAGGGAGGTAAAAACATCAGGCATTTTTTTTTCACGCTCACGCGATAGATGAAACTGACGCACAGTGAGGTGAATCAGTGCACACAAGGTCATATACCTAGTTTGGTGGCAGAGGCAGGATTAGAATCTGAGTCCCTGATTCACATTCTGTATTGCATCCACAGTGGTTCTCAATGGGGTGCCACTGATGTTCAGTGGGAGGTGGGAGTGGAGGTGAGCAGCTCTTTATTATGCTAGACTGTCCCAGATATTACAGGACATTTTGAATCCCTGGCCCGGGCCAGTAGTATTCATGTGTAAAATCTGGTGACAACCAAAATGCCCCCCACATATTTCCATACACCCCCTGGGGAGGATTAGTAGTGCCCCTGGTGGGGAACAGTGAAGTTTAATCCTCTCCTGTATAGATGCGAAAACGAAGACACCAGAAGGAGAAGGCACTTAGCCGCTGCTCACACATTTGCTGCATATTATTTAAACAGCTGTCGTTAATACTCTCCTCCAGTCTTATCTGGTAAGCGCAAGGATTCTGACCCATGCACACCATTTATTTATTTAGTCATTTGACAGACAGTTCCTAATTACCTTGTAAGGAAGTGCTCTGTGCTCTAAGCTAAGGATGCAGTGTTGCAGAGGGACATGGTGCTGTCTTCTCATCACGGGGGAAGCAGGGGTGGAACCCCAGAAGCTAATGAACAGTTACAAGACAAAGAGGTAAATGTCAGGATGCAGTGACTGAGGTGATAGAAGAAATCTAGACAAGGGCACCCAGATTTGGAGGCACAGGAAAGGAGAGATTTTCCAACACCACAGCTGTCCAGAACCAGAGCGTTTTGGAATATAATAAGCTTGCCACTAATGAAGATGTTTAAAGAGAGACAGGATCAACAGATGGTTGAGAAAATGAAAAAGGTTTCAGCAGCCTATGTGAGGTCAATGTCCTTTCCAGTCCTGCAGCCTGGGATGTCCGACATGTCCACAGAAGACCATAAACAGAACGTAATCACATCTGATTTCTGTAATGATAAGTGGCAATGAGGTAATCCCGTGTTAGACTAGGTTATAAAAAGAAAATAATGCTGGAAATAATCTGGTTTTCCCCCCAAAGCTCTTTCTACAAATTACCAACTTAAAAAAAGTACCATTTCCATCTGTCCATTCACGTGGGGAGTGTTCAGGACAGGATTGAACATCGAGAGGGAGTTGGTAAACTCCAGCACTGACCAAAAGGGTGGGCTGACCGAAAGGGTGGGCTTCTAGGAGGGCAGGGCAAGAGAAAGGTCCTCTGTGGAGGGATCTTTAACTGGGCACCGGGCACGTTTTTTCTCTCAGGTAGCTAGGAGAGCCAAGGAAAGCTCCTTAGTGCCAATTTACTCTGGTCTGTGCTGATCTGGAAAGGTTAGCAGCCCAAACATCAGCAGAGGACAGTTCCTGACAACTCTGTGACAAGGTAGAGAGTCTCGAGGGACCAGGGTGCCCAAGGACCACAAACGTTGTTCTACCTTCCGGGAGGTGAAGTGTCAGCTTTCAGCAAATGTTCCCTCTGTGCAAGGACAGAAAATGGCATCTAGAGAGCTGCTCTAACTGGGTTAAAAGTCATGTTTGTGCCACTCATGTCTAAAGGAGAAGGCTTAGAAAAAGGAATCAGCCATTGGTCAGGACAATGATTGTGGCTTGCTGATGGCTCAGATTTAAACTTCAAAGGATAAAGCTGTCAGCGTTCGCTTTTCTTGTTGCTTCTGTATTTTCGATTGGAAAATTTTTACTTAAAGCAGACATATGCCAGATACCTATGGGATAATTAAAGAGTAAAATAATGGCCATCAGACTACAAAAAAAAAAATCTCTCTTCCCTGCCCATCATCCATCTTCTATTTACCCCCTGTACGCCTCTCCTCACTTCAACTATTCTCTCCAGTTTGGCTTTAACAAATTCTTTCACCAGTGCAGAACTTTATTTATCATCAGCTTGCTTTTGATTGAGGGACACATTGAGATGAATGGGCTAGTCTCTTTGAGGATTTAGATTAATTCATTTTCCGTGTTAGGTGTTCAACTTAGGATTCCAAACATATCTTGTGGTTGTCAAACTATCCACTGACCTCTGGTTCAAAAACCATCACATTTAGGAGGAATTTTTGTTCTTGAGAGACCCCTTATTTTCAAGAGTTGGTCTTTGAAACTCTGACTTCCTGCTTTCACATCCACCCTCACCTCCTGTTCTGGACTGCTAGGGTCTTCTGTTATCACATCCTTTCTTAAGTGTTCTCCCTCTGTCTTTTTTTATTTCCTTCTTTGTTTTCCCCAACTTCACCTGAACTCTACCTGATTTGGCTCAAAAATTTCTTTCTAGCAGGGCCTCTCCTTAGAACATATTAGATTCTGGGGTTCCCTGCACTTTCATGTCAAATATTTCCTGGATTTTTTTCTAAGTCATATTATGTACTTAGTTAACTTTTGCTTAGAAATACATGGTCCCTATAAAAAAAAAAGTAACATTCAGTAAAACATCCCTATAGAAAATGTAACATACAAATAAAAAGGTAAAAATTACCTATAATTTAAAAATCTTTTTCTATTATATAAGTTTCAGGTGTACAGCATTGTAGTTCTACTACCCCAGCATTATAATCTTGCTACCCCGAAATGAAAATTCTTAACATTTTGGTGTATTTTCTTCCAAATACATAGGTGTATATGTAATCTATGCAAAAAATATTTATTTCCCTTAACTTAAAAAAATTAGAAAAGAAAGAACACTCCAAGTTCACCGAAATCTAGAAGTTTTGTGGGTGCCTCCAAAGAGAACAGGGCAGGGTCTTCAACCAACGGAGCGTGTGATGGCTCTTCAGCACTTGTGGAGAGTTTAGCTCGGTTCTCTCATCCTGACTGTGCGTCAGAATCACCTGGGATGAGCGGAAAAAATACAGATACCCGGGGCCCACCTGCAGAAGTTTTATTTCAATAAGTCGGGAGTGGAGGCTTAACATCTTAGTTTTTCTTCTGAGATCCTTGTATGATTCTAATGTTAAGCCAGAGTTAAAGACAACTGGTAGCAAAGGATGACTGTAGGTTCTTACATCAGGATTAATGATCCCTGAAGACACCGTATCAACTGGAGGCTGTGGGAGCTGACAGGTCACCTCTCTGGTTGATGTGGGAACGTGTGGTGGGGATGAGAGGGCACCAGTACTCAGCCTTCTAGGGGCTAATTGGCTGGAAGACGCTGGCTTATCTTATGTTGTCACTTCACTTCCTCTTCATCCTCTTTTTGTATTCCAACACTTGCCAAATACACAAGCTGCGCCCACTTGAGGGCCTTACCTGCCTTCTCTTTACCAGCTGCTGCTTCTTCCTCTACTCTGTTGACCCTCACTCCCACGGCGATGACCAGTGATTTTCTGGATTGCTGGCTAATGCCTGTGGCCTCTTTTGTCATCTTCCTGAAAGATCACTGGCTCTGTCCTATGGACCACTTTGTGCACTGACTCGATACAACAATAGAGAAATATCAATATATAAATAAGAGGATAGAAGGAGCAAAACCTTGATCAATCAGATTCTTCCATTTCCAGAACACTCTGGGCTCTATTAAAATTGTAGGAGAGAAAGATAATCATAGGAAAATAATCTGATATCAGGAAACCAAGCAGTCAACCAGTTGCTAGGGTTTCTTAACCTGGAATCCACAGCTAGACATTAGAGGATCTATAAACCACTTGAAATTGAAGGTAAAATGGTGCATGTGTGTGTGTTTTTCTGTGGAGAGGGTCGGGATGTTTTCCAAATGGGTCCTAATTCAAGAGATCCTGAGAATCACTGTTCCAGGGTGTGTGTCTTGCTGTGTGGTTCCTGTATTCCAGCATCATTTCTTGTTTCTCTTTTTCCCTGCCCCTCACATCAATCTGGTTTATGTCTTGTCTCCATCTATTCTCCATACTCACTTCCCTAGGCCAGGCCCTCTTCACCTTTCACCTGGAAATTGTGAAGTTTCCTGTCTAGGCCCCTCCTTTTCTCCCTCCTTCCCACCCTCTTTTCTTGGGTCTTTCCTGTACCAAACATCTCTCCCTCATCCAATACATTCTCGTCACAGCCTAAAGATCCTCTTATAAACTCCAAATCTGTTCACAGTCACTCTCCAGCTTAAACTGGGGAGGGGGGGGGGTGTTCTCAAAGTACCTACAGAAAAAAAATCATGCATTCTGTTATGGTATTTAACATCTCTCATACCCTTCATTAGGAGGTCCCAACTAGCTTCCTAATGTTTTCCTCTATGATTCCACATCATGACCCAAGCTTCTCCACCTCTGTGCCTCTGTATCTTCTACTCCCTCCACTTGGAATGACCTTTCCTTTACTTCATGTATCCATACTCTATCCAAACATAAAATGGCATCCCTGCCATGATGCTTTCCATAATCCCACTTGTTCTCACTCAGAACTCCAATTGAATTTTCCCTGTACTGGTCTTTCCACTTGTATCATCATGATTTATGTACATGCTTTAATTTCCATTGAGGATAGGGCACATATATGATTTATCTCTGTATCCTCCATAGGCTCTAGTGTAATACTTTTGGACTTAATTGGTACTTAATTGGTGTAAATGCTTATTTAATATTACTCTGCTTTAGCCAGCTTGGCTTGCCACAGTGAAATACCACAGACTGGGTGGCTTCAACAACAGAAATCTGTGTTCTCACATTTCTGGGGACTAGAAAACTGAGATCAAGGTATCAGAAAATTGAGTTTCTGGTGAGGCCTCTCTTCCTGGCTTGTAGACAGCCACTTTCTTGCTGTGTTCTCTTCTCTGTGCTCAGGGAGAGAGAGCGCTGAGGTCTCTTCCTCTCCTTAAATGGGTACCAGCCCTATCGGATTAGGGCCCCACCCTTATGACCTCATTTAACCTTAATTATGTCCCTAATAGCCCTGTCTCCAAATACAGTCACATGGGGTTGGGGGGAGATTAGGGCTTCGACATATAAATTTTGGAGGGACACAATTCAGCCCATAACATCCTCTTTGGCCTCCACTTGTATCTCTCTAAAGTATAGGAAGACAATCTCCAGGGTGCACGATAAGGATCCTGAGTCATGGCTGGTTTCTCAATCAACAAATGAGTCAGTGGTGTTTAACGTACGCTCTTTACTAAAACAGGAAAAGAAAAAAACACCTGAAATTTTAGTGTATTGTTTTTCAGACTCTAGTCATTTGCATATCACTGTCATAGTTTTTGTCATAGTTTTAGAGCAAATGTACAATTGTTTACTTAAAAGCACCTTTAAATTTATTCATGCTTTCACTTAAATATTTTTTAAAAATATCTATGAAATCATAGATCTAATTATGTTTTTATGACATATATATTACGATTAAAATTATTTGTTCAAAATGTTCAGTACTGCACCCTCCAGAGCCCGACTCTGCTGGGAAAGATTCTATGTATTTCCAGCCCTATTGAGGTCAGCCTTAGCCATGTGACTGGCTTTGCCTAGTGATATATGGTGCTCCCGAGCAGACAATTTATGAGGCATTTTCTGGACTTGCATGATTCTTTCTTCCTGCCTCAACACTCAGGATCTGTGCTTTAACCCGGTCCTGAAATAAAGAAAACATGAGGCAGATCTGAAACCAGCTGGCAACTTACATGTATGTGAGTGAGAAATAAATGTTTATTATTCTAAGCCACTGAGATTTTTCTTACAGGTCATTGGTTACCGCATCCAAATTTCACCTAAGCTGACTAATCAAATGTCCATTCGTATGTTACCTAGAGTCATTTTACATAATAAGATTTTGGGAACCCAGGACTTCCCTGGTGGCACAATGGTTAAGAATCCGCCTGCCAATGCAGGGGACACGGGTTTGAGCCCTGGTCCGGGAAGATCCCACATGCCACGGAGCAACTAAACCCGCGAGCCACAACTACTGAGCCCACGCGCCTAGAGCCCGTGCTCCAAAACAAGAGAAGCCACCGCAATGAGAAGCCCGTGCACCGCAACAAAGAGTAGCCCCTGCTCGCCGCAACTAGAGAAAGCCCATGCGCCGCAACTAGAGAAAGCCCATGCGCAGCAACGAAGACCCAATGCAGCCAAAAATAAATAAATAAAAAATAAATTAATAAAAAAAAGATTTTGGGAATCTTACACCTTTTGAGAAACATTTCTGGGTTTCTGAAAGCTTGAATGAGGGGGCAACTGTAAGTTATCTCTGTGTTTTTCCAATGACTCAGTGATTTCATCTTATGGGGAAATTATTTGAAAGGAATTTTTACAATCTGTGAATAACCCACATCCTGACAAATCATGGACTACAGCTTTCCTGCCACCCTGGCCCTTGTCCTTGTAGCATCAATAGCTCAGGATGGTGCTTTGTCCGTCACACTTTAAAAATAGTCTTTAGTCTCAAGAAGTAGTGATGGAGACTTGGCACTCAGATGACCTAAAGGCATTTTTTTGTCTCAAATACTCCAGTTTCTCCCACTGACACTTCAAAGACTTCAAAGGCAACTGGACTTTGGGGAGTGCTAGGCCTTTGAAGTGGGCATGGAGTGTGTGAGAATGCTTTTCAGGGCTGGGACAGGTGGATGGTTTTTAACAGAAGCGAACTATGGATAAAATAAAAACACAAAGTGTAAAAGTATTTCTTATCTGTCTGTCCCATTACCTAATCTATGCAATCTTATTAAATACAAGTTTTCTGCTATGATAGGGGAATGGCAGTGAAGTAATTAATTAATATTCAGTTTTATAAAAAGTTGCTGCTATGTAAGAACAACAAAATTTTAAAGATTCTCAGTGTCACAAAATAATATATAATTAGGGGATATAGTGAAACCATGGGTCATTCAAATGTACTTCTGAAGGCCCCTCTGGGCCACTGCTGAGAACAACAACTATCTTTTGGCTTCTGTTCCCCTCCATTCCTCTCCATGCTGTGGCCTCCAGATAATCATTATCTCCTTTTGCCAAATCAGGTGTCTTCCTTAGCTCTCTTCCTCTTTAACTCCTCGGCTGCCTGTGGCAGTTAACCACCACCCCCAAACTCCCTCTAACCCAGTCTTCTGTGAGAATCCGCTTTCCTGATTCTCCTGTGAACTCCTAGCAAAGTTTTTTGTTCATTTTACCAGCTCACTTCCTTCTCCTTATCTAAGTGGGAATGTTCCTCAAGGTCCTCGGACCCGGTTTTGCTTCAGTTCCGCTCTCTGCTTTGAGAAACTCATCCATCCCTACAATATCGTTTTGAGGCTGATGCCTCCAGCCCTGACTAACCCTTTGCCCTCAGGTGATTGGCACCAACTCAGAGGGCATATCTACTGGGATGTCCTACCATCACTTCAAACTCAATAGATGCAAAACCTCACCTGTCATCAGTCCAGTGTAACCTGCTTTTTCACTATACATTACACTCCCATTTTCCTTGGAATCATCTTTCATTCATCCTTCTTTTTCAGGACCTCTACCCAATCTATTTCCAAGTGAGTTATTTTTTCTTTAAATGTTTCTTGGATCTTTTTAGTTTCTTCTAATTCAGACTTCCAAAATCCTAGTTCAGACTCTAGCAACCTCACATCCTGCCATCACATATGTAAGATGTCCAACGTGGCAGACGCTGGTGGTTGCCTATTAAGTATCTCTTCTCCCCTCTTCCCTTATTAAAAGAGCTCCAGTTATCTGGGGTGTTGCAATATGCCCAGGTAAGTTATCTCCCCTGTTATCCATGCATCTAGTTCTGCTGATGAGCACTTCTACCAGGTGAGATTTCTGGCAGAGCTATTGTTTTCCTGATAAAAGGTAATACCCAGATGGCACGTGTCTTTTCCCCACACTTCCTACCTTCCTTTTTTCCTGGATGGAATGTAGAAGCAATGGCTGTGGTTAAGATACCATATTTTAAGTCAGCTAGGTCAGTTTCAAACCCCATCTCAGTTACTTTCTTGTGTTGGGACCTTGGGAAACTTACCTAACCTCTTTAAGCCTCAATTTCATATCTGTAAAATGGGTACAACAATACTACTAGGTTGTGACGATTAAAAGTACTAATATGTTTATAAAGCATTGAATATAGTACATGCAGAGGACCTTGTTACTCTCAGTGAGTGGTGGATAGTATTCCAGCTGTTTCCATTTTCTAAACTCCTATTATACTTAGAGTAATTATGGTACATATTTGCATTGTCTTATTTTGTCTCCTGGATTACCTGTCTCCTTGGAGACAAGGAGACTGTGATCAACTTGGGGCCATTGACCATTTTTTCTGCTTGTTTCATCGCCTTTCAATTGCCTTGTTCAGTTCTGGGTGTGGAGTAGGCTCTTAAAGACACTTAGGAATTTAATGACAGAGTATACGATAAAGGTGCTGGAAATCAAATCTGAGGACAAACTAAGTATCTGCTGAGGTTAGGAAGACAAGAGAGGCTATAAAGATGGTCATTTCACATTGAAAACCATCTTCAAGGGGAAACCTGGATATAAACAGAGGATGCTGCAATGGAAGGCTTCTATTCTTCACTGGGTCCAGATTCAAGCTCTCTTCCCAGCCCCCGCCCCAAATGCTATTTCAACTCTAAAGCACTGCAGAGTGATGCAGATTTTCCGGGAGAAAAACTCCCTAGTCATCCCCTTGAACATCTCAGACTTTCTCCACCTGTCTCCACCTGTTTCTGGCTTTCTGCTTCTTCTCACATTTCTCCCCCCAGAAGACTCTGAAAAATCCCCATATAAAGACTGTCGTCTGCCATCATTTGGAGCACTAGGTCCGCTCCCTGAGCTTGTACACTGCCCTCAGCAAACCAGAGTCCTGCTGGGAGCCGTCCCTGGAGCTAGCATGCTTGCAAGGGTTATTTACAGTCTTATTTCTGCCTTACGTGGCCTCTTTCCTAGGAACCAGGGCAAAGCCCACTTCCTTTACACCACTTCCACCTACCCTACTCCCACTCCATTTTCTACCTTTCTCACCTCCACTCTGCTCTTTTACATCCTTCTGCTTTTGTCTTCTCCCTTTGCCCTAATCACCAGTCTCCATTCTTTTTATTTCTCAAAGGCCTGGGAGAAGGTACTGAGACAGAGTACACCTGCCTTCAGCCAGGAACAGTGCAGAAGAAAAGGAGCTCCTTGACTCAGTTTGAGTTTCTAATGCCTCTCTCCTCATCAAGGAGGTGGCAGGAAACCGTTCCCTGTACAGGGCTGCCTTTTTGGCCTTGCCTTGGTCTTGGGAAGTCTTTATTTGGAGAGGGCTGGAGCTCTATAAATAAGAACACCCAGTTTTGAGTGGAGAGAAAGTTTAACCCAGGATATTCTAACACCTTCATTACCCAAGGTAGGTTGGGACCACAAACATGGAGATGAATGCATCCAACATGTCGTTAAGGCTCCCTTAGGATACAGGATCTTATGGCTTGGCCTTATTTTCTTTTAATCAAAATGTATATACACAGAAGACATTTATTCTGCCACGTGAACCCCCTGGATTTGAAAATGGAAAACAATAAAGGCAAGGCGATGGTGAGAGAAATTGGTGTGGTCATTTTCTCTGTCATTATATCTGATTTTGAAAAAGCCCTGAGTAGATGTCAGGCTCCTCCATTGCTCCGTCAGGGAGACCCGGGCTGCAGGTATTTCCCAGGTGAGGATGAGGAAAGGTGGGAGGGCAGGAACCGAGGACCACTCTCATCCTATGACTGAGACACAAGTCTGCAAGGAAATAAACATTCTAATGTAGTGTTTCTAGTACTCATTCCAACTTTTTCATGAAAAGAAAACCATCACAGACAACTTATAGATCATTTGGCTTCTTAGTCTGATGTGTTCCGATGGCCCCTTTTCCTCCGCTAACTCACATCTGCCACCACCAGCTATCGTCCCAGAGGCGGTGGTTGTCAGATCGTGTATGCGCGCGCCTGCGCACATCTATGCATATATGTAATCCTGAAGGTGTACGTTAAGCTCTTGTGATTCTCTGAGCTCCTTTCAGTGATGGAGACTTCCTGCCACCTCGTCCCCCTCCCCTCTTCTCATCCTCCTGCCAAACTGCTATTTTGTGCCTCTGTTGCAACTGGGTCATGTTTTTGACTTTACCAAGAGGAAGCAAGAGGCCTTCGGTGGGAGAGCAAGAGGTTTCCAGTGCTCCCCAAATACAGATGCTCAGGAAATGGGGTACTCGTGTGGCTTGTGTATAGGGAACTTCTCAGCTACAATACCGTGTCCTGTGTGGGAGGCCCAGCTCACTCCTCACTGTCTCCCAGCCGGCTTGACTCCAAACGTCCCCAGGAATAATTCAACTTCTTATCTAAGGTACGGGCCAGCTTCCTTGAACCACCAACTGCTTGATTGCACAACAAATCGGTTATATAAGAGGATCTTAAGAAAGAATAAAATCATGAGCCCCCCATAACTGTCTCTCTCCAGGCATCAGCCCCAGACTCAAGGAAGGGGGCCAGCTGGGGCAGTTGGTCCATTTGTAAACAGAAGCTGCAGAGCAGACCATTGGTTTCTCTGAGTGGAGTTCAGGGGCTACACATCGTCCTCGTGTTTCCTCGACTCCCCCGCCCCTCCTCCACCTCCGTCACCCCAAACGCAGGTCCTCATTATCCTGGATGAAAATAGAAGGCTCCTCATCATTTATTTATTTTTAGCACTTGCTCAAACTAATTGGTAGCCCTGCAACCCATACATAATACAGTGATCTGGAAGAAACTGACAGCTATTTAATGACGGATTACATCGCCGAGGACAGAGAACATGAGGCTTACTCTGCAGTGGCTCTTGTTTGACTCTCTGCTCTCGTCTGAGGGTTCATGTTTTCTGATACATTTAGTCTTCAAGGGTTATTAACTGAAAATTACACAGCCAGAGCTCAGCAAGGCCAGCAGAGCCCTCTTCCGGCTTCTTCGCTGGCCTTCGGTGGTGGGTTCGCCGGTTCTGAGCCTTTGAGAGAAGGAGGCCCAGCGTTGAGAGGAGGAAGGCTGTGTCTTTGACTCCTTTACCTGCCTTGACCCTGTGATGGGAAAGGTAGTAGTGAGCAGTTTGGGAAGAGCAGGAGTTCTGGAGTCAGACAAGGCTGTAAAGTCTCAGCTTGAACATTTAACATTTATGGGATTTTGGATCAGTGGCTTAAACTTCCAGGATCTCAGTTTTCTCATCTCTCAAAATGGGGAGAGTAAGACCTACCCACCAATGCGTTTGGAGGATTGATGTGGAAACACCAGTTATACTGCCTCATACAAGCTTAGATATTCAAAAACAGCTTCTTTCCTTCTTTGAATTTACAGTATCTGCAAGATTCCTTAGGGAGCTATGAATAATACATGCCAAGCTTTACACTTCCATTTTGTTTTTTATTAGTGGGTCCATAATATAACATAGACAAGATATCAAGGTAACATACAGGACACCACTGAGAAGACTCTGGAATGCTATTACTGATTATACCCAAAAATGTGCTCAGAAGCTATGCAATCAAGAAGGCCTTCTTTAGGACCCCTCCTACTGTGGGTGGAAGTGAAAATTGGTACAGCCACTGTGGAAAAGGGTATGAGGTTTCCTTAAAAAACTGAAAATAGAGCTACCATACGATCCAGCAATCCCACTCCTGGGCATATATCCAGAAAAGATGAAAACTCTAATTTGAAAAGATACATGCACCCTAAAGTTCATAGCAGCACTGTTTACAATAGACAAGAATGGAAGCAACCTAAGTGTCCATGAACAGATTGATGAATGGATAAAGAAGATGTGGTATTTATACACAATGGAATATTACTCAGCAATAAAAAAATAATGAAATTATGCCATTTGCAGCAACATGGATGGACTTAGAGAATATCATACTAAGTGAGGTAAGTCAGGCAGAGAAAGACAAATATTATATGATATCACTTATATGTGGAATCTAAAATATGACACAAATGAACTTATCTATGAAACAAAAACAGACTCACAGACATAGAAAACAACCTTATGGTTACCAAAGGGGAAAGGGAGGAGAGAGAGGAATAAATTAGGAGTATGAGAGTAACAGATACAAACTACTATACATAAAATAGATAAGCAACAAGGATTTACTGCATAACACAGGGAACTATATTCAATATCTTGTAATAACCTATAATGGAAAATAATCTGAATATATATATATAACTGAATCACTTTGCTGTATACCTGAAACTAACACAATATTATAAATCAACTATACTTAAATAAAAAAAAAAAAAGAGGGCCTCCTTTTGGATCCTAGGTTAAGTGTGTAACCTTGGATAAATTATTTAATCTCTCAAAGCCTTAATCTCATTGGGATTCATGAGTAATAAATATAATAACAAATATAAAGCTACTAATTAAGTGCTGAAATAGAGTAGGTGCCCCCAAATGTTACTTTCTTCTCTTCATTAAGTATTAATCTTCTAGTTTTGAACTGGAATTAGATATTCATTTATGTAAAAAATGTTTACATGGCAGACATGGTCCTAGTTGCTGGGCATCCTATATCCTAGCTTGGGAGAAAGAAGATAAATTGGCAGATGAAAGTTTATATAATTTTGTTTAAAAAATACAGGATTCCATTAGGCTCATGCTACAGAGCTACTTTTTTCATTCAACTATATTTCATTTCATGGAAAATTGTCTATGTCCGTATATAAAGAGATTTTCACCCTTTTATATAGCTGCATGTTATTCCAAAGTGTGTGTGTGTATACACATATACACCCCCATTATTTAGCCATTACCTTATTGGTGGCCATTTGTGTTTTCTACCTTTTTTGGGGGGGAGGGAATTGGAAAAATGATATCCTCATTCTTATATTATTATGTTCATGATAATTTTTATAGATTACATTCTTTTTTATATTCTTAATCTTTAAATTAAATATCATGGACCCAAAATATTATCAGATTTCATGATTTTAATAGGTAATTTGTCTTTTTCAATTGCATTAATTTTTCTTGACTGATATTTGCCAACAGGTCTCAATTATGTCAGTTTTCAGGAAACATTTTGACAAGGTTTTGTCAAGTGAACTTTTCCCACTTTCCCATGTATTTCCTCTGGGTGGGAGGAGAGTACCGAGGTGAGTGCAGGTTGCAGAGGGAAGCAGATGGGGCTTTGAATTTCTGGGCTGCTTCTTGCTTGGTATGATCATGGACATGGGTTTCTTTTGTTTTTTGTGAGGTTTTTTTTGCCTCTTCAGGTCTTACTTCTTTGAGGATAAAAATTCCTACCTACTTCTATTCTATTCGCTACTATGTGTCATTCATTTGGTGACTCATCGGATGTACGAACTTCAAATCCCTGAAAGTACCCAGAAGTGCTTTCAGAATCTGCTCAGAAGTTTCTCTCTCCCAGTCTCCTCCATTGTAACCTGTGTTCCCTCATGCAGCAGCCTTCCTGGAAGATTTATTCTCTTAATTAAAAAAAAACAACTTCATTTTCAGTTTTAGGTCCACAAAAAAAATTGAGCAAAAAGTACAGAGGGTTCCCATACACATCCTGACCCACATGTGCATGGCACCCCGACCCCTACCATTATCGACATCCCCACCATAGTGGTACCTTTGTCACAATTGATGAGCCTACATGGACACATCACTGTCACCTTAAACCATAGTTTAAATTAGGGTTCACTCGAGTGGTGGTGAACATTCTATGGGTTTGGACAAACATATAAATGACATATATACATCATTACAGCATCATACAAAATAGTTTCACTGCCCTAAAAATCCTCTGGGTTCTGCCTATTCATCCCTCTCTTCCCCCAACCCCTGCCAACAGTTGCTCTTTTTACTGTTTCCCTAGTTTTACCTTTTCCAGAATGTCACATAGTTGGAATTATACGGTACGTAGCCTTTTCCAACTGGCTTCTTTCACTTATTAGTATGCATTGATTCCTCCATGTCTTTTCTTGGCTTGGTAGCTCATTTCTTTTTAGTGCAAATAATATGCCATTGTCTGTGTGTATCATAGTTTATTTATCCATTCACCTGCCTAAACACATCTTGGTTGCTTCCAAATACTGGCAAATATGAATTAAGACGCAAAAAACATCTGTATGCAGGTTTTTGTGTGGACATAAGTTTTCAACTCATTTGGGTAAATACCAAGAAGCACAATTGCTGTACCATATGGTAAATTTTGTAAGAAACTGCTAAACTGTCTTCCAAAGTGGCTGTACTACTTTGCACCTCCACCAGCAACAAATGAAAGTTCCTATTGTTCCACATCCTCGCCAGCATTTGGCTTTGCCAGTGATTTGGATGTTGACCATTCTGATAGGTATGTATTAATACTAGTATCTCATTGTTGTCTTAATTTGCATTTCCCTCATGAGGTATAATGTTGAACTCTACTCTTTTAATTTTCTTATTCCATTTTATTGGTTTTTAGTTTGGTTTAGTTACTGCATTGACATTCCACTGCAAAATAATACTACTTGCCTCACAGGGTCATTGTGAGGAAGCAAGGAAAGAATCTGATAATTTCAAAGTCTCAGTTTACAGTCTTCATTTCTGTATCTTGCTCAAGTTTGATAAAGCCAGAGCTAGAAGTCACATCAGTGGAAAGTCAGTGACTATGAATGAGGCTGCAGTTTCAGAGGATAATCGATCTCATATAGATAATTCCTTATGAGCACAGAGAAGGAAACAATTAGCTTTGCTTGGGGAGTTGGACAAGACTTTATGGTGCCTGGAATATAGTATCCCCTCAATAACTATTTACTGAATGAGAGGATGTTTGAGAAGGTGGATTCTGGTGCCAGACTGCTTAGAATTGAATCCCAGCTCCATCACTTTATCAGATGTGTGACTTTTGACCAGTTACTTAACCTCTCTGTTTCCCCGTCTGAAAAATGGGGCTAATAGCAGCTGAAAGCTGGAAACAACCCAAATGCCCTCAATGGATGAATGGATAAACAAAAGTGGTATAGCTACACAGTGGAACATTACTCAGCCATGAAAAGGAATGAAGTACTGATACATGTCATAACATGCATGAACCTTGAAAACATTATGCTAAGTGAAAGAAGCATGACACAATAGGTCACATATTATATGATTCTGTTTATATGGAATGCCTAGGATAGGTAAATCCATAGACAGAAAGCAGATTGGTGGTTCCCAGGGGCTAAGAGGAGGGAGTCATGGGGAGTGACTACTTGATGGGTACAGGGTTTTCTTTTGGGTTGATGAAAATGTTTTGATGAAACAAGATAGAACTGGTGGATGTACAACATTGTGTCTGTACTAAAAGCCAATGAATTTTACACTTTGCAGTGGTTAATTGTAACTTAATTGAACTTTACCTCAATAAAAATATTCACTGGATGTGTTAAATAGGAGATTTGGTGCAGCTGAGTAGTAAGTTACTGAGATGGAAAATAGATTTCATTAAATTACCCAGGATGTCACAGAGAGTCGAGATAGGCAAGACAGGTTAAAATACACAGAGACAGAGTGAGGTGGTCCAGAGTTCCAGAAAGAGATAAAAGACAAAATGGGAAGAGGCATATCTGAAGGGAAAAAACCAGAATTTTCCAGAAATGTTTGTTGAAAGAGTCCAAACCTCAGATCCAGGAAGCCCAAAAAGTCCCAAGAAGAATAAATAAAAGGAAATTCACACCTAGGCATATTCTAGTAAAACAGTAGAATGTCTAAAGCCAAAAGAAGATCTTAAAGGCAGCCAGAAAATAAAAATCACTTCCAAAGCGATGACAATTAGACAGCTGGCTAACTTCTCAACAGTAGTAATAAAAGACAAAAGACAGGAATAAATTATGCAATGTGCTGAAAGAAAAAGTGCTATTAGTGTAGACTTTCAAAGAAAGCAAAAATATCTTTCAATAATGAAGGCAATGTACTTTTTTTAGACAAACAAAAATTGAGAGTTTTACCACCAACAGATCTTTGACAAAGAAAATTCTAAAAGATTCACTTCAAGGAAAAAATGTCAGATATTAGTAAATATTGGGTAAATCTAAATATGATTTGATTGAATAAATCACTAAATCAATGTGTACATTATGTGATTAAATAAAACATATAACTAAAATACTTAATATGGTAGCTTTTAAATTGTGGAGAAAGTGATAAGGGTTACAGTGTTCTGAGGTCTCGTATTGACTGGGAGGAAGGTAAAGATATTGATTAAATATGTTAAAATATCTAGAGTAGCCACTAAAAGAAGACTGCCAGCTGTGTCTTATATCCCTTGTCCCTTTCTTATGTAATAATGAAACTTTAATTTTTATCCGACCACATGACCACTTTTCAGCCTTTGAGGCTGCAGTGATTGAGGTACAGTGGATTGCGTTTTTATTCCTAAATATAGGGTGCCCCCCCTCGGGGGAGGATTAGATTTCCCCACCCTCCTGACATCAGGTTTGTTCTCCTTTGGGAGGATTCTATTTCCACACTCTGGTGATATCAGTCTTGGCCAGGTGATTTGTTTAGCCAATAAACTGTCAGTGGAAGTAAAATATGTCACTTTCTGAGCAGAAGTTTTCAAAACCATCCTGAAGTCCCACCATCTCTCTTTTCTTTGTGCTACACCCTTAGCAATGCTCCAGAAAGGGACTGCTCCTTCAGCCTGGCCCAAGAACAAGGAGCCAAAGCTGAAATGGACAGGTAATATGGATGAGAAATAAACTCACTTAGATTTTGCAGTTGTTACTGTAGTGTAACTTAGCCTAAGGTGAATGATTCAGAAGTTAATGCCTAGAAATAAAGTGCTACTATCACAACAACAACAAATAAACAAACAAAACAACCTCAGATTTACAGTACATGGTATTGGCTTTCAGAATGTGAAGTGCATACCTAGGAAATGTTAGTGGAAACTAGAAAGATGATAATCCACATTATGTAGTGGCCAATCATTGACCAAAACTTGCCTATGCTAACCTGAAATGCAAATTAGGTACCCAATGAACTTATAAGATGAAGAATGTGGGAAAACAGAATGGTATTCTAAAGTTGAATATTACCATAATGTAACTCAGCTTAAGATGACTAAAAGGGTGACCCAGGTGACCAAATATATCAGTGTCACAACAAAGTAAGGAGACTCAACCCTACATTGAAAAGACACAGATCTTCAGATTAGAGGTTTTTAAAACTCCATCTATATGCTACCAGAGACATATCTAAAACATAAAGACACTGGAGAGACTGAAAATATAAGGGAAGAAAAAGATAGAGCAGGCCCACAAGAGCAAAGGAAAGCTGATATAAATGTCCAATTCCACATTCAATGACTGCATAGACGCAGCTAGAGCATTCTGAAACTAAGTCAAAATTCACTTAAAAACAAAATAGTGTAATTCCAATTCAAAAATAGCCTCAGAGGCCTTTATGATGGGTTGAATTGTGCCTCTTCAAAATTTTTGTTTAAGTCTAATCCCCAATACTTTAAGATGAGACTGTATTTGGAGAAAGGCTCTTTCAAGAGACAATTAAGTTAAAATGAGGTCATTAGGGTGGGACTTAATCCAAAATGACTGGTGTCCTTATAAGAAGCGGAAACTTGGACACAAAAAAAGACACCAGGGATGTGTGGACATGGAGGAAAGATCATACAAGGACACAGGGAGAAATAGTTATCTCTAAACCAAGGAGAGAGGTCTCAAAAGCAACTGACGCTGCTGACACCTTGATCTTGAACTTCTAGCATCCAGAACTTGGAGAAAATAACTTTCTGTTATTTGAGCCACCTTGTCTGTGACTTTGTTTGCGGTACCCAGTTTGTGGTTCTTTGTTATAGCATCCCTAGCAAACTAATAAAGCCTAAAATAATAGTAATTAATAGTAGTCGTTGCGATCATGTCATACCCTGGATCTTTCCAGGCCAATTTTTTTGGAGAACTCCAAACATCAAAAAAGCAGCCACGTGCAATGGGAAAGTGTCTTCTGGCAACTCCCTCCTCACAAAGAGGCTTTTAATAATGGGCCTTGGCACAGAGGTAATCAGCATCGTGCCCTGGGGCGGGCCTCACCATTGTCCTCCTCTGTGGGCAGTCAAAGAGAGCCAAAGATGCAACGCTGTCCAAGGGAGTGCCATCTGGGAGGACATTTCTAAAGAAAACAGGGGGCTCTGCCGCCTGGATTTGCCATTCTGATCCAGTTTAATCTCTAACAGTTATAAGAAAAGAAAATCCTCCTTCTTTCACATCACATTGGGCTGGAGCCAAATGGGATTCTACATGCTGATGGTGTGGGGTAATAGCAACATCATAATCATCATTTTAGAGAACATTTCTCTCCTACCAGCTCTTGGTGAACATATTTAGATTCCCGAGATAGCATTAGGGGGTGAGAACATTTTTCCTTTAAAAAGACTTCAATTCCAGGGCTTGAACTGCTCACTGGCTTTGTCATTTGTTATTCATATGCATTCATCAAATTGTTCAAATGTTTTTATTTCCTCCTATAAATGGATTCATTTAGAAAACACTTCGTATCATCTCCAAGCTAATTATTTAATAAAAAAGTTTCTTTCATTTTTCATTTTCTCGTCTCTCTTCTTTCAACATTGAGGTCATGTTTCCTATCTGAAACTTCAATGTGTGTTAATTTTACATTTTTATAATTCCATACATTGAGGGCATTTTGTTTTGGTCCAGTGTTTTCCCCCCCCAGGAAGGGAAAGTTATATTTATAGGCGCCTATAAATGCAAGGCTTTGTTCTGTCTATCTTTTCTTTCTTCTCACCCCCTCGGGGTGGTGGTTAGAAATCTGAGCAATCCTTGTTAAAAAAAAAAAAAAAGAAAGAAAGAAAGAATGAAAGACAATATGATACAGTTGGTCTCTGTTGATTACATACGGAGTCTGGTGACTGTGAAAGTGCTGATCAAAGGCACTGGACAATGAAATCCAAGCTTGAGGAGGGAGAGGCTGGAGGGCAGCAGGATTTAGGAAAGAGCAACAGAGCTTCGCTAGCCTAATCTAATAACTTCTTATACCTTCTTCCTTCCCTTATTTCCTTCCTTCCTCTCCGCTCTTTGGTCTTTCTACTGCTCTCTGTTTTTCTACACTTTGTTTTCTCCTTCCTTCCTTCTTTCCTTCCTTCCTTTTTTTCTTTCCTGCAAAGAAGGAAACTATAAGATTGAACCATAGGGTCGGAAATGGTCAAATATCAGCAATTTCACACCCTCAACCTATTACAACAAACAAAATTCAAGATTTAAAACTTTTACATACCAAGAAAAGAGAATAACAGCATAATATTATTTTAAGAAAATAGAGGTTTTTCCTTATTTGAGAAGGCAACCTGGTTAGGACTGGCTATGGCTTTAACCAGGCCTGAATAGAATCCTAGCTGCACAACCTGCTCTTTGTAAGACTTTGATCAAGTGACTTTGCCTTTCTGAGTCCGTTTCCTTATCTGTAAAATGGGAATCCTAGTACCTATCTTACAGGATTTTTCTGAAAATTGTAAGCATAAAAGTCATGCCACCTCACAGAGTGAGTGGTCTGACTCACATATGTGTCTAACTTTTATAGCGTGTTTAGATGCTTTGGTGATGAGAAAATGCAAATTAATTCAAAAGCATTACTGAACGCTTGAAGCTTTGGGTCAGTATCTACAGGCTTATTCAGAAAGAATTGAGCACGTTGGAATCACTAATTATTAGAGAAATGCAAATCAAAACTACAATGAGGTATCACCTCACACCAGTCAGAATGGCCATCATCAAAAAATCTAGAAACAATAAATGCTGGAGTGGGTGTGGTGAAAAGGGAACCCTCCTGCACTGTTGGTGGGAATGTAGATTGATACAGCCACTATGGAGAACAGTATGGAGGTTCCTTAAAAAACTAAAAATAGAACTACCATATGACCCAGCAATCCCACTACTGGGCATATGCCCTGAGAAAACCATAATTCAAAAGGAGTCATGTACCACAATGTTCATTGCAGCTCTATTTACAATAGCCAGGACATGGAAGCAACCTAAGTGTCCATAAACAGATGAATGGATAAAGAAGATGTGGCACATATATACAATGGAATATTACTCAGCCATAAAAAGAAACGAAATCGAGTTATTTGTAGTGAGGTGGATGGACCTAGAGTCTGTCATACAGAGTGAAGTAAGTCAGAAAGAGAAAAACAAATACCATATGCTAACGCATATATATGGAATCTAAAGAAAAAGCCATGGTATTGATGAACCTAGTAGCAGGGCAGGAATAAAGACGTAGACATAGAGAATGGGCTTGAGGACATGGCAGGGGAGGGGGAAGCTGGGGCGAAGTGAGAGTAGCAGTGACATATATACACTGCCAAATGTAATGTAGTTAGCTAGTGGGAAGCAGCAGCAAAGCACAGGGAGATCAGCTCGGTGCTTTGCGACAACCTAGAGGGGCGGGATAGGGAGGGTGGGAGGGAGACGCAAGAGGGAGGGGATATGGGGATATATGTATGCATATGGCTGATTCATTTTGTTGTACAACAGAAACTAACACAGTATTGTGAAGCAATTATACTCCAATAAAGATCTATTAAAAAAAAAAGGATTAAGCACGTTGGAAATGAAATGTATTACTCGATGACTAGCAAATATAGAGCTGGCAACAAATTTGTGCTCTTACACTTCACGTGTCTTGAGAAAACCATGAATCATTTTTGTGTCACATTCAGCACAGCCCCAAGAAATCAACAAAGAGGGCCGACTGAGAGCACGTGTTCCCCAGACCATGATCCAGCATCTTCTCTATAAATGATGGAAGAGGAAACCTTCTTACACCTTCTGCAGGCCCTGATGGAGGCAGGCAAGGTGAACTGACAAAACTTCAGCTGCTGTTTTCAGACTCACATGGAAGATGAAGTTGACTTGGCAGGTTGTCTCAAATTCAGTGATAAGGCCACACTCATTTAAACAAAACAGTTCATCTCCAAGCATGCAGTTGAACATGTAAGGGATTCCCCAATAGTTAATGTCCTTGGTGATAGATCACATGCATGGGGCTGTGGGTCATTGTGTGAAGTGTGCGTGTGTGTGTGTGTGTGTGTGTGTGTGTGTGCGTGTGAAGAACATAGTGTCAGGAGTCAAAAGTCAGGATATACTGAAAGGATTTTCCCACAGCTTCAGGAAGTCCTTGGAAACCTCATTTTCCAACAGGATGAAGCTCCCCCTCACTTCCATTGTGCAGTCCAGAAGCTCTTTTGGGAATATATTCCAGGGCACTGGGTAGTGCTTTCTGTTTAAATATTGACTTAACTCTGGGATAGTGGCCACCAGGTCCTCAGATCACCACACTGTTGACATCCTGTGGGGCTATAGCAAGAATCTTGCAGTCCTGAAGGAATGAAGGAAAGCCTCGTGGCTGCCATTTCACACACCCAACGAGTCTGGGATGAATGGCCATGAGGGTTGTATATAGAGTATCTGTCTGATTGTGGAGATTATTATAGTTCCTTTACAACTTTGGTTTCAATCACATGCTACTATATAGCTTGCTTTCAAGTAATATGCCTTTAAACGTGTTGAATAATTGTTGACTCACCCTTCATTTTCTCAATCAGTAGGTACTCGCACTCTCTTGTAGGTGTCCGAAGGATTTTGGGATTTGAAAAGGCAAATCATATACTTAGGGAAGTTGGGATCCCCTGCCCTAGGCTGGTTGACTGAACTGTCCCAGGATCTCTCTCACCCTGTGTCTGAAGTGACCTGCCACTCAGGCCAGTTTGCCCCAGGGGCACTTTATGAAATATATTCCACCCTTGCTGGACCATAGTTCTCTAGAGCAGTGGGTGATGAGCCCCCGACCTCCTTCCGCTTCTCATCAGAGATCACCCTCTACAGGACTCACTACCAGCCTCATGGCACCATTTCCCCTGCTTTGATATGGGGACCTGTTTTTTAAGAAACGAAAATCATCAGCTTTTGAAATCATGACCCTATCAGAAAAGAAAACAATGTCACATTCCAGCCCACAACCAGTAAGAACTGAGGAGGAAAAACGACGAAGCCTGGGTTCTCCAGCCCCCTTCTCCAATGGGCGGCCCAGTCCAGCCCCGAGAAAACTCTGGATAACGCAGCATGTTTCACCGGCTTCCCCAAGAGCCTCAGATACCTTCCAGCAGACGCTCCCTGACGTGTCACTGCCTTTGCCCTGCCACAGACCCTGCTCTTGGGGCTCCCGGCTGCCACCATTCTGGAGATGGCTCTACTCAGCTCCAGCTGGAGGGAGGGCGGAAACACACGTGGCCTCCCACAGCCCCCGCCAGGATGGAGAAATGTTCTGGCCACTAGTCCTCTCTTATTTGTGGTTATTTCTGGCCTCTCATTTTGCAGCCCACACCAAACCCTCCTCCAAGGGGATACTGCCTCGCAAGCTGACAGCTCTCAGAGAGTGGGGAGAATGTCTAAACTCAGCAGACGGCCTGTGCTCATTCCTAGACGCAATCCAGGTTGTCTAATGAAAAGGTGCACCGAAGCTGGGTTTCTCGGAGCAAACCCTGTGACACAACAGAAAAGCTGGTCAGCCTGCCCCACCACCTCGTTGGCTGCATCTCCGGGGCCCTCCCTAGCTTTCTTCCTCTTTTCTCTCTGCCTAAGTGCTTCTTTGCTCTGTTCCTGGTGCCGCTGCCACGGTGACCGTCCTTTTGTTGTGGGAGCCCATTGGGTGGCCTGAGTTTTGCCCAGGGGAGGGCCTCAGGTTGGCTCTGGTGGGTTCAAAGGGCTGAGGCTGCTGAAGGAAGATTGTCTGACCACAATCCACCTGGCATCCATCAAAGACAAATAAACAAGCTGTGCTTATCACCGAGCTGCCTGGTGTAGCCAAACTGTAAACTAGACCCATAACGGCCTCTTCAGCGCATCACGTGGCCCAGGCAAGGCCCCTGGTAGTCTCGGTCTTAACTGCAGATACATGCAGTTGAGTGTCACCCACCGTAGCTTTAGCTTGGGTGTGAACTTGATTTCCAAATGTCCTTTTTAAAGTTGGAATGTATGCATACACACACACACACACACACACACACACACAACTGATAGCAAACAGGCCAAGACATAAACAGTGGTTGCCTTTGCCTGGTGACTATGGATCTATGGACACTTTTTTTCTTCGTCTGGTTTTATATTTTCCAAAGTTTCTATAATGAGGACTTAATCACTTCTATGATTTTAAAAACATGAACAGATACTTCTATTTTAAAATCTTTGAACATCAAAAATGCTAACTTAGCTGTGGATGAGGAGGTGGAAAACAAGGGGAGCTTAGTTTAAAGAGTGGGAAAATTCTGACACAGACTCACAGATATTTAGAACGCACTTGTGGTTATCAAAGCGGGGAGGGGGAAAATAGGGGTATGGGGTTAACAGATACCAACTACTATATATAAAATAGATAAGCAACAAGGATATACTGTATAGCACAGGCAACTATGCCCATTATCTTGTAATAACCTATAATGGAATATCATCTGCAAAAATACTGAATCACTATGCTGCATACCTGAAACTAATATAATAGTGTAAATCAACTATACTTCAATTAAAAAAAAAAAGAGTAGGCAAATTCTGATTATATCAGAGCAGAGTAGCCGGGTGAGTCAGAACGCAGTTGCAGCTCGGGCAAACCATCCCCCCAGCAGTCGTCTTTGCACCTCAGCTCCGTGTCCTGTCACAGCGGACACACTCAGGCTTCCTGCAGAGACAGTGCTGATCTTCCTGCAGGATTTCAAACCAGAAGTGATGTTAAGGAAGTGCTTTCTCCCACTCGACCTTACCTCACCTCTGCCAACTTTGCCTGAGGGCACGACAATTCTGGAACCCCTGCAGTGAAGGCTGAGGGGATTGTCAGTTATTTTTGGATACACCCTTTGGCTCTTCCTACTTTTCCCCAGCGGTCTCACAGGCGAGTGAGCTGGAGGTAAGGGGGTTTATCACCTCGTACAGTGCCTCACTCAAGTTTGTGCAACAGAGGACAGATCTCTGTTAACACCTGTGTCCATTTGAACAAAACAACCAGATCACTCCCAAGAGTCTTTTTTTTGGGGGGGGAGCTTAAGTTTTATTTATCATTTAAAAAAATCCAATTTCTCTCTTTTGTTTTCTACTATCACCATATCTCCACGTTGCTACTGGAGTTGTATACTATTTTATTATTTGTTTTTCTTTGTTTTACTTTTCTCCTCAAAAAACTAATGAAAGTTAATGCACCTGTATCATATTGCAGTTCTTCATAATGAATATGAGACTAGCAAATGTTCACTACATTGAATCTATTATTTTTTTAGGAGTCTTGTCTACACAGTGCCTGACACAGTTGACTGAAAAGCCTGGTTGTTTTGGCAATTGGGTAGGCACTGTTCTTGCCAGAACATTGTTCACTCCTGGCGAGATAAAGCAGCCATACTGATTGTGTATTGCAGGTATGTCTGTGATAATAATATTTGAATCATTCACTGTTAATCTGATTGACTTGGCACTTGACTTGAGACTGGGGATGGCAAAGCTCTCCCAGGATGCCCTGATCCCTTAATGTAAGCAAAGATACACGGGAGTACCATTCAAAACACATTTTCAGTCGAAAGGTTAATTTTTTTTTTCATTTTAAGAGTTATTTCAGAGAATTTACTCTATCGAATTTGAGGAAGTTAATTTTGAGCTCTGAGAAAGCAGATCCTGTTTTCTTGTCTGCTGGCTTCTAAAATGGTTCTGCCAAAATTTTGCATGCAGATACACTGCAGAGAGATAATAGCGATAGAAGTCTTGAAGCCAAGGACCACTGGGGGAAATGCAAATCCGCAGGCTTTCCAGTTCTGAGGCAGCATTCTCAAATGCTGAAGTCATCTCCTATTCACCCGAGGCCCTCACATCTGCACATCAATATATGAAATTGGAGGCTAATACGCAGGTATTGATTTCTCTAAGGGTGAGTGTCAATATTGACAATCCCAAGAGGTGGCAACTGATTGAGGCAAAACCAAAGTGGAGCTGGCGACTGCCAAGGTCATGGCTGAGCAATAGCCCAGCTCTTCACAATGCAGGTCAAAGCCCCTGCCTCCAAGTGGTGCCCCATTATTTAGATGAAAAGCAAAAACTACATTTGGTCCTCTAAACCAGAGGTCCCCAACATTTTTGGCACCAGGGACTGGTTTCGTGCAAGACAATTCTTCCACAGGACGGGGGGGTAGAGGGATGGGGGGGAATGGTTCAGGCGGTAATGGGAGCGATGGGGAGCGATGGGAAGCGATGGGGAGCGATGGGGAGCGGTTCATCTCACCTCCAGCAGTGCGGCCCGGTTCCTAACAGGGGGTTAGGGACCCCTGCTCTAGACACTACCAATCTCTATCACCTAATAGCCAGGTAATGTGAAACTCTAGATAACTTACTAGATGTCTTCCACCACATAAGCTCAGTCAAATTAAAATCAGCTCTGGAGGCAGGGGCTTTTTCAAGCTAATTGCTCAAATCACCTATCTTCCTTCAAGCCACAGATTGTTCCCTCCTCTCCTTGTATATGAAACTGTCTCTGACTAGGTCCCAACTCTTAAATCAGATTTCTGTTTTTCCCCTCTCTCCACACCTCCAGCAAACTACTCATTACACCAGGGCAATCAAAAGTTTACAAGTCTGTTTCCCCTGGTCGACGTGGGCTGGCTGAGGTAAAGGGCCATGCATTACTCCCCTGGGCATTTAAGGCATGACTGCTCTGTTGGTAGTGCAAATCACCATAGCTACTCTAGTAATATCTGTTGCAAAGACAGACAAAATTGGAAGTTCATTTTGGGGTTCAGGGCCTTTCAGAAATCAAGCAAGACCTGGATCATTTTTATATTTGGGGGCAATTAGAGTATTTTAAAAATGAAAAAAAAAATCCCAAATTCTTAGTCTGAGTCTCCCTGTGCACACAAGACCTGGGCCAAATGTCCCCCGGCCCTCCTCCCGATGATGTCCTCTTTGGGTTCAGCTGGGATAACGCAGATCATTTCAGCCCTGAGTACCCCACGTGCCTCAGTGACAGAGAATGTAACTCTGTCCCCTGACAGGAAAGAATGGCAGATCTGATGCCAACCAGAAGATGAATGAATGTCAAGAGAGACAATGGTAAAATTGTGAGGTAGACTGTTTATATTGGGGGGGAGGTCCTTCCTCTCTCCTGTTTGAAGTTTTCCCCCCATTCTTGGCCATTCTCCCACTTCACATTCTCCGTTCTTTTCATTCATTGTGTAACTAATTATTGAGTGCAAACATTTTACATCATGATTTAGCATCAACACAAGATTGTGTATACAGAGATGAAACAGATCAGCAGATCAAAACCGTGTCAGCGTCCAAACGTACAGGATGCTTGTCTGTGGCTTGAAGAACATCCTGGAGACAATTGTGGAGCCTTCTTTTAAGAAATGCTGCATCATCAACCCTTTTGATGGCATAGAAGATAATTTTGTGTGGAAAATCATAGACTTTCTTGACCCTGAGTAGAAATTATTTTGGAAAAGTCATACTCTGTACGTGAAGAATGTTTAGGAATACCTTACCTCGTGTAGTTCACTTATGATTTCTGTTTTATGTATGGACAAGAATTGTATTTGATGAAAGTTTGTGTCTAAATGAGGATTCTTTTAATATGCTTAAAATAAAAATTCAAAGCCTTGGTCATAATTTAATTTGCTATTTTCTTAGCGGTATGTAAAATCATGGTGCTTGTATTAGTTTGCTAGGTCTGCCATAGCAAAGTACCACAAATGGAGCCACTTAAACAACAGAAATTTGTTTTCTCATAGTTCTGGAGGCTGTCAAAGATCAAGGTGTTGGCAGGGTTGATTTCTTCGGAGGCCTCTCTCCTTGGCTTATAGATGGCCATCTTCTCCCTATGCTATGGTCTTCTCTCTGTACCTGTCTGTGTCCAAATCCCCTCTTCTTATAAGGACACTAGTCAGATTGGATTAGGGTCCATGCTAATGACCTCTTTTTAATTACCTCTTTAAAGACCTTAAATCCAAATACAGTTTATTTTGAGATACTGGAGGTTAAGACTTCAATAATGAATTTGGGGAAGAACACAATTCAGCCCATAACACTGCTTTACCATTGATAGCTTCTTGGTTCAATGAATATTAGAGTATAAACCTCAGAGGATTGTAAGGATATTAAATGAGTCTCTGGAGCATAAGAAGCACTATGTGAGCCTTAACTGTTTATTAGTACCTACTTCCCAGGGTGTCTGAGAAAGCTAAACAAGACAGCACTTGCAAAGCGCTTAGCACAGATCCTAGTGTATAGGGAGCACTCCATCAATGTTGACTGCTATCTCACGATTAATTTGGAAATATTTTCATACCAGTAAAGAAAAGTTATTGAGAAAAAAATTCACCATAGGCTTTAAAAATAGGAAATCTGTTTTTTTTTTTCTTCTTAAATCTTGGAACTTAAGGATGACATTGAAAACCTTAGTGCACAATTAAGAAAGCAAGAGTGGGTAGCCATGACTTCAGGCATAATGCTTACAAGATTACTGTAATGTGCAAAAGTATTTTGTAATTACCTAATTGTCTGGCACCAACTCAAGTCCTATTTTTTAACCCCTTCATGTCAAGCCAAAGACATCTCCAGCAGGTGTGACGCACTGATGCAAAATGCATTAAGCTTGTATGGCAGAGCTTTGAGACCATCAATAGCGTCAAGAGATTAATAATTGGAGTAAGAAAGATAAATGTCTTTTATGAATAATTCAGTCTCTCATTAGAAATTAGAAACGTGATAGCCCCGATACTTGGGATAGTAAACAGAAATCTACCTTTAATGGGCTACAATTTTAAATACGAGGAGGATGTTGCCAGTTGGCACTTAGATAAGCTTAAAACATACTTCTCAATGAAAAGGAACTCCCTCAAAAGGAGATCAACCAATTGAGTCAGGTTTGAGATAAATAAAGAGATGAATACATTTCTGATCTGGTTTAACAAGTGATTCTCTTTTTCATCCTGAACAAGATAATTAACTTCTTTATAGATAAATGTATGAAGTTTTTAAGCCACACACATATATTTTATCTCTAAACTAGACATTCCTCCACCAAGCCATACTTTTAGATTGTTCCTTCTATCCGTAACACCCAGAGTTTTTCACTGAATCCACCCTTATCAAAATGTCCCAGCAAACTCTAGAGCTTTCTAATATTGTCAACAAGTCTACTCTGCACTAACAAAAGAAAACTAGTGCAGGTGGTCCTAGGAAGAGTTTGTACATTTTACATCTGGCCTTAGGTGTGCAAAACTCCAACTTTGCCATCAAATGCAAAGGAATGACTCTAATGATGGAAATTTCCATTCAAGTAAGAGGGAAGGATTTGGTCAAGGAAATACGGTATAAGTCTGCAAGGTTTTCATCTATGCAAAAGGATAGAGGTCTCTAGTAGAGACAAAGTTGTGCTCATCAAGCCCATTTCATGCTCTTCTTGGACACATAGCCAAGCTACATTTCCCAACCTCCTCTGCAGTTAGTGTGGCCACGTGACCAAGTCCCGGCCAATGGAATGCATGACACTTCCAGGCCTGGCCCTAAAACTCCCAGAGCCAACCTCCACTCTCTCATCTACCATCTGCCAGCTGGCTGGTGATGCAAGCCTGGAGACCTCAGTGCTCAGGGCAACCTTGAGAGAAAAGCACTGAACATGGCAGAGCCACAGTCTAGAAGGAGCCTGGATCCTTACCAACCGTATTATACTGTGACATGAGTGAGAAATACACTTTTACTGTGTTAAGCCACTGAGACTTAGGGGTTATTTCTTACTGCAGCTGTAGCTTTATTCACCATGAATATTAGAACTATGGACTTTCCTGAAAGGAATATTACAAGGATCAAAATACGGGTTTGATTTTTAATTTATTCAACAAGGATTTGTTCCAAGTCCACCATGTAAGAGTTACTCTGCTGGGACCAACTCATGAAGCACTCTGATGATTGAGTTTAAGTCCCTGGACTTTCAATCAAAGCAGGGGTTTGGATTCTGACTTTGTCACTTATCAGCTGTGTAACCTTGATCATGTTACTTAATTTCTCTGTGCTTTAGTTTCCTCACCTGCAGGATGGGGAAATGATAATATCTACTTCATAGAGTTGTCCTGAGAATTAAATGAACAATGTATGTAAAATACTTAGCTCCTTATCTGGTGTATATCTCAATAAAAGTTGACGTCATTGTAAAGTCTGGACAAAGCTCCAATTTTCCAAATTAAACATAACATGAATTACTGTTAATAATCAGATTTATAAATGCATTCTACTTGTGTAGCCATGAAGCTCAAATCCAATGATAGCTCTGAAAGGGACTGAAGAAATGTGGCCATGAAGACAGACTCCCAGTACTTGCCCTGGTTTGGACAAAGAGGCACACCCTCTGGCGATGCATGCTGGGAAATCACATTTTAATTGAGGAAAAGTATAAAATTACTGGCATGTTTATTTGCAGATTTGGAAGAAGACGAGAGAAAGAAAATAGCAGTTACAGGAGGGCTTCCTTCCCTCAGATAGCCCTAATGATATGTTTTCTCAGCACTCTGGGGCTTTTCCAGTGGGGTGGGTCCATTAAATAAATACGTATTTATTTTTCTTTACTTTTTCAAAACCCAGTAATACAAAGACTTATGTTTATTTAGTATTTTCCTATTTGTTTTCATAGCCAAAACATGTCTGCTGGCCAGGCAGTTCCTTGAGAAGATTCTGTTTCCCTGTCTTGTCCCAGTCAAGAGTTTTTTTGGAAGAGAACACAAAATGCCCTTTTAGAGGCAGGATTAAATGAGCTGGTATTCAGAGAGTCCATTTACCTGGAGAAGGAGGAAAAAAAAATCCACAAAGCAAAACCAAACCAAACTCTGAATAAATTGGCACTGAAGGGCTCCAGGTCCAGAAAAATCTTCTTGAAAGACTTTATAGTCTATATTTTTTTCTAGGCCCGTTGTCTTGGTTTCCATAATCAATAGTTAATGAACATGAGTTTCTATGATGTGAACAAAGGAACTGAAGAAAATGGGAAACTGTGCTCAAGCAGACGGTAGGTGACTTGCTTTAGGGGAAAAGCAAGATCCAAGCCAGGGTACAAATCACCCGTCTTTGCCTATTCAATGCCCACGGGTTTTACCAAAAAGGAGAATCTGAGCAAAAATTCTAGGGCAAAGATTCTGAAAATGAGAAGGCCGCAGCTCCCTAAAAAGCAAGCCAAGCAAGTAGCTTAATCTATTTTCCATTACAAACTGAAGGGATTGCATTGTCCCAGACATCAAAAAAGGTCAGCGTGAACTTTAAAAACGTTCATTTTATGTGTTCAGTGGTTTGCATAGGACAGAGGACAGAGCCATTTGTGAGAAAGGATCACAATTTTGTGACTCTAACCTTAAAATTGGAGAAAGATAGCAGCCTCTCATTGGCACTGCCCCTGATGGTGGCCGGCAATGTTCTGTGCCTTTGTTCTCTGGTACTGGATGCAGATATGGGCCTGGGAACCAGCTGACCCCACGGGATTAGATCCTGCAATTTCTGAAAAGTTTTTTGAGCAATCTTGAGCAAGGTGGACTAATCAAATTTTCTTTTTAATGGCTTTTCGCTTTAAGCAAGACTGTTCTGAAGAAGGAAAATCTGTCTACCATTTGGAGTCAGAAAATTAGCCTTAACAAATGGAGTTAACTGATTACCTTCTGAAACCAGTTTAGCCCAGATTGGGCCCAGGATTTCTTTAGCAGGCCCAGAACCCCCCAGGAGAAAGGGAATGGCTCAGTACACATCTAATTTTCCCCATGCCTACGTCCCATGCCTACATTATCTTTGTGACTGTCTTTGGGAAGTTTAGAACTGAACAAGAGGGGAATTCTCTGGCGGTCCAGTGATTAGGACTCTGCACTTCCACTGTAGGACTGCAGGGGGGCACAGTTCCATCCCTCGTCGGGGCGTGGTCAAAAAAAAAAAAAAGAGGTTCTTAAATAAAATGTTTCACCTTAAAAAAACAAAAAACAAAAATCTGAACAACACCTCAGGAAGGTTATACAGCGATAGGAAACTCCAGAACAAATCCTTGTCAAGGGGAACTTTCCAGGCCTGGAAGTAACTCCGCCTCAACCAGACTACCTAGCCACTGCTCTTGGCTGTTCATGGAAATTGAATTCCAATTTAGGAATTGGAATTCAGGAATGGAGAGCTGGGGAGAGGCACCATTGCTAGGGTATTGGTCTGTGTGTTCCCTATATCAACTCAACTTAATCTTTACAATAACCCTATGAAGCAGGACAATTATTATCCCATTTTATAAGTGAGGAAATAGGATCAGAGAGTTTGGGTCACTTCCCCAAGGTCACACAGCTAGTAAATGGCAGAGCTGGGATTCAGATCCAGGGAGCATGACTCCAGAGTTTATGAACTTAACCACTAATTACACTATTTCTCTTAAAATCTGAAATTCTTAAGAAAAGAAGGAATAATCTCTGATGTTGGAAATGCAGGCAGATCGGTGGGGAGATATTTTTGAGTGATATAGCCTTCTTAGCACTCTTCACAATCCACTTCATGGGAGTCCAGTGATTCCTGTAAGACACTCCCTGGTACGTATCCCCAGGATGGTGCAGTTTCAAGCAGTTTCTCCTGTGCCTCACAGGACACCTTCCCTAGGACACCATTATCCTGGCAGATCAAGTACAGGGAGGAAGCTTCTCTCGGTCTCTCCAACCCAATAAGAGTATTCACATTTTCCAAGATCCTTGATTATGAGCCTGAATAGAAAATTTGGCTTCTGATTAATAAGCATCCTTGCCTTTATGTTTCTATAGAAAGCACTTGTGCTAATAATATGATGCTTAATAATGAGATGTCTATCAAAGGAAGTGAGATGTCAATGGGGAAACAATGACGTTGGACCAAGTCTAAATGTCATGCCTTTTAAAGAGTCTTCACCCAAAAGGGTCCTGCCCACATCACTGGTATTTATAAAAGGTGCTGCAAAGCAGAAATTTTTGTTCTCCTTTTCATTGGTGATTCCAGGGAGGTTTTCCATGTTTTAGACAAGTCCTGGGCCTGGAAGTGCTCAAGCATCAGGCTGGCAGAGCCTGGCAGAGTAACATTGCTGCCAAGTTGAGGACAAATCTATTTGTCCCTCTGTTACCATTAGAACCTTCATCCTTACATTTAGAACCTGACACGTGCCAAACTGCCCAATTGTTCCTCGCCTGTCATTATAGTAAGCAGCTAAACACTGGGTTTGAAATACATCATTGCAACTGTCCAAACACAAACCCCAGGGTATTCAGGACTCTCAGAGAGGCTCAGGGTGCGGGACTAAAATGATGTAAATTGGCCAAGACTCAAAATGCCATTTAAAATCAAGCACAAAAAAAAGTGGTGCCGTGAAAAGCACCGGACTGACAAGCATAAAGGCATCAAGGCTTGAGTCCCATGTTCTCTGAGCTCCTGAGAGAGCCCGCCCCTTTTTGCCTGGCCTGTGTGGCTCATTCTGAATGGACAGAAAGAAAGTTCTGTTTTGGAAGACGCCTGGCCAGAAGTGTGCCAACAGACCAATACCCTAGCAATGTTGCCTCTCCCCAGCTCTCCACTCCTGAAGACCAACTGAACTCCAGTCAAATCAGTCGGGGGGGCGTTGCAGGTGATCGGATGAGGGAGGGCTGGAAGGGGCATCTGGTTATTATAAAAAATAAAAATAGTCATTTTGACTTATCAGTGTAATTTTCCCAGAGAACCTAAGACATAGAAGCATTGTGCGCTATAACCTTGCCTATCTGGTCAGGATACATTAAGTTATACTACAGTAACGAGTAACTCCAAAACCGCAGCGGCTTCACCCAACAAAGACTTACTTCCCATCCTACCATCTGTCCATTACAGTTCGGCCAGGAGGCTCCACTCACAATAGTCTTCAGAGACCCAGGTTGATGGAATAGCCACCATCTCCAAAATGCCAGAGGGAAAAAAAGCGCTGGAGGGTCTCAGAGTGGCAGCTAAATGATCTGGCATGGAAGTGACACCATCTCACTTGCTAAAAATTCATTGGCCAGAACTAATCATAGAGCCCCGCCCAAACACAAGAAGGCCATGATGTGTAATCCTACCACCTGCCATGAATATCACTGTCACCCTAGATCACATATCTAAGCAGCAAAGTTCAAACTCTTGGTTCGAACTTTCCATCCATCATGACTTTAATACAGAAGCAGAGCTCACAGGACCAACCTGGCTGTAGAGTTGATCCAGGGGACCCTTGAGCCTGGAAAAGAGAGTCCTCTGGGTTGCTCTATATAGCCTAAAACTCTAGCTATCATTGGATATCCCATTCTTACTCCAGAAGATATCAGAATCCCTGACTTAGTCCCAGAATAATGAATTCCCTTGCTCATCTTTTTTGGAGTCCTCCAGATTGGAGAGAATTTGGAAACATACCAAGTACTCTGCACCCTTTCTGGCCCAGGTGCCCTTGCCTTCTGGGTAGGAGAAAAACAGATCCCTGGAGCAGGGCAGGGGCCCTAGGGAATTACTTTCTGACATTGGTTCCAATCCAGAATTCCTGCCAGAGGTCTATGGTATCGGCAATATCTGCAAACTGCAGGAGAATTCTCCTTTCCCGGGTGTGAATGGCTATTTTTAGACTGTATGCAGATCCTGTGATCCATAAAACATACATTCAGGGGCACTGAATTCATCCTATCATTACATATTTTCTCAATTTCAGCACAATTTGGGGGAGGGGTGAGGAGAGAGGATGGTCCACCAATTTTTGGGGGATGATTTAAAGAAATAAAGAGGTTCTCGCAGTGTTAGAAACCTCCGCTCCCCGACGCAAGAGGGAGGAGATATGGGGATATATGTATGCATATAGCTGATTCAGCGTGTTATACAGCAGCACCTAACACACCATTCTAAAGCAATTATACTCCAGTGAAGATGTGTTAAAAAAAAAAAAAAGAAACCTCTTCTCCCCGATTAGGGTGCTTTGTGAGGGTCTTTTTTTAGGCATTCTCAGACCTTTTTGGTGAAATTTCTGGGCCAAGGAAAGCCATCGGCAAACCTTTCAATAATTGTTTCTGAAGCTGAACTTGGTCTTCTAGGAGAATGATCGCACTGAGGGTGGGGTGAGGTAGTAGGGTGGGTAGCATTTTGAGACTACCAGCCTAAGGCTCTGTGTAAATGAAACCCCTGCTTGCTGGCAGGTCGGTGCAGGAGACGTCTGGTCAAGGGGCATCCTGAGAAGCACTAAATCAACGATTATAGAGCTGGAATAGAGGGGATGGTACGCACCCACCCTCCAGTTCACTGTGATGACTGAACGCCCGTTATCACTTATTCCTGGTGGGTCAGAGTAATCTGTCCACAGTTATACATGGAGGGAAAGGCAGGTGGATGAATCATGGCAACATCCCAGCCCACGGTTTTCTGTCACGTTAGCACAGATGATAAACCCAATTGTTCGGCCACTTTCATTTGTTGGGTGGCTGGTGCCAGGGCAGAGTAGGGCATCAGAACAGCTCTTTAAGTCCATCTCATTCATATTCCTAGTCAGCGCTCCCCCTCTTCTTGGCAGGATCTTCTGGGGGGACTGAAGGAGGCGTTACTGAGTCGTGTATGCCAGCCGCTTACACATCCACCGTCTGGGGAAGACCTCCCTGCTGATCGTCTTTCCTTGTGAAAGTGACCGCAGTTCATCACGTGAGCTTTGTAGATGAAGCCAGCCTGCTGTACCTGTCACCATTTATAGGGCCAAAGAAAAGGTTCGTCTGCAGAAGGCAACCATTAGTGACCTGAGCCCAAGGGAGCGTCTCTGCTCTGAGGTCATCTCTAAACTCTGCCCCCTAGAGGCATGCTGGTTTACTCTATGAAATCCTCACCTTGGGGAAACATCAGTGGTAGGTGAACACATGAGCCTGTCACTTTAGACTAGGCTGCTGTCACTGTTCTTGAAAGCTCAGGCTCATGCTATTGTTGGAATTCTGGGAACCAGAGTGGCCGCATAGAGCCAATGAGGCCAAAGGAGTGACTTCCTCTGTTACTCTGAGTCCCCGAGTACCTTTGTAATAAGCTCATACTAGTTAGTATATGTGACTCTTCCTTTTGTTTCTCTCTTTAGAGATCTATCAACATTATTTACCAACATAAATGAATCCTTTAATCTTCATGGTACACAATGAGCAAAAATGAAATAGAAATTCCATCCTTAGATCATAGCCCCGTTTATTTACACAGTTCTCCAGTCAAAGGCCTGAGTTGGTTGCCATAAGTTCCCCTCCCGGGTCTATCAGGGCTGGGAAAGAGATAAAGTCAGGACATGGGGCTGGTCTACAGGACGTGAGAAAAGTCCAGGACACCATTCTGGGAAAAGTCAGACTTCGGACAAAGCTACAGTCCAAACACCAAATCCAGAGGCCCGGCAAGCTCCAGATCCCAAGGGAAGCATCTGCCACCTGCCCAAGCAATGGAAGCAGGAGGGCCAAGGGCAGACAGAACAGAGGGAAATTAGTTGATTTCCCTGATGCACAGAGCCTGCCCCTTTTCCAGAGGCTCCTTAGAAGCAGCTGAAGATGGAGAAGGAGCTGCTGAAAGGGAAAATGTCCGGACTTCACTTTCTGTGTTTGGTGTAAACCCAAGGGCCTTTCGGAGCCAAAAAATTATTGGACAGTAAAAGAGCGCTGGCAGCTAAGGGGACTGCAGCTAGCCCTTGCTCAGCAGGCTGTCTTCTGGGAAGATTAGGATCACGGAGCCCATCAGCCAGAACCTGTCTCTGAAAGTCCAGGGAGAGTGGTGCGCACATGCAGAAATAACGCGTTGCCGTGGCCCTGGGGGACAGTTCTGGAGTAAGAGCCGGGGAGAGGGCAGGGTCTACAGGCAGCCTGAGAAGGTGAACGGGATACCAGGAGCTCATGGAGTGAACCCAGATGAAAAGAAAGGACTCAGGAGGGGTAGAAGGACAGCAGAGCGTCTCCTTGCCAATGAAGCAGCTCCTTGAGGAAGGCCACAGAAGAGCCTAGGGTGGAGCCCACGAAGCTGCGTTCTGAACAAAATCCCAAGATGATTCCAATGCAGGTGGTGCCGTGAGCCCCATTTTGGCTGATGAGAGGTTTTACAGGACACAGATGTGTGGCGTCCTGTGGACATAGGAAATACACTTTTCAATCTTCAAATGTTTTGGTAAGCTCTCTGGGGGACAGCAGTTTGCTAGGTTGGAGAAGGGCTGGTACCTGAGCAGACAGCTGGCTGAGCTTGCAGGGCCAGCCTGCCTTCGTGTCGAGGGCCTTGGGTGTACCTCCAGGCCTCTGTGCCCTCTTCTCAGGCACAATGGAAGGACCTAAAGGAAGAGGAAAAGTATCTCTGGGCAGGGAGACTGCTGAGAGTCCTGTCCTAATGGCAACACGTGCCAGCCACCTGAGAGAGTGGAACTCTGCACTTGAACTCAACCACAGCCGACTGTGGAAACTTCTATGTTCAGCCTGCTAGCTCACGCACTCCCATGCAGATTTGCCCTTGGCCTTGCTGAATGTGAATCTGTGCAATGAAGGTCAATGGGATCTTGGTATGAGGACCTGATCCTCTGCCTAAAGGTCTTGCCCTTATACTGTCACAAAGCCTGCCCCATGAGTTGTGACCTCCGTGTTCCTGAAACTGGGGTCTGACTAATTTTTAGGAATCCTAGACATTTTTCCTTTGGGCTTTTGTTTTCATGATCATCTAAAACAAAAGTTTTACTAGTTATAAAGGTAACACTTTTCTTTTGGAGCACTGATTACCATTTGAAAGTCTTCTTCCATATAATAAAACTTGATTATTTATTTATTTATTTATTTATTTATTTATTTATTTATTTATTTATTTACGGCTGTGTTGGGTCTTCGTTTCTGTGCAAGGGCTTTCTCTAGTTGCGGCAAGCGGGGGCCACTCTTCATCACGGTGCGTGGGCCTCTCCCTATCGCGGCCTCTCTTGTTGGGAGCAGAGGCTCCAGACGCGCAGGCTCAGTAGTTGTGGCTCACGGGCTTAGTTGCTCCGCGGCATGTGGGATCTTCCCAGACCAGGGCTTGAACTCCTGTCCCCTGCATTGGCAGGCAGATTCTTAACCACTGCGCCACCAGGGAAGCCCAAAAACTTGATTTTTTTAAAGTCAGTGTTTCTCCAGCTGTGGTCTCCAGAAATATTAGGGAACCTTCAGATACATTCTCTGGGATCTATATGAATGGTCTTTTCTTTTTCCTATTAAAAGTGAAAACCACCATTTTAGTGCATTGCAATGGAACAGTAGTTTTAAATATAGAATCTAGAAATGAAATTCTCCTTGGCTTTAAAATGACATTAGGTGGAAAATCTCCAAGGATAAAGTACATTGTGTGCCAATTCATTTGAATTCCATTCAATTCAACAAGTATTTATTGAGCTGTGGTCCTGATGCTATGGTAGACACTAGGGAATAGAGAGCACTAAAGTTTCTGATGGTCTTGGTAGAGAATTATTGTCCAAGAAGCAATGGGAATATTCTCTCTGGAGGAGTCAGGAAGAGCTTCTCTGAAGGATGAATTCACCAGGATGAATTGCAGAGAGGGAGAGAGAAAGGGGGAGAGCAAGAGAAAGATAGAGAAAGACTGATGTCTGATGCAAGCAACAGCATGAACAAAGACACAGCCAGGAGCTTAATGTGACCAGGACACAGAGTTTGAGGTCACATAGGATGAGAAAGTAACTAGGTAAGGACCCGTGTGCTGTGCTAAGGAGCTTGGGCTCATTGGCAGGAGAAAGTGGCAACTCTTCTACGTTGTAATGCCTTTTTGGGATCTCTCTCCCTGCATGCCTTTATTATTCTGTTTTATCTGGAAAATTTGAACTCTCTCAAGGGCCATGTTTTACTGGTCTCACACTCCTAGATGTAAAGAAGTAAAAAAAAATATATTATCATCTTAGCAATGGTACCAAAATTTCAATTGGAGAGAGAAATAACTGTCTTTTTTGGAAAAAATATGTTGATAAAGGCTTGAGGTAGACCCCATACACGTGAGAATTTGTGATTTTAAATATCAGAAGAGGGGAACTACTTTTTCATAACTGGGGAGAAAGAATTTGGGGTTTTGGTATAGGTCTCAGTCCAAAAGAGAGCTGTCAAGAAGGGAGGAAAGAGCGATCTGGGACATGGTGGCAGGATAGCTCCCAACTCAACAAATCTTGAGGAAAGTCTTTAAAAACCATAAACGCTGTATGCAAGTGGTGTTTTGTGGTGGGATATTGAGGGCAGGCTTGAATTTCAGGGCAGACTTGAACTGGGGTGTAGGATGGAACGTGCACAGCAGAATGTGTTGTGGAGCCTGAAGTAGCCCTAAATATATAAGCGGCTGGGAATATGCAGCTATCTTGGAAAGAGCCTTGGTCTCCCCAGGCTATGGTTCTGAACTAGATTTGAAGGGTGTGCTGGTTAATTTTATGTGTCAACTTGGTTAGGCTATGGTGCCCCCAGTTATTTGCTCAAAAATCAGTCTAGATGTCATTGGAAGGATATTTTAGATGTGATTAGCATTTGCAATCAGTAGACTTTGGGTAAAGTAGATTACTCTCAATAATGTGGGTGGGCCTCATCCAATCAGTTGAGGGCCTTAGGAGCAAAGATTGAAGTTTCCAAAGAAGAAGGAATTTTGCCTCAAGACTGCAACATAGAAACCCTGCCTGAGTTTCCCACCTGCTGGCCTGCCCTGCAGATTTTGTACTCAATACTGCAACGTTAACTGTTACCTGAATTTCCAGCCAGCCAGCTTGCCATATGGATTTCAGATCTGCCAGCCCCCACAATCACATAAGCCAGTTCCCTAAAATCTCTCACTCTCTAGATAGATACAGAGAGAGAGAGAGAGAGAGAGAGAATCAATTCTGTTTCTCTGGAGAACCCTAATAAAGTAATTTCCCTATATACAAACGAGTTCCATTCCAAGAGCGAGTTCGTAAGTCCAATTTGTTCATAAGTCTAACAAATTTAGCCTAGGTACCCAACTAACACAATCGGCTATACAGTACTGTACTGTAATAGGTTTATAATACTGTTCACACAAATAATACATAAAAAACAAACAAAAAATAAACATTTTTAATCTTACAGTACAGTACCTTGGAAAGTACAGTAGTTCAGTACAACAGCTGGCATCCAGGGGCTGGCATTGAGTGAAGAGGCAAGAAGAGTTACTGACTGGAGGAGGGAGAGGAGGCGGGAGATGGTAGAGCTGAAGGATCGTCAGCAATAGGAGATGGAGGGCAAGCTGCAATTTCACTCATGCCTGACGTTGATGGCACAGGTTCTGGTTCCTTGCTGGATTCAATTCTATCTACCCTTTTGAAAAAACGATCCAGTGGTGTCTGGGTAGTAGCTCTATTTTTCTCGTCATAGGTGACATGGTAGCACTGGATTGCATTCTGAACGGTTGCTGTAACATTCGTGTACCGTTCTACGTTCGAGTCCTGTGCCTCAAAAACTAACAGTACCTCCTCAAATAAAGAAAATCCCCTCACCATTTCTTGCGTCGTGAATCTCTTAAGGTCTTCAGTTACTTCTTCTTCTTCTTGTCTCTCTTGGCGCTTCTTCACAGTCAGTACACCACCGCTACTTTTAAGCTTGCTTCTGGACATCCTGTGCTTGAAATAAAGATATTGTACTACTGTACTCTATACAGTACTGTACAGTAAAGTACACAAAAGCACAACCACTTGTAGAGGATGCACGCATGTGACAATGTACACCAGACACGGGAGCTAACATATGATTGGACATGCGAACGCACGTTCGCATCTTTGAAAGTTCGCAAATTGAAAGTTCATATGTAGGGGACTTACTGTATAAGGGACAAGGAGACCACAAATGGTATCTGGGTGACACAGCTCTACAGAGGGCAACAGTACATATTTCCAGATCCTAGGCAGAAGCAAGCGTTTTCTCACAATTTGAGAAAATGCCCAAAGGAATCAAACATGGTTCTTCCTTGGCTCTTAAGATGCTCAGTAAGTGCTCTGTGGCACACATTGCTAGATCTGGACCCAATAGCCATCTCCCTTATTCCTTCCTTACTGAAAGAATCCTAATATTGCCTTGATCAGCAATACCTAGCTAAAATACTTGATTTCCCAGCCTCCTTTGCAGCTAGGAGTGGTCATGTGACACAGTTACAGCCAATGAGACTTAAAGAAGCCACTTTATTTGGCTCTTGAAAAGCTTGGAAAGAGTTAGATTTGGCTGGCATGGTCCTTCTCTGATTTGCCCTTTTCTCTTTCCCATTCTTCCTGCCTGGAATATAGATGCAAAACCTATATAGATGCTACATTAGCCATCTTGTAATTATGAAGATGAAAGCCACTAACCATGGTAAAGCAGGAAGGTAGATGAACTCTAGGTAGTCAAAGACATCCATGATTAGCTGTATCAGCCCTGGACGACCTACCTCTGGACTTCTTAATATAGGAGAAAAACAAACCTCTTCCTTGTTTATTCCAATCTGGTCAAATTTCCTGCCACTTGCAGCTGAATACACCTCTGACTGAGACTGCCACAATCTCACTCACTGATGGATTCGGCAATGACATAGTTTCCAGATAGCCACTAGGAAATAGAAGAGTGAGGGGCCTGGAGACCTGAATGACTTCCTCTGTAGCCTTTTTCCAAGTAACAAATTAGCTGAACTTAAATGATCATATCAACTCATCACCACCTGGAACAGAACACTGGAGAGGTAAGTTTCTGTGGGTTAGGATTGAGAATTGAGTGGAGAAGTGTTAAGGATGTCATCACCAGACGAGAATGGGAGAGAGTTAGAGGGTATTTTATACTATAAATGATGGTTTTAAAAAATAAAAACATAGTTTAAAAAATAGGAAATTCACTCCAAATAGTATACCTGGATCTATAATTCAGAAGGTGTTTGGTTTAAACAAAACAGAAATGAGTACTCAGGGGTATGACAATCACCCTATTCATAAATAAAGACTGGTATTCTATTTGTCGCCTCCTATACTTTCAGTTCATTTTTTCTCCTTATTCACTCATTCATTCATTCAATAAACATTTATTAAGTGAATAGGGACTAGGAGCCCAAGGATGAGTAAGACACACTTCTTGCACTTCAAGAGCCCAAAACTGAGTAGACAGAATTGTGAGCAGATAAATAACCAAATTTGTAAGTGATATAAAAGAGATTAAAAATAAGTCATGAACCACAGGGAGTGCCCAGAGAATTAAGAATGACTCCATATGGCAGGACATATTTAAAGTGATAAAAGGGAAAACCTACAACAAAGATTACTCTACCCAGCAAGGATCTCATTCAGATTCGATGGAGAAACTAAAACCTTTACAGAGTAGCAACAAATACCGTATGCTAACACATATATATGGAATCTAAAAAAATCTAAAAAAAAGAAAAGAAAATAGTCAGAAGAACCTAGGGGCAAGATGGGAATAAAGATGCAGACCTACTAGAGAATGGACTTGAGGATAAGGGGAGGGGGAAGGGTAAGCTGGGACAAAGTGAGAGAGTGTCATGGACATATATACACTACCAAATGTAAAATAGATAGCTAGTGGGAAGCAGCTGCATAGCACAGGGAGATCAGCTGGGTGCTTTGTGACCACCTAGAGGTGTGGGATAGGGAGTGTGGGAGGGAGACGCAAGAGGGAGGGGATATGGGGATATATGTATATGTATAGCTGATTCACTTTGTTATAAAGCAGAAACTAACACACCATTGTAAAGCAATTATACTCCAATAAAGATGTTAAAAAAAAAAAAAAAGAATGACTCCATAGTGAAGGAGACGTTTGAGCTGAGCTTTGAAGTTTAAATAGGGGTTGCGCCGTAAAAGAAGAAGGAGGACCATTTCCATTTCTTACATCCCCATGTCTGGAAAGGTAAATATTAAAGGAGATTTGGCCCATTCAGATGTCAAAGGAGGCTTCTCTGAGGAAGATTCCCTTGGTCTGAGATGTGGGTGAGTAAGAGTTGATGAGGAAGGAAGAGAATTCAGAGCGAGCCACAGATGCAGAGACCCTGTGGAAGGTGGAGAATGACAGGCAAAGAGGGGTTGAGATGGAACTCAGATCATAATGTGGAGAGTGGCGTGAGACGAGGTTGGGGAAATTTTTAGGGAGTCAGGATGATACAGTGATAGAACCACGTTAAGGAGGCTTTTCTTTTTTCTTCTTTTTCCTGAAAGCAGTGGGAAATGATTGAAATGTTTTATGTAATGGACCATGTGACCCTCTTAACTGTTAGCAATCTGAAGCTCCTAGACAGCAGTTTTTTCCCAGGAGCCCTGGGATTCTGAGTTCCCATTGCAACCATTCTGAAGCCAAGCTGTATTCTCACTGGCGGGACTCACCATAGGTATCAGAATATCTTGCCATCTGCAGTAGCCATATAATTCTTCTCCATAAAAGCAGGCACACTGACAAACTCTAATAACTGCCAGGTCTAATTCTGAACAGCCGTTGCCCTTTAGACTTGCAAAGGGAGCCCTTTCTGCTCTGGAGGCTGCCCTGTCAGTCTCTGAATGGCATCCTATGAAATCAAGTGTTAGACAAAGCGCCGGCAAAAGATGCAAATAATAGCAGGGGGTAATAATACCTACACATAATACAATCTCTGAAAACCAGGATCTGGAGCCCAGCAGATACTGCTGCATTGACGGCTGCATTTTATTCGTACCCTACTGAATATGTCATTTCCCACAGTTAGGATGTCAGGCTGTGATCTGAATTTCCAAGCATGTTGCTTATACCATCAGCCATTAGCTTGGAGCAAGGTGAGAATTTAAGCATGCAAAGCAGGGCTTGCACATGCAGTGTTTTAGGTAAGGAAGATGCCTTGGATTTTGGCCCAGCTGAGAAGGAGTTGCCTTTCTTTTTTCATTAATATTGTCTTCCTTACAAGAACATGTTGACACAAACACACACATACACACACTAGACACACAAAGAAAATTCTTGAAGGCTTTCCAGTGAGGATCTGTTAAGAAGAAAAGCTCTCAGAAGCACGTTTTACCTGAAAACATAAAGAACTAAGCTGGAGGGTTTAAGGGAAGAAGGCAAGGGCTGAGGAATACTATAGCAGACACGCCACGATTCTTTGGGAACCTCAGATTTTTCTCTAGGGAAAGAAGGACCCAAGGTCAAATGGAAAAAAGCATGGAAAAAAATGAAATTATGGCTCTGCCTTAAACTGCAATCAGCTCTTTCAGGAATGCTTCTCTGTACTTTCGGTAAGAGGTAGGGGGCAACTACGTTCTTTTCCAGAATCCTGCCTAGGAGATGGGCATGAATTTTGAAAGCAAACAAAATTCATTTTATCTTCAAACTTGAAAAGGCTAGAAGTCCTATATTCCCAACTCTCTTCATTTTCAAACTGCTTACCTGGCCTTTGCTTTGCCCTGTGGCAAACGAGCCTCTTGAAGACCGAGGCTAGCTTGTGACACTAAGAAGTGAGCATGTAAACAGCTTAAACGCAGTGAGTGGATAAGCCTTTTTTTAAAGAACTCAGTTTTGTCATCCAACCAAAAGACAGGCAGAATTTTCCGGACAACACTGAGAAGTGGTGAATCAATGATTCCCCTCCTCTACCACCCATCCCAATCAGAAGACCCACCTTCTCTTCACCTTCCACTTTCCAAGCATCCTCATACTCTCTCATTCTCCTTACTCTCATCAAAACATTTCCTCAGATGCTTTTGCCCAATAATAGCACTTGGGGATTAAGAATATACCCTCTCAGGGCTTCCCTGGTGGCGCAGTGGTTGAGAATCTGCCTGCCAATGCAGGGGACACGGATTCGAGCCCTGGTCTGGGAAGATCCCACATGACGCGGAGCAACTAGGCCCGTGAGTCACAACTACTGAGCCTGCGTGTCTGGAGCCTGTGCTCTGCAACAAGAGAGGCCGCGATAGTGAGAGGCCCGTGCACCGCGATTAAGAGTGGCCCCCGCTTGCCACAACTAGAGAAAGCCCTTGCACAGAAACGAAGACCCAACACAGCCAAAAATAAATAAATTAATTAATTAATTAAAAAAAAAAAAGAATATACCCTCTCAAAGCAGCAGCGGGAACGTGGCTTGTTTGCAGGTACAAGTTCTGGAATTTTAGTTATGCTCCTATTGAGCATCTACTATTACACGTAGAGCTGTCTTTTTTACTGTTGCCAGTGGGCCTCATAATGGGCATATGATTTGTCGTGTTGCATCCTTTCTTTGGTGAATGAGTCCTTCCTATCCCAGAGCAATTGTGCTTAGTCTGTATGGTTTGGGTGGAGTTTCCCTCCCCCTCCCATCCCCCAGGAAAGGGCCTGGGCCTGGCCAATCCCAGTAGGTATTCCAAAATCCTTTGCAGTGATTGGCTCAGGGATGAGCACGTGGCAGTTGCTGACATTTGGAGATCCTTGATTCTCTTTGATTGCAGCTTTCTGTGCCCTGTTGCAATAAAATTCAGTTAATACAGTAATTAGCATTCTCTTTTGTTCACAAACAAAATTGCAATTGAAAATGGATGTGCATAGACAAATATTTCCTCATTTCCAATGACTGATTCGGGAGGATTGTTGCTTACAAATGAAAACTTGACTCAGGTGAGGCTTCCTGGAATGCCACAGGGATTTAAAAGACAAGCCCGACCAATGTAAGTTGCTTTAATACAAAAATACACTCTGCCCTCCCATCCAAATTACACATTATTTGACCTAATGAAATTCGCACACATGCTATTTGTTTGTGGGTTGTTTTGCTGGTTTTTCTCAAAAAGACTTTTGCTGCTGACAAAACAACCCTGTAAGCATCCCTCTCTTTGGAGTATAGAATCAACTCCCCTTCCACACCGTTTGGGTTATGGAAAACTGTTTATGGATCCATTATTTATTAGCAAATCCACAATGCCACCATACAAGCAACATTTGTGATTTTTCTCTCCACTTTCAAATTAAAAGGAAAATTGCAATAGTCTACTTATTTTCAATAGTCCTTTTACATTCATTGCTTACTGGACGTGATGGGGATAATAATTTAGGGGGAAGTGCCTCAGAAATTAGCAAAGTGCTTGTAGGTTAAAATGACTGGGCATGACTGCTGTTGCCATTTTTGATGTACAGCAAAATAGGCACTGTTTTTGTTTAGAGCAAATCTTTGTTCCAGTTCATGCAATTAACTGAAAAAGTCGTAAGTGGAGGATTATCGATACTTAAACAGTGGGTTCGCCCTCTGGAAAACTTGGAATCAGAAGATTTTAAAACTAGTTAACAGATTTGGAGCAGAATTGGTATTCTAAGTTTGGTTTCATTTCCTGGAAAGACACTTATTGTGGTGAAAAAAAGGGAAGAAACTTTTGTTGATGCCTCCGTGGGCAGACTACTGAAGAAGGATAGAGGTTGCATTGGGTGGATGTTACCTGCATGATTGCTAAAGCCCATCCAGCTCTGAGAGTCTATGGGGCTGTGCATTTTCTTTTTACATACGTGGCAAGCACCCTTGATTATAATTTGGCTTCTCACACAGCTTGCGTTTAGGGAAAAGCTGTGCTGGACAGAGGACATGAGGGTATGGTCTTATTTGCAGCAAGTGTATAACATACTTGTTAAGAGTACAAACCCAGTAGTCGGAGACACCTGGGTCCACATTCTGCCTCTGCTTTTTCATCAGCGGTGTGATCCTAAGTGGTGTCTACACTTCTGAGCCTGTTTTTTTAATCTATAAAATGAAGACAGTAACAAATGTCTTCCTCACTCAGGTGTAATATGAGTAATGACATAATTCGTGTAAAGTATTTAGAACATACCCTGGAACATGATTCATTTACTCTTGTTATACTACTATTATAAATAAATCAGAAGGCATTCTGAGTTAAATATTTCCTTTAAAAAATCTTTTTTAAGGAAAAATCTCAAACACAAAAGTAGAGAATTGTATAACGAAGCCTCAGGTACCCATGACCCATAAGCCATCAACTAATAATGGCCATTTTTGTTTTACTTATGTCCCCGCTTACACCCTTCCTCTGCCATCTACCACACCCAGCAAATTCCAAATATGAATAACTTCATCTGAGATATATATACTTCTTCATTAGAGAGAGTTTGCTTCTAAAAGACCAACCTTCTCTCACTGTGTTGTCAAGTAAGATCTTGGATCATCATAGTGAATTTTCCTAGGTTGACTTGTTCTAGAATGTGTTCCAAAGAACATTTTCCCACAGTGTGTTCATAGGTTTTATGTCAAAAGAACAGAGTTTTCTGGTCAAGTAAATTCTCAAATTGCTGAGTTAAAGAATGCCATCTTGCTTTATTCTGGGTGCTTTTCAGAACATTGAATAGGCTCTTTCACCACAGTCTCTAAGAAGAGGAGATAATGTGAATCGAATCTTAATCCACTTAACTCTGCAACTACTTTTCCCAGAAGCACCTTGGGGAACAAGTGCTCAGGACACACTTTGGCCAGCACAGAACAAATACCACTTTGTGGCCAGACGGTCTTCTCCAGGTCACAAATTTGCATTTTCTTTGAATTTCTACAGTTTCCATTTGGTGAGTGCAACTGGAAGCCAAAATCTTGAGTTCTAGGACCACTGTCCCCACTACTAAAGGAGAAGTGGGTAGATTCTTCACCTATGTTGACACATAGGGAAGAACCATTACAATATACTGAGAAGTGACAGGAGCGTGAATAGAATTGAATTGAATGTGAGACACAATGTCTTGACGGCCTCCCGAATCCTGAATTCCTAAGCAATAGTAGCTACATAAGAAAAACCCTGTGAACTCGAGGCTCTATATATTTACATAGTCATTGGACTATTAGCATTAGATGGAAATTTGTGTTTAATGACTTAAAGAAGGGGAAAAATGGGAGACCTGGGAGATCTTGGAAAATTATTGAGCCCAAGTTCCCTCTGAGGAATGCCATCAAGAACACGCATAGCCTATTTGGTCATGGAACAACTCAGCTGTCATGTGTACCTCTGGAAATCTTGCTCTTCAACAGATACTGAGATGGAGCCCTTGGGAGAAAGGAGGAAGTCGTGAGGAGGCGTGGTAGACATAACTGGAGTTCACCCATGTCCTGTTCTCCTCTCCTTCTGGGAAATTTATAGATTGTACTTCTCAACCCTCTTGCAGTTGAATAGAACAAGTTCACTAGTTCTGGCCAAAACAACCTGAGCAGAAGTGAAATTAGTCCCTGTAGGCTGAGTTACTGAGAACATATTAGTTATTGCCAGGGTTTAGAGGTCGTGGCAGGGAGGAGACTGAGCATGACTATAAAGAGGTGCACAAGGAAGAGCTCTTCCTTGTGATGGAATAGTTCTGGATTTTGATTGAAGCAGTGGTTACATGAATTTCCACATGTAATACAATGGCATGGGACTGTACACATATTGTACTAATGTCAATCTTCTGGTTTTGATATTCTACTATAGTTATATACGATATAACAACCGGGAGAAACTGATTGAAGGGTACATGACATCTATCTTTGCAATTTCCTGTGAATCTATTATGTCAAAATAAAAGATTTAATAGAAAAAAGGAAATCCTGAGGTTTCTACCAAGACCCTTCAACTTGGTGGGATGTAAACTCCAGTGTCTGTTTCCCCACTTCTGGACAACAGCTAAACCTCTGCTCAGCTTTTACAGACGTCCAGCTGTTGAGTTTTACTCAGCTCCTCGGCATCTTCCCCAGGTATCCAGACCATTCATCGATTTGAAGAGAGTTTGTATGCAGCCCTGAGAGTTTCCCCTTTTTGCAGGTACCTCCTTTTCAAGATTGCCCCCTCAATTTCCAGTCCTTCTTGTAGCCCCAACTGACACCCCAGACCAGTAAGACTGTGGTTTTCTGCTTGAATTCAAGCCACCCTGTAGTTCATAGAATGCAGAGTGCCCTCAGAGGAACAACCAAAGAGATGTAGATCTCACCCATTTTGGTTCCTTTCAAGGATTTCAAGTATTGAAACCCCTCCGAATTCTGTCTGCTTTTGTTCAATCTCTAGTGCCTTCAAATAATTTTATATATATATATATATATATATATATATATATATGCATATATTACTATCATATAAATATGTAAATATATATACATATATAGATATAAAACACAGAAAGCATAAAAGCAAATTACAAATTTTAATAGTATCCTATATCTTTAGAGTGTTTTACAGTTTACAAACCACTTTTCGTTTTATACATGTCAATCTTGTGAGTTAAAAGGAATATTATTCCACAATATATAAACTTTACATAAATTATCCTAGGTCTCCTCACTCTGTGACCATTCTTCTTCAGTATTTTATGAGCATTTCATCCTTTGTGTTCTCCATATACATTTTGGTTCATGAGAGTTCTCTCATTTTCTGGCTATTTTCATTCCACCTGTCCCTATGGGTGTTATCACTCACTTTCATAATTTTAACTACCCCTTATGCACTACAAGTCCCAGATTTGCATCTCAAGCCACGACCTCTCACTGAACTCTGACTCATGTATCTAATTAGAATCTCTACTTGGATACACAGTCTCTACTTTGGACACCTCAAAGAACATATTCAAAATGCAACACTGTTATCTTCACCTAAGACCTGACTTTATTTCTGTATTTTCTGTTGCTTGGAATGGTACCACTCTTCTCAGCACTCAAGCTAGAACCATAAAAGTTGTCTCTCACCCTTCAGATTCAACTACCCAGTAAGTCCCGCCAACCCTATACCTCATTTATTTCTTGAGTCCTACCTCTCCTCTCCATCCGGCCTCTGCCTTAGTTCAGCACCTCGGGATTTCACATCCAGAAGATTGCAATAGACTCCTGATTGGTCTCCTCATTTCTGATCTTGCTATGGAATGGGCCAGCGGTTAACAGGCCCAAGAGGGCAGGCAGCAAACTCGGGCTGTGAGGTCAAAGAGGAACCATGGGGTTAATAAGTGACTCTGGCAACGTGGAATTCCCCCAAATTAGAAAGTTAGCGTCAGCAAAGATTAACATGCTCCTTTTCTTGTGGTCTTAGCAGACAGGTTTAGTGTTAAGAGTGCCTTGGGAAGATAGCAGGTAGGCAGACCACAGCCTCTGATGGCCCCTGTCTTCCCTGAAGTCAGAGAGTAGAGAATCAAATAGGTGCAAATAGAGGTGGATAAAGGGTTCAAGGGATTTCCTGGCTGACTCCAAGCCTCTGCCCTATGAACGATAGGAAAGTAATCGGTGCAGCCCCAGGACTGTGCTCATCCACCAAAGGCATAAAGTGTGAGAGGAATGGTTTGGGCTCAGATTAGTTACCTAAGAATGAATTCTCAGTGTCTGTATGTGGTTCAAACACTTTTGTTTCATGTAAATGTTATATAGTCATTTGGGTTCATCAAACTTCTTAAAATAATCCTGTTTAAGTGTTTGTCTTATATTTCAAATAGTCCCAAGAGTGCAGTGTGTGTGTGTGTGTGTGTGTGTGTGTGTGTGTGTGTGTGTGGTGGGGGCAGAGGGAAATGCCAAATAAAAATGCCCCATGCAACCAGTGTCTTAAAAAACTCACATAACAAATAAAGCAGTTCCTTCACACTGCCACCCAGCTCCCTCTAAAATGCAAATCTGACAAATCTGCTTAAAATATTTCAGAGACTCCTCATCACCTTTATTAAGCCCAGCATCCTTGATGGGCTGTAACTCCCCCATCCCTCAACATGACCTTGCTCCTCCTGTCTCTCAAGCCTTATCTAACTTTTTCATAGGAATAAGAGTCCTTTCCCATAGTTAACCCCAAATGCTGCACTTGACTGCGGGCTTCATAGGCAAGAAGTCTCCCTGATCCATTCCTGTGTCATCATTATCTAGTATGATGCATAACTCATGCAGGTGTTCAAGAGAGGTTTTCTGAACAATTAATTTAATCAGGGATCAGCAAACATTTTCTGTAAAGGGCCAGAGAGTAAATATTTTTGGCTTTGCAGACTTAAGGTCTCTGTTGCAACTACTCAGCTCTGCCACTGTAGCAAGAAAGTAGCCATAGTCACACACACACACACACACACACACACACACACACACACACACACACACAAGGGCAAGGCTGTGTTCCACTAAAACTTTCTTTACAAAAACAAGTACTGAGCTGGATTTAGCCTGCTGAATCCTGAATTAAAGGAATGCATGGATGAATATGCAAATTGGAACCACTTGATTTTGACTGTAAACCTTCCTTTCTAGGAAGGCAGACTTCCCCTGTCCCTCAGCACACCAATTCTTCATAACTTCCTAAAGCAAGGTCCAGGCCAAACGATGCTCCAAGTGGATGAAGGACAGGATCTGTTTATTTTCTCATTCAACAGCTTGAATGGAATCATTTAGATGCAGTGTCACTTGAAAGGATAATAGTGACAGCTCTCAAAAATTATTAAAGCTGAAATTTACTATCATGTGTATTAAAAACAAGAAAAAACCTTCCTGATGCTCAAGGCTGTGATGCATTGAAGCAAATACCCAGATTTTCCCAATAGAACCAATTCCCATGGAAAATGTATACAGAAGACAACAGAATGAAAAGGTGAGTTTAAGCATCGTTCAGGTATATGTACCGCAGTCACGACTAAGGCTTCTCTGAAGTCCCTGGGGGTGGCCGTGACTGTGATTAACTGAGTAATTGGAAAAGTTGGGCATTCAAAAGAAGGTTCAAGTACTAACTCTGACCCTTATTAGCAGTAGGACACCTCAAATTAAATATGTAACTCCTCAGGGCCTCAATTTTAATATCCATAAGATGCGCATAATAATGTCCATATTCCAGGGTTGTTTTAGGGATTACGGGAGATACATATTTAAAGCCCCGAGAACGGTGCAGGAAACACTGTTATTTGTGCCATGGGCTGTGCTGGGTGTTTTCACGTCTTATCTCACGCGTCCTCTCATAGCACTGATCACTGCCCGACACTACCTTGTACTTTTATTTATTTACCTGTATCCTTTCCCCACTAAAACGTACAATCCACAAGGGCAGGGACCAGCCCTCTTTCTGAACAAAGACAAAACAGACTTCAGGCTCAGAGCCTTTGGCAGGCAACACCTTTCAGCTAGAATTTAATGACGTATGGTTTTCATTTACTTTTATTCCTTACTGTATTCTTTCACTTAGAAAAGTGATACGGAGTTTCTAGTCATGGTTCTAATAAAATTGCCCTTTGAAATTAAATTTATTTGATAAATCCAAATTTGTACATGAATTTATTTAGGTTTGTTTATTTAACAGTTCATTGACTTAAAGAAAAGTATTAAGTAAGTGGTAGCAAAGATGATATGCTCATGACAAAAAATATATATAACTATTTCTCAAATAGCTAAAGTTGAGGGCTTGCTGGAGCATAGGCTTTTTGAGGTTTTTTCCAGGACTGTCGCTATGATCTTGTGCTTTTATAAGGAATGATCTTATCATAAACACAATGATTCAGAGATATACTCCTGCCTTGGGAGACCAAGTTTCGGGTAAGAAAAGGCAGCCTGTGACTAGCCCCTGGGCATATTCTCCCTAGCCCAAAGGGAAAAGCTCCAAGCTCTTGTTTTCTTACTTTTTCCCTTGTCTAACTTTGTTCTCCCAGCAAGTTTCTGGTTAGAAACTTTCTAGTCAGACACCAAACATCTTGGAGCCAGACACTACACAAATCAAAACAAAACAATAAAAGTGAGGCATGAAGAAGAAAACAAATGGCAACGGGAAGGGAGTCTGTCAAAATTTCTTCACTTTACAAGGATCAAATCCCAGGCATGGGGACATCCGAAGGCAGGATTGCATCCCAACATGTGAGGACCAAGTGTTTCTTCATGTCTCCTCCTTTTCCTGTTTCCCTTTCCCTAGCCATTTTCCCCCCTTTTTTTTGTTTCAAGGAAGAAATCCAACGCATACTCTGATGAAATCTTTGGGTCTTGTTCAATTCGTTTTCAATTACACCGGAGTAGGGTGGAGGGGGTGAGGGAAAATACATTCCAATTTCCTCAGCACCATCTTGTTTTCAGTAAACTTCCTGAGTCGTGATAGGAGCTGTCCTGATGACAAGATTTCACATTCTGAGAGGATGGTCTTTTACATCAATGCTTCTCGGACTCTGGTGAGAATATGGATCACCCGGGGATCTTCTGAATCAGTAGCTCTGTGGGGGGAGGGGGGAGGCACAAGAGGGTCTGCATTCTAACCAGCTCCAGTACTGCTGGGGCCACCTGTGGTGCTGAGCCATGGACCACACTGTGAGTATGGAGCTTGTATCATCACTGTCGTCATACAACACAACATTTACAAGCATCTATCCGCACTATGCTCTGACCTAGATGCTGAACTGACGTTCATTTTCAAACCAGAAACAGTCTCCTACGTCCGAGGAAAAATAGAAAGAAGAATAAGATTTTATTTCTGCCCTCAGAAAGCTTCCTGCCCATGTCTAAGATCAAAGCCAAAGACATAAAATAGTACTATAATTATTATGTGAGAAAGCCCTTGTAACAAGGGCATAAAATATATACCAAATTCAACTTAAAATGTATATACTAAAACTCTCTCTCTCTCTCTCACCCACTATTCTTAGAAATTGGAGTTACTTCTATTTTGTGCTTCTTTTTTATTTTTTTAAATATCTTTATTGGAGTATCATTGCTTTACAATGGTGTGTTAGTTTCTGCTGTGTAACAAAGTGAATCAGCTGTATGTATACCTATATCCCCATATCTCTAGATCGTGGGTGAGGGGAGCTAGCAAATAATTTAGACAGACCTTGTAAGGGCAAGAATGTAAAGCCCTGAAAAAATATTTTTAATTTAAATTACCCTCAAAAACCTCTTCTCTAGAAGCTCCAAAAGGAGGCATCTCCTAAATTGCTGCCGAGTTTGGTCACATCTTGAATCCTGTCCTCAGTTTTTGTTTTTTTTTTTTTTTTTTTTTTTAATATATTTATTTATTTTATTTATGGCTGTGTTGGGTCCCCGTTTCTGCGCGAGGGCTTTCTCCAGTTGCGGCAAGCGCGGGCCTCTCACTATCGCGGCCTCTCCCGCTGCAGAGCACAGGCTCCAGACGCGCAGGCCCAGCAATTGTGGCCCACGGGCCCAGTCGCTCCGCGGCACGCGGGATCCTCCCAGACCAGGGCCCGAACCCGTGTCCCCTGCACCGGCAGGCAGACTCTCAACCACTGCGCCACCAGGGAAGCCCCTGTCCTCAGTTTTGACGGGCCCCCGTCCTTACGCATATGTGTGGTAGAAGGCCCAACACTAAGGCCCAGTATTATGTGCTGCCTTGACATCTGGAGCAATAAGGAGGCTCTGAATGGCCTACCTGCAAGACCCCCTCCCCACTCTTCTCCTGCAAATGAGGGAGGTTCTCGAGCCAAATAACCCTCCTTGTTGAGACGCAGTTCCCACTTATCCCTGGGTACTGGGTTTCAGTTCCCTTTCAGCCCACAGAATTATTCAAACCAGCCAATCACATGCTCCCATGGGAAGCAGGGGTCTCCTCTCACCCTCTTGATACTACAGAGCTTGCCTCGAAGCCCTGGTTCCCTCTGTTCCTGACTGCAACCCCTGTGTGTTGCCTCAGAGCATGGGTGTCCTCTTCCCCAGGCTGTGAATGTAGGTGCGCTGTAAACTTCTGCTGATCTCATCGGCCATTCCCACAACCCTAGGGCAGGAATCGCTCCCTCAACAATGAGGTGAATAAGAGGCGATTAAAACAATACATGGTTTGGCTTTGAGTGGAATTTCAGTTTGATGCAGGTACTGAATGGCATGCAGGTAGAGTTTTCTGCACATAACATGGATTTCAGGCAGCTCTGACCTTTCGTTTATTACCATCATTCCCTCACAGGCATTCAGGCTTGTGCTAACTCTATTTAGAACTCTTTCGATTGGATATTGGATTTCTATTTCAGTAATCCTTCCACTAATACTGTTCATTGTCTAACACAAAAGTGGAAACGTTTTAACCACTCATGTATATTACAATTTATCCTCAAATCAATTTGGATTGTGTTAAACTCAATACCATAATCATTACTAAAATGCAAACATCATAGAAAAATGTTCATAGCAACATTACTTGTAATAGTCTCAAGTAGGAACGTCCGTCAAAACCCAACGTCTCAACTCAAATGCCCATCAGTAGTAGAGCAAATAAATAAACTAAGGTATATTTATACAGTGGAATACGTTTCAGCAACAAAAATAAACAAACCACAGCCACATGCACTACTTGGATAAATCTCACAAACAGAATATTGTATTAAAGAAGCCCAACACCAGAGAACACATATGTATGATTACCTTATATAAAATTTTAAAAGAGTCAAACTAATCTGTGGTATTAGAAGTAATAATAGTGGCTAACTTTGGGGAAGAAGAAGGAGTTAATAATTTGGAGGAGAAATGAGGGAGGGATTATGGAGGTGCATTTAATGTTCAATTTCTTGACCTGGGTCATGGTTTAATGGGTATGTTCACTTTGTAATAATCCATTGTTCTGCACATCATTTTCTCTCTTTTCTGTATGTATATTTCAATAAAAAGATGGACTATATTAGCAGTAAAAAATCAATATCTTTTCATCCACTAGCAGTTATTTATTGTTTACTACATGCTTAATATAAGGATGAAGTTTCTGTGGTGAACAAGACAGGCATCGGTTCCTATAGTACATTAGGATAAGAATTAGACGCTAAAAGTTAATGCTCTGGTTAGTAGGTGATAAACCCCACGAGAGATGTATATACAAACTGTCACAGGATTCACAGGAAGGAAGGATCATTTCCAGCTGGGGGACCAGGGGAGGTTTCATGGAGGAGATAGCACTGCAGCTGGGCCATGAAGGGCAGATAAAATTTAAATAAGGAGACATGGCAGAAGATAGTGGAAGGAGAGAAAATGGTACCAATGGGATGAGTCTAAGGTGGTAGATGGGGAAGTCAAATGCTTTAGGCTGACCAAAGCACAGGAATGTGGTAGGAAGTGATGGAGAAGGTAGATGGAGTTGAGTTCTGGAAGTCTCTGAGTGTCAGGCTAAAGAGGGCGGCTCCATCCTCCAGAGTGTGGGGTTTTAATGAAAGAGAATTAAGCTTAAGGAGATAAGAATAGGCACAATATGGCCATCAGATCATAGATGGGAAAGCCAGCTACGAGGAAGCCAAGTAAGGGACCGTGGCTATAACCCAGAGCTCAGATGTTAAGTGCTTGAATCCACATGCCAAAAGGGTGACAGAGGAGGGGCTGATTAAGCAACTCAAAGGAACAAATGTGTCAAAAGGGCCTGATGTTTTAATCCCAGCTCCACTACTTCACTGATGTGTACATGTGGGTAAATTGATCACTCTCTCTAAGTGTTAGTTTGTCCATCTGTAAAATGGGGCTAACGTAGGGTGGTGCTGAGGATTATGAATATGAATGAACATGAAGTACCTAGTACACAGCTCATAATAGAAACTTGGTAAATGGTAGTGGTCGTTATAACTATTATGACCATCCCAGCCAGCCTTAACTCAATTTTCTTTGGGTTTGGTCTAAATTAGATTCCTTTCAGCCAGAAGGTAAACACCAAATTTTAAGGGAGTAATCTCCTTGAAACAACTGAAGATCTTTTGAAATTCTTCTCAAACATAACATATTTAAAAAATAAATAAATAAACATCTGGGTATGTGTGCATCGATGCCTCACACATTCCCAGCATTAACCAAAATATGATGCCTTTCTAGAAAACGATAACCATGATCGGCTCCTGAGCTGGACTGTTGATCATCTTCCCTCAAGTCTAAACACAGCTTTAAGGTCATGAGTCACACCAATGATGGCTCATGACTGAAAGAGATGTTTTTTCATGAGGGCATTTTTATTTATTTATTTAACATCAGACACCACTCTGTCTGACTCAAAATGTGGTTAGTGTCTGTAACAAAATCTGTGTAAATAGGTCTCCCATGAGCCATTGCAAAGATCCTCAGTAACTTCATGCACAATGGAAGCTTATGTAAGTGTGTGTTGTCTCAGGCGGGCGACTTCTCAGAGCTCCTGGAGGTTTCTCTTGTGATTTTTTTGGTTCTCTCTCCTTAGATGTTTGGGTTCTCTGAGCTGTCATCCCACAGAGATCATTTCAATCCCGGACTGAAAAGCCAGTCCAAAAGAAAAAAGAAAAAGCAGAAAGGGAACATTTATTTTTCCCTTCAGAATTAATTTGTCTGACATGAAACTCACAAAATGGTTGTCAGGAAAACAGACTTAGTTTCACCACACAATGAAGAGTTGGCTGTGCTTTAAAAGGTATCTTGTGAAAATGAAAACTTTAGGCCAAAGGGGTGATTTCCACAAAATATATTCTGCTTACAGGGGTTTCTTATCTTACATTTAAATCTTACTATACGTATTTATGACAATTAGACTCAACTTTAGTTTAGTTTAAACTTGGGTTGAATTTGATATATTATGCCTCTTATGTGGAGGCTATTTATCTGATAACCTTATCAAACTAGAATATAAAGAGTAAGCATTCGTCACGACTGGACACACAATTCTAACCAGCTTGGGTGTCTGGATTCCCATGTTAGAGAAGATTAGAAGCAAGAGTGAAGCTAGAATTAGATACTTTGACAATTGTAAGCAACGATGGCTTGACAACCTGCCAGAGAGTGAAATAATACAAAATATCTAAAGCATAAAATCATGAATAAAAACACAAAACCAGTAGTTTGGAGCTATTAAATGTAGAGGCAAATCAACACCTACTGACCCCTAAATCACACTGAGAAATGTTTCAAATAGTCATCGTACATACATCACAAAGCCACTGGACATTTAAAAATGCTTTCCATCCAAAATGTTTTAAACTGATTTCCACCGCTTACAGGGATAATCTTCCGACATTTAAAATTCGAACTTACGTGTACAGGACTTATTCTTCAGTGTCAATGGATAAAAGAGGTGTTAGTATATATTTATAAAAATGGCAGCAACTATCAGTGCACTTAGTTTAAAAATAAAAACATACTATGAGACCTATTGGTTTTCCTTTTAGGTCATTTTTCAATGTAGGTCCACACACTGGATTTCAAAAATGACCTCATGAGAGTGTTTCTTGGAAAATTGCTTGCAAAAGATGTTTTTTAGAAAAAAAAGAAATGGCCAAGAGAATTTAAGGCTTATTCACGATACGAATTAGGTATACTGAAGTCTCTGAAAAGTCCCACAGTAAGGTAACATTCTAATTTTGTTAGACCCTGCACTTCATAACTCATTCAACCAATGAATCTTTTTTTAATGTAAAAATTATTCCTATTTTACAGTATTCATCTTCCATCAATTGCTCTTTTGGAAATACTGGTCTCTGGCAATGGTTCCCGTTGCAGTCAAAGGTCCAGCAGGAAACAGATGATACATTCCAAAGGGTTTAACTGAAGTGAGTTTAATAAAGGGACTATTCTGAGGGATGCAGTCAGAGGTAAGAGAACCAGCAAGAATCCAGGTGTCAGCAATGATGGGAAGCTGTCGTCATCCCACGGGAGGGTGCAGTGTTACCAAAATGTGGGGAGGGCTGAGGCGGTGGAAGGCGAGCTCGTCCCAGTAGCTGTGGCCAGTGGTGTGCTTCCTGGTAAATGTTTAACAACCTGCTTTTCAGGGAGAAAAAAGCCTGTTTGTAATATTTGCTGATTTTCATGGTGCAAATCCTCCAGCCATGGCCCATTTCAAGCTACCAACGTGAAGTCAGTGAACGTGGAGTTGGGAAGAGATGCAGAAGACACACCTTTACCTAGGATTTCCATCACACAAACACAATAGATGTAAGTAACCTCAAGAGCATCCATAATAGTACAATGATATGAAGCCATGGGTTTTGAGTATTTATTATTTTTAGTACAATTTATTTCATTGTAAATGCATATACTTTATTTTTGTTACTGGCTATGTTTAACGACTAGATCACAAAACTACTGAAAATTTAACAAGCCAGCAACAGCAAATTGTTGGCTATAACCGTACACGGAATGGTCACTATCAAAACCAGAACCATGGGGAGGGGTCCTGGGACAAGACACTGGGCTCTCTGATGTCTAAGCAGGGAGCTGAGGGAACTCTGCCTCCGTGAGAGGATCCGGTCTACAGGGGCCAGTCCCAGGGCATAGGACGGGGCAGCAGAGGGCACAGAATGGAGCTGGGGCATGGAGGCAAATGCAGAATAATAAGTGGATTCCTAAATGCGTATGTTTGAGACTCATATATTGGTTGGATGAGTACCTTGAAAAGTACAGGTTGAAGCAAAAATCACTAGATATCTATACATGTTTAATGCTGCTCAGGTGATTCTGACATACAACTAGATTTAGAAAAAGGTATTACACGAATATGGGTCTCAGTATTAATGATGCACAACTGACACAATTGACTGTTTTTCTCTTTCTTTGAACTCAGCTGTTCTTCACTGACTTGTCCCTTTGAGAAAACATCCTCCTAGATTATCTTGCCATATCAGGGGTAGTTTTAGGGTTCTGGGTGATTCAGGTAGGAGTAGTACCATAGCCAGAAGCCCAAAGGTTAGAGTGAGGACTGAGAGGAGCTACACAAGGCATCAGGACCCCCACCTAAACAGTAAGCAGGATACAGTGGTCCCCCGGAGCTAAGGAAAGAGAGATCAGAAGTTGGGGCAGTTGAAGTGGCTAGAATCTGCAGGACAGGTGTCTTAGTCAGCTCGGGCGGTCATAACAAAATAGCAGAGACTGAAGGGCTTAAACAACAGGAACTGATTTCTCGCAGCTCTAGGAGCTGGAGGTCCAAGATCAAGGGACTTGTCAATTTGGTTTCCCAGTGAGGACTCTCTTCCTGACTTGTAGACATGGTAGGGAGAGAACACTGCTTTCCCACAATCCATTCTCCAGAGCTTGTAAACCACAGCTTGGTTGTGTCCATTCAACAGATATTTCACGAAGACCTACCAAATGCTAGTCACTCTTTGACTCTTCTGCTTAAAATTTTTCAGTGGGTTCTTGTTATTGATGAAGTCCAATGTCTTCGGTACATCCAAGGCTATCTCAGATCCGATGCCGCTCTCCTTTCTTGTGTTGTCCTTCACCATCACTTCCCTGACTTAAATCACCTGCTGAAAGCTACTGATGCTCTGAAGTTGGGTTATCAATTTGATCTCCATCACTTACATGGTCATGTGACTTTGGACATGTTTCTTAGCCCCTCAAAGCCACAGTTTCCCTATCTATAATAAGAAGTAATAGTAGTATCTATCTCCTAGGGTTGACTTGAAGATCAAAACCAATCTTGTTCATAAATTACTTAACCCCATGCCTGACACAAAGGAAAAGCTTATTTTATGATAGCTTTTATCATCTTTAACCATGTGGGGCTCCATGAAGGACAGTTAGAGACAGGTAAGTACCTGACTGTACCCCAACTTTTTTTCAGTACAGCTGAATAACTCAATGCCATTTCAAAACCAATAGTCTTTAAACGTTTGTTCAATATTCATTGAGAGGAGAGTTTGAGTTCTGCATAGTCTCAGAAGGATGTCTGGTGCTCCTGTCCTGTATATATCTCCCTCAAAAAGGAAATACTCTGCAGCTGATCAGCCCCACTCTCCTTAGAAGGCAGTTTATCATCTCTCCAGCACTGAAATTCTCCCTTGGGGATAACTCATTGCTATCCCACTCAACCCAATCATCCTAGGTCCCAGGGCTTTATGAGTTCCTTGGCAAGGGACAGATACAGAGGAATGTACGAGCAGCCTACAGCCAAGTCAGCATTAATGTTCCATCAAGGGAAGCAAGGGGGAGGGCTCCAAAAATCCTTTTCATAAGGCAGATACCCAATGACAACTTTCTTTTACCATATTTGGAATGTAAAATGACAAATTCTTCCTAATTTTTAGAGAAATGCATAAATCAAGCAAGTATGTGTAATAAGGTATTTTCAGACCTTAAATGTTCACTCTTATGGTGGATATGCAGCTAATGTTTTGGAAGGTCTAACTGTCCCTAGCCTAAGAATGACAACAGTGGTAATAGCCTATTAATGGCAGAGTCAGAGTCTACAACCCCACCTCTGGAATGTTCCTGAGGATCTTCCATAAAAAGATGCCCAGGCTGTTTCACAGCCCAGGCCTTTGCTCTGCTGCGTCCTCTGTCTACTATATTCTTCCGTATTCTATCTGTATTAGTTTTCTAGGGCTACCATAGCAAATTACCACAAGCTTGCACTGTTTAAAACAACAGAATTTACTGTCTCACAGTTCTGGAGCCTAGAAGTCCAAAATTAAGGTTCTGGTGGGGTTAGGTCCTTCTGGAGGCTCTGAGAATCCGTACCATGCCTCTCTCCTAGTTTCTGGTGGTTGCCAGCAATCCTCAGCTTTCCTTGACTAGCAAATGTGTCACTCCCGTCTCTGCCTCTGTGTCACATGGCATCCTCCCTGTGTGCTTCTGTGTCCAAACTTCTCTCTTCTTATAAAGACACCAGTCATTGGCTTGGGGCCCACCCTCATTCAGTATGACTTCACTTTAATCTGATGTTTTTTCGGCAAATACCCTGTAAGAGCACAGTCACAGGTACTGGGGCTTAGAGCTGGAACCTGCCTTTTAGGGAAACAATTCAACTCACAACAATCTCCATCTGGCAAACACCTACCTATCTTCAGGACTCAGCTTAATTGTGTCAGAAACTATGGTCTGAACGTAATTATTTTAAATACCTGTGCCTCCTTGGTCCCCAAACTGCTTTTTTCTACTGTTGTTCCTGCATCTTTTTTGTTTGCTTGTTTGTTTTTTGGCCATACCGCGCAGCTTGTGGGATCTTAGTTCCCCGACGAGGGCCAGGCATTGAAAGCACGGAGTCCTAATCCCTGGACCACCAGGGGATTCCCTGTTCCTACATCTTGATGGCCAAGTTGGTTATTTCTTTTCCTGTGTTTTCAGTTTAGTATCTTAAGAGATATATAGATTTAAAGGTTTTGTAGATTCTGAATATGCACATTTTCAATCTATTATTCTAAATTGAGCCTTAGTCTCCTATAATTGCATAACAGGTATCTGGGATTGTAATATACTTACATATGTCAACCCAGAAGGTATTTAAGCACTAACATTCTGAGATTTTGATTAAATAATTAGGCTTGAATTAAAAATATATATAGGGAGAGGGGAGATGGGGAGTTATTGTTTAATGAGCACAGAGTTTCATTTTGGGATGATAAAAAGTTCTGGAGATGGATAGTAGTGATGGTTGTATAACAATGTGAATGTACTTAATGATACTGAAATGTACACTTAAAAATGGTTAAGTGGTAAATGTTTAAAAAAAAATTAGCTTAATGGTACCCTCACAGACGATGCTCCTGATCCTATCCTCCCTGATAGAATTGGTTACTCTCTTTTTGCGTTCCCTCTGATCCACTGTTCAATTTTCTGTCACCCGAATCCTATAACTCTCTTTGTCCCTGTCAAAATACTCAAGCATCAAAAAATATTTAAGCATCAATATTAAGAGCTTCCTTCTTCCTCTCTCCCCCTCCTTGTCCCACTCCATTCTTCTTAAAAGGCATCTGTATTTGTGTTGTAAGTCATTTTGTGCTGGTCAAGGTAATGGGTACAGTAGCAAAATTGACAAGAGTCTGTAGGAGGTGGCTAAATTGATTTACGTGAGAAATGGAATGAATCACTCTCAAAGGAAGATAATATATCCAAAAATCAAAAGGAAGATGGGGGCGGATCTGAACACCCCTTGAGATCCAACACACGTCGTATATCTTTCTGAATCACTAGTGAATAACACAGTCCCTGGATCTTGGTAGGTAATTTCTGAATAAAGACTTCAATTTCACAATTTGGGGAACGATTGAAAGATTTTAAAGGTGTGAGAGTGGAGACACAAGACGATTTGTGCTTTAAAAAGATCACTGTTGCAGAAGTCTGGTATTTGTAGAGATATATCCTAAGGATCTAGAACTCTGAATCCTTGCATCTTTCACAAACAAGGTTTTGTCTCAGTATCAATTATTTCACCTTTCTGGAGTTCTGAATCTTTAATGAGAAAAATATCAGACAAACCCAAATTCAGGGACAGTCTATAAAATACTTGACCAATACTCCTTAAAACTATCAAAGTCATAAGAAAACAAGGAAAGTCTGAGAAAACTGTCAGAGATTAGAAGAAGCTAAGAAGACAATGACTGTAAGTAATGTGATATCTTGGGTAGAACCCTGGAACAAAAATGAACATCAGGGAAAAACTAGTGAAATCTGAATAAACGTGGAGCTTAGTTAACAGTAATGCACCAACGTTGGTTCCTTAGTAGTGACAAATAAAGTCAAAGTAAAATGTTAACAGTAGGGGAAACTGGGTGAGGGGTATATGAGAACCCTCTGTAACTACCTTTACATTTTGTAAATCTGAAAGTATTCTAAAATTTTAAAGTTTATTTTTAAAAAGTTTAGGGAAAGACCATTCTATTTTACTCTGTATAAATAAAATTCCACTTTCCTGTCTTATTAAATGCTCTAAGCATACTTGACACTTTATTTAACATTGGAGGATCTTACCTCAAACTCAGGGTCATCATTCTGACTCACGTTGTAGGATCACTTTATAGGATCACGTAACTATAGTATGATGCAGAGATCTCTAAATTCTTGAATTTCAAAGACCAGCAAAAGTTCACATAAAATCTAGGAATCTATCCGTGTTGCATATTATTTGTTTCATCAAATAAGTAAAGTAACTTTTTAGAAAAACCACCATTCTATTATCAGCAACACATTATAAAAGGATCGTTTTAACACCCCAAAACGGCAGAATGAAAACAAGAATAAAGAAAGCCCTTTTACTTTTTTAGAGTGTGAGGATTTTCTGCATCCTGCCACATGTGACAACATGGATGAACCTTGAGGACATTATGCTACGTGAAATAAGCCAATCACAGAAGATCAAATATATTGATATAAGGTATTTAAAATAGTCAGACTCATAGAAACTGAAAGTAGAATGGTGGTTGCCAGATGCTGGGAGGAGGGGGAAATGGGCAGTTGCTGTTCAATGAGTATACAGTGTCAGTGTGCAAGATGAATAAGTTCTAGATTCCTCCTGTACAACACTGTATCTATAGTCAACAATACTGTATTTAAAATTTTGTTAAGAGGGTAGAGCTCATGTTAAGTGTTCTTACCACAATAAATAATGATAAAGAAATAAAAACCCCTTTTAACTGAATATTTTTCTTATGAAAAACTTCTACTTTTTTTTTTTTTTTTTTTTTTGGCCATATCTTGCAGCACGTAGAATCTTAGTACCCAGACCAGTGCCCGCCTGCTTTGGGAGCGTGGAGTCTTAACCACTGGACTGCCAGGGAAGTCCTGGTCCTTATTTTTCTTAGTTTGCTGCAGACTGGCTAAAACTGTTTCTTAGATGTAGACCAGCATTTGGGAACTGCTGGGATAAAGGATGTGACTGAATCTGTACTGGCCCCAGGAAGTCACTGGAAGGGCTCTCTGTTTTGTTTTGTTTTTAATAAATTACTGATATGGGTTTGTTTCCCAATGAGTCAGCTCTTTTTTCATTATTTAAAAAAAAAGAGAGATTTTTTGCAGCCAATAAATGTGCAATTTTCTACTTAGGACATTAAGATCAGAATTCACTGCTGGCTTTACCATTTGCCAATTTTAAGACCTTGATCAAGTTGCTTAATCTCTTTAACCCCCTCTTTTTCTCCCTCTGCAAAGTGGGGATCGTTGTGCTATGGTAGGCAACCTCGAAGATGGCCCCCAATGGTCGCAGTTCCTGGTATCCTTGCCCTTGTGTAATCCACGCCCCTGGACCGTGGGCTGGACCCAGTGATTCACTTCTAACAAACAGACTATGGTGAAAGTAATGAGAGGTCACTTCCAAGATTAGGTTACAAAGAGACCATGAGAGCTTCCTCTCTCCACTTTCTTGCTGAATCACTGGGAGAGAAGTTAGCTGCCATGTTGGGAGCTGCTTGTGGAGAGGACACCATGGCAATCCACTGAGGGAGACCTCAGCTAGGTGAGGAGCTGAAGCCTGTCAACAGCCATGTGAGTGAGGTGGGAAGCAGGTCCTCCCCTGCCATTAGATGAGACCACAGCCAAGACCAACAGCAAAACTGCAGCCTCTGGAGAGACCTTGATCCAGAGGTACCTAGTGAAGCCATACCCAGAGTCCTGACCCCCAGAAAGTGTGAGATCATGAATATTTGTTGTTTTAAGCTGCTCAATGTTGCGGTAATGTGTATATGGCAATAGGTACTGATATAAATGCCTACCTTGCAAAATTGTGAAGAACGATTGAGAAAATGTGCTTAATTAGATTACCTATGCTAATGAGCTAAAACATGTAAAACAAGAAGACAAAGCCTAGCTCATAAAAGGCAGCCTATAAATGTTAGTTCCCTCCTCCATTCTCCTCTAAAATGAGAACAATCATACCTGCTCTGTTGTGAAAATGTTTTGAAAACTGTAATGTACTATGGAATTATAATACATGTAATAATGTAAGGTATTGTTGTAATAGGAAAGAAAACATTGTTACTTTAAAAGCTGTTGGCAGTTTATACTGGTTGGCCCAGAAGGAAGGCAAAATTCTTAAGAAGAAGCTAGCTTTTTTGTTTGGGAGGAGGGGACCCTAAATAAGCAGGTATGATTATAAGAAAGAAAGGAATTCAATGAAAGCTGGAATTCAAAACAGGAGGTAACCCTGATAATGCGAGATGCCCTGGGAAGCTTCAGCAATCTTGGAGAAGGTGTGGTTTTTCCATAATACACAAGATGGGGCCACATACTATTTAATGTGTATGTTCAAAGAAAGCATGTCTCTAAAAGGGTGGAAGGCCTGGAGGTCCACAGGCAGGAAACACATAGATCACACGATATGTACAGGACTGAAATTTGACCCCAGAATAAAGCTTATACTTGAGTTTGGGGGCAGAATAAAGGTATAAAGTAAATTATTATAGAAACACTCAAGGAAAAAGCTCTTTCTCAAAGCACGGAGGACAATCAGGTTTCTCATAAATGTTTTTCCACTGCCTCTTATTTTATTTATTCTTATTAATTCTTATTCTTATTAAGTAATCTTGTTAATCTCATTAATTTAAGAGATACAAAGAAGATGTGTTATTTATTTATTTATTTATTTTTAATTATTTATTTATTTATTTATTTATTTTTGGCTGTGTTGGGTCTTCGTTTCTGTGCGAGGGCTTTCTCTAGTTGTGGCAAGTGGGGACCACTCTTCATCGCGGTGCGCGGGCCTTTCACTATCGCAGCCTCTCTTGTTGCGGAGCACAGGCTCCAGACGCGCAGGCTCAGTAATTGTGGCTCACGGGCCTAGTTGCTCGGCGGCATGTGGGATCTTCCCAGACCAGGGCTCGAACCCGTGTCCCCTCCATTGGCAGGCAGATTCTCAACCACTGCGCCACCAGGGAAGCCCGATGTGTTATTTATTAATCAAGGAACTGAGTCAATAGTAAGTTAAAATTTCCCACAAATTATGTTGTTTTAATAAACCCTTGTGGTTCCTTGGGTATTCTCCTTTTTCTTTTTTTCTTTTTCTGGTATGATTTTTTTTTTTTTAATAGAAAACTAAGAATCCAGAGTAGTTCAGAGAATAATCCACTTGTACCCAGCTTGGGCATTGTACCTGCAGTTATGGCTGTGTCTCTCCTTTATTTCAGTCTTTCATAAGCCACAGGACAAAGTCTAAGCTGCTTGGTGCAACATTCAAGGTCCTTCACCATCTGCCTTCTGAACATTTCTCCAACCTCACTTCCCACCCAATCCTTACCCCTCCCCCACCACATATGCCACTAACACCAAACTGCCTGATTTCTAGAACTCACCTGCTGTTTAGACTTCTCTGCCTATAATCCACCACCTACTTCATTCTTAAGAACCCAACTCAAAGGTCACCTCCACCGGGAAGCGTCCTTCATCCCCCATCAGTCCTTCCTCCCAGCCCCTTCTGTCCTGGGCATCTGTTTCCATAACTGCATTATGGTTAAGCATGTGGGCTGCCTAGAGCCACCGCTCATTAGCTTTGTGAACTTGAACCAGTTATTTAACTCCTGTGTCCCTCAGACTCCTCATTTGTAAAATGAGGACAATAATAGCGCCCATGATGTAGGTTTATTGTGAGGATTAAATGGGTTGATCCTTGTAAAGCATTTACAGCAATGCCTGGCACATAGTAAGTGCTCAATTTCTATTATTTTATTATAATTATTAATTTGCTTATCTTTCTTTTTGCTTATTTGATTCTGAGCTCCTTGGAATTAAGGACAACACAATGTCCAACACATAATAAAAACTGAAGACTATACATTTAATGCTAATGAAAATTTTGTGTGTGCACGCATGCGTATTTTTAAATAGAAACTTCTGTAGCTGTGGATTCCTTAGTGAATTCCTTAATAATGCCCAGATGTTGCAAACATGAACTAAATTTGATTTTGTGTATTCCATGAGCATCTATTGATAATGATAATAAAATCCTATTTTTGTTTAAAAATAAGCCCCCAAACACTATCCTTGTAGCCCATGGAGAAGCAAACAAGGTACTCCTTGTATTTTCCTCCATGTAAACAAAACACCAAATTTAATTTGCATCTGCATTAAGAAGTTTTTTTTTTTTTTTAAAGATTTTCATTAAAAGCAGAATATGGCATTTGGGAAGGATAATTAAATGCATCTGAAACCCAGGAGATAATAAGAGATGAAAATTTTGTAATCAAATCAGTCTAGTTGAATCCCCTCCCCCTCCTTCTAAGTTCAGAAATGACTGTCCTTGGAAGACAGAGTGGGCTCTTCATTTAGAGCATCGCTGGAGGCTTGCAGTGTTCCTGGGAGTGTCCACTCCCTCTTGTTGCATGAGGTAGACATTGTTATAGAATTGACCTTGACCCCTAGGAGTAAAGACAGGATTAGGAATATATGATTTCCACCCCCAATTTTTCCTCCACTCCTTCTCCTCACCTCTCTCTAAGAGAAACACTCTGGGTTTTCTCCCTCCCTCCCTCCCTTTTTCCTTCCTCCCATCTTACCTTCCTCCTTCTCTTTCTCCCATTCTTCCTTTCTTTCTCCCTTTTTTTTTCCCGACTACTTCTGGAAGAGAATGTTCCTGAAAAATCGTTGAACCAGCTAATGGAATGACAGCATTGCTTAGTGGAGGTGCGAAGCCCACCAGCATCCCCAGGAGAGAAGGCCAACCCCCTCCGCTGTCCCTGGCGAACTTCCTCCTCTGTTGGTACCTGTCCCCTCCCACCCCAAGTCATCAATGTCTCCTCACTGGCCCCTGCCCTGCTGTTGCCAAAAGGGCTCGTAGCTTCCCAATCAGTAAAAAAAAAAAAAACTTTCAATTGCTTTTTCTGCCTCTTCAAACTACCATAGCACTTTTTTCTTCTTTTGGAGCCAAATTTCTTGAATATGTCACATACTGCTTTTGTCTTCCTCACTACCTGTTTAGTCCATAACTCCCTAAAATTCACTGCTCTACTAAAACATCTGTCTAGAACAGCTCTTCTTCCATTTTGGGGAGCATTCAATACCCTTTGGAAATCTGGTGGAAGTATAGACCATCTTATCAGGACAAAAAAATGTAATTTTTTAAATGTTTATTCCTTTTATTTTATTTTTAAATTTATTTATTTATTTATTTATTTAGTTTGGGCTGCGTTGGGTTTTCGTTGCTGTGTGCAGGCTTCTCATTGCGGTGGCTTCTCTTGTCGCGGAGCACAGGCTCTAGGCACGCGGGCTTCAGTAGTTGTGGCTCGTGGGCTCTAGAGTGCAGGCTCAGTAGTTGTGGCCCATGGTCTCAGTTGCTCCACGGCATGTGGGATCTTCCCGAACCAGGGCTCTAACCCGTGTCACCTGCATTGGCAGGTGGATTCTTAACCACTGCGCCACCAGGGAAGCCCCCAAAATGTATTTTTTGACAACAAAATTTTGCATGTAACTTGAGGGATTAATAAACTTCCTGAAGCTTATTCAGGGAGCCCTTAAGGACCAAAGATTAAGACTCTTTGCTCTAACAGGTCACAGTAATCTTTTAATCATGTTCCTTTTCATTCTGGAAAGGGTTAGGGGAAGAGCAAGTACTTTGGGTTCAAACTAAGAGTTGGATTCAAATCCTTCCACTTACTAACGGAATGACCTTGGCCAGGTTACACAGTGTCTCTGACCTTCGATTTCCTAACCTGTAAAATGAGGATGATAATATCCATCTCAAAATTTGTCGTGGGTATTCCATGTAACAACACGTGAAAAACATAGTTTACACCTGTGAGGCACTCAATAAATAAAACTTCTCATTCTTCCTTCAAGAGCCTTATTACGGTGCTTTCTTTCCAGCCTTCTGACTGTCCTTCTTTGTGTCATTCATTGGCTCCGCTTTGTCCTGCTGCCCAATCGTATTAGACGCTTCCCAAGATCTAGCCGTGACCCACCGTACACTCCCACTCTTCTCCTCATTCTCAGTCCCTCGCGTCTTACCTGACCAAATCTCTGCCGCCTGTCTTCCAACCTCCAGCTCTAACTGCAGTGGCATATTTAACTGCATACCATCTCCTGAAACCCAGCGCCAAGCCAAACTCTCCTCTTCCTTCCAAGATGGCTTCCTCTCTTTGCACTTTTCTGTATTTTTCCATCATTCTCCCAGTCACCCAGACCTCCAGGATCCGCAGCGTGATCTCTACCTCCTCCTTCTGGCTCACTTCATATATTAATACAATCAGGCATGAGACTCCCTTCTCGTATCTTTTGTAGCCATCACTTTCTTTTCTTTTCTACTGCCACTGTCACCTAACCCTAGAGCTTCACCGCCAGCCTCTCCCTGGTCACTCCTCCTTCCAATCCAGCCTAAACAGCACTTTATGTTCTACTTCACCACTCTTCTGTTACCAGCTCCCTGCTGCCTGTTGCTCTGAACTCAACACCATTTGGGTTGAGGAATAAAATGATTAGCGAAATTGACCACAAACTTTATTAACATTTATGTTCAAGTACTTTTAGAAATAGATACATTTATTCTGTGGAAATACTGATTAAAAAACAGAAATCAATTTAAAAAGAGACAATTAAAATAAGTCCATTTAACAACTAACTAATGTCTCTAAAACAATGAAAATAAAATTCTGGTTCTTTGAAAAATTTTAATCACAGACACGTATTGTGGTTTGCAGACACTCAGAAGGATGCCAGGTGACATATATATAAAGAAGGACAACACTGGCACCAAACACATAGCCCAATACACCAAACCACTCTCCAGATTAGAACACGTGTTTAGAGGATATTGGAGGAAAAATCTGATTTGAGGCCATTGGCTACTCAGGGAGTGGTACTTCCCTACACAAGGGGAGTTCTGAGTTGAAACCTGTGTGCATTCAAAGAGGCACCAAAGAAAATAGGGGAGTGGAGGGTTTGAATAAATATGGAAATCTAAGCACCCGTTCATGCATTTCATAAAATCTGGGAAGTGCAGCCATGCTATTCCTCCTGCAGACCTGACCCAGGTTCTACGACCTCCACGTGACCTCCATGACCACCCAAATGTCTCTGAACTCATAGTACTTATTAGCTAACCCAGAGACTTCCAAACTTTCCCTGTTCACGGCATCTTGTGTCTCCCAATTTTTTTTTTTGTGGTGTTCCTTGTTCAAAAGAAATACCTAATAGTCTTCATTATTTAGTCGTTATATCCAAAAAATCATATCCTCACAACTTAGCAGCTGTTTGAAAGAAATAGTGCATACAAACTGAGAGAAAATTGCTCTTTGAAATTTTACTCTTACATAACCATAATTACTTACCATTGTACATATGTGCCTATTGGGCACTGTACAACTTCTCAAACCTTGAAATCAGATCAGACACCACTGCTCTCTTTGCCTGTTTCACATGGATTTTTGTGCCGTACTCACATTTTTTATTACAGTACAGTTACCGTGAGAGTCCAGCTTTGCCAAGATACAAGATCAGAGGAATGTAGCATGATCTAATGTCGAAACAATGAACTACTAGTAACTCACATGATGAGCATTACTGTGTTTTTAATTTTTTTCATAAAAAATCCAAGGGTGCCCCTGCAAATTCACTGCAGCACCCTGGGGTGCCTCAGCATACAGTTTGGGGATCTTATATATAAATCCTGGCTACTCAAAATTTGGTCATGAGGCTTCAGCCTTGGCATTAAGTGGGAACTGATTCCCACCGCCCCCAACCTACAGAATCAGAATGTGCATCTAACAAGATGCCTAAGAGATTTGTGTGCATATAACAGCTTGAGAAGCACGGTTATAAACCATTATTGATCATCAGATCATATCCTGCTAGTCTGAGATGTCCTATGTTATTATTTAATATGCTGTTGTTTAATCTTTTCTGCACAACTTTCCCAAGTGGATAGTTAGCTAGATGGAGGGCAGAGATGTCATTATGTCTTGTGATCCCCCCAGTGTCCAGCGTGGAGTACCTTGCATGGACTAAGGGGCTTCAATATCTGCTGGATGAATGGACCCAATCTCTAGGCCTCCCAGACATCCTAGGTGGAGTCACTTGTGCAACAAAATTATTGACAAAGCCAGGTCCCAAAGATACGACCAACATTCTTAGCAGATGCAGAATGAATTATGGCATTTTAGGATCTTGGGCTTGATATGGTAGCTCTTTAAAAATGGACATATCTCATTATTTGGGTCATGGCAAGAAGAGAATTATTGCTTCCTATTCAGACTGATAGGGAATATAATTATGCTGTAGGGCTATGTAGCCCCAAACTACAGTGACACGACTATATTAAAGTGGAGGCAGAATAGAAGTTGTTAGAAGTTAGGTAGGCTGCCATAAAAAGGAATGAGACTGGGTCATTTGTAGAGATGTGGATGGACCTAGAGACTGTCATACAGAGTGAAGTAAGTCAGAAAGGGAAAAACAAATATTGTATATTAACTCGTATATGTGGAATCTAGAAAGATGGTACAGATGAACCTGTTTGCAAGGCAGAAATAGAGACACAGATGTAGAGAACAAACGTATGGACACCAAGGGGGGACGGGGCGGGTGGGATGAATTGGGAATTGGGATTGACATATATACACTAATATGTATAAAATAGATAACTAATGAGAACCTGCTGTATAGCACTGGGAACTCTACTTAATGCTCTGTGGTGACCTAAATGAGAAGGAAATTCAAAAAAGAGGGGATATTTGTATACATACAGCTGATTCACTTTCTGCTGTACAGCAGAAACTAACACAACATTGTGAAGCAACTACACCCCAATAAGAATTTTTTAAAAAAGTTAGGTAGGCTGCACTTCCTGAAAACATAATGCTCTAAATGTTCCAAAATGATACTGCCATTTATTAATTGTACTCACGAATCATTTGAATGCCAAAATCTGCATGCGTGCAAAATGTCATGGAAATTGGATTCGATTCTGTTTAAAACAGCTGTCTCCACTACAGCCAAATTGAATGTCCCAAGTTCTTGTGAATAAATTTGAAAGGGAAAGAAAGCAGAAAGGAGTCTTTGCTTTGTCAGAGGGTTCAGGTTTGTCTCAATGCCACTGGCTACTCTCTACTTTTATTTTTCCTTCAGAGATATTTCTCCCATTGAATGTTCCATTGACCCATTGAGACAAAGCATCATGCTTGTGGATGCAAGGTCACTCTGATCTCTCTGCAGCCAACTTGAATCAGTCTCATAACCACAAACCACTTTTCTCACCCCAAACAGCCATCTCATAGATGTGGGAGGGGAGAGAGGGGAACTCAGCTAGTAGCGGAGAATGATGGAATCTTAATAGACCAGTAGGTCACAGAGTCATAAACAGCCACTCCTTAGCAAGTGCTCTTGACTCCAGCTCTGTAACCCCCTCCCACTGCAGCGATCACTCAGCTGGATTACCGCAGCGGGTGCTTACTTAGTGTCTTGGCTTCATTCTTACTCATTAACACAGCCCATCTCCACATGGCCCCCTGACAAACCTTTAAAAACAAAACAAGACAAAAATAGACCACATCACGCCCTTGCCCAAAACTGTCCATGGGTCAGAACTGCTCATGACTACTTGAATAAAATCCAAACCCCTTCCACAGCCAACCAGACCTTACAGGATCTGGCCACCATTCACCTTTCAGACTTCATTCCATTCACTAGGCCCCAGCCACGCTCATCTCCTTATCCCTGGAATACACCAAGCTCCTCACTCTTCAGGGCCTTGCTCCAGCTCTTCTTGCTGTCTGGAATGCTCTTACCCTAGGTCTTTGTGTAGATAGCTGTTTCTCACCACTCAAGTCTCAGCAAAGAAGGAACCTCATCAGACAAGTTTGCCTGACTGCCCACCCTATATAAATAGTTGCTCCTAGCAAACACATATATCTCTGTATATCACTATCCCATTTCATTTTCTTAAACATTTACCCCATCTGGATGCATACTATTTGTTAATTAATATGCTAGTTTTAGAAATTATGTTCCTCCATAAGAATAAATGCTCAGTGGGATCAGGGATCATATATATTTTATTCACTCCCACGTTCCTTGAGCAGAACCTGACATAAGAGGCACATTGTAAAGGCTTTAGAAATGAACTAGTCCTGCTCTCTTGTTTTCCTAGAATAATTGAGATCCAGAAGAGCTATGGGCATATGCCGCATCATATAGGCAGTTAATGATGAAGCCAAGGACCGAGTCTGGGAGTTTCAGGTTCGCTGTTATTTCTGTTCTGCCTCCTGGCTTTCATTCAAAGGAAAAGCAATCTCATCCCGAGTGGCTTAAAAAATTCAAAAGAAGTTCAAACGACTCTGATTTGGGAATGCCCCATCTTTGGATATGAAATTGCTCTGCAAAGTTCATCATCCAAACCCTTCTGTGCAAAGACCTCTTCACCAAACTTCCTAGGGTATTCACATGCAAGTCAGTTTAGACTTCAAGGTAGAAGTTGTTGTTTTTTTTTAAGTTTCTTCTTCCATTATTAAAATAAATCTGTTGTTGAAATTAACATATCAGATGGAACAACAAAACTAGAAATAACTTAGATCTCTGAAGATAATTTATTCATTAAATTAGAACTTTTAAATATAGGCAAAAGAGAAAATAACTATTATTAAAATGTTCCAACCAAATTGCTGCTTATCTTACACTATGCTAATTAGTAACAGCACCCGAAACTCACTCTTCCACAACCATCAGAGAAAACTGGAGATTATAGAAAGGCTGTGGGAGGAGGGTGATAGGCGGGGGGGCGGGGGGGCTGCTACTAGTCATTAGAAAGGCTGAATAAAAACCATTAAGGTTTTTTTGTTTGTTTTTTTTAAATTTAATTTAGGCTGCCTTGGGTCCTCGTTGCTGCGCGTGGGCTTTCTTTAGCTGCGGTTCACGGGGACTACCCTTTGTTGTGGTGCGCAGGCTTCTCATTGCGGTGGCTTCTCTTGTTGCGGAGCACGAGCTCTAGGCACACGGGCTCAGTAGTTGTGGCTCGTGGGTTCTAGAGCGCAGGCTCAGTAGTTGTGGCTCACGGGCTTAGTTGCTCCGCAGCATGTGGGATCTTCCCGGACCAGGGCTTGAACCTGTGTCCCCTGCATTGGCAGGAGGATTCTTAACCACTGTGCCACCAGAGAAGCTCAAAAACCATTAAGGTTTGAGTTCAAAACCATCCTTGGGATTTGTGCCCAGATTGTTAATATTTCTTTCTTCTTCCCACCACCCTGAGGACAACCCTTTAATATGTGCTTGTTAGGTTTCTCAGGATTAAATCCCCTTCAATCCATTTTCTGCACACAGACAGAATGATCCTAATAAAGCACAAAATATACTAGGTCACATTCCAACTTACAACCCTTCAAAGTCTTCTCATTGCCCTTAGAAAAATGCAAACTCCTTACATGAACTACTGGTCCCATCACAGTCTTACCCCTGCTTGCTTCTCAATTTTATCTTTCTCCTGTATTCTCTGTCTCAGCCACATAGGACTGTATTCAGTATTTCACTTGAGAGCCTTTATAGATGCTGACCCTTTAGCTGGATGCATACTTTTCTTTTAAATGTTGGAAGTATAATATAATATCATATGCTATGGACTGACTTGTGTACTCCCAAAATTCATATATTGAAGCTCTAACCTCCAGTGTGATTGTATGTGGAAATAGGGCCCTTAGGAGGTAATTAAGGGTAAATGAGGTCATGAGTGTGAGGCCCTAATCGGATAAGATTAGTGTCCTCATAATAAGAGAAACCCAATAGCTCTCTTTCTCTCTTGCTCACTCTCTCTCTCTCTCTCTCCATGTGTGCACATTTAAGTGGTCACTGAGTGCACAGAAAGATAGATGATAGCACCCTACAAACCAAGAGAAGAAGCTTCAGAATCAAACCTACCTTTCTGGCACCTTGATCTTGGACATCCCATCTTCAGAACCATGAAAAATAAATTTCTGTTGTTTAAGCCACCCAGTCTATGGTACTTTGTTATGGCAGCCTGAGTTGGCTAATACATTATAGATAATATTTTTAAAATAATAAAATAATAATAATAACAGCAACAATAATGTAGTTTGTGTGTTCTGGGCATTGTGCTAACCATTTTATAATGTAATATCTCACATAATCTTCAAGACAACCCATAATATAGCTATTATTGTTTCCATTTTATGAATAAAATGAAGTTCAGAAGGTTATATCTTTCTTTTAGCAATGATAAACCTGAAGTCAATAAAGGTTAAAATAATGTGCACAAGTCACACACACAAGGTGAGTTGAGGCGCAAGAATTGTGACTTGGCCCTAACTGGCTGCATGTCCTTTGCACCTAATTGCTGCCCCAGTGCCTGCCCAGAGAAGATTAAAACCTAGTGTCCTATGAAAGACTGCTAAAGGACATCCTTGGGATGTCTTGCCTAAAAATATGTGGTAGCTGCCTCAAGTATCTAAAGGCCTGGAGGACTGATTAATTTGGAAGAGAGACTGGATTTATTTTCTAAGAAACTTTTTTTTTTTGCTACGCCTCGTGGCTTGGCAGAATCTTGGTTCCCCAACCAGGGATTGAACCCAGGCCCTCAGCAGTGAAAGTTCGGAGTCCTAACCACTGGACCGCCAGGGAATTCCCTCCAAGAACTTAAGCAAGGCCATTTGAATCAATGGCAGGAAATTTCTGAAAACAGCTTTCAGCCCAGTAAAACAAAGAATTTTCTAACGGTTCATAGATGAAATGGCTGTCTGGAGACCTGGGTCGCTCTTTGTAAGTGGGCTCAAGAAGGAACTGGAAATTAATTCAAGTACAGTATGGAGATGATCAGACAGCAGATGGTGGTTGAACCAGAAGACCTCTGAGGTTCCATCCAGCTCCAGGAATAAATGACCCTTGGTTTTCACAATGGGTGGACTCTTCAGGATCTTATTGTTGGTACAGCCATTTAAGCTGGCAAAACACATGGTCCTAAACCAGCCAGACCTGTTTGGTGAAGATGTGGTTGCACTTTTCTGCCACTTTTATAGCCAGCCTTCCTTTTACTGAATGCCTGAGGGGAGGTACAATGAAGGGTCTATTGTTGTTTGGGAATAAGTAATTGCACTTGAGAGTTGGTAAAGGTCATCCCAGTTCTCCAACCTTACTTCATCCTCTTCCCCTGCCCTCCTAAAGCCCAAATGGGATGGTGAGAGACAACAGGGCTCAGGGAGGGAAGTTAAACCTTCCAGCTTCCATCTCTCATAAGCAAAATCATAAATATATTACTTTATAAAAGGAAGTTTTATATTTTACAAAAGGAAGTTTTAGTTGGAAAACTATTGGAGAAGAGGGAAGGGAAACAAATATTTCTAGCTTGCTATAGTTCACTTAGCCAAGTTGGCAGCAGATTTATTCTTTTTCTGGGATTTTTTTACTTTTCACTGTTTTTTCCCCCCACATTTAAGTATACAAATCATCAAGCTCTTGTTCTCCCAATATACTTAAGTTACACTGGATGCTTTCTTTTCATTTTAGACTGACCAGCACAGTTCTCAATAAATTAATTCAGCCAATTTGTGTTTTGCTTTAAAGCAATAAATAAATGTCCTGAATGCCTACTCTGTGCCAGGGTCTATGCTAGACTTTGGGATACAAAAAATGAAGAAACCCTGGCCTCCGCCTTTGAGGAAAACCTTACTGAATTTTTTGGGTTGCAAATCATAAAAATCAAACTTGAATTAGCTGAAGCAAAAAGGGGAGTTCATTGACTCACATAGCCAAATCACAGAAATGACCAGGATGACATGAACTACAGCCTTGAGTGCTTTCCAGATGTTTCTTCCTGTCTCTTAGCTTGATTTCTGTTTTGGCAACTCCCCATGAAACTGACCCCATAACAATCAAGAACTCCGGGTTCCACCTTCCTTAATTCACCACCCAAGAGGAAAAAGCTTTTCCATACAGTTGCATGTAAAAACGTCCTAGGAAAGAACTTGATTGGTCCAGCATAGGTCACATGCTGCCAGACACTGTGGCTACAGGGGCAGAGCCAGCAACCTTAAAAAAAAAAAGGTTTATTAAAGTATAATTGATATACAATTTAATATGTACAATTTGATGAGTCTGGACATCAGCTACCATTTAAATCTCATATTACAACAGAGGGGTCTGCAAGGGGAGAGAGGGAGGAAGTTTCCTAAAACAAAGGAGGTGCTATTCCTTAAATAAAGAATGGCTCCTGTGCAGACAAAAGACCACAAATACACCTCAAGGAGCTTTCTAGGTTATAGGGAAGACAGATATTCAAACAAATAATAATAATGCAATGTTTTACGTGCTTTAATGGAAGTATGTTTAAGAGTAAGGCTGAGGGTCATCAAAGCATGAGAAAGCAATTAATTCTTCCTAGAGGTTTTGGAGGAGCTGAGTTCATGGAAGAATGAGAAAAGATGGGAAAATAGGCCGAAATCAGGTTGTGGTAGGCCTTGTGTACTAAGTTAAGGAGTTTAGACACAATTCAGCGGGCCACAGGATAGGACTTGAGAATTTTACGCAGGGGAGTGGCATAGTACCACTTGGACTGAGACACCCTCCACTGGAACCTGCCCTTTAGGAGACCCAGGTCTGGCCCCCCTACAGACACATCAATTTCCACAAGGCAAGGAGTCCACAGGGCCAGTGGGATGTGTCCACTCACAGCCTGTGTTCTTCCCCACTTCTAGATCACAATCTGAGTGCTCAGGAAATGAAACTCCCTGCTCAAAGAATCCCAAGCCTGCTGTTAGGGTTTGTAAATTGTGCAGGCCTTCATAGGTGTATCCTCTAAGCCCAAGGGGTGGCTGTTTCTTGGGACTATGGGAAAGAACTTGGCTGTGTAAGTTGGGATGTCTGCATGTATGTGAGGCCCTTTATAGTGAGACAGAGCTATGGGGTGGGAAAAGAAGAGGTTGGGCAATGGGATGGAAACCTCCATTTTAATTCTTCTTTGGGACCTGCAAATATCAGGGGTGGGCCTGAGTTACCCACTATCAGGTAACCTAGATAACCGTGGGCAGTGAATTTTAGTGGGAAAGAGTGGAAACAAAGAGGAGTGGATGTAGTTGAGAGACATTTCTAAAGTTGGCCTGATAGGATTCAATGACCAATTGAATGTGAGGCATGAGGAGAAAAAAGAATAAATAAAGGTTCCAGTTTCCAGCTTGGGTGACTGCAGTGCCATAATAAAATTAACAGTATAAGAAAAGAAACAGGAGTGGAAAAAAGATAATACTATGCTAAAAATGATTTTCTTGTGTTTTCACTAAAAATGTGGATTACCAATGTCCCTTTGAGGAGATCATAATAATCAAGAAATCAAGAAGAAGGAAGGAAATAATAAAGATTATAATGAAAATCAATGAAATAAAGAATAGAAAAACAATAGAGAAAATCAATAAAACCAAAAAGCTGTTTCTTTGAAAACATCAATAAAACTGACCAACCTTTAGCTAGATTGACCAAGAAAAAGAGAGAAGGCTCAAATGACTAGAATCAGAAATAAGAAAGGGAACACTATTATCAATCTTACAGAAAAAAAGAATTATAAAAACAAATACTATGAGGGAGGGATAAATTAGGAATTTGAGATTAACGGATATACAACACTACTACATATAAAATAGATAAACAACAAGAATCTACTGTATAGCACAGGGAACTATATTCAATATCTTGTAATAACCTATAAGGGAAATGAGCCTGAAAAGTGATAATTGAATCACTTTGCTGTACACCTGAAACCAATACAACATTGTAAATCAACTATACTTCAATTTAAAAAAATACTATAAGCAATTGTATGCCAGTACATCAGATTACTCAGATAAAATGGACGAATTCCTAGAAAGGCACAAGCTACCGAAGCTGACCCAAGAAGAAATAGACAATCTGAATAGATCTATAACAAGTAAAGAAATTGAAGTAGTAATTTAAAAAAAAACTACCCACAAAGAAAATCCCAGGCCCAGATGATTTCACTGCTGAATGCTATCAAACATTCAAGAATAATTAGTATCAATTCTTCACAAACTTCCAAAAAAAGAGAAAAAAAGGGAATTCGTGTTATGGTTATTTTATGTGTTCAATTGTGCCGTGGGGTGCCCAGATTAAATATTATTTTGGGGTGTACCTATGAGGTTGTTTCCGAATTAGATTAGCATTTGAATTGGTGGACTCAGTAGATTGCCCTCCCCAATGTGGGTGGGCATCATCTAATCCATTGAGGGTCTAACTAAAACAAAAGGCAGAGAAAGGAAGAATTCATCTGTTCTTCTTCCTGCTTGCCTGCTTGAGCTGGGACACTAGTCTTTTCCTGCCCTTGGACTAGAATTTATGCCATCAGCTCCCCTGGTTCTCAGGACTTCAGACTTGGACTAAAATGATACCCTTACCTCACATCATATACAAAATTAATTCAAAATGCATCAAAGACCTAAATATAAGAGCTAAACTGTAAAACTCTTAGAAGGAGGTATTGGGATAAATCTTTATGACATCAGATTTGGCAATGGATTTATAGATATGACACTGAAAGCATGAACAACAAAAGAAAAAATAGATAAATTAGACTTGATCAAATTAAAATTTTTGTGCTTCAAAGGACATTATCAAGAAAGTGAAAAGAATGGGAAAGAAATATTTGCAAATCAAATACCTCATAAGGAACATGTATCTATATATAAAGAGCTCATACAACTCAATAATGAAAAGATAGATAACTCATTGGAAAATGAACTGAATAAACATTTCTCCAAAGAAGATAGATAGACAAATAGCCAGTAAGCATATGAAGATGTTTGACATTATTAGTCATTAGGGAAATGCAAATCAAACCTACAATGATACATCACTTCACAGCCACTAGAATGGCTAGAATTAGAAAGTCAGATAATAATAAGTATTGACAAGAATCTAGAGAAACCAGAATCCTCATACACTGCTAATGGGAGCAAAATGATGCAGCCACTTTGGGAGACAGTTGGATAGTTCTTCAAATGGTTAAACATAGAGTGACCCCAAGATCCAGCAGTTCCACTCCTAGGTATATACCCAAAAGAAAGAAAACATATGTCTACATATAAACATGTTCACAAAAGTTTACAGTCAAAAGGTGGAAACATCCCAGATGTCCATCAAATGATAAATAAACAAAATGTGGTTTGCCATCTATACAAAGGAACATTATTCAGCCAAAAAAAAAGAATGAAGCTCTGATACATGCTATAACATGGACAAACTTTGAAAACACTACGCTAAGTGAAAGAAGCCAGACACAAAGGCTACATATTATGTGATTCCATTTAGATGACGTGTCCTAATCTATAAAGACAGAAAGTAGCTTGGTGGTTGCTTAGGGCTGGAGAAGCTGGAAGGACAAAGAGGTGATGGCTAAAGTGTACAGGATTTCTTTTGAAGGTGATGGAATGCTCTAAAATCACCTGTGGTGATGGTTGCACATATCTGTCACTATACTAAAAACCATTGAGTTACATACATTAAATGGGTGAATTGCATGGTATGTGAATTATCCCTCAATAAAACTGTTATTATTTATTTTTTTTAAGGCACCTTGAAGGGAAGAGGAAATAAGTAAGTGAGTATTTGGACACATATTTAAAACAAAATGTCCAGATTCCCTTTGGGAAATTGCCAGAGATGTTAAGTTATTCTGCACCTGAATATACAAACAACATTTAGGTATCAAAATTCGTAACTACTTAAGAGCTTAAAAATGAAAAGCGTTCCATCCCATCCTACTGCCTATTAAAGGTGTAATTAATCCTCATTCCCTGGCCTCGTATCTCCCTGTGGAAATATTCGTCCAGTGTAACACTCCTAGCCTCTCCCATCCCGGCCCCCAATTCAGCAGCAACTTACCTGCTCGGCGAATTGGAAAGTGAAACTGAGCATGCTCTCCAGTGCAGCCGGGCCTGTCCGCAGAGAGGCATTTAGTCAGCTCCTCGTGGAGCTCCTTTGTCCCTGCAAGGGGTCAGATCACAACTTGGAGCGAAGTTCAGTTCAAGGGAAAAGGTGTTACAGACCCACGTGGTGGCACACTGTGGTGGTATTAAAACACATCAGCAAATTCTCTGGCGTTTTCCCCATCCGGACGTGGAGTCTACGTCCCTTCCTTTTGAACCTCGCTATAGGAGTTTGCTTAATAAATAGAACGCTGCGGAAGTGGTGCAGCCTGGCTTCTGAGGCTGTTAAAAAAAGCCACGTGGCTTCTGTTAGTTTCTCTTGGAACACTTTGGGACCTTTCAGTCACCGCGAAAGAAGTCCAGGGACCCTGAGGTCACCATATGGAGAGAGCATATGGGAGCAGGGGAGAGATGCCGCTCCAGCCGCAGCCGCTGGAGGCTTTCCAGCCCAGGTGCCAGACATTCGGAGGAACGCGCGCACTCCCCGCCATCATTTGACTGCAACCACGTGAGAGACCGGAGTGAAACTCACCTAGATGAGACCAGCCGATTCTCACATCGTGAGCAGATAAATGATTGGTATTATTTTAAGGCACTGATTTAGGGTAGTTTATTATAGGGTAAAAAAAAAAAAAAAAAAAATCTGGAACACACATATTCTCCACCCCAGTCTTTACTAGTAATGAAGTTTGATCACCTCTTATTGAACACCTCTTTCTCATTTCTCAATTGGTTCCAAACTCAGGAGGGAAACATTTATTCAGTGGTCTCCAAAAACTCCAACTTTATCAACCCAATATAAGAATTTCTCCCGCCCCACTCCGTGAGCACGGACGGGCCGTAGGTGTGTTCGCTTGACTCTCTCTAGTGATCAGAAATGTCTCCCAAAACAGTCAAATTAGAAGGGCTCTTTCTTAGAATGTTATTTCTTAAGTTTATTGAAAACTCTTTAAAGCAGCACTGAACAAAACTGCTCTATCTTGTGCATAGACATCTGTCAAACCTTTCACAGCAGACATCTGTTCCTCTAGTTAGTTATCTCAACTGCTTGCAACTTTTCCTCTTATGAGAGCTTCAGATACCGCAGTGGTCCTCAGACTTGAGTGTGCATCAGAATCGTGTGGAGGGCTTGTCACAGCATGGGTTCCCGGGTCCCATCCCCAGAGTTGCTGGTTCAGTAGGCCTGGGTGAGGCCAGAGAATTGTCATCTCTAACAAGTTCCCAAGTGCTGCTGATGCTGGGATCCAGGAACTACTCTCTGAGAACCACTGAGCTTGAGAAACCAAATGTATAGGACAGTAGAAAGAGTCCTCATGCTGGCTGTGCCACCTTCTAATAAAATACAAAGGTCCCTAATAAGACGAAGTAAAACCAGTAAAAACCAAGGCCTCTGCCTATAACGCAGTTGTGAGGCTCAACAGCGGTAACGACAAATAAGTACTTTGCAAACTGTCTGAGGTTATGTAGCTAGGAAATATGGCTTGAAGGGATTTGCTTGTGGATTTCATCTAAGTGTTAACATCCTTTTTCAAAGCGACATGAGAATCAAACGGAATATGACAGCTGAAGACTGCAGCAGAATCCACGAACCCATTTCCCGTTTGTTTCCTTTACAGGTTCCTGTGCTTTCCAGAAGCTCTTATAACCCAGAAGTAAAAGCAAAGGGGGGGGGGGCGGCTTCCCTGGTGGCGCAGCGGTTGAGAATCTGCCTGCCAATGCAGGGGACACGGGTTCGAGCCCTGGTCTGGGAAGATCCCACATGCCACGGAGCAACTGGGCCCGGGAGCCACAACTACTGAGCCTGCGCGTCTGGAGCCTGTGCCCCGCAACAAGAGAGGTCGCGATAGTGAGTGGCCCGTGCACCGCGATGAAGAGTGGCCCCCGCTTGCCGCAACTGGAGAAAGCCCTCGCACAGAAACGAAGACCCCACACAGCAAAAATAAATAAATAAAATTAAGAAGTGTTGTAAGAAAGGTTTAATTTTTAAAAAAAAAAGCAAAGGGGGTAACATGTACTGAGTGCTTTCATGTGCACACGGAAGAGGCCGTAGTCCTAAAACAGGAGAGCTGACGCCCATCTTAGCCGGGACCATTATTCTGAGTCTCAGTTTGATCCGCAGAAAGGGATAATAGCCCTACCTCATCAGTTGTTGTGAGGACTAAATGAGTTAACATATGTAAAGCTCTTAGCAACAGACCCGGCATGTGTTAAGAAATATTGTTGTTGTTACTATTATTTTCTCCCTTTTAAAGATGAGGATTGAGGCTCAGAGAGTTTGAGAAATATACCCCAAACCTCCCAGCTGGAACTTCTCTGCAATCCTGCCTCTCAGTTAAACAGAGGAACTGGGGCAGGAAAGTCAAAATAAAATGTGCAACCACCCCTCTGCCATCATCACCTCTGCCCGGGACAGACATTGCTAATGGATCACAGCACACCGCTCTGCAGAGCCAAGGCTTCAGGGCCCTCCTGGAGCCCGTGCTGTGCTTGTTGAGGGCTGCCTAGAAGCCCACGAGACATACCTGTTTGGCCACACCAGGAATGGAAAAACTGAATCCGGGACACTTCTAGAGCGTTATAAAGTGAAAAAGCCAAGCCCAGTAATGGAACCCTGGAATGAAAGGCTTAGGCTACCCTACCAATAGGGGAAGAATCCTACCACCACCCTCCCTCTCCCTCTGGGTTACGTTTCCCTGACTCACAGCCTTCCGGATCTTGGGATGAAGTCAGAGAAAAGAGGGGCAATGTCTACTGCCATTCTACCTTTGGTCTAGGCCAATGGTTTCTTTATCATTTAAAAAAATAACTTTGTATTTCGAAAGATATGCTTCAATTTTGTCCAAGGCAACTTCACATTAAATGCTTCCTGATCAGCAGCAGGAGCTCCATTAAAACCAAATAAAAAGGGAAACATTTTAAGGATCAAAGCAGATGAAACGTTACAGAAACACCACCATCATATTCAAAGGTCCAGTAATTCGACACTGTGAGTCCCCAATTCTTTACAGTGGTGCTAGAAAAATTAATTGTTTAATCATGATGAAGACATGGCTATAAGTAATATTAATTGATATTGCCTTGGGCCTACATTTTATTCTTCTACCACACTGAGAAGGGGATTATTATGCACAGTAATGGATAATCTTCAAAGAGATATTTTATCATTCTCCCACCCCCTCTCCAGCATGCACTCACAGGCACTTTCTCTTGCCATTATACCCTGGCTGACTTCACAAGTTCTCGTTCTAGTTAAGAGTTCAGACCAGAACCAAGTTCTCCTTGAAGGTGACCATGTTTAAAACCATAGCTAATATATATTCAACTCTTAGCTGTTCCAGGCACAGTCTTGTTTATTTAATAAGCATCTAGTGCTTACTGTTCTAAGCACTTCACAAATATTAACTCACTTAATCCTCACAGCAATCCTATCAAATTTTACAGAAGAACAAACCTAGCACAGAAAGGTCAAGTAACTTGCCCGATGTCACACAGCTGGAAAGTAGCACAACAATTACCTTAGGAGCAGGTGTGATGATGCAGCCTAGGGAATGTGAAAAGTTAGGTGTTCACGGTGAAGCTCTGGCTATCTGCTGATGACCTTCGTGCTGGGTGTGAACGATACTCACTTACATGCTTTACCTCAGTTGATCCTAAATTAACCCTAAAAGGTAGGCGCTGTCATTTCTTTCCATTTCACAGTTACTAAGAACCAAGACAGAAAGGCTAAGCAACTTGCCATAGCCACACAGCTACTACATGGGATTCAAACCTGGGAAGCAGACTCCAGAGCAGGCACCTGTATCCAGTAGGCTGTATAGGAGAGACTTCTAGCTCTGTTTCTGATGTACTATGTCTCAGACATAATTCTCCTGTTTTCAAATGGAGTCCTCACAACCACCATTGCTGCTGTTTTATCATTTGGTTCCTGAACAAACAGTTTCATTCCATTATCCAAACAGTCACTTCTCAGCTGCTACACCCAGCTGCTCTCAAGGCAAGTCCAGACACAGGAGTGAGTCTGTCTCCCAGTTTAACGTCAAGGTGAAGTTCACATGCAACAGCCAGGATTTAGTCATGCTCACCACCAGGCATTCCTCAGACCACATCATCAAACTTGCTCAAAGAGAACCACTGTGTCAAGAAACAGACACCTTCATATCACATGGCTCTTAACCTGGAATTTGCATTACCCCAGCAATTAAATTTTCTTGCTTGCACGTCAGGAACAGTCATCACGGCAGAGTCTGGACCAAAGAATGAAACTGAGTTTAGTTTTACATAGAAAGGTGGAGGAAAGGATTTCAAAACAAAGGGCAGTGGAAGCATTAGCTTCTCAGACTTTTAAGGTATTTAGCATCTGAGGGACGTAGACTTTCTGCGGAGATTTTGGAAACCAAAACACCTGGATTCTAGGGATTCGTGCTAATGGTTATTTTAGAGACATCCTCTCTCTCTCTCTCTCTCTCACTCAACGCGAGGCAGCTCTTGCTGTTCATTTCCTGATGGAGAGCTCCCGGGACTTGGAAACAAGATGTTTGCGATGGATGCCCTTTATCTTTGGAATCCCTTCCTTCCTGGACTGGCAGAGTCTAAATCTCTTGGCCTTCCACAAAGCCTGTTCCAAGGTTTGTCTTTTTAATTGAGCTTCCGCTTAAGAATACTTAAGACTCTATGTATTTGCTTACTACTGACGCCACCATGAAAGCCGGTCCAACAGTGCTAGGCCCTCATTTTTTTTCCCTGACGTTTAAAGATCCAACTCAACGCTCATTTAACTAGTAACTAAACTCCCTCTCGTAATTTTCTATTAAGAATGTTTTATTTTCTCAGATCCTAGAAAAAGGCTTTACAGTGATTGGCTTAGGGCTTAGTTTTGACTCTCAGGGGAGTTGAACCCATTGTAAGAGGAAAGCACAGATGGAAAGCCTATAGGAGTGGATTCCAAAGGCCAGGCTAAGCCAAATCCTGGCATCAGTTGTGAGGTTCAATCTCCGGAACCTCCAGAACCAATGATAAGGCATAAATTAATTCTAAAATATTTTTTAATGTTAACGACTTTAAAGTTGTAGTAAAGAGAGCTGTTTCCCATTACTTTGTCTTGCACAAAAATTGAAATACTGAGTTCTTTGTCCGGATTTGAGTAACCCAACTGACCTGAGATCATTAATTTTTTAGAAAAAAAAAAATCATATAAACACAAACTTTCCAAAAGCAACATATTTAGTAACTAGAAGTTTATTTTCTCCACTGAAATCCTTTTTATTGTGAGTCCCATTGTCCTAGTAAAACTTGAGTGAGGAAATCAAAATGAATGTTAAAATAGGGGTATGACATTTTGCAGATCTGGCTGGCTCTCATTAACTCTTGATTTGTACATTTCCTCTTGTCGGTCACTGTCTACAAAGCCATCCATCCCTCTTCCTAAGTCCAGTTCATAACCAGGACTGGGTTTCATGCTCACGCTGGTTTGTCATTATCCTGCTCTTTCCCAGCACCTGTCAAAACCCTGAGATGGCTTTTTTAGCCACTAAGGTCACTTGTGGCCATCCAAGCAGAAGGCAGGAAGACCTCATGGTGTTTGCAGATCAGAGTATTCCCTGCATCTTGGCTTCTGGGCTCCTGCTTCCTGCCTGTTCGCCCTTGAGGGAGTCCCATGGGGCCATGAATGGGAGGATGCAGTTTCCAGAACTCAGAGGCTATCAAGACTCCAGATCTGGGGTTTTTGATGACCTCTAGGCCCCTATCGTGCTGACGGCCCCCCCCATCCCCTGCCGCCTTGCCCTCCCTTCCCATTCAGGTGTTTGCAATGGCAGGCTGCTCCTTATTTTGCTCCCTTTCCCACTTTTACCGGAAACCAGTGGCTGAAGCTGTGCCAGGCGGTCCTGTTGGTAAACAGTGAGCTCTAACAAAAGGTTTCCTCCTGGAACATCAGCTTCTTTTCTCTGGCTGGTGACTGAGGTGGGAGGGAACTTGGCTATGCCTTCTAGACATTTTTCCTTTGGTAGCTCATCTCCATTCCCCACAGAGGGGCAGGAGAAGGAGAATGGTATGCTGGCTGTGCAGGAGTCCTATTTCTGGTGGTGACCAACAGTCTAACCTTACTCAGCTTACCAAGTTCCTGAGGTCAGGCCACCACCTGACTGAGCACCTGCTCTCAAGGTGGTACCCACTTGACTCTGGGATTCCCTGGTGATACTCCTTCATCTGCCACAGACACACAAAGTCCAACCTTTAGATCTCTTGCACCTTCCATCAAAATATTTCTTATCTCTGTTCCTGGACTCAGTAAGTGCTCAATAAACACTTTTTGAAAGTCCAATGAACTCTACTCGTTGTTTTCCAGCTTCACTAATCTTCCATTATTCCAGAATTAATGCGTCAACCCAGTAACTGACTTCCTATGTTCTAAGTTCCACGAGAGACAATGGAGTGCGCTGGAGGCTGAAGATCTGATGGAGATCAGCATGGCCACTTATGGACCATGTGACCTTGGTTAGTTTCTTCAGATGCAAGAAGCACTGATCGAGTGACCATGGGCCATGGATTATGCAAGACACAGAAGACGGAGAAATGAAATGCACGGTGCCTGCCTGCAAGCTGCCGTTTAGGGGGGATGAAGGGCATGGAACACAGCAATATCGGCATGATGTGATGGAAGTGTGTGGTTCTGATATCATGGAGCTATAGTGAAAGGCCAGTCCAGCTGTTAGTGGGAGCAGCAGCCAGGGAAGTCTTCCCAGAGGAAATCGCATTTTGGCTAGGTCCAGAATTATGAATCAGCCATTCAAGGAAGGGGAAGAAGTGTACTTCTGGCACAGAGAACAGCATATACAAAGTCAAAAATGGTCAGAGACATACAGATGGCCAAGAGGCACATGAAAAGATTCTCAACATCGCTAATTACTAGAGAAATGCAAATCAAATCTACAATAAGGTAGCACCTCACACTGGTCAGAATGGCCATCATTAAAAAAATCGACAAATAAACGATGGAGAGGGTGTAGAGGAAAGGGAACCCTCTTACACTGTTGTTGAGAATGTAAATTTGTATAGTCACTATGGAAAACAGTATGGAGGTTCCTCAAAAAACAACATAGAATTGCCATGTGACCTAGCAATCCCACTCCTGGGCATGTATCCAGACAGAACTCTAATTCAAAAAGATACATGCACCCCAATGTTCATAGCAGCACTATTTACAATAGCCAAGACATGGAAGCAACCTAAATGTCCATCGACTGATGAGTGGATAAAGAAGAGGTAGCATGTATATACAATGGTATACTACTCAGCCATAAAAAAGAATGAACTAATGCCATTTGCAGCAACATGGATAGACCTAGAGATTTTCATACTAAGTGAAGTAAGGCAGAAAGATAAAGACAAATACCATATGAGATCACTTATATGTGGCATCTAAAATATGACACAAATGAACTTATCTATGGAACAGAAACAGACTCACAGACACAGAGAACAGACTAGTCATGCCAAGGGGGAGGGGCTTGGGGGAGGGATGGACCAGGAGTCTGGGATGAGCAGATGCAAACTAGTATATATAGGATGGATAAACAACAAGGTCCTGCTGTATAGCACAGGGAACTATATTCAATATGCTGTGATAAACCATAATGGAAAAGAATATGAAAAAGAATGTGTATATATATATATATGTGTGTGCATATATATATACATATATATATCTGAATCACTTTTCTGTATACTAGAAACTAACACAACATTGTAAATCAACTATACTTCAATAAAATAAATTTTTAAAAAATGGTCAGAGGTTATCAATGACAGTTCAAAAAAGCTGCAACACATGTTATCATGGCAGAATGGTAGAAGATGAGGCTAGAAGGTGAGGCGAAGGACCTGTGTTTCATTTTTACCCTGAAGATGGTAGGGAGCAAATGAAGGTTTAAAAACAGGAGTAGGCTGATCAGACATGTGTTTTGGAATACTCACTCTGACTAAGGAAGATAAAGCAGTAGAAGCAGTTAAAATTCATTCATTCCACAAATATTGAGTGGAATCTTCTGTGTAGAAGCAGCTTGCAGCCTAAGAGAAAGACTTTGGAGGCCAATATAGGACAGAGGGAATGAAGAGAAGGACATTGACTTGAGAGATGTTTAGGAGGTATAATAAATAAAACTCAGTGACAGCTTAGCGGGGTGAGGGCAGAAGAGAGGAGAAGGGATCTTGGATGACTTTCAGGTTTCTTTCTTGGGCAATTGAATATCCAGTGATGACATTCATATAGTGTTTCTTAATAGAGGTGTTAGTGACATTTTGGACAGGAAAATTCTTTATGTGTGGGACTCTCTTGTGCATTTAAAAATTTTGGCATCTTTGGCCCAATCCACTAAGCTCCGGTAGCATTTCCTAGTCATTGTGACATCTAAAACGTGACTCCCTACATTTCCAAATACCCCTTGAGAGCCAGAATGCAGAAGGGAGAATGAATTGGTGCTGGCAAGGAGGAATGAGACCACTTTGGGGCATACTCAATTTGAGGTAGTGATTAAAGACTCCATGTCTGCATCCACCCGTGTACCATCACCCCATCGCCTGCAGAACATAGGCAAGTGGAGAAGCCAACTTCTCACTGTGGAGACACCTGTGCTTCCCTCACTTGCAGACCACAAATGGGTTCACCAGCTCTGCCACTGCAGAATTGAACTCCTCCAATCAAAAAACATTTTTTTTCCAGAGCAATCAATTATAGGTATCCTTCTTACTACTTCCTTCTCCACCTTTCCCACCTCCTGACATTACTAACAACCCAGAAGTTGTCCAGGACTTAGAAAAGCTGTGGTTCAGCATAGCCTCCAACACACTAGGGAGATGTAGGAAGGGCAGGCTCACTCTCACTCTCATCTTGCCCAATCCTCCATCCTCACTTGGTTCCACAGCTCAGCTCCCGTCACCTTGAGCTTCTTTGTTCTGATGACCCATTAAAATGCCCTTAAGCTTCCCCTCACCTTTTCCCTTAGACATGATGTGATATTCCCCCCATGGTTCTGGTATCAAAACTGTAAATACCAGGTGCCCCCATCTCCCACTCCAATTATTCTAGGACTCACCCATTGACTGATGGAGCCAGGAGCACGAATGTAATTGCCCAGGGAATATGTGTCAGATAAGATGATCCAAGGCCAGAACTTTGCTGAACATCAACATTGAAGGAGGGAGCAGAAGCAGAGGCATCCTAAGAGGACCCAAGAAGTAACAGGTACAGAGTAGGAGGAAAACCAGGAGAAGCCGCGCAAGAAAATACCTCATGAAAGAAGGGCTGATCAAGTATTAAATATGACAGGGAGGTCAAGTACAGTGCAAACTAGAAATGAGTATTCTGAATACAGCAACCAGGGAGAAACTGGTATCCCTGGTTAATCAGTCAGGCTAGGCTAGGCTATGCTGCTTTAACAAATGACTCCCACATCTCAATGGCTTACAGTAGCAGAGCAAATATTTCTTGCTGTCTTTACATGCCCACTGTGGGTTACTGGCTATTGATATGTTCAAGTAGCCTCTACCCAGGGGGAAAAGAGCAAGGGATCTTAAAGGTTCTGCTTAGAAGTGGTAGTTATCATTTTCACTCACATTTCATTGGCCAAAGTAAGTCACATAACCAAGCTTGATGTCAATGGAACAAGTATAACCAGAAAGTTGTCTGGTAGGGAGGAGATGATAAAGAGAATTCCCGCGGGAGGGACAGAAACTCGTTTTGGGTGATAACATAGTCTACCTCATTTGGCAAAGCAGTTTTGGCCTGGCCCTCAGTTTTTCCTTCTATAAAATGATGAAGGTGATTATATTACCACCCCCATCAGATTGCTGCGGGACATCAATGACATGGTGTTTGTGAAAAATTACTATGGAAGATAATTTTATCACTAATTTACCCTATGCACAGTTATTATTATTAATCTTCCCGCTCTGTATTATGTCATTTCCCTGTATTCAAAGAGCCATTGCCCCCCTATACCATTCAAATCAGGATCTGATGCCGTTTACCAACTGGCTGGTTTGGTGTTCATTTCTAAGCATCCCTCTTTACACCTACAAGCTACTCAGACTATTATCTCTGCCATGAGTGCCTTTCTCTTGTCCACAAACTCATGTCTCTCATCTCCTCATGAGTTCACCTCAAAGCCAGAAAGATATCCTGGATTGAACTAACTTAATTCTAGCAACTCCTCTGTTGCGCAGTATGCCCTGTATTATTTGGTCCCAACTCAGCATGGTGCGTAAATGTCCAGCAGCGGTTTCCAGTGTTCATGTGGGTGTGAAATTTTATGAGAAGCCTGAGATTGATGGGGTCAGGTTATAGAATGTGGGGTCTGTGAGGGTTATTCTCCCTCTCTGAATCCATTCTTCACATTCCCTGTTTTGTTCTGTGCCCCTGGAAGCTGATGTCCGCAGATGTCAAAACTCAGGATCCCCTGCCATCTGGCTGCCAGTTGGCTTAGCCAATAGGAGGCACCTGTGCAGAGATTGAAAAGTAGAAGAGAGCCCGGGGTGCTTCTTCTCTTTTGCACCCTCATCTGCCTGATCTGATTCTGGCAGCGGCGGCCCGGTAAAGTGGATGTAGATCCTGTTAGCCCGGTTCTTTCACTGCTCAAGCTCCAGTAGCACTGTCGCCTCCTCCTGCTCCTTCATGTTACGAAGGCTAGCTCATGTCCCTTTTTATTGCAAATTTCATAATTAAAACTTGCAGAAGAGAGTGACAACCCCCTTCCTCTCCCACCCCCAAGTACATACATTTAAGGCTTTTCATTTGTCACCTCTCATCTACACTTACCTCTGGGTCCTTATAGTCTCCTCTTCAAGGTCAAGTCTGCTAGCTGTGTTGAGAGTCTAGCACGAGGCCCCTCTGATGGCTAAATGAGACCCCTGCCTTCCAAAGGACAGATGCCCTGACTGGAGTGATGGCTCATCTGGTCTGAACAATTTGTCTCTCTGAAAAATTATTGGCCCAAATCAAACTATATAAAAATGCATTCCTATAATCTCAATGCAGAAGACTTAGTGACCCAGGTAGAGTTATCTTAACCTCAAAGATTCTGGATAAAAACGGAAAACAGCATGTTGACTATCCCTGAATTACCATATTAAAACCCTTTTAAAAATTGAACAAAATATGTAAGAGTCCCAAAGAAATGACAGGTTTAGAAGACCTCAGAGGTCACCTGAATTTTCTCATGTTTCTGTAATTCCATTTTGTAAAAAGGTAGGGCATCAATTAATCAATCTGTGGTAATAGGAGTTATCTAAGCCTTGCCACTCAGAGTGACCTATGGACCAGCAAATCAGCATCACACAGGAGCTTGTCAGAAATGCAGACTCTCCATCCCCACCCCGCCAGACCTGCAGGATCAGAATCTGCACATTTAACAGGGTTCCCAGGTGACCCCTTTGCACACTGAAATTGAAGAAGCACTGATCTAAAAGAGTTCTCAAACTATCTGTGCTGAAGGACTAGTTCCTGGTTTTTTCCCCTCTGATCTGTTATAGATTGATACATTTGAAAATATAGTAAGAATAAATTATTAGAATAATGAAATAAAAATGGCAGAGACATATAGAATACAAACCCAAGCTTTTATTATTAGATTCCAAAGACAAGAAATTACTCAGTCAAATTGCTATGGAAGTCTCTAAATAATGCACACTAGCTGTTTCTCTGGATTGCCCATCATTGGCCAGTAACGGTTCATGGATGGCAATAGACAGTGGACCACAATTTGTGCAGCCCTGTTCTAGCTCATTGCCATTTTGCAGATGAGAAGACAGAGGCCCAGACAAACAACATACTCAAGGTGACACAGCTGGTTAATGAAAGACCCAGTACTGAATTTTACATATGTAAAACTGTTCCTGATATACCTTATTAATCCTAATGAAAATTTTAAATATTTATTGCGAACTTGATTAAGGCCACGTATAATGTTTTACAAGGATTATCTTGTAGTCACTTCACATCCTTGTCATTGAGATTCTGTCAATGCCCTCATTTTATGGTTGAGGAAACTGAAGTTTAGAGAGGTTAATACCTAGTCCAAGTCTCCTTGGTTAAGTAAGTGATGAAGCTGAGGTTTGAACTCAAGTTTAATCACAAAGTAAACATGCTTGTATCAGTCAGCCTTCTCCAGAGAAACAGAACAAATAGGGTGTGTGTGTGTGTGTGTGTGTGTGTGTGTGTGTGTGTGTAAAGAGATTTATTATAAGAAATTGACTCACTCAATTATGCAGGTAGGCAAGTCCCAAGGTCTGCAGGGAAAGTCAAAAGCTGAAGACCCAGGAGAACCATGTTTAGTTCCAGTTTGAGTCTGAAGGCCTGAGAACCGAGAGAGCCAATGGTGTAGTTCCATCCAAAGGTTGGCAGGCTCAAGACCCAGAAAGAGCCAATGCTTCACTTTGAGTCCAAAGGCAGGAAAAAAGCTGATGTCCTGTTCAAAGGCAGGCAGGCAAGAAGAATTCTCTCTCACTCATGGGAGAGTCAGCTTTTTTGGTCTATGCAGGGCTTCAACTGATTGGGTGAGACCCACCCATGTTATCAAGGGTAATCACCTTTACTTAAAGTCAATTGATTATAGATATTGACCACATCTACAAAAATACGTCCACAGCAACACCTAGATTAGTGTATTTATTTTATGCCATAGCACTTAACACCGTCTACCATATTATATAATTTACTTATTTGTTTTGTTACTTATTATATGCCCCTCTTCCTCGAATTTATAAAGGTAAGGGATCTTTCCTTTTCTGTTTTGTTCACTGATGTAGCCCAAATACATAGAAGAGTGTCTAGCACTCGATAAATATGAATTGAATGAATGAATCCAGATTTTGCCACTTAATAGAAAGGAACAACAAATGGTGAATTATTTCACTTCACTGAACAATTAAAAGCAAGTGAACAAACAAGAATCTATCTCTTAAGATTGTCATAGGACTAAACGAAATAATGTTTGTAAAGTGTCTGGAATTCAGAGAGCATTCAGTAAATGGTATTGTTAATTGTCATCTCCTGTTGTTCATTCAATAAATACTTACAAAGTCCCTACCATGTGTTGGGTAGGGGGCACTGAAGATAACACAGAGTGTAACAAAGTCCCTGCCCTCTTGGAACTTACTTTCTTGTGTGAATATAGGACCATGAACAAATGTCCTGCCCTAGATAGCTAGTTTCTACAGTTTTGTTACAAACCCATGGCTCTACTTCAAGGTCAGGCTCATGGACAAAGTCTTGCCTCAAGGACTTGACGGGCATCTACTTCAAAGCTCAGCTCTTCTTCACTGTCAAGTCCTTTGCCACACAGACCTTGCCTCTCTGGGCAGTTGGGATACAGTTGGGCCTCCTGATGGGATGACAGATCTTCTACCCTGGAGGGTCAGGGTAATTAGCATTACATCTGAAGCCTCCTCTTCTTCATTCAGGGTAAGTGTGGGCTTATTTCACATGTGACTTTAAGAAAAAAAAAAGAAGAAGGAGGAGAAATCATTAGGGTTGGATCAGGGAGAACTTTCCAGGCCAGGTCAGTCTGAATGATGCTGATTCTATTACAGCTACAGATGATGACAACTCCCGTTAACTACAGAGTGAATGGCCTTTTGATGATTTCTGTAACCCCCCCAACCCAGGGGCAGATGCAGACGTCTGGGTGTGGGGATGTGGGTGAACCCTGAGGAACTGCTGAGAATGGCCAGGCATCCCCACAGCAGTGGTTCTCAACCTCAGCTGCACTTTAGAATCAACTGGAGAGCTTTTAAAATTCCTGATGTTCAGGCTGCAAGTAAATCAGAATCTCTGGGGATGAGATTCAGGCATCAGTCCTTTTTAAAACTTCCTGGAACTCCCAATGTGTGGTTGACATTTAGAACTACACCCTTCAAGGCTCTAGTTCCCACTTAGACCAGTGTTTCCAAAACTTTAACCTGCATCCAAGTCACCCGGGGATCTTGCTAATGGTGCAGACTCTGGTTCAGTAGCTCTGGTGCCGAGAGTCTGCATTTCTAAGAAACTCCCAAGTAGATGCTGAGGCTGTATTTACATTTTGAGCAGCAAGACTCTTGTCATTTCTGATCCAAGGTAGACTCTGGAGGGTAGTTCTAGAACTAATAGAGACATTTGTATTGACTCTAGAGAGAGTGTGGAATGGCTCCAAAAATTATAAAGAAATGCATTTACCTAAAATCCTTCTTAAACCATACCTACTGCCCTGAGGTCTGCAAGCTGGTGTAGTGCTAAAGTAGTGCATAATGATGATTATATGACAGATCATATTATATGTGAGTCAAATTATATGTGAATTCAAACCTTGGTTCCACCCATTTGTGTAGTCTTTAGCAAATCACTTACCCTTTGCATGCCTCAATTTCTCCATCTGTAAAATGGGGATGTTAGCAACACCTACTTCATATTCTTGTTATAAAGATTAAATGTGTTAATATAGTTAAAGCACTTAGAACAGTGCTTAGAAAATAGTAAATACTCTTTAATTGTTAGATTTTGTACTTACTAGAGTAGAATGGTATAGGCTTTGTAATCAAGGCAGACATGGTTTCAAATCCTAGCTTGGCCACATAATTATGTGACACTGAGCAAGGAATTTAGCCCCTCTAAGCCTCGATTTTGTCATCTGCATGTGACAACAATAATGCCTACTCCACAGACTTGTTGAAAAGGTCAAAATAATATGTGTAATATGTGTACACAGCACATAGTAGGTGTTAGGTTTGAATGTTTGTGTCTCCCCAAGTTCATATTTTGAAATCCTCACCCCCAATGTGATAGTATTAGGAGGTGGGCCTTTGGTCACGTGGGTGGGGCCTTCATGAATGGGGTTAGTGCTCTTATAAAAGAGACCCCAGGGAGCTCCCGTGCCCCTTCCACTCTGTGAGGACACAATGAGAAGTCTACAGCCCTGAAGAGGGCCTTTACCCCACCAGGCTGGCACTCTGATCTCAGACACCCAGCCTCCAGAACTGTGAGAAGTAAATACCTGTTGTTGATAAGCCCCCCAGCCTGTGACCTGTTGTTACAGCAGCCGAGTGGATTCAGGCAGTAGGCATCAGTGAGCGGTGGGTGCTGGGGAGGGGTCAGGCCCCGCTAGACTTCAGGGGTGGCGGCTCACCCTGTGTGACTAGGAGCAGGGTCACCACCTCTCAGAGTCTCCGTTTCTGCATCACGAAAGGTGACAGCAGTGCAGCTGAGAGGAGACATGACTGCATGTGAACGTGTTTCATAAACTGCAAAGCGAAAAAAGGCAAATACAAGGTTTTAATGTTGTAAAGGTATTTCTCCCCACACCGCTCCCCCCAGGAAAAAAGGAAAGGGAGATTGTCATGCTGCGGGACTGCCAGACACTTTCCCCGAGACCGGCTTTCAGCAAAGTGGGAAGCTGAAGCAGGTAACATCTCACTTGCCACTCAAGCTTGATTACACTGTGACAGAAATGTCATCACTCATTGAAAACAAAAAACTCCCTCTTGTCGGTGCCTTGTCGGTGGGACAGTTTCTCTACGACAAAGCTTCTCTCCCACATCACTCTCCTCCCGTGTACAGATTTTGGTGGCACCTCTTAGCCAAGGCCCCTCCAAACACATCCCAGGAAGTCCATTAAGGAAGGGGGGAGGCTGTGTGCTTAATGGGTTTTGAAAAGCAAATTGGATAATGCGCTCTAGAGGGAACCCCCAGAGGGGGCGAGGTGGCACCCAGCGGTGCCAGGCCACTTGTCTCAGCTAATAAAACCTCCCCCAGCAGCCGTCCCCACGCCCAGCTCCTAAGTGCCATTTGGCACGCATATCTTGAGATCTGCCACTTCTGTTTGTGATCCAGACAGCTACAGCTCACTTCCATGTGGCAACATAAGTGTATTGACATTTATCATTGGATTCCACTTTCCAGAACAGAGAGAGACAGCCCTGGCAGGCACAGAGGGTATACATCGCAGCGGTTTCACACCCAGAAGCTGACACTGGGGATTACTTTTCTATTCTGTCACCCTTTGGCACAGACTCTTCTGCTCGGTGCTAATGACAGTCACTGGCTTGTGCTTCAAATAAGGAGAAGAGAGGGTGACTCTGAAATCTCCACACTCCATGCAAGCTCCTCTCTCTCGGACAAGATGATGCAACTTTTGTAAATGCAATTCACATTTCAAAAAACCCCACAAACATGTATATATGTGAGTGCGTGTGTGTGTATACGTGTGTATGTATCTACATTTATATCCATATATATGTGTGTGCATCTATATTTCTACATATCTATATATCTGTAGCTATATCTATCTCCATATGTTTCTGTTAAAAATACTGTGGCATTATTTGATCATGTATCTGTGCACGTGTCAGCATGTTCCCATAGGCAGGTCTGTGTGGATAAACAGCATATAAAAATACAGGTTATTTTCCCATAAACTGTACCCTAGTGCTGCATTAAGCAACAGACTCAGTTTTCCATTATTAGTACTCAGCTTTTTGTTTCCCAGTCCCCACTGAAGGGCTAAAAATCTGCCTGAAAGCCAAAATGTTTTCCCTCTCTGTTTAAACTCATTGTAGTCCCTTTTGCAAGAGTCTCAAATGAGCTTTTAGCAAAAGAGAAAACATGACTCAACTTTTGGAGCCACTGCAAATACTGTGTAAGCCAGAAACTTCCCCCAAATCACCTCATTTGTTCAGGTGTTACCCCATTGTTCCTAGTCTTTTTTTTTTCCCACAGCACACCATTGTTTTAAAAGTGAGCTTATGGTCAAAACAATGCATCTTCTATAAATGGGATTGTCAAAGAATGAACCTGTCACCCATGTGATCAGGGGTTCTTGTTAGCTGTGATCTCACAGTCAAATAATAAGCCTTGGAAGCAGCCAGTAAATCATGCTGCCTTGGTGGCGGGATGATGATGACAGCCATGACATTTGGAATCTTCTAGAGAGGAGACCAAGGAGGAAATGTCGGTGGGTGAACAAGAGTTTACTACAGAGAAAGAAAAGAAAAGGACCTTACCAGGGGGAAGAATGGACGTGGGTTTCTGTAATGCCTAGTGTGTCACGAACCATGGAGTCATTCAATAAATATTATCCGAGTTGAATTGAAAGATCTCTATCAGCCTGAACAAAGGCAAAGATAGAACTCAATTTTCTATTAAGGTTGTACATTTGCAAAGAAAGGATAATGAGGCAGAAGAATTGTTTCCAAATATGCTTGACTTTGGATTGACCTTCCTGTCTGCAGATACTGAGGATGAGATGGCAATAATCTTCCCTGAAACAGGAAGACAAAGGATGTAGCAACTAAGGGCTGGAAGGAAGTCAGATGAGGTGCCTTGAGCCCAGAATATTAGTAACTCCCAAGAACAAGTCAGATGGTCCCCAGTCCAGTACTTTTTGACTTGAAACCGTTTTGGCCTCCCTATGCTGTTATATGTCCACGCCTTCTGGTAGCTTAAAAATGGCGGCCAAAACCTTCTTGCCAGAGGTCACTCAGTCCACTTAAGTAAGAGGAAAAGCCAAATGGAAGCAGTCTCATTCTCACCATGGAAACACAAAGCAAGGGTCAGAAGAAATCTCCACAAGTCATCCAAGGCAAAGAATTTTTAATGCTAATAGTAAGAGAGATGGTGTGGGGAAATGGACATTATCATATCCCACTGGGAGGATACTAAACGGGTAAAATATTTCTGGAGGACAGCTTGGCAATGTGTAACAAAAGCCTTCATATTTTGCATATCTTTTGACCCATCTAGGGTATAATTGACCCAATTATAGAATTTTATTCATAGGAAATAAACAATCATGGCTTTGCACAAAGATATAGCTAAAATGGTATTCATCCTGCTGTTGTTTCTAAGAGTGAAAAATGGAAACAATTTAAATTTTCTGTAACAGGGGTTGGATGAATAATTAGTACATAGATGAACTGAAATCCTAAGCAGTCATTAAGTTGATGCATAAGAATATTAATTAGCAGTGAACTGCCTATGCTATGTAATTCAATTTTTTTTTAAGTTATAAAAGTACACATCCGGTATGATCCCATTTTTGTACAATGCATGTATAGAAGTACATGCACCGAAATACTGAGGGTGGTTATCTCTAGATGGAGGGATAATGTATGACTCTCATTTTCTTCTTTATATTTGTTTTTAATTTCTAAGTTTTCTATAAACATGTATTATTTTAATTATGTTTAAAATGAGTAAATTGTAAAGCATCTGTTCCTGAAAACTTTGTAGCTGATTGCCCTATTCTTTGGGGGTGGAGGTGGGCGATTGGGAAGAGGAGAATAAGCAGAGATCAAAGCCACCTTTTAAAATTATTATTATTGTACTTTATATTATTATATACAACATATTATTGTACATAATATATTGTATATAACATCCTTTCTCCTGCCTAACCACAGTGCCCTTTCTGCCTTTTGTTTCATCTGCAGCTCTTTTTCAGCCTCTTTTGCTGGTTCCCCCTCGTCCCCCCCCACCCCGACCAATATCTTGTAATGCTGGCCTATCCCATGGCTCAGTTCTTAGGCCTCTTCTCTTTTCTATCCACATTCACTTTCCTGGTGGTCTCATTCAATCTCATGGCTTTAAATATCATCTCTATGCTAATACCTCCCCAATTTATAGCTCCATCCCTGGTGTCCCAGCCCACCCCGAACTCCAGGCTCATAGATCTCCCTCCCCGTTCAGCATCTGTACTTGGATGTCTAACTTAACATGTCAAAAAGCAAGTTCCTACTCTTAGCTGCCAAATCTGCTTCTCCTCAGCCATCACATCAAATAATGGCAACTCCATTCTTCCAATGGCTCAGGACAAATTCCTTGGTGTCATCCTCAATCCCTCACTTCCTCTTATATTGTGTATCTAATCCATCAAGAAATCCTGTTCACTCTACCTTCAAACTTTATTCACATTCTGACCACTTCTCATCCTCCGTGCTGCTATTACCCTGGTACAAGCCACCATTACCTCTTGCCTGGATCCTTGCTAACTGGTTTACCTTGCCTACTTTCAGTCTGTTCTTAATTTAGCAGCCAGAGTGATCCTGCTAGACACACATCAAATTAGGTCATGCCTTTATCAAAATCCTCCCACAGTTCCTCATTCCTCTCCGAAAGTGAGCCAAATCCATTACAACGGCTTATAAGGTCCTGGATGATCAGGCCGCCTTCTCTAGCCTCATTTCTTTCTTTTCTCCCACTCTATGGCAGTTTTAAAACATGGTCCTCAAATTCTTTGACACTCCTTTTATTTAGAGACCAGGGATCTCTATCTCCTGCTATTGATTTGGCTTCTGTGACTGCTGGGGGCAAGGTTATGTGTGGCAGCTTCTACTTTCTGCCATTTGGGATACTTAGTCTGTGGACACAGCACCACGCCTGAGAGAGTCTAGGAACCTGTGGAATGTGCCACGTGGAGAGAAACTGAGGCCCCTGACCAGTAGCCCCTGGTGAGCTCTCAGCTGACAGCCAGCACCTACCTGCCAGCCGCGTGAGTGAGCCTTCTTCGAAGTGTATGCCCCAGTCCTTCATTGATTCTCCCCAGCTGATGCCACAGGGAACAGAGACAAGCTGTTCCCGCTAAGCCGTGCTCATATTGAAGATGTACAAACAAAAAGATGATTGTTTTTGTAGCCATTATGTTTCAAGGTGGTTTGTTATAGAGCCTTAGAGACTCTCCCACTGCAGCAACCTCGCTCACCCCATGTTTGCCTCTGTCCGTCCTCTTTGCTGTTCCTTGAACACCCAGACATGCTTGTCTCAGGGCCTTTGCACTTACTGTTCCCGTCTACATTCCCATATATACATGGCTCCCTCACTCACCTCCTTTAGATCTGTAATCACTTGTAATCAATCTTTTCAGTAAAACCTTCCCTCGCAAATTGGCAAACTACACATGCTCCCCCCCCCCCCCGTGCTTCTCCTCTTTCTACTTTCTTTTTCTCCTTGGTGGTCATCACTGTCTAATAGACTGTAGGATTTATTCATTTAGCTTGTTTATTGCACGCCATGGTTTTAAATACCAACTCTATGCTGATTACTCTCTTACACTAGAAGGTAAACTCCGTGAGGATGGGTAACTATGTCTGTTTCACTCCCTGCTGATTCCAATGTGCCTAGAACAGTGTGTCCCACGTGGTCACTCGTCAATTAATATTCGTGTTTCTACTGCAGCCATGTACGGGTGACCTGTTTCCTCTCAGCTTTCCCCTTCCCTCTCAACTTGTCTCTTCTCCAGGTTCTTTGTCTTCCCTCTCCAAGCTCTCCACCTCCCCGCTAGACCAAAGCAGCAGCTTTGCTTAAGTCTCAGACCATCGGAGCCCCCTTTGCAGGTTATTCCCTACGCTAGAAGCAGTTTCTCCTTCCTGGGCGGTAGGTACCTCCTTTATATCAGATCCTGTGTTCATTCCACAGTAGGGATTAATTGCAAACTTTATGCTCAGCCTCCAAGCTTAGTTTTTGGTAGCAAAAATCAGTAAAATCTTCAGCTCCGACAGTAAATGATCAGGATGAGTGATGTGCTCTGACAGCCTATTGTTCTCTAAAAACTACCCCCAGACTTAGAGGTTGAAACCAGCAATCATTTATTTTGTTCATGAGTCTGCAATTTGAGCCAGGCTAGGTGGATATAGTTTGCCTCTGCTCTACATGGCATCTGCTGGGGCAAATCGATTAGGAGCTGGGAGATCTACTCTCAAGTGTGTACTTTTAGAATTGACAGAATCCATCTCCGTCTCAACAAAATTTGGCTTTCAGAATTTATTTGTACTTTGCTCTCAAAAAAATTCCAATTTGAAGCTCAGGGGTGAACTCATCCACTTTTCTCAGACTGCACTGGCGTATCTCTGTGAGGGAGAGAATGCCATTGGCCAATGGGTAGGGAACCTCAGGGCAACATGATTTATGATGATTGAAATATACATCAACTTAATTCTCAAATAATTTATATCTATTGCATTTGATTCATTCATTAGTTCACCTAATATTTTGATTATGAGAACAGGAATTTTGTCGATTGTTGTATGTCCATTTCTTAGAGTGCCTGACATATAAGAGCTTTAACAAATCTTTAGTAAATTAATTAACAATGATAATAATAGTTAACATCTAGTGTAATAGTTAAATCTATTTTTTTTTTTTTTTTTTGCTAGGCACTCTTCGTAGCACTTTACCTGAATTACTTGTTTTAAAAACCCTTGAAGATAATATTATTTTTATTACTATTCCTGTTTTACAGATGAGTAAATTGAGGCACAGGGAAGTTAAGAACCTGCTAGAACCTCTGTAAAATGGCAGAGCTGGAATTCACACTCAGGCAGTTATATATTGATGCTCTTTTCCTAATCCTTACATATGCACAGGGTGCTGTGGGGACCATATAGGAGAAGAATAGTGACCCAGCTTTGAGGGGTTGAGGAAGGCTTCCCAAGGAGGTGATTTCTAAGCAGATTCCTAAAGGACAAATCAGAATAGAGTCAGACAAAGAGACTGCGGAAGGGTTTTCTTGGCAGGATTTGCAAGATCACCTAGAGTTCCAGGCATTATGCTAAGAGTAAGGAATACAAGGAGAAAAAAAAAAAAAATGCTCCTTCACTGATATTCAGAAAATTCAAACAAATTGTTGAAACAAAGTGTGTTAAGGGCTAATATAGATGTACACAAGATGCTGTGGGGAGATTGAAGAAGCAGGAATTGAACCAAGGGTAATAGTTCAGTGAGGGCTTCCCAGAGGAGGTGGTGTCAGAGCTAAATCTTGAAGGATGAGTAAGAGTTTGCTAGACAAACAAGGAGTTGCAGGGGTATTTCCAGCAGAAGGAAAGACACATGCAGTGAAATGTGAAAGAGCTTCTGGGGCTAAGCAAACATCAAATAGGGCAGGAAGATCATATTTTTCTGTCTTTAATATTTTCAGAAAATGAGGCTGCAGTGTTACACAGCATTGCCTCACACCCTTTGTTAGTAGAAAGTTCTGTTTGATGTTGAACCTTCGTTCATCGTCCTGAAACACAGACACGCCCACATATATCCTTGTTCTCCAACCAGGGGTTATATAGGCTCATTGTCCTTGTCATTCATAGGCTAAGCCTTCATACAGGTGGAGATTGCTAATCTAGGTCTCTTGTCTCCCCAGACCGGTGGGATTCTGTTCCCCTCATTTGCCACTTCACTCCATAAGCAAGGAGTGCATATTGAAAGCCAGCCTGTACACAGAATGGGGCTAGCCACTGCAGGGACTAGAGGAGAAATGCAAAGTGTTTTTCCTGCCATCCTGAGGCTCCTCACTATCAGCCCGTAAGGTCTGCTTTTCAAACTTCAAATCACAGTGTTACCTGCCACTCAACACCCTCTGATGCCTCTCCATAACGTGGGAGTTTAAGGATCTGTGCACTGAAGTCACACTGACAAGTTATGTGAACTTAGCCAAGTTACTAATCATTTTGTGCCTTAGTGTCCTCATCTATGAAATGTGATAATATTTTTTTTTTTTTTTAAAGTTTACAGAGCACTTTTTTTTTTTTTTTTTTTTTTTGGCTGTGTTGGGTCTTCATTTCTGTGTGAGGGCTTTCTCTAGTTACGGCAAGCGGGGGCCACTCTTCATCGCGGTGCGCAGGCCTCTCACTATCGCGGCCTCTCTTGTTGCGGAGCACAGGCTCCAGACGCGCAGGCTCAGTAGTTGTGGCTCACGGGCCCAGTTGCTCTGTGGCATGTGGGATCTTCCCAGACCAGGGCTCGAACCTGTGTCCCCTGCATTGGCAGGCAGATTCTCAACCACTGCGCCACCAGGGAAGCCCAAAATGTGATAATATTATTAACCTCATGGGGATTTTATTCTTGAGGATTAAAAGACTTAATGTATGTGTAGAAATTAAGACAACTTTGGAAAGAAGTCACAGAAAGCATAACGTCATGTGGCTTACGGAGAAAGGGGGAATTTGTTGATTTACATGATTGAAAAATCCAGGGGTATGTCAATTACAGGAGTAACTTGATCCAGGGGCTCAAATGTTGTCACCAGAACTTAATCTTTCTCCATCTCTAGCTCTACTCTTATTTTTTTGGCTTTATTCAAGGCTCCATGTGGTGTCAAGATGGCAGCCAAGAAGCATAGACCCCATTCTCCTACGATCCAGTCCAACATTCAAATCAAAGTCCTGAGCCTGACACTCATTGATCTGAACACATTAAAATGCTCATTCTTGAACTGACTATTAGGCCAGGGAATGAGAATGCTAATTGGCTTATGCCTGGGTCTTGACCACCCCTGGAGTTAAGGAGGGGTCTAATCCACCCAAATATCAAGGTCTCAGTTGGAAAAGGGGAAGTTGCCCAGAATAAAATTTCTGTTTCACCAGAAAAAGGGAGAACAAAAATTTGGTGGCATAGAATATGTCCGCTACAGTATGTAAAACACCTAGCACAGAGGCTAAGGGAAAAATGCTTAATGGATGATCACCATCACCATCTTCACCACCACCACCATCATCACAGGGACCAATTTCAGACATAGATCTTTCAAACAAACATAACACCGTTCTTAAATGAGAGCCTTCCCAGTGCTGAATGGAGAGAAATATCAGTAGCAGACATTTGTTTTTCGTGGCTGCCAAGAACCTCTGGAACACTCTTCCTACATTTTGATAGTTCCCTATACTATGACCCCGGCCCACCTCAAATAGAATCCCTCAAAACTTTATTTTTCCCACTCAACCCATCCTACACCCCTCCAACCCCACCATTCAGTTTCTTCCAATCCTATGCACCCGTGAGAGAAATTGACTTGGAGGTGAGCTGTGGAAACAAGAGAAGCACGGAACACCCATTTTGCTGTTGCAGATGGTGGGAGCCGTCCAGTTGGTTCTAGAGTCAGTGGGAGGCATCACCCTTATCAGGCCAGTTCTCTAGTGTGGCTTTAGGCATTATTCTAAGAGCATTAGTCCAGAAATATTCCTTTAGCCCTTCCAAAGATGCTGTGAGTGCTGAATATCCCCATACCAAATCCCTTCTTTCTTTTTTTTTTTTTAATAAATTTATTTATTTTATTTTTGGCTGTGCTGTGTCTTCGCTGATGTGCGCAGGCTTTCTCTAGTTGCGGCGAGCGGCAGCTACTCTTCGTCGCGGTGCACGGGCTTCTCACTGCGGTGGCTTCTCTTGTTGTGGAGCACAGGCTTTAGTAGTTGTGGCACACAGGCTTCAGTAGTTGTGTCTTGCACGCTCTAGAGCACAGGCTCAGTAGTTGTGGCTTAGTTGCTCCGCGGCATGTGGAATCTTCCCGGACCAGGGCTCGAACCTGTGTCCCCTGCATTGGCAGGCGGATTCTTAACCACTGCACCACCAGGGAAGCCCCCAAATGCCTTCTTATGTAAAGAAAGTAGAGTGATAGTGTTGTCTGAAACTAAAGACACTAACCAATATGCTGCCCAAGAACCCCCACAGCATGTGTACGGCACAGGCTTCATGATAGTTCCCTAGGCCTGGGTCTCATCTTCTCATCAGACTGTTCTCCACGATCCCTGCAGGGTGCCTTGTAAAAGAGTAAACATTCAGAAAAGTGCCAGTTTCATGACTGAATAAATGAACTTCTAACTGACCTAAAAAGTCATTTGGGGGAGTACAGACATACTTCGTTTTATTGAATTTCACAGATATTGCATTTTTTACAAATTGAAAGTTTGTGGCAACTCTGCATTGAACAAATCTATTGGTGCAATTTTTCCAGCAGCATTTTTATTTATTTTATTTTATTTTATTTTTCATTAGTTATCCATTTTGTACATATTACTATATACATGTCAATCCCAATCTCCCAATTCATCACACCACCCACCCCTCCACTTTCCCCGCTTAGTGTCCATACATTTGTTCTCTACATCTGTGTCTCAATTTCTGCCCTGCAAACCGGTTCATCTGTATCATTTTTCTAGGTTCCACATATATGCGTTAATATACTATATTTGTTTTTCTCTTTCTGACTTACTTTATTCGTATGTCAGCCTCTAGGTCCATCCACATCTCTACAAATGGCCCAATTTCGTTCCTTTTTATGGCTGAGTAATATTCCATTGCATATATGTACCACATCTTCTCTATCCATTCGTCTGTCAATGGGCATTTAGGTTGCTTCCATGACCTGGCTATTGTAAATAGTGCTGCAAAAACATTGAGGTGCATGTGTCTTTTTGAATTACGGTTTTCTCTGGGTATATGCCCAGTAGTGGGATTGCTGGGTCATATGGTAATTCTATTTTTAGTTTTTTAAGGAACCTCCATTACTGTTCTCCATAGTGGCTGTAGCAATTTACATTCCCACCAACAGTGCAAGAGGGTTCCCTTTTCTCCACACCCTCTCCAGCATTTGTTTGTAGATTTTCTGACGATGCCCATTCTAACTGGTGTGAGGTGATACCTCATTGTAGTTTTGATTTGCATTTCTCTAATAATTAGTGATGTTGAGCAGCTTTTCATGTGCTTCTTGGCCATATGTATGTCTTCTTTGGAGAAATGTCTATTTAGGTCTTCTGCCCATTTTTGGATTGGATTGTTTGTTTTTTAATATTGAGCTGCATGAGCTGTTTATATATTTTGGAGATTAATCCTTTGTCCGTTGATTCGTTTGCAAATATTTTCTCCCATTCTGAGGGTTGTCTTTTCATCTTGTTTATGGTTTCCTTTGCTGTGCAAAAGCTTTGAAGTTTCATTAGGTCCCATTTGTTTATTTTTGTTTTTATTTCCATTACTCTAGGAGGTGGATCAAAAAAGATCTTGCTGTGATTTATGTCAAAGAGTGTTCTTCCTATGTTTTCCTCTAAGACTTTTATAGTGTCTGCTCTTACATTTAGGTCTCTAATCCATTTTGAATTTATTTTTGTGTATGGTGTTAGAGAGTGTTCTAATTTCATTCCTTTACATGTAGCTGTCCAGTTTTCCCAGCAGCACTTATTGAAGAGACTGTCTTTTCTCCATTGTATATCCTTGCCTCCTTTGTCATAGATTACTTGACCATAGGTGTGTGGATTTATCTCTGGGCTTTCTATCCTGTTCCATTGATCTATAGTTCTGTTTTCGTGCCAGTACCATATTGTCTTGATTACTGTAGCTTTGTAGTATAGTGTGAAGTCAGGGACTCTGATTCCTCCAGCTCCGTTTTTTTCCCTCAAGACTGCTTGGGCTCTTCGGGGTCTTTTGTGTCTCCATACAAATATTAAGAATTTTTTGTTCTAGTTCTGAAAAAAATGCCGTTGGTAATTTGATAGGGATTGCATTGAATCTGTAGATTGCTTTCGGTAGTATAGTCATTTTCACAATATTGATTCTTCCAATCCAAGAACATGGTATATCTCTCCATCTCTTTGTATCATCTTTAATTTCTTTCATCAGTGTCTTATAGTTTTCTGCATACAGGTCTTTTGTCTCCCTAGGTAGGTTTATTCCTAGGTATTTTATTTTTTTTGTTGCAATGGTAAATGGGAGTGTTTCCTTAATTTCTCTTTCAGATTTTTCATCAGTGTATAGGAATGCAAGAGATTTCTGTGCATTAATTTTGTATCCTGCAACTTTACCGAATTCATTGATTAGCTCTAGTAGTTTTCTGGTGGCATCTTTAGGATTCTCTATGTATAGTATCATGTCATCTGCAAACAGTGACAGTTTTACTTCTTCTTTTCCAATTTGTATTCCTTTTATTTCTTTTTCTTCTCTGATTGCCGTGGCTAGGACTTCCAAAACTATGTTGAATAATAGAGGTGAGAGTGGACATCCTTGTCTTGTTCCTGATCTTAGAGGAAATGCTTTCAGTTTTTCACCATTGAGAATGATATTTGCTGTGGGTTAGTCGTATATGGCCTTTATTATGTTGAGGTACGTTCCCTCTATGCCCACTTTCTGGAGAGTTTTTATCATAAATTGGCGTTGAATTCTGTCAAAAGCTTTTTCTGCATCTATTGAGATGATGGTATGGTTTTTATTCTTCAATTTGTTAATATAGTGTATCACATTGATCTGCGTATATTGAAGAATCCTTGCATCCCTGGGATAAATCCCACTTGATCATGGTGTATGATCCTGTTAATGTGTTGTTGGATTCTGTTTGCTAGTATTTTGTTGAGGATTTTTGCATCTATATTCATCAGTGATATTGGTCTGTAATTTTCTTTTTTTGTAGTATTTTTATCTGGTTTTGGTATCAGGGTGATGGTGGCCTCATAGAATGAGTTTGGGAGTGTTCCTTCCTCTGTAATTTTTTGGAAGAGTTTGAGAAGGATGGGTGTTAGCTCTTCTCTAAATGTTTGACAGAATTCACCTGTGAAGCCATCTGGTCCTGGACTTTTGTTTGTTGGAAGATTTTTAATCACAGTTTCAATTTCATTACTTGTGATTGTTCTGTTCATATTCTCTGTTTCTCCCTGGTTCAGTCTTGGAAGGTTATACCTTTCTAAGAATTTGTCCATTTCTTCCAGGTTGCCCATTTTATTGGCATAGAGTTGCTTGTAGTAGTCTCTTAGGATGCTTTTGTAGTTCTGCGGTGTCTGTTGTAACTTCTCTTTTTTTATTTCTAATTTTATTGATTTGAGTCCTCTCCCTCTTTTTCTTGATGAGTCTGGCTAATGGTTTATCACTTTTGTTTATCTTCTCAAAGAACCAGCTTTTAGTTTTCTTGATCTTTGCTATTGTTTTCTTTGTTTCTATTTCATTTATTTCTGCTCTGATCTTTATGATTTCTTTCCTTCTACTAACTTTTGGTTTTGTTTGTTCTTCTTTCTCTAGCTCCCTTAGGTGTAAGTTTAGATTGTTTATTTGAGATTTTTCATGTTTCTTGAGGTAGGCTTGTATTGCTATAAACTTCCCTCTTAGAACAGCTTTTGCTGCATCCCATAGGTTTTGGATCGTCGTGCTTTCATTGTCATTTGTCTCTAGGTATTTTTTGATTTCCTCTTTGATTTATTCAGTGATCTCTTGGTTATTTAGTAACGTATTGTTTAGCCTCCATGTGTTTGTGTTTTTTACGTTTTTTTCCCTGTAATTCATTTCTAATCTCATAACATTGTGGTCAGAAAAGATGCTTGATATGATTTCAATTTACTTAAATTTACTGAGGCTTGATTTGTGACCCAAGATGTGATCTATCCTGGAGAATGTTCCGTGCACACTTGAGAAGAAAGTGTAATCTGGTGTTTTTGGATGGAATGTCCTATAAATATCAATTAAATCTATCTGGTCTATTATGTCATTTAAAGCTTGTGTTTCCTTATTAATTTTCTGTTTGGATGATCTGTCCATTGGTGTAAGTGAGGTGTTAAAGTTCCCCACTATTATTGTGTTACTGTCAATTTCCTCTTTTATAGCTATTAGCAGTTGCCTTATGTATTGAGGTGCTCCTATGTTGGGTGCATATATATTTATAATTGTTATATCTTCTTCTTGGATTGATCCCTTGATCATTATGTAGTGTCCTTCCTTGTCTCTGTAAAATTCTTTATTTTAAAGTCTATTTTATCTGATATGAGTATTGCTACTCCAGCTTTCTTTTGATTTCCATTTGCATGGAATATCTTTTTCCATACCCTCACTTTCAGTCTGTATGTGTCCCTAGGTCTGAAGTGGGTCTCTTGTAGACAGCATATATATGGGTCTTGTTTTTGTATCCATTCAGCGAGCCTGTGTCTTTTGGTTGGAGCATTTAATCCATTCACATTTAAGGTAATTATCGATATGTATGTTCCTATTACCATTTTCTGAATTGTTTTGGGTTTGTTTTTGTAGGTCCTTTTCTTCTCCTGTGTTTCCCACTTAGAGAAGTTCCTTTAGCATTTGTTGTAGAGTTGGTTTGGTGGTGCTGAATTCTCTTAGCTTTTGCTTGTCTGTAAAGCTTTTGATTTCTCCATCGAATCTGAATGAGATCCTTGCTGGGTAGAATAATCTTGGTTGTAGGTTCTTCCCTTTCATCACTTTAAATATATCATGCCACTCCCTTCTAGCTTGTAGAGTTTCTGCTGAGAAATCAGCTGTTAACCTTATGGGAGTTCCCCTGTATGTTATTTGTCATTTTTCCCTTGCTGCTTTCAATAATTTTTCTTTGTCTTTAATTTTTTCCAATTTGATTACTATGTGTCTCGGCATGTTTCTCCTTGGGTTTATCCTGTATAGGACTCTCTGCGCTTCCTGGACTTGGGTGGCTATTTCCTTTCCCATGTTAGGGAAGTTTCCGACTATAATCTCTTCAAATACTTTCTCGGGTCCTTTCTCTCTCTCTTCTCCTTCTGGGACCCCTATAATGCGAATGTTGTTATGTTTAATGTTGTCCCAGAGGTTTCTTAGGCTGTCTTCATTTCTTTTCATTCTTTTTTCTTTAGTCTGTTCCACAGCAGTGAATTCCACCATTCTTTCTTCCAGGTCACTTATCCGTTCTTCTGTCTCCGTTTTTTTGCTATTGATTCCTTCTAGTGTATTTTTCATTTCAGTTATTGTACTGTTCATCTCTGTTTGTTTGTTCTTTAATTGTTCTAGGTCTTTGTTAAACATTTCTTGCATCTTCTCGATCTTTGCTTCCATTCTTTTTCAGAGGTACTTCACTATCTTCACTATCATTATTCTTTATTCTTTTTCTGGAAGGTTGCCTATCTCCACTTCATTTAGTTGTTTTTCTGGGGTTTTATCTTGTTCCTTCATCTGGTACATAGCCCTCTGCCTTTTCACCTTGTCTTTCTGTGAATGTGGTTTTTGTTCCACAGGCTGCAGGATTGTAGTTCTTCTTGCTTCTGCTGTCTGCCCTCTGGTGGATGAGGCTATCTAAGAGCTTTGTGCAAGTTTCCTGATGGGAGGGACTGGTGGTGGGCAGAGCTGGGTGTTGCTCTGGTGGGCAGAGCTCAGTAAAACTTTAATCCGCTTGTCTGCTGATGGGTGGGGCTGGGTTCCCTCCCTGTTGTTTGTTTGGCCTGAGGCGACCCAACACTGGAGGCTACCCGGGCTCTTTGGTGGGGCTAATGGCCGACTTCAGGAGGCCTCATGCCAAGGAGTACTTCCCAGAACTGCTGCCAGTGTCCTTGTCCTCATGGTAAGACACAGCCACCCCTTGCCTCTGCAGGAGACCCTCCAACACTCGAAGGTAGGTCTGGTTCAGTCTCCTATGGGGTCACTGCTCTTTCCCCTGGGTCCCGATGCACACACTACTTTGTGTGTGCCCTCCAAGAGTGGAGTCTCCGTTTCCCCCAGTCCTGTCAAAGTCCTGCAATCAAATCCTGCTAGCCTTCAAAGTCTGTTTCTCTAGGAATTCCCCCTCCCACTGCCAGACCCCCAGGTTGGGAAGCCTGTCGTGGGGCTCAGAACCTTCACTCCAGTGGGTGGACTTCTGTGGTATAAGTGTTCTCGAGTTTGTGAGTCACCCACACAGCAGTTATGGGATTTGATTTTATTGTGATTGCACCCCTCCTACCATCTCATTGTGGCTTCTCCTTTGTCTTTGGATGTGGGGTATCTTTTTTGGTGAGTTCCAGTGTCTTCCTGTCGATGATTGTTTAGCAGTTAATTGTGATTCTGGTGCTCTCGCAAGAGAGGGTGAGAGCACTTCCCTCTACTCTGCCATCTTGAACCAAAAACCTCAGCATTTCTAAAATTAAGGTATGTACATTGTTTTTTTAGACACAATGCTATTGCATACTTAATAGACTACAGTATAGTGTAACTATAACTTTTAAATGCACTGGGAAACAATAAATTCCTATGACTCACCTTTTTGCACAATTTGCTTTATTTGGGTGGTTTGGAACCAAACCTGCAATAACTCCAAGGTATGCCGGTATTAGAATCTTAAAGTTTGAAGGGATTGAAATGATTGAGCTCATTCTACACATTGGACAGATGAGACTGAAGACCCAGAAGGTTAATTTGACTTGAAATGTTGCCCTTATATTTTTGTTGATATTGTTTCCATCAAAACTATCACAAAAATGTGGGTTTAACAACATCGTACCATATTTATTAGGATAATATTAATTATTTTTAAGGTTGTAGAATTTTCTTTTGTTCACTATTATTTGAAGCAATTGACATAGACTTTGGACATCTATTTTTCTTTTCATGGAAACTTTGATTATCATGATATTCACCGTAATGAGCTTTAACCAGGGACAACATGAAAAGTGAATCTGCCCACTACTGGCTTGTATCAAGGTCCAGCATTAAAAGCTTGGACTCTGTGGCCAGATCGTCTGAATTTGATCATGGCTCTGGCACTTTCTAGCTAGGTAACTACGTGCAAGTTATTTATTCTCTTTCTGCCTCAATTTCCCATGCGATAATGGGACATATTGATAGTATTTACTTCACAAAATTGCTCATAAAGAATGAAAAGAGTTAATATTTGTAAAGTATTTAGAACGGTGGGTTTTAGTGTATTGTAAGTCCTACCATGGTTTTAATTTTTTAAAAATATGCTTGCAGTTAACTAAACTCTCAAATCTCTTTCATGTATGTGCCTGCCGATTTGGTCTCCCCCAGTCTAAAATTGTGCAATTGATTTCTTTTTTCCAGCCTAAATGCATGACTTTGCATTTAACCCTGTTGAATTTCTTCCAGTGGCACTGGCTCAGTGACACTTTATTTCCCTCGCTTCCTGCACCCACCCATCCACCCATCCCCGGGTGTAAGTGCTGATAATGAGAGAGGTGGAAAAGAGAAGGGAATGCAGTCTCCTGCACACTAAGCATGCAGCCCGCAGTCCTCAAGTTCTGCCTGCAACTTAACTTTGGCGCCCAACCAAATTCAAGTGGCTCTAATTACTTTTAAATTAGGCATTTAGTTAAAATTTGATGAGCACATAAACTTAATAGCTGATCTCCAGCCAACATTACTATCAAACTGCCATCAAAATAAGTCCAGGAGGTTGTTATCCAAAGTACCCCAGTAAAATGAAATGAGCAGGACAATGGTTGTGACAATTGCAAAACTGCCATTTCCACAGGTGGAATTAAGTGTCTGTCCTGTAAATGAATAGAGACACCATTCAGGGAAGCAAGCCATCCAAATGTATCACTTGAATCCTGTTTGGCTGTTCTGACATCGAAGAAGATAAGAATAAGAATCAACTGGGGAAACGAAAGATGCAGAACGACAAAAATAAACTTGTCATCCCTGACATCTGTGTTTATAAACGCATTATGTTAAACAGCAGAGATTTCCCTACGGCTGGCCAATACCAAGATGGCGTCTTGGGTGTTTACCTTTTCCCACAGCCCCAGTCGTAAGGGCTTTTCTTACTATCTCTTTGCTTCCAGCTTTTGTTTCAGTATCCCTGTAAAGAGTTGGCAGAGAACTAGCTGGGCAATTTCAGAAACATGGTTTATAACCAACCTGCTCCACTCTTTCGCTACAAAAAGTGAGCCTGTGCTAATTGTTCTTTAGTGAAGAAGTAGTTGGTCCACACCCACCCCTCCTCATCCAGGTGGAGATTTTCTTTATCAATAACCCCAGAGCAGGTTTGAATCAAAGAGGTGACACACACAAGAGCCAGATGTTTGGAGGGTAAGAAGGGGATGTAGGTTCACACAATTGTTCTGCCTTCTTGCTTTCCGCTGAGGTTCTTTCCTGTGGGCTGTAGGACACATCAACAAGCTCTGAGCATGTGCGTGGACAGCCCCAGCCCAGCACTGCAGTGGGAAGCCGCTCACAGGCTGCCTTCCTTTTCCGGTGCAGCTGGTGTTTACAGAAGGACATGATTTGAAAGTTGATTTATTTACTCTGTCTTTTTTTTCTTTTTAATGAATGGACATAGATGTCTGTTTGTTGAAACAATTAATAAACTCTAGTGATATGATTAAAATTTAACAGAAAAACATCCTTGGCTGTCAGGTGGAAATCTAAGGACTGACTTTTGGAAAGTTCATAATGTAACTCAGAGTGAGATCAGAAGATATATATATATATATTTTGGCTCTGTTTTTAAGAAAACAGCTGATCACTTTCGCTTGTGGAAGCCAACAGGCCCTGGTTCCTGCCCCTTCATTTTGTCCTGGTTGTCTGTGGAGACTCAGAGGATGTTGATACGGCACCTCAACTATGGAGGGGAAGAGAACGTGCCAGAAGGTCCTCTTCCTCTTGTGCCAGCTCCTCCTCCCAAGTCTCTTCAAAAGTCAAGGCATCTGGGACTTCCCTGGTGGTCTAGTGGTTAAGACTTTGCCTTCCAGTGCAGGGGGTGCGGGTTTGATCCCTGGTTGGGGAGCTAAGATCCCACATGCCTTGTGGCCAAAAACCCAAAACATAAAACAGAAGCAGTATTGTAACAAATTCAATAAAAACTAAAAAAAAAAAAAAAAAGTCAAGGCATCTGAGTCCTAAGACATATAGTCTGATTGCAGTGAAACAAGGGGCTAGGCCAGAGGAGGTGCACTTTCTTCCTTTAAAAAATTTATTCTTTATTTTGAGTGGTAATAGGAACACACACACCAATAGATAAAGTTTTAAGGAGTATTCAGTGAAAAATAATTCTCTCTTGCACCCCTGCCCCCCAGCAGCCGCCAGTTCCCTTACCAAAGATAATCTTTATTGCCAGTTTCTAGAGTATTCTGCTGGAGACATCTTATGTAGTTACAGACATTCATATATGTATATGCGTCTTAAATACACCAATAATAATGTACAATACACATTGTTCTACACCTCGTTTTTTTCACTTAACAGTACATCAAAGGTTTTGTTTTGTTTGTTTGTTTTCCGAAAGTGCTATCAGGGAGAAAAGTCATTCTTCATTTCAATGATCTGATTCTGGTTCTGGCTCATTGTACTGATAACAAAGATGCCAAGTTAAACTCTACCTCAGCCTCAGGTCAACTTGGTCTGGAGAAATAGGAATCATATTTAAAACCCTAAATCTTTAAATAACAGGAAGTCTGGGGGTGGGTAGAAGAGAGAGGGAAGGATGGATTCTGTTTAAAAGAATGCTCTGTGGGGCTGACAGTTAAGCAGAGGGACACTTGGAACGCAGTCCTGCAAAACGAAAATCCATTGGTTCCTTTCCCTGCTTTCGTAAGTAGGACTCAAACTTACTGGCCATAATTGTTTCATTTTTGCTAGTTAAGGATCTCTAGGAGCAAGATATTGTCAGTATTCTGGATGCAATACTGTTGACCCTTGAACCATGTGGGGTTACGGACACCAACCCCCCGTGCAGTCAAAAATCCACGTGCAGATTTTGACTCCCCGAAAATAACTAGTAATAGCCTACTGTTGACAGGGGGCCTTACTGATAATATAAACAGTCGATTAATGCATATTTTGTGTGTTATATGTATTATATACTGTATTCTTACAATAAAGTAAGTTACAGAAAAGAAAATGTTATTAAGGAAATTATAAGGAAGAGAAAATACAATTATAGTACTGTTTTACTGATACTGTATGTTTATGTCAAGATGAATTGTCTGTCAGTATCTACATCATTATTGTCTTATAGGATACAAACCACTGTAGATGTTTTATATGTATATATATATATAACACTAGACATCAAAAGTGAAGATAAGGTGAAAAAGAAATTCAGATTTATTTATAGGTATGATGATTCATGCATTGATAACGAAGAAGCAGCAATAGGATTGCTTTATGGTCGCCTAGTGTAATTGATACAATAGCATCACGGTAGCCTAGCCTATACACTAATGAATTAATCTTTACAAAATTTTTATGGCATACAGGATTACAGTCACATTCATAATACAGTGTTGGAAACATTGTTACATATTTTGAAAAACCACTTACCAATAATGATAGGCTGATACACAGTTTCTCCAATTATGAGAGAGCTATACTACTGTACAGTAATGGAATTCTTTGAAAGCAAAGCTATAAAACAGTAAGAAAACTAACACCTTAATTTTATACTAAATGTTACTCACCTTATACCTATGTAAGGTTAGACTAGTATCTACATATATTTTACGCATTCATGACATACTTAACTTTTTCTTAATATTTTCTATATTTTTAGGGTACACGGCTTGTCTGCGAGTCTTTTCAAATTGTCACAAATCTCCAGAATTTTTCTAATATATTAATTGAAGTAAATCCATGTATAAGTGGATCTGCAGAGTCCAAACAAGTGTTGTTCCAGGGTCAGCTGTACAAGGGAGGTGGAGGTGGAAAGAGACAAGGCTTTGGGATGGAGAAGACCTGGGCATTAATACTGTGGCTATAACACCAGGGGCCAACCCAGGGCCAATAGCGTGGCAAATGCGTAACACAAAGACCTCTTTGCATGGGGCAGACATGCAGAGCTGTCTGGTTCATTGCCACCCATGCTAGAAGCAATTTCCTTAGAGCTTTGATTCACAGCTTCCTTTCTGCTTTCCAAGTTATGAACTGGAAAGTTGGAGCTTTGAGAACATCGTGACGCTTATTTTCCAGAACTCCCGAAGCTTTTCATGTCTGAACCCAGACCCAGGTGATGTGGCAGCTTCCAGGCAGCTCTAAGTCCCGGAAGCTGGGATCACAGAGAAACGTATAGACTTACACAACCTAATTTCTTTCATCCTGACTGACAGGATAAGGACAGAAGGAAGAGGAGAGAAATCTAAAGGAGCTTTACAGGCGCTGACATTCTAAGCCTGTGAAAGATAAGCAGGTAGCGGGGAGCGGGGGGTGTGAGGCAGCACACCCAGTGCGGGGGCAGAGCTCGAGAGAGGCACCAGGGCTGGGGCGGGGGGTGGGAGACACATGTCTACACAGCAGAGCCGCTGTGAGGGGAAAACATGTGGAATTCAGTCCTGAATTGCTTATTTGGAAAATTAATTAGTAAGCGGTTAGCAGACCACTGAATGGAATATTAATTTCCCCCAAGGTTATTTGGAACCTAGGCATGGAGGGGAGAGGAGGAAGCGGGGAGAGAGAGACACAGAGAGGCAGGGAGGAGACAGAAAGAAAGGATAGGAACGGAGCGGGGGAGAAGACAGGACCCAAGTGCTTTGCCCCCAACTGCCCCCAAACCCGAGCGGAGCCCAGGGACTGGCACATTCATAACAAAGTTTCGAGAGTGAGAGAGAAGAGGTGAGGAGGTCTCTATGATGCTACTGAAAGCATCGCCCAGAGACTGGACTGGAACATCTAAAGTGCCCAGCGACTTGTTCGCCGTCTTATTTGGAGAACTACCACAGACTCTTTCCAGCATCAGTCAGCCATCCTTGCCCTACTTCCTTCATCATCTTTCTAGACCTTGTTCTTTCTTGCACTTCCCCTCCTGCGGGCAGAAGAAAGGAAAGCATCTCTGGCTCCCTGGCTTAAAGGCGCTCTCTCTTTGGTTTTCCGGTTTCCTCGCTTGCGAGTCTGTTAGACACTTCCTCTGAGGTTTACCTGCAGTCTGACCTGGGAATCTTTGAGATCATCTCTCTCATGGTCTCTCACTGCAGTGACACCGGGAGCCCCCCCTCCCCCGGCCTTAGCAAGGCCTGGGGAGCGACTGTTCATCTGGAGCTCTTGGCTGCCGGGCTGCCCTCTCCTGCGCTGTGGGGTGGAGGCTCCTGAAGAAGGAAGAGCACGGAAGGATGCGTCCCTGGGCGAACGCTCCTTGGATACTGGCCAGAATCAAAGCTCGGCTTCTTCCCACCCTTTAAAATGTGGTCGGTACACTACCAAACGTAAACTAGATAGCTAGTGGGAAGCAGCCGCATAGCACAGGGAGATCAGCTCGGTGCTCTGTGACCACCTAGAGGGGTGGGATAGGGAGGGTGGGAGGGAGGGAGATGCAAGAGGGAGGGGATATGGGGATATATGTATACGTATAGCTGATTCACTTTGTGATACAGCAGAAACACACCATTGTAAAGCAATTATACTCCAATAAAGATGTAAAAAAAATTAATTAATTAAAAAGCGAAACAACGTGGCTGGGCTCAGGAGGTCTCGCCCCGTTGTCCAGGCTGCCGCTTAGGAATGGCTCCCTCCGCTGGGCGATCCAGTCTCCTCCCTGGATCTTTCCAGATCCATTCAGAACCCAGCTGCCAGTGCGGGGATTCAGCATTCTGGGGATGGCATGTTTATTTCGAAACAATCATGAGGTTTGATTTGATGTAGTGAAAGAAATTAGTGCTTGCTGAATACGGCCCAGTTATTACTGCATTAATTCATACAGATCAGCAGCTGACATTGGCTGAAAGGCGGGCATGGGGACATTTCAATAAGTTTGGCTGAAGAGAGCTGCCTCTCCAGGGCTGCCAAACTCCCTCCCCCGCCGCAAGGCACAGATGATGACTCGTGTTTGGAATGACTTTCACATCAAGGGTGCATGATGTTATTTTAATGTCTGCTGGAAATGGACAAATTAAAACATGGTTGGGAGATGTTCCAAAAGTCAGTCATCAAACTGACACCCTTGGAGACCTGCTTTCTCCCAAGCCCATCCTTCAATGACTCCTCAAAGATGGAAGAAATTGTAACATGCTACCAAGGAGATGTAGCAAGACACCTTCTTGTGGATCATCAAACTTGGTATGTGAATCTGTACCGTGTGTAAGCAGTTAAGCATGGTCTCAGCTGTAAGTAACAATAGCTTAAACAAATAAAGGATTATTTGCTTGCTGTTATGGGTTGAATTGTGCCGCCCTCCCCAAAATAATATGTTGAAGCCCTAACTCCTAATACCTCAAAATGTGGCTATATTTGGAGATAGGGCCTTTATAGATGTGATTAAATTAAAAGGAATCCCTCAGGATGAGCTCTTGTGTTAAGTCAGCACTCTCCAGGGAAACAGAACATATATATATATGTGTGTGTGTGTGTGTATATATATATATATATATATATATACACACACACACACACATATATATATATGAGAGAGAGAGAGAGATTTATTATAAGAAATTGCCTTGCATGATTATGGAAGCTGGCAAGTCCCAAGATGTGCAAGGTTGAGTCAGCAAGTTGGAGGCCCTGAAGAGCAGATGCTTTAGTTCCAGTATGATCTGAGGGCCTGGGAACCAGCAGAGCTGACAGTGTAGCTCCATCCAAAGGCTGACAGGCTTGAGGCTCAGGAAGAGCTGATCTTTCGGTTGGAGTCTGAAGGCAGGAAAAAAATGGAGCCCTAGTTCAAAGAAGGTAGCCAGGCAAGAAGACTTTTCTGTTCCTCGGGAGAAGGTCAGCCTTTCTGGGTTCTACGTTCCTTCTTTGCTGATCTATCACCAGTTCCCAAACAGACTCAACTTCATGCTGTACTTACTACCTCAAAGCCCTCCCACCATTCATTCATTCATTTGTGCACAAAAGACTATTCTAAATGCTTGGCATGCATTATCTTATTTAATCACTGGAGTAGAATGGGGGAAAGAAACAGGAAGTCTCTGCTTTTATATAATCTATTATAGATTAGAGGAGAGAAAATATTCACGTTATTACAATGAAATGTAGTCAGGTTTCTGAGAGGGAAGCTGCTGGGAGGTAGAGGCACCAACAGCAGAGAAATCTAACCTACTATCTGCTCACCCAAACCCTCCCCATTCTGCAAGGCCTGAGTCAGCCAGCACTCAGCAACACCCATCAGAATAACTGTGCCTTTGTGTTTTGCTGTACTTAATAATATTAAGGAGCGCTTACCTGGTGCTAGGCTTTGAGCTAAGTGCTAAGCACATTGTATCATTGAACCTTTACAACAATCCCATTAAGTGAATTATCCCCCAATTATAGACAAAGAAGCTGAAACTCAGAGACTCATGTGAGCAGACCTTTGCAACAATAATTCCCTCTTCCTGGAGTCCTCGTCCTCTAGATTGTCACCAGAATGCCTCCTTCCTTGGGTCTCAGTTCAAATGTCACCTCCTCCAAGAAGCCTCCCTTGACCAGTCATTCTTAAAGAGCTAGCGCTCTGAGTCACTCTTGCACATCACTCTATTTTCTCACAGCCCCTATCACTCTCCGAAATTCTATTTTTTATCTATGTGTCTCATGCTTATTGTCTGTCTTCCTCCATTAGAATAAGTTCTATGAGGGTGAGAAAAGTCACCTCCTCTAAGTTGGGCCACTCTAAATCGTTGGCACTTAGAAGGATGCCTGGTACATATTAGGCCTTCAATTAGTGTTCTTTGGATGAAATCATGAATATACCCAGAGTCATATAACTAGTAAGTGACAGAGTTGAGATTTAAACCTAGATGTGTCTTTCTCCAAAGTCCAGGATTTAATGCCTTTTCTAGACTTCATACTATCCATCTTGCTTTTTCTTTTTTTTCATCTTGCTTTAAATTTTATTTACTTTTCTGTCTCTGCTTCATGGTTCTGAGGGCAATGCGACCACATCCTCTCATAGACCCTATAAGGACCCTGCTTTGCTCTCCAGACACTCAGCCCATGTTTGCTGAGATGACGAAGTTTCCATGACAACGCCAGAGAAGGAAGAAGGGCTCTGAGGCCCTGTGTGATTTTCCTCCCCTCTCCACCGAGGTTAGTATCACAGACTGAGAAGAGGTCCTCCTCACCCCGACTCAGGCTGGAAGTGTCATTTGCAGCCTTGGGAGGCGTCACGGCCCCCTAAGCCGATGGCTCCCCGTGAGTGTGGCCACAGCTTACCCTCGAGTGACCCGCAAGCAGGGGTGGAGGCTTCAGCCCAACCCCCATTTGAGGAGTAAGCACAGGTCAAGTCCTCGAGTTTCTTAGAAGATGCTGGTCCTTCTGGCAGGGAAACTTGCTTGGCCCCTGTTCCCGCGGGCAGGATTCTTCTTGACCAATGAGAGAGGCTGGGCATTTCAGAGGGCAGTCAGTCATCCTCTCACTCGGGGAGTGGACACAGTGCAGCAAAAAGCCTTCCCACCTGAACCTGCTTCGGCTTTTCCCATTTTCCCCTGAGCTGAAAAAAACGATGGAACCTTAGGAAACTCCTCGTTCCATCCCCTATATCCGTGCCTGTGTAGAGAGAGCTATGAATGAAGCCTTCCTTTGGCGCTTGCAAATCATTCATTCTGTCGTCATCAGAAAACCCAGAGGAGCAAAGAAGGCAAACTCGGCTCCTCTCTGTGGCCACGCTGAAGCCAAGGGCCCTCTTGGAGGCACACAGAGAGGGTGCTTTCACCTCCTCCTGCGTGGGACCAGCCGCAGCTGCAAAAGCTGCCTCTCCTTCCCTGTGCTCGCCACTCTGCACGGGGATTTGGAAACAGCACTCCACTTTCCTGGACCGATGGAGAAGGCAGCTGCCTAAAGGGTAGGGCTTGACAGCAGCCAGACAGGACTTCCTCCCTCAAAATAGCTCCCTACTGCCTGAATTTCCTCCAGTAACGTAATCCCCTTGAGTCTCACAGAATCGGCCTTTAGGAGAATGCGACTAAAGTGCAAACTCCCTTAGGAAGGCCAATAGTCCACTAGAGAGGAGTTGGCAAACTTCTTCTGAAAAGGACCAGATGGTAGACATTTTAGGCTTTGTGGACCACACTGTCTCCTTTGCAACTAACAGCCTCTACAGAGGTTGCCCTAAAGCAGCCCCGGACAGTGTGTAAGCGAATGGGCATGGCTGTGTTCCAGGAAACTCTATTTACCACGCCTGCGGCAGGCTGCACAAGGCCCATGGGCCGTGATCTCTCAGCCCAGCACGAGGCTGTAAGTCAGTGACCTTTCCTTGCCATCCCTCTACCCCCAGTGCCTCTCCCATGACGTGCACAGTGACGAGATGCTGAAATGTTGTCTGTTGACGTACTTATCAGCTAATGACAGTTCAAGAGAGGCTGTGTGAGAGCCAACATTTCCATAAGGAGCCTCAATAGAGTACGGAATATTTAGAGGCTGAGCATTGAGGAGGGCGGGGCTCTAAATTCAAGTTTGTCAACTTAGCAATTTTAACTAAACAGATCCATTATGCCATTATGGAGTCATAAATCTCCAAATGCCATACCTGGTTGAGATCATCATGTTCCCCATCTGGGGACCAGCAAAAAGTAAAGACTGGGAGCCATGGAGACAAATAAGAAACCCTGGGCATGGTCACCCTTTCCAGCTTTGGCACTTTTGTTATATCCCTGCCCTCAGGGGTCATCTTGTCATTCCGGAGAGTGAGCCGGAGTCCCACTGTTGTGGCTCAGGCGAACCACTAACGCCCTTTGGTAACAGGTTAGCTGTTATACAAAGCTAGGGCCGCAAGGCAACGTGCCGCTGCCCTTCTTTTCTCCCTCACTGCAGTCACATCACTGTGGCGGTCACAGCATCAAAGATCTGCCTGTTGATCTCTTTCAAGATGGTAGAAGCGATGATGGTGAAGCTGAGCAGCGATTTTAGGAGATGATAATTACCGTCACCTTCACTTGGTTGTTTTCTGGACCACCGTCTTGGTTTGGTAGAGGGTAGAGCACAAAGGCCCGAGTTGTGTGCAGTCATTGTGATTCCAGACCTTTGGGGACTTTGTGTCAGTCAGGATAGGTAAGGTTCTGCTACAATAACAAACAACTTCAAAATTTTAGTTTCTTCACACAACCCAAGTTTATTTCTTCCTCATGTTACAGGTCCAACACGGTTGTCAGGCAGGCTCTCACTTGTCGTTCAAGGACTCAGATGCTCCTGGTTTCACCATGACACATATCTTTTTGGTCATCTCATCAGGGGAAAGGGGCATGACATATCATGCCCCGACTTCTAAAACCTCTTCTCAGAAGTGTCATATCTGCTCACATTTGATTTACCGAACAAGTCACACGCCACACGGAACTTCTAAGAGGGTGGGTAAGTGCAATCCTACCATGTGCCTGGAAGGATGGCATAATTGTGAGCTGGCCTAATGACTACTATGGGACCTGAATAAAGGGTTGGGGGCATCAGCTTGCATGAAGAATCAAATATCTTCATTGGAGAGCTATATAGCTAGAAGTTGAATGCTGATACTGAGGAAAAAATTCTGAAGACCCTAGAAATGGGAGTTAATCTGAATATTCCACATGTGTAGCAGGTGAGAACAACACTCATTAAGGAAAGGCAATTGCTGAGGGTCAAGTTGAAGTGGGCTATGGGCTGAAGCAGGTATTAAGGAGAACTCAGGGCTCCACAGCGGGAGAATAGTCACTGCCTTCTTCCAGGAAGAAGCAGCTTTTTAAAAAGTCTGAGATAAATGCAATGTGGTTATCAATAGATTCGGTATAAAACTAAGGGTTAAGCACAGAGGTAGCTCTGAGAGCGGGTAAGACTATTGACATGGGAAAGAGTTCACATGTTCTGATTCAGAAGACAACAAACAGAGTGATGAGGAAGATGCTGGTATGTCTGTCCCATCCTGGTCTACAAGTAACACCCTCCAGGCACCAGAGTAGCACCAGTGACCAAGACAAAACAAACAAACTAGGCATTATAGCACAGCTAGTACAGTTGCACAGGTTGGGCACTGTACATCTTGAGTTGTTGCCAATCACACTGTGATTTATGTGAATGGAACACCCAGGAGTTGTCAATGAGCAACATGAAGAATCCTGGGTCGGGCTTCCCTGGTGGTGCAGTGGTTAAGAATCCGCCTGCCAATGCAGAGGACACGGGTTCGATCCCTGGTCTAGGAAGATCCCACATGCCACGGAGCAGCTAAGCCCATGCACCACAACTACTGAGCCTGCACTCTAGAGCCCAAGAGCCACAACTACTGAAGCCTGAGCGCCTAGAGCCCGTGCTCCACAACAAGAGAAGCCACCGCAATGAGAAGCCCGCGCACCACAACTGAGTAGTCCCCGCTCGCCGCTACTAGATAAAGCTTGCACACAGCAAAGAAGACCCAACGCAGGCAAAAATAAATAAATTAAATCAATCAATCAATCAAAAAAACAACAAAGAATCCTGGGTAGTAGCCCTTTCTCCACTCCCTATTCAAGGCAAGATTTGGACTCTTGCTTTTCCCTTCCCGCAGCTCCTGACCCCATCAGTGTGGTTTCCTGTTTCTGGCCTTGCCCCCAACCCTTTGAATCTGACACAGAGCCAGGTTTTCTGATTTCAACAGTCGGGGCTTACCAGTGCCTCCCTTACATGTTTCCCAGGAGTGAGGTCACAAAGGGTGAATTGAAGACCATGCAAGGTATGCCAGCCTAGAGAAGAGAGGTAGAGGAAGACTACTGTTTGCAGGCACATGGACATCCCCACAGAACACCCCAAACCAGGGGGGACTAGGATGAGACTAGGATTCCCATGAGCGGAGGAAGCAGGGAATTAGGTTTTTGTTCCAGTTCTTGTCATCCTCCTGGTCCACCGAGGCTGGCCTGACATGGAAGAACACTCATAACAGACGTATGCTCAGTGCCTACCCAATTCTCAGTATAAAGTAGGTCCTCATTAAATCTTTGTTGAAAAAATAGCACAAATGTGTATATTTAAAGAACAGTTCATCTTCCCTCTTTCCATAGTCATAAGAATGATGAGAATTTGACCACCAGATAAGCTACTGAAATGTGAAAAAGTCAACCAACAAGTGGAGGGAGAGGAGGTGGGTCTTTGTTCTATGGGAAACCAAGGGACCAGCTAGAATTGGACTGATGCTTGGGGACTGTGTCTGCTAGACAAACCGTCCCTTGTGAATTGGTCCTTATAATTTCAGTCCTAAGATGTTCAGTGGTGGAGTGAGTTTCAGCTCTTTAAATGCTTGTAAAAATACTAGGCAGGGTTAGTGCTGGATCTGGTATTGGCACAACATTTTTTTTTTTTTTTTGTAACAGAATACTGAGGATTCTTTTATTAACTAGCTTGCAGGTAGCTCTTTTTTTTTTAAACATCTCTATTAGAGTATAATTGCTTTACAAGGGTGTGTCAGTTTCGGCTTTATAACAAAGTGAATCAGTTATACATATACATATGTCCCCATATCTCTTCCCTCTTGCGTCTCCCTCCCTCCCACCCTCCCTATCCCACCCCTCTAGGTGGTCACAAAGCACTGAGCTGATCTCCCTGTGCTATGCGGCTGCTTCCCACTAGCTATCTATTTTACATTTGGTAGTGTATATATGTCCATGACACTCTGTCACTTTGTCCCAGCTTACCCTTCCCCCTCCCCTTATCCTCAAGTCCATTCTCTAGTAGGTCTGCATCTTTATTCCCATCTTGCCCCTAAGTTCTTCTGACCATTTTCTTTTTTTTTTTTAGATTCCATATATATGTGTTAGCATACGGTATTTTTTTTCTCTTTCTGACTTACTTCACTCTGTATGACAGACTCTAGGTCCATCCACCTCATTACAAATACCTCCATTTCATTTCTTTTTATGGCTGAGTAATATTCCATTGTATATATGTGCCACATCTTCTTTATCCATTCATCTGTTGTTGGACACTTAGGTTGCTTCCATGGCCTGGCTATTGTAAACAGTGCTGCAATGAACATTGTGGTACATGACTCTTTTTGAATTATGGTTTTCTCAGGGTGTATGCCCAGTAGTGGGATTGCTGGGTCATATGGTAGTTCTATTTTTAGTTTTTTAAGGAACCTCCATACTGTTCTCCATAGTGGCTGTATCAATTTACATTCCCACCAACAGTGCAAGAGGGTTCCCTTTTCTCCACACCCTCTCCAGTATGTATTGTTTGTAGATTTTTTGATGATGGCCATTCTGACCAGTGTGAGATGATATCTCATTGTAGTTTTGATTTGCATTTCTCAAATGATTAATGATGTTGAGCATTCTTTCATGTGTTTGTTGGCAATCTGTATATCGTCTTTGGAGAAATGTCTATTTAGGTCTTCTGCCCATTTTTGGATTGGGTTGTTTGTTTTTTTGATATTGAGCTGCATGAGTTGTTTGTATGTTTTGCAGATTAATCTTTTGTCAATTGCTTCATTTGCAAATATTTTCTCCCATTCTGAGGGTTGTCTTTTCGTCTTGTTTATGGTTTCCTTTGTTGTTCAAAAGCTTTGAAGTTTCATTAGGTCCCATTTGTTTATTTTTGTTCTTATTTCCATTTCTCTAGGAGGTGGGTCAAAAAGGATCTTGCTGTGATTTATGTCATAGAGTGTTCTGCCTATGTTTTCCTCTAAGAGTTTGATGGTGTCTGGCCTTACATTTAGGTCTTTAATCGATTTTGAGTTTATTTTTGTGCATGGTGTCAGGGAGTGTTCTAATTTCATACTTTTACATGTACCTGTCCAATTTTCCCCGCACCACTTATTGAAGAGGCTGTCTTTTCTCCACTGTATATTCTTGCCTCCTTTATCAAAGATAAGGTGACCATATGTGCGTGGGTTTATCTCTGGGCTTTCTATCCTGTTCCATTGATCTATATTTCTGTTTTTGTGCCAGTACCATACTATCTTGATTACTGTAGCTTTGTAGTATAGTCTGAAGTCAGGGAGCCTGATTCCTCCAGCTCCATTTTTCTTTCTCAAGATTGCTTTGGCTATTCAGGGTCCTTTGTGTTTCCATATAAATTGTGAAATTTTTTGTTCTAGTTCTGTGAAAAATGCCTGGCACAAAATTTTGAAGGTATTTTCACCTTGAAAACTAACATCACCTATAAACGGTGTTGCCATAACAATATTAAACAAATAGAAAATTGCTTAAGTCCTTGGTCCTTTTGAGGGAAAGCAATGTATTTACATACCTCTCCTTAGAGAAAGCATAAATATAAGTGATAATTGAATGTGCGTGGGTGTGGAATAACCATTTTTCATGAAATCATGATGCTCAGGAAAATAAATACTGAGGCTGAAACCAAGTCAACTTCAGGCAAACATTTGCCTCCAAATGCATGTGTGACCTCCTCTCTGTTGTCCTTCCCCATTTTCTTCCTGACAGAGACACATGTTGAAATGTAGGCATGGTGAAAACTCGACTCATCATCAATAAGGCTCTTGGCCCATAAATATCTGTCCTCAAATAAACAAAAAACCCTACCGAGAAACAAAAAAGAAAATATGGAAGAGGGGAAAGGGCAGGATAGAGCACAGATCTGACTTGATTTTTAGTACATTATCATCCAATGGCTTATTCTCCGCCAAGATGTGTACTGGCCATCATAAAACCTATGCTTAACGAAGACTTCCATCAACAAATTTGCATAATGCCTTACTTACATGCATAGAATTCCACATAGCATTGCTTCTGACCAAGGAACTCAGTTCTCAGGGAAAAAAATTGTGACATGGGGTTCATACCATGGAATTCACTGGTCTCACCATGTATCCCATCACTCAGGAGTAGCTGGCCTTATAGAAAGTGCAATGACCTGTGGAAGACTCAGTTACAGCACAGTTTGGGAGAATAACCTGAAGGTCAGAGTTCTAGTTAATAGGATGCCACATATGCTTTGAATCAGTTACCAATATGTTTCTCCCAAAGCTAGAACATATAGGTCCAGGATCAAGGGTGGAAGTGGGAGCGGCTTTTCTCACTATGACACCTAATACCCACTCACAGCATGTTTTGCTTTCTGTCCCTGCATCTTTGGGCTCTTCTGGTTCGGAGGTCCAATGTCATAGTGGAGAAACGCTTCCACCAGGTGACACAAAACTGCTGCACTGATTTGGAAGTTGACACTGCCAATCGGCCATTTGGGGCTCCCCCTCCTGCTGAACTAGCAAGGGCAGAAGGGGGTTTCTGTGTTGGTGGATCCTGATTATATACTAAGAGACATCAGTTTTCTACAACACAAGACCTTTATCTAGAACCCAAGGGATTCTCCAAGGTACTACGTAGTACATCCATGTCCAGTCGTAAAAGGTAATGAAAAAGATATCATCTATAGCCAGGGCAAGAAGTTACCATTTTTGTATGGACATTTAAACCTGTTGTGAAAGTGTGTACAGTAGCTGAGTAGGCAAGGGAGTGATCTGTGCTCTAAAGCTACGTTTCTATATTCTGCTCAGTGATGTGAGGGCTGTATGGCTCTTTTTACAGTTGGCTCCTGGTTATATTCTGCCAATAGGGGGCACTAGCGGGATACCAGAAAGCTGGAATTGGGGTAGGGTGAAGACCTGCTGCTCCTATAAACATTGCCTCACGGGGACCCTTCACCCTAGCGTTGATGGGGTCCATCCAGTTTCAGCGCTGCCTAAAGCAGCCTCATTGCACCTTCTTACAGGTACAAGCATAACCAAGTCCCTTCCCTGGAGCACCTAGGTTTTGCTAATCCCGCATCCTTCTCTTTGCTTCCTCAGCCCCAAGAGTAGTAGCTACTTTCACCGATAATGACATTGGTTACTTCGGTAGTCCCTTTTTGTTCCTTTATCCCTCTCACATCTGTGTGATCAATTCTCCATCTTAAATTTTTCTGTTGATATTTCAAATGTGGTTTTTGTTTTCCTGCCTGGACCCTGACTGATACCCAGCCTTAGAAGGAAACTCAAGATTATGTGACATTTCAGTTATTATCAATTTTTTCAGAAAGATTCATTAGGACACTCAGTTGCAAAAAAGAGGCGGGGGGGCATTTTTAAGTAAGTTTAATATGGAATTACTATTGTTCAAAGGCCACTATCCAAATAGGAATGGGAGAAATTCCTGTGAATGCCTGCTGGAAAATAAATTCATTTTATTAAAAGGTCTTCCTCTTTGTATTTGGAGGTTAAAGAAATGATAGAATTTATTATTCCACCAAACAAACAATTTCACTTATTTTTGGTAAATTGCACTAAATGTGGTTTAATTACTGTGTCCAGAATAGCATTTCACATCTGTGGCCCCAAAAGCTATTATTGCTATGGACCTGTGGGACAAAGAAATAGAGCCCTCTTGTGGCCAATCTGAATACTACATCCCCCTGCAGTTCAACATTGATTGTACTAACAGCTTGATCTTTGAAATTAACATTTCTGATCTTTGAACAGAAAGATATCATACAGATCCTGCCCTGGGTTGCCAAGAAACAGAAAAGAAGCCTACTATCCAGAGAAATAATGCCCGTGCTTCTTGGCACTACACAAAAATAACATAAAAACACTTATAACTTGTAAACAAAGTCATTATTAAATGCCCAATTTTTTAAGTAGTAAGTAGAGGGAGTGAGAATAGGTCTGAGATCAAAAGAGATACTTAGATCCCTCACGTGGCAGGGGTCTTAACACAAACCACAGTAATTTCCTTCTGAATTGGTTCTCCACACAAGAAAGGCCCCCGGGGAATCACAGGGAGGAAAATCAATAAATGTGGCAAGAGTTTGACGTGCAGGTGGAATGTGATGAAATATGCACATTATTATCTTTTGTGGCAAAGACAAGAGAACCCAGTGAAGAGGAGTGTTAGAGACCTCTCAGGACAAACTGGAGAGAGAGGGGGCACGGAAGCATGGAGCATTTACACTTGGCAGTTGGATGGCACTGGGTTCAAATGCCATCTTAGCACATCCTAGCTGTGTGACTTAGGGCAAGTTGTCCAACCTCTCAGATTCTCAGCTTCCCATCTGTACAATGGATATAACAACATCTGCTTCAAGACAATGTATAATGCTTCAGAGCCAAGCTCCCTGGCTTCAAATCCTGACCCCGCCACTTACTATGTGACCTTAGGCAAGTTATTTAACCTCTCTGTGCCTAAGCCATAAAATGGGTTAAAATAGTTCTGACCTTCCAGGGTTGTTCTGAAGATTAAACGATTCAATATATATATATATATACAAAACACTTAGAGCAGGCATCTCAGATGAATTTGCCATCATTACTACTGTTTAAATTGTTTTGGGACTTCCCTGGTGGTCCAGTGGTTGGAACTTCGCCCTCCAATGCAGGGAGTGAGGGTTTGAACCCTGGTCAGGGAGCTAAGATCCCACATGCCTCGCAGCCAAAAAACCAAAACGTGAAACAGAAGCAATACTGTAACAAATATAACAAAGAAAGACTTTTAAAAACTGGTCCACATTAAAAAAAAAAAATCTTTAAAAAAAAGTGTCTTAAGATGCCTTCCACGTGGTAAACAGACAAAAAATGTTAGCTTTATTATTGGCTGTAAATCATCGCAGGCAATTTACTTGTTATCTATTCCCTACCTGCTTCTTTTCCTATTAAGTAGAGTCATGTGAAATTGTCATTTTTTAGGTGAAAAATACCTGAATGCAGTAACTTCTTGGTTTGTTGGAATACAGACCAGTGCTTGTCACCAGGTCACATTGAGGATTATTGGCAAGAGTCTAAGATGGGGGAATAGAATAGAGCTTTCTGTCCACATTTGTACCGCTGAGCCCAGGAGCCCTTTCCCCACCTGCAATGATAAGCCCCTTGAGCAGAATAAGTGAGCTTAGTCCCCCCGGCTCCTGTTCTAGCCCCTGGGAAGGAGGAAGAGGAAGCGATGATTGGGGTATCTGTACCAATTAGAGCCCGGCCAGGGAAACAGAGTCCATCCCAGGTAGTTTTAATAGGGGGAACCTTTATATAGAGAACTAGTTACAAAGGTGTTGGAAAAGTTCAAAAGCCACATAGGGGATGTTGAAGCAACCCTGAGATTAGCAACAGCAGGGAGTAGCTACCATCTTGACTACTGGCGGGACAAAAGGCAGAGGGGGCATTGCCAGAGGCAGGGCAGGGCCCCGGCAGGAGAAGGAACGATGCAGGGCTGCCCAGCCACTCCCAGAACTGCCCCCACCCAAAGCAGAGAGGAAGGAGGGGGACCTCTCTTGCTTTTGCTCCCTGGTCTCCTGCCAGTGACCCCCCCGACCCCCGCCCCGGGCTGAACCTAATCATTCTCCTTTGGCAAAGGGGCATGGAGTTTGCAGGGCCTAGCCCCTTGAATACAGAGAAGAGCAGGAAAAAACAGAAACAGATTGGAGAACAGAGAGGCAAATGCCAGTCTGGAGAAGCAGTAGCTGGGAGGACAAAGAAGGGAAAAGAATGGGCGGTGGCAGGGCCATGACATAAAATCCGGCTGCCGCCGTTTTGTCTCTGGCGCTTCAGCATCTTCTTAATCTAATCGGGGTAGAATCCTGACACTTTGCTACTCCAGCCAGGTAATTCCAAATACAAACGGTGGGAACCACAGTTATCTGTCTTTGGTGACTTCATAAGATGGAGAGGGGCACAGGCAACCCAGGCAAGAACCTTCGGGTTGACTTATGACCTCCAGGCAGAGAGGTTAAAGAACCTTCACTGCACGTTCTTCGCCTCCACCCTTTGCTCCTGGTGCCAAGTCCAGGGTCACGGAGCTGGACTTCAGGAAGAGACTCCTCATCTTAGAAGTTACCTCCTCCAAAACTATGGAAATAATGGAATGCCATGTGGTAGCCTGGATTGAACGCTGGAACAGAAAGGGGCAATTGTGGAGAAAGTGGGTAAAGTATTCAGGCAATAGGATTGTTCATTTCTTATTTATTTATTTATTTATTTATTTATTTATTTATTTATTTATTTATTTATGGCTGTGTTGGGTCCTTGTCGCTGCGCACGGGCTTTTCTCTAGTTGTGGTGAGCGGGGGCTACTCTTCATTGCAGTGCGCGGGCTTCTCATTGGGGTGGCTTCTCTTGTTGCGGAGCGCGGGCCCTAGGTGTGCAGGCTTCAGTAGTTCTGGCACGTGGGCTCAGTAGTTGTGGCTCATGGGCTCTATAGCGCAGGCTCAGTAGTTGTGGCGCAGGAGCTTAGTTGCTCTGCGGCACGTGGGATCTTCCCGGACCAGGGCTCAAACCAGTGTCCCCTGCATTGGCAGGCAGATTCTTAACCACTGCGCCACCAGGGAAGTCCAGGATTGTTCATTTCTTAGTTTAACCAATGTTAATGTCTTAATTTTGACAAATGTACTATGGATACGTTAGATGTTAACATTAGAGGGAGCTGGGTGAAGGGTATATGGGAATGTTCTGTACTATTTTCTCTTCTGTAGATCTAAATATATTTTTTAAAAAAACGTTGTTATGACCTCCTCCAGAATGGCTTCTTCCCTTAGCTTCAGCAGGCAGCTCCAGCTAACACAGTGAGGCACCACCAAGGGGAAGCTGACCCCCACCCCAAACCCCCATAACACCAGTAAACACATCCAGGAGAGTGTCGGAAAGCCCATATCTGGGAAAGACTTCTGTAGGACTTTTCATTACCGGTAAAAAGCATGAATTCATAACAGTAGCCTACGCACAAAGAGCATGATTAACTCATGTTGTGACCACACCATGCTGTTGTTCTCAAGGACGGGATTTTTGTTATACCCCCTTCGGCTAAGGCAACGAACTGGGTGAGGTTCAAACTTAATGGACAAAGTTCATGCTCTAAACAAGTTCCTAAGTCAAGACCAACCATAGTACTGGGTTATTTATAAATGAACTGACCTCATGTAGACACTCACTCATCTTTTAAGGTTGCCTTAGATAACTTCTAGAAAAAGCAGAGTATAGCTATACACACACACACACACACACACACACACACACACACACACACACAACTAGTTTAGGAAGGGGTTTGACTCAACAGCACAGAAGTGCGAATTGACTTTTTTCCATTGTCCTCTATCAAGGTACCCAATTTCCCACTGGGCAGTGGCTCCCTTTAAGCCATCTCGATCCAATTCTATAAATTTTCATTCACTTTTGGTAATTACAACAGTCTCATTCTGGTTACCAAGACTTCGTTCTGTGCATCTGAAATTTTCGATATTGTATTTAATTCAAAGTTGCCTCCCCTACCCCCGACTCCCAGCCTCGGCTGGTGTGACCAGTCTTGAAGGAGCCTTTCTCCTCTGCCCTCTTTCGAATAGTTACTCCTCTGGCGTTGATCTGAGAAGAAAGAGGCAGGGGGTGGGGAAAGTCTCTCTTGAAGACTGGTTATGATAAAGTATATTTACCCCCTTTCTGTAAACTCCTGGCCACTGATGTAGCTTCTAAACTGTAGACTCCTCTGTGGTTACAGATGGAAACGGTAACAGTCCTTAGTAACGAGACACGACTGCATCGACTTCAGATCCACGAATGCTGGCCCTACATCTGCGTTCCCCGACAGAATGTGCTTCTGTGGTCGTCACTCTGGAAGTTCCTGGCAAGCCTGTGGCCCCCAGTCTCACGTACCGTCTGCAGCCCTAATCCACAAGCTCAGCACATCTTCGGGGCCCCTCAGGGACCTGCACCTGTGTGGTCTTCGGCCCTTCGTCTCTGCCTGGCTATGCCCTGCTCAGACGAGGGAGGTCAGGAAGTGTGGTGTCTGCTCCCCAGGACAGGGAATGTCACCCCTTCTGACAGAACTCATAATTCGGTAAGTAATTTGGGGGGTGGCCTTCTCTGAACTCTGGGGCAGGACCCATTCATGCTCGCCCTCCCATCCTCCAGGGGAAGGCAGAGGTGAGGAAATGGCCTCTCTTTCTTGTACTCCCCAAAGGAAGTTTGGCCTCGACCTCCAGCTTACATCTCTCCACAGTATGGGACCTAACTCCAGTCACCCCTGGAACTGCAGAGTCTTACACCAAGGATGATCTCTTATTTGAACTTGGCCCTGGAAAAACACAGAGGTTTCTCCCACCAGGAGACCTGTGTGTGAGCTCCAGAGCAGAACAAGATCTCAGTTGGCACCTCCCACCAGACTCCTGGGCACACATGTGTAAATACATTCCGACATGAAACAGCTGCCCTGTCCATAAGACTGACCTCTACCGCTCCAAGGACGTATTCTTTGAGATGCACTGTGGATGCTATAGATCTGTCCCACCGTGACATTCCTTTGAACTTCATGAATTCTTTTTTGCTCTTTTAGCACAGTACTGGCAGGGGATTTGGAAGGCAAAAATGAGCAGTGACTGTTTCAAAGCTCCATCCATATAAAATCCAGAGGATGGGGGAGGTGCCTCCCCATGGACCAGTCTTTGAGGGAGAGCCGTCCATATCAAAGAACAAAGTACTTGCCCAAACTCATCTCAAACGACAGCTTCACACTGGCTGTCTGTAGTGTCCCAGGAGGACGTCCCTCATGTCTTTATTCAAGGGCCACTTGTATTGATGATTTCACAATTCACATCTCCCTGCTTCTCATTTATGTGCTTAGACCGTGTTGAAAGGTCATTGCTGCCCACACTTCTTTCCCTTTGCGCTGCTCTTTCGAGGGATGTAACCAGAATAGAGCAACGGCGACCAAGAGGTGGAAAGGTTCTCTCTAGTTCCATCTAGACAAAATAAATGTTTACACACTGAATATAATTTGTTTTTAGAAGCATTTGCTGATGCCCAAGTGTAAAATAAGTACTGAGAGATAAAGATGAAGGAGGCGTGGTCCCTGAGTTTCCGGAGCTCAGCAGCTGGCAGGGGAGACAGCTAACTGTGAGTGTGCGGATAACGTGTGTCCAGGGTCCTTGGGGAAGGATTCACCTGTTGTTCTTGGTGCCACGGCAAGGCTACAGAAGGAGAGTGTCATCGGAGCTGGGGTCCTGAAGGGTAGGAAGCTGAGGGTGGAGGTGGAGGGAGGCTTCAGCTAAACAAGAAACGGAGAGGCAAGAGCTCATGGTGTGTTTAGTGCTGGTGCTGTGGGGAAGAGCCAGAGCCCAGAGCGCAGATCTTTGGGGGTGATTGCCCTGGTAACCACAGGTCAGTAGATCCTGAAAGATAACCCTGTTGTCTTGTGTCCAGTCCACAGGAATGTGATTACTACACTGCAGGATTTGGGAACAGAGGTGCCCACAGCCAGTCTTTGGTGCTCATACTTGCGCTAAACACTTACTCACTTACCAGGTGGTCCGCTAAGCATGTTACATGCAGCAAACCTCCTTGAATCCTTACAACTACCCTAGGAGTGGGTATTATGTGTCTACGCCCCATTTTACAGAGGAGAAGACAGGTTTAGCAATGTCAGTAATTCTTTCAAAATCGTATAGCAAATAAGTAACAGAGCCAGGTTTTGAGCTCAGGTGAATATGACTTCAAATCTCTTCTTAACTGCCTCTCCTTCCTAAGAGGAATTGTGAGGCACAGAGTTCCACTGATGAATCCGTGTGTGCGATTTATCTCAATTTTATAGCCCAAATCATATTTTGGAGACTCCAAGACTCCAACTAATCAGGATCAGGTAATTTTACCCAATATCACACAAGGGATTAATTACCTTAAGCTTAGGTAAGGAGCATCTCTCCTAAGAAGATTAAAGTTTTTAATTTGGGAGAATGACAGGAACTTATCCCGCACCAGCAGGGGGTCTCCAGGAAGGAGACATGGACATCCCTTAAGGGAGAGCTCCTCCTTTGCCAGGCTCCCCCATTTCTATTCCTCTTGTAGTTTGGTACTCTGGTCCCTGCTGCAAACGACCCTTTAAAGCAGGTCAGGGCTGATTAAGACTGTGGTATAAGAGAAAAACAGTTATTTTCCACCTTGTAGAGTTACTAGACAGAGCAGGGGATCTGACTTTGAAAGGCAGATGTATCCTGTCATCAGAGCTTCATTCACCTTTGAATCAAGATTTTGCCCTCAAATCAGGATTTTGATTATCTTGCCAAGATCTTACCTAGAGCTGTTAGTTTTGTTCAATTCAGCTGTTTCAAGATAGAATGATTTACAGAGCATAGAAGAAAGCTGGGAGTTACAAGGAAAAAAAGCAGCCTCACTCTTGAATCTTATTTAGAAAACCTTATTCATTCATTCATTCATTCGTTCCATACAACAAATTCAGATGGAGCTCCTCCATGTGCTGGGTTCAGGAGGGTATAATATAGACCTTGAGACCTGATGCTTGCCCTTGAGGAACGTGCACCCTTTTGGATGAGAAACAGGTGAGTAACCAATCACAGCCCACAGTGACAAGAGCTACGATATGTACACACAGTCTTAAAAAGTAAAAAAAATGGGGCAACTACCCAGCAGAGAATGCGGTTGAGGAAAGATCAGAGAAGGCTTCTTGGAAAGGTGAAATCTGAGTCCTGAAGAATCAATCTTCAGGAGCATTTAATTCATGGTTTAAAGTCGATTCTCACTTAAAACCAAATCATGCGATCATGCACTCACCTGGACAATAATAACATATGCAGTATTGGTAGCCAACAGTCCAGATTATGGGCAAATTCACTTTCAAAGCAAAGATCAAAAGGAACAATCAATACAGCAGAACACACAACAAAATATACTCTGATGTTAGTTGATGAGGAAAGCTTAAAATTAGTGTTCTTCCAGTACAGCTGTAATTTCAAAGTTAGACACTAGGTGGTGTTCTTAGCACAGTTTGCTGTCTTTGACATTGCCTGGAAAGAGCCAGCTAGGGAAGGTTCACTCTTTCCAGGAAAAAGAAAACAAAACAAAACTCTGAATACAGCTATCATGAAAGTGGTTGTATAGGAAGGAATAATACCTTTCATGGTATCTTTTCCCTACAACGAACAATAAATGTATCTTAGGTTTACAGCAAATGCTTTCTTGTAGACAGTCACATCTACAATGATGTGAACCCCTGGAAGAACAGACTCTCTGGACCCTTTCAGCCAAGTTGTTTTGTAAAGAAAGCAATGAGTCTGGATAATGGAGCCAGCAGTTCATATTCAAGAGTCCCCAGGCAAACTTGACCTATATCACTCAACTTCATAGTCTCCAAGGAGAAGCTTGCAACTTGGGGGAAGTTGTTAGAGAAACGTCAGCACCCAAATCACCAGGTCTGGGCCTTGATACAGAATGCCTGCCTCCCCCTCTGTTAAAAGAAAAATGCTATCTTAGAGAATTAGAGGTACTATGCAAAGCAGGTTAAGCTTCTTGACTTAAAGGAATTATGAGAATACCAGATGTTAGCAATAAGTCTCAAAGATGACAACGATAAGGGGAAGCCTAATCTCTTAAAGCCATCCTCATAAAATGTCAAGAATTTGATAACACAAGGGAAAAAAGAAAAATGAAGGAAATAATTACAACTGAAAGTATTTTAGGCAAACAGGTAAGTTATAGGGGAGAGGAGTGTAGATCTCATTTATTATATGTAAAAGGAATGTTGAAAACAAGAAATCAGCAAGATGCTAGGCTGAGAATGAAAAAGGAGAAAATGACTTACTCTTGATAATATATTAGGCAAGCAGGTCATTTATACCTGGTTTCCAAACACTTGGCTAAGAACCAGTCCTGATCCATGCCAAGGTTTCACTAATCTGTGAGGAAAAGGGGAAAAGAAGGACATGGCAAAAGTTTTTCAAAAAGGTAAGTATGTTGAATTTAAAGAATTTGCTTTTATCCTTAGATTAGATCTTTCCTACCTTTCTGAAATTGAAGGGAAGACTTCCTTCCATGAAGTGGTCACCATAGAGCTGTTCGTGTGTTATTTTGTTATTTTGTTGTTAAGTCCTAACACCACCAATACGTGGCACCAGCGTGTGGGTCCTGAAACATGTTTTTGGAAATGTCATTGGTCTGAGAAACCCAGAAGTCTGAGAACTGCTGTATATCAACAACTCATTTAAGAGAGAAATAGTCAGCCAGGTGTAAACACTCATTGAGTCGACAAGTTCTTGCTGAGCCGGTTCCGTGGGCCAGGCCCTGTGTTGGGCCGTGGGAGGTGAGCCATGAGTCAGCCAGCTCCATCCATCTCTGACACCCACGGTGCATCTGCGGGAGCGGACGAGGTGCTGAAGCAGCTGGGGGGAGGGGTCACATTAAGGATGGTGGCGTATTAGTCTTGAAGTTGGCATGGGATAATTTTTAACATCTTACATACAATCGAGCACTATATTTCTTAAAAGCCAGCTTGGAGTGAGCAGTGTTTCTTTCCTGTAATAGTAGAGTCAGTGAATGTTACTATGGAGTTACTTAAGAGACACCATCCATCCCCGCTCTGGTAGTCGCCGGTCTCTCTCCAATTCTGCGCGGATTCTGACTCTTGCTCCCTGTATACAGTGCGCCACGAAAGGAATCCCTCTAAAGACAGAGCCCCAGAGGTTCTCATACTGAATATCCATATCTATGCTGAAAACGTAGACTGGGAAGGTCTAGGCGTGGACAAGATATTTCTCACCACATCATGGAAGGAAGAAAAGTCTGTTTAAGGGATCCATGGTTACTCTCCTTTCTGATGTGTGCAGGCATCCCTGAAGGACATTTTGAGACTCTTGGGATCATTGACTTATATTTGGAACTCAAGCCATTTACTATCTGGGTCTCCAATCTTCAACGGTCAAATCAGCAGGAGGGTTTTAGATGTAGAAGATTGATAGAGCCTGACAGCACTTGTGCTGGTTTCCATGGTGACATGCTGAGTACTTACTGGTCCTTAAAGACCAACCACATGAATAATTTAAATTATTTATTAAGGGCTGCCTAGCCTAGAATATGGAGATCTGAGTTAAGAAAAAATTTAAAGCCTCTGCTTCTGGAACATAAGTGATAGATAGAGATACCTAAAAGGAGGCTTAAAAGTAATACTTAGGAGTGGTTTTCTTTATAGAAAAATCAAAACATACAGAGATTGGCTATAAACATTTATATATCAGAGAATTGTTTCAATGCATTACCTGGAGCTTTACTTTACAAGATTTTCAGGCCCTTTAGGGAAGTGTTTCAGTACATGTACAACCTTATTCATTCTTTTACCGCACCTTAGTTCCCTTAACCATGCACCTGTGGGCCTTACTTTACCTTTTTAATTCACCTGGAATTATTGTATCTGCAGTATACCTTTCAGCCCGAATCTATCTGGCCAATTTTGGGCCCCTTTGAAACCACGTGGGCTGCCAGCAGCCGTGGACGGTGAATGGTGAGTGCCCTCACCCCTGCCTGGCATCCGTAAACTTGGTCCAGAGGTGTCTTTCCTGTAACCCTCAACACCCCGGCTGGATCCCATGGATCAACTTTGCGCACATCTCTATTCCCAGCTGTGCAGAAGCCACTCTGCTTCTGGCACCTGACTAGGTAAGCAGGATTCCCAAGTGGCTCATCTACCTCTGGCCACCTGGTCTCTACACTCTTCTCCTGTCTGGACTCTCTCATGGATAGATCTGCCCCAAATGCCCTTCTTTCAATTATTTCTTCAATAAGCCACTTCCTCAAGGCCAGCCTTGTGTGGTAAGGCCTTGGGCCACCCTCTTTGAGGACCACCCTTAAGACAGCCTCACCAGATACCAACTGGCTCAGCAGGAGGGCCTGGATCAGAGTCACCCTCCGTTTTCATTCCTTCCTGCCTTCCTCCCTCTCTTCCTTCTTTTGTAAATTCCACATGAGATCTCAGATCCAAATCCTCAGCTCGTGGTGCCTCGTCACAACGGATCCACGCAAGGCTTCCTTCCATACCTTTCTGGTATGTACGAAATTATGTATTTCCTGTGAAAAAAAAAACATTGATGTCTCTATGCAGGTATTTTCAATGTACCCAAATCATATTGCACCATATACCTCATTCTGTTTCTCACTTTTTCACTCAGCATTCTGGTCCAAAGGTCTCTCCATGTTGCTAAGCATATATCAAGCCTGGGTTAACCACTGCTTTATAATGCTCCCTAGAGAATATCCACTACAAATGCTTCTCCATTCTCCCAGTGAGGGACCCCAGATGGCCTCCACCTCCCTGAAAAACAATGAACATCTTCATATATGTCCCCTCATGGGCCTTTGTCAGACTTTCTCTGGTGCAGGCACCCAGATATCCAGCCCACAACAAACCGCTGGATTCCTCAGTAGAATGGCTGGGTCGCAGGATGTATTTAGTCTTAACTTGACCAAATAAGGCAGATGGCTATCCAACCTGGCTGTACCAGTCCACACAGCCAACAGCAGGAATTAAGGATCTTGACATCCCCACCTCTACACAACACTCAGCGTGAGCTCCCGCTTTGTAATTTGTGCTAATCTGATGTGAGTAAAGTAATAGATTTTTGTTTTAATTTGCGTTTATTGCAAACCTCAGTGAGTCTGAGCATCTCATCACAGACTGGATATCATATATTATGTTTTCTCTTCTTATAAATCCAGTGTTTTTTTCCTTTGACTGAATGTCTATTGGAATTCACAAGCTCCCTATCTGTTCTCTGCCTGTTACCTTTGTGCATGATTATTTTCATTGAACAGAAAAACTTATTTATGATGTAATCAAATCCATACACTCTAGACTCATGGTTTGTACTTTGGGGCTCTTGTTTAAGAAGTTTGTTCCCATCTCTGAGTCACAAAGATATTCTTCCTTGTATCTTCTATTAACTTTATGTCTTTGCCCTTTGTACGTTTAGGTCTTAATCTAGCTACAGTTCATCCATGTGCGTGGTGTTAGACAGGTATAGAGTTCTCTCTCTGAGCCCCAATTGTGTTTCATTGGTCTATTTGTTCTTTTATCAGACTTGTACTCTTTTTATTACTATGACTTTGTGGTTAAAGTGAGCCCCCATTCCCCCACCCTTTGCTCTTCTTTTTCAAAGTTGACTTGGTTACTCATGGATCCTTAAACTTCCTTATCAAATTTACATAAAATTGTTGGGTTTCTAAAAAGAAAAGCTAGCTGGAATTTCATTGGGATCTCATTGAATTTATGGCTTTCTTTGCTAAGAACTGACATCTTTATTATATTAAGTTATCCCATTCAAGAGTACAGAATAACTCTTCATTTACTCATATCGTATTTATATCTCTTAATAGAGTTTCATATTTTCTCCACTGAGATTCTAAGTATTCGTTTCTTAATCAAATTGTTTTAGTAACGGCTGCTTAGTAATACTTCTAAATTTCTGGTAAGTCTAGCTCCCCCTCGTTGTCTTATTTTTTTGCTCTTCAGAATATTCCGAGCTAGTCTTTAAAAGAAAAAGCTTATGTATTTATATCTAACCTCCATACAGAATTTATTTTTACAGCTTGATGAATATTCCATAAGATGAATATTACATACTTGTATACCAGAGAGATCACTAAATGTTCTTTGATAAATTAATCCCTAGGTACTTTATCACTTTTGTTTCTGTTGTGAAGGGTATCCTATTTTAAAAAATATATATTTAGTAAATAGTTGTTACTGGTGTAGAGAAGTGCTAGTGATTTTTTTAGTTGTATCTGGCAACCTTGCTGAAGTCTTATCTGTTCTAATAGTTGGTAGATTATTCTAATGGTTTTCTATATAGATGATCTTATCCATGGCAAATGACAGTTATTTCTTTCCCTTTCAAATCCTTTTGCCTCTTATTCAATTTCTTTCCTTGCAGTGCATTTCTCAGGACCCCCAATATTAAGTTAAACAGTATCAGTGATAGTGAGCATCCTGTCTGGTACCCAGTCTCAGAAGGAATTCCTCTAGAATTTCTCCACCAAACATAATGTTTTCTGTAGATACTTAGCATTTGACCTTTATAAAATAAGGGTATTTCCTTCCAGATCTGATTTTCTAAAGAGTTTTTATTTTTAATCATACATAGTTATTAAATTCTATCAGTGCTTTTTCTGGTTCTATTACAGTAATTGTATAGTTTTTCTCTTTTAGTCTATTGATGTGGTAAGTTATATTGACTGATTTTTCTGATGTTGAATCATTTTTGCTTTCCCAGAGGTAAAACTTTCTTAATAATGTCTTATTTTTGTAATATAGATGATGATGATAATGATGAATAGTTAGACTGGACTCACTATATATATATTTTTTTAAATAAATTTATGTATGTATTTTTGGCTGCGTTGGGTCTTCATTGCTGCGCACGGGCTTTCTCTAGTTGCGGCGAGCAGGGGCTACTCTTCGTTGCGGTGCGCAGGCTTCTCATTGCGGTGGCTTCTCTTGTTGTGGAGCACGGGCTCTAGGTGCGCGGGCTTCAGTAGTTGTGGCTCGAGGGCTCTAGAGCGCAGGCTCAGTAGTTATGGTACCCAGGCTTACTTGCTCCACAGCATGTGGGATCTTCCCAGACCACTGGCAGGCAGATTCTTAACCACTGCACCACCGGGGAAGTCCCTCACTATATTTTTAAAGACAATTTTTTTTAGAGAAGCTTTGGGTTCACAGCAAAATTGAGCAGAAAGTACAGAGTTTCCACATGCTCTCACCTCCACACATGCATAGCCTCACCCACTATCAACATCCCCCAACGGGGTGGCACATTTGCTACAATTGATGAACATACATTGACATATCTTAATTACCCAAAGTTCATAGTTTACATTCTGGTTCAATCTTGGCGTACATTCTATGGGTTTGGACAAATATATGACATGTATCCATCATTATAGTATCATACAGAGTATTTTCAGTGTTCTACAAATCCTCTGTGCTCTGCCTATTTATCTCCCCCACCCCACTGCAACCTCTGGCAACCACTGATCCTTTTACTGTCTCATAGTTTTGCCTTTTCCAGAATGTCACAGAGTCGGGATCATATAGTATGCAGCCTTTTCAGATTGGCATCTTTTAGTTAGCAATATACATTTAACGTTCCTCCATGTCTTTTCATGGCTTGATAGGTTATTTCTTTTTAGTGCTAAATAATACTCCATTGTCTGCATGTATCAAAATTTATTTATTCATTTACTTTTTGAAGGACGTTTTGGTTGCTTCCAAGTTTTGGCCATTACAAATGAAGCTGCTGTAAAAATCGGTGTGCCGGTCTTTGTGTGGACATAAGTTTTCAACTCCTTTGGGTAAATACCGAAAGTACAAATACTGGGTCATATGGTAAGAGTATGTTAAGTTTGTAAGAAACCACCAAACTGTCTTCCAAAGTGGCCACAGTATTTTCCATTCCCACCAGCAACGAATGAGAGTTCCTGTTGCTCCACACCTTCACCAGCATTTGGTATCGTCAGTGTTCTGGATTTTGGCCATTCTAATAAGTGTATAGTTAAAATATCTTTTTTAACAAAGGAAATAACACCACAACACTTCTCCCGTACTCAAAGTCTTCTGCTGTTTTCCCATCACAATTACATCCGAGCTCCTTACCATGATCTATTAGGAAAGTGACCATAAAATTTATCTATACAAACCAGGCACTTCTGAGAAAAAAGGAGGCTCTATGTATAATGATGCCAGGAAAAATGACAACCTCACACCTAACCCTTTCCCTGATCCCTCAGCTCCCACCACACTGGCCGTGCTGCTCTTTTCAACAGTTCCCACATTAAGGCTTTCGCACCAGCAAAAACTCAATAAGGATGTATGAAATGCTTAGTACGTGTCAGGCATTGTATCTGGGGATACAGTGAAAACAACAAAGTTTCTATTTTCATGGAGTTCACATTCTAGAAGATCCTTCCTGCTGTGTAAAATAATAAAATAAAATTCAAAAAACAAAAAAAAAAATCCTTCCGTCTAGAAGTTTCTCCCCCCAGATTCTCACATGGCTCAACCACTCACGTCATTCAGGTATTTGTTCAAATGTCCTTGAAAAGGTCTTCCCTGAACATCCCATCTACAATAGGCTGCTCCCACCACCCTGTCAATCTCTATCCTCTGCCCCTAACATTATTTCCCATCAGTACCTGAAATTTTATTAGTCACTTGTTTGTTTTCTTATTTCCCTTAGAATGGAAGCTTCAAGAAGGCCAGGATTTTGGTTGCCTCAGTCACTGCTATATCTCCAACTCCTGGAGCACTGCCTGAACCATCAATCAATTATTATTTGTTTAATAAATAAATAATGAACAGTTCACTGAGGATATTTAACATAGACAAGCCTTTCCCTTTGGGAACATTTAACTATGTTTTTCAAGTGTATTTAATAACAGTGAATTCCTCAAAGATATCTAAAGAGAGTATCCCTGTCACAATCATGCATCCCCTTAATTTATGGGGATCCTCTCTCTGCAGTAAAAATTGGGCTACACGAGGAGACGCCACATATAATTCTGAGCTCCCTTAGCATCACTAAAACCCAGATTGAAAGCACATGCGTGAAAGAGTTAATGAGTCCTTCTCTTTCTGAGATCTTCCACGGCAGATTCATCCACCAGTCTCCCTACTGAAGAGCTGCGCTTTTGAAACTGCAAAGCAAGCACTTGAAAGGGAGCCCTGCCTTTCCTGAATACCCTCAGTGCTGAAGTCTGTGCCGTAGGGGCCCGTCAGGGGTGTTTCCACCTCTGGGCAAAGTTCAGCTGGCTGGAGTTTTTTCAGGTTCTCGCCTATATGCTTCCGAAAGCTCTCTGTAGATAAGCATGTGAGTGAGAATGAGCTATAATTATAAAATAATGAAAACAATTTTCTGTAGAACTTATGGATATTGTTCTCATGAAGATTGTCTGGCCAGTCAAATGTTTTTCCTTCATTCTGCCAACTTTCTCAGAAATTTAATTAAAACTGGCTTTGACGGTGTGTATCCAAGGGAAACCAATTCCTGGTTTTAACTAAGGAAGAAATGAATACTTAAAGCAGGTTGCTATGATGGAACAGGAGAGCACAAGTAGGGTTTTGAACTGGCTTGCATGCCAAATAGAACTGATGGCTTAAAGAATTTGTGGAGAAAGATGTTTCTTTGGAGAAGAGAATATCATGGAAACATTTTACTCAACAGGACTTTTCAAGAGTCATATGTCAAGTACTCCTTGGGAAGTAATTCCGTGGAAACTTATGGTCATTCTGCTGTAAGCATACAGTTATCTCAATTTCAATTATAACACTGCTGAGAATGAATTTTATATGTTTCAATCCAGTATTACCTGATTCCCTATGCTGTCCTTTGTCTATTGTCCTAGACTACAGTTTTGTTTTGGGAGTAAGAATGCAGCTGGTGTTCAAATTCAACTTGAACAACTTAACATTTTCAGTTAGCTGCATGAAGTTTGGCAAGACACTGAATCTTCCAGTGGCTCAGTTTGTTTCACCATAAAATGGAGATAGCATTACCTCCCTGTCGGATTGCTGTGAAGAATGAATGTGCTCCTATGTGGGAATATTTGCCAACTACAATTTGGTACGAGCCAGGCCAGGACCAAGGTAGGGCCAGTGAGGAGAAAAATTTAGGGGGACTCCCCCAAAAGTCAGCAATCAAAATAAATAATATTTAAATACCATATTTTTTAAAAGTCAAATTTAATGCAAAAAAACCCCCCATGATGAACAAAATATCAAAAACACTAACCCTGGGTATGAAAATGTGAGCATCGTTCATCCGTTTGGTAGAGGTATAAATAAATAACAGTTTATTTGACCAACAGTCTTTGCCATCTCACACATTTTTAAGACTGTCCTTTCTTTTCAGCAACTGGTTTCAGAGCTGGGCTGCCATCTGCTTTTGCTTCTTCACTGTCTGGTCAGCTGGAAGCTATTGTCAACTTGCTGTTTGCTTGAACTCTTGCTTTCTCTTCCTTGCAGGTACATGGTTGCCTGACCATACTTTCATTCTTCAAGTTCCTCTCTTGTCCTGTAAGGGGTGCTCTGGTTCTTTGAAAACGTCTTCTTTTAGCTCAAGATTTGGTGTTCTTTAACCTTGGTTTCCTGAGTTAGGCTCCTGCGTCAAACGCTGGCTTTTTTCCGAGGCTCTCAAGGTGATATAATGATGTCAAAAGAAACACTTCTTTACAGTACACTCTCAGGTGAGTTTTCACATGGACTTGCATTCACTGGTCCAGCCAGGTGCCAAGCCCAGGCATACAACCCTCAGATTTTCAGATTTCTTGGAAACACAAAGGCAACCAACATTTAAATATGGATGACATGAAGCAAGTTTAGAAGTTAAGCACGTGTCCCTGACAGAACTTTCTCAAATTCTCTCCTCCTGTGCAAGCGGGGAGTATTCATTGATCTATCATTATCATCATCATCAGATCCCTATTTCTACCCCAAAACTACTCTTTATTGCTTACTTACTATGCGCTAGCTGCTGTGCATAACATTTCTCATCCAATTCTTACAGCATCCTTTTGGGGTAGGAATTATTAGCCAATTCATGGATGAGGAAACACAGTTTTAGGCTATTACAGCTAGCGATAATAGGTTCATTCATTTATTCAACAAATATTTACAAAGTTCTTAACAATGACTGAGGCTCTGTGTTACTATCTTTGGAGGCTAAGACAGACTGCAGCTGAGTTAAGCAGGAAGGGATTCATAGAAGGATACTGAGTAGCTCACGGAATCCTGGAGAGATGTGGCTATGCCAACAGGGAGAAACCCTAAAGTCATTTCACAGACCCAGTCTGGTGAGGAAATTGTCGCCACTGACCCCATCATGGGCACTGGAAGATGCCATCAGCGCTGCCACCACTGCTGGGCTGCAGCCTCCACCAGAGAGCATCTTTGATATCCTTGCTGCTTTGTATCATTAGCTCTCCGTTTGGGGCATCTGTTTGGAAGAACATAAGTCACATGTCCAAACCCTAACAACAAAGAAGGCTGGGAACATGAGTGCCTGGGGACTTCTGTAGTAGGATGTGGGTTGGGTCTTTAACAAAGACTCAATTCCCAAAATATGGAAAGGAACTTCAGATTCTGGTACAGCCAAAATTATGGCAAGTGACCACTACATGGAACATGGAGTCCTTGCCCTGCAGGTACTTACAAACTAACAGGAGAGAAGGTCCACACAAATGACCACGGTATATAAGATATACCACCAAAATAATGTGGACAAGGAGTGCTTCTTGAAGGGAGAGGTAGGAGTTCAATTCTGGCTGGAGATGACAGATTCAAAGAAGGGATCACACTTCTGCTGGGTCTTTTAAAAATTTTTTATTGAAATATAGTTGATTTACAATGTTGTGTCAGTTTCAGGTATACAGCAAATATATGGTAAATCCTGTGTCGAGGCGTATGGCCATGCTGAAGGGAAAAATACTCACGAGTTTAATTATGAAAGAAGCATCAACTGAGCTTATTTCTCCTTTTAGCACTTGTCCTGGTTATAATTCCTTATTTGTGTCTATGATTATTTGAGGAATTAAAGTGGGGTCCAGGACATGCTGGCTCTGAAGAAGATGGGAGCAATAAGCAAATGCTTCGGGCAGATCCCTAGAGCTCACTGCCTGGATCCACAAAATAAGCAGAGAATATATATATATATTTTTTTCTTTTTTAGATTCTTTTCCATTATAGGTTATTACAAGATATTGAGTATAGTTCCCTGTGTTATACAGTATGTCCTTGTTGGTTATCTACTCCATATGTGTATATATATAGTAGTGTGTTTTTTTAAATCCCAAACTTCTAATTTATCCCTCTTCCCCTTTGGTAACCATAAGTTTGTGTTCTATGTCTGTGAGTCTATTTCTGTTTTGTAAATAAGTTCATTTGTATCTGCTGGGTCTTAAATAGTGGTAGAATTGGGAGAGATAACAAGGGTGAGTGGGTAAAATAGGAAGGACCATTCAAAGAATGAGGCACCCAGGTCCAAGAAAGGTCCAAGGTGTGTTGGCAATGAGGACTCCTCATATTGTGCTGAGTAGGGGAAGAGAACAGGAGGTTTATTGCAGAGATCTAGACATGAGATGATAAATCCTGGTCAAAGTACATGGTCATGGTGGGAAAGAAAAAATAAACTCAGGAGTAATTATGAAAGAAGCATCAACTGAGCTTATTTCTCCTTTTAGCACTTGTCCTGGTTGTGATTTCTTAGTTGTGTCTACGATGGTTTGAAGTAACACCTGTCTCTTCTATCAGACGGGAGCATCCATGAGGCAGGAACCATGTCCCCTCTTCCTCCCCATCATATTCCCAGGGCCTTGCACAGTGCCAGCTGCATGGAAGGAGCTCAGGAGATACTTGTTGAGGGGAAGATAGGTTGATAAACAGACTGATACATAATTAGAGAACAGGATATGGAGATAACAAAGATAATTCTGAGGTTTTGGTCATACGGAAGTCTCAAAGACATGTTGAATTCGAGGTTCAGAGGGAACACCTTTGAGGGAGTTTTTCAGCCGGTTTTTGGAGATGAGAGAAAAGTGATTTGTAGCCTAACAGAATTAAGCAGGTAAGCCTGTTCTGCATATACGTGTGATGGTTAACACAACTCAAGCATGCATTGCAATGATGGAATTCCACATGCAGCGTAGATTGGCTTTGGGGAAAAAAAATCATGTTTGAGTACTATTATTTCACACTATCTGCGCCACTGTTCCTATGTTCTCTGGACTGATAGAGAGAGTCAGGACAGCACCGTGTGGTCTGAGTGGAAAGGCATGTTTCCCCTGACGAGCTTCATCCAGCTGCCCACCCTCCCACGCTTGGAGTGTGAGACAGAATAAGAGTGGGCATCTGATCCAGGTTGCGAGAAAAAAAAGAATGTGTGTCAAAGATGCAGCCCTCAAACCCCACCAGGATATATGTGAGGTTGTTCCTCTGTCTTATGCCATAATTCATATCAAGAGCTGATGAATTTTTCACAGTGGGGCTCTAGTGTGTCCGTCTCGTTTTTCAGCCTTGCTCTTCTGGGGTCAAGTGACCCAAGCAGGGTTTGGTGGCTAATAGGAGTGCAGGATTTAAGGAATTACACAAGTGCTGGAGGGTTTCCATCGAGCTCCCTTGGTAACAGCAGCAAAGTGATAGGAAACATTTTATAAATTAAGCTGCTTTAGCCAGAAAAGAGAGTAGAACTGTTGCTTCCTTACAATTAACTGTTTCTCTCCCAATAATAAGAAAAGTGAATGCTGTATATCTGCTCTGTCTTCCCGAGTTCAATTAGAGATAACAACTGAATCTGGGTTGCAGGGAGCCCAGAAAAAACTAAATTATCCAGGTTAGCAAGTAGGGGACATGTTTGAGAAGGGAAAACCAGATAGTGGACATTTGTGGCTTTGAGCTTCCCAGCAGCTTTGATTTGGGTAACAGAACCCACACCTCCCCTGGGACAGTCACCCCACTCTGGTCCCAGTCTGGGCTACCAGGGTGGGCATGTGGCCTACAGAGAGTACTGTACCCTTGGCTGGAGAGGTCACTTTAGGGATTGACACATTTCTTACCAAGTCAGTCAGAGAAATCCTTGGGTCTATAGCTATTGTCATTCCCAAGCAGTTTCAGATATGTACACACCCAGCCTCATAACACAATTACATCAAAAGGGTATTGGAAATTTCTTTGGAAAATGAATTTACCCAACAGCTCTTTGTTCACACTTTGTAACACTCCTAAACACAAGTATTATGGACTGAATATTTTACTGCTCAATTATTGTAACTTGGTAAGATTTTTTGGATTCCCTCATCTTCACTCTGCACTTGTTCTAATTTACATATCTCTGACCCTGTTATTCAGTTTTAAGCCTATATTTTATTATGTGTATTTCCTATATTATTTGTTGAACAAATTATGGGATATTAATAGCCAATTCTGGCTCAGATAATACAATTTTTTTCAAAGCATAGGGATGCCTGAGACAACAGTGGTGAGTGTCTAGAACAAGGGGATATTTGCTTGACTCTTACAAAGTGGAATGCTTTGTTTTCCTAAAACATAACTCCGGTTCTGGAGATGGTACTGGTGGTGAGAGTTCCTTGTTGGGCTTCTGCCCTGATCGGCAATGAATTATTTAACCTTGACAGGTTCTCTTTTCTAATACGGGGTTAGCACTGCTCACTGCACAACTCTATTTGGATTCATGGGTTAACGTTTGAAATCATTTTGACTACGAAAAATTCGGTGTTGTTTCTGTCTTAGTTGCAATGTTAATCCTGGTCTCTGTGAAAGATGAGTGTGCTTAAAGTCTTTCTGTTCTACGAAAACGTTTCCCTTAAGAGTCTGCCAAAGTCACCAGAAAAATAGGTAGAGCCGGCCACCAGCAAAAAGGAACCCACGCTGGACTTCTGAATATGACTCAGAGACACCAAACAAGGGACGTAGAAAGGAGGTGGGGGAGAGGCAAGAATCTAGGACTTGTGGCACAGGACCATCAAGATTTCCAGGAGAAATTAAGGAAACATCTGCAAGGTCAGAGCAGGAAGTCCAGGGCCGCTTCTCAGAGAGGGAAGTGCCTTCCTTGGGACTGTTTCAGTGGAGCTGAAATGCCACATAACCAGGGCCAGGGAGGCCAGTGGAAGACCGGGGAGTAAACTCCAAGAATGACCAACAGTCCATCAGCTCAAATCCAAGTCTTTCAGCCACACAGAAGGGAGGACCGTCCTGTGGATTTGGGACCCAGTAAACCTTGTTAGCCAGGCCCAGATGTAGCTCAACGTTAATTGCATTACAATAAAGAATCTGTGTTCCGAAAAATCTCTTGACTGCTTTTGCCTGAGTTCCCACCCAAGCTTTGCCAATCATGGCCCCGCAAAGGGCTAATGAAAGGGTAATGCAAACAGGGTTGATTGTGGAGTTATAATCAAACAGTTGGGAAACTTTGCAATTTCGGTGCTTGGAAAATACAAAGTCTATAAAACCTCAGCTAAATAACATATAATTGGCCAGAAAAATACATCCAGGAGGGGCTTAGACTGTTTTGGGTATGAAAGGAATGTCTCCCTCTCGCACCATGGGGGTGTGGTGAGGTAGGACAGGGGTGGGTACTAGACCATTGGGGACTCACTTCAAGTCCTGCCAGTTTGGCAAGAAACCTCCTGCTTCCCTGGGTTGGCTCACCCAGCACACAGGCTGCCCCTCTCCGCCTGCGGCACACCCTTTCACACCATCCCCCAGAAGACAGCTCACTTTCGGCCCGACCCTTTAGCATCTCCAACCTTTGTGACCCTCACACTTTACATCAGTCCAGCATTGTTCAGCCTGACAGATGACCCGGCCTCCTGATTTTCTTTAAATAATAGGAGAACGTTTGCTCTCTGGAAACACCAGGCTGCATCCAAATTTAAAAAAGAAAAATGGGAGAGGAAAGCGTTCAAACAAAACTCTTGGAATGGGGCTCCTGTGGTAACATACCAAATAAAGGAAAACAGGAAAGCAATTGCAATATTAAAAATAGATGACTTCCTGCATGTAAATTCTTCGCTGACCTTGTTGATTGGAGTGTGGTCAGTGTTTGCTGCCTGCCACCTCCTGACTTTGTACCAACAGGCAATTCTCAGGGCTCAGGAATCCCCCGGCCCCATTTTAAAAGCATTTGTTTATACATCTGCCTCTGGGCATCAAACCTTTTCGCCCTGATGCTCAGGGCCTACCAGAGACCAATTCCTTATACCTCATTTCATTGCTATGTGTCTAAGGAGAATTGACTGACTATCGAGGGCGCCTCAGAGGACCCTGGAGCGGAGACGTTACCTGTGCGTAACGCCATGCACCTTGATGATGTCAGCGTCTACCACCAACGAAGCATGAAAGTAACATGGAGAAAATAATGCATCATCCTGCTGGAACAGCATTCACTGAATTCTCACTGAACACTCACCACATGCAGGCACTGCTTTATGTACTTGGGACACTCCCATGCCCTTGGTGAGCTCGTATTCTAGTTGGATAAAACAGACAATAAACAATGAGCACAGTACATCAGTAAATTACATAGTGTATTCTAAGACAGATGTATAGAAAAAAGGAAAAGGAAAGTAGGGTGAGGAGGCTGTAGCAGATGGGCGGTATTAAATAGGATAGAAAGGACCTCAGTAAGAAGGTAATAGATAAGCAAAGACTCCACGTGAGGCAGGTATCTCGAGAAAGTGTCCAGGCTGATGTGTAGCCCGAGCAAAGGTCCTGAGGCAGGACCATTATGCCTAGTGAACCGTAAGACTCGGCTTCTCTCTCTTCCACTGCCAGGGAGGCCCCAGACAAGACAGTTTCTCTCCGGGGGCTGCAGAGGAAATGGCTTTGAAGCAGCAGGAGCAAAGATGAAAATGGTTTCAACAGGGGCAGCTCTGGAATTGGGGTGTACATGTGTGAAAAGGCAAAGCCAAAGGTTAAAAAAAGGAGCACGTTCCAAGATTCCACTCCCTGAGTGGAGAATCAGGGCTGGAATCTCAAGGACACACCTAAAACAAGTCAGCAGGAGACAAGGAGGGTCATTGTGTTTTGATTCCCCGCACAGTTAGGAGTGTGGCCCGGTGCCTTCTGAAGCACTAGTGGAATTTGGCCTTGGATCACAGAATTTTAGGGCTGTTCCTTCCCAGTGTGCGTGTCCCCTAGTCCCCTTCTTTGGATCGCTTTGGTCACTGGGATTCTCTTAACAATTTTTCTGTTCAGGGTCACTCTTGAAATTAGATCTTGCCAAGGGATGATCTGTACCTCTCAGGACTCCCCCTCCTCTCTTATTGTAATCGGAGGGCCTGGGGGGAATTCACACCCACAGTTAAAGAGGCATGGGAGTGGCCAGGGCCTGGGAACTCAGGTAATCAAAACACATTTGATTTTCTCCCATAGCCGTTAGAGTTCTAGGACGAGAGACAGAGAGATGGAGCTAGAAGCTTGTGTATTTAAAACCCTCCCAGTTTCCCATGGTTCTTGGGAGAAAGTCAACACCCCTTAACAGCCTTCATGCCTCTATAGTCTATCTTTCCATCCTCCTCCTGGCTTACTGAACACCTGGGCACTTCACTGAGGGACCCTGCTTCCTATAGCCTCCAGGTATACCTGCTGTCCTGGGATTCTCTTCCAGCCCCCTCTTCACCTGTCTAAAGCCTACTCACCCTTCAAGTCCCAGCTAATCAGTCCTTTCCACAGGGCAAGATTTCCTAATCCCCTTACTGGGTTGCGCCACTGTCCTTCCAGAACTTAGCACGGCACTGGTCCATAGTAAGTGTTCAATAAATATTTATGCTTCATAAATTTAGTTAATGAATGAATGAGCAAATGAACAGAAAGAGAAGCTAAAATCAATGTGTATTTTTTTAAAACTGAGGACCAGGTGGACAAAAGTCCCTGCGACAAAGGAGGGAGAGGAGAATAAAAGAAAATAAATTCTTTAAGGTCTGAAGTGCTTTTGCTTAAGGCAATTTTCAGGCCAGGTCAACAAGGTCAATTGCCAGAAAAAGCAATGGGGATTCGTTCTAGGACATTCATCTTCTGGCTTAGTGTTGAAAGTAACATTGTTAGCCTTGTTCACTGAAACTGAAAATGAGCTGAATCCCCCCCAGGCAGAGGGGCAGCAGAAGGGCACAGCCAGGAAAGCTAAGCACATCCAGTCTGGAGGGTAAAGAAACTAAATTACAAGGACATAATTTTAACTTCTTGCTCTGTCTTGATCCAGTGTGGATGACCTTGGGCAAGTCACTTATCTTTTTGAATTACACTCTCATTGTCCAAAAAAAAAACCCCAAAAACAAAATACCGAAAAACTTGGGGACTTTGGGAGAAGAAAGGATTTTAGCCAAGTTTGTATATGACCAAAGGTCCCACACAATAGTGGTATTATTAATGATCACTGATGCTATCCCCAGCTGTTCCCCAGTATGATTTTATTAGTCCCACTGCTGTTTCCTGATTCGTTTCCATTCAGGAAGCTTTAAAATAATGGTTAGCAGAGGGGCACATTGCAAAAATAAAAATTCTCCCTCTTTTAACTTCTCCATCCACTTTAATCCCACTGCCCATCCTTCCTCTCTCCCCAGCTTCAGCTGGAGACCTGCCATTCCTGTGATCAATCACGCTCTGGGGAGAATCTTACTTGGGGGGAGGGGAGAGGATGGGGGCAGGGGGGTTCTGGCCCTGCATGACTGTGGAGTGTGATGTCCTTTTGTGGTGCCCTCAAAAACAGAAGTGAGGAAACAGGCTGTCATTTATCATGTGGCTTTGTAATAGTTGCTGATAATGCAAAACAGCCGGGCCATTTTCGAGGTCTCCCCAGTGAAGTACCAAGTCAGCGGTCGGGGGAGGCCAAGTCAGAAAGGGAGGTTCCCTGTGCGGCTTGCCCTTCTGCCAGGGATCTCCCTGTAGCCACAACTTCCTGCTCGCTGGTTGAGCCTGCCAGTTGCCCCCTGGAGGGCACACTGCCAGGCTGGGGCCTCTCGGGGAAGCTGAAAATTCCCCCATTCTAGCCACTCACATCTCAGTCCTCCCCAAGCTAGGTACCTTATTGGATGCAGGTGCTGTAGGGTGGAGCTTTTGGTGTGATGGTGGCTGCTGGCCCTTGGACCAATCACTGTGGCAGAGGAGAGCCAGCATTCTGGTTGGCTAAGCCTAGGTCACCTGCCCAGTCTTGGCTGGGGGTGAGGCAACCTCAGCTATATCCACACCACGGTGAAACATGGTTCCAGAGTGAATGAAAGGGAAGTGTGATGGGCACCAGAGCGACCACGGGAATTACACCTCCTATTTCTCTGAATTCCCTCTACCCTGCTAACCCAGCACACCAGCTAGCACCATGCCTTTGCCCAAAGGAGGCTTCCATCAATATAAGTTTTCTGGAAAAAAACAAAAAACACTTGAATCCACAAATGAACACAGGAGAAAAGCCATGCAAAGGCAGAACACCATGGAAGCACTTTTAAAAAAGGGACCTTTTCTCCATCAGGTACCCACCTAAGAAGATGCCAAGCCAAGAGAATGACCTTGCTAAAATAAAATAGGGGGGGGCCAGCCTCTCAAACCACTCAGCCGTACTCTCTGCTTTTGACCTTTGCTGCTCTTCTCAGTGTCACAAAGGCTGCATGTTGCTAAGTCAGGGGCTCCTTGCTCCGGCCTCACTTGACTTGCCGGAACAGCAGCATTTGACCCAGTTGATAACATTCTTCTCCTTGAAACCTTTTCTTGCCTTGGCTTCTAGGACATCACACCCACTTTGTTTTCCTCACACTTTACCGGCCTTCCTTCTTGGATTCTTTGGCTGGTTCTCCCCACCCTCCCTTTCTGAATGTTCAGTGCCCAGGGATCAGTCCTTGGACCTCTTCTATCTAAGCTGGCTATCTAGGTGATCTCAGCCAGTTTATGGCTTTATTTTTTAATTTATTTATTTATTTTTTTTTTTTAAACATTGCTTTTTTTATTTTATTTTATTTATTTATTTAGTTAGTTAGTTAGTTATGGCTGTGTTGGATCTTCGCCTCTGTGCGAGGGCTTCCTCCAGTTGCGGCAAGCGGGGGCCACCCTTCATCGCGGTGCGCGGGCCTCTCACTATCGCGGCCTCTCTTGTTGTGGAGCACAGGCTCCAGACGCGCAGGCTCAGTAATTGTGGCTCACGGGCCCACCTGCTCCGCGGCATGTGGGATCTTCCCAGACCAGGGCTCGAACCCGTGTCCCCTGCATTGGCAGGCAGATTCTCAACCACTGCGCCACCAGGGAAGCCCCAGTTTATGGCTTTAATACCATCCATGTGCTATGATCCAATGTGTATGTGTCTAGTCTAAACCCCTTTCCTGAGCCCAGATCTTATAACTATCTGCCCAGCTGATATTTCTACTTGAATGTTTAATAGAGCTTGCCAACCTATCTCATCTACAACTGAGCTCCTGATGGCTCTCCTTCCACTACTACCAAAAAGAAAGCCGTTCCTCCCATAATCTAGTCACCCAGGTAGATCCATCGTGCTGTTCCTGGCTCCTCTCTTTCTCTTCCTCCACATTTTGTACATCAGAAAATTCTATACACTCTACCTTAAACTATATTCAAAACTGAATACCCTCTCTCTTGCTGCCACCCTATTCCTAACAGGTCTTCCTGCTTCTGCCTTTGTCTCCTATCCACGCTCATCCTCATGTCTTATTCTCAACATGCGAGCCACACTGATCCCACTAACACATCACTCAGATTGTGTCAGTCCTCTGCTCCAGAACTACAGTGGCCTCAGAGTAAAAGCTAAACCCTTGTTATGACCTATGTGGGCCCACGTGATCTACCTCACACTTACCTCACTCACTTTACCTCCTGTTAATCACACCCCTACTCCCTCCACTTCCTTCCTCATATATTCCAGAGATGCTTCCACCTCAGGGCCTTTGCACTTGTTCTTCCCTCTTCCTGAAAAGCTCTTCCTCCAAATATCCACACGGTTCCCTCATCAACTCCTTTGAGTATTTACTTCTTAGACAGGTTTTCCCGTCCAAAATTCAATACCCTCACTGTTCTCGTCCCCCTCCCCTTCTTATTTTTCTCCTTTCATCACTATCTAACATTCATATACATTATATATACATATTATATATATATATACATTTTGTTTACTATAGTCAGTAGAATGGACTTTCTCTTGAGATCTATTGAAGGAGGATTCTTACTAAGAATTCTTACTAAGATTCTTATAAGTCTGTGTCATTGTCCAGAAACTTAGTACACAAATGTAAAGATTTATATAATTCATTCTTTTTTAAAAAATTGAGCTATAATTGGCATATAACATTAATTAGTTCCAGGTATACAGCATAATGATTTGATATTTGTATACATAGCAAAATGCAAAATGCTCAACACTATAAGTCTAGTTAACATCCATCATCTTACAGAGTTAAAAAATAATCTTTTTCTTGTGAAGAGAACTTTTAAGATCTACTTACCTAGCAACTTTCAGATATGCAATATATTCAAAATATTCATATAGTCTCCTTACTTATTTTATCTTGTGCATTATGTCTTCTCCCTCTAGATTGTTAGCTCCATGAGGACAGGGCTATTTTTGTTTGTTTTAATCATTAATATCCTCTTAAAACCTACAATAGTGTTTTTTTAAAATTTTTATTGGACTATAGTCGACTTACAATGTTGTGTTAGTTTCTGCTGTACAGCAAAGCGAATCAGTTATACATATACATATATCCACTCCTTTATAGATTCTTTTCCCATATAGGTCATTATTGAGAAGATTTCCCTATGCTATACAGTAGGTCCTTATTAGTCATCTATTTTATATATAGTAGTGTGTATACGTCAATCCCAATCTCCCAATTTATCCACCCCTCCCCCCCCCCGCCACTTTGCCCCCTGGTAACCGTAAGTTCATTTTCTACATCTGTGACCTATTTCTGTTTTGTAAATAAGTTCATTCTACAATAGTGTTTTTACATGAAAAAGGAAAGTAAACAAAGTAGCCTAATTGTACAACTGAGATCTGAGACCCTTGAAACCCATGTTCTGTATTTGGGCTTAACTTCTAACTAAATTCAATCATTGGGCAGGATGGGTTTCCAAGTCTTGAGGTCCAGTTTTGGTCTGGAGGAAGCCAGGAAGATTTTCTACTCATGTTGTTTACTAGCCCAAAAGTTTTCAATAGCTTCCCATTGCCTTCAGGGATCAAGTTCATCCTGCCATCATCTGTACCTTTCCAAGTTATCTCCTGCCAAACTGGTCTATCCACTATTTCCCCAAATTGCCTTGAACTTATCTTCCTCCGTATTCTTTCTCATTCCCTTCTGTCATCTGAAACGCCTTTCTTCATCTCCTCTACCCATCTATGCACACCTACCCCATCCTTCATGACCTCTTTCCTTCCCCACCCGCTGAAATCCAGCTCGTCCTTCAACTCACATCATGCCTCCTTTATTTATTTATTTATTTATTTTTTGGCCACACTGCGCAGCTGGTGTGATCTCAGTTACCAGGGATTGAACCTGGGCCATGGCAGTGAAAGCACCAAATCCTAACCATCAGCCCACCAGGGAACTCCCACATCATGCCTCCTTTAGAAGGTCTTCCCTGAATACTACAGGTAGAATGAAATGCTCCCTATATAGTAAGTTTATTATAGTATTTTTTTCCAACATTATTCCAGCTCGTTGCACAGTACCATAGGGGAGTAGTAAAGTGAGGGCCCACAGCACAGAGTTTAGAGCCTAAGTGCATTGATTCAAACCCAGCTTCTGCTACTCACTGGTTGTATGACCTTGGGCAAGTATTGTAACCTCTCTGTGTCTCAGTTTCTTTCTCTGTAAAATGAAGACCACAATAGTACCTAGCTTACAGAGTTTTATGAGGATTAAGTGCATTAATATGTAAAATACTTGGAACGGTGTCTGCTCTGTGTTTGCTGTTACTGTAGTGGTGGTGGTAGTGGTTCTTAACAATCCATCTTCAGTCCATTTGATGTCGGGGGGTTGAAACATAACAGCTGGATTTCTTTCCAGATGTTTAAAACACATACCTTAATTTTATTACATAATGAGTGTATCCTTTTTTTCTTTCTTTCTCAGTTTGAAGGTACAGGTGAGTTAAATCCATTATAGGGAATTCTTGGTACTATAAACAATTTCACTGATTTTTTTCTGCATACCCAATGTACAACCATAATGCCAGTGTGACACTGAGTTGAATTCAACTCCTGTTTATTGAATTAATCCACTATGAGGAACAGAAGGATGAAGACAAAGTCCTTCCCTGGACCACTATCTATAGAACCACTGTCTCTTCAGGAAGATCAATGTATACACAATTAACTTCCCAATAGCTACTCTATGCTCCATACTACATGGTGCTTTTATTTCTATCTTAAGGTTTCAGCTTTCCTCAGCCTCTCACTCACACTTTTTTTTAAAATAATTTTGAATCCAGTATGCATTCGTTCATTTGAACCAGTTTCTTGTTTTAATGTGGGAACACATAAGTTGTAATCTATTAGTGTCTACTTAATGAAATTGTTTTTGAAACCCTGCCCGTTAACCTTTAACCTGGAGGCCCGTGCATAGTTTCCTTATTCATTAAATGATTAACTCACTGACCAGAGGCATTCATGAGTTCTTGGCTCAGCCTGTACCTTTCTGGCCTAGTCCAGATACTGGGGAGGTTCCAGAATGATCTCCCCAGCCTTCTCCTGAGACACATCTCTGGCTGCCCCATTTGTCTTCCCTTTCCTAGCCGTCCCCACATGCTACTCTCCCACTGCAATCCACTCCCTTTTCCAGGAGGCACATCTGCATCTGGTCCTCATTGTGGTGGTTATCCGACTTTGCAGTTACTTTTATAGATGTTTAATCAGGTGTGCAGGTGAAAAGATGAAAAGTGAAGGGTAGATGTTTCTAAATATTTCTTCAGAAAACAAATTCAGCAATATTCAATCTAGTCTCTTGTCTTCCCCAGAGGCACTGGCATCAACATCCTCTTGTTCAACAGCAGCCTGAGACACTGATTCCTTGAAGATGAAGCCTGGAGCTACAGCTTAACACCCATGAAATTGTTTTTCATGCCTATTAGTGTCCTCACCCTCCACTCTGGATAAACAGGCTCAGAAGTGGTTTATATGCCAGGTTGTTTTCCTTCTGAAAGATGATCCTTAAAGTAACTTCAGAAAACAGAAGGGCAACTCTAGAGATTAAAAAAAAAAAAAAAAAGGAAGCCATGAGTATGTTTAAAAGCCTCTCAGTAAGCTAAGATGTTGTTCACAGAAGTTGTAAAATAATCTTCTACCAGTTACTAACTTTAAAGTAATTTAGAACAAGAGGACTTCTAAGAAAAGATGCCTTATGAGGGTAGTATCTTGGGTCGTTTTCCTGAAGGTAGTTGAGAGGAAACAGTACTCCACAGCCTGATATGGGCCCTTCAGGCTATAAAACACTGAGAATTTTACTCTTGAAAGGGACAAAGAGTTAGCAAACAATGGTATGGAGGAGAAAGGTTGTGGTAATGGCTCATTTTCCTGAAAAATCAACAAGACTGGCCAAGAGACAATGGTCCTTCCATATTGCTTTGCAAATCCTCTAATACGGAAGCTTCACCTTGAAGATCTCTCTGTAATCCAAGGTCAGGGATTGTGGGCCAGCTTTCCCCAATGTACTCAGTGCCCTTGGTCCCAGGCTAACAATGACAAAGGGAAGGAGCCGCACAGAGAAGCTGGATGGAAGATTATAAGACACGCTAAAACTCATCTCAGGAACTTTGGAAGACTACTTTTCCCATTGAGGCCATAACCAAGCTATAATCACAAGTATTTTGATGGACAGAGCCCTGCCTTTTATCAGGTACAGATAACCCTGCTTTTCAAGAGTTCAGTTTACTCCACCTAGCTCTTATGAAAGACTTACATTAGTACCTGTTTTATCTAACCAAAAGAAATCCGAAGAGGTTTCGCTATTACAAAAAAAGACAAAAAGTGAGAATAGAGTTCAGCGTTGGTTTTGCAGCAGCCGTTATAGAGGCGGTGTGCGCCTGAGCAGAGAGAGTGGTACCACCCAGCTCCTTCCCCAGGAACTACACTCAGCATCTCAGCATCAAGCCCCCATAGCTTTGAACTGTGTCTGTGAGCATCTGTGCTTCATCTCCATTTATTTTGTGCATCTGTTAGCAAGACATATCCCAAGGTAACTGCTTCTGCACTTTATGCCATTTCAGCTTAGGAAAGGATTCATAGGAACCTCTACTTTCAGATAGTAGGGGGAAATTTGAAAATTCCAATAAAATGGCTATACCATTTACAAAGGATTAGAGGAATCCACATGATTCCCCAGGCCAAGGACTACCGATGGGCTATGAAGTTCTATCAATGACCACAGTGGGTAAATAAAATAGGAATTTGAGATCACAGACCTCGAGGAGATGAATGAGACAGATGAGGCCTTCATGGGCAGGCAGAAAAGCAGAAGCAGCGGCAGTCTCCATTCATGGGGCTCAGACAAACAAAACTGTGTCAGACAAGATTGAACTACAAGACGATTTGACTGCAGTTTCCAAGGGTCACAGAAAAAGAAGGTGGGAGAATGGTTTTTGTTGAAGAATGGCTTTCTGGAACTTCATCAAAGTAAAAGAGGACCCTATCTAGTTAGTCAGAGCCTATCAGAGACACACCTTTGCAAGCCTAAAACCAACACTCAGTACAATGAGGGCCAGGTTCTTGGACCTCAATGAAAGGTACTGGTACAAAGGTGCTCTTTACTGAAAAAAAAGTCTTTGGCTGAGATGCTGACATTAAAGCATAAAAGTACTACTCATCAATTAAAATAAAGATAGGGAAAACTAGCTGCGTCAAATGTCTTTATGCTACCTTATTTAATCCCAACAATATGTGAGGTTATAAGAAAGGAAAGAGAGGCTCAGTGAAGTGGAACAGTTTTACCAATGTTACCTAGCCAGTAAGTTTCTACCCCAAATTTAAATCTAGAATTGAAAGTTTTTAGAGTCCCTGCTATTTCCACAACACGCTGAGGCAATGGGCTCATATGAGGCAATGGGCTCTGTGTGGATGAAAGAGGAAAAAGACCAAGATGATGCTTTTAAGAGGAAAGTCCGAGGCCTTTCTGTTACTGAATAATAAAGTAACCCCTGAAGGATGAATGGGTAAACCATTCTGCATGTCGGGGCTAATAAGATCATGTTAATATGTCAGCTTTTGCTGGCTCCAAAGTCTCCATCAGCTGAACATCGGGATCCTACTTTCTCTCCACTCAAGATTCTCTCCCCTTTAGAATCTCCGGGAATCCCCAGGGTGTCGTGGGCACAGCAGACTAAAGCTATCCTTCAGTAACACTGCTGCCCTTCCTCAGGTCTCTGCTGCCTAGTCACACCCCTCAGGGCTCTACCTGAGGTAATGACATCCCTCAGCCACCTCCCTAAAGGTGATGGTTACCTGAGCTGCTTCTCTCCTCTCTACTCCAGTTACCTTCTCTGAGTTCTGGGCCTATATATCCAAATGCCTTTCAGACACCTCAGCAGAATGTTCCCAAGATATCTCAAACACAACACATGCAAAAAAGAAATTACCTTCTTCTCCAAAAAGCTTCTTTTACTCTTGTGGGCTGAATTTTGATGAATAAATGACACCAGCACTCACAGTGACTCAAGTCAGAAACCTGGCATCACTGCACCTCTGTCTTTTTCAACCAGACACCAAGTCCATCAGTTCTACCTTCCTAACAACAGTCCATATTTCCTCTCTATTCCCTGAAGGGTGAGAGGGTAAACCAAATGCTCTTGGGCTACATCCTCTTTACTTCCTTCCATGTTTCCTACCAGGATCGCCTTTCCTAAATGCAGATTGTATCAAGTTACCACATTCCCTACACTGCAAAGTCCTAAGTTTGGCACTTAAGTCCCTTCATGATTTGGCCCCTACTCATTTTTCCACCAAAATTGGCTAATACACATGTCCTTAACCTATGACTCCAAAACAGCATGGAAAGACAATATATACCAGGGCTCAGGATGTAGACCACGAAGAGTTGAGTTCCGTTTTCCAAGAATAAGGAAGTTAGATTATGCATACTTGATATGTCAAAGAAGAAACAAAGGATGGCTTGCTATTTGAAATAAGCAACACTGTGGGAGATGGAGACTACTGAACTTCAGCCACTCTCTTAATCATATCTGTTCTGCTGTGTACCAGCCTCCAACGAATGAAAGAGTCATCAAAGAAAACAGCTTTGAAATGAAAATAACTTTATTGAGAATATATAGACGGAATATAGTCTGTGTAAGAAGCATGAATGAATGTAAGAAGCATGACTGGAGGTCAAAAACAAGACTGATGGTTTGAGAAAGAACCAATGGAGACTCAGGAAAAGATGAAAATAATTAACACCGAAAGATAAAAACAGCCTACTGCAGAATCTGGGAGAAATTTCTACTAACCTTAAGGCAAATGGAAGTGCACTGAGAAAACAAAATGGTAGTCTGCTTGTGCTTTCCCTCATGAAACAGAGCGGCCCTAGCAACCTGAGAGATGGTAGCAAGATACATAGATTCCCTTCTCTTGCTCAGAGACACAGAGTCTGTCTAAGCAGAACTTCATACATGGTGGCTGTCTTTTGAGACGGAGAGAGAACTCTTTCTTACTTCACTCCACACCCAAGTTTCTAGCCCTACTTGTAGACTATTAACTTCCTTAAGACAACATGATGTGTGTGTGTGTGTGTGTGTGTGTGTGTGTGTGTGTGTGTAGTAAATGCATCCATATGAGGCTGGTTCATCATAAGTAGAGTAATAAATAGAGTGATAAAGATGTAAGTGGAAACTAAAATGGTCCTTGCTAAGAATTATGGTTCTTTTAAGAAGAGGACAAAAGGGAAACATTTTTACAGCACTTAATATTCTAGGCATTAATCCAAGTGCTTTCTATGTTTTAATCAGTGTTTAGAACAACCCGGTATTAGTCAGCATAGTATAAACTCTGCTGTGGTAAAAATGAAATAAATAACTCCAAAATCTTCGTAGTTAGCATAACACAAGTTTATTTCTTACTCCTGCAAAGTCGGATTTGAGTAGGCAGAGACTCTCCTCCACCTGGTAACTCAAGGATTCAGGCTCCCTCTGTCTTGTGATACCACCCAAGGGCACCCTGGTAGAGAAAGAGAGGATGCAAAAGGCAAACCAGCTCCTACCTGCCCCAGCCTGGCAATGACACATGACATTTCTACTTCCAGCTCATTGGCTGGAACTAGTCACATGGTCCCAATCACAGCAAAGATGCCTGGGAAATGTCAAGGAGCTCATGGATATCCTAGTGAGCACTAACTGTCTCTTTCACAACCCTTGTGAGGAAGGTAATAGCATAATCCCGATGATTTTCACAGACGCTGAGAAACTGGCACAAAGAAAAAATAATTTACCCAAATCCACATTGTTAGTAAGTGATAGACCTGAGATTTTAACCAGACTATCTGATTCCAGAATCTGTGCTTTTAAAAATTATATTATGCAGCTGATCCTTGAACAACATGGGTTTGAACTTCACGGGGCCACTTATATGCAGATTTTTTTCTGTCAGTATGTGCTACAGTACTACACTATCTGTGGTTATGGAGGGCCAACTGTAAAGTTATACGTGGATTTTCAACTGAACGGGGGGGGCACCCCAACCCCTGCATTGTTCAAGGGGCAACTGTATTGCCTCTCAAAAGTAATAGAAATACCAATGATATTATTAATGATTTGTATCAGAGAAACAAACTGTGGATGGAGATAGAAAATCCTCTCTCAGAACCCCAGAGCCAGGTTACATGAGTACCAGCTAGATACTGAGGATTAGGAATTAAATGTGCAATCACTGTTCTGTAGACCTGAGAAGGACTCCACCAGAAGGCTAGTGACCAGCAAGGACAATTGAGGGAAATCCCTGCATCCCGCTTAGTGACCAACACCTGGTCTAGATACATCTCTCTGACTGAGGATCAGGAGCATGAAAAAAATCAACTCAAGACATACAGGAAAGTATTGAAAATCTAAGATAAAGGGAATAGGAGAGTGACAATGCAGGAGTCTCTTCTCTAGAGCAGGGTGGCAAACCTTTTTGTAAAGATCCAGATGGTAAATTTTTTAGGAGTTACAGATTATACTGTTTCTGTCACAATTACCCAACTCTACAGAAGGACACAAAAGCAGCCACAGGCAATACATAAATGAAAGGGTATGGCTGTGTCCTGATAAAATTCTATTTACCAAAACAGACGATGGACCAGATTTGGCCCATGGACTGTAGTTTGCCAACCTAACACTTGTTCTCAAAATAAGGAAATTAACAAATATAATGGATCATTACACATTTGAAAAATATTCAGTTTAGTAGGAATCCAAAAATTAAAAATCTAAACCGTGACGGATATCATCATACCCAGCATGCATGTTAAGTGAAATAAGTCAGACAGAGGAAGACAGGTATAGTTTGATATCGCTTATACGTGGAATTTAAAAAGTCAAACAGATTAGAATGGTGACTACCAGTGGTGGGGGGGGAAATGGGGAAATACTGGTCAAAGGATACAAACTTCCAGTTACAGGATGAATACATTCTGGGGATGTAATCACAGCATGACTACAGTTAACAGCACTATATGGTATACTTGAAAGTGCCTAAGAAAGTAGAGCTTAAATATTTTTACCACGAAAAAGTTAATTATGTGAGATGACAGATGTGTTAACTAATCTTATTGTGGTAATCATTTCAATCGTTTCAATATATATGTGTATCAAATCATCACATTGTACACCTTAAACTTATACAATGTTATATAACAATTACACCCCAATTAAGCTGGAAAAATATATACATGCATATATGTGAGCCAATCTTATAAATATGTATTTAAAACTGCAGAAGATAAAGACAGGGTGCAAACCATAAAATGTTAATAGTGAGTTAAGATGTAAGAATATAGGAGGATGAATCTTTGTTTTTTGTATTATTTGGGTTTTTCTACATAAACGTTTCATATTCAGAAAAAAATTTTATAAAATACAAAAGGAAACTCATGGGCTTTTGAGTCAGACCTGCCTTGAATTCTCTGCTACACACTAGCTGGTGATCTTGGACAAATTACTTTACACCTTTGCCTCCCAATGTTCTCATTTGAAAAAAAATGGACATAATCACACTTCCTTCACATGATTTCTTCAAGGATTAAATGAGTGTGTGTGTGTGTGTGTGTGTGTGTGTGTATACACACACAAATAGTATACATATTAAATGAGTGTATATATATAGTATATATATATCCCTATCTCTGACCTCCAGGAGAGTTAGCTGTGGTTTCTAGAACCCTACACTGAAACCTGCATGGCACTCACTGCTCTACAGTGGCATTGTCTGTGTGCCTGTCTGTCTCATCCACTAGACTGTAGTACACAAACTGAGGACAGAGATGGTCATGGTCATGGTTTCCTAGGCTCCCAGCAAAGCATCCGGCACATTATTGTAGCTGGGCTCTTCTTACAGTCACTTTGGTACGTCTCCTTCACTACCACACTGAACACAGCTCCCCTTGGTGCCTTAAGACCCAATTCTTAGCACACAGGACAAAGTGATCTCATGAATCCTGAGTGAGAAGCAACAAGGAGCTGCAGGCAGCACAGACCTGTACATAATGGGAATGATGGACCTGAGCTGTGGCAACAGAGAGGACCAGGGATGCATAACAATTGCATAATTTCAATCTACCTCACTTTCTTCCAGTCCTCCCCTCTGTTTCACATTTCTTGCAATATTGTAAAATGTTTGCCGAAGACTGGGCAGAGATGAGTGTACAAAATCTGTCTACCAATCTCCAATTTGACTGGTCGTTCTTGCTCTTCATACAATCTTGAATGTAAATCTGTAGTCTCCCTCTTCTTGGCAGTAAGTCGGCAACCCATTCTTGGTAGAACTGTGAACACGATGCCCTTATTAGTAAGGAAATCAAAACAACAACTACTACGAACTGAGTGCTTACTCTAAGTCATGTCCTATGCTAAATGTCTTACATACATTATTTCACTTAGTCCTCACAACAAATCTTTGAGATGAACATTATTGTCCCAATTTTGCAGATGAAGAAACTAATGGAGTAACTTGCCCAAGGTCCCCCTTTTAAAAAGTGTTATAGTCAGGATTTGAAACAAGTCTTTCTGTCCTGTCCAAACTGTACTGCCAAGAATTATGGATATAGGGGACTCACTATAGATCACTCAACAAAAGCTTAGTTAGGAAAGACCCCAATAACGAATTAAATGTCCAAGTATGATGGTAAGTGACTCATCTAAAAGACCAAGGGTCAGTTTGAACTACTGATAAGTATGCAGCCTTTAAGAGACTTTGGTTATAGGGGTAGCAATCACAGACCTCAAAAGCATGTTGGAAGATGACCCCAATTAACACCACTGTGCATACTCAGTTTAGCTGTAATATCAAGTAACCACTACAACATCCTCAAAGCTCCAGGTTCAGTTTTCCAGAGTCACTGATAACAGTTTTGTTTTCAGAACAAACAGGTAGAGTGGGATAAGGATTCCCAGTGGATAGTTAGTCTCTAGCGGTGTCTATGACCCACATTTTAAGCCCTAGAAATAAACACAGAACACAGAAAGGTCTGTGCATCATGTTGGTTCAGACAAAGGTAAACCCAATTAGGTGTAACCAACAAAGTGAAGAAAGTTGCTGAGTAGAAGAAAATTCCTCACCATTAAAAAAAGGCAGCAAGACAAATCTACTTTTCTAGGGGGTAATGGGATTAACTCTGACGTCTGTGCTTAGATTCGAATCTTTGGTGGAAGAAAAGCTTATAGCTTAATTTTGCAAGACCCAGCATGGAACCTTTGTTGGCCAGTAGGGAGATGGGGTCTGAGAAAATTGGATTAGAGCTCCTGATATAAGGACCTGTGTAATCGAGAGGAAAGTGCAATTATAAGTAATTGTACCAGACAAGTCTTTCCCTGTGTGATGTTTCAATTTTAGAAAAGACCACAAGCTGGATAACCAAGCCATCACTGATCTGTCCCAACCAGCAAGTAAGCTGATCCTGTACTGCAACAGTTTTTGCTCTTGGTAACTGGAAAGAATAAATCCTTCTTCAAGACAATCATTTTGAGTTCTAATGTCCCTCTTTTTAGAAAAAAGAACAGTCAGCTCCTGAAAGAAGAAAGACTGCTCCTTCACTTGTTATTGATGTGCCTACCTCTACTTCACTACTCATTTTAATCAGCAACCACCTTCCCTTTTTCCATCCCCAAACTATACATGAGCTGGTTTCAGGGGTGATGCCCTTACCAATGTTCTCATAACTCCTATCATTTAACTTACTGCACTATAATATAATTGTTTCTGTGTCTTCCCATATGAGAATGTAAGCTCTTTGTCTTATTCATTTTTGTAGGTCAGTGTCTAGCACAGTGTCATACACATGGTAAGTTATCAAGAAAGGTTTCTTGAATGGATTCACAAATGGTTGGATGAGTAAGTAAATGGTTAACCCAGAGGTCCTCTGAAGGCCTGCTTTAGGAGGATGTGCCTGGGTGATCTTTCAGAACATTTTGGCTCCTTCTGTAGCCTTCAGATGAATTACTTAATATCACTGAGGTTCAGTGTTCTTACTTATAAAATGAAAGCAACGTTACTCATTTCATTAGGTTGTTGTGAAGCTCAAAATAAGTACATCATGCTGGGTATCTATCCAGGAACCAGACACTGTCCCTTCTCACTTTATGTTCAGTTTGTCTTCTACTGGAAGAAGTTAGCCAGTGTTTCACTGGGGCAGCAGCCATACTATAATGGGGGTAAAATGGTAACTTGGCCCTAATAGCTCAAGTGTTTGAGTCTGAGGGGTTCAGAGGATTTTTATCTGGCGGTGGGTGAGGGGGAGTGATGAGGACTATATCTGTTCCTCAATTCAGCTTATCTTACAATAGAGCTTGTAAATTAGAGTATTTAAGAATAGTGCCCAAACTTCCACTTCTCACAATATTACAGAATAAATACCATGAGGAACCTCCTCGGTTTACAACACCTAAAAATGTGTAGATAAAAGATGTTAAAATGCTTACCTGAGCTGTCAGGAAAATGAAGGAAATCATCAGAGGCTAAAAATACAAGAAAGCACAAATCTTCAGAGGTAACCACCCTGAAGCAATGGGGCCCTGTGGTCATTAACTTATCACTGGTGGCCTAGAGTCTTTATTTTAATGGGCCTCAAGCAGGGTTGGGGAATACAATGCCTAGGACTTAAACCAGATGAAGACATAAAAAGATTCCTAAATAGTTCAGGACACAGAAGTTGACATTTTTAATGCAAAGGTAAACCAAAAGAAGAAAATCTATCCCACAAAGGAAAATAGTAAAGAAACTTTCTTATCTCAACATTGACTCTGGGTAGAGTCTATCTTGAAAATTGCTATTTACAAGTGATCCTCATGAGGGTTTACAGCCAAAATCTAGAATTCACACTACCTAAGTGGTCCCCAAATACTCAACTTTGGAATTTAATTTAAAGTGATTCAAGATTCATAATGACTTCCTGGATAAATATTCCTTAAATCAAGGCCTCAAATAATTCCCTCAGGTAATTATAAACTCACTGAAATATAAAAATTATAAAACACAAGAGGAAACAAGTCATTTGAGGGAGAATAAGTAGAAATAACAAATAGGATTATAGCCACAAAAATGGATGATATTGGAATTATCAATTAAGAAATATAAAATAAGTAGGTTTGATACTCAATAAAAGAAAGAGATTATTTGAAGTATAACAAGGTACTAGATACTTTGAAATATGGTCAGGTGGATTTTAAAAAAGAACCAAAGAGAACTTCCAGGTGAAAAAAAAAAAACTCACATAATAAATGAAACTAGAAACTAAGTGTATAGGTACAGCATTAGATACAATGGAAGAGAATATTAATGAACTGGAAGACAGAACTGAAGCATTACTCAATATTCAGCAGAGGGAAAAAGATATTGAAAAAATAAAACAGAAGTTAAAAGACATTGAGAAGAGATGGTAGCAGTGGAGGTCCAAGCCATGCTGTTGCCCATGGTATGGCAGTGGCTCTGGGGTTTCACTGAGAGGTTCCTGATCAGAGGGGCCACTGGGTTGTCATTATAATTTGGAGACAACAGATTGAGAAATGCACAAGCCACTATACAAGTTGCTCTGAATGTTCTTGAAACATGAGTAACATGTTTGGAAAATGAACTCAGAGTGGCCTCTGTAAACTCTGGATTGTCAATATGTACAGTGAGTCTCTGGATTGATCTTGGAATTTGACATGAAAATAAGAATAATGGAACAGCTCATTCTCTGGAACATATGAACTTCAGTGTTACCAAAAAGAGATTCAAATTAGATCTGGAACTTGAAAATGAAAACATGGGTGCTCATTTCAACACCTATACCTCCAGAAAGCAGATCATGTATTATGCCAAAGAATTCTCTAAAGATTTGCCAAGAGCCGTACGCACTCTTGCTGATATAACACAAAACAGTACATTGGGAGAAGCAGAGACTGAACACAAGTATAGAATAATCCTTAGAGAGATACACGAAATCAAAGCTAATTTACAAGAAGTTGTCTTTTTATTATCTTCATGCTATAGCTTATCAAATACTGCACTTGGATTGACAATGTGGGGACCAACTGAAAATATCAAATCTATAAGTCATAAAGACTTAGTGGACTATATAACCACACATTATAAGAGGCCAAGAGTAGTCCTTGCTATGGCTGGAGGAGTCTCCTATAATGAACAGCTTAAGTTAACAAAGTTTCCTTTTGATGACTTTTTTTCCACACACAAAGGAAAAAGAACAACTCTGGCTCCCTGCAAATTCACAGAAAGTGAGATTTATTTGAGGGATGACAAGATGCCTTTGACATACCTTGCAAGAGCTGTTGCAGCTGTTGGTTGGGAACATCCTGATACAATCTCTCTCATAGTTGCAAACACACTGACTGGCAACTAGGATTGCCATTTCAGAGGAGGAATGAATTTAACTAGTAAGCCAGCCTGTCTCATCTGATGTGGCAACCTCTGCCATAGCTTCCGATCTTTCAACACTTGCTACACAGATACAGGATTGTGGGGACTCTATATGAGTTGTAAACCAGACATTGTTGCAGGCATGCTACATGTTGTCCAAAAAGAATACATGTGACTCTGTATAAGTGTCACTGAAAGTAAAGTAGCACAAAAATTCTTCTAGAAACAAAACATGTTTTTGCAACTCTGCGGTTCAACTCCATGGTGAAGATATTGGTAGGCAAATGTTATGCTATAATAGAAGAATTCCCATCCCTGACTTGGAAGCAGGAATTGATGCTCTAGATGCTGAGACAGTTCAAAAAGTGTGCGCCAAATATGTTTATGATAAGGGTCTAGCTATTGCTGCTGTTGGTTCTGTTGAGCAAGATTTTAACTGGACTTGCAATAACATATGCTGGTTTTGTGATTAAAATGCTCTTAGTCAAAATATTTAGAAATACTTATTAATAAAACTAATAGTGATCTGCAAGTTTTAAGCTATGAATTCTTTTTAAGAAATGAACAAATATTTGGAATTAAATATATTTGGAAAAGAAGATATAGGGACTATAGTTAAGATATCTAACATATACCTAATCAGAGTACAAGAGATAATAGAAAAACTGTAGAATAAGGCAATATTCAAAGAGATGTTGACTAAGAATTTTCATGAATTTACAGAAACAGAAATCTTCAGATTTAGGAAACCCAATGAATCTCTAGCAGAATAAATAAAAAGAAATACAAGGTTAGATAGATATATTGTAATGATACAGCAGAATACCAAAAGAAGGAAAGGAAGAAAGAAGGGGGGAGGGAGAGAAGGAAGGAGAAAAGGAAGGAAAGAGAATAAAAGAAAAAGAAAGACAATCTTAAAGACAACCAGAGAAAAACACAGATTACTGACAAAGGAACAAATTAGGTTTACATCTGATTTCCCAGTAGGCACTATGAAAATCAGAATATAATGGATTTTTTTTTTTTTTTTACTTTTTTTAAAAAGCTTTTAATTTTATATTGGAGTATAGCCGATTAACAATGTTGTGATAGTTTCAGGTGCACAGCAAAGTGACTCAGCCATACATATACATGTATCCATTCTCCACCAGACTCCCTTCCCATCCAGGCTGCCACATAACATTGAGCAGAGTTCCCTGTACTATACAGTAGGTCCTTGTTGGTTATCCATTTTAAATATAGCAGTGTGTACATGTTGATCCCATAATCCCTAACTATCTCTTCCCCTCATCCTTCCCCCCCGCCCCCCAGTAACTATAAGTTTGTTCTCTAAGTCTGTGAGTCTGTCTCTGTTTTGTAAATAAGTTCATTTATATCATTTCTTTTTAGATTCCACATGTAAGGGATATCATGTGATATTTCTCTTTCTCTGTATGACTTACTTCACTCAGTATGACAATCTCTAGGTCCATCCATGTTGCTGCAAATGGCATATTTCATTCTTTTTAATGGCTGAGTAATATTCCATTGTATATATGTACCACATCTTCCTTATCCATTCCTCTGTCAATGGACATTTAGGTTGCTTCCATGTCTTGGCTATTGTAAACAGTGCTGCAATGAACATTGGGGTACATGTATCCTTTTGGACTATGTTTTTCTCCAGATATATGCCCAGGAGTGGGATTGCAGTGTCATGTGGTAGTTCTATTTTTAGTTTTTTAAGGAACCTCCATACTGAAAGATCAGAAAGAGAAATTCAAGAAACAATCCCATTTACCATTACATCAAAAAGAATAAAATACCTAGGAATAAACCTACCTAATGAGACAAAAGACCTATACTCCAAAAACTGTAAGACACTGATGAAAGAAATCAAATAAGCTGCAAACAGGTGGAAAGATATATCATGTTTGTGGATTGAAAAAATCAGTATTGTCAAAATGACTGTGCTACACAAGGCAATCTACAGATTCAATGCAATCCCTATTAAATTACCAATGGCATTTTCACAGAACTAGAACAAAAAATCTTAAAATTTGTATGGAGACACAAAAGACCCCAAATAGCCAAAGCAATATTGAGAAAGAAAAATGGAGCTGGAGGAATCAAGCTCCCTGACTTCAGACTATATGACAAAGCTATAGTCATGAAAAAATTATGTTACTGGCACAAAAATAGAAATACAGATTAGTGGAACAGGATAGAAAACCCAGAAATAAACCCATGCACCTATGGTCAATTAATCTATGACAAAGGAGGCAAGACTACACAATGGTGGAAAGACAGTCTCTTCAACAAATGATGCTGGGAAAACTGGCCAGCTACATGTAAAAAAATGTAATGGAATTTTTTTTTTAAAGCAGAGAGGAAATAATCACCAACGTAGAATGATATTATCATATGACCCAGCAATTCGACTCCTGGGTATATATCTGAAAAAAACAAAAACAATAATTCAAAAAGATACATGCACCCCAATATTCATAGCAGCATTATTTACACTTGCCAAGATATGGAAGCAACTTAAGTGTCCATCAACAGATGAATGGATAAAGTTCACACACACACACACACACACACTATGGAATACTACTCAGCTATAAAAAAAGACAAATTTTGCCATTTGCAGCAACATGGAGGGCACACATTGTACCAATATCAGTTTCCTAGTTTTGACATTGTTCCATAGTTATGTAAGGTATAATCACTGGGGGAAACTGAATGAAGAGTATATGGGACCTCTCTATTATTTTTGAAACTTCCTGTGACTTTATAATTTTTTCAAACTAAAAAACCTATTAAGCCCTTATTTTGCCAAGTTTTTGGCAGCAAGGATGGACAAAACAGGGCTTTAGGAAATCCTGCCACCTGGATAACTTTATAATCCTTTTGGGAGAATAGGTAAGACTCAAATATATTAAAGATAGAAATAACAACCAAAAAAAGGGTTGTAGCTGTATGAAGAGTGCTACGGTTACAAAGTCCTTACACTGCCAAGACCCGAGTACTGAGTCTTTCAAATAACAATTCAAACTGCCAACTGTTGGAAAAACAGCTGTGGTTCAATGTCAAATTCATGCAGTCAAGGTAGAAAGTAGGGTATCCCCAATATTAGACCAAACGGCCTTGCCCCAGAACAGCCCTCAGTTTTCTGCAGGGAAAATCATCTAAAATAGATCTTGCCACATACAACATTCATGTGCTAAGTGGCATACCTTTTCCATAGCTGATCACCACTTGCCCACCAGGCCACTTGCCAACCTGAGTAATAGGGTGTAACCCTGGGCACCGGTCCTGGTCACTAGGCCAGCTGCCCATGTTCTGGGAGGACCTCCACAGACACACAAATTATGCAGACCCTCCCCGACAGAGAGCAATCCATCACTTCTTGAGTACCGTTCCCCTCTTATTTTGGTGAGACTGATGTTACCAAGATCTCATGTTTTCCTTGACAATGAGCCATTAGAGATTTCTGTCCTTTGTTCACCCCTTTCTTTTCTTAACAAATTAAAAGAAATGTATTATGAAATATTCTGTGCCTACCATGGAATATGTGTAATATACGTAAAGTCACTGGCCAACAGAAGATTCCCCACATTAAAAATATGATTATAACTGGCTGTGCCTTCCTCCCCTTTTCCCACCCTCCTGCCTTCACCTCAAACATAACCACTTTCCTGAATTTTGTGTTATCATCTTTTGCTTTCTAAAAATAGTAGACTACAATGTAGGCATCCCCAAACGATGGTGCTCAGCTGTGTTTGCATTTAGCATATGTGTTTTTGCTAATATGGGTTGTGCTTCTATTAACAGTCTTATACATGTCTCCTAGAGCACATACGCAAGAGTTTCCACACTTCCACTTGAAGTGGAATTGCTGGGTCATAGAAATGTGGTCTTTACTTGTTTTAGATAGTGCCAAGTTGTTTTCCAAAGAAATTGTACTATTTTACAGCCCAACAGCAGTATATAAGATTCGGCTTTTCCACATCCTCACCAACACAGTAATATCAGACTTCATCATTTTTTTTTCATCTAGTAGATGTAAAATGATATCTCATTGTGATGATTTTAATTTGCATTTCCCTGATTATTAAGAGAGTTAAGAATCTTTTGGGAATTCCCTGGAAGTCCAGTGGTTGGGACTCCATGCTTTCAAAGCTGAGGCTTTAAACACTGGTCGGGGGAATTAAGATCCCACAAGCCATGCGACACGTCAAAAAAAAAGAAAAAGAATCTTTTAATATCTTGAATAGTCATCTATATTTCTTTTTGTGAATTACCTTATCATGTTTTTTGGATATTTTTTCACTGGGCTGCAGCCATTCTTTGTATATTCTTCATCCTAGTCCTTTGTCAGATGTGGTATCAAGATTTTCTCTGAGTTTGTGGCTTATCTTTATGATATTTTCGGCAAGCAGAAGTTATTAATTTTAATGAAGTGAAATGTATTCATTTTTCCCTTTTCGGTTTGTGCTTTTGGTGTCTTTCAAGTCCATAGAGAAGGAGGAATTCATTGTGAAAGGGAAATTTTAAAATCTTTTAGAAGAAAGTACAGGAGAACATCTTTATGACCTTTGGATAGAGAAGGATTTCTTAAGACCCCAAAAGTGCTAATCATAAACCATTGCTATGTTAACAAACATTTTTAATGATTGTGAGGATAAGACAGGAGGATAAGCTGAGCTCCAGGCACTGTTCTTTAATTATTTTCCCTGGAGAAAAACACTGCTCTGAGCTGCGCTGAAGGGGTGGTTTCAGAACAATAGGCTGTCGGGACAGCCAGGGCCACTGCCTCTGTCCAAATTCCCATCCTTCTCCGCCCCCTCGGCACCGGCCACCACCTTCCCAGAAGGGAGGCACAGGGACCCACAGCAGTTTCTTCACCTTTAATTCTTCTTTGTTACTAGAGCTGATGGGGGTCTGTTTCCGCTAATCTTAACTGTGGCAAAATGCTCCAGGATGTCTATTCTTCTGGTTACATATGGAATTTCCTGGACTTCAGTTGATTGCTTGGGATGGGGGCTGATTAGATGCAGCTATTTCCAGGCATCATTGCTTTTTCTTTCCTGAAAAACCATTGTGTTAGCAACATATTTTTAGGTGGGGCTACATTATTCACATACATTTTCTTTTCTTTTTCACCATACAATTTCAAAGCAAGTTTTCTTCCAAAAAAAAAAAAAAAAAAAGTAGCATCAAGGGCTACTTTCAACAGTCCTATTCTTTATAATACTATTTGGGTAGTCCTGGTAATATTGTACTTCTATAATTTTTATCATTTTAAGGCCCATTTTTTTCCCTGTGCAATCTCATGAGGCTTCCCTCCCCTCTCCCCTCCTTTCCCATACATCTATTTATGGATCATTATCCCCTTCTCCATCAACACCTTCTCAGCTTAGCTGAACGCTCCAGGGAGACTTGGTTGGTGTGAGGTTCTCTCATGATGAATGGGTTTCTTTTCACTCTTCCTAATGGGCTGGCTTCCACTAAGGGCAGCTAATTTCTTTGTAGCTACTTGGAGTAGGTAGATTAGGTTACCAGTATTGCTGCTTATCTCATTCTAAAATCAATGATCCAGTTCACATGATCACCCCCTACAAATCTGGGGAAACTGTTACACAGAAGCCCTAGTAATTGATTAGTGGGTACTTCCTGAAATGAATCATTTACAAGACAATGCTTTGGTTCCCAGAGTATTTGTGAGGCAATTAAGACCTAGTGAGTTGCTTATTTGTTGACTGTTGGATCATGGTCACTTTTTCCTGGTGTAATGTCTGAATCTTACCCCCATTTTCTCAGTATTCTGGCCACCAGCTCTTTCTCATTTCTTTGTCCTGTGCTTCTATCTGAAACCATCTCAGGTAGATGCTTGTGAAACAGCTGATATTGAGTTTCCATCTGTCTTGGTTTGGATGGCACTGAAATGTCATGGATGTTTTGATCCCTGAAGCAAACTGTAGCCCGGATCTGCCTTCTGCCTTGCCTTCCCAGGTTCGACCAATCACGTCAGAGGAAAAGCGAAGGGGATGCATGCGTAGAGGACAGAGTGCCCTGCCTCTCCTCCTGAGACCTGGATGGCCATGGGGCATGCCGACAGAGAATGGCTGCTCTCCAGCTTGAGGGGCTGCTTGAGGCTGGAATCCTTGGTTTTCTATGCATAAGGTATTTATGACTTTGTATATGCCAGGCACTAAATTGCAGACTGTGCCTTAAAATCTGGGTGGACGGGAAGTCAGATAATAATTGCTGTTTTACACCAGGCACTTTCTGTGAATGAGGTGATTCATGCTAAGAGTTTGACTTTCAGCATCATATTTAATCTTAGAAACATTGTGTGTCCTAGATGTGCTCACCCACATAAGAAACCCAAGGCTAGTAGAGGTTGGGTATATTTTCTAGGTCATTCAACAAATAAGTGAAGAAATTCGATTCAAACATAGATTTATCTAACTCAATAAGGTGCTTTTAACCACTACACTGTCCTGCCTCCCTCTTAAAAGAAATAAATGATAGGCTAGAATTACATGGTACTAACTAAAAGGAGGTTACAGAAAGGTGAGTTCACGGTAGGCTGGAGTAGTCAAGGGATATAAAGCAGAAGGGAGGGGTCCACAGAGAGCATCTAATCCCATGTTTCTCAAACTCTTTTTTTAAAGTTGTGGTAAAAAAAAAAATGTAATATTAAAAAAAATATGGAATGCTTCATGTGTTTGCACAGGCGCCATGTTAATCTTCTCTGTATCTTTCCAATTTTAGTATATGTACTGCCAGTGAGTACTCTTAAAGTTTTTAACTTAAACCTATAACATGACATTTATTTTACATTATGACCCAGTAAATGCATGTAGTGATAACTGAAACAAAATTTTACTTCACAATACTTGCCCTATTCTATGCAGTGTACTCCACTTTTCTATTATGTTTTACATCATTCTTTAAAGATAATTCTGGTCATGGCCTATTAAATAGACTTTATGGCCTACAAATCCTGATCTAAAAACCTCAACCGATGGGGACGTTGAGGCCTGGAAATGCATTGAGTACCTAGTGCGATGTCTTGCAAATATTAATCCTAAGTGTCTTTGCTTTATCTCCTTATGTGACCCAGCACACGCGTGTAGCACCTCAGTGGCAGAGCTGGGATAGAATCCAGATTTCCTGATTCCCAGTCCAGGCTTTTTCAGTCAAGGAAAGTTTGTCAAAGGGGAGGGACTCTCCCATGGCAGGGTTTCTTCCCAGGCACCGGTAGAAATAGGAGGAAACAGAGCAGCTGTGGGACACGGACACAGCCTCCACAATAGGCCTAGTCGAATGGCACAGGGCGTTAGAACAAGGCCGTCTAATTCCAAAGCCCATGCTCCTTCTGTGGTTGTCTCTCTTGTTTGCTCAGTAAAATTACCTGGGAGCTCTTCAATAATACTTACGCCCAGGTGACACTTGGAACCAATAATTAAATCCAATGATTTAGGGATGAGGGTTGCCTAAAAAGCTTCCCCAGGTGATTTTACTAGAGAGCTACTGCCTCAATGCAGCGTAGACGGTATCCCTTAAAACCCTTCCTGCTTATCCTTCAAGCCTCAGCCAAAACTACCACATGTAAACTAGATAGCTAGTGGGAAGCAGCCGCATGGCACAGGGAGATCAGCTCGGTGCTCTGTGACCACCTAGAGGGGTGGGATAGGGAGGGTGGGAGACGCAAGAGGGAGGGGATATGGGGATACATGTATACGTATAGCTGATTCACTTTGTGATACAGCAGAGACTAACACACCATTGTAAAGCAATTATACTCCAATAAAGATGTTAAAAAAAAAAAATGACCCCCTCCCAGGCCCATGGAGTCCTGACTCAAATTCACAATCAAAAATTAACTGCTTTTTGTATGGATACCAAGGGGGAAAGGGGTGGGTTGGGAGGAATTGGGAGACTGGGATTGACACATATACATTGATACTATGTATAAAATAGACAACTGATGGGAACATACTGTATAGCACAGGGAACTCTACCTAATGCACTGTGGTAACCTAAATGGGAGGGAAGTCCAAAAGGGACGGGATATCTGTATGTGTATGGCTGATTCATTTTGTTGTGCAGTGGAGGCTAACACAACATTGTAAAGCAACCATATTCCAATAAGAATGAATTTGAAAAAAAAGTAACTGCCTTTCTTTTCTTGTATTCATCTAGCACTCACAGATCCTCTCATCCTGTGTTTGTCTCCCCTGTTACATGATGCTCGGACTGAATCCAGAGCTTATGCCTTACTTATCTTTGTATCCAAGTGTGTAACAAATATTTACAGAATGCCCTTTGCTCAGATGGCTCTTCTTCCCCAAACCACCCAGACCTCTGAAATCTACTCTGATTCAGCTGTAACTCCTAATGAGGGTGATGAAAATTCTCCCCCCCGATCAGTTCTACCTAGGACAAGAAGGGCACTCACTCTAGGAGCTGCAGAATCCTGACTGTGAAAACAGTCGCTAAAGGCAGTGAGACTGCAGCATCCCTTCTCGTGTGGCTGGGCTTTCTCTCCCACGCATTCCCCTCCAGCCGTCTCCTCCAGATTTTCAGATTTCTGACAAGGCAGTGTGGTCCAGTGTTCAGAACCCTGGACAGGAAGTGGGAAAGACGGACTTCCTGTCCTGGTCATGACCGTCAGTGTGTCCTGCAATAGGCCCTCACTTTTCCGTTTTGTTAGCTGGGAATGACCACGTTCCAAACTCAATTGTCACCCTCTGCCCCCTTTCCCCTTGGGGATTATATAAGAACTCTTATATATGAAAACAAGCTTTGTTCAGGTCCTTGAGCTTTTCTGAGGGCAGCTTTGTATAAATATAAGATACCTTTTGTTATTGTTTGCAGCCCAGGGGATTTGCGGAAAGAAGTTGAGAGCCAGCGATGCTCGTTTTTATAGGCAGAAAATAGCTGCTGGAAAAACAACCTGGTGTGTAGAGCATAATGTTCTTATCGAGCAGACAGAATTATCTTTCCCAGGCCGCCATGAACACAAAACACCTGGTGCACACGTTTCCTGCCCCTTCACATATTTTGAAAGAAAGAGACCTTTACCCTGACCTGTCAAGCAGTGATCTTCATGAACTTCTGTCCACAGACTGCGACAGTTATCTTGGCTTGCCGCTGTAGATTTAAATGGTAAACATAGCTGATCGTCACTCGTAGGGCATCTTCCCCACATATCACTCAGATCTTATCAGATCCACACATGCGTTTCTTCTTCCTTAAAATACAGCCCCTGGATGGGCTAAGAGTCAGGGCCTTCCTGACACATCCACCCAACACTGAATTGGGTGCTGTTGAGAAGATGGGAAACTTGAAGACTTGATCCTGACCTGGCCATTGATTAAAATCTTTGAAGGGAAAAAAAATAATAAATCCACTAAAAACATTTAGAGAACCATACAAATCTATTCGTAGTAAGATTCACTCCGTACTTTAAAGACTCAGGTGTTTAAAGAAGGTAGAAATCAGTGTGGAAAAGCTCCCTGGAGGACGAGGATGCAATATACATGGAAAGTGCTCAATAATATCAGTTAAGTGAACACAAGAAACTGGAGATGGGTCTTGAACGACAAAAAGCATTCGAAATGGTGGAGGAAGGGGCAAATAACCATACTGGGAAAGCCAGAGTTTAAGGATTGACTTTGGAGTGAAGCTGATTGACCTGGGTATGCCACTCACAAACTGTGTGATTCTGAGCATGTCACATAAGCTCTCTAGACTTTACTTTCCTCTTCCATTATAAGTCAGTACTAACAATATCTCTATCATAGGTTTGGGGAAGAATTAAATGAGATTAATGTAGGCAAAGTTCTTAGCCCAATGCCGGGCATATGGTAACTGTTCAACGTTTATTTATTGTTATTGTTGTTATTAGTACTAGGGAAAATATAAACAAAGACAGGAATTGCTCAGTCTGAAAATCTGAAAATATTTTCGCCTTAATAAAAATAATCAAAATACTTGGCATTAAGTGATATTGATGTAAATTTGAGCAGCCAGCACCTGCCTCTTGCAGTGTTGGAAAGAAAATGTATATTTATGCCTCCCTCAAGCTCTGATTTTCTGCCTCTTCCCTTTCTTTCAGCACCCTTCCCCATCCCCACTACCCCCATATCCCCATGGCACCACAGAGAGCCCACAATCTCTCTTCTCTGCCCTCTTCTCCCCGCCAATACCCACCTTCTCCCCTAGCCTGGTGAGAGACTGGTGAGTCATAAGGATGGACATGCAACTGTAGCCTTTCAGGCAATGATGACAGGCTATGGGTTCTGGGGACAGAGATTCTCTTGAATATTTCTTGATGCTATCAAGTCAAATATAGACAGCTAACCACCTCTAACACAAGAAGTGCTCAGCAGGAGAATTTTGAGTTCCTTTACAGATCAAATTTTCAAGAGAGAAAAACTTAGGAATTCTTCATTTTCTTCCTTGAAGAGACATGGATTGGACCACAGCACCATAGCTAAGCCATGATGTCACAGGTCATTAAGGCTGTCGGTAGCTGCACACAAGAGCCTGATGCAGGCATCTGCTTGTTGAGCTGTGAGCTCCCACTCCTCTCCCTGCCCAGTGTTGACCATCATATTCCTACTGAAATGGTCTTGGTCTCATTCCCAGGTTCATAAGGCTCTCTTGGCTTCAAATTACGTACAGTGTAAGACCCAAACTTCTCATCCTGGCAGATAATCCATCCCCTTCACATCCATCCCTCCCTTCTTCTCTGCCTTCTCCTCATCTCCTGCCATGATAAACTTCTCCCAAGTGTGCCCCCCAACACCACACGCTTTTAGGTCATTGTCCTTTGATCCAAACCCTTTCCCTAACCTTCACCTAGTCAACTCTTGCTCATTCTACCGGAACCAACTCCAATATCATTTCCAAAGTCAAAACTATCATCTCTTCACCAGCCTTTGGATTCTACAGTTCTTTGTTCCGGGTTGCTTGGACTCCAAAAGTTTAGCATATAGTAGATGCTTGAGAAATATTTCTTGAAAGAATAAATGAGTTCTGACTTCAATACCAGCGTTTATTATGACATATGATAATTGCCCTACTTACTTGTTGGTTTCTTCATAGGCCATAAATTTCTCAAAAGAATAAGGTGAAGGGAAATTGTGTCTTTTATATCTGTATTCTAGGACCCTAGTACAGTGACTCATAAGGTAGGCTTTAAGTCGAAGTGTGAGGAATTTAAAAATTTCTAATATATTTTTTGCAAAAATAATTTTTTCTCATTAGGCATTCTTTCTTTTATGATTTGGCTACCCTCCTCTCTTAATGTTGAGTTGAGGAAAGGGATAGGGAGATGTCTCCAGAATACAGCTGAGAATATGAAAAGCAGGAAAGCAAGGGAAGCCTGCATTAGGTTAGAGTCTCTGGAATCAGAGGCTGAGTCTCATGCAAGTGCTCTCAGGGACACCTTGTAAAAGAGCGAGGGAAGCAAGACAGGGCATGGACGAAACAAAGCGAGATGTGGATTCGGCTACAGTCCAGCCTCAGCCCAATCCCGTGGGAAGTTCCGGGACAAGGGACAAGGATGGCCTCAGAGAATTACCCCACCTGGAGGCAAAGGGGCTGGGATTTTATACCCCTGAATTAGTAGTTGGCTGCAGCCATGCCAGAGGTAGGGGGACACTTCCCCAGCATTTCTGGGTGGAACAGCCCCTGTGGACCAAGAGTGAGTCTTCAGGGAAGGGTCCAGCTGCAAGCCATTGATCATCAACACTCACGGCAGCTGAGTGACAAGAGAACTAGTCTGGGAAAGGGATCTGAGCAGCACAACAAAAGCTCCTACCATACCCCTAAAAATAAAGATGATAGAAAGTGCTTACTCCTAGGAGGATTATGCAAACCTTTATTCAAAACCTACCTCCTCCTACTTCATCAACAAGTCTATCTGGACCAGTTGCTCACTCCTTAACAGATTGGAAACAGCAAGATAGAAGAGGGTGCAGAGACTGTTAAAGGTAAGTGCACCAACAGAAGCCAAAAAGAAACAGGAACTCCAAAAAGCAGAGCAGTGTGGAACCGTGTAGTGTAGTGCCCTGGAGCGTTGTAAATTAAAGTCTAAAAAACTGAGATTGACAATGATGCCCTAAGTCAATGATGCCTTAAACAAGTTGTGTTTTGCATTCTATGTTTAAAAACACGGAGTGATGTGCCACGGAATTTTAAAAGATTTCATTTGAAATTTGGAAGCTTAAGGGATGTGAATAATTACACGGACATTTTATTTTTGCAGATTATCTCCTTCCCTGCCAGCCCCTGAATAAGTGAGGTGTTACTGAACTACATCTTGGAAAACATCTGACCTCCAGGAGCCGTTGAAACTCCTTGGATAGTAGCACAACTTCAGACTTGTTTAGACGTTCTGACCGTTCTGATGCCACCTGGCACATGTGATTACATAATCAGAGCTGATAGAAACCTCTGATCACCACATATACACACAGTCTGGTACAGAGCAAGCTCTAGCCGGGCATCAGACATGTGGGGCTCAAGTTCCTCCACTGTCATTAACATCTGTATGACCCTAAACAAGTCATTTGTCTTCTCTGAATCTCAGTGTCTTTGCAAAGGAGAAATAATCATATTTATCATATTATTATTAATATTACATTTCACCAATATATGATATGTAGTATGTTATATTTATTATATTAACAACATTATTATTATTATGTTTCATCAGCCTGCTATGAGGAGCCAATGAGATAATGTTTGTGAAATTGCTTTGTAAGGGGTGAAAAATAATTAAAATGAAAATGGAGTATTTGGAAAAGTAAATACTCTTTCATTCCTTTCTCCTTTCTGATGCAATTTTTGACAGTTTTGTAAACCCATAAAACTGGCAGAATATACACGGATGCCATCTCCCATCGATTTATTCTGTCCCAGCTCTCTACCACTTGGCCTCCTAGGCCACCCTCCCGGTGGCCAGCCTGTACTCCCATTTCTAGCTCCAGTTTCAGAATGACTGCCTTTGGAGAATGGGGTTTCTCAGGAAGAATATTGCACAATCAGAAAACACTGATCTGCCAAGGCTGTAACATTTTTTTCCTGGAGCCTTTTCAGGAATGTGTCACAGGAGGTGGGGGAGATGGGCCATGGAACAGAGAGTACTAGGCACCGGCCACCAGGTAATAAAATGTCCAAGCATTCCTTTTCAAAATCTAATGAAGACATCAATCTTCATTAAGTCAAAGGGTCTGGGGTCCACAGCGGTGAGATTCACTGAGCCGCTTCAAAAAGCAGGAGGAACAATGACCAAAATGCAGGCCATAGAGCAAGAGACAGTGAATTCTAGAACTCGATGATGTCTGTTTTCAACAAGGGTTGAATTTGCCAATAGCTGTTATCACTAAACATGAGCCCTGAGCTCAGTGTGATGCCAGAGCCAGCTTGCACCAAATCAAGAGAGCCAGTTCTTCATGGCTCTTCCCAACCCCATGCTCAGGGATGTCAGGTTGGGAGCGTGTAATCAACCCAGGTGGCAGTATTTACACCACGGAAACCAGCAGGTGCCACCAATAGGGTCCCCCACTCCCCACCCAGAGAGCCAGCTTACCGGCACACCATTGCTTAAGCTTGTATCCAAATGTCAACAAAATGTGTGGAATCCTGAAATAGCTTTCAGAAGAGCAATGTTGTTCCTGAATTTCCGTGTGAACCACTGGAGGGAAAAAGTTTGTGTATATAAATATAACAAATCCTTTGCTTTCGGATTCCAAATCACCTTCCTCATATAGCCTCTCTTTTCCTTCAGGCTGAATGTGGAGAATGGCTACCACTGAACTGAGAAAAACCTGAGTCACTGTTACATCCTTGGCATTGTCCACTTGATTGTTTTTTCCATGAGTGTTTCCCAGGCTCCAACCTCCATCGGTACAGAGGACCCCTAGGGACAGCAATTATTCTGCAGGGAGTACACCCTCAGAGCTTGAGGGATCCTGTAGAAAAGCAGGGGCAAGATGCTGCTCTCTGCTTGGAGGAAGTCTGCAAAACAGACTGGATTCAACTGAAAGAGGCCAACCTCAGGAGGAGAACATAATTTTCTTCTTTCCATACCAAACCATAGGATTAATGAAGAATCAAGGGGAATAAAAATGCAAACATGCACAATATTCACTTCCACAGACTTTTCTTTCCCTAATGTCTTTGGGGCTATAGCTGGTGATTTGCACCACTCCTTCCCATAACTTACCTAGAGGCTGAAAGGAAAAGGAGTGGGGAAGAAATTAGCATTTATAGAGCACCAGCTCGCTATCAGGTCCTAGAGTGTCTTATCTAGTTAACATAGCAACCATGCAAGGAAGGTACTATTACTTCCATTTTTTCAGAGCAGGAAAGGTAAGAATTATCTAAGGTTACCCAGCTAATGGGTTTGGGAGCAGGAATTTGAATACTGGTCTCTGACTTTAGATTTTGTGCTCTATCCACACTTTCTACTACTTTATTGACCCATGGAAAAACAAAGCCCAACTGTGGAACCAGTTCTGGAGACACGGGTGCAGGCTGAGTCTGGTCCCTTGGGGCTGGCCTTCCACAAGGATACACATTGGATTGTCTAATGAGAGAAAGCTAACAGATATTCAGGTGCAGGACTTGCAATTTCTCAGGGGCAGTTTTTTGTTTGTTTGTTTTTGGTTTTTTTTTTTAGTTTTTTAATTTTTTAAATGCTATTCTTGTCTGCTTACATTCTTTTTATGTATGTATGTATGTATGGCTGTGTTGGGTCTTCGTTTCTGTGCCAGGGCTTTCTCTAGTTGCGGCAAGCGGGGGCCACTCTTCATCGCGGTGCGCGGGCCTCTCACCATCGCGGCCTCTCGTTGCCGAGCACAGGCTCCAGACGTGCAGGCTCAGTAATTGTGGCTCACGGGCCCAGTTGCTCCGTGGCATGTGGGATCTTCCCAGACCAGGGCTCGAACCCGCGTCCCCTGCACTGGCAGGCAGACTCTCAACCACTGCGCCACCAGGGAAGCCCATCAGGGGCAGTTTTGAGACAAACACCAATTCTTTGTTGTCATGCTCATTAAAGATGTAAAATAGGAGAAGAGCATGGGAATCAGAGACAAATCCTGGACAAGGTTTTTAAGAATTTTGTTTTCAAGCTCCTCTGTTCTATAGCCTAAGTAGCCAACTACTCCCAACTTAGCCTCAAATTACCACCTATGTTCTTTAAAGAAAAACAGAAAATAATATCTTTTCCAATAACTTTACACTGGGAGAAATACATGATGGTCTTACCTATAGACTTGGCATTGGCAATTGTGCATCATTTTGTGTCATATCCCAGGCTAAGGAATGTGACACACTCCCTTTGGTTTCCTGGGATACACGCCAACAAAGGACTTTGTTTTTCCAGGTTTCAGTGATAAATATGTTACTGATACTCATACCTTAAATTCATAGAGTATACCAAGTCACAATTCAGCGAGGTTAACAGTTTTCTTTTTAGATTTTGGATGAAGTGGCAAAGAGATACTCCATTGATTTCTGCACACTACACCTTTACACAATTGAAAACAATAATTTATGCTTCCTCTAAATCTTCTTTTCACCTGGGCAATGACCTCATTTAATAGGCTTTTTATATTTTTGATTATGCAAATAATAGATATTCAAAAGTTAAATAATGAAAGAATTCTAATGTAAAATGATATAAAATAGGATGTTATTTTAATTGTTAGTGCACATCCTAACAAGAAATGATACCTTAGGAATTTAATGTTACCCCAATTCTTTAAATATACTAAATTTTATATACAGTTTTGTGTAAAATATTTTAAAGTTGTTATTGTGATAACCTAAAGTCTGGCAGGAGAGAAAGAAAGAGAGGGAGAGAGAGAGAGAGAATTATGTATGTGTTAAGTTATGAATATGCTCAGTTGAAAGTGCCTTTATGACCTCCAGATAGAAAGGTATGCAGTGGATATATGGGTCTGGAACTCAGGAGGAAAGTTTGGACTATAAGTGTAGTTTTGGAATTTATCAGTATATAGACAGTAACTGGAGTCATAAGAATGGATAGGATCATCCAGTAAAAGTACACAGAGTGAGAAGAGGATAGGGTCTAGAACTAAACCCAGAAGATCCCCTACATTTAAAATCCAGGGCTGTTCAGGTGTCTAAAACCATCCAAATACTTCCACCACCTCGGGGCCCATTCCAGTGGGATTCTGTCTTCTTCTACCTGCTGGGTAAGTTCTGATCCAGAAAAGACACTTCACTGATATTTCAGATCATGTTGGATTTTTTTTCTACACCAATGCGAAAGCTGCATCATGGGAGAATTAACATTTTTTAAAAATGGCACGGGAGAACTCACACTTGAAGTTAGGATGTAGGAGCAGTCAAGTGAAGCAAATCCAAAGATGACTCAGTTATTAGAATTACCAGACCAGGACTTTAAATCAACTATTGTGATATGTTAAAGAAGTTACTTAAAAATATGGATATAATAGGTAAAACTATGAAGTATTTCAGGAGAACAATTTAAACACTAAAAAATAGAAAATATAAAACTGAAAAATATAATATCTAAGACACTTGGGGCTTATAAGTAGCATTTAGACATTACAGAGGAGAGTGAATGGGGAGATAGAGCAATAGCAATTGCTCAAATTGAAGGAAAGAAAGAAAAAAGATAGAAAAATGAATAGATTATCCATACCATGAATAATATCAAGTTTCTAATGTACACGAATTTGAGTATGAGGGGGAGAGAGATAAGCAGGCAGAAAAACATACTTAAAGAAATAATAACTGAAACTCTCTAAATTTGATGAAAACACCAACCCATGGATCCAAGATATTCAACAATCCCCATGCAAGATAAATACAGAGAAAACCCCTTCTAAATACATGATGGCCAAATTGGTGAAACATAAAGAGAAAGAGAACATCTTAAAAGCAACCAGAAAATAAGACATACATATAGGAACAATGATATGAATGATAGCTGATTTCTCATCAGAAACTATATAAGACAGAAAACATCACAGAAGACAAGACAGAAAACATCTCAGAAGACAATGCAACACCATCTTTAAAGGAAATAAACTGTCACCATAGAATTCTATATCCAACTAAAAACATTCTTCAAAAACGAAGGTAAAATAAGGATATTTTCAGATGAAAGAAGGCTGAGAGAATTTGCTGCAAGCAAATTTATACTACAATAAGTACTAAAGAAAAATTTTCAAACTAAAGAGAAACGATACCAGATAGAAACTTGGATATACAGAAAGTAAAAAATAATGAAGAAAATAGGTAATGGGCTCTCAGTTTCCAGTCCAGCGTGTAAGGAGCTTTAAGAAGTCACCACTCTGTGCTAAAAACAGTAAAAAGCTGAACAAACTGGAAAATCAACAATTCTTCTTAGACCTGTCAGAGAAGTGAGGTCAAAGGTCAAACTGTTGCCCCTCAAATTGGAGAAACAAGTGAATACAGAGAGTCACAACTTATTGGAGCAGAAACTCACAAGTAGGATTTTCTGTGGGAACCACTACCTGGGCAGAAAAACCTGAACTGTAATTGACAAATTGCTGGAGGCTGAGTGTGGACAACTCTGAGAGTTCTCAATGAACAAGTACAACTTGAAACTAAAAACACATTTTCTTGCCTTGTAAAAAGGCATCTATTTGGCTTTTAGTACAAAATTACTCAGAGGAGCAGAGAAAGCCAGTTATTGAAAAAAATTCCCCAACAAATTTTAGTCACAGTCCCTGTCTTTAGCTTGGATTAGAAAACAGGAAACTACAAACCACCTAATATCTGCCCTTTTGAAGAAATCTTATTTAAAGAATAAAAAAAGAGGGAAAATAAAACAGTCCCTGAAATACGGCAGGTGGTTTTTTAGAGGGCCCTGGAAGCTTGCCTTAATCATTCTGGTGAAATGGAATACATGTGGTCATTGGAATATGGTCATCTCCTTGTTTTATGCTAGTAATGATCTTCATCTGAAGGGAAGATGCTGGCCTGGGCACCATTTGATACCCCTGATGCAATCTGAGACATCAAGGTCAAGTAGCCCCAAGCCTTCCATTCCATACCTTCACTGAACCTCCCCCATATACAGTCTCTTGTCACTGGATGATGAGAGAATGATGGACTCATCAGGGTAGAAAGACACTTCATTGATGGAGCCAGCATGGCTGGGCAGCTTATACAAAATCCTCGTGCTTCTGATATCCCACACAAACACAAATCTGTTGGCTGAGCCAGCTGCTATCTTGCTTCCATCAGATGATCAAGACCATCTCAGAAGATTCTTTTGAAAGTGGTGCACATTTTTTGGAAATATCTCGTTATTTACATTATCACCCTCCAAAATCAAATACTTACAGATCTAACAAAATATGTACAAGATCTATATGAGGAAAACTACAAAATTCTGATGAACAAAATCAAAGAAGAACTAAATAAATGGAGAGATATTCCATGTTCATGGATAGAAGAACACTATATTGTCAAGATGTCAGTTCTTCTCAGCTTGATCATAGATTCAATGCAATCCCAATCAAAATCCCAGCAAGTTATTTAATAGATATTGACAGACAAACTGATTCTAAAGTTTACATGGAGAGGCAGAAGACCCAGAAGAGCCAACACAATATTAAAGGAGAAGAACAAAGTTGGAGGACGGATACTACCCAACTTTAAGGCTTACTGTAAAAGCAACAGTAATCAAGATAGTGTGGTATTCACAAAAGAATAGAAAATGGATCAACGGAACAGAATTGAGAGCCTAGAAATAGCTTTCCAAAGATATAGTCAACTGTTCTTTGACAAAGGAGAAAAAACAATCCATTGGAGCAAAGACAGTTTCTTTGACAACTGGTGTGGGAACAACTGGACATCCACATGCAAAAAAAAAAAAAAAAAAAAGGCTAGACACAGACCTTCACAAAAATTAACCCAAAATGATCACAGACCTAAATGTAAAATGTAAAACTATAAAACTCCTAGATGACAACATAGGAGAAAATCTAGATAACCTTGGGTATGGCAATGACTTTTTACATATAATACCAAAGGCATGATCCATGAAAGAAATTGATAAGCTGGACTTCATTAAAATTATAAACTTCTTCTCTATAAAACACAGTGTCAAAAGCATGAGAAGATAGTCCACAGACTGAGAGAAAATATTTACAAAAGATACATCTGATAAAAGACTGTTATCCAAAATATACAAAGAACTCTTAAAACTCAATGATAAGAAAAAACCCAACATGATTAAAAAATGGGTCAAAGACCTTAACAGATACCTCATTAAAGAAGATATACAAATGGCAAATAAGCATATGAAAAGATGCTCCATATTGTATGTTATCAGGGAGATGCAAATTAAAACATCAGTAAGATGTCTTCACACCTATTAGAATGACCAAAATCTGAAACACTGACAACACCAAATACTGGCAAGGGTGTGGAGTAACTGGAATGCATACATTTCTGGTAGGGATTCAAAAACAGTACAGTCATCTTGGAAGACAGTTTGCCAGTTTCTCACAAAACTAAACATATTCTTACCACACAATCCAGCAATCATACTCCTTGGTATTTACCCAAAGGAGTTGAAAACTTACATCCCACAAGAATCTACACACAGATGTTTATAGTAACTTTACTCATCATTGCCAAAACTTGGAAGCAACCAAAGTGTCCTTCAGTGGGTGAATGGACAGATAAACTATGGTACATCCAGACAATGGAATATTATTCAGTACTAAAAAGAAATGAGCTATCAAACTATGAAAAGACATGGAAGAACCTTAAGTGTATATTACTAAGTGAAAGAAGCCAATCTGAAAAGGCTACATACTGTGTGATTCCAACTATACAACATTCTGGAAATGGCAAAACTGGTGACAGATCAGTGACTGCTGGGGGAGGGGACACAAGGGATGAATAGGCAAAGCTCACAGGAGTTTTAGAGCAGTTAAAATACTCTGTATGATATTATAATGATGGGTATATGTCATTACACATTTGTTCAAGCCCACAGAATGTACAACACCAAGAATTAACCCTAAGGTAAACTCTAGACTTTGGGTGATTATGATGTGCCAATGTAGATTCATCCTTTGGTAACAGATGTAAAATTTGGTTGAGTGATGTTGGTAATGGGGAGGCTGTGCATGTATGGGGCAGAGGGTATATGGGAAACCTCTGTACCTTCCTCTCGATTATGATGTGAACCTAAAACTGCTCTAAAAAAATAAAATCTTCAGGGAGACTCAGTCATGGGGGGGGGGGGTCCCACACTTTTGTGAGTTTTACTTCCAAGAGTTTTAGCAGGCCTTCATAGTAAACAGTGGAGAAATCTCTCCCAGTGCTTCCAGCAGGGAAGTGGAAAAGGAACCATTTTGAAATAGGCTAGAGTATTCTGTTCTTCTTAACAAGGACTGTGTTCAAGAGAAACTATTTTATCAAAGCCCAACTTCCTGGGGTTCTATCAGAGCCTAACCTACCTGGGGAAAGGGAAATATCTAACTCTAGCCCCTCCAGCCATTCTGTCCTACCTAAGGGATGAGTGGGGAATAAAACTGAGAAGCACTGATGAAATTCACTGTCCAGGGCACAGGCTCACCAAAAGACTGCAACCTAATCACAGGACTGTGGAACACTTTCCCTCTTCCCACACCTTACCACCACATTACTAAAGGCATATTTACTGCAGCTCCTTTACACACTACATCATGCCCACCTTTCAACAAAAAATTATAAGGTATTCTAAAGGGCAAAAAACTACAGCTTGAAGAGATGGAGCAAGCATCAGATCCACAGTCAGATATGACAGGAATGCTGGAATTATCAGACGAGGAATTTAAAAAACTATGATTAATATGCTAAGGCTTTAATGGGAAAAGTAGACAACATGCAAGAACAGATGTATGATATAAGCAGAGAGGTAAGAATTCTTAAAACTAATCAAAACAAAATTTTAAAGGTCAAAAATTTTATAAAAGAAATAAAGAATGCCTTTTGATGGCATTAGTGGACTGAACATAGCTAAGGAAAGAATCTCTGAGTTTGAGGATATGACAATAGAAACTTCCAAAAGTGGAAAGCAAAGAGAAAAAATAAAAGACTTAAAAAAACAAAACAGAGTATCCAAGAACAGGCATAACTACAAAAGGTGTAACATACATAATGGGAATCATGGACGGAGAAGAGAGAAAGGAAAAGAAGAAATATTTAAAGCAATAAGGACTCAGAATGTTTCCAAGTTAGTGTTAGACATGAAACCATAGATCTAGGAATCTCAGAGAACACCAAGCAGGATAAATTAAAAACAAACACGAAAACAAAAACCACACCTGGGCATATCATATTCAAACTTCATAAACCAAACATAAGCAAAAAATCTTGAAAAAAATATTCGTGTATAGAGGAGCAAAGATTAGAATTACATCCAACTTCTCTTCAGAAACCATGTAAGCAAGAAGAAAGTGGAGTGAAATATTTAAAATGTTAATAGAAAAAAAACTACCAACCCAGAATTCTGTACCCTGTGAAATTATCCTTCAAAAGTAAAGGAGAAATAAACACTTTCTCAGAAAAACAAAAATTGAGGGAATTCGTTGCCAGTAGACTTGCCTTGCAAGAAATGTTTAGAAGTTCTTTGGAGAGAAGGAAAATGATATTGGTTAGAAACTCAGATTTACAAAAGGAAAGAGCATCGGATAATTAACAAGTGAAAGTAAAATAAAAACATTTATTTTTCTTATTATTAGTTTATCTAACAGAGAGTTTGTTCAAAATAATAATAGTGATAATATGTTCAGTTACGAATGCTTATAAGCATATACACATATATAAGCATACGTATATACATATGCTTATATATAAGTGAAATGAATGACACCAATGATATAAGGGATAGGAATATTCTGTTATTATACATACCTAAAAGCCAGAAGAATACTAAAAAATTAGGAATTAGGAATATTAGGAATTAGGAGTATTCTGTTATTAGGAATAGGCAATATTCTGTTATTATACATACTCAAAAGCCAGAAGAATACTAAAAAATACCCAATTTATCCAAAAGAAATCATGTAAGCAAGAACAAAGAAATAAACAATCAGATGCAACAATTTGAAAATAAACATAAGATGGTAAGCTTAAACCCACTTGCGTTAGCGTTAAAACATGGTTGCAAATTCTTTGACATCCACTCCATTGAAAGTTGGAGTCCATCTCTCCTCCCTTGAATCTGGGTAGGCTTGTGAATGCTTTGACCAATGTGACTTTTGAGTCTAGGTCACAAAAGTTCACACAACTTTGGCCTTGTTCACTGGAACACTCGCTTTTGAAACCCTGAACCAATATGTAAAAATTTCAACTACCTTGAGGCTGACATAATAAACCTGTGGCTTAGTCATAAAATGGAATGCTACTCAGTAACATAAAGGAATGAAACATTAATACACAAAACAATATGATCAAAACTTAAAAATATTATGCTGAGCGGGAAAAGCCTTACAAAAAGAGTATGTGCTATACTACTCCATTTATACAAAATTCTAGAATAGAGAAAACTAATCTATGGTAGAAAAAATCGAACTGTGGTTGACTTTGGTGGGGGTGGGAGTTGGCAGAGATTGATCGGGAAGGGCGTGAAACAACTTTCTGAGCCTGATGGAACTGTCCTATATCCTGAAAGAGGTTTGGCTTATACAAGTTTATGAATTGTCAAAATCAGCGTGTATCCTTAAGATAAATTAAGATTTATTTTGTTTGTATATTATATATCAAAGAAAAAACTGCAAACAAATACTGAACACTACTTAATGTTATGCAAACCGAAATGTTTATAGGGAAGCATACTGATGTCTGCAATTTACTTTGCAATGCAATAAAGAAAAGAAGCATTAATGGATTGGTAGAGGGATGAATAGGTGAATAGATACACAATAAAGCAAATATAGTTAAACGTTAGTGGTAGACTCTAGGTGGAGGGTGTACAGGTGTTCACTATGAATTCTCTCAACTATGCTGTAGCTTGACATTTTTCATATTAAAATGCTGGACATTTTTCCAAAAAAGGGGGAGAAAAAATTTTTTTAGAAAAGGGGAAGGGGGACAGGCGGGCAGGGAATGAGTAGTTAGGGAGTTGCTCCTTCTTCTTTGCTGTGATTCTTGCTTTATAGACAGAAGAAATTGCTTCTATAAAAACTGATTAAACAAAGATCCCAGTAGAATGTAATTTTACAGGATATCTATATTAAGTGGTTTTCAAATCCTTCCAGAATCGGTCGGAAATGTCCAGGTTCCTGAAGTTGTAGGAGAGTTCCTTGCCTGAATTTGCCATGGCCTGTTCATGGCTGGTGGCCTGTTTGGGACTGAGCTGGGGATCCCCAAATGCAGCAAGCATTGCTTCCAAAGATGCTCAGACTGAGAGATCTGCTGAGAGGATAAGGTCTCCAAATGGACATCTCACAGGATCTCATTATTCTAAAACAGCCCAAAGAATGTTTCCTACGTGGCACTAAAAGGGATATAAGGGGGAAAAAATCCCCTGTACTATCAACTCCAGGAAGGCAGAGGTCTATGTATCTTGCTCATCATTTTTTCTCCAGCAGTTTAGTACAACGTATAGCACAAAGTAAAGCCCGGTTAAATATTTGTTGAACAAATTAATGAACTGAATGATGTTCCCTCCTATTGGAAATCTTGGAGTAAATTTCAAAATTAATGATCCACACATTTCAACTGTCCTCTCTACTCAGCATCAGTGGAAACAACTTCCAGCAAAGTCTTGCTAAAGTATAGAATTTTATATCTTTGCCAAAACGGTTAATAGGTTTTTCCAGTAAGAGGACAACCAAAACGACAATTACTACTGCTACTATTATTTATTAAGCAAGTGCTATAAAGCTAGGGGCTATGTTAAGCACCTTACCTTGTCGCCAATCCCTGCAATAACCCTGAAAGGTAAAAATGGGATGAGAAAAACAGTGCTTAGCTAAGACAAATAATTTACCAAACGATATGCTGCCTGACTCCAAAGCTTACTTACAACACTTATCACAGTATAAGGTGCACGTGCTCTGTGCAGAATAACACATAAATAAATGTAGAAGACCATTATCTAGTTAGGTTGCTTTTCCCCATGTGCATATATGGAGAATCTACTCTTAGCAAACACCCACTGCACACCATGGTGTGTGTGTATGTGTGTGTGTGTGTGTGCGCGCGCACGCGTGTGTGTGTAGTAACTGCCTAAACAATTAAAAGAAGGAAGGAAGCACATCCTCCCTGGCCTTTGGCCTCTCCCTTCCTCACCCTCTAGTAAATACAAGTCTGTCCAAACCAGAAAGCTCTTCCTACCTCTAGTAGAAATAGTTACCCCAGCATTATTATTCTCTACCCAACAGTTTTTTAAAAAATATCTGTTCTCATGAAAGGATACTCCTGGGGGTTTGTTGTTTCTCCATGCCCTCAGTGGACACTCCAGAGCCCTGTTCCTCTCTCCAATGAAGGTTCATTTGAACCCTGGACATGTACAAACGATCCTGCTTTGATCACAACCATCCCTAAATAATAGCACAAGAATAGCACCCATACAGGGACATAGGAACCATAGATCTGGGGAAGAAGCTCATCCTGCAGAGAATCAGGAAGTACCAAAGATTTGTCTTCAGTGCAATCCACCATTCCCTGTCAGGGTCCCTCTACTCCATGTTGAAAACCTTCCTACCCAGCTGGAACCTTGTCTAGAAATGAATATCTACTAATAACATGGGTCTGAGTTAGGACATGGGATTTCTAGGCCACAGTCACAATGTCACAACTAGACTCATGTTATACAGGTTCAGTATTAGAAATCAGAGTTCTATTCCTGAAAACACGTCATATCATTAGATATGAAAATTGATCAAAAATAAAAATTAAATTCCTCTTATATTTTCTTTTTAACATGAGGTATATCATAATTCAGAATAGTGCATAAGATTTATATCTACAGTTAAAATAATAATTACATCAATATCCATCTTGACACCCAAATCCCAAAAGAGATCCACTTCTGAAAACAATGACCTAATTCAAGAAACTGAATATAGCCAGTATTCCAGGAGCCCCCTCAGGACACTCCCGAATCACATTCTTTATGAAAAATCTTTTTTCACCTTTATGAAAAATCTTTTTTCACATATTGGAATAGATGGACTGCAGACTTCATCTTTTTTCTGGATAAATCTCCAAATATAAAGCTTGGGTATTCTTCATTGCTGCCTGCTGCCTGGAACGTTTTTGTTGCACATGTGACTTACAGAAATGTCTTTAAAAAGAAAATGCTGGGTATGCTAACTTCATTCTCTCTTCTCTTTTTTCCTTTTTTTTCCCCTCCTTCATCTCCTTCTTCTTTCCTCCTTAAAGATCACCGGACACCATCTTTGAGGCTGCCTACCCCAACTCATTTGACTCTTCCATGATTTGTGAGAACTATTTAGACCACAAGTCACAGATAAGGAAATGAAAGCACAGAAATGTTAATTACCTTAATGCAATACAGAGAGCTAAGAGATGAGAGATGTGAAAGAAAAATCAAGGAAATCTGGAAGATAGGACAAAAATCTCCAATCTCTAATCCATCTAATAAAAATTCTGGAGAGAATAGAGAGTAGAAGAGAGGCAATATTTAGAGAGATTATAGATGAGAATTTTCTGGAGATAAAGAAATAAATGAGACTTCAGGCTGAAGGAGCACACAGGGTCCTGAGCAATATAAAGAAACATAAATCTACACCTAGGCTCGTTGTAGTAAAACTACAAACATTAAATTCAAAAAGAAAAATCTTAAAGCTGCAAAGGAGAAAAACCAATTATCTCCAAAGACATGGCAATTAGACATACAGCAAACGTCTCATCAGCAACAATAGGTACCAGAAGATAATGAAATAATACATTCACAGTTATGAAAAAACTGTGAAGAAAGAATTGTATAACTGGCTAACCGATCATTCAAGATTGAAGGTGAGATAAAACCATCTTTAGACTAACAAAGGTCAAGGAAGTTTTTAATGCATAAATCCTCATAGAAAAGAATGTACACAAGAAGAAATTGAAAACAGAAGAAGCGAATGCATAAAGTAATGGTGAACAAAATGTTGGTAATATGTTATTAAATCTAAATAAGGATAAAAAAATTTTAAAACGAAAACTAATTTTAGAGAATTTAAATTCCAGTTCACATGAAGATGAAGACTGGGACAGTTTAAAATGAATGCATTCTAAATTCCCATGTTATTTGAGAAGAAACTGGAAATAGTGATTAATGTTTTGCTTTGTTCAGAACAGGTGGATTTTCTTACAGAGCATTGTTTTTAAGCATACCTTTTACATAAAACAACTTTCATGTTTTCTAATTTAAAAAATAATACTATCATGTAGGCATTGCACGATGAAGCTCAGGCAGGATACATAGCTTTTCAATGCTTTAAAATCTGATGAGATTTTACATTTATAAAATCAATATACTTTGAATACTTCATACTTGTGCAAAAAGAGTTAACTTATATTTTGAAAACTCTCTTTCCCCAAAAAAGAAATTAAATGATTACGGGTTGAGTATTCATTATGAAAAAAGTTTAACATTTTGAAAGGTGTAAATGAAACTTTTACAAGCTGTAATCTGGAACGGGAGTCTGAACACCTTAGCTTTCTGTGTGATCCTAGGGAAACCACTGTAACTCTACGGACACTAGTTTCCACATTGAAAAGTAAGAATTAGATGATCTCCAAGAACTTCCAGTAATGTGTTTCTAAAGCATTTAGAATGTTTCCAAAACTTTACTGTTATAAAGGCTGCGGCCAGTAACATCTTTGTGCAGATAGCCTTCTCTTACTTTTGTTTAGTTCAGATTAATTCCTCAGTATAAATTTCCCAGGAACAGGATTAGTAGATATAAATATTTTTAAGGCTTTTGATACAATGGACCAGATACATTCTCAAAATTGCTTTCCTAAGGCATTGTACCACTCATATCAGTTGATAAACTGGCAGTAGTTATTAAAGGCTTTAAAAATGATCTTAATCTTAAGTCTGCCACTCCACCGCTAGGAATAGATCTCTAAAAGAAAGAGAAAAGTGGCACAATTATGTTTATCAAATTAATATTTTTATATTTATAAATATTACCTATAATATTTTTACATTTATAATGTAAAAAACATGAGAAAAACAATTATCAAACAACAGGGGACTGGTTAGTACACATTTAATAATGGAATACTATGTGACCATCAAAAATCAAGATTTAGAAGAGTATTTACTACCATGGGGAAATGTTCACAGTATATTTTCAGTGAAAAAGCAGACTTACAAAATACCATGCATATTATTATCCCATTATATCCTTACATATCTATCTATGTATATATATGTAAAATATACACACATATATACATAAAATATGTATGTTTTTGTATTATTAATATTTGGTTTCTAATCATATATATTCTAAATATACACATATATTCTAAATATATATAACATATATATTTAAAATACGTATGTTAAAACCAAGTAATAATAATGTTATTAGGTAGAAACTAATGTGATTTTAATTTCCTGAATTTTAAAAATTTTGTACAAAGAACATATTTTAGTTTTGTGACTTGAAAAAAAAGCAGTAAAAAGAAAAATAAAACCAAACAAGTCACTCCAGTTCACCTCATCACTCACAGTGAATGATTCCCTCATCCAGACTTATTTTTCTTCATAACAAACCCAGTTTATTCAGGCACACGGTCCTGTGCTTCATGGCAAAGCCATGGGCTTCGGCCATCCCACCCTTGGTTCCAAGGGCTTCCTGATTGATCTAAGGATAATCCCATCCTCCTTGCCAGTGACTGATTCAGAAATGGCCAGCTCTGACCAATGTAGGTGAAGTCCAGGGTGTAAGTGGGGATCATTTGCTTGTCTCTGAGAGACGGCCCCACGATGACATGGTTTCTCTTTTCTTTCTCACACTGTCACGTCTGTACCAACCACAGCCATCTTGCTTTCTGTGTGACATTGAAACTGCCACTGAAGATCAAAAACCAGAGAGATGGAAATAACCTGGGTCTCTGGTGGCATCGCAGAGCTGCTAAAGCCAGCTCCACCTCCAGACTTGTTGTTATGTGAGGTAATACATTTTCTTATTGTTTAAACCAGTTTTTCTTAACTTTCACTGTGTATCAGAATCTCTAGGGAGTTTAGAAACTACTGATCCCCAGGTTATTCCAAGGTCAAGTCAAGGTCTTCAGGGGCAAACCCATCTGAGTCAGGGTTTTCTGTTCATTACACCTGAAAGCACTTTGACAGATAAAGACACCTTTGCAGACACCTCCATTGTTGTTTTCCTTAAACCTTCAAGGCAGGGATTTGCTTTGGGGTTTTCTCACATTGATTCCTCCTGGGCTGAGGTCTTTGCCTCTAAAGTGCACGATTACTGACGTCTGTTTCTTGGGGACCTAACAAAACCCATCCAAAGCCCGTTCCATGTGACTTTGCATATTTGTAACAAGTTAACGATCAAGGATGTGGATGAATCTACTCAGTCATCCCGAAAAGTGTTTATGTTTTCAATAAATATTTTGTGACAAGTCACCTTTAACAAAAGTTACACTATATTTTAGTAAATGTTGAGTTTAACTATCAAGTGAATACAATATTTGAATATCTTATGTTTTTGGTTGGTACACTGTGGAAGGTATAGGGTGCTAGAATCTTCATACATTCCATTTTTATAAATCGCCAAATAAGCTTCAAAAATATTTTTCATGCAAGTACATTCATAAAATCACTCTTAGCAAGGAAGCTGTTATAAATAGTACCTGCTTAAAAGAGTTCAACAAGCTCTGGGAAATGAAATCTTCCAGAGCATCAATTCTCAACACAGACCATCAAAAGCACCATATCTGAACAGTTGGTGGGTACAGTGGAGGGGGAAGAGAGAGGGGAACACAGGTATCTCGTGAGATACATAGTGAAAAAAAAAAATCAGAGCCACAAATAAGAATGACAACTTTCAAACTGACCCACCACTCTACCTAACCAGGCCCTAGGAAAGCAAACTGGTGTGAGGAGGGACAAGCTTACACCTTTCAGGGACTAACGCTTCATAGGGATGGCTGTACAATTAACATGAGCTGTGGGCTGCCAATAAAACGTAATAAGCTGGGCCCACACAAGGGCAGGATCCCTGCGGGAACCCAGTCAGGCCCACCACACTAATGGTGGTTTTCGTGCCATTAAACAGCAAGTATGTTAATAATTGTGGTGGTTTATCTCAACACTCCCTGGTGCTCTCAGTGCTTAACTCAAATGCGATGTTCATCAGCTTTTGCTAGTAGCAAGAGGGAGAGCTTTATCAGAAAATGTAAAGATCACTTTGTGATTATTATTTCACCTTGGGGCAAGCCTACCCTAAGCGTCCCCCGCACGGCACCTGGTGGGACATTATCTTCTGAAGGTTCTGGAAATGAGTACCACAGCATTTAGATTTTCGTCCATGCCTGCCCCACTCCACCACTGCCCCCATACTTTTAAAAAAATTTAATACTGGGCTGACTTAAGTCACACAAAATGGCAATTGATAAGACACGGAGTAAGCTGTGTTTTCGTCTCGGCATAGCCTAGCTGACCTGGTCACTCTGTACTCCACTCCCACCTGGTTCTTGCTGGCCACAGAGCCACTTACTGTCTTGCCATCCTAAGTCTACTGCACAGACTCTGTTATCTGGTGCGCTAAATGCTCAAGGCTGTCATGCTGTCCCCCTGTGTGCACTCAGCACTTTACATACAGTACAGGGTCCGAGGACAACCATGGACTAAGAACCCCAGCAGGTTGTGGAGGTCGGTAGTGGGCTGACACTAACTTTCAATAAAGTGCCTGGTAGGAGACCCTCTTGTCACTTAAGAGAAATCAATAAAGCTTCCACTTGGAGTGAATCAGTCTCTAGGAATCTCCCATCACAAGTCAGTGGATGGAAGATTCAGCCAGCATCTTAAAGAGAGCAGTGACATCACTAAGCGGTCACATCACAGTCTGCCTTGGCAGGGAATGCTCATTGGATTCTCAGATCAGACATTGTCAGTGTTCAAATATTTCTGATTGGAAGCTGCATAGAGGAGACCAGAAGAGAAAGAGAATGTCACCTTGAAAAACTGTAGTCTGCCACCCACCCAGCCTTAAGCATCTTATCCTGCCCGGGGAACACAAACTCCAGAGAGCCTGACAGCTGGAGTGCTAGCTGGCCAATTCAAAGGAAAGAGACTTTCCTATAGTCTGCTTAGAAATCCAGAATCTTAACTTGATTTCCTCAGCATCCCACCCCAACTGTTGGTTATTCGCCTGAAAAACCCTGTCTCTATAAAATTTGAAGACACTCAAAGACACAATTACAGGAGTTTTCACCGATTGTTTTGTTCTTACACCATCTCACAAAGTTCCCAAACAACTTAAAGTTAACTATGACAGAAAAGCCCCAAATGAGTTTCTGAAGGTCAGGCTGAATCAGGCTGATAAAGAGAGGGGATAGAGAAGATTATATTGTTATGGGCGCTACCAACATATTTTTCTAATACATCTTATTTTGGGTTGGTCTTGATACCAATTGGAGTCTGAGGAATGGCAGATTTCTCCACAAGCCTAGTGGAGAGATGTTTCTAACAGGTCCTACAATATTTACTATGAGTTTCAGTGCTTGAATCAGCTTCTGGGATTAAAATCTGGATCCACTATTTCTTACTAACTGTACAATTTTGTACAAATAGGTTAACCCGCCTACACTTCAGTTTCCTCATCTGTAAGTTGGTGATAACATTAGTACCTAGCTCAGAGGGTTGTTATGAGAACTATATTTATAACTGCTTAGTACCCTGCCTAGCACAGACTAAGTTCTTAACAATTTATCGATTATTATTGTTGCTGTTATTATTATTTCTATGAAATCAATGGAAGTAATGAGGAGGTGCCATTGGTACACAAGGTAAGGGCCATTTAGTAGCTATTTGCCCAGAAGTGAGACGTAGAGTCTCCTTCCTTCTGACAGATGCAGTTTTAATGGCCTTGCCAGGCAGCAACCTGGCCATTCTGGAGGGGCACTCGACCTTCACCAAGCTCACCTGGCAACCTAGTGCCGCAGCGCCAAACCCTGAGTTAGCAGGAAACGCCGAGCCAGCTGGCTGCCACACTGAGCCTTGACAGGACTTCAAAGCCTCCCTCAGAGGTGACTCGTTAGCCCTCCCAATATTAGGGAAACAAATGGTCCTTCGTGGCTGCGGCTCCCTGGGGTCCTTCCTCCTCAGGAGGTTCATGGCTGCCGAAGCTGCAGAAAGCTCAGCCTCTTGACCCCCATCGGTCACCATTCTAACGATCTGGCAGGAAAAGATACCTGCCCTCGGTCCCCCTGGGGTGGACTCACAGTAATTTACGAGCCAGCAGAGCACCCCTTCCTCACGACTTAATATGCTTAACAGCTAATTGCATCTGTGTAGGGATTACACTTTACATTGTGCAGCTTTATGGAAACAAACCCCGGGCTTCCTCGGACTCCCTTAAACAGCTCCTTATCTCGGAGAGGGAGATCCTTATCAGGGCCATATGTTAGAGGGCCTGGACTGTTTCCAAATGACCCCAGGAGAGTCTGGGGCCTAATCAGTCTGCAGGCCCAAAGAGGGGCCTTGAACAGCGTCCCAACCTGAACCAGCTGGGAGGCCAAAGCCAAGGGAGGAGCTTCCTCCCTGCCTTCTGTCCTCCATAAACCTGTCAAAGGCCAAGCTGGGGCCCAGATGACCCACATCAGCTCCTCTGCCCCGGCGACCAGGGCTTCCTGTGCTGACCTTCATGCCACGTGGAGCTGGAGCGAGCAAAGCCCAGGGGATTACTGAGCACCTTATCCAAAGTCAAAGTGAAGCTTTTGCCCTCCCAGGGGTGCCGTAGAAGGATTCTTTTGGTAGTAACACTTGGCTTTTTAACTCACAAGCTAGCTAAGCCCCTCCAACCCCCGAGGGAACCAGTCAACGCTACCGCCTTCCTTTGGCCAGGACGGCAAGGTAGGCCCCAACCCGGAGAGACAACTTGCTTCATACACAATTACCGCAAGGCTTGGGAGATTCCCGGCCTTGGCAGACACAGAAAACACTCCTTCCCCTGGGTTACAACAATTCAGTTAAAGACCCAGACTTAAGGAACTCCTGGGGGAGGCGGGGCCGCCAAGTGTAAAGAACAGGAAATGTCTCCCAGCGTGAGGAGCCCGGGAGCCAGAGGGGCCCTGCCTGAGTTTTCCAGCCTGTGACTCACGGGGCCACTTCCCTGCTGAACCCGGCCTGCACTCCGGCTCCTCGGCCACTGTGTCTCAGAGCCTCTTCCTGTCTCCATTCCACCCAGGCCCCTGAACAAAGCAGAAGTCTGGAGTCCACGGCAAAGACTAAAGTGTTGTGTATATATTTGGGCGTCATCTGTGGAAGCAGCTATTTTGAAAACAAAAAAGTAACTTCCCTGCCCTCAGAAGAACTTGGTGAGCTCTTAGAAGTGTCTACGTTAACAATTTGAGACTGAAATCTTGATTATCACCTCTTGAAAAAAGAAAGGAAGACATAGTACATTCTTTTTCATCGATTCATAATAATAGGTAAGGAACTTATTGAGCACTTGTGTGCCAGGCACTGTCCTAAGCCCTTTACATCCATTACTTTATTTAACCCTTACGACAACCCCTGTACGGTTGTTATCTCTATTTCATGAATGAGGAAACTGAGGCTCAGAGAGGTCAGTAACTTGTACGTGATCACACAGCTAGTATATGGTAGAGCCAAGATCCAAACCCGTCTGTCTTACTCAAGCACCCAGCTTCTTGGTCTCTAATATTCTGGGCTGAAAGAGGACTTGGAGGCCATCTGAGCCAACTGGTACTCTGATCCTCAACTCTTATAACTCCTCTCCAACAACCTTACAGAACAATCTCTACTTACTCCAGGGAAGGGAGACTCTGTGAGGCACAAAGGAAAGAGCATGTGATTGGGCATCAGATGACAGCTTGTCAAATCATCTCTTAAGTGTGGTTACAAGAACGGAGAGTCAGAATCAAGTTGGTCTAATCAGCAAGGAGACTGGGGGACAACTCCCTTCCTTGATCTCCCCATATTTACACAACTTAAAATTTCCTTCACCTCTTTGGAAACTCCAACGTACCCTAACATGTAGTCAACAAAAGCCCTTAAGTTTTTTTTTTTTGCTCTTGCTCGTACCTAGGAAAGCAAGCTAAAATGCCAAAAATCAATTTGCTGAGAGCCAATTGGCTAAAATTCTATTTACCAAATGACCGATTTTATCATTGCATTCCACAGATATTGAGTACCTACTACTGTCCAGACACTGTTCTAGACACTAGAGATAAAGTAGTGAACAAAATAGACAGAAATTCTTGTCTTGATGAAGCTAACATTCTTAGTATAATGGAATTGCTCCAGCCACTTTTGAGTTCGTATTGCTTTGAATGTCATTTCAATAATGCCTCAAATGGCATATGAGACTTCATCTTGCATTTCTAGCAGCAGTTAGTAAAAACAATTCAGCATTTCATATCATTGTGATTAGTTTGGATCCCTTGACAGAATTTATATATCAATGGCAAATATATAATACAATTTTATGCTGAAATTGACAAGTTTGAATGACTCATTGAAAATGATTAAATGTATTCATGGGAAATGTAAGCCTATGTCCATCAACTTTTGAAGAATTGAACTTTCCATAAAATTCTGTTTTGAAGACAGAGTGAAAACCAGTCCATTACAACTTCACAGAAATCTTCAATACAAATTGATGTAAACTTTATAGATAATTCTTAAAAGTCTGGGGTTTATTGACAAGTTTAATTTGATGAGTTCATCATTGGGCAAACCGGTCATCTGACAAGCTGATTTTTAGCAAATTGGTCATTGTCTAGCTGATTTTTGGCAAACTGATACTTGTTAACCAATTTAAAGTTATTGCTAAGCCATGGTGCCCCATCCCAAAATTTGTGCAGAAAAACTGAATTAAGTTATTTGAGTCACTGACCAGTGAGCTTTTACTGAGTCTTGACTCTATCACACTGCAATCTTCCCAGGCACTTGTCATCCAGCAATTTGGTCTTCATGCTGAGTCCTTATGCCAGTCTTCAAACCTAGGGAACCAGGGGCAGCAGAAAGTACCACTGGAGACCTCCAAGCAGTTTGTCAATGGTAAGTTAATTAACAATCTTTGAGAACTATCATTCAACAAGCTGTAAACCTAACTTCCCTTTCCCCAGCAGCATAAGAAAATAGCTACCTTTATTGAATACTTTCCACTTATCAGGTAGTATGGTGGGTACTTTACATACATATCTCATTTAATTCTTATCCAGCTAAGGAAAAGAAGACTCAAAGAGGTTAAGTAACTTGCGCAAGACCATACAGCTAGTAAGTAACACACTTTCTTCCCTCTGGAAATCAGATGTTTATTGTAACACTAAGCTTTTACATTTAGTCAAAGTGGATTTAGCTTGTAGATAAAGCTGCCTGAAAGATGGAAATATTTAAGCCAACATATATTAACTAAGACACTTAAAGGTACCAGGCCACCTTCATATGTACCTTTTATTTGGTTGGTTGATTTATCAGATGAGTCAGCTCACTGCCTTCCATCAGGAGAGAGGATCCCATCCTGGTTCCCATCCCAAATACGAACATGTCCCCAAGGTATAAGGAGACTGGATTCAATCCCGGCATAACCTTGCTTACTGGGGCTTCAAATTTTAACTGCCAGTCTTCACTTGTAACCTGGTGATAATAGCACCTAACAGGAGGGCCCATTACAAGGATTTAATGAGATAAAATGTGAGGAGTGCATAGCTCAATGCCTGGCATATGGCAGACGATCAACAATCAAGGTTATTTCTCTGTCCTTCAGGCTACTCAGGTCTGAGTGACTGCAGAGCTACTTGAAATGTCTATCACCATGAAACAGAGAAACATAATGAAAGTTGAATCCATGATATATATTTATCTAAAAATTCTATTACCATGATTAAACTTGTTCTAATATATATGTCATCCAAAATTAATACTTATTGGTACTTCTTTTTAAAGTGAACATTACTAAGTAATTCTGTAAGATTGGACTCAGGAATAGTTTCTGGCACGACATCCTCTTGTCTTGTTCATCAGTCAGAGAAGGAATAAGCTCTCCTGCAGTGCAAAAGACTACAAGAATGAAAGCTGGGCAGAACACTGAAATTTATTGATGAATGAGGTTGATAAAGGAAGAATAAGGATCTTTTTTTCTCTTCATGACAGGTCCTCAAGGCAATTTGCCAACCATATTAGACAGGGGCAGGGGGAAAAGGCACAGCAATATATCATGATCTATTCATGGTGATTGAACTAAAAGAAAATTCTGTTTCTATTGACTTCAAGTATATGCTGCTTAAAAGATTCTCAAGGTGGTTTATACAGGAGTACACTTTGATTTGTAAAACAGATGTATTCATGAAATGTTGCATGCTACTTGATAATATTTTGAAGTACCCAAGGGGAAGTCATTATACATTTAGAACAATCCCTACTGAAGAATTCCTAGTCAAACTAATGGCAATGATGGAATTTATTCTTTCCGTACTCTGGATTTTCATCCACTGGAAAAGTTTAAAAGGTAGAACAGTAGTATAAAGGTCAAACAGTGTTATATGACAAAACAAAAGATTCCTTCTATGTTGCCATACAATGCCTGCCAACATGGAATTCTTCTGGATGCATTAACAGAATCTCCTCTTGCTTTACAAGGGAAATGCAAATTTTTCAAGGTGAGGTGAACCAGACCAAGAAAAGCATTTCCTCAGCCTTCTGTCAGAAGGCTTCTTATCTGGTTTTTCCCATGAGCATCCTGACTCTGAAGTCAGGTTAAGCCCCCCCCCATGGTGGAATCTATGTATTACAATACCTAGAAGGGTTCTTGAACTCAGATCTTTATTCAAAAATGACTGAATGAAGAATGAGCCAATAATGAGAACTGTGCTCAGTTTGTTAAAGGGGTACCATAAGGATCTGTAGAGAGTTCTGGAACAAGATTGGAGTTCCTCCTCTCTAGGGTTCTGCTGATAACCTGTAACCCAAGCAGCTAAGAAAACAGTTTTGACCACTGTCTGCTAAGGTGCGTGGCACACAGTAAATGCCTAACAAACATTTGTAGAAACCATCAGTGAGGATCCCTTTATGTCTCCTACATAAAAGGAGGAGATTGCCACCCAATCTACATTGTGATGCCTACATCTTGCTTTAGGGTCCCTATTAATTCAATGAGTTAATATTAATAAACTCTTTTCAAAAGAGTGTCTGGCACATTGTAGCATTTTTAAAGTACAGTTAAATATAAACAAACAAATAAATATTACTTGCTTAAAGTTTAGTATTAAGGGCTGAATCTTTGGTACCTGATTTCTCTGGAGGGCCTTGCTTTTCCCCACTATGTGCTGCAGGATTCCTGTCTGCCAGTTTTCTTGTTAGCTTGGGGGATGAATGTGGAATGTTGTTGCTCACTGTGTATCCAGCCTGAATTCTCTACTTTGCATCTGGGTTTTCATTTCCATTTCTGTTCTCTCTGTGGCAATGAACGGAATGTTTTCAATCCCCTTTATCAGGATAAGACATTGAGCTTAAAGAGATTCCATGCAAAGCACCAGGCTCCCATGAAACCTCTCCCCATAACAATGGTTCAGAGGGCTCTTGATGAGTCATTTCTTACCCCATATCCTGTGAAGTACACATGGGATCAGAGTCAGCCACTGAGAGTATCCTTCACACTGAAGAACTCCACTCACTTTCCTGGCCTTATTCCACACCCCCTGCCCCCCACAAACGTCACTCCCTGAAGAAGGGAGACGACAGAGAGCAAAGAATGGAATACAGCTGGAGCGAAGGACAGCTTTCTTATTCCCTGCCCTTTTTCTATGCCAGTGTATCTAAAAGTTGAGAGCTTCTAGCAATTATAGTATAGTATGGGGGTATGCTGTCACCAGTTACTGGTAAGTACACTGATCATAGGTTCTAAAGTACTCGGAATAAACAAAAGGTGAGACTAACATAAAAAATCAAACCATATGTTTTCATTCTTTTATTTTTAAACCAAAAACTATCAGTGAAACTATTGAATGTAATGTTGTTCTACAGGTATCAAGAAGTCACATAAAGGTCATATGTTGTGTTGTAAAGAAAATAAAATCTAAGATACAGTTTGATATCTTCTCATTAACATTCACTCGTCAAGTATCTGTCACAGTTTACTGTAATCCTTGTCTTATCAATAGTCTTCCTTAGAATACTTCTTTCCTAACTCAGAGCTCTTATCTCTGAGTCAGACCTCAGCTGAGCCTGGTATGTTCTACCACTTTAGCTCCAGAACTTCAGGCCAACTTACATTTCTCTCTGAGTTGCTCCTCCCAGATTCTTCTAATTCTCTCCATTCTGATCGAAACTAAAGCAAATGGCTTTATTTTACCTTTTTAACCTCTATTACCTAGGAGCATTCTGTAACTTTCCCCCGCCAAAATCAGACTTAATATTGGTGTCACAAAGACTGCCCAGACTTCCACTTATGTCTAAACCCTTATGTGGGAGAGACTCATGTAGAAAAAGGAATTTTATAAAAACAGATTGGAACCCCCCTTGATCCTGTGCTCACTCCTTACCTGAAAGCATGGACATGACATGCCTACTATCCCTAAGGGACAAGGGCACACAAATGTGGAAAGATTTATATCAAGAGTTACTCACTGAAAGGCTTTAGCTTTCTGGGTTTGCCTACATTTTACCATGTGGGTGATGAATATCCGAGTGAGAGGCAGAAATAAAGACATACTAGGGGAGACAGGAAAATGGGTTAACTACAAAGTTGTGGATTTGAGATTTTTACTTTTCTTCTTTCATTGAAACAGACGTTGATAGGAATAGTTAGTCCAGGGGTAATGAACTTAAACTTCCCACCACTCTCCTCTCTCCTGTGATGTGGTTGAGGAGAAAGGCTGCTGGGGGGAGGGTTCACAGGAGAGGAAGTTTAGTGGAAAGAGAGAAACAGAAGGAGAAGGGACAAAGGGGTTTGAGAAGAAGGAGAAGAACAAAGCAAGTCAAGGGAGAGAATGAGAGAGGTCAGGAGCCAAGGGGAGACAGTGTGGCCTCACCTAAAACACACCAAATACCTTCAGTGAAAGCCTTGAAAATGAGACCATGCAGGAAGCACTTTAAAAAGCTACAACGTTCTCTTCAATACAGGGGCAAATGAGGAGAGAAAAGGAGCTAAGAACAAGGGGTGTGGAAAACAGAAAAGAGAAGAAGGAGAGGGCCAAACCTCACCTCTTAATTATTCTGCCTGAGGTGCTGAAAGCATTTCTTTATGAAGTGTGAAGTTTCAAATGAATCCAAATTCCTGGCATTGGAAACAGTGCCAGGGGCCGCTTATGAGAAATAAAATCTCTTTTTCCTCAAATGAAGAAAATTCTGTTTGTCTATGAGGTCTTCTCCATCTTGAATAACCTAGACTCTTCTGCCATTCATTTACTGGACAACACTGTAACAATAGGAAAGACAAGACCAGGCGTGACCTACAGTTTAACATCTGTCAGAAGACCCTACTCCACTAACTCCAGCCAATGGCCCAGTCTGTAAGTGCAGTGCCCAGGAACCACACACACCCGGAGGCACCCTCTTTTCCATCATAAAGTTGTGCAGAATGTCTCAGTGAGATGATAGGGTTTGAAAAATGGCACAATGTGTATTTCCCCAAGCACAGGGGAAAAGAGGTATATTTAATAAACAATGCTGCCATGATGGACAGCCGCTTAAAGAAAACAAAGCCAGATCCCTACCTCACTCCATATACAAAAATAAATCCCAAATGGATTGAAATGTAATAAAAGAAGGAAGGCAATTTAGAATTTTGCGTTATTTTAGAATTGGGAAGACCTTCCTCAATATGATTAAAAAACCCAGAAGACATTAAAAAAAAAAAGGCATATTTTTTGATTATATAAATGTTTCAAAATCTTGTATAAAAAAATCCCACGAAGAAAGAGTAGGACCACACTTTGGCGTCAATGATCTTTGGATAATTCCACTCACTGAATTCAGGCAAAAGTAATCATTTAAAATGGCAATGTTGGCTCTGAGGTTCTGACACTGCAAGGATAGAGTAAAGCATTATTGAAAACTATAGATATGCTCCATGCTTCCCTGCGCTGCCAGGTCTGGCCACCTGTCTCGGGTTCTCTCGCCCCATGATTTTCATGGTTGGCTGTTCTAACAGGCACAGGGGTTACTAGCGAGCAACAAATACTGTTGGAGTATTTATCAGGTATCTCTCAGTCCATGTTTTAAGAATCTCAGAAGTGCTTGGAATTTAACAAGAGTGCATGTGTGTGTGAATTATTTGTGTAATGAAGAAGAGGAGGGGTAGAAGCAATTAAGCCAGAAATATTTACCCTCAAAACAGCTGTGATAGTATTATACCACTATATTTTTTTTTTTTACTAAGAATACATTTATTGGTTTGAAAAGTATATAAACATTTAATGAAAATATCCTTCATAAGAAGAATAAGGGAACAAGTGAACATAAAAAACAGCCATATGGAAATGATGTCTGATTCCCCCTCCTCCATTCTAGAAGTGAGAGAAATGATAGGTACAGTGATGCAACCTGGCAAAGGGATTACTTCAAGTTTTTCACTTTTTTTTTTAATAAAATGGCATCAATTGCTAAAAGCTTTATGACCTTTGTTATGCTACATAATACTGATACAAAATGTGATAGTACAAAGTTCATTATATATAATATAAGGTTTTAATATATTACATTTGTTTCTACATAAACAGACTATAAATATATGTGCCATAGCATGTTTTATAGTCATGGTTCCCAGCATCTCACACTATGGTACCAAACGAAAAATACATTTTCTTTTTTAAAAAGGAAAGAACAAGGGCAGAAACCAGTAGAAAGAGCTTTACATGTTAAAAGTCTAAGTAATACAATAGTTGTTGTTATAACTTTGGCTACAAAGTAATTTTGAAATCTGGCTAATAATTACTCAGAGAGTGAACAAACCAAATCAGCTTTTACTAGGGTGTAGAGGCCAAATTACTAGAATACTGACTGGCCGGGAGGTCAGGAAAATACTGAAGGGAGGGGGAAGGCATGGAGAGGGGAGAAGGAACAAGAGAGTAATATTCTTCCTGAAGCTTTGACACCACAGCTTGATACTGAATCTACTGCATTCAGGCTCAGACATATCACATCAGGACAGACATGTCGGTGTTCATCCAGAAGAAACCAGAAGCTGGTTTACACAGTCAGAAATCTTCGACGCGACAGACAGCCTGAGTGTCCTTTGTGGTGTCCTGAATAAAGGATCAGCCTGGGAGACAAGGAGCCAGAGCTGCATCATTTCCTTCCTGGGGCTTGGCCAGGAGACACGTAAGAGTCCGGAAGGAACTCTCATTAGGAGTCGGAAACAGCACAAGGAACTCTCATTTAGCCCAAATGGGAAGAGCACGCAACCTTCTGAAACCAGTCACCTCGTATGAAGCCTTTACGTTTCCTAACAGACCCTATGCCCACCTCCACCGGAGCCAACGCAACGCATGTGCAGCCTCCAGTGCATCCTCAAAGCAAGCCGGCATCTTCCTTTCCATCAATCCAAACCCCACACATAAGACTTGGCTCAGGACCCATCTCCTAAACAAAGCTTCTTAGATGGACTCAGCCCTAAAGGTCTTTCCCATCTTCAACACCTAAAGCACTTCCATTGCCTGGTTTATCTTCTAGTTTTACAGAGGTGTCAACTCCCCCGGTACTCCTACTTCTTGGAGGATGAAGCCATTTCTTGAACTTCTTTTGCTGTAACCCCTGGGGCGACCCTCATTAGGGGGCATCAGACATGCTTTTTAAATGAATTTTAAAAAGAATAAGGTCAACACCGGGAGAAGACGCAAACACATTCTTGGGTCACAAGCATCTTCTCAGGAAATGCCTAGAGGACTGCCTCCCTGCAGTCCGAGGTCCTTGTTTTTGAAATGAAAATCAAATGTGGCTACTTTCTGGTGGTGGAAAGAACAACACTTGAAAATCTGAGCAGCACCTCTCATGTGATTTCCAGGACTGGGGGACGTGGGTGCCTCCTTTTACACAGGAGGGGAGCTCAGTGTGATCCCAGTGTCAGGCTGGAGAATCTGAGCTGCACTGCCAGCTTGCGGTCCCATCTCTACCAGCTTTAAAAGTTCCGCCTCCTCGCTGGAGTACACAGTGGTGTCCGTGTCATCGGAGTGATACCCCGACTGGTAGCCGCTCGTCTGGTTTGAGCCTTCAGATGCCACAGACTCCTTGCTTTTGCTGGGCATCATTCCACTGCAGAAGAGATGGCAACCAAATGAGTCGGCAGAGAGAAGGGAGTTCTTTCGCATCTTATCCTAACCCCGTTCCCGACCCCGTGTGGGCTGGCATCTCCCTGGAGACACCAGTCCCTCTCCCTCCCACTTGTTAATCAACATAGCAGCCTCACTCAGACAATGTCTATTTTCAGGTACTCGCGTGAATTTGGAGTTTCAGATAAGTCCTCTTATTCAGGTCCAAGTCTTTCAAGCCCGAGACGAGATAAAAGGCGGTTCTCCTGAGTTATGTGAAGGCTCCAACCAATGGAACCTTTTTATGGCCTTGCAGATTGACAAGTTTGTATACAAGGATAGGAGCCAAAGGGACTCTTTCAGGATGTGGAGCGAAAGTGGGATGCTCTGAAAGTCCGCTAGTGCTTGCCCCACACTGTCAAGTAAGGGATTACAAGGCCTGTGGGTGGTGTTAATAAAGTTCTTGAGCAACTTTAAACTTTAGTAAGTCGAACCGTGTGTGTGCAATCAAGCCAGACATGTCAAAAAGTGCTTTTTACTCATCAAACCCACATTCTTTGGAAGGACGGAGGACCTGGATCACTCAGCAGCAACTAGGGAATGTTTTCAATGGCGTGGAATCGTGACAGACGGTAATCATGTCCAAGCTTAGAAAAGAAGCTTAAAAAGGCTTTTTGTAGCTTGGTGTAGGCTATGTAGAGCTTAAGCCATTCTGAAGTGTGGGTTTTTTTGCCCCCTTAGTAGGTGTTTTACCAAGCTATTCACGTTAAAAACTGCAAAAAAGGATTTTATTAACTCCGTGTTCATATATGGTTTAAAAGTTATTTCAAATGACTAGATATACATTTTTTCTTTCAATTCAACCTCAATAAGATGAGCTTATTAGTGTCTCAGACAATGGCATGGTACCTATTCATTGCTGAACAAATATATTGGAATCAGTGAATGAAACATATGATTGGCTCTCACAGTCTCTCATCCTGGGCCTATGGCAGACAATGAAATTGCACAGTGGCACATTTTAATGGGTTTTTTGTTTGTTTGTTTGTTTGTTTTACATGAGCATCACTCGATACCAAGGGGGGGTCCCATTTTATCCAACAGTTCGATTATAAGTAGATCAAAGTCTTCTCTATTCTCACCTAGAGTGAACCTGCTAGCAAATAAATAACTACTCTGCATCCCAATATTCTTATAAATACAGAATCTTATTTATTTAAGTTAAAAGCGGGTATATCCACTCAAAACAGCTACCAATTCCTACAGAATCACATGGAAGAAATATTCAAAACCAAATTCAGCATTTTTCCCACAATTAAGTACTTAATGATTCAGCCAAAAAAATTTAAGTATCTTAAGCAAATAGATAACAGCTTCTTTATACATTATATTTCATAAGGACAGGTGTACCCGTTTCTGTTCAAGTTTGAAAATTCTTCAGAGTAGAGTGCACAAAGATTTTAACTATCTCAATAGTTTTAAGGATCACATCCAATGACCTCTTTCTTACTTAGCCAGTACCACACAAACCACTGACCACAGTAAATATGCTCAAAAATCCCCTAGTATTCATAAATTCTCATGAAAACTGACCAAATCCTCTTATTTCAGATTCTTTTTTAGACTTGCCAGGTAATTAGTTTGATTTGTTTCCATTCTTTATTAGTTAGGTTGATGCAAATTTGCCCAACCAACAAAGACACAAAAAGGGAAAACTCTGCACCTACGCTCAAAGTCCTAAGTTCCTTCCAAAAATTCCTGTTGAAATGTGTCCTTCTATTTTGGCTGAGCCTTACCTAAAAGACGGGGCTAATTTGGTTCTGTCTTCCAGGGTTTTCAGCTCTTCAGATGCAAGAACCATACCACTGTCCGTCTGGTTGTCCTTTTTAAGAGACAATGAGATGGCATAGTTGATTGTGTACACTGAAAAATTACTTAATTAAACTGATTTCCTAACCCATCTATCAGACAACATTCCCATGTTCTGCAGAGGCAGTTAAAGGTATCATAGCTAGAAACCGTGCAGGCTACAAAAGGAAGTAACTGCTTCCAAGAAATAGACGCAGGCCTGGAAGAAGAGAGAAATTTAGGAAGAAGAAGCCGAGGAGACCCGTTTCTATCCCTCTTTCATAATGATGCTATCTATGTACACTTGAGTGGAATTGGGCATGAAGCTGGATTGTCTTGAACCTTAGACCAGGGGCTTTGCTTATGGAAAAACCAAGGGGGCCCAATAAGTTCCATTGCTGTAATGACCCCATCACACATACCCTCAAGGACAGCCTTATAATGAGGCTCCAAGTCTCTAATGCTTAGGTTAATATTTATCTAGCTAATGTTTCACCTTTGGTATTATTTGGTATTATTTCTAAGACTATTTTTAAAAGATGTGCTTACATCTGGGATTACTTTTACTTCTGGTTCTTCCAACGGGATATCTTCAAATGTTTTTACACTGACAGGCCGGCTCTTTCGCTTACTGTTCTGCAGATACTGACTGCAAAAGAACAAATATTTATATTTTAGTGGTGGTATATTTGGCTGCAGATTCCACAAGTGATACCTAAGTTCATTATCTTTCAACCGCAAGTTTAATAGCGACCTTCAAAACATCCTTTGGAAAAAGAAAAACAAAACAAAAGTCTTTCTCTGCTAGCACACACTGAAGGCTTAATTTCCTGTGAAAGTCCATTTAAAAGTATAATATAACTGAGGGGCCTAGATGAGCCCCTTTTCCTTTGAATCGTACTTCTGAGGTCCAGGGCTGGACTGAAGACAACAACAGCAGACTCAGTGGTCAGCTGCCTTCTGCTTGGCTTGCTGATTGCCTGTGATTCTTCCACTGAGCTCTCGGCATATTACTGAGTGTTTCACAGCTTTCTGGCCATCTCCTAGGCAAGTTTTCTAGACAATGCCCACAGAACAACCAGTCAATGAAAGATGGGCAGAGGAAACACCTGCAGATCTCACTGAATCTCACCTGGCTCCAGTAAAGGATGCTGAACCCAGCAAGGTCTGGAGATAACCTTCCTCTACATGTAATAGAGGCGTAATGGGTACAGGGGCAGGTGGGCTGAATCTCCTATTGTTAGCCCACAGAGTTGGGGGTGTAGTTCGAGAGTCACAAGGTATTCTGTCTATTTCAAAGTCTACCACGAACTACACAGACTTGGGAAAGTCACAAATATATTTCTGTGCCCCTATTGCTCCATCTTTAAAATGTACTGGCAAGAGCTTTCCTTTCCTCACGCACAAAGATATCTGGAGGATGAATGAGGGGATCATTGGTGGCTGATAAGGGGGTCTTAGAAAGAATGATGCACCATCAACCAAAGCTTGTTTTCCTCCTTTGAATTCCAAAGGGTACACGTTTCTTTCAGGAGTCCAAAGGATTGGACTAGTCACATCAAAACAACACATCACCTGTTCCCTAAGGGTGTTCCTTCCCTACTATGTGACTTTGGGTGAGTCTGATTTTCTGTTAAAATCAGCCCAAGTGGAGAGAAGGAAAGTCCTTTTCATGGGAAGGGACAGCAAATTCACTCTTCACTCTTATCCCAGCATACTTCCCACTTTAGACGGCCTTCTGGATATATTATATATTCCGTGTGTTTTCTGTGATCAAGTGAAGAGAGGACTCATTTGGGCAAAGAAGGATAATGGAAACTAAGTCTCCCTCCCCTGCCCCAGGAGGCTGGTTCCTCCTCTTACAGAGAAGAGAGAACGGGGTTCACCAATGACATCCTCACTCAGGAAACTCCACAGGAAAGAGGACATGATGTAAAGTAGAGAGAAAAGCCTACTTCTCCTAAGTCCAGTCCCTAAAAGTGGTGGTTACCAAAAATTATTGGTACCATAGTCATTCATTCATTCATTCACTCATTCAGGAATCCTTTATTGAGACTCTCCCACGTGCCAGGCACTGTGCTAAATGCTCCTCAACCACTGTCTCATGGCATCTCCACAAATGGTACCTCTCTAGGTGGATATCATTATCCCAACTTCAGATGAGGAACTAGGACATAGAAAGGTCAAGGAACTTGTCCAAAATCACATAACTGGAATATCTGGATTATTATCTTGAGGGCAATGAGCAGTCACTGAAGGAGTTTAAGCAGGAGATTGACAAAGTCAGATATGCCCTTTAGAAAGATGACTCTGGGCTGAGGAGGGTAAGACCAGAGGCCATGAGGCCAATCGGGAGGCTGTTGCAATTATCTAGGAGAAAGAAGAGCAGCCTGACTAAAGAAAGGTGATGCCCACAAGGTCTGGAGAAGTGGACAGATTCCAGAGGTATTTGGGCTGTAATGCAGCTGCCTTAGAAAGGCCAGCTCCTTGATTTCTGAGCCCAATAATAATAAACATTGCTCGGCCCTTCACAGTTGACAAGGCATTTTCATGGACATCATTGCAACTGCTCTTCACAAAACTACAAAATAGGTTTTCATTATTTCCTATATGGAAATGAGGAAGCTAAGGCTTAGGGAGGAAAGAGCTAGAACTGGGGTTCAAACTTAGGTTTCTAGAGCCCATGCAGGGTTGCTTTTGTTTGTTTTTACCTTATTCCACATTGACGCCCTTGGAAAAGCATTAGGAAGGAGAAGGAAGAAGAGAGCAGTGAAGATTGCCCAAGTCTTTACTGAGCACCTAGTATGCGCACAGCCCTGCTCTCTCCCATGTGTGCACTGACCATGCGGTGGGGCGGGGGGGGGGGAGGGGGGATAGGGAGGGTGGGAGGGAGATGCAAGAGGGAGGGGATATGGGGATATATGTACATGTATAGCTGATTCACTTTGTTATACAGCAGAAACGAACACACCACTGTAAAGCTATTATACTCCAATAAAGATGTTAAAAAAAAAAAGATAGACAAAAGGTGCAGAAAGGACAGTTTCATTTCAAGCAGTCTAATATCAGAGCCAAATTCAGGAATATCTAGCCAGCAGGCTGTCCCAGGCATCAATCTACAAGGAGCATTTAAATCATCGCTAGCAATTAACGAAAATGAAAAAAAAAAAAAGGTATGTGCCAGAACCTTTCTCTGGGAGAGAATTGAAAAGAGATCTTTGATAAGCTGCTTGGAGTGGGAGGTGAAATTCCCAGGGGAATTGGTGGAGCAACTGCAGATGGTCCCCAAACTGCCCTCCAAGAATGATGAGTCCAATTAAGATGTGTTTTCTTGCAGGAAGCATGCAAACTTGGGGCCAGAGCTGATCCACAGGGGAAATTAGAGACAAACCTAAGTCTAGACACTAGTGGTCCTTCCTCCTCACCCTTCCCCCACATATCTCTCAGCCTCTTCTCTAAATAAATGCTGAACAAATATTTTAAAAATAAAGGGGCAAAAAATCAGGAGGTTGGCTCCCACAGGGATGTCTCTGTCCAGCTCTATTTATAATGCAATGAAATTGAAAATTATGAGGAAGCAAGTGAGAAAGACTCCTTGGCTCTTGGAAGATAAGAGCACAAGTCCCTTGAGAGGCACCCCAGCCTCACTTCCTCTTCCCCAGGGAAGCAGAACACAAGAGAGCATCCAAGTGAAATGTGCTGTGTGCAGATGCCTCGATTCTGCCTTTTCTTTAACCTGGACGATTAAAATGTGATCGTGGTGCCTTATTTTTAGTAAAGGCAAAAAGGTGGAGGGGGTCGAGTGGGGATGCAGACAAACGATTCCAATTTCCATTTTAGTTTTCAAATTACAGCTGGATAAAAGAGAAACTGGACTGGAAAGACCAATTCAAAAATCACAGACAGAAAATAGGAGCCAGGCCTGTGTTGGGAGTGTGGTGTCGCATTTGTCCACGCCTCTGGGGATACATGTTGGCAGCCCTGTTTCAGATCCAGCATCGCATTTGGCACTTCCATTACACATACGTGACTTCATCGACTCTCAGCGCCACACGCAAAGCGCCTGAGTAAGCCAACAGGCTGCCGGCTTAGGTCCTCACCCCACCTGGTCACAGAAAAACCCAAGGAACACAGCTCACGATCAAATGGCTTTCTGATAATGCAGAAGGCAACAGTGTTTCAGGAATAATTACCACACCAGAAGGCCAGCTGAACTTGAACAAGGACTTTTTAAACGTTGGGGTGGAACTATAGGTTTTCATTTCATTCCTCTTTCTCTTTGAGGCCCCCTCCTTGGTATGGGAGAAAACAGCCCTGAGTTAGATATCAGAGGAACTGGATTCATCCCAGGGATGTGATTTTAAGCAGCTCACTTAATTGCTACCATTTATTGAGTGTTCTCTAGGTGCCAGGCACTTAGAAACTCATTATACCATGTAATTCTCAAAGTCATCATTTTTGTACAACACCAGCAATGTCCTTGCCTGGGTCACGGTGAAAATTTGCCCCAGGTCACAGCTGCGAAGAGCAGACTTGAGAATCCAACCCAGTTCCATCTGACTCTAAAATCTGGATCTTTAACCACAATATTGTATTCTCCCCAGGTAACTGCTCTGACACTCACGTTCAACATCTACATCAAAAGGTAATAGTATCTACCTTGCCTAACTTTGGCAAAATCTGGTAAGAAAAAGTTCTTTGAAAAATGCTGAAAGTTCTTTTAGAATTTATGATTCCCAGTTGCTGGTCCAGGACCACACTTTGAGAACCACTAGATTTTTTTTTTTTAATTTATTTTATTTATTTTTGGCTGTGTTGGTTCTTAGTTTCTGTGCAAGGGCTTTATCTAGTTGCGGCAAGCGGGGGCCACTCTTCATCGCGGTGCGCGGGCCACTCACTATCGCGACCTCTCTTGTTGCGGGGCACAGGCTCCAGACGCGCAGGCTCAGTAGTTGTGGCTCACGGGCCTAGTTGCTCCGCGGCGTGTGGGATCTTCCCAGACCAGGGCTCGAACCCGTGTCCCCTGCATTGGCAGGCAGGTTCTCAACCACTGCACCACCGGGGAAGCCCTAAAAATGCTGTAAGTTCTTGACACAAATGGAATGGACAGCTTACGAGGTGGCTTCTTCCCACTATGAGCTTTCTTCTCTCCCACGGCAGCGTTCCTGCTGCCCTCCCTGTGCAAGTCCACAGGGCAAACCGTCCTGCGTGACTCCCCACCTGCCCTCTGGCAACCCGGCCAAAGGCTAGCACTCCATGGCCCCCCCCCTGCAGCCAGAGCACAGTCAAGGGGGCAGGCTGGGCTCATGCTGCCAGGGGTCTGGTTACAGGAGGAAGATACCCAAAACAAAGCAAAGTGAAGTAGTTCCAGGCTTAGTAAAAGGCAATTTTAATATGACATTGTAGAAACCATACCAACTCTTTCCTTATGCACAGGTGCTGGGAGAGAATAAAAAGAAAGCTGCCTTTAGGACCCCTCTACAAATCAGGAAAATACGGCAGTGCATGTGTTTTAAATAAGCCCAGCAGTCCCATTATGCAAATAAAATGCTGAAAATCAGACTTGGGATGGGCTTCTGAAGTTGTGCTGCCCAGTCTAACTCAGGACGCATCCCCATGGCACACTGTATCCCAGCCAGAGAGGCAAAGGTCTGTTTTCATAAATGCATAGAACTCTTCCTTCCTGAATCTTTCCTAAGCCATTTAATTCACATTAATAAAAGAGTACATGGGGATAATTTAAATACAGATGTCTTTGTAAAATTGGTCTCTTTTTCTGGAGATTAACAAACTGTGGCATTCCAGCTATTTGCAGCTGCAGGGCTTAGAATTCTGAAAGGAAGAGCTTAGGCAGCAATGTGGACCACAGATGGAAAGAGACTCACCTACCCAGGCCCTCTTCAAGGAGGACCTCTCAGGGCGAAGGGTGAATGTGCAAGTGAAATGCAGCAACTTTACACGATGTCCTTCCTCCATCCCCTTCCCCAAGATGACCTTGAAGCTCCCTCCCCCAGGGGATGTTGACCTTAGACCGTACCTGATTCCTGCTGTGTTGTCATAATGGAATTTGGGGTCACACACTTCCTCTTCCTCCATACAGGAAACAGGTGAGGTAGGCAGAGAGAGTCCCGAATCCTCTTCCATGCTCAAAGTCTCTGATATGGGAAGAACAATGTAGTCTTTGCCATCCTGAAACAATAAACACACAGTGCTATTGTTATGGCTTCAGTCCTTCAAGAGCCTTTCCATGAAAAACAAAGGCCATTGGGGCTTCTTGTTTATGGGGAATGTGGCTTTCATATCTGAATGTAAAACTTTAAGACAACTTTAAAAATGGCTTGTCAAAAACAAAAGGGCACTCAAAAGCTATGTGTAGATGGAAGTATATTAAAGGATCTAACAAAAAACAAGATGAGTAAGGGGACCACAGAGCACTATGGCTATAATGAAGACAAAACGGGTTGTGGTTACAGATGGAACAGAACAGGCAGAGCTCCACAGAGCTGAGAAATCGTTTCTTCACATAGTCCTATCTACACGAGCTGGGTCCTTTAAAGGGCATGTCATCCAATTTTAGCGTCTACGCTTCAAGGCAATGGGAAAACTGATGACAGTCTAAAGAAAGGCAGTAAATGTTCAGGAAAATGGGTCTACTGAGAAAAGGTTGCAGAACTTAACACTATTTCATCAAGAGAAAGAAATAAAGGGCAATTTGATACCTCTAAATGTTTGGAAGGTTTATCGATAAAAATAGAGTTGACCCATTGTCCCCCACCTGTTTAAAAGAACAGCAGGAGGAAATTGGCTTCCATTCACTGTAGTAAGAGGTGTTGACTGGAGATTAAGTAACTTTCTAATAGTAAAGGCTACCAGTCTAAAATCCTCCAATGGAAGTTATGAGGGCCTGGGATTTTACAGAGGGAAAAAAAAAACATCAATTTTGCAGGGTTCAGATGTGTTTTTGCTTGAAGAATGGATTTAAAATTCCTTGAAATTCTGTCCACTGTTGATATTCACTTGATCAACTAGGTTTTGTTTTCTTTGTTTTTTGGTTTTGTTTGTTGTTTGTTTGCTTTTTTACTTTATAAGAGCCTCTGAAGACACCACAATATACATCAGTAAAAAATAAAAGTGATCAGCTCCCAGGTTATGAATTAGGATCTCATCTGTCAAAAAGGTAATTAGGACTTTTAGAAAAACATTACTGCTCAGATCTGGAAGAATATGGCTCCTTGGATTCAGTGGCTGAGAGGACAGTATTGTGGCCATGAGAAGGTCTAGGCAGCAGACGAGCCCTGGACACCTATGTACTCTCTGTAGAAGTTTCTTGGATGGAGGTCACAAACCTGCTGAGCATTAGCTTGTAACAGATTTCCCAAATGTTCCACCAGCTCTGAAAACGTGGGTCTCTGATTGGGCTCCCCATGCCAGCAGTCAAGCATGGTCTGGTACCTAGAGAAGCAAAACACTGATGTCATTAACCGCCTCTTTCCTCCTAATCTGATGCTGAAAATAAGCACTTGAATGAGTAAATATTTATAAAGAGTCCACCATGAGCCAAGATGCTAAAGAGGGATACGAAACTACGTAAAACACAGAACCCTACACTTGGAGCATCAAGTGTGTATAGAAAAGGAAACATCATAAATCAACATCTAGTAAAAACTGACTGGTTGGTATAGATAAAGTGCTGTCATTTCAAGAAGGATGACTCTGTGCTTGAGATTATCAAGGAAGACTTCAAGGGAGAAGTAAGACACAAACTGGGCCACGAAGGAGGTACATATAATGGAAAGTCTTCTAGGCTGGGAGAATTTTTGTGAGCAAAGAAGGAGGATAGAAAAATACTTGTAAAGTCTTACATTTCGGGTGTGGTATAATCAGGAGCTCTCATTCTAGTTCCTTCTTTCAATCTCCTACAAAATTCCTCATCAATCTTTACTCCAGGATATGGAGAAGCACCTAGAATAAAACAGGAATGGGGCATTATTTTTTTTTTAACATCTTTATTGGAGTATAATTGCTTTACCATGGTGCGTTAGTTTCTGCTTTATAACAAAGTGAATCAGCTATACATATTCATATATCCCCATATCTCCTCCCTCTTGCGTCTCCCTCCCACCCTCCCTATCCACCCCTCTAGGTGGTCACAAAGCACCGAGCTGATCTCCCTGTGCTATGCGGCTGCTTCCCACTAGCTATCTATTTTACATTTGGTAGTATATATAAGTCCATGCCACTCTCTCACTTCGTCCCAGTTTACCCTTCCCCCTCCCCGTGTCCTCAAGTCCACTCTACGTCGGCATCTTTATTCCTGTCCTGAGGAATGGTGCCTTATTGATTTGATTTTCTCTTGCAGAAAGCCCTGAGCCTGATTCTTCAATACATTTTCACACATATATATCTTTTGTTCCTTTCTTTCTTTCTTTCTTTTTTTAGGTTTTACAACCCAAAGCTTCCAAGTAAGTTTCATCCGATAAAGGTGGAATACAGGAGAGGGAAAGGCGTACTGGGGTCCCTGAATTTTATCATTTTATTTGGAGTATGGATGGAGGGACAAAGAGAAGGAACTTACCTAAGGAAAATATTTCCCAGAGCAGGACACCAAAAGACCACACGTCACTCTGAATTGTGTACACTCGGTCAAAAATTGTTTCTGGGGCCATCCATTTCAAAGGGAGGCGAGCCTACGGGGGTAGAAGACAAGGAATGAGAACCCAACTTATCACATATCTGAAGGAAAAGCTTCCATTGTCCCTGGACACAGGTCCTGAGGCTTGCTGAGAGGAGTTTGAATTCTGCAACTTAACAGATCACTGGGTGCATCTCTGAAACTTACATCTCCTTTTCTGACATAATCTGGGTCTTTATAAATATCCCGAGCCAAGCCAAAGTCACAGATTTTAACCACATTCTTCTCCGACAAGAGGATGTTTCTCGCTGCCAGGTCCCTGTGGATACACTGCAAAAAGAATCGTGTGCATTAGGACTCAACATAACTGATCTCTTCTACATCTGTTGTGACCTCATGGTTTAAAAAAAAGAAAAAAAAAAAAACCCACATTAGAAAACCAACTGATTAACAAGCACTGGGTTAAACATCTTTTATCAACTCTTCCGGAAAAAAGTCTGTAAGTTTCATTGAGACACACATCTGCTTATTCCATAAACAGCCCCAGACTCTGGAATTAAATAAGTTATAGCATGCTGATGGAGTCATAAATAGACTTCTCTTGGACACAATTAAGAATGTGTTTCTGGTCACATCCACACGTCCCTTTTGCCTGGCACCATATACGGTTAAAAGGTGTTATTCTAAGGAGGCCCTAGAATGGGGTTTATTTTGAATGAATGCACGGAAATCAGAAACAAGGGGCTCTCCTCGGTTTGGTGCCCTTTGTTGGTTTCTCTATTCCATACGTAACCGAAGCTGGACAAGCTCTGAGAAACAATTCCCAGTGGGGCTCACCCTGTTTTCAAAGCGCTGGCTTATCGTGGAGGTCTATGAAAGCACTCTCAGCCTCTCACTAGTCAAGGGGATTCTCTGGTACACGAAAAAGGAAAAGCGAATTCTCCTTGGCTTTCCTTCTATTCTTTTCTGTTCCTCAGTTTCTCTCTTCTCTGTATCCCCCTACCTTCATGTAACTTCCTACCCTAAGCAGCTTTATCTCCACCTGATAGATTTATAAGAGAACAAGAGTCTCGGGGAACGTTGAGAAATGAATGAAAGGCTTAGATGAGAATTCTTATGTCAGTGGAGGAGTGATGTGTGAGCCAGGCATTACGGACCCCCTTACACCTCACATCTGTAGAGCACTTTCCTCTGAACGAGGCACAAGGATGTATTGTACGACACAGGGAATATAGCCAATATTTTGTAATAACTGCAAATGGAGTGTAACCTTTAAAAATTCTATTAAAAAAAATTTTTTTTTTAAAAAGCACATTGTCTGGCGTGATCGATCAAGACAGGAGACTCCAAAAAACACAGTCCTTCCTACTTTGCCCCGAACCGAAGAGCTTCCTTTTTTAAGCAACCAGGTGGTATTCAAGAAATTCAGCTGGTAGATGCAAGGGAAGTAAAAGGATCCCCCTCCACCCCTCATTCCCTTCCCCATCGAAGGAACCCTGACTAAATGCCAGGCTCTGGCCTTTAAAAAATAATAAAATAAAATCAGAATCTTCAAGAAGGGCAAAGGGCCTTTCTCTTTGGAAAAATCCTCTAAGATCCCACTTCTCTCCCCTCCCCTTGGAAGACAGAAGACAAGAGGTCCTGGGCAGAAACCTCGGAGATCCTGAGGCTCTGAAAGCGGTGACAAGCTTTAAACTCCAGAAAAAGACATGGGTGAGGGATTTCACTCTAATTTAGGAAAAAAACACAAAGTAAAAACTTTACGTCTTTCTCCCCCAGGTAGGCTGCAGCAACTGCATTCTGTCAACTGATAATTTTTCCTGATACTTAATCTGAATTTTTCTTGTTTAATGTAAAACCATCCATTTTACCGAGGGGTGCCTCCACAGTGTTTACAACCTTTGGAATGTTTGTAACTTGTCACGTACCCACCTCAGCCTTTGTTTGGCCTACTTTTCTAATTTTAGCTCTTTCAATCGCTCTCATCTAAAGCCTGTCCTTCCTGGTTTCTAATTATGCTACTACCAAATACTTTTTGATGGATGGTGATGAATGTCAAAGAAATGAAAAACAGACTTGTGCCAAGATATTTGCAAGGCTCAGCCCCTCACCTCTTCTAGGCCATTACTCAAATGCACATTCCCCTAAAGCCTTGCGTGTCCCCTTGGTTTAAAATCAATGTACACAAAGAGAGAGGTATATGCCCACAGGAAAATAACGCTCCTGTATACTCTATAACTCTTTCCTGCTGATTTTTCTCCACAGTACTTACTCCCATCTAGCCTACCAGGCATTTCACTTGTTTATATTGTTTGTTCCACCCACTAGAACATAATCTCCATGAAGGTGGAGAGTTTTGCCTATTTGCTCACACAGTGTCCTTAGCGCTCAGAAGACTGCCTGCACTTAGTAGGTATTTATCACATGAATTAATTTCACGAATTCCTAATACCACTTTAATGAGCAGAAATGGGGCCTCCTCAGTAGAGCTCTCTTAACAGTGCTCCAGCAGTGGTGAATGAATTACAGTCCCAAACACCAATGGCTGGCACTGAACACCTCATTTGCAAATCTGTGATATGAAGAGATACTTTGTCTCACCTTCCGTGATGCCAAAAACTCCATGCCCTTAGCCACTTGGAAGCTGTAACAGATGAGATGCTCCAAGGTCAGGAAGTTCTTGTACACATCTTCAGAAACTGTCAGAAGACGCAGGAGGACAGAGATTGGTATTTCGGCCAGAAACTGTTTGTAAGTTTGATAGAGCAATCTTCATTTTAAAAATTGGGAGTTAAATTTCAGGAAATAGAAGCAGACAGAAAGTGCTTCTATCTTCTGTAAGTATGCTGAATCCTGGTATATTATTAGCCTTCATCATACCCCTTAGCAAAAATATTGGTTTTTCCATTTTAGCCAAATTGGACGAACAAATCCAGGAGGCAAAATGGAGGAAAAACTGGCATAGATAACACGGGGGTAAAAGCAGGCTTTTACAAATTTGCTGTTTTAAAGTGTTGTGTTCTTTTCATATACTCAGAGGGATAAACAATAGTTTTCATATCAAGAACTCTAAAAATAAAACAACAATATCCAGGGTCATTGAATCTTTTCTCTCCAGGCTTTGTCCTGGGACAAAGGCCAAAGGTCAAACCATAATCTACAATGGCTAACTAAAAATACCGGAAATATATTTACTTCTCTCACTTTTAAACTGAGAAAGGGCTGTAAACACATTAAAGCTGGCCTGTGAGGATGCTTTTTTCCTTCAAGGATACGAATGAGAGACAGCAGGAACATCGAGAGAAAGATGAATTTACGTTAAATTTGTGGTATTCACTTCCGGGCAACTAGTACAAAGAAACACTAAGACATTAATGGGCATTTCAACATGATCGCTTAACTTTGGTCAGATAAGATAAGACATGGCTTCTTTCCTGAAGACAAATACCAGAGCAAATGAAAACTCAGTTGTAATAATAACCTTGTAAGTATTAAAAAGACTACGAAACTTTTTCTCAGCGACTTTCTACGTTCAGGGCTGGAGGGCTCTCCATGAATAATTAGTGAAACACTTTCATTTTCCAGATGAAGAAATGGAGGCAAAATTCTGGGCCAATGACCCCTCTACTCCGACTGACTCCCTCAAGCCCTTGGGTTTCCGGCTCTCTGGCCACCATTCTGTGAGAGAGAGGACGGGGCAGAAGTGGCTCCACTCAGCGTGCACCCAGTTATGTGAGGTCCAGACAACCTCCCCACGCTTTTCTAGACCAAGTTCTAGCCTCACACCGCCTGCTTGGCTTCTATGGGAAAGAAGTCAGTTTTAAGTTCTCTCTATGGCCTCATGTCAAAGGGAACAGAAGCAGGTTTCTTCCACTATTTCATGATTGAATCCTTCTAAGCTCATGCCTCAAGAAGACCCAAATGTCAGGAAGCCCCATCTCCACCTCCACAGAGCTGTCTGCTCCTTCTGCGGGAAGCAGATATACAGCGTATCCTGAAGCTGGAAGAGGTCCTGAAAGTTAGGCTGGGAACACAGCTCCACTCATAAAGAGCACTAAAATATCATTGGAAGCATAAGTGGATAAAGAAAAGTCTATTGACCAAGACTCTTCTGACGAAATATGGAAGACTTGATAAGCCACTTGGGGTAGAAACAACAGATGCCTACACTGCCTTGGAGAAGGTTGGGTACGATGAACTGAAGGACTTCTGTTGTGCTGGTGAAGCAGACAAGCTGGGACTGAACCGCTGTGGACAATGGGGAGGCTGATCAAACACCAGAGAGCCTCCTTTGCCCATCCAGAAGGTGGCGCTGAGCCTCTCCTGCTGACAAATGTTGAACCAAGACTTGAAGAGCATTGGTTCGACTGGTGCCAACTGCTAAGCCCTCCTGGGGGACCGAGATTTCTCAGGCGAGCCATGCTCTGCCTCACCACGTAGCCTGCTGCTTATTTAGACCTTCCGCCCCTCACTTTTGGGGAGACTGAATGAAAGCCTCCTAGAAATTTAGGTCTCTTTCAAATATTAGGTAATACTGGACTCTTCCAGGACAAAGTTCGTTGTAACACCCTGTCACCTTGTCTGTTCCTACAAGAGCATGCATTCGGTGCAGAGGAAGCAATGGCAGGTACCTTCCTCTTCCTCCACATCACTGAGGGATTTCTCCTCCACAAATCCGGAGCTGGCTGAGCTCTGGCTACTTGTGATGCTGTCCAAGCGGCGTTTAGGATCCACGGTGATCTCCCCAACGTATTCTTTCCCTTGTCGGAACCGTGCCCCTTTAGTCTATAAGGAAACCGATGAACAAACTCCTTGAACACCAGAAAATCTCTCCAATGTAGTTAAACTATAGAAACAATTGTAACTATTCAAAGAAGATGAGAGACATCAATTTCAGGATCATGGAATCTCTGGGCTGAAATTTTGGGCAAGTGTTCTACATAATAGATTTTCTTCCATAAAGCCTATCTCTTTTCTAGCTTAGAGATAAGGGCCTTGTTACAAGTTTCACTCAGACACACTTCCAACATTAGGGCGCTTTTGACACTGGGATTGACACTCCATAGGGCCACATATGGCCAGGGCAGAGACAGAATAATCCAGAGCTGTCCTTCCACCTGTCATTCCCTACCCTTACTCACACCCACCTTTCCGTCCTTGGCATCATCTATAATGGGTCAGTAGATTAGTCACAAAAATAAAACATGAGAGGTATGTGTCCTCCAGAAGGTAAAAGAGGAAGTTACAACAGCCAAGAGGTAACATGAAAAGATTCCTCACAATTTCTTTGCAGAATTTTACCAAAAAACTTAACCTGTACCACTTTGAGTTTTTCTCCATTTTACAACGTGACCACAGTTGAGTTAGGAAATGACATACCTTGTAGGGGACAAATTCATTTCTCTTGCTCCTTAAGTAAGTGGACAGGTTTCCAAACTTGCAGAATTCCACAATCACCATGAGTGGCCCTGCAGACAGCACAGCATACCAAGAAGAGAAAATGTATTTGTATTTTCTCTCGTTTCTCACCAAGTGTTTAATATATCAATGAGCTAGAAAATATCACAGAAGAGGCTACATCCTTTCACTGGAAACAGGATCATACAAATCAGCTGGCTGCATTCCCTTATGTTGTAACTTTTCTTTTTCCAAAAGGCAATTCCACAGAAGACGAACCAAAATTTCAGAAGAAAATCCACCCACTTGCTTTTCAACACAATCACTTGAGATGACTCCATTTTAGGGGGGACTACTCTTAAAGTCCTTTGTTTTCAAATTTGGAGGGAAGTTTACTCTTCTCTTCTGAACACCTATTACATAAGTAGCAAACTGTATTATAATGCTGTAGTATTTTTTAATTCACATTCTAGAATAATTTACAGTGCCCATTAAACCTCCATGAAATATATTTATATATAGGAATCTGCCAAAGTTTCCTAAGTTAAGGAAACCAAGGCCATGGGAGTTGGGTGGTTTCCCTCAAATACCAGCAGAAAAGTATATGCCAAAATCCCACAGCCAGAGCCATCTATAGACACTCACCCCCTGGCTTGGTACAGGCACCAAGAAGATTGACCACATTGAGATGGTGGCCAATATGAATGAGGATCTTGAGTTCAGACATGAGGGCTCGGTGTTCGCTGTGTGTTGCTCCTTCTACAAATGCAAACAAAGAGGGAAATCATACATGAGGCATTACCTTACGAGGATTAATGCCACACTGTGTGCATCTGTGCAACTTTCCCTCCAGGGATAATACAACTGTAACCCAACTGACAGGCTAGCTGCATTAAAAGACAAACATAAGTTATACTTTATAATTCTAAATCGAATTCTTTAAGTGAACCCAGAATGTTTGATATTTGAAGGAAGCCATTGTGAGGTCTTTTGCAAAGTGGAGAATACATCTGCAAATGAACTCACGCCCAGCTTTTCTCCTTTTACGAAACTGGGTTTTCACATATCAGGTTTACTATGCTTCTTAGGGCCTGATTATTTCAGTGCTTCCTCGTAAGGAAGCAACACCATGTATTGCTCATGCGTTAGGGGCTATGCTGGAGTTCCCACCAATCTGTGCCGAGCAGGAAACTTAACAAGGGCCAGCTGGCAAAGCCAGTTTGGCACATGAGGCCAATGAGGCTAAGACTGGGAGTTTGATCCTGTACAGACTGGTACACTTCCCTCTAATGCACAGACATGGTCCACACCTCAGGCCCTGATGAGCCACCTCAAAACTACATACTCCTCGGCCACAAGGGAGAAAAGGCAAAAGGACAGAGATGCCTTCAAAATGCACAAGACCCATTGGCTAAGGGTCAGTAGCACTGTCTCCATCAATGAAAGCACATCACAATTCTAGCAAAGAGCTTTATACGCATCACTCCCCCAAAATTAAAAAGGCAAGACCAGAATTCCATTACAATTAGGCTTAACAATTGTTTATGAAATTTTAATTTTAAAAATGTCCCCCTTAATCCTTTTTTTCCCAGCACAACCATTCTTATTTTGCACATTGTCTTTTATATGTGAAAATCTTTTACATATTCCAATTCTAGGGAACATGCTGTTTTTTGCATGCTGCTATTTTTACTTATTACATCAAATTTCTTTTTCTGTTTCTTGATGGTCTGTAATTCTCTTACTAATGCACTATAGTACACTAAGAAAACAGTTTTGATGTAACCAAGGTATTTTTTTCCTATAGCCGGGCTACTAAATATAGCTGTACAAGCTGTGATCTGTGCAAGGGCTCCCAGGCAAGGTGGACGGTAGGGGAGCTCAGATCCATCCCAACTTTGCCTGCCAGGCTGTGGACCCTGGCATGAGTCTATAAGAGAGGAAATTTTTATCTAGTTTGTACAAAGGCATCGTATAGTCTGGCTGCATGTTTGGCTAGTGGGCCCACCTAGCCACAGAGCCACGGATACAAGCCTTTCATCATGTTTAAAGATGGGATGAAACAGATAGAGGGATACATCACCATAGAATTTTGCTTTTACCTTTCAACATTTTGACAGCCACTGTCTTGCAGGTTGCTGTCTTGTCAATTCCAAAGGCATCTGCTTCAATCACTTGCCCAAAGGCACCACGGCCAAGAGGCTTACCTAGAGTCAACAACAAAACAGACTTGGACTATTTCACCACCGAAGCGATAGGCAAAGATTCTGACTTGACAGGGTGACCATACATCCCAGTTTATCATGGACAGTACAGTTGACCCCCTTGTCCTGGCTTAATGATTTAATACCTCCCTCTTCCCCCTCTAAATGTCCTGCTTTGGGTGATTATACAGGGACCCTACTTCTAAGTGACTAAATGGACGATTACTCAAATTCAAGAGATGGAATGCATTTTCTGAACCAGGATCCAACGTTTAAATAGACTAGATTTGTCATCAGCCTAAAAGAGGAAGAGATGGCCTGGTAAACCCAATATCAAATTAATATCACTTGAAAACACACCTAGTTTCAGCCGGTCTCTGGGGAATTCCCATTTGCTGGCATCATAAGGCAGGCGCTCACAATGCTCATCCAGGGGGAGTTCGTCTGGATCCATGACGATGGATAAGTAGCCCGTCTTCAGTTCCCCTCCACTGGCCTGGAAAGCATTGCTCCTTCAAGTCACACACACCCTGTTATCTGGCTGTTGTTCCGTGTGCTTGTTATTGTTGTTTATAGAAGCCCCATTCTTGGTGTCTCATTTTCTAAACGGCTCATAGTGTGTGAGAGTAGTCCTATTATAATTCTGCTCCCAGTGTCCCCTCGACCCCCAAATGAGCTCAGAATTTAATTCTTAAATCTTAATTACACTAGACAGTCTAAGCCCATTTCTCCTCTTGTTGCTTCTATCAATTAAAGCCCAGTGGTCCAGCCAAAAGCAAGTGGGTAAGAAGGTTATTGTATAGAAATAAAATTGCGCCTATTGAGCCAATAACAATGGGAAGAATCAACTCAAAGAACCCCAGTCAGCTTTCATTAATCATGAAAACCAACGTGCATGGGACGGAAGGGAAATTATTTTGTTACCCGCTTAACGGTCCGTAGAACGATGACAAGAAGTAGCCAGAAGAACATGGCAATCACTGCAGTGCCTACTAGAATAATGACTTCCAAGTTTGTCTTTTCCTGGGCACCTGGAAAGACACAAAGGAATGAGCACCAACAACTGGAAACTCATACCTTTTGATATAAAATAACAAAGTTCCACACTAAAGCAAAATCTCAATCTTAACCAACTCAGGAAAATCCTAGACAATAGTAGTCACAAACCTCTAACTTGAATGGAATTTATAATATTTTTAATGGATAATTTAAAGTTTGCAAAACACTGCTCATGAAAACTTCCAACAGTAAAATTCTAAAGTAATTAACAGAGAAATATTAATGTCCTAAAAGACAAACAGAAAGCATTTGGAAGAAGAGCAGACTTTGATGGAAAAAAAAACAGATCATGTTCTATAGAGAAGAAAAGTATTCTATTTGGGGAAAATAAATGTTTGGTTTTATGCTGTTGGTCTATATTTTGATCTGTATGGAGTTTGCGGAAGGACTGTCTAAGAAAACAAGTAGGGAAATAAATGTAGTCCTTTGGCCAGAGAGCTATTGGTGACTAGGCACCTACAAGATGCTCGTCACTTTAGATATGTCATGTCGCTCAGTCTTCTCAATAACTCTCAGTTTTCAGATGGAGAAGCAAGCTCAGAGAGGCTAAGCTACTTCATCAAGGGCACACAGCAAGTTGATGGAATGGTCAGGAGTTAAACAAGGTCTGTCCAACACTGGCTAACATTTCACTACCCCATCCTTGTGTGGCAGGAGCCTCAGTGAGGAAAGAGAAAGAGCTGAGGGGACTGCCTCAGGCGTGGCCTGGCAGTATGAGTTTAAACATGCTCAGGAAAGGAAAGAGAAGAGAAAAAGCTGGAGGTCAGCAAGGAAAGCTGCAGATGTTCAGGACCCCAGAGGACAGCTCTGAGTGGGGAAAATTAAGCCCAGAGGAGGCTTTCAACCAAGAGTGATTAGCACAGTGGTGATAAGGAAGCAATTATCACTTAGGGTCTCCCATTGGATGAGTACAGTGTGAATCAAACTGGGCCACAAGCTGTGAGAGTGGCTCAGGCAGCCTCAAGAAGACAGAAAGACAAGTAATTAATTAGTTAGCAAAATAAGAGTTATAGTTGAGAGACAAGCACCAAGTATGCTTGGAAGTAGATTTTGTTTCTCTGGTGGTCTTACTGAAGGAGTTCTCTATTTATAAATAGAGATTTAAAAGCCTGCTTGTTCATAGTAAAAAGTTCAAAGATTCAACTGTCTATATATTTGGTGCATTAATATTCCCATATGAACATTTGGGAAACTAGCAGGAAGCATTAAATATTTACCTCTTCCTTTCTTAGTATTCTCTTCTGGTGAGAAGTAAATATAATCTCTGTGCCAAGGTTACCTAGTTAGGCCTCTTGGTAACCAGCTGCAGACAGCTAACAGAGCTGAGGCAAAGCATGGGAGAGAACTGGAAGTCTCCCTTAGGATTCTGCCTAAAACATGAAGCACTTTGAAAGTGACAAAACTACCGTGTCACTTGAAATCTTTATTTGCAAGTGCAGTTTACAAAATGGTAATAAGCCTATAGATTTGAAAAGAAGTCAAGGTATTGAGATGTAATACTTGGCAACATAGATTTGACAGACTAAAGGGACTAAAATCTAGTCTTTGAGAGACAAATTAGGATGAGTGCTTCTAGAAATCCATCAGTTTCTCCATCTATCACCACCCCTCTCTTTTCCCCTTGCATACCATTCCTTCATCCACATAATACAGTTTCATTGTCCCCTGATGGGTTATTTTTAAAAAGACATAGGAATACACTTTTGAAGATAAAATATTCTGTCACAAATTCACCTTTCGCATCTGAGAAAATGCCAGATTTCACATCATTCCTGCATACACATTTAGATAAGAACCCCAAATTTTCCATTTCAGAAAAGCAATGGTCTATTGTTTACAAATGAATCTTAATTATCTTTAGTCCAATAAAAACTATGAACCTTTGTGACTATCTAGATAGCACTGACTTTCATGACTACGCAGTAATTCTACCTAATAAATATCGAGGCATAATTTTCATAACAAGTTAATTAAGCCATTCATATGAAGAAAGAATCAGGGAAAGGAGGACATTCCACCCGCCTGGCTAAGAATTTTTCCACAGTGAGAACTGCGGGGATAGAAATGTGATGAGAGCAGAATTAAAATAACATTAATTATGTTTTCTGGTTAAAATAACATATACTTAGAGTAGAAAACATACAAAGTACAAAGAATATTAAAACCACCCATAACCCTCCTGCCCAAAGTATATGAGTATATATAAGATACAAGCTAATTTTTAAAAACCACCTGATTGTCGATGAATTCCCACTGACCTTCCACTATGAAAAACGCCTCCACTTTTGCACACCCGAGAATACTGCATGCCTGGCAGGTGTACAGGCCTTCATCCTCTTTCCTCACCCTGCGGATAGTTAGGTTCCGGTTCCCATCTTTTAGCACGATGCCTGAGAAAGGGGGAAAATGATGGTTTTGATTTATGATGTGGTCTGGTAGAGTTTTTCAGGACAAAAAAAATTTTAATGTAAATGTTTCCCTTTATCTTGGGCTATTATCTAAGTCTAAAAAGAGTCATACAGGGTCAACTGCTGTCTCAGCACCCCTGGCTTCCACGAGAATTCAGCAGGCTCTGAAGACTCGGGTTCCGAGTGTATGAGATGAGCCAGACCATGGACAGTAATATTGCTTTCTGTTCTACCCAGAACAAATCAAGAAACCATATGGATTTTATACTGTATGACACTTCTAGGTGGAATCTAAAAAATAAAACAAACTAGTGAATATAACAAAAAAGAAACAGACTCACAGATATAGAGAACAAAGTAGTGGTGACCAGTGGGGAGAGGGAACAGGGGAGAGAGAGGCAAGACAGGGGGAGGGGATTAAGAGGTACAAACTACTATGTATAAAATAAATAAGCTACAAGGATATATTGCACGGCACAGGGGATACAGTCAATATTTTATAACTATAAATGGAGAATAATCGTTAAAAATCGAGACTCACTATGCTGTCCACCTGCAACTTAAATAATATTGTACATCGATATACCTTAATAAAAATAAATAAATAAATGAGTAAATAAATCATTTTTTTAAGAAAGAAATAATATGGATTTTAGTTAATATCTCTAGGGAAATTTTGCAGCCAAAAAGAGACCGACATGCTCTATTCTCACCTGAATCTTCCACAAGCGTCTCATTATCTTTGAACCACGTAATCTGTGGAGGGGGATTCCCAGACGCTGTGCAGGAAACTTCGATGGTTTCACCAATACTTGTTGTCTGGTTCTCCAGGTTTCCTGTGATCGTGGGTGCCATGCGCTCTACGCACACGCGCAAAAAAAAAAATCATAGGACCTTTAGTTATAAGTTTTGAAGTGGTTTTCATATCAGTAAACTATTAAACCATTTAGTAAACTGTTAATTTACTAAGCCAAAAATACACAGAGGTCGATAACTGGAGCATTCTTCATGGCGTAAAGTTAAATGAAACAAGTCAGTCAGTTCAGACGGATTACCGCATCTCTTTGAACATTCATATTAGTGATTCAAGCTGGTAATCACATCACAAAATAAAAGTTGTCACCCTTGACTTCCCTCCAAATAAATAAATAAATTCTAGCCAGTGACACACAAGAATTCTGCCATGTTTCTCTTGGAAAGTACATAACTTCAGTGTAATTCAACAAAGAATGCCTTATATTTATTTGGTACTTTTTACAAAACTCATTTGTCCTGTTTCTGTTTTTCACTATCAACCCTATGGTGGGCAGTATGAGCCTTATTTTGCAGATGAAAGGGGTTAAACAACTTATCCCCGTCCTTATAACTAAGTAAACAGTTGAACTCAGCATTTCCACTAAAACACAGACAAAACAATGATACTCTAAGGAAAGTCAAAGATTTTTAAAAAAATGAAGCCCATAGGTACTTGTTTAAATGTACAGGACAACTTTAGATTTAACCTTTCCTACAAATCATCAAAGTGCTGTGGAAATATCTTGTCCAAACCAACTGAACATCGAAAAGAATCCTGCTGGAAGAATCCACTTCAACATTTAGCAAAATTAGATTACCTCAATGGTGAACTACGCTGGGGCTTAAGCAAATGGTCTCTAGTCTATTTCCAAGAATAATTTTTGGAAAACAACTTGGGAGCCCTTAGAGAGCAAACCAGCTCATTGTGAGCATGTATTTCCTGGGCATGGCAAAGCCAGGAACCTCCTTCACATCTCTTTCTGAATTTTTTCATTAGCTTGAAACCAGACCAGTCACCAAGATGAACAGAAAAACCATGATCATATATGGGGTGTGATTTGAAGGGCCTTGGGATGACTTCACTCGAAAACATCTCTTCTTCTGACAACAGAGTCTCAACACTAGCAAAATCTATCCTAGTGCCTGTCTGAAAATACCTCTGAAAATATGTCAAGGCCTTTGAAAATATTATTCCTCTAAAACTTCGGTATAAGTTAGTTTATCTGGGCAGTTCCCCCTTCCCAACAGTTAAAAAAAAAAACAAAAACAGAACACATGCATCCTAGAAACTAGGAAGGGACACTAGGGAGAGGAGAAAATGGAAGGAGATAGCACAGAGAAACTCCCCAAATTTGACTGATTTTCCCAGAGACAGGGCCGTGTCTGCACAGATTTTGTGCAAGGCACGGGGTTAGAGGAGGTGTAGAGAGTGACTTGGTGTGGGATTTACAGAGTTTTCTGCTCACTAAAATGCTCATCTCATTGACCGTGAGCTGTACCACAGAGGTACAGGCACTGAGTGCAGCATCCCTCCCAGAGGCTCTCACAGGTCTTAAACAACCCCATTACCACACTCTTCAGGCAGCAAATGTTTTATCAAGCACGCAGTATGTGCCACTATGTTCTATGCCTGGAGCTCAGCAAAGAGTAAAACAGAAACAACCCCTGTCCTCATGGACACAGAGACCTCACTGTACTCCACAGCCCAGCAGTTGTCTGTGTTCTCACTCTGTCCGCCACTATGAACTTCCGGCACCCTCCTAGCTCACGGTAGGCATTCACAAATATGTGTCTATTTAAATAACTGAATGCCCAAGAATGAGGCAGAAACTTCCCTGGTTTAGGGGAATCCCTTGCAGATAGTAGTGAGTGACCCCACCATCAGGGTTGGAAAGAATGGGGTTATTTTCTCTTTTTAATACATCACTTCACCATGATTAGCTTCCTTCTGCCTTGAGGACTTTCTGTAAGATAAGTGCTCACCGGTCTACTTCATAAGCTGCTAGAGGACAATCTTCACACAGCCCCTGAAAGCATTACATTTACGGCATCCCAACTGCTTCTGGATGGTCCAGAGTTACCTCCCTACCTAGGACTGTGAGCTGCCTGGCCACGCAATGTCTTTTCTTGGTCTTCCTGTCCTGAGCAAAGCAGATGTAGTCTCCTTGGTCCTGCAAGGATGCATTCTGCAGCTCCATGATCAAAATGTCATTTGTGCTATTAGAGATCATCGTGGCATTCATTCTCCAAAGAGCATCCAAGTTCTTGCAAACAGGTGTGGGCAGCTCTCCCACATGGATGGGCAGAGCCTGTGGGCCAAGTTTGTACCATGTGAGGTTCTCAAACATAGTTCTGTCCGCGGAGCACCACAGAGACACGCTCTCCTGCTCGGTGGGCTGTGTGCTGGGTTGCAAAGTGATTTCAGGACCCCCTGAAATGTAAAACCCATGCTTAGGAGACAGTGATTTAACTTGGGCAGCACACTATTGCTTCCTTGTTGCCTTCAGTCTGCGGTAAAGCACCAAGAGAAGTGAAGCTCTGGCATTCCCAGACGATGGAATACAAGGAGATAACCAAACTGGACAATTCCAGATTCAAAATGTATTAGTCTACCAAACTACATTATTTGGAAATGTAAATGAATTCCTCAGATATATATGAAATCTCCACTTTGAGCTCTAAGCACGGTTTTTAAGATTTAACCACCCCCCCAATTCAAAGCAGATAATTATAACTTGGGATTTAAAAAATTAATTCCTCATTAATATATAACACTCACTGACAGGAAAACTATGTTTGTTACAGTGAATTAGCTCAGACTGAAATATTTTATTCCATCCAGTCAGCTAAAGCTGAGCCATAAAATTAAGATGGACAAAGTCGGTAGTATTGGGAAGGCACTGATCCAATGTCACTACAATTGCCTCCCAAAAACCCAACCTTGTCAGCTGTTCAATAGCAAGCGCATAAATGTTGACTGAACTTCTCTAAGCCAAGCACTGTGCTACACTCTGATGACAAAGACAAAAATATGATGCAGGACTTAAGCTTCAGAAGCACGTGTGAAACCATACTCCCTCTCCTGTGAAGTCAGATATACTGACTTCACGTGAGCCCAGGAGCTACCGGAGGAACTCTCCTTTATGAACAAAGGCATCAATTAGCCATCCAACTCCCCTTCCTAAAGCCACGCCACTCGTGGGAATGGCCAGGGCAACAGAGTATCAGACAGCCCAGCCCCTGGAGAGCACTTACTGGTCACGTGGAAGGAGATAACCCTCTCTCCTCTCCCAGCTTTGTTCACCGCTTCACATTTGTACAAAGCGGATACATTGGCTGCTTGGATAACAAGGGTACTTACAGTCTGTGAAAAAAACAAATCCCAGGCCATAAACAATGGAGGCTGTGTTTACGCACGTGCATTCAAACTAAAATTCAGCATCCCCACCACTGCTGCGACCTGCCTACTCCATTCAGACTCCAGCACTGACCACGCTCAAATCTGTGCAATTATAATTATGCTGGTGCAGCTCACACATCATACAAAATGAGCTTTGGAAACCATGGAATAAAGAATGTGTTTTAATACAACATCACATACCTTTTCTCATTTTCATGTTTATAAAATCAGAATTACCATACATCCTATGTACAGAGTTAATGGCATATGTGTTTTATTTTTCTCTGATACAGTAACAATAAGTCAATGGTGTTCCTAAAAGTTAATGGTGTTTTCAAACTGACTTAATATGCTAGTATTTTATCATCCAATTTCTTTGACGATCAATCGCCAATATTCCTCACACATTGATATTATTTTACCCTGCTTTCACTCCATCTTTCCATAAAAGAGAGATAGATTTTCAGATTAAAGAACTTCAAACTCACTTTGTTTTTTCCTTCAATTAGGGCAAATTGATTTTTGTTGACTTCGATTTTGTTTCCCCCCTGGAAGTCCTCCACGTTTCTCCATTCTTTACAGGTATGTGGGTTTGTCGTTAAGGCAGCTTGGCTATAAGAAAGAGGTAACAGATGATATCATGACTTAATTTTTCTTTAATTCATATCAATAGCAAGGAAAGGAGTCAGACTTCGGTTATTACGTTCTTAGAAATAACTTCCAACGCACCCTACCACGTTACAAGACTTGGCGCCAATTAAAAATAGGCCTCAGCAATGAAGGAAAAGGTTCTAGGTAGATTCATTCAGGATACAGGAGGGAAGCAGCTATTCTGGGAACAAACCTCCATTCATAAATTGGATCGACAAGACAATTCAAGTTAATTTAGTTCAAAGGAAGGCAAGGAAACTAAGAAGCCATTGGGCTTCTTAATCTCCCTGGGACTGTGGCCTTTGTGTAGGAAATGGTCAGCATCTGAGGAAGAAACTAAGAGAGGCCATCTCAAAAACAACAACAGGAAGTGAACTGCTTAGGGTGGTGGTGGGTGACTTGTTGTTGTTTTTTTTCCTAAGGATGTCTGGACTTGTGTTAGGACCTGATAAGCCGGGCCTGAGGCTCCGAGGTCTACCACTCCCTTGCACCCATCGGCACTTCCTCTGAGATGTACCTTCTCACAGATAAGGAGATTGTGGTATTCACCGGTTGATTGGCATAAGGAGAAAAACCAAAGACTGGCAATTAACAAAGTGAGCAAAGAAACTGCATTCAGAGAGATGGACATCAGGGCCAACCTGAAGAGAGAGCTAGCTAATCTCAAAGCGTGATACCCCAAGGAACGACATCTCCTAAAGACGTAAGCACAGAGAAAGACGGAAGGAGATTAAGAGTACCACTTGAGGGATAACCTTCTTAGAGATAGTCTTCTTGGCTTAGAATGGTGTCATATCATAGCTTGGCTATGTCCATCGACAGAGGAATAGATAAAGAAGATGTGGTACATATATACAGTGGAATACTACTCTGCCATATAAAGAATGAAATAATGCCATTTGCAGCAACATGGATGGACCTAGAGGTTATCATACTAAGTAAGCCAGACAAAAACAAATACTGTAGGATATCACTTACATGTGGAATCTAAAAATAAAACAAATGAATAAATATTTTTTTTAATGCAAAAGAGCAGGAAAAAAAAGGGTGTGGCCCTACTCACGTGGGCTGGTAGGTACACTCTGTTTCCAGCTGCCAGTACCAGTGGACGTGACTGGGGGGAGGAACGGCATAGATCGTGCACGTCAGCGTTTGGGAGGTGCCATACTGGTAAGAGTCCACGGGAGAGATCAGAGATTTCTCACCAATCTGGGGTGGGACTGGAGATGGGAAAGACAGCTTTTGAATTGTCAATCAGCTTTGAGGAATGGAAAGTAGAAGTTTTCAGCAACTAAAGCCTGTGTTTTTCCAAGCATAGAATTTTTGCCCCCATTTGCTTTTTCAAAGAACATCTAGATTTGGAAACAGGACACCTGACTTCTAGTGATACTCATGATAACAATAATAATAAACTAGTAAGTTGAGTGACTTTGTGCCAGTCTCGTCACCCTGTGCCTCACCTTTTTCTCATCTACATTACAGAGATAGTTCTCCTCATCCTCCCAATTTCACAAGATCAGACAAGGCTCCAGGAAGAAAATAGTTGTGAATAATACAGTAGGTACATGTATTATGTACTGAGCATTGTTCTAAGTGCTTTACATCAATTAATTCATTTACATCAATTAATTCATTTAATCCTCACAGCCACCGTTACTGTCCTCCACTTTACACGTGGGAAAAATTAAAAAGTGAAATGACTTGCCCAAGGTCACCCGCCACGCCTGCTTCTCCATCTCTCCCTCCTTCTTCCCCTTCCTTCCTTTCTCCCCTCCTCTCTCCCATCCTTTCTTGTTTTCGTCCCTTCCTCCCTCCATTCCTTCCCTGTCTTTTCCTCCTTCTCTCCCTTTTTTCTCTCTTTCTTTTTTTGGCTCCAAAGTCATTAATGCGAAACTATCTTCTCATCACTACCAACCTAAAGCCTCATTATACTTTCAAACCTTGACTTCTTTTTTTATCTTTGTTTTATAGAGCAGGGTAAATGCTAGGGTGAATCAAACGTTTAGTGACTTCCTGGATGAATGAGATAGAGTTATTCATTGTCCATTTTTATATCTTTATTTCTTGTTCCTTTCCTTCTCCCCACCCTACTTTTCAGCTTCCCAGCTTCTCTATACTCCCCAAACTCCTACACCCAAGTGGCTCCTAAGTGACATTTCTGGAACCTGTTATCTTTAAAATACTCCCCGAAGCTGATGTCCCAGCAAAGAAATGAAGCCAAGCTCAGCAGACATACAGAGCTTGGCAGGATATACAGGGAAGCACCTTAATGTCACATGAGAAGATCCTGAAGTTTTAATCTGCCATGACAGTAGAAAGCACAAAGAATTACAACAGAGAAGCATTTCCCAACCTGTGTTTGGAGCAAGATATTAATGGATGTATGGGGGAGGGTTGCTCTGGTCAAATAAGTTTGTTAAACCTTGGCTACTCTATGTCTCCCACCCACCACTGGAGAATGGCAATAGACTATGTCCATCAACTTAGCATCTCCCACATTTACTTGACCATGATGCCCTTTTCCTCCCCACCCGGAGTACTTATTGTAAATAAGTATCTTTCAGTTTGGAAAAATAAAGTTCAAATCATTCTTAAATCAAAAACTTAATATCTCCCCCTTTACAGCCTCAGAGTCAGATCCCAGACTTCTGTTGAAAAAAAAATTAAAACACTTCCAAGCAGCCAACAGTGTCCACCTGCAAAAGCCTTCTGCATTGGAATCTGCCTGTGCATCACTGATACATCAACCCCCAAATCAAACTAGCAGCTTCCCACAAAATCCAAGAAGAGTCTTAAACATTTGCATGCCAGGAGCACAATTCAAAGGTACTGCAACTGGAGCCTGATGACTGTCCCTGTGGGCACTCTTATGTCACAGCATTTAGCCATTGGCTGCACCATCTACTTTAGGCTCGAGTTCGACCACCAAATGGTTCATTCACATGGCCTCTTAAGCAGACATGTCCAGAGCATACTGCCCCACATCTCACTTCAGCCGCACTGTCCTGGATCATTTTTATACACTGGAGCTACTCATGATGTAAGTGAGGCAGAGATACCAAAGGAATGGTGGCCTGGCTCTTCAGGAGGACATAATCATACTCTTTATAATAGATAAAGAGAAGGAAAACTGAATGGACTCACCATTCACAACCAGAGATACCACGTGGCTCTGTTTCTCCTTTGAAATGGGATTGGTAAGGATGACAGTGTAATTTCCTGTATCTTTTTCACTCACTTCCATAATGGTCAGTACGTGCCCCACTTTAATTGTGTGATTGGACTCAATGGGTCTTCCATTTTTATACCTGTGGGGAAAAACAAATCCCAGAAATGAGTCCGATCTAAGGATCTGCTTTCACGTGGAACAAGGCTTTGCATTTATTTCCAGTCGTTACCATTTTATTTCTGGAGGAGGGTAACCAAGGCACTTCACAGGGACTCTGACACGGTCTCCCACGGTGGCTTCCACCAAAGATTCCATGCCACTACCGAAAGCAACAAAAGGTTTTTCTGGAAGAAAATAAAAATCATTTTTCTCATAAATGGCAACTTCTTATAAATGGCCATTTGGTTTAGTTTTTCATTTCAAGTGAAGAGTCAAAGACCTTGGGGGTCTGAGTCACTGCTGTTCAGAGAGTCCCCATCTCACCCTTCTACAGGTCCCACCCCAGGTTCTCCCTCACCTGTGGTCTCTACGTTAGCTTTTCTCTCTCCCCAGTCTGCGCCACAAGTCTACCGAGCACTCAGATCTCACTCAATTCAAGCATTTGCTTCTCTGTGAAGCTTTCCCTACGTCCCCCAGGGGACCTTGGGTCCTCCTTCTCCTCTGCTCCCATGACACCCTATACATACCTCCCATGTGCCCCAGGACTCAGTCCTCCGACCTCTTCTCTTTACCAACACCTTCCTCTTGTCAATTACACATTCCTCCTAAATCTATATCTCCTGCCCCTGACTTCCCTGGGTTCTAGGTTAATATATTAAAGTCTCCACTTGGATGTTTAGTGGGCACCTCCAAATGAAGCCACCCAACCCTGTGTCCCCAAATCCTACTCCTCTTCCTATCTTCCCTGTCTCGGTTAAGAAAACTACCGTTCACTCAGTTGCTCACACTAAAAACGCAAAGGTCATCTTCCATTCTTTTTCTCTTATACCCCGCAGCCAGGGAATCGACAGGCAAACCCTATTGGCTCTATCTTCAAAAATACATCCAGAATCAGGTCACTTCTGACCACCTCCACTTCTACCACCCTTGTCTAAGCCACCCACCATCTCTCACCCAGATGACTGCAATTAGCCTTCTAACTAGTCTCTCTACTTCTGCCCTTACTTCCCTAAAGTATTTCACATTAAAATAACCCACATAGTGAGCCTATAAAAAACATAAGCCAGAGCATGTCTCTCTCTGCTCAAAACCCGTCTATGCATTCCCATATTATAAAATCCAACCCTTTATGAAGGCCTATAAGTTGGATGCCATACAAATTATCATCTAAACTGAGACGTTTATGTGAGTGAAAGAGAATAAATGGGAAATTAAGTTATTTTCTCAAAGCCCCACAGAAAGTAACTAAATACAGGTTTCCCCAATTGCAAGGCCCATGCTTATTCAAGGAAGCCCCTCAGCCTTGCGATCAAATGAAAATTTTAAAATGATCTTAGATAATAACCCTCTGCTTACTATAGTGATAATAATAATAGCAACAACAAGTAATACGTAGTGAGCCCTTACTACATCAGTTCATCTCATCTTTAAAGTTGGGATTTGAACCCAAGCTATGCTCTTGACCTTGAGGTCAAGTGGCCTTCCTAGCAAGAGCTCAAACACACCTTCTGAACGAGCAAAATAGGAATCACTAGCTGACCTAAATTTATTGAAATCATCTCACTTTTCAAGGCAGAGCATAATTCCAGAGGAAATCTTAGCTTACCATGGACCCTGATGAATGTGCTGTTCCTCTTGGTCATGAGCCCACTGGAAGCGGCACAGGTGTACCATCCTTGGTCACTCCGGGTTACACCATCTATAGTCAAGGTGCTCAAAAATTTCTTCATCTCACTCCCAGACTGGGTTTTTAGGTCCCGGTTTACAAGTTTCTTATGCTGATGCTGAAAAAGAGTTTAGTGAACTTCCAAAGTCCAGAATAACATTCCCTGGTAGCTTCTAGATACCCACAAAAGTCTTGGCCTTCAGTGAACACTATTTAATGCTAATAATAGATACTTCTGAACTTTTATCATCATGCTGATGACAAATACATTTGGTTTCAGGAGAAATAAATAGAATCAACCGAATCAGGCATTTTAAAACCTCACATAATGGGAATGAGATCAATATAAACTGCAGAAACACAAGGAAATATGACCACTGTTTAAGGAGAAGTCTCATGCCACCTCTTGAAAAGAAATTCCCTTAAAGGGAAAATAGATCAAGGACTTTGGAGAACAGAGAAATAATGCAACCTAGAAAGACATAATCCCCTAAAGAAAACTAATCTTCACAGCCTGGACAGAGTTCTTGGTTTTGCATCTTTTTTTTTCCATGGGTGCTGTATGTCCTACAGTTTTCTTAAAATGTGTGTGTGTGTGTGTGTGTGTGTGTGTGTGTGTGTGTGTATGTGTTAGTGTAAGTTAAGGCCCTTACATTTTATCTGGCCAAAGAGGTCCCTATCTCTCTCAAGCAAACGTCGCTGGAGCTTATTATCAAAGTATTTGGAGGTCTGGCTTTGAATTGTTAGTGTTACCTTCAAAGAAGGGTATTCCCAGTTGAAGTCAATCCCCACATTTAGTTCAGTTCTTGCCGTACAATTTAAGACAAGCTTCTCTCCAACAGACAGCTCAACTCCGTGAGGGGGGCTCAGAACCACATCATAAATCTTGTATCCTGGAGCAAGTAAATTGGAAAAACAGAAAGTGAGAGGGAAACCAAAATCTATAACTTGGCACATATTTTTTCAGACACGATGCAACTTCAAAATGTGTCACATCATTTTTCCCTGAGGGCCTCCCCAAACCTTGGTTAACTCCCAGGAAAATGGTCTACAGAGATTCACAAAGCAGCCCTAAAGGGATCTCAAAGATGTTGTAGCCCAGTGGATAGAAAAGCAGTAAAATCTGAGAAGTCAATAGTCAATGGGGTTACCAAACTTTCCATAAAATAGGTATAGTTAAAAGATTTGATGCCAAGCAATGCTCTGAACATTGAATTTTCCAAAAAAATACGCTCCCATAACAGAACTCTTATTCATCCTTGGTCTTGGTAAGGAAGGAGAAAAACCTCAGTTGCACATAGGTTTACTGGGTAGAGAAGAGCAGATGTAATGAATTGCTTAACAACAAATCTTGAAATAATATATTTCTCAATATCTCTTGTCCTCCAGAATCTTAATATAAGAAGCTAATCTTTATTGTCTGACATTAATGATACAGAAAGGAATTGTCCTCTTACCTACAACCACAACTATGTACATAATAGACTGGTAACTTTCATCATTAATTTTTGCTTCACAGAAGACCATGCCAGCATAGCTGATCATGTAGCTGGGAATAGTGAAGCCTTTCTTGCTGTCCCAGGAAATTCTGTTCCCATCAGGAACAAACCTCTTTTCTGGATACCTCTGGGTAGAAAAAGAAATATCAAATATTTAATCAAGTGCTATCCAAAAGTAAAAACCATGAACACTAAAGAATTCATCTTATTTTAAGAATACAAATTGGTTTTATTTATTGTCATTTTGACCCTTCCTAAAGTTTCCTTTAAAACTCACTGTTGACTTAATGCTATATAATGCATGTAATATATATATTTATAATATATATAATGTTATAAACAGGCTACCCATCTTAATACTAGCTTAAAATTATGAAAGGGTAAGAGATGAAGAAAGAAGATGTAACTTACTGCACAAAGTGACACATTGAGGTTTGAAATGGTCCCCAGACACGGAATCACCACAGTTTTGTTTTTGTTCTCAGTGATGTACACAACTCCATGTTGGTCGCTGACAGAAGCAATAAACGGAGATCTGTAATCTAAAAGAAAATGTAATTCCATTAGTTAATGGCATTTACTAGAAAAGTGGGTCATCTTTCAGGTTCATAAACTCTAACCAGAGAAGTAAACTATTGGGAAAGACATTTCACACTAGGCAAAGGAATCCAGAGGTAGGTCTGCTGGTAAATATCTGGCTCCAAGGTTATGTTACAGGAGGGGTGTGTGTGTGTGTGAAAAATCTGGAAGAAAACTCCCAGAATGAGACTGGCTCCTTTTGTACTGATGATCAACAAGTAGAGTGTACTTTATAGGTTCCACATTTAAGCAGATTGATCATTACAGTTTTTTCAAAGTGAAGGAGCATACGTCTTCATTTTCATATGCACTATACATCTTTCATGTACATAAATTTTAAAGTAAATTTAAAGTTAAACCTGTATAGTTTACCTACTGAGTTTTATTGATGTTAAAAAATTAATGTTCTCTCTCTTAAGGCAAATAGTGTAACTGTCATGAAAATAGGTTAATGGCTCCCAAAGACTCTTTAAAGTAAAGAAATAACTAACCATTTTTAATTCAATAATTCAAGAGAAAGTTTCATGTGAGTATTTTAAGATTGTGAAGACTAGATATAAGATTCTTTATATAATAATGTTGAATAGTTAAATTGTTTATGTTTACTGTTTAATTGCATTTAGTTTAAGATTCAGCAATCATTAATATCTTCAATGACAAAAACCTGAAAAGCCACCATGGCAAAGACTGAGAAAAAAACAAAAGAGATTTTAATGCCGTTCAAACATTGTTCGTATGATGTTAACACGCTGCTGGGAAACAACTCCTTTTCCCAGAGATAGAGTTGATGGGTATGAAGCCATGCTTGAAATCTCAGAGAGATAATGGTTCATGCCGCTCTCCCCAACACACCTGACCAAGCATTTTCAGAGCTCTTCAGGATGGTTGGTTCAAGTAAAGAAAGAGTTAATTAAACCAAAGGGGAGAAAAGCAGCTAATTCCCTACAAGAGCAGAAGTTTGATTTCCCTCCCAGCTGGAAAGCACAGAAAGGCAGCCAATCCAGCCACCACATGCCATAGCCATTATCTTACGAGAACAAGACCCACTTCCCGGCTCCATCCATTGCTGGAGGTAATGGGGTCAGAAGACTAAGGAAGTAAGGTGGGGACCAGAGAGGATATTAAAGGACCGTCCATAGGGAATACTTCAATGTTTTCTTTTCCACTGTTAAACTTCATGACCAAAATCCTGGACAGCTCACCTCCTAGAACACCAGGCTTAGACGGGAAGCAGAATTTGATGGTATACTCAAAGACAGGCAGGGTACAAATAAACAGTGCTGGGGATTGCTACTTCTTAATATTACCTACCTTTCATCTGCATGCTATGAAATATTACATAGCTTGCTTACAGAGCAAGTCTTTGGAAGCTAAATTAACCCCTTGACGTAAGACTAAAGCTATTCAGTAAATCAATTCTATTTCAGTATCCCAAAAAGAGGAAATAAACAAAAGAAACCCAAACAACCACCCATCCTCTCAAAATAAAATATTTACTGTAACTCATGAAATGAATTTTCACATGTCTCCAGGTTTCCTGACTTGGGGAGAAGGAAATAACGAGATATTATGGGAGAGGTTCATCTTGTAGTATTTCCAGACAGCCTGAAAGCAGGAAATCCTTGCAATCTTCTGAGAAAGCCTGATCTCCCAAGACTGCCAGATCAAAAGGAGCCAGAAATTCTCGAAGATCTGAGCCTTGTCTCTTTCAACTTCTGCAGAGGGGAGGAGGAGAGCACGAAATTCTACCTTGGATTGTGCTTACCCTGGGCAAAAGAAATTCTCAAATATTGTGCAATTCAGAAGTGACATACGTTATTCTGATGTGGTCCCCATTCCTCCCTTGCACTGACCATATTGCACTACTGAAATGCAAATGGAGATATGCAAGTGTGTCTCCCAAAGCTGATGAAATTCCTGTTCTGTAAAAGATGCTTCTGGAAAAAAGTCTAAGCCATCTTCACCTGCTTCAAATTCTCTGGGATATACAGAGGTATGTCAATGTATAAATAAAATGTCTAAAAAGCTCATCTTTACTGAAAAGAAAAATATTTAGTATATCTAAGCAAAATACTATACTATAGACTTATACCCACCCAAGTTATATGATTCATATCTCATTAGTTAAGTCAGGTTTTCTTAAGTTAACATAAGATTTTTGAAACACGAAGGAAAGAATAATTCAGATTATAAATGCTAAATCCATGTGACATGGAGTTTACCCTACATGGATGTTAAGTTGGCCTCCACAGTGTAAATCCCAAATTGCAAACTATAGAAAGATGGAGCATGTCATCCAAGATCTCAGACCACACAAGCAAAGGAAAGACACACTGCCCTCAGAAGGTCTTTTGAGACAGTGACTTTATTTGCACAAGTGTATGGAAATTGTATTTTATAAAGTTTAAGTGGGAAAAGAAAAGTTCCTATGAACAAAAATAGCTCCAGAGCCTTTGGCTGATTCCCTGTGCATTCTTGGGGAAATCTCCGAATCTGCTGTAGATAACCTATCTCTCCACAGAAACCTCTCTGTAATTCTCCCCTGAATCTTCCTTTTCGAGAATTTCAGGGTTTTTTTTTTTCTCAAACATCAGAAGACTTCTTATAAATCTCCATTGCCAACTGTGAACACAGATTTCCCTTAGAAACAAAGATCAGAACCAAATCAACTGGGCAATAGTGTAGCAAGGCCCAAGCTGCAGAACAAATCACTGAGTCTTGTACTCAGAGGAGGCCTTGGGAGGGAAGAATTTTGTAGATTCCTGTTGGCAGAGAGCCTTTAGAGCGAGCCTTTGTTGTCCGGATTCTTCTTTGCACCTGTTGTGTTTTGTAACTGGTAAATTAACTTGGGAAGTGAATTCCATTTAACCACTTACCTTGAACATACACATAGACGACGGAGGCCATGTCAGTGTCCCGGTAGAAGCACTTGTAGGCTCCAGTATCATTTCCGATCACTTTTGGAATGGTGAGCATCTTACAGAAGACGCTGTCACTGCAATCCGTCACCTCCACCTTTTTCTCAGAGCCGCTCTGATTGTTGGGCCAGAGCCAGTCCAAGTCCCTCTGACCCCTGAAAAATTCATTCCAAGCAAGTATTCAAGTGAAATGCCTATGAGACTGTTTCTAAGAAAATAGAAGTTTTAGTTCTCAAACTTATACAAACTCCTCAACAGACAGATTCATAGCCTTCTACCAACAATGACAGATTATACGGACAAATGACAAAAAGCCAGAGTCTCAGCTTCAGAAATCACTTATAAGGATTCCCGAGTTTTCTATTACTTATTTCATTCATCCAACATATATTTATTAAGCATGTGTTATGTGTCAAACGTTGTTGAAGACTGGGAATACAGCAGTGAACAAATCAGATAAAAATCAATGCCTTCACGGAACTTCAGTCTAGTTGGAGGAGACAGGCAGTAAAAAAGTAAGTAAACTTCAATAAAGCTGAAACTTTTAAAAAGTAAGTAAAATATATTGTATAAAAGGTGGTGATAAATACTATGAGGAAAGTCTAGAAGATGCAAAGAAATAAGTGAAGAGTTCTAGAGGGAGGGGGCTTGGTGAAGTGGGCCGTATAGATATCAGGAGGAACAGAGTTTCAGGCAGAGAGAACAGCCAGTGTCAAGGCCCTGGGGTGGGTGCCTATCTGGAGTATTTGGGGAATGGCAAGGAAGCCAGAGTAGCTAGAGAAGAATGGGCAGTCAGGAGAGTAAGAGGTGAGGTTAGGAAGGAAGGGGATGCAACTGTCTAAGGGCCTCGTAGGACCTTGGAAGGATGGCATTAAAGCACAGATTACTTTCATTGCAGCATTTCTCTACAAAGCCCCAAGGAAGACAGTCAACATCAAGAAGAATGTAACATCACTGACCCTTCTTTAAAGAACTTGAAATTTCCACGAAGTTGCAGCTACATTAATGAAGTTACTTTTAACACACTCCGTTGTTTTTCTGGGGACATAAGAGGAGTATATATAGAATCTTGGGGAATTTTAAATAACCTTTGTTGTTAAGGGTGGGTAAGAGGAAAATCTGCTGAGAAATGCATCTTGAAGTAGCAAAGCTAAGCAAACGGCACCTGTTACTATGTTTTTCCCAAGGGTTGGGTATTGGCGACCTACCCTTGATAAGGCAACTAGGGTATCCTTTACACTCGGCAAGCTAAAACAGATCTGTGTCACTGTGCTGAACACTTGGCATTCATCAAGCAGAAACAATGGCAACAAGCTCCACAAGGTTCTTTGTGGACGATCAGCACTCTTCTCAGGGGGCAAGGTCACCTCTACCCACCATCTCTGCCAAAACCACACTGGTCCCAAGAAGCCTCTGGGTCTGTCATGCATAATCACTACATTAAACCCTGAAGTCTTCTACTTTTCTTCCTGAGGTAGGGGCTGGAAAGCAAAATTTAAAAGCCTCCTCTTCTTCTCAAAGAGGCCTATTTCCCCAGTTAGCAAAAATCAAGAGCATGACTTCTTGCTAGCTGGTGAAAGAGACATGCCAGAACCTCAAGCCAGAGCATGACATGCACTCAGCAGTATTAATGACTGAATATAAAATTGCTACTACAGTCAGAATTTTACCATAAAATAAAGTTCTTGAAAAGTGCTAAACAGATGTCTAAGAGCCATTCTGAGTATAACAAATATGTCCCCAAACTTCTTTAACTCTAAAGATTTCATTTATTCATTCAATATTTATTGAATGTGTATTACATAATATATGCTAGGTGCTATACTGGTTATTAGGGTGTGTGTGTGTGTGTGTGTGTATGTGTGTGTTGGCAGAGGGTAGTAGGAAAAAAATGCCAGCAAAATTGTACAGAATTTTCCGGAGAAGACCTTCCTCATGTTTTCATTATTACATTAGTTCTTAGAAACCTCACTACTTATACACAATTACGACAACTCTATTATAATTCTGCTGTATGGAAATTATTTTTTCTTTAATAAACAATGATATTTGACACAGGAAATCTGAATCTAAAATGTATCCTTACCTGCAAGTAATTTGAAGCGTTGTGTTAGCCATAATTGTAAGTATGTCTTTTTTTATGCTGAGCCTGGGTGGATCAAGAGAAACACTAGACAAACCTAGAAACAAATTAAATAAATGAATATAATTGCCACTCAGACCCAATAGGAAACACCTTCCATAAACAATGCACACTCTATACTTTAAAAGGCCTCTTCAGCAATTCATTGTGTAAAACTTGTGAATTTACTCTTCACCATTCCCAGTAAAAGTTCACAAGCTGTGTCATAACAGGAAGAATGGGCAGATGGTCATAAACCAACACAACAGTTCTGCAATTCATTGAGCGAGGGTGGAGTTCCTGTTTTCCTGCATTGCCAACTTCAAGGTCTTACAAAAGGATATGGGACATTGAAACCAAATGAACCTTCATCTGATGATCTCACTCCCCTGGGAAAGGACCCACTGACATTTCTTATAAAACATAGGATGCACACATTCGACTAAATTGCTGATTAATGAATACTACTTAGAGAGATTTCTATATAGTTCATCCATGTACTTTGAGGGGGGTGGGAATGTCCATGACATTGTCTCATTTTCCTTTATCAATTTTCTAGTGCACTTCCTCTGGTAACTGAACTGCCAAGGTTGAAAGACTGTACATTAGAACTAGATGAGAGGAACTGAGGAAAGAAACATGTTCCCATGTCATATAACATGCATATACTTTTCCTCAGAGAACAGAACCTAAAAAGGGTAATGCAGGACTTCCCTGGTAGTCCATTGGTTAAGAATCTGCCTGCCAATGCAGGGGACATGAGTTTGATCCCTGGTCTGGGAAGATCCCACATGCCGCGGAGCAACTAAGCCCATGCACCACAACTACTTAGCCCCCGCTCTAGGGCCTGCGAGCCACCACTACTGAGCCCACATGCTTCGGCTACTGAAGCCCGTGCACCTAGAGCCCATGCTCTGCAACAAGAGAAACCATGGCATTGAGAAGCCTGTGCACCACAACGAAGAGTAGCCCCCGCTCGCCGCAACTAGAGAAAGCTTGCACACAGCTACGAAGACCCAGCGCAGTCGTAGATAAATAAATAAATAAATAAATAAATAAAAATAAGTTTAAAAAAAGGGTAATGCTAATGAATTACAACTGGGGGATCTCAACTTACTGATCAAAGCGCTGAGCTTGTCCTGACACCAAGCTTGGAACACAGGAAAAGTGTCCACCTAAATATACCATGGGACAGATTCCTTGCCATGGGTCACTCCACAGCAAGAAGACTGAGTTCTCTGCCAACTAAATGCAAAGAGCTACCAGGTGTTGAAAAAGCATCGGAGAAAGAAAAACTGTCCACCATGTTAGGGTCTTAACTCACATCTAGATCTTCAAAACACCACCTTAAAACGTGATTGATGCTGGGTAAGCACCCAAGCTTCATATGATCCTTTACTCACATCCACTAAGAACAAATGACTCTCTAGGCCTAAACTGGGATTGACATTGTTGGGCAAATAAAAGAGTATTAGCAAATATGAAAGAGTATGAATAAATAGAGTATGAGCAAATATCCAGTGTAAATATGCAGAGCATTGAATCTGTGGACCCCAACATGAACAGCTGCAGGCAGGATGAACAACTGATCACTCGTGTTCTCATACACTCACTCAGATGTGCAAAGTAGGTTGCTGTAGATGTGTTAATCAATATTAAAAAAATTTTTTTTTAACTGGAAATTACTTTATATCAATAAATCTCAGAAACTAATTGGCGTTGGAACTGCCATGAGTTTGGGGCAGTGGTTCTTAAACTTTAGCATGTGTCAGAATATGCCTAGGCCTACAAATCTGCATTTGTAGGTGACGCGGTCATACATGGTCTATGGGCCACTGTTGGATGGCTATTGGTCTGGGTGGTCATGCTAAGTTAATCAGCAGAGCACTTTTCAATATGAAGGAAATAACTGCTCCCAAAGTAGGCAAACAATAAAGCAAAGTGTTTAAAAGCAAAAGAAAAGTCTTCCAATAATGGAGTCCCATTTTGTCTAACAGAAGGAAAATGAAAATAATTCATTTGGATGAGCACAGATATCAAACTTGACTGGGAAACACTAGGTTGAGAAACATGTCAAAAACAGTAACTTAATACAATTCCCATGATGACCCAAATGAGAAAGAACCCATTATTTGGGCACATTCATGTGAGAAAAAAATGGTAGTAAAGACTAAGCTCTAATTAAGCCAAGCTCACCCCACCACAAAAATAAGAGATTCTTGAACCTCTCTTGTAAATCACTGCCACAGATTATCTCACACTCTAGACACACTTTCCAATGTTAAAAAAAAAAAAAAGGTTCTTCATTCATAGGGAGCCAAAACAACACCATACTATTCTAGAGACATGTCTCCAACAAAAAACTATTCAACAAGGCTATCAATAATGATAACTTCAAATTCATATATGTAGACCAACACTCAATTTCTTTTTGCTCCAATAAGCTTCATTCATTTTCACAGGCAAGTTTGAGTTCTGCTCTTCAGAAAGTTCTAAAGAAATAACTCTAAGAAGTACATACGCTGCTACTCAATAAAAAGCTCTTCTATGTTCAAATTCCATAGCCAAAATTAATTCATTTGTGCACTATTACCCTTCCAGCTCAAAGACAGGAAGGAAAAACAACAGTGCCTCTGTCTCTAGAATTTGATGGCATCAATTATAGCCCAATCCAATTAAGCAAGTCACACACTCCAAAAGGGTAAGCTCATCATTATATTCAGGGCAACCCGATTACGGTTACTACTGCTGTGCTATGAAACACCCCAGGCTTAAAAGCAACTCACTTCTTTGTGGGATACAGAACAAACCACAAGTTCCAGACCTTTATTCTCTCACCATAAAGGGGAAGAGAGAGGTCTTGTCAGGGACAAATGAGTGTTCCTGGTGGAGCTGGCCTGGATGAACCAAGTCATTATTCAGAAAATTCAGTAACTATAGACAGATGATCTTGTTACTGTATATGTGTGTGGGTGTCTTAAAAAAAAAAAAAAGACATGTGGTTCTTAATTTATAAGGAATTTTCGCCTGAATCATTTTACCTTTTCTTCCTTTTCCCCCCTCTCCCCTTTCTCACCCTCCGAAGAGTGGAAATCTGGAAATCAGCAAACTGGCTACAGAAAAGAGATTAGAGAGAGAAATGCGAGAGAGATGAGAAGGAGAGATAAACAGAGAAGGAAAGAGGGATGGGGGAGAGAGAGAATTTACTGCATCAAGGGCATGCGTGTTCCTAATCTTGAAGGAGAGTGAAATTTTAGACGGCAAGGAGAGTGGCGAGTGGCGCCCAATCTAGGTACCAAATCCCTCAGAGTAAGTTTTCAGAACGTGAACTTCTGACCATGTGCTTCTCCGAAAGACCAAAGCGCTTTGAAAGATGTTAAATTGTTTTACATAAGAAGGTGACTATTACTTGGAGACACTTTGGGAAGCTGTCACAGCCCCAGGTCCAAGCCCCAATTCCCCTTTCTCTCTGCGAGGAGAGCGGCGTCCTGCACCAGGAAGAAGAAAAAGTTTCCCTCTCCCTTAGACCCCACCTTATCCAGTGGGTGTGTATGTGAGTTCGAACCAAAAGGGAACAGTAGACCGGGCTCCCGGTTCGACTCCTACAGAGGCAGAGCTAAGCGTACGGTACCGTCTGCCGAGGCGGCTCGCGGCCCCCTAAGGGCTTCCTTCCCCGCGTCCTGGCTAGGATGGTGCGCGCAGCCGGACAACGTTTCACCGCCTGTTCCCGCCTGCGGGGGCATCTCCCGCCTGCGGGGGCACCTCCCGCCTGCCAGCCCCAGGTGCTTTCCCACTCCCGCCTCCTAAGAGCACGGGTGTATCGGTTCTGCAGGACACGCTCCAGCCCAGGCCCTGTCGGAGGCCAGAGTCGCGGAAATGGAACTGGGCTCAGGAGACCACCAACTCGCTGCGTAATCTTGGGCCAGTCACTGAGCTTCAGTTTCCTCTTTGGTAAATGAAAGAACACAGTGTGAAGTCACTTTCACCTCTCCAGCTCTATGACTCCGAGTTAGGTCCGGCCTCCAGGTCCTCTCCGCATCCCTATCTCTCCGCCCGTACCCGACCTCTCCGCTTTCCTTCTAGGGAGTGGGCTCCTTACCCACAGAGGCAGCCCGGGTCTCCACGCAGAGCCACAGAGCAAAGGCCAGCAGCGCCTTGCTCTCCATCCCGCACCTCGCGCCGGGCGCAGTGCCCAGAACTCGCCGGCGGTTCTCTCTCCCTGGTCCTGCTCCGCGAACAAGGCGCGGAGGTGGAATGCGCGCCGCCGCGCAGGGCTCCCGCGCTCGCAGGGCGTGGGTGCCCCGGCTTCGGCCGCGGCTGCAGGGGCGTCTGCGGGTGCCAGTAGGAGAGGGTATCCCGGCTGCCAGACAGCTCCGGGCTTTCTGTAGCGCGCAAGTGGTAACCCGCGCGGGCAGACGAAACGCAACCATACACCTCTGGCTCTCCCGGGGTCCCGGGATTCAGTGCTGGGTGGGAGCCAGAGCCGAAACTCTAGAGCGCGGGGGCGGGGCTATGCGGGGCGGGGCTTCCCTTCGCAGCCGGCCCCGCCCCTCAGCCGGGTTCTGTGAGTGGACCCGGTGCTTCCCACGCCCACCACATCTCCCCATCTCCCCACTTGCCCTGGACTGCGTCTGGCCCGGAGTGGCCCGAGGGTGAACGTCCCGGGCGCAACCGCTCCATTTCTGAAAGAAGATGTAGCCCATAACGGGTTCTGAGCCACTCCAAGTTTCAGTCGGTGGCCGCCCTCCCACCCCGAGATGTTGGGGAGCAACACGGAGTGCGGCGAGGGACACTGCGCCCTCAGGAGGAGCGCCGAAGTCTGGGGCGGCCTTGGCTCTGCGCGCCTCTGAAGTGGCTGGCGGACAGGCTGAGGATCAGCGGCAGGCTGAAGCAACGAGGCAGAAGCGGATACCGAGCAGAGGCGAATGCAGGATCGCAAACTGCGACTCCAGCCAGTATGAGTGTTTTGCTTGGCCAGCACAGCTGTAGTTTAAAAATCTGAATCTGAATGCCTGTAGTACGAATATTCACTTGCCCAGCTCTCCGAAGTTCCCACTATTTCCTCTTACACCTGACGGCTTCAATTGTTTTTAAGATACCTGCCTCGCCCCCCAGTGCATTTAAATTTGAGACCCTCCCCCTCTACCTGGCTTTCTCCAAAAACCTACCTCAGGCCTCCGGGGAGCTGGAAGTACCCAGGGCTCTGGAATATCCGGGTCTCCTTGAGAAAAGGTTTTGTCCACCGGGTTACCCGACCAGGAGTCCGTCGCTTGACGCTTCCCGGGCATTTTCAGAGCAGAGCTTCCAGCCAAGCTCCCCTTAGGCCGCGGGGAAGGAGGCCCGCAGCAGCGGGCTTCCCTGGAGACGCAATGAAGCAAAGCCCAGACCCTGTCTCACTCTGACAATGAGACAATGAGTTACTGCCCAGACCCTGGGCACCCAGAACACTCTGTACCAAACCTCCCAACTCTCTCAGCAGGTGTAGATTCCTTGTGGCTCTGTAGACTCTCTTGTTTCCTTTCTAACCACATTTGTTCTTCTTTTCTCTCCATCTGTCCGCACACCTGGGAAGTGACAGACGTCCCCTAACTTCATTAAATGCGATCTTCCAGATCCCTCCGTCTCTTACTTCACAGGTGCTTTTAAATGACAACTTAAAGGACCATCCTTCAGGGAGATGAAGAGGTAGAAATATTTTATTTCTACATCTAGTCCAAACTCCTCCTCCTGAAATACACATTAATGTAAAGTGTTTCTTCTCTTCTGCTATTTTTTTATATGTACTGTATTTACTCTTCTACTTTGCCGGGGTGACAGTTGAAATGCTTTAACTCTGAAATATAATGAGTGCATTATGCTTAAAAAATCTTTTTAATATGAAAAGGTTTAGAATGAAAAGTTCTTCCTTCGGCAGAGGGAGGCATTTTTACCTTTCCTTTTTTCCCAAGCAAATTCTATGCACATATAGGTATACGTATATCATGCTCCTCCTTCCACAAAGGGTACCCTTGGTATAAATACTGCTTGAGTGTTGGCTTTTTTCACTTAAAAATATAACTTGGAGGTCATTCTACATCAAGCTTTAGGGCTCCATCTTGTTCTTTTTCATAGTGGCATGGTGTTGCACTGTATAGATGCACTAATATTTAATCTAGGAGGTATTTGTCAGGGCCAGGGGTATACTTAAAAGAAACTCCTCTCTTCCTGCAAGTAAACTTAGCAAGGAAAACAGGATGGGCTCTGGCAAAGTTGGATAAGGGGGAGGGAGATGGAACCTGGTTTGGAGCAGGCAGTTTTTCTCCGTCTCCATCTCCAAACAATTCTTCTCTCTCAGCTTTATTTACAATTCATGACACTTCCTCTTCCACGTCTCACTTAAGAAGATAGTGTCTCCTCTGAATGCAAACCAGAACCTGCAGGCCCATGGTAATAGCCCCCTTTAGAAGTCTTGGAGGAAATGATGCGTCTTTGATGGCCACAAGACCAGAATTTGGCAGGGTCTCAATGAAATCAGTCTACCACATTCCCTCCCACACAGCACTAAGAAGTGCCTTGTGTTCATGAAAAATGACAAAGTCTGGTGGGGTTTTTTTGTTTTCTTTCTCTTTTTTTTTTTTTTTTAAGTCTGTTCCATGTGCAACACCCCCCCCCCCCCCATTATCTGGCACTGCTGCAAAGGAGTGATTTGTGAGTTAATCAGACAGTACAGGTAAGATCACCACCTATCAAAGTAGGCAAGTGTGTACAGTGCCCCGTAAATGGTATTCAGACACCTTTGGGGGTGAAGCAGCCAAGAGTGGTGCTAAGTACACAGGGGCCACACCGGCTGGGCTTGCCTCCCAGGTCTACCGCCTTACTATCCACATGATCTTGACCAACTTACTGGTTGTGTATCTATGAAACACAAAAGATGATAATAATACCTTCTCCCTAGGGTTTTTGCAGGAATTGAATGAGTTACTGCACATAAAGCCTGACCTAACACCTAATAAGCACAAGCACCTAGCACATAGTAAGCACGCAATGCACAGTGGGAAGCATTGTGCAAAGATTAATTATACTATCTCCTTCATGTTGCTAAGATCTGAATGGTAAATAAGGCTGATTTCTTCAACAACAGTTTCCGGTCCTACTACATGCTAGATATTACAGGAGAGACTAGGGTTACAGTGGTGAACGTGAGCAGAAATGAGCAGTCCTCACAATAGCTCCACCCAGGGCAAATTTAACTTAATCACAGAGTGCTCTGTATCTCCAGCTGTTTCATCGGGCTTTGTGCACAAAGAATATAAATTGCTCATATCATCAAAGCATACTGCATAAATTAAACTCCACAGTGCCAACTTCTGTTCCATCGCCACCAGTATTTTGGACTTCATATCTTAAAAAAGTAGATACGAAGGCTAGCAAAAGGTTAATAACTGCGGAAGTTGGATGATGAGTACATAAAGGGTTCATTTTACTATTCTCTCTACAGTTACACATTTAAAATTTTCCATGATTAAAAAAACCTGTTTTAAGTAACTATAATCAAAGTGCTGGCCGGTTTTGTATAATACCATTGACTTTTCCATAGTCGGTCTTGACATTACCTCTGGGAAATGGTTGAAGCAGGGAGGCAGGTGGATGGGAACTTGCACTTTTTACTTCATGTATTTCTACAACATTTTGTCAAAATGAGAAAGTGTAACTTTTACAAATAAAATATATAAATCAAATTTCAACTCTCCCTTCTAGTGGCTGTTATAGTTTTCAAATATTGCCATTTGTTGATTACGTATTTGCATGTCACTTTCTCCTGTTTATTTCACTTAATTTGTTTCCAATATTTGTTTATGCTCTAACTTACCAGAGCCCTGACTACCTTGCCAGATGTTGGCTGGATTTCATAGCCCATAGTACTCATGACTATCATGCGCTGGGAGATCCTGAGCACCCTTTATCTCTCATTATCCACCTTCCTTACACACCTATGTGTATTTTTCTGTGTGACTTTTTGTGTGTGTGTGTGTGTGTGTGAGACTTATTTTTAACTTAAACTTAAAACATATTTGTATGTTCAAGGAAAAGAAGGTTTTGTCACCACAAAGCCAGGCTTGCCTTGGATGTTTCTATCAGTGTTTGGCTTCATTCATCAAGTCTTACATTCTAATAAAGATAAAACAAACTTCCCATTCTTTTGGTGAAACAGAACTTCATTACTTGCCACCTGCACAGGAAAAATCTCAGTTACTATAAATATGCATGCCTATGTGCCCTCCCCAAACTCACCCATATAGTTGCTTGCTATATCTCACAAGGATAAATATAACAATTTTTAAAAGTGGAAAGTATGCAGGGAATTTAAGTAACCAACTGAAAATCCACATAACACCAGAGAAGGATGTTAGAAAATAATAAAAGTAGCCAACACCCACTGAGCACATTCTGTGAGCAGGTACTGTTCTGAATGCTTTGCTGCATCCTTTGCTTCATCCTTGCAACATCCCATGAAGGCAGCAAGCACTGTTAGCAATTCTCAGTGAAGAAGAAGAGTGAAGACAAGGAATTGCTTACCCTTAAGTAAATGCTCCTTTGCCTTCCTAAAAGTCTTGCAAAAAAGAAAAGAAAAAGTTGTTTTATCTCTTTGCAAACAATCAATGCATAGTTTTCTTACCATTAGTTAATGATTGGTTAAAAATCAAAACACTCTTTGCTTTTTTTTTATGATAATAATAAGAATAAGTCGATTTTTGGAGCACTTATTATATGCCAGGTATTTTCTTTCGCTTAACTTATTGTAATGTTTACAATAACTCAGTGAAGATACTATAATTATTTTCATATGGGGGTGGGGGGTGAGATTTGAAGGTTTAAGTAACTTTTCCAAAGTCCCACAACTATAAGTAGTGGAATCAGGACTTAAAAGCAGAGAGGTAGTAAACATCCAAGACAGACGCCTCCAAGCACATAGTTTTTTTCTTTCTTTTTTTTTTTTTTAAGGGAATAGTTTAATATTTTTATTTAACATACTTCCCTTCTTTTTTTTTTAACATCTTTATTGGAGTATAATTCAAGCACATAGTTTCTTGATGAGGACTGGTCTCCTTCAAGGGGTGAGGCTGAGTCAATAGATGCCATTGGCTTCCTCAGCCTCTCCATGATGATGGCTTCCATTTTCCTAGGTGGATGGAAGGCCAAGGGTGACATAGGAGAATCACTCTGCGACAATCAAGGCAGAATTAAAGGCAGGTAACTAGATCTCCCTCTCCCCTGCCCCAGGAACCCCAACCCAACTGGATCTTCACCTTCTTACCCCTTCAAAGAGAAGCAGTTGCTCCTATGTGCATAATCACTTGGGCATTTGGGGTATTTGTTTTCTGCCATGGATTTTTTTTTTGTCCTTTAGTGTCTTAGAAAACTTTTATTTGACCTTCAATACCCAGCTCAAATGTCCTTCCCAAGTAATGTGTTAGCTTTTTATTCAATTGCCTTCTTCAGTTGAGATCCTCCCAGAAAAAACAGGCAGAGGTTAAATCTTACTTGAGCAGGTGGTTGAGTTTAGAAGGATGGTTGTTAGGGTATAATAAGAATGGTGAAATGCATGACGTTGATGCATATTTAGTAAAATGTACCCTGTACATTACACACTTATCATGATATGTCTAGTTAAATAGAGCTATCATCAAAAATACTGTGGGGTTCAAATGCTATGTACTAGCTATGTAAAATGTACCTTACAAATCATTCTTAAATTCACATTTAAATAAGTCATACACTTAATAAATATATCCAGAGCTATACTGAATTTATACTTTATCCTAGACCAATTAATTTGGACTATTTTGTTATTCACAGAGCCAGGAAATTACTTTCCTTTTCCTATATACACACAGCACTTTTATGATATGATATATGATAATATGACTATGTTTATGTGAATGTTTCTCCCTCAAAAGCAGGAGTTTAGGTCAAATCTATTTTGTATTTTCAATGCCTAGCACAGTCTCTGTGCATCCTCTCTTCTCAATACTTTGATAAAGTTCAAATAATTTTTATTATTTCCATTTCTGCTGTTCTTTGTTTCTTCTGCACTTTTTTCCCCCTCAGAATCACATGCCTCTTGGGTATCCATCACAATTATCTTTACAGGAAGCAACTTACTGGAATAAATAGAACCATACAACATCAACATAGACACAGAGTGAAAAAGTTCTTAATTTATTAATCAGTGGAGATTGGAGTTTTGTATTTTTGAGTAACGAAGAAAAAGAAAAAGAGCATTTATAAGGTTTGCATGTGCTATACAAAAAATGTGTGTCCCGAACTTTATGTCTGTGCCCTTTGCAGGTTGTAACCATTTTCCAGTGAATTAATGTCATCTCCCCTCTTAAAAGTTTCTCAAGTTTTCAAGGAACTGAACAGTGCAAAAACAAATGCTTTTGTTTCCTAGAGAATTATTATAAGTCACTCGTCCCTCACAGAAGAATATAGCCACTTCCAGTTTAGTTGTATTAGTATTCAGTGCTTTTCACATTTCTCCAGAATAAAGATAGCATTTTCCAGTAGTGTTGCTTCACCAGCAATGACAGCTAATCAATGGAAGCAGAAAAGTTTTATGGTCTTTGTACAGAAATTTTGTTTCCAGAGTTTGCAAAACATTGGTGAGGAGTCCCTTGAGGCACAAATTAAAATTCTCTTTCCGTGTGTTTCTGAACATTCACTTCTCATACGTTACTGCTTTGGTGAACATAATAAAACCAAGCAGAACAACTCAGCAAGGAACACCTCACACAGAGAGACAGTTTTAAATAAAGTAAAAAATACAACTTCAGATCTAACTGATAATCATCCCAAAATTAGTCAGGCTGGTTATAGGCAGATGAAAGGCCATAAGGGAGTCATTTCATGCATCTGACCACGTAATATAAATAGAAGTTCCAGATGTAGAGAAAATGAGTCTTGTAACAAAGCAACACATAGAAAATATTAGACACTAAAATGGTCTTTGGATTGTATACAAAAACACTTAGATTTCCTTATCCTAAGAAATAAGGACCTTGACCTTGCTTCTTCCTAAAGCTACTTGGTTTTTGGTTGCTTTTACCATTCCTCATTGTGAAAGTTCTGGAAAGAGAGAGGTGATCCTGCATCTTCTCTTCTCAAATACAATAGCTTCTTCTCAGTTTTGACTCTACCCAGCATCTCCAGCACATCCATCCCATTGCCCACCCCATCTTAAAGCTCTGTCTTTGCTTGATTCTCATTACACTGTACACGCCTACCTCTCCAGCCAATGCCTTTCACTGGCTTAAGCTCCTTTGCTCAACCTTAAACACAGGGAATCTCCAAATCATTCTTGGTCATCATCCCTTTTCCTCTTCCATGACTCTCTCAGGGACCTCATTCCTCCTTGTGCCTTCAACTGTCTTCTCTATGGGGATAACATGCAAAGTTGTGCTTTCCAGCTCTGGTTTCTACCCTAGCTCCAGACTCTAACCTCCAGCCCTTCCTGGATATCTCCCTGTGTACGTCCCATGAGGCTCTGAAATTCAAAGTGTACAAAACTGAACACTGTTTCTCTTACTCCTGTACTGCCTCCTGCAGCACCCTCAAGTGCAGTCCTTCCAAGTGCTTATACCCCATACCTTGCAGCTGTGTTACTCCCCTGACGTTTTTCTCCCACCCAAACCAATCTTGTCTACATTCTTTATATCTCTCATATCTATCCCCTATTTTCATTCACCAGACTGCCCTGATTCATGACCATTTTGCCTTTGTCCTGGAATTTTCCAATCCATCCATCACTCTGCTGCCAAAGTTATCTCCCTAAAACACAAGGTTCATCTGTCCTTTATCTTTGACAGTTGGCATTTGCACACAGCATAAAGCCCCAAACCCTGAGCCTAGTGTTCAAAGCTTCATTCCTCGCCTGCTTCCTGTTTTTCCAGCTTATCTTCTAGTATACCATAGACATACTCTATTTTCCAGCCATATAGAGTCCACTGGCCACTTCCAAAAAATGCTTTATACTCTCTCGTCTCCAGGCTTTGCCCAATATATGTTCTCTTTGCTTAGAATGTACTTTATTCCAAGATCTGCCTATAGGAGACTGGCCTCCATTTAAAACCAGGCCCCAAGAAGTCTCCTCAATCCCTACTGCTGCACCCCTGGCCAACTGAATTACTCGTTCCCTACCTGCAATAGTTAGGATTCCTTGGATTGTAAGCAACAGAAAAAACCAACTCAATCTGGCTTAAATGTATAGGATCATGTTGCTGTAAGTTCTGGGCTGATTTCAGATAGTTTTATCTAGAATCTCAGTGTGTCATCCTGCTATTTTTCTGTATAATTTTCTCAATTCTGCCCTCAGGCTCACTGTAAAAAAAAAAAAAAAAGGCTGTATATCTTCACAGCACACTGTCCACAGAAAATTCTTTGCCAGAAGCTCTTGAGAAAAAATGAGGAAGACTCTGTCCTCAGCAAACATTCTCTTGCATCTCATTTGCTCACCCCTATACCAGTTACTAGGGGCAGTATCTTAGTCCATTTAGGCTGCTATAACAAGACACCACAGACTGGGTGGCATACAAACAACAGAAACTTATTTCTCACAATCCTGGAGGCTGGAAGTCTGAGATCAGGGTGCCAGCACGGTTGAGTGAGGGCCCTTTTTGAAGTTGCAGACTTCTCATTGTATCCTGACATGGCAAAAAAGGCTGGGGAGCTCTGTGGGGTCTCTCTTATAAGAGCACTAATCCCATTCATGAGGGCTCCACCCTCATGACCTAATCACCTATCAAAGGCTCCATCTACTAATACCATCACCTTCCGGGTTACTATTTCAACATATGAATTTTGGGGGACACAAACATTCAGACCATAGCAGACAAGAAGGATGCGAGTAGGGTTAGGTTAATCAGAGTCCACCTCTGTAATTAGGAGTGGGGTCAATAACATCAAAACCACATCACTGGGGCTTCCCTGGTGGCGCAGTGGTTGAGAGTCTGCCTGCCAATGTGGGGGACACTGGTTCGAGCCCTGGTCCGGGAAGATCCCACATGCCGCGGAGCGGCTGGGCCCGTGGGCCACAACTACTGAGCCTGTGCAGCTGGAGCCTGTGCTCCGCAACAAGAGAGGCCGCAATAGTGGGAGGCCCGCGCACCGCGATGAGGAGTGGCCCCCGCTTGCCGCAACTAGAGAAAGCCCTCGCGCAGAGACGAAAACCCAACACGGCCAAAAATAAATATAAAAATAAATAAATTAATTAAATAATAATAATAATAAGGGAAGGCTGCTCTCCAATTTCTTTGTTTTTTTTTAAATTTTTTATTTATTTATTTTATTTATGGCTGTGTTGGGTCTTCATTTCTGTGCGAAGGCTTTCCCTAGTTGTGGCAAGCGGGGGCCACTCTTCATCGCGGTGCGCGGGCCTCTCACCATCGCGGCCTCTCTTGTTGCGGAGCACAGGCTCCAGACGCGCAGGCTCAGCAATTGTGGCCCACGGGCCCAGTTGTTCCGCGGCATGTGGGATCTTCCCAGACCAGGGCTCGAACCCGTGTCCCCTGCATTGGCAGGCAGACTCTCAACCACTGTGCCACCAGGGAAGCCCCTACTCTCCAATTTCTAAAAAAAAACAAAACCAAAAAAAACCACATCATTGAAATGGGGAAGGGACTGTTTCTCAAGGAAAAATCTGAAGGTTTTTGTAGAAAGTAGGGGGATATGAATGTTAAGGAGACAACCAACTAATGACTACTATATTCCCCATACTCCAAGAATACATTATTCTATACCTGTTGTAGCTATATGATATCCTGCTTTATATCAGATTTATTTGGTCTCTGTATCTGTCTTCTTCATTATATCGTGAGATTGAGGACCAGTTTAGTGTAGCTTTCCTGGCTGTTTTTCTAACCTTCCAATTAATTGAAGACAAGCCTTTTCGGTCTTCTGGAAATATTCCCCTTTCTTCCAATGTTATCATCATAACATATCATAAAAATAACTATCATTTATTAAGTCAGGCCCTGTTGTAAGCACTTTACATGTGTTGACTCCCTTAATCCTCACCACTGTCTTACAGAGTAGGTACTATTATTATCTTCACTTCCTAGATGTGTAAACTAAGGCTCAGAGAGGTTAAGTAACTTGCCCACTGCCATGTAGCTTGCATGTGGTAGAGCCAGGATTTGAGCCAAAGCAGGATGAATCCAAAGCTACACTCTAAAGCAGATTTGTGCTAGTTCATCTCTCAAAAAATACACCTCTTGGTAAAACAGTCACTAAAAAGCTACTTCTTGTCTTTCATCCCTCCCATCCCAAGCATCACTCAATATTGCCAATTCTCCTTTCCTAACATATTTGTTCTTTCTAATTTATTCTTATATTAAACTGACCATCAAGTTCTGACCATCTCTTGGCTCAACTTCTAGAATAATATACTTGAAAATCAATCAATCTCATGTGTTGACCCCAAACTATCCTCCTAGTCTCTACACTCTTCTTCCTGACCTGATCTCCAATATCAAATAGTTGATATCTTTCACCTCATAATCATGTACCATGAGGAACTGATGTTGGGTCATATTTAGAATTGCTCCTGACAATAATTCTTATGAGACTGCATGTCAACTAACTCCTTGATGCTGTCCCTCCCAGGAAACGGAACTCACAGAACTATAGGGGCCCTTAAGAGATTATTCAACTCAGTCTCCTGTCTTTAGTCAACAAGTCATTAGCCACTAAAGACAGGTCTTGATTATTTGCCTCTTGAAGAAATACTGAAAAGATTCTTCACAACCACACTCAGCAGCACAGAATCTTTTCTAGCATGTGACTGTGACAGAGTCTTCCCAAGATGTCAACACCATGAGGTCTCACCTCACACTCTGTACCCAGAAACCTGCTATAGTACCAGAGGCCTGCTCCTTGAGTACAGATGGCAGATTTCTGAGCAATCCCTATTCATTCAGCAAATTATTAATTTACTTTTTTTTTTTTATTGCTTTATTTATTTATTTGGTTGCCCTGGGTCTTAGTTGTGGCTCACTGGCTCCTTAGTTGCGGCTCATTGGCTCCTTAGTTGCAGCAGGCGGGCTCCTTAGTTGCGGCATGCATGTGGGATATAGTTCCCTGACCAGGGATCGAACCCAGGCCCCCTGCATTGGGAGCGCGGAGTCTTATCCACTGCGCCACCAGGGAAGTCCCTAATTTACTTTTTAATAGCAAGTGAATTATGACATATCTATGCAAACACCAGAATTTTAGACTGTCTAAAAGTAGTTGAACTAGATATACTGTTCATGTTTTTATTAGAGGCTTTATTGGACATTTATTATTTTAGTCTTATTTATCAGTTTATTAAATTATTTTATCTACTTTTTTATTTATTAGAGAATTTATTTATTAACAACAAAACAGTGGTTCTCAATCCTGACTACACATTAGAATCTCCTGGGTCTGGGGAGCTTTGAAAAAATACTGGTACCTGGAACCATCCTACATCAATTAAATCAGAATCTCTGGGAGGAAAACCTGACCAACAGATTTTTTTTTTTGCATTCGAATGTGATTCTAATGTGCAGCCAGAGCAGAGAAACATCACGTTAAACTCTTGTTCATGAGAACAGAAAAGATCCTTCCGAAACTTTAAAAACATTATAGCTCCAGGACGATTTCATGCATTCGGTACTATAGTCACAGTGAGATTTCTAAAAAGTATAAAAATATGTGAGAAATTTTAAAAGTATAACTCATAAGAACAAAATTATTCTTAGCAAACTCAACGTTATTAAAAATACTTTTATTTTTCAACCAAAAAAATATGTGAGATGGCAGTACATTTTAATGTGTTTGCCATGATTCAGGGTGAGTTTTCCAAAAGTAAGAGCACCTACAACATAAAAAGATCTTAAAGCCTCCTCAATAGAGTATTTCAAATTTTAATTCAATATTTACAGCTTGAAATGTTCCTAGCTACTGCTGAAGTAAATGTCAAGCAAGTAAAAGAGTCTGAAGTCAACAGTCTGGTAACAACAATTCATTTTGATACAAAGAATTACAGCTTCAAAAAGAAGATAAGCTTTTTATGTTTATTGAGGCAACTCTCCCATTCTTTCTGAGTTATGCCTTTCGATAAATGCTATTCTGAAGGAAAGAACTGCCTGGGGGAGGTTGGGAAGGAGGAAGACACCCAAACTGAGTTTCAAGAAAGATGAATTATCTAAATCAGTTTCTCTGATCTAGAAACACTGCTGAATGCAATGCAGTATGTGACGTTATCTTTCACCCTTCCTTAGCTCCTAAAATCAAAAGCCAAATTCCAATGAATTGGAGTAACATGTAGCACTAGCTCTTATATTCAGTTATAAGAATTCTTCGGGGTCTAAAATGAGGACCCCAGACTACAAACATCTCTAAAATTCTTTATGAGCTCGTGTTTCAAAAAGTTGGAAAATGTCTTTATGTGTATGCTTGTGTACAGAAAACAGACTGAAGATATACACATCAGAATTTAACAGTGGTTATTTGAGAAAAATACGGAGGACTTAAATGATCTTCAAGAATCACAGAACACTTTTTACACACATATGCAGAAAAGAACATTGTTATATATACACTACCAAATGTAAAATAGCTAGCTAGTGGGAAGCAGCTGCATTGCACAGGGAGACCAGTTCGGTGCTTTGTGACCACCTAGAGGGGTGGGATAGGGAGGGTGGGAGGGAGACGCAAGAGGGAGGGTATATGGGCATATATGTATACATATAGCTGATTCACTTTGTTGTACAGCAGAAACTAACACAACATCGTAAAGCAATTATACTCCAATAAAGATGTTAAAAAAATAAATTAATTAAATTAAATTTTAAAAAAAAGAAAAGAAAAGAAAATTGTTGAAGGGCACACATGAAACTTAAAAATAATTACTCCTGAGGACCAGGATGGAAATGGTAGATAGAAGAGGTTTCATTTATTACTCTATGCTCTTTTATATTTTTTAGTATTTTCATTGATAATTGATCATTTAAAATCATAATTTAAATAATAATAAACATGTATATTTTGGATTTTTAGAAAGCTATTAAAGGCCACCCTCATCCTCTCTAATTTGAAGGTATCTTTATTTTTATTTTTATTTTTATTTGTATTTTTATTTGCCCAGGTGGGTAAGAGAATGTGAACAGAAGTGCTTGCCCTTCTCTCTCCTGCTTAGAGGGCATGGAGTAGTTCTCCTGGAATACTCCCTGTTTCCTCATGGGTTTCATGGTGGTGCCAAAGCAGGAGCTTAACCTCAGAGAAGCCATAACTTATCAATAATAATTCATTTAAAAAGTTCAAATGAATTATATACCTGCTGTCCAAAATGTTTCCTTATACATTATCTCATTTTCTCTTCCAAATAATCCTATGAGACTCGGAAATTTCAAGTATCGTTGACAGCCCACACAGCGAGTAAATGGAAGTGCCAGGATTTAAATCTACATCTTTCTGGCTTCACAAACCAGTGTCCTACAATGGAAAGAAATTCAAATCGTGAAACAATCAGGAAATTTGAACAGTAAGTGGATATCCATTTAAGTTGGTAACATTTCTGCTGATACAATCCTTCTTAAAACTCTGTAGTTCTCCTACAACTCTTCTTGAGATTCACTCTATTAGTCAAAATCCACATCTGCAAATCTCTTTGAGGCAAGTGTTTCTCTACCTTGGGCTTCTGCTGAAACTGCTGGGGGACAATGGCCCCCCAGGTATCTTAGAAACTCAATTGTTTGACCAAATAATCCTAAGGCAAGACCTTCAATCGTTCTGCTAAATTTTCTGCCTCCAGGATCCAATATTTTCCTTCTAGCCCTCACTGGCAGGCTTCTCAAATGCCATCATGATTTTGCTAACAACCTCAGCAATATTCTTTTTTTTACATATAATTTCTTCCACACATACATACTGTAATAGTTTAAATTTTTTGTATGGAGAAGTTTCAAGATACAGGGTTTGGTCCATATTATTATTTTTTTAATTTTGCATTGATCGATTGCAATTTTTCATTGATGCCTGTTCAACTCTTCAGCATACATCCTTTCTTCATAATAAGTTCCTAAATAACTATTCCCGTGACTGAAAATGGGGAAAATCCTTCAAAATATATCCCCCATAACTGTGAAGGGGGAATAATCTTCAAAATATAATAGGTGATTTTTCACATATATGTGAAATATAATAGGTGATTTTTCATATATATAAAATAATACCTTACGTGTAAAGGCTGCCATTGTTTTTTTTTAATCGATTTCCTATGGAGTAACGTACTGTATTTAGTTTCACATGGCTTGTTCTAAAGATATTTTCCTCTTCCAGTTTCCCATATTTGTTTGAAGGGGAAGTACAATGATGTAGTGGAGGAGTGGGAGCTCTGGCGCCAGATGAACCGAGATTAGAATCTCAGTTCTGCTCCATGGGCAATTTTAACTGTGCTCAGGCCCAATTTTCTTTCTTAAATTTTATTCTACTTAAAAAAAAATTTACTGTGGGAAGAACACTGAACATGAGCTTTATCCTCTTCATAGATGTTTTAAGTGTAGAATATAGTATTGTTATCTACAGGCGCAATGTACAGCAGATCTCTAGAACTTATTCATCTTGTGTAACTGAAACTTAATTCTACCAAACATTTAAAGAAGAATTAACACCAATCCTTCTAAACTTTTCCAAAAAAAAAAAATTGTACAGGAGGGAACATTTCCAAACTTACTTTATGAAGTTAGCATTACTCTGATACTAAAGCCAGACAAAGACACCACAAGAAAAGAAAACTGCAGGCCAATATCCCTGATGAACATTGATGCAAAAATCCTCAACAAAATATTAGGAAACTGAATTCAACAGCACATTAAAAGGATCATACACCATAACCAAGTGGGACTGATCCCTGGGATGCGTAGATGGCTCAACATATGAAAATCAATTAATGTGATACACCACATTAACAGAATGAAGGATGAAAATCACATGATCATCTCTTCAATATCCCTTAGGTTTTCACTAACAAGCTTCTCAAAGTTCTTACAGCCTCTTCCAACTGCTGCACTTGAAAGCCGCTCCCACATTTTTAAATGTTTATTGTGGCGACACCTCACTTCCAGGTACCAAAACCTGTGCTAGTTTTCTATTGCCACATAACAAATTACTCCAAAGTCTAGTGGCTTCAAACCATAGGCGTTTATTATTGCAGAGTCTTTGTGGTTCAGGAGTGTGGGAGCAGTTTAGCTGGGTCTTTCTAGTTCCAGGTCTCTCATAAGGTTACAGACAAGATGTCAGCCTGGGATGCAGTCATGTGAAAGGCCTGATTAGGGCTGAAAAATCCATCTCTAGTGTGACTCACTCGCATGACCATGGCAGAAGAATTCAGATCCTCATTGAACGTTGGGAGTCTCCATAGGGCCAGGGCTACTTGTGTCCTCAGACATGGAAGTTGGTTTTCCCAGAGCAAGTGATCCAAGACAGCAAGGTGGAAGCCACAGTGTCTTTTATGACCTAGAACTGGAAGTCATATATGACCGTGTCCACAATATCCTATTACACAGTTCAGCCCTATTCACAGTCTGAGGACATTAATACCCAGGGTTTAAATACAGGAGACAGAGGTCATTGGGGATCATCAAGGATTTGACTGTAATTTCTCTTATTAGTGTTATATAGTTTTCAGCATTCAAATCTTCACCATATTTTGATAGATTTACCCCAAAGTATTTCGTGTTCATTGATGCCACTGTAAGTTCTAATTTCCAATTGTTTTTTTGCCACTATATAAAAATACAATTATTTTTTGTATTATCCTAGTAACCTGTGCCCTTGTTAGACTCACATATAAGTTCTAGTAGCTTTTTGGTAGGTTCTTTAGGATTTTCTTTGTAGACAATCATGTTTCTGTGAATAAAGACAATTTTATTTCTTCCTTTCTAATCTGTATGCTTTTCATTTGTTGGCTTCTTATATAGGCTAGGATCTCCAATATAACATCAAACAGAAGTGATAAGAGTAGACATCCTTGCCTCAAATCCATGCTTGAGAAGAAAGCAGTCAGTCCCTCATCATTAAGTATGACATTATAAGTTTTGCATAGATTCCTTTTATCAGGCTGAAGAAATTCCTTTCTAGTCCTAATTTATTAGACGTTATTATGAATGTTGTATTTTGTCAAATGCTTTTTCTGAATCTGTTGAGACAATCCTATGGTTGTTCTGGCAAATTGCATTTATTGATTTTTGAATGTTGAACCAAACTTGCATCCCTGGGATAAACCCCGCTTGGACATGATATGTTATCTTTTCTATATATAGTTAGATTTGGTTTGATAATAAAATTTTTTAAAATCCATGTTTAGGAGGGATATTGGTCTACTTTCCTTGTAATAACATTTTCTGGGTTTTTTTTTTTAAATCATGGTAAATGATTTAGTTGGGAAGTGTTCCCTTCTCTTCTATTTTTCTGGACCATATATATTTACAGGTGAAATGATACCATCATCTTAGATTTGTTTAAAAATAATTTGGAATGAAGGGAGGGATGAATGTGAATACAGATAAAATGAGATAGGCCAGGAGTTGATAATTACTGAAGTTTAAAATCGGTATATTTTCAATATAAAATTGAAAATTTTCAATAATAAATTTTCAATAATAAAATATTTTCAATAATTTTCAATAATAAAACATTTTCTCTTAGAAATGTGTCCTTTCCACAGCTCTATCCTACTTTCCAGTGAATATGCTAGAGAAAAGGGTGCCCTAAAATTTCAGCAAAGAGTGAAGCAGAAGCCCAGACGCTGAGAGTTCCCAAATCATTTTAAAGACTGTCCTGACCATTAGCATCCAAATGTGTACTAAGAGGAGAGTAGGATAAATCAATTATAGCTTCAGTTTAGATGTAGGATTTATGACAGTCTTAATTTCTTGGCTATTTCTCCAACTTAGCTTTGAAAAATTCTATCCTGCAATGCAATGGTTGTCAAACATTAATGTGCACGAAAATCATCTGGAGGGCTTCTTAAAACACAGATTGTTTAAGGCAGTGAAACTATTCTATGTGATGCTGTAACGGTGGATTCATGTCATATATTTGTCAAAACCCATAGAACGTACACCACTAAGAATGAACTTAATGTGAACTAGGGACTTTGGGTGATCATGATGTGTCAATGCAGTTTCACCAGCTGTAACACATGTACCACTCTGGCGGGGGATGATGTTGAATATAATCCCCCAACTGTAACTATCAACACCTCCCACCAGAGGCTGTATGGGTGGACAGGGGGTATGTGGGAACTCTCTGTACTTTCTGCCCAGTTTTGAGGCGAACCTAAAACTGCTCTAAGAAAATAAAGTCTAATTAAAAACCAACAACAAAGACACAGGTTGTTAGACTCCATCCTCAGAGTTTCTCATGCAGTAGATGTGGGTAGAGCCCCAAAATCTGCATGTCAAACAGGTGCCCGGGTGATAATGATGATGTTGATCCAACAACCATGAGAGAACTTCTGCTTTAATATAAAGCCTCAGATTTCAGAAATTCCAGCTTTCTCACAATTTACATCCTGGATCCAATCCAAATAGAATATTATTTAGTTCACAAGCTACGCTGACTCTCAATTCTGTTTGTTTCATTTTGGCAAACTTTGTTTGAATACCAACCATGTACCAGGTCTTCTGCTAGCCTCTGGAGATACAAGGACAAGGATATATATTAATGCATTGTCCCTGACATTGAAGGTTTTATAGTCTGATGTCCTTATCTTTAATCCTATTTATTAATTTTATAGAATATTTTGTTTAATTTTTATCTAAGCTGTTTCATTTGAAGTAGATTATTTTTACATTTGTTTTGGTAAATTAAATTAACAGTTGAGTTCAGCTGGTAGTATAAAATATTACAGGGTTTTTTTCTACATCTTGGTCTTATAGTCCAAGTGCTCCTAAGCTTCTCCCAAAAGAGACCTTAGAAATCATCTCATTCATTTGCCCACCCCCATTTTACAGTTGAGGAAACAGAAGCCCAGAAAGATGTGACAACTTTCTCAGGGTCACTATGGTAGTAAGTGACAGAGCTAGAACTACATCCAAGTAATTGGACTCTGAATATGGTCATCTTCCCATGACATCTGGCCTCATGACTTAAATTCCAACATCAAGGAAAATTATGGATTCCCATATCTAGGAAATAATTCACAAATTTCAGTGGAATTTCATGATTACATTAAATTATTGATGATCTTTGTGAACTAAAGGAGACAATGTGGAGAGAAAAAGATGAAAGACTGGAGTAGTGGTGGTCATTGTCGTGATGGCATTAGTAGTTGCAGTAAAGTGTAGCAGTAATAGATGACTTCTTATGTGCTGTGTACTGTGACTTTCTTAGAACACTCACTCTTCTCAATAAACCCACGAGATATTTACAATTATTACACCTATTTTACAGATGAGGAAACTGAAGCACAAAGAAGTATAGTAGTTTGCCCAAAGAGACATGGCATTTGCACTAAATTCTGTCTAATGGCCTTGAATATATTAATCCCCCAACTGTAACTAAATTCTGCCAGGAGGAAAATTTAAGTAAGATTTAACCACTGTATAAAGATTCATAGTTCTTCAAAGCCCCCAATCCTTTTTGGATAGCTTAACAACCTTCCAAGACTGAACCAGGAAGAAACAGAAAATATAAACAGACCAATCACAAGCACTGAAACTGAGACTGTGATTAAAAGTCTTCCAATAAACAAAAGCCCAGGACCAGAGGGCTTCACAGGCAAATTCTATCAAACATTTAGAGAAGAGTTAACACCTATCCTTCTCAAATTCTTCCAAAATATAACAGAGGGAGGAACACTCCCAAACTCATTCTATGAGGCCACCATCACCCTAATACCAAAACCAGACAAAGATGTCACAAAGAAAGAAAACTACAGGCCAATATCACTGATGAACATAGACACAAAAATCCAAAAAAATACTAGCAAACAGGATCCAACAGCACATTAAAAGGATCATACACCATGAACAAGTGCGGTTCATCCCAGGAATGCAAGGATTCTTCAATATATGCAAATAAATCAATGGATACACCATATTAACAAATTGAAGGAGAAAAACCATATGATCATCTCAATAGATGCAGAAAAAGCTTTTGACAAAATTCAACACCCATTTAAAAAAAACCCTCCAGAAAGTAGGCATAGAGGGAACTTACCTCAACATAATAAAGGCCATATATGACAAACCCACAGCCAACATCGTTCTCAATGGTGAAAAACTGAAACCATTTTCTCTAAGATCAGGAACAAGACAAGGTTGTCCACTCTCACCACTATTATTCAACATAGTTTTGGAAGTTTTAGACACAGCAATCAGAGAAGAAAAAGAAAGAAAAGGAATCCAAATCGGAAAAGAAGAAATAAAGCTGTCACTGTTTGCAGATGAGATGATACTATACATAGAAAATCCTAAAGATGCTACCAGAAGACTGCTAGAGCTAATCAATGAATTTAGTAAAGTAGCAGGATACAAAATTAATGCACAGAAATCTCTTGCTTTCCTACGCACTAATAATGAAAAATCTGAAATAGAAATTAAGGACACACTCCCATTTACCACTGCAACAAAATGAATAAAATACCTAGGAATAAACCTACCTAAGGAGACAAAAGACCTGTATGCTGAAAACTATAAGACATTGATGAAAGAAATTAAAGATGATACAAAGAGATGGAGAGATATACCATGTTCTTGGATTGGAAGAATCAACATTGTGAAAATGACTATACTACCCAAAGCAATCTACAGATCCAGTGCAATCCCTATCAAACTAGCAATGGCATTTTTCACAGAACTAGAACAAAAAATTTCACAATTCGTATGGAAACACAAAAGACCCTGAATAGCCAAAGCAATCTTGAGAAAGAAAAACGGAGCTGGAGGAATCAGGCTCCCTGACTTCAGACAAAGCTACAGTAATCAAGACAGTATGGTACTGGCACAAAAACAGAAATATAGATCAATGGAACAGGATAGGAAGCCCAGAGATAAACCCACACACATATGGTCACCTTATTTTTGATAAAGAAGGCAAGAATATACAATGGCGAAAAGACAGCCTCTTCAGTAAGTGGTGCTGGGAAAACTGGACTACATGTAAAAGAATGAAATTAGAACACTCCCTAACACCATACACAAAAATAAACTCAAAATGGATTAAAGACCTAAATGTAAGGCCAGAGACTATAAAACTCTTTAGAGGGAAACATAGGCAGAACATTCTATGACATAAATCACAGCAAGATCCTTTTTGACTCACCTCCTAGAAAAATGCAAATAAAAACAAAAATAAACAAATGGGACCTAATGAAACTTAAAAGCTTTTGCACAGCAAAGGAAACCATAAACAAGACCAAAAGACAACCCTCAGAATGGGAGAAAATATTTGCAAATGAAGCAACTGACAAAGGATTAATCTCCAAAATTTACAAGCAGCTCATGCAGCTCAATATCAAAAAAAACCAAATAACCCAATCCAAAAATGGGCAGAAGACCTAAACACATTTCTCCAAAGAAGATATACAGATTGCCAACAAACACGTGAAAGGATGTTCAACATCACTAATCATTAGAGGAATGCAAATCAAAACTACAATGAGGTATCACCTCACACCAGTCAGAATGGCCATCATCAAAAAATCTACAAACAATACATACTGGAGAGGGTGTGGAGAAAAGGGAACCCTCTTGCACTGTTGGTGGGAATGTAAATTGATACAGCCACTATGGAGAACAGTATGGAGGTTCCTTAAAAAACTAAAAATAGAACTACCATACGACCCAGCAATTCCACTACTAGGCATATACCCTGAGAAAACCATAATTCAAAAAGAGTCATGTACCACAATGTTCACTGCAGCTCTATTAACAATAGCCAGGACATGGAAGCAACCTAAGTGTCCATCAACAGATGAATGGATAAAGAAGATGTGGCACATATATACAATGGAATATTACTCAGCCATAAAAAGAAACAAAATTGAGTTATCTGTAGTGAGGTGGATGAACCTAGAGTCTGTCATACAGAGTGAAGTAAGTCAGAAAGAGAAAAACAAATACCGTATGCTTACACATATATATGGAATCTAAAAAAACTAAAAACTAAAAAAGGTTATGAAGAACCTAGGGGCAGGACAGGAATAAAGATGCAGACGTAGAGAATGGACTTAAGGACACAGGGAGGGGGAAGGGTAAGCTGGGACGAAGTGAGAGAGTGGCATGGACTTATATATACTACCAAATGTAAAATAGATAGCTAGTGTGAAGCAGCCGCATAGCACAGGGAGATCAGCTCAATGCTTTGTGACCACCTAGAGGGGTGGGATAGGGAGAGTGGGAAGGAGACGCAAGAGGGAGGAGATATGGGGATATATGTATATGTATAGCTGATTTACTTTGTTATACAGCAGAAACTAACACACCATTGTAAAGCAATTATACTCCAATAAAGATGTTTTTAGAAAAAGAAGATGTGGCACATATATGCAATGAAATATTACTCAGCCATAAAAAGAAACGAAATTGAGTTATTTGTAGTGAGGTGGATAGACCTAGAGTCTGTCATACAGAGTGAAGTAAGTCAGAAAGAGAAAAACAAATACCGTATGCTAACACATATACATGGAATCTAAAAAAAAAAAAAATGGCTCTGAAGAACCTAGGGGCAGGACAGGAATAAAGACGCAGACGTGGAGAATGGACTTAAGGACACGGGGAGGGGGAAGGGTAAGCTGGAACAAAGTGAGAGAGGGGCATGGACATATATACACTACCAAATGTAAAATAGATAGCTAGTGGGAAGCAGCCGCATAGCACAGGGAGATCAGCTCGGTGCTTTGTGATGGCTTAGAGGGGTGGGATAGGGAGGGTGGGAGGGAGATGCAAGAGGGAGGAAATATGGGGATATATGTATATGTATAGCTGATTCACTTTGCTATAAAGCAGAAACTAACACACCATTGTAAAGCAATTATACTCCAATAAAGATGTTAAAAAAAAAATAGATGAAAACTTAGGGAAGCATTCAGTATACCCTACGCTTAATTCTTTATTATTATTTACAATACCTTTCTGCTTCCTTATTTTTCTTAAATTTTAACTAGAGGAATGCTAATAGCCAGGAATGATGCCAAGAAGATGTAGCTTTGAAAGAAATGTCTTCGGAATAAAAAGCATTGAATCCCCCTTCCCCCCACCCCCCGCAAAAAAAGAATCTCAGTGAGATGGTTGAAAAAAAGAAAATTTAAAATTCTTTCTTCTATGCCTGTTAGATACAAATTTAACAACTCTATCCTTATGAATGGGTCAAATATTAAATAAAAATGTTCTGTCAGCAACTGGAATTCATAAATGGGTGAATAGGATCCATTGGAGTGCCAGGTACACACACAGACATAGACACGTACACACACAACACCCTCGTTCAATTTCATGTTTAAGCAAACATTACCTTATGCCCTTGGGAATTATTTTTAGCAATTTTTAGCCAAACTGGTTTTGCTTGGCAAACTATAACCCCTACAGGTGGCACCTATTCTCTGTGAAGTGTTTCCTTTTCCCAGAACTGAGACATTGGCACCACGTACCTCCTTAGCCTTTTGAACATCTGTTTCTACTTATGTGCCAGCTGAGGCCCCCTGACCTGTGAAAGGAAACAAAACAAAGGTTCATGGTTATTGTCTACCAAAATGCCGTGTTTTGGTCCACCCAGACCTTGGAAACACAGATTAGGAAATGGGATGCCAAGCATTGGGCCACCTTACTAAGGGGCTGTGGAAAAAATATTTCCCTTATTCATCAGATAGTGTTAGATAAAAAAATAGGTCAGGAGTCTAGAGCCTAGAGAAGTCAATTTACAAGTGACTAAGTATTCACTACCATTTCCAAAGCATTGCATATTGCTTCAGAGGTGCTACAAGGGATATAGAGAGGACCAAGCTTGCCTTGAAGGGGTTTATAAGATTACAAGCAAGTCAAAAAACATACCTTAGAAAATCAATCTGTAAGGCTAAATACACAGCATGTCAAATTTACAAGACAAACAATTAGTATCATAGGCATTTCTTAGAAGGAACAAAAACTGAGAGTTGGAAAGGATAGGAAAACCTCAGTGGTGGTAAGACTCGAAGAAGAAAAAAATTACTTATTTTGTGACAAATGAAATCACTTTCTTTTAAATACTTTACCAGGATAAAAATTACCAAGTCACATCTCTCCTAAGAGCTGAACTGAGTGACACCCAAGAAAATCCTTGTCCATATTTCATAAATATATTTCTTTTTGCTTCTCTTCTTTTCCTATAGTCAGCTTCCAATTATCTGTAGCATTTGAGGATAGAGACTGAAGAGGATAAATCTAGGGACATGTCATACCCTTTATTTTTGCCTTCAGGCTCTGTTTCCAGTTTTCAAAACTTTGCTTTTGAAAACTTTGGTAACAAGAACCCAAGTGTAATGATTTGAAGACATACATGCACAAGTCTGCAAAGTTGCCTATAACAAGGATATTCATTGCAATGTTAGATGATTAAAAGGTTTTGAAAACAACCTTAATATCCATCAATAAGGATATTGCAAATGGAAAAGATCAAACTGCCAAGCAGTAATGTCTCGTATGATCCCATTTAGTTAAAACAAAAAAGGACATCTGTACCTCATGAATGCCCCTCATACACCAATCAATTCCAGGAGGCAATGTGAGAAATTGTTAACAACGTGATATTTGTGAGAGCAGTAACTGACTTTTATTTTTTACTTTAATATTTTCAGTGCTGGTGGAGTTTTTAAAAGTATATCACATTTATACTTTAAAAAATAGTTTAATCTACATGTACATACGTAATATGGACATTTTTGTTTTTCAAATATTCTTCTTTGTCAATGAATGACCTAGAGACATCCACTCAAAGTGAGGCAGAATGTTAACAGAAGGTTCATAAAAATGAAACATTAGGCATGAAGAATGGTCACTACACACAGATTTTTTTTATTTCAGGATATAGGTCATTCCCTTACAGAAAATCAAATTTTCCTCAAGCAATAGATGGATGAATATTTTGACTTTTAGGCGCTAATAAATAGTTCAAAACCTCAGAAGCTTGAGTCCCGTAGCTGAAAAAAAATGTGCTCATAGAACTAACCATAAAATGTGAGAGACTAATGGTTTAAGAAGTGGGAAACATGTTGCTATGATGCTCTCTTAGCTGATGACATTCTGTGACAGCTGCCAGCCTTGAGCAAGATTGAGGAGTTCCAGACGTCCAAGTGGCCTTTCTCCTTTGCCTGCTGGAGATCCGAACAGGGCAGCTGGATGGCCATGAACTCTGTGTGTGGGATCAGGAGGTAAGTGGGAGAGGCTCAGCCCGTTCTGCTGATGCACCGGTTCAGGGAAAGTTAGATGACACAGCCCTTTGCCTTCCTCTTGGCTTGAATAAAATCAGGAAAAGTGGTTTAGACTCAGTACTTTCTCTGCTCTCCTCAGGGTCCACATGTTTCCTGACCCTTGACCTTTTTTTTCTGTTCAGGGGCAGTCACCTGCACATGGGCTTAGCTGACAATGACATCCTGCCCATCTCTATGTCCTGGACCCATCATTGTGCTTCATCAGGCTGCCCATGTCTTCTGCGGGTGATTTGCTTCATGTCCAGCCATCATATGACCACACCATCACTTAACTACACCATCACCTAACCATACCACCAAGCTGGGGTTTTTTTGTTTAAGAGGAACAAAACTTTTTGGAGGGTGTCTCTGTAAAACCAACTAGCTAATTAATTTACATAGTTAAACATAACACCCAGGAAATTAGTTGGACCTCCTTAATTTTTAAGAGCATATAATGGCCAAACCTTTGAAGCTGGTGATAAAACATCACTCAACACTGGCTGTTCAGTCCTTTCTTTCCTTCTAAATAATGATATACAAATTTGGGGTCTCCAAACACAGGAACGGGTCTGCACTGTGTATCCATCTGTCTGGTTACATCCTACAGGAAGTAAGATGTGTGTCATAAATCCCAAATCATAATATAGTGGAAAGAACACTGAACTCAGAGTCAGAAAACCTGATTTCAATACCAATTCTGCCACTCACACACTCTGGAAGAAATAAGGGAGATGATCTTCTTTAGCAAAATAAAGGAGAGGATCACTAACATTATGGAATGTTTGGTTCTGTAGATCAGTGGCCAGCTAGGGGGATGGATTATACCAGGTTGCTTTTTCTACTCCATCCAGAGATCTACAATCAGGCCATCACACAATGTCCTGGAATGAGGCAATTCTCCCTCACTCTGGTAAAGAATCAGAATCAGTTACATCACCTGTCAATTATGCTATTCTCTGAAAATCTCAGTGTGTTTTCATAAATTATATTGTACCTCAATGATGTAAATAGAAAACTGGGTTAATTTTCTCTATGGTGGCTTGAGAACCTTAGTGTGACAGAACCGATAGATGGAAGATGGTAGGTAGGTAGGTAGATAGATAGATAAATAGCTGATAGATAAACAAACATAGGTGATGGGAGGGTAGGTAATGGATAGATGGGTAGACAGAATTGAGGTTCTGAGCATGGTCTCTAGAGTCAGGCTACCTTGGTTCAAATTACAGCACCACATCTTTCTGGCTACATCACCTTAAGCAAATTACTTCACCTATTTGTGACGCAGTTAACTTAATGGTAAAATTCAGATAGTAACGATAGTACTTACGTCATCAGGTGGTTGTCAGGATTAAGATTATTCATGGAAAGTTTTTAGCATATGCTAAACATATAATGTGCTCCGTAAATGTTAACAATTGATATTGTTTAGGAAACAGTGTATATGTTACTCTTTCACCACCATTCCAACCACCCTCCCTCCAACACACGCCCAGAGGTAACCACTGCTAGCAGTTTGGTTTGTGTTTTTCTATTATATACATAGATACGTGTACACAAACACACATCTTTTGTGTTATCACTTCCAAAAGTGGATTGTACAAGATACATTGTTTTGAGACTTGATTTTTTTGTTGTTTAGCTATATGTCTTGTAGAGCTTTCCCCATACCAGATATAGACAATATCAATACACCAAAATATGTAAGTTCATGTCCCTATGGATGGGCATTTAAGTGGTCTCAAGTTTCCAATGGATGTCCTTTAGTATATCTTTTTTCTCACGTATGACTAAATCTGTAAGACAGATTACTCTCTTGCTGAGTCATAAGGTATGTGCACTGAAATGTCTTATATACACTGCTGTTTCATTCCCTAAAAGGACATTATCAATTTATATTCCCATCAACAATTTATGAGCATGTCTGTTTTTCCACATCTTTTCCAACATTGAATATTGTTAATTTTAAAATCTGCCAAAAATAAAATAAAATCTGCCAATCTGGACAGGAATAAAGACACAGACGTAGAGAATGGACTTGAGGACACGGGGAGGGGGAAGGGTAAGCTGGGACGAAGTGAGAGAGTGGCATTGACATATATACGCTACCAAATGTAAAATAGAAAGCTAGTGGGAAGCAGCCGCATAGCACAGGGAGATCAGCTCCATGCTTTGTGACCATCTAGAGGGGTGGGATAGGGAGGATGGAAGGGAGACGCAAGAGGGAGGAGATATGGGGATATATATATATGTGTAGCTGATTCACTTTGTTATAAAGCAGAAACTAACACATCATTGTAAAGCAATTATACTCCAATAAAGATGTTAAAAAAAAAACCTGTCAATCTGATGGGCAAAATACGGTATTTTATTTTAATTTACAACTTCATGATTAGTTTTGAGATTAAGCAGACTTTGTTAAACCTTTACTGTGTTTTACCTTTTCTCCCAATCATTTATCTGAAAACGTTCCCAGTAAGTGTGAACAAGGCACTGTAAACATCCAGCTGGTCACGTGATCACTATCCTGGGTACCCATTTTCTCATGTTAGCACCAAGGAAGGTTAACAAAGAGGAGAGAAGTTTTCTATTAGATAATTGCATCTTTATGCTTTGCTATTCTTTGTATTTCGTTCCTTCTATCATTTGACTTCGAAATCTAAAAACTGAAATTGGTACTATTCTAATAATACTATCTTATAAATAGTTTGCTCAATTAGGTGGGAAAAATCAAATAAAACCTAAATGTTCCTATCATAGCCAATTTCCTTTAAAATCTCAACATCAACACTCATTGTTAATGGGAACATGGGGGAAAAGGGTATTCTCAAACAGCGCTGGTAGAAATCCAATGTGCTGCAGTCTTTAAAGGAAGCAGTCTGTTAAAGCATCTATTAAAATTGAAAGTATGTGTACCCTTTTGCCCCAGAATTCACTCCTTGGAATCTAACTATAGATATGATAGCACTTGACTGAAAGGTCATATGTACTAACTAGGTCAGTGCTCAGTTTTCAATGTGAACATGAATCTCCTGGGGATCTTGTTAAAATGCAAAGTCTAATTCAGTAGGGCAGGCTGGAACCTGAGTGTCTGTATGTCTATAAAGCTCCCTGGCACGACAATGCTGCCAGGTCATGGACCACACCTGAGCAGCAAGGATGTTTATCGTAGCGCTGTTTATCCAAAAATTAAATTAAAACCAGAAACAATGAGTGAACATTCACTGATAGGCTCAATAAGTTATAAAACACCCATATCACTGAGTATTCTGCAGACATTTAAAATAAAAATAAAAGTACGCTGGTTGGGGCTTCCCTGGTGGCACAGTGGTTGAGAATCTGCCTGCCAATGCAGGGGACACGGGTTCGAGCCCTGGTCTGGGAAGATCCCACATGCCGCGGAGCAACTGGGCCCGTGAGCCACAATTACTGAGCCTGCGCGTCTGGAGCCTGTGCTCCGCAACAAGAGAGGCCGCGACAGTGAGAGGCCCGCGCACCGCGATGAAGAGTGGCCCCCGCTCGCTGCAACTAGAGAAAGCCCTCGCACAGAAACGAAGACCCAACACAGCCATAAATAAATAAATAAATAAATAATAAATAAACCCAAAAGTTTAAAAAAAAAAAAAAAGAGTACACTGGTTGATTTGGAGGAAATTCCACAAGCAATGTGCAGAAAAATAGTATAAGATGATCCCATTTTTGTAAAATAGTGATTAAAATTCCCTTTGTGTATGTGTGTATATGTAGAATTATATTATCATGGAGAAAACATGAGAGAATTTTTTTTTAGGTTATTAGTATTAATTACCTCGTGGAGGGGATGAAGGTAATGTGAGAAGGAGGAATAAGATAAGCATAAAAAAGGGAAAAGAAAATCCAAAAATTTATACTAAATCGTATGTTTAAAATCATATTAATGGAAACTAATGTATATGTATGCGTACATGTGTAAAGAAATTTTAAACATTTAAGATAAAAAAGTTAAAGAAATAAAAAATAATTAACAACATTAAACAAAAAAATCAAAATCTAGGTTCTTATCTCCCACTAATTAGCTTTTTGAGTTTGGTCTCCCACTTACAGTTAGAGATGACTTAAATATCTCTAGTAATTTCTATGATCCCATCTAGTTCTAAATTCTATGTTTTGGAAAACATTCTGACAGTTCCTCAAAAGGCTAAGCCTAGAGTTACCAGCAATTCCACTTATAGTTATATACTCAGGAGAAATGAAAACGTATGTCCACCCAAAAACTTGTACAAGAATGTTAATAGCAGCATTATTAATAATAGCCCAAAAGTAGAAACATCCCAAATGCCCATGGACTGCTGAATGGATAAAGAAAAGGTGGTTTATCCATGCAATGGACTATCATTCGGCAATGAGAAGGAATGAGGTACTGATACCTGCTACCACATGGATAAAACTTGAAAACATTATGCTAAATGAAAGAAGCCAGTCACAAAGGACCACGTATTATATGATTCCATTTATATGAAATGTCCAGAATAGGCAAATCTATAGAGACAGAAAGTAGATTAATGGTTGCCAGGGGCTGGGGTGGAAGGTGGGAGCAGGGATTGGGGGGCAGGAAGATTAAATTGGGGTGGGGAGGGGAGGGTGATGGCTAAAGGGTATGGATTTCCTTGGGGAGAAATAAAAATGTTCTAAAATTGACTGTGGTGATGGTTGCATATATATCTACAAAGATACTAAAACCCATTGAATTGTACACTTTAGGTGGCTGAATTGTATGGTAAATGAATCATACCTCAACAAAGCTGTTTAAAAAATTCTATGACTAAAAATAAATTTTCTAATGTGAAAGAGCAAGTAACTCCCTCCATTTCTTGAGATTGTTCCTAATATTGGACTTTTGAATTTTTCTCCTAGAAAAGTAAAAAAAACTTAACTTCTACTTTACCAAGAATTTTTATTCATTTTTAATACAGTTTCTGGTGCTCATGTCAATCTAATAAAAGGATATAATGGCTCCACTCTAAATTAATGCTCATTAACCTTAAATGGACCTTTGCATTCCTACTTTTTTCTTTCTCATTCTCCAGGAAACCTTCTCTAAGCTGTCTTTACTTCCTTCGAACCCTTTACTCCAACATTATGGGAAAAAGAAAAGCCATCAGTTGGAATGCCTCATCTCCCATTATCTATCATGTCGACCTACCTACATCTGTTCCTGTCCTATTTTTGTTTCTTCTGACCCCCAAATATCCCTTCTTCTTTGCTTTGGAACCCATCCTTTGCCACTTTCTTAGGACCCCAGCACACAATAACCCTTTCTTACTCCACAGAGGTTTCAGTGTCCATTCTGCTGCATTGACATTCAGCCTGGTCCCTGGAGTCACTGAAGTTTATAATGCTTGCCTTAAATTAATCGTGTGGCGTATATCTTTCATACTTTCTACACTTACAGAATATAAACTTATTTACCATACTTAAAGCTCTTAATATTGTTTTTTATAAAATAAAAGAGATCATAGAGTTAAGATGTTCTTTTTAGTAGCTATATGGTATTCCATTATATGAATGAGCTATAACTTATTCAAGTATTCCTTGATAGGCATTTGGATTGTCTAGAGCCCCCTGGTAAATAATTTTGCAATATACAACCTTGTAAGTAAATCCATATGTCTAGTGCTTTTGTTTCTTTGGGCTCAATTCATAGTCGTATACTGCTAGGTCATAGCTTATGTCAATTTAAGTTTCAGTGGGTACAGACATGTTTTAACAATTCCTAGAAAGTTTCAGCAATTCATCTCCCAACAATATATAAGGGTATCCTTCCCCCTAGCTCTGGCCTATATTGAATGCTATCAATATTTTAAACTCTGACCAATCTAATGGGCAAAAAAAAAGGTCATTTCATTGTTACTTGCATTTCTTGAGTACCAGAGAAGTTAAAAACATAGACCTCTGGCAAGATAATATCTCAAAATGTTAATTTACACATTTTCCGTGTTCTCTCCCTGGTACCTTTGAACTCTGATGGTTATTCTTCTATCACCCCAGCCCCAAGCCCACTCTAAGCTGCAACAGAGACTCAAAGAAGCCTCAGGCCCAAGTGTAGAACAGGAAGACTTTAATGCTTTTGCTCTCTCAAAGGCTAGATAAGACTCCGGCTTGAAGATGGAAATTGGAGGCAGAAGACCCATCCTAACTAGGGGCAGAGAAAGGGATGGGAAGGATTCCAGGTCACAGAGTAGGAAGGAGAAATATCTTCTGTTCAGAGGACCAGAAAGCAGAGCAGCAGGAAATCACTGCCAGGTAGCTTTTAAGTGTTCACCTTCAACGACTCACTCCCCAGATACTGACAGCCCTCCACCCAACAGTCCTGGACTCTCTGAACATAGGATAAGGAATTTTAACATCTTGAAAGGTGATAGGGGTGGAAGGTGGGGTGGTGGAGAAAAGAAATCAGGGTGGGGGACGAAGAACTTAAAGGAAAACCTTAGTTCCCTGACCAAAGCAAACCCAAACAGAACTGGGAGTTTCCCTAAAAGCCTATTAGCACCGTACACGTTGCCACTGTTAACTATTTATTGTCCATTTGCACTTTATCCTCTCTGAATTGCCAGTCCATATCCTTTTCAACTGGACTTTTCTAAAAATGTCATTTTATAAAAGTTCTTTGTAGAGTACAAATACAAACACTTTTTCTGTGAAATGTAGTGCAAATATATTTCCTCTTTGGTAACCACTGAACTTTTGATTTTGCTCATGGTATCCTGTCAACAGAAATTTGGGGTTTTGTTTTTAATGTTGTCAGATCAATATTTTTCTTTTTTTTTTCTGGAATTTCTATCTTGCTTAAGAAAGTCTCTCCAATTTCAAGATTATATAACTGTTTTTCTGGATTACCTTTTTATCGTGTATGTTATAAAGATGTTATTTTATACAGTCAGATTTTTAATCCAGCTGGAATTTCAGTTTTTATACTATAGCATAACCTAGGTAATGATCTGATTTTATTGCCTGGGTTCAAATCCTGACTCCACCACTTCTTAGCTATGTGACTTTGAACCAGTTACTAAACCTCCCTATGTCCATTTCTTTCAACTTCAAGTAGGGATAAAAACAGTTTTGATGTCAAAAGGCTGTATTGAGGATTGACTTAATACATGAAAAGGTCTTAGAATAGTATCTGACACACAGTAAATGCTCACTAAATGCTAGCTGTTAACTGACCCAGTGGAAAAATCCTGCCACGATTTTTTTTTTTAACATCTTTATTGGAGTATAATTGCTTTACAATGGTGTGTTAGTTTCTGCTTTATAACAAAGTGAATCAGCTATACATATACATATATCCCCATATTTCCTCCCTCTTGCTTCTCCCTCTCACCCTCCTTAACCCACCCCTCCAGGTGGTCACAAAGCATTGAGCTGATCTCCCTGTGCTATGTGGCTGCTTCCCACTAGCTATCTATTTTACGTTTGGTAGTGTATATATGTCCATGCCACTTTCTCACTTCGTCCCAGCTTACTCTTCCCCCTCCCCGTGTCCTCAAGTCCATTCTCTACATCTGCGTCTTTATCCCTGTTCTGCCGCTAATTCTTCAGAAACTTTTTTTTTTAGATTCCATATATATGTGTGTTAGCATACAGTATTTGTTTTTCTCTTTCTGACTTACTTCACTCTGTTTGACAGACTCTAGGTCCATCCACCTCACTACAAATAACTCAATTTCGTTTCCTTTTTTTTTTTAAACATCTTTACTGGAGTATAATTGCTTTACAATGGTGTGTTAGTTTCTGCTTTATAACAAAGTGAATCAGTTATGCATATACATATGTTCCCATATCTCTTCCCTCTTGCATCTCCCTCCCTCCCACCCTCCCTATCCCACCCCTCTAGGTGGTCACAAAGCACCGAGCTCATCTCCCTGTGCTATGCGGCTGCTTCCCACTAGCTATCTATTTTACATTTGGTAGTGTATATATGTCCATGACACTCTCTCACCCTGTCACATCTCACCCCTCCCCCTCCCCATATCCTCAAGTCCATTCTCTAGTAGGTCTGTGTCTTTATTCCCATCTTGCCACTAGGTTCTTCATGACCTTTTTTTTTTTTTTCCTTAGATTCCATATATATGTGTTAGCATACTGTATTTGTTTTTCTCTTTCTGACTTACTTCACTCTGTATGACAGACTCTAACTCCATCCACCTCATTACAAATACCTCCATTTCATTTCTTTTTATGGCTGAGTAATATTCCATTGTATATATGTGCCACATCTTCTTTATCCATTCATCTGATGATGGACACTTAGGTTGCTTCCATGTCCTGGCTATTGTAAATAGAGCTGCAATGAACATTTTGGTACATGACTCTTTTTGAATTATGGTTTTCTCAGGGTATATGCCCAGTAGTGGGATTGCTGGGTCGTATGGTAGTTCTATTTGTAGTTTTTTAAGGAACCTCCATACTGTTCTCCATAGTGGCTGTATCAATTTACATTCCCACCAACAGTTCAAGAGGGTTCCCTTTCTCCACACCCTCTCCAGCATTTATTGTTTGTAGAGTTTTTGATGATGGCCATTCTGACCAGTGTGAGGTGATACCTCATTGTAGTTTTGATTTGCATTTCTCTAATGATTAGTGATGTTGAGCATCCTTTCATGTGTTTGTTGGCAATCTGTATATCTTCTTTGGAGAAATGTCTATTTAGGTCTTTTGCCCATTTTTGGATTGGGTTGTTTGTTTTTGTGATATTCAGCTGCATGAGCTGCTTGTAAATTTTGGAGATTAATCCTTTGTCAGTTGCTTCATTTGCAACTATTTTCTCCCATTCTGAGGGTTGTCTTTTCGTCTTGTTTATGTTTTCCTTTGCTGTGCAAAAGCTTTTAAGTTTCATTAGGTCCCATTTGTTTATTTTTGTTCTTATTTCCATTTCTCTAGGAGGTGGATCAAAAAGGATCTTGCTGTGATTTATGTCATAGAGTGTTCTGACTATGTTTTCCTCTAAAGAGTTTTATGGTCTCTGGCCTTACATTTAGGTCTTTAATCCATTTTGAGTTTATTTTGTGTATGGTGTTAGGGAGTGTTCTAATTTCATTCTTTTACATGTAGTCCAGTTTTCCCAGCACCACTTACTGAAGAGGCTGTCTTTTCTCCATTGTATATTCTTGCCTCCTTTATCAAAAATAAGGTGACCATATGCGCATGGGTTTATCTCTGGGCTTCCTATCCTGTTCCATTGATCTATATTTCTGTTTTTGTGCCAGTACCATACTGTCTTGATTACTGTAGCTTTGTCTGAAGTCAGGGAGCCTGATTCCTCCAGCTCTGTTTTTGTTTCTCAAGATTGCTTTGGCTATTTGGGGTCTTTTGTGTTTCCATGCAAATTGTGAAATTTTTTGTTCTAGTTCTGTGGAAAATGCCATTAGTAGTTTGATAGGGATTGCACTGAATTTGTAGATTGCTTTGGGTAGTATAGTCATTTTCACAATGTTGATTCTTCCAATCCAAGAACATGGTATATCTTTCCATCTCTTTGTATCATCTTTAATTTCTTTCATCAATGTCTTATAGTTTTCGGCATACAGGTCTTTTGTCTCCTTAGGTAGGTTTATTCCTAGGTATTTTATTCTTTTTGTTGGAATGGTAAATGGGAGTGTGTCCTTAATTTCTATTTCAGATTTTTCATCATTAGTGTGTAGGAAAGCAAGAGATTTCTGTGCATTAATTTTGTATCCTGCTACTTTACCAAATTCATTGATTAGCTCTAGCAGTCTTCTGGTAGCATCTTTAGGATTTTCTATGTATAGTATCATCTCATCTGCAAACAGTGACAGCTTTATTTCTTCTTTTCCGATTTGGATTCCTTTTCTTTCTTTTTCTTCTCTGATTGCTGTGTCTAAAACTTCCAAAACTATGTTGAATAATAGTGGTGAGAGTGGACAACCTTGTCTTGTTCCTGATCTTAGAGAAAATGGTTTCAGTTTTTCACCATTGAGAATGATGTTGGCTGTGGGTTTGTCATATATGGCCTTTATTATGTTGAGGTAAGTTCCCTCTATGCCTACTTTCTGGAGGGTTTTTTTAAATGAGTGTTGAATATTGTTGAATCTTTTTCTGCATCTATTGAGATGATCATATGGTTTTTCTCCTTCAGTTTGTTAATATGGGTTATCACATTGATTGATTTGCGTATATTGAAGAATCCTTGCATTCCTGGGATACACCCCACTTGATCATGGTGTATGATCTTTTTAATGTGCTGTTGGATCCTGTTTGCTAGTATTTTGTTGAGGATTTTTGTATCTATGTTCATCAGTGATATTGGCCTGTAGTTTTCTTTCTTTGTGACATCTTTGTCTGGTTTTGGTATCAGGGTGATGGTGGCCTCATAGAATGAGTTTGAGAGTGTTCCTCCCTCTGTTATATTTTGGAAGAGTTTGAGAAGGATAGGTGTTAGCTCTTCTCTAAATGTTTGATTGAATTTGCCTGTGAAGCCATCTGGTCCTTGGCTTTGTTTGCTGGAAGATTTTTAATCACCATCTCAATTTCAGTACTTGTGATTGGTCTGTTATATTTTCTATTTCATATTGTTTTATTATTAGCTTTACAACAAATTTTAAAATCTGGTGGGGCAAGTCCTTCTCTCTAATCTTCTTTTTCAAAACTTTCTTGGTGATTTTCCATAGTATTTATCTAAATAAACTTTAAAGTAATATTGTCCTAAAATATTCATCTATACAAACTTAAAAAATTTTTTTAAATAATTTTGGAAGGAAGAATAGAACTAAGATACCAGCTTCACCCTGTCTGGAAGGGAACTAGTACCAAACTAGTACAGAACTACTACCAAAAGTGGAGATCAAGTATATCGTGATTTACTCGAAGGCACTCACAACTTTTGGCATAGGATGCAAATTCCAGAAGTTGCTGGGGGGCAGGGGGGTTATCCCATTCATTCATTCATTCAAACAAATTCCACTATTTCGCTATGCATTGCTCCATTATGGAAATCCAAAAGCTTACACCTGCAAGAGGACACACAGGCAAAACAAGTCACTTAGAGGCAACTGTCACACCGAATTGTCCTTAATCTGGAGAAATGCTAGCTTCTCCTAACACCCTACCCATTCGGAACAACACAAGGATTCTTATGTGTTTACTTTAAACTGTGTTTGGCATGTATGCTTTCTAGGATAAAATAGTTTATCTGGATTTGCAAAATCATTTCCTGTCGTTCCAAGATCAAGCACCATCTTGACTGTAAACATGTACTCTTCTGTCCGCCCGAGCAACTTAGAGGGCACCAATTCAGGTTTCCCTTCCGATCGTGACCAGGAAGAGGCCCAATAAATATTTCAAACATAAAAGGATTGTTATAACAAAGCGGTCTTAAAATCCTCCTGGGTTATCCGAACAGCTTTCCGTTTCATTTTGTTTTCACCTCTACCCCCTGTGAAACTGGAAGAGGTTTTTTTCCTCGGGATGAAACAAAAGTTTATTCACAGAAGGGGTGAGATTAGAAAAGAAAATGAACAACAAAAGCAACAAAAAAAAAAGTGAGACTCTCATAAGTAAAGGTATAGATATGAAGGGGGAGAGAAAGTTATGTGAGGAAGCCGATCTGACCACAGGCCAGCCTTGGTAATCCCTGTTCAGGATGTACCTCCTGATAGCAAGCAATTCCTGCCTCAATGACAACTCCATGTATTTGTGTTATAAACACAAACCCATCAAAGCATGTATTACACACACCTTACTGTCACATGGCAAATGGTGCCTGGCTTCCAAGATAAGCTTTATGGAGAGTGAAGAGGAAGGGACAAGAGAAATAGGTGAGAGGCCTAGGGAAAAACACTTCCCTTAATCCTTTGATGTCACCAAAGTGATCAGTGATGAAAGAAGCATCATTCTTACGCACCCACCCGCTCCCCCCCCACCCGGCCCATCCCTAGACAGAAACTAGAGGCTAAATATCATCCAAGATGGCTCTCCCTTTAAGGAGGTGACTTTCTATGAACCTCAAACCAAAACCCAAAGCAAAGGACAGTGGATACGTTGGCTGGTCATAGCTGCAAGACATTTCTCCAACTTTATTTCTTCAAAGTTGCTCGCAATGAGTGCCATTCTGAACTATTCTAAGAGACTTTATTCTCTTAATCTTCTGTAGATTAAAGAAGGGAAATGATAACCCCCTTGAAATTGTTACAGAAGCCTGACAGCCCAAGGTAATTTATGAGATAAGGTTTAAATTTACAAAAAGTCTAAGTTTAGCTAAATTAGGGATAACAATATCTGGCCCAATAGAAACAAATCACAGTACAACAAAAGCAACTGGACAATTAATCAAGTCAAAGATATATATTACGTAATTATTTTAGGCTTAGTTCTGTGAAAAACACTGAGTGGAGGGGCTTAGGAAAGAGCCACACAATCTCTCTGCTCTAAGGACTGTCTTTCCTGTTAGAATAATACTTAGGCAATAAATTTAAGTAATATGAGGCAATATACGATTACACTTTTAAAACTATGACGGAACCATACATGTAAATAGACTTCCATCAGGGAGAAAATAGTTCTTTGCATTTAACTGCAGTGAAATTATAATGTAGAACTCAAGCTACAGGGTCAGTTCTTTAAATTATAAATTATTCTAGTTAAAGTATACTTCTTTACCTTAAAATACAACTTTGGGCTTTTTCCTCCTCCAAACTATTATGTAGTTGTTTGCAGAAGGATTTTTCTCTCTTTAGAGTTCTCAAGTTTATGTACATATTTAACATATTTAGCTTTATTCAACTATTTGAAAATAACCTAACCTGAAATAGCATAAATAATAAAATTGTATTCTCCCCCTTGAATAAAGTCAGTCTTAGCTTGAACTGTGAAGCCCCCCATTAAACCACTGAACAGTGTTTGATTACAATTCTAAATAAGAATAAATTAGGTATAGGAAATAACTTGGAAACAAAGCCAATTATTCATCATCATAACAGGTATTCTCCATAGTAAAAAATGGAAGGTCAACAGGCAATCATGCAGAAAATGAACTGAACAGTTGAAGATGACATGTCAGTAATATATACCCAACCCTCCCAAAAGCCACTGACAAAATCCTAAAGGAGGCTCATGTGATTCAGACCAGTTGTCCACACTGATCTAATTCTATAGACAGCTTACAAGAGGAGTCATTCAATAAATATCTATCAAATTGAGCTGAATATTCAACTCTCCACTTTAAGCAGTTATACCCTAAATCATGAGATGAATCAGAAAGCATGGGGAGGAGTGAATTTGAAATTCATTTAATAAGAGCTAAGGTTTATACAATACTTGATCATTCTGAACATTCACTCAGAAATTGCCTCAGTTGCCCCTAAACAGAACCCTGTGAGGTAGCTAAGAGGTTATTGTCAGCCTCACATTAACAAAGAAGAAACTAAGCCTCAGGGAAGTTACATGACTGCTCACCTGAGGTCACCCCACAAGTAAACCAGCTCGCTGACACCAACACCCAAGCTGGCTGAGCTGCAAAAGCAGCCCTGCCTGTGCGTGTGTAACTCAATTCATCAGAAGTGCATACACATGAGATGTTTTTACTTTTTCAAATAACTGCCACCAACTACTCTGTGGACAACCTCCTTTGCCCTTTTCCAGCTGGAAAGTGCCTCCCGTAATCACACCTCAGGCCCATTCCCTAACTTCCCACCCCTTTTTGGTTAATCAGAGTCTCATTTCAGTTAGCTCCCTTCCTTCCCAGGGCAGGCAGTCGACGGTGACTCTGGGCTTGGAGTTGGCGCGGAGTAGGAGGGCATTCCGTGCACGGCGAGGTGGTGGCGGTCCCCTTTCGTGGGCCAGCAGGGCTGCGGGTTCCTGGGACCTCGTGGAGGCCTCGACAGGACCTGCCGAGGAGGGTTCTGCCTGGGGGCCCCGGGCGGGTGTCCCGGAGCCCGGCCTGACCTCGGTGGAGGGTGCCACTGTGGGCCAGGAAACGCGCCTCTCCCACTTGGCTTCTGCGACGCCCAGCAAGCCGGCAGCCTGCGCTCCTCGGCCTCTAAGCTCTAGACCCCGCGGCCCTCGTCCGGGACGGAGCCTCCTCCGCACCCCTGGCCTCCCGGTCACCCCGTCCCCCCCCCTTCTCCCTGGGCTCTTGCACGCGCTTCCAGGCGGGACAGAAGATGCCAGTCGCCCCTACTTTCAGACACCCACGAAATTCAGATCGAAATCTTTTGGAGACGCACTCTCCCCCTAGGCTTTGGGAAGAAGAAACAGCGAAGGAGCACGCCCAACCCCTCCACTGGTCTTCTTCCCCATTTCCCACCGTGCAAGACCCCGGACGCCTCCTGGCTGAGCTCCTTATACCCGCCCTGGAAGCAACTTGTGTCTGCATTACTTCTGAACTCACTAGTACTGATCTTTATCCCCTGTACACCAGCGCTACCAGGTAACTTCTGAAGGTAGAAAAAGATCTCAGGAAATGTCCCCATACCGACAATATGCTCGTGTGGGTGGACACGGACGTTGGCTTGAGGTAGAGGTGTTTACCTTTCCCCATTTATTGCTTTAGCTTTGATTCTAGGCTTCACCACGTGCATTGCACAAAACAGGCTCTCAACAAATTGTTATTTTTTTCCTAATGTACGTGACTCTCATCTAGATGAGTTTTGTAAAACCTGCTTTTAAAGAACTTGACATAATTGCATTCTTTTTTTATACTCTACATTTTTATACCTTTCACTGTGGATTTGAAGTGGCCTTTATAATAGTAAATAAACTTTTGTGACTCTTTAAGTTAAAAATAATTGCATCAGGTGTTATTAAAGTTAGTATAATGTAAACGACAAGTTCCAGGATACGTATACAGTGTTACTCAAATGACAAAGTTACAAGAGCTATTAAAACTTCACTGCAACCACAGTATTGTAAACTTTCACTCCCATAGCCCTTACTGTGTGTCAGGCTCTGTTCTAAATGTTTTAGGAATGCTAACTCAGTTATAAGTGTTAAATCATGTAATCATTTAGAATCTTTGGGGATAGACAACCTTAGATCTCCATTTTACAGATGAGAAAACTGAGGCTAAAGTCTCATGGCTAGAAAGAGAGCAAGATTTGACTCCAGGGTTTGTACCTCTTAACCACTACACAATATTGTCTCTCTGACTTTATGCTTCTGGAGAATAAAAAAACAACTTCTTACTTGGATTTCTGTCACTTCTAGTCATAGAACTGCTAGCATTTATGAAAGCTTTACGCTTTTACAAAACCACTGCATAAGAGCTTTAAGAGGATCATGTCACTTAACCTCAAATTCTGCTACCCCCCAAGCCCACCCACAAGCCAGATGCAACCCCATTTTACAAATGTGGAAACTGCATCTCCAAGACGTTAAATTCCTTGGCTAAGGTCATAACATTAGTAAATGTCAAAGCCAGGCCACAAACCCAGGTCGGCCTGACACCAGAGTCTGTGCTCTACACCACGACACTTTGGGTCCTATTCAAAGTGAACTAAATTAGGTTTAGACCCAACCCAACATCCAGCCACCTGGAACAATCACCTACGTTATTATCAAGTCAGAGGTTGCAAACGGATGGCTTCTGGGTTCCAGGCCCTCTGGTGAAGCACGTAAGATCCAACAGCACAGAGTGCATGCTGCACGTGCACCTGACCCTCAGACGGAGCTGAACAGTGACAGCTCCCTTGAATCATGCAAGCAAGTGCTCAGGCCCCACCCAGTCCACGTCACCCAACTCTGCCAGCTGCCTGGCACCTGCAGGCACTTGAGTTCCCAATCCCTAATCCAGAGATGCTCAGGCCAGTGCTGGGTCTCCTATGACCATTGCAAAGTGGTGCAGAATATGAAATAAATTCTTACAAATTGAGCATAGTTTTCTACCCTATAAAGCAGACATTTGGAGTGAGGAAGTTCCCATTTTTATGCCCCCTTGTCATTAGGCCAACTCTACTTCACAATCCCACATCAAGGGTCTAAGGGATGGCTCTTGGCAACAGATGGGTGGCACTAACTATGTTCTCTGGGGAAAATGATTCTCCTAACATAGGGCTAAAGTCAACCTCCATTTGCATGTGTGGTCTCAGCAGTCTTATTTCTCTGTCTGTAGATTGTCATCATACAGCTACATAAGCCTTCCAAGCCTTCTCCTTTCCTCAGGACCTGCAGGGTCCGTACTGTCAGCATGATTCATGTGCTAACACGGGGAGGTGCTCATCTGAAAAGAGAAACTTGGCTTCCAGGAGCTCCAGATAAGACATAGGATGTGTTGAGCAAAGGCAAAAGAGGGAGAAGGGACACCTAGTCTCTGCAAAACAGAGATCCGCTGAGCACGATAAGGCTGGACAGACAGGGGATTTCTACACAAACGCTGGCTATCTGAACACCATGTGGCTGTCAGAAACATATTTGGGAGCAAGGAAAAGAATAATATGATTCCTCCTCCTGACACATTTTGGAAACTAGCCAATAGTCTCATCACTGAGATATTTTTCTTTTTTCGACACCATGAAAATTAACAGAAGAGTCTGACATTTTATTTCTCTAGGCTATAAATTTGTATACGGATAGATTCTTCCTTCCTGGGTATAGAATACTTAGAATTCTAGTTATTACTGACTTAACAACAACAACAAAAGACTTTTTATTTGTTTAGATAACAAACATCCAAGTGGTTCTGGCTGTAAGTGCAGCTGGATCCAGATACTCATATGGTGTCATCAGGAATTAGTAGCCATCCCTGGCTCTGCTCTCCTTTATGTTGGATTTCTTCTCTGGCAGGTTCCCCTCCTGTGGTAGCAAGATGACTTCCAGAAGCTCTGGGTGTACGTACTGCCAGTTTAGCAATCCCATGGATTTGAGCAAGAGGTTCAGGCTTGTCTCTGTCTGATCTGGCATCGGTCAAGGGCCAGCCCCAGAATTAGTTACTGTGACCGGAGGGATGTGGTGTTATTGGTTGAAACTGAGTTCCCACCAGAGCCAGGAGGTAGTGCCCTCTCCATCCAAACCATAAGATCAGGGTCAGGGAGATGTGATTTTCCCGCAGAAAGAGATGTACCCTGTGGAGACGAAGGGCACTGGGCAGGCAGACCACAGATGGCCTCTATAGTATTCTTCACTCAGAACTTGGGGAGGCTTCATTAATTCATTTTTCCCCTGGTCCTTTTTTCAGTATCGTGTTCCTTAGCTTCTCAGTTGAAGCCACAAATAAACCAGAAAAGTAAAAATTATTATTTTCATTAGATCGCTCCACCAAATACAATAAAACAGGAGCCAGTATATCAACAAAGGAACTCTTCTCATGAGATTTCCTCGCTAGTCTTACAGACCCAGTAGTTATCTCCAGGTAATAATAAGCATCAAAACGTTATTCACCCGAACTCCCACATATTAATTCTGAGGCTCCACATTACTGGTATAGAGCCAACTCCTAATTATTAAATGCATGGAATATGAGAAACCATGGATAAAACCCAAAGTCTTGCTTTAGCCAACAGACTCAGCCTCTTTCCCAGATAAACCTTCCCCCCAGCTGCAGGGAGCAACTGCGCTGACTAATTTGACTTTCACATCTGGTGGAACTACTCCCACACATACCTAGATAGGTTATACACTCCTCTACACACTTCACAGAGTCTGATTAATTCCTATCAACTTATCCCAAATGCAAAAGGGGAGCATTTTATCATTTTGGCAAAAAGACTCAATTAACCGAGACTCAAAAAGCCAATGGTGAAAATCAAGTCCAAAAGGTGACATTTTAAACTGAATTCCTTCCTGCCCTACCCCCATCTCCAAGTTGGCCAACATTCTCAACCCTCTTTCCTCCCATCCTCATAACAAAAAATCACTTCTTTCTCCTCTGTCCTTAATTATTCTCTAAGTTTCTGTAACCACCGAAGCATAAACAGATCACCGGGGAGAGGCTGTAGACAAGAAATGGCAAAGGTGGAAGATAGAACCTTGAAGGTAGGAGGATGAAGAGAAGCCAGCTGGTCAGAGATGCTGGACGGGCCGTGGAGGGGGTTTTCTGAATGGAGGGCAACTTAGAAGGGGCTGCCCATGGCATCCCACTTAGTGGTCAATTTCATGAAATTCTCACCCCATTCACTCCAACTGCCAGATAACCTCATTGTAATCATCAGAAGTCTTCTTCATACTCTGTTTCGGAAATCTCTTGCATATTGAACCCAGTTTGATTGCTAACAAACTGTCCACTCCTTTTTTTAAATTAAATAATTTATTTATTTTTGGCTGTGTTGGGTCTTCGTTGCTGCGCGCAGGTTTCCTCTAGTTGCGGTGAGCGGGGGCTACTCTTCGTTGGGGTGCGCGGGCTTCTCATTGTCGTGGCTTCTCTTATTGCGGAGCACGGGCTCTAGGCGCGCAGGCTTCAGTAGCTGTGGCACGTGGGCTCAGTAGTTGTGGCTTGCAGGCTCTAGAGCTCAGGCTCAGTAGTTCTGGCTCACGGGCTTAGTTGCTCCGCGGCATGTGGGATCTTCCCGGGCCAGGGCTCGAACCCGTGCCCCTGCCTTGGCAGGCGGACTCTTAACCACTGAGCCACCAGGGAAGCCCCCAAACTGTCCACTCCTGACGTTGATTTGTGCTCCTGCCTCAGCTCCCTGCTAACATTGTCTCAGGCCTCCTGTGTGCGAGGCACGATGTCAAATGCTGGGCATGAATTATTTGATTCAGTCCTCACAATACTTCCACAGAATGGGATACTCTTGTAATCCCCATTTTCCAGATGAGGAAATTTGGCTTAACTTGCCCAAGGTTAACCTATTAATAAGTGGTAGAGCAGTGACATGACACGAAAATGGAGAGAAGAAAGAAGGGACCTAGAAAATCCACATATTGCCTAATCTGTTGTTCCACAATCAGACTATGTTTATATTTTTAAGTAAAGCTATGATCCTCTTTTTAGAACGCCCACTAAGCAAACACTTGATATAAAAATTGTATAGACTGTATTCTTTGATGTAAGGCGTGTTAAAACGTGAGAAATAATTAAAACTATAGGGCGGATTGGATGAAGGTGGTCAAAAGGTACAAACTTCCAGTTATAAGTAAATACTAGGGAGGTACAATGTGGTTAATATAATATATATATATATTATAATGTACAACATGGTTAATATAATTAACACTGCTATATATTATATACTGCTCTTAGCAGAAAATCCCAAGAGTTCTCATCATGAGGAAAAAATTGTTTTTTTTATTCTTTTATTTTGTATCTATATGAGATAATGGATATTCACTAAACTTTTGGCAATTATTTCATGATGTATGTAAGTCAAATCATTAGGCTGTACATCTTAAACTTATACAGTGCTGTATGTCAATTATATCTCAATAAAACTGGAAGAAAAAATAACTTTAATTCAAATTTTATATACATCTATTCTTTGACCCAGCAATCCCACTTGTAGGAGATAACACTTCAGACAGAAAAGCAAAAGGACATAAAGATGTATGTACAGAGGTATTTATTAAGCACTGAAATAACAAAGAAGAAAAAAATTGGAAAGGCTGACTAAGCCATGGTCCATCCATGGCACAGTGGCTGCAAATGTGAGTGGTAGAGTGAGCTGTGTGGGTGATAGAGCCGAACTGCCTGAGCTGGGGTCCTGGCTGCACTAATGTTTATGATCCTGGGCAAATCACGCAGCCTCTCAAGGCCTCAGGTTCCTCCCTTTGTTAAATGGGAATGAGAAAAGTGGTTACCTCAGAGGTTGTTGTGAGCATTAAAGTTAGTTAATACTTGGAAATGCTTAGAAGAATAAATAGCACGTAATAAACTTTGTTATGCGTCAACTATTTTGTAACCATTTTTAAAAAAGAAAAATTCTAAGTACTAATGTAGAGAATCAAGTAAAAAACAGCAAACTGCATCCCATTCTGTTTAAGAAAGCAGGGGTGTGTGTGTGTGAGAGAGAGTGTGTGTGTGTGCGTGTGTATAATTACACAGTTAAGAAAAGAAATGAGAGGAATATACACCTTGTTTCTTCATAATGTTACCTCAGGGACATGAAATGAGAGAGCTGAAGAAGATACTCTTCTTATATAATTTAAGTGGTAAGATTATGAATGATTTTCTTTTCCTTTATCATCTTTAAATATTTTTCAAAGAAATAAAACGTTAATGTTACTTCAATCTGATGCTCCATTGGAAAGGGACCTTCTCCTTTCCTAGGAACCCCTACAAAACAGATGCTAAGGCTCCTGGTTCTCTAAAGGGTCTGAGGAGCTAGAAAGAAGGGCTCCAGAGGGGTTTGTCAACATGTCACAAAGCCTAGGAAAAATCATGCATTCGCTGGTAAGAAGGCAGCTTAGCATACCTTAAGCATCGTGTGTCTCTTCTCCTGCCCCAGATTACACTAATTCAGCGTGATCACACGGATTACATCAGGCTGATGAGGCATTCAGAGGGGTAGTTTTATTTTTTACAAATCATGATTAATTATAAAGAGAAAAACAACTCAGCTTAATAAATGTTGCTAGTCATACAAAGTCTTTCAAAACAGAATTCAGTGGATTAAAAGATGGAAGACCAACAGGCAACAGACCTTCGCTGTCTGCTACCATTTTTAAGACATTTCAAAAACCTCTAGGATGTTTCCTTTACCGAAGCAAATGAAAGCAGTCTCTCTTGGCTGTTCCTGACTGATACTAAGAACTCCTTAAAGGCTTCGAGTCAGGCAGCAGTTTTTGCCAGTTAACAACATGATGGTCTCCAGGTCCAGTGTAACCTTGCCCTAATCTCTCACTTATTTCCACCAGATAGGGAGTAGTCAGTAATACACTTCAGCTGATGTCCCTCTCTCTGAAGTTACCTCTGGCCCCTCTCTCCGCTGTGGCCATGGCCTCAGCCTCTGCCGGTTCAGCCCAGCATGTCTGAATGTTTAGTCATCACTTCAGAGCCACTCTTCCAGGAAAAGCCTATTGTTCCTGCACTTCCTGATCACTTACTTCCTGTCATTTTTTTTTCAAAAGGGAAAGAATAAAGACCCTTCTAAAATCACAGAAGGTTCTGCTCAACTTCACAACTGTAGTTTATTGGATTATAATTATTTACTTGATTTGGAGGCATCTAAATACACCAGTACTAGCCTACCCTAATCAACAGTGCCCCTGAGCCATGGGCAACTTCCACATGAGTCCCTAGTACAAGCGTCACCTTTTCACTCACAAGTCCATGTGGCTTGCAAATTATTTTGCTCCAAGACGTCAAAGAAAGCTTGTAGGGGCTTCCCTGGTGGCGCAGTGGTTGAGAATCTGCCTGCCAATGCAGGGGACACGGGTTCGAGCCCTGGTCTGGGAAGATCCCACATGCCGCGGAGCAACTGGGCCCGTGAGCCACAACTACTGAGCCTGCGCGTCTGGAGCCTGTGCTCCGCAATAAGAGATGCCGCGACAGTGAGAGGCCCGCGCACCGCGATGAAGAGTGGCCCCCACTTGCCGCAACTAGAGAAAGCCCTCACGCAGAAACGAAGACCCAACACAGCCAAAAATAAATGAATAAATAAAAATTTTAAAAATGCCAAAAACTACCTGAGCTCCCAGTCACGTTCTTCTTTAAAAAAAAAAAAGAAAGAAAGCTTGTAAGAGTCTCCACCTTATCAATACTGCCCCATGACCCATTTGATGAAGAAGATAATCAGGTACAGAAAGGGTCAACCTCTCCCCTGGCTGGAGAGGAGGTGGCAGGCACATGAAAACCTGGAAATGCCTCCCCTCCCCTCTGCTCCTGCCCTTCCCTCGACTCACACAAAGATAATAACTGGGTCAGAATACTGAGTCTACTGCCTAGACAGACTGAGTCATTGGGAGGGGGAAAACAAAGAGGTGAGGGCTCAGGAAACCAAGAACCTGGGTTTGAATCCTGGCATGCACACACACACACACACACACACAAATGCACACATACATGTACATACACACATATACACACATACACACACTTGTTTAGGGTTTGCTGTGTGCCAGGCACTGTGCTATTTATATACACCACCTCAGTTAATTTTGACACCCCCTCATAGGGTAGGTACTTTTATTCTCCCAATTCTACATATTAATACACTTGTCCAAGTTCACACAGCTAGTAAGGTAGTTCATTCACGCTAGTCTGACAGCAAAGTTGCACCATTAACCCCTCTATTTGCTGTGTGATTTCTGTGAGTCACCTAACCATGCTGAACCTCAGTGCCCTCATCTGTAAGATGGGAATCATAAAGCTTATAAAATCTGCTTCCATATTGTGTTGAGAATTAAATGAATTTATGTACATAAAGTATTCACCACATACAGAGGTTCATTTCTCCTCCTTATCTCAGCTTCAGTTTGCTTCTAGGTAAAATGCTTGTATCACCAGGTTATTGTAAGAATTGAATGAGGAAACATATGAAAATGCTTTGGAAATGATAATTTGCTACATAAAATTAGTAATTATTATTCTTAGATATATTTTAAACTAAGATACTTGACCAGGTAGTCTAAACTAACCATATCGTTTGCCAATTATCAGATTGGCAAAGATCCAAATGTTTGGTACTACACGTGTTAGGGAGGTAAGGGGCATGAGCAAACTTATGGGTGTATAAATTGTCACAACCTCTCAGGAGACAAACTGGACAACATTTGTCAAAATTTAAAATGTAAATAAATATTATTTGATCTAGCTTATCCAACTGCATCAGTGTGATAATATAAAAGGCTATTTATTATAGCATCATCTGTAAAAAGTGGGGAGAAGAAAACTCGAAACAATCTAAGTGTCCACCACTTTTGGGCTGAAATATAATGCAAGCTGCAAATGTGAGCCACATATGTTAATTTAAAAATTTCTAGTTGTTACAAAGAAAGTAAAAAGAAACGGGTAAAATGCACTTAAGAATATCCAAAATAGGGCTTCCCTGGTGGTGCAGTGGTTGAGAATCTGCCTGCTAGTGCAGGGGACACGGGTTCGAGCCCTGGTCTGGGAAGATCCCACATGCCGTGGAGCAACTAGGCCCGTGAGCCACAACTACTGAGCCTGCGCGTCTGGAGCCTGTGCTCCGCAACAAGAGAGGCCGCGATAGTGAGAGGCCCGCGCACCGCGATGAAGAGTGGCCCCCACTTGCCGCAACTAGAGAAAGCCCTCGCACAGAAACGAAGACCCAACATAGCAATCAATCAATCAATCAATAAATCTTTAAAAAAAAAAAAAAAAAGAATATCCAAAATATTATCACTTCAACATGCAATCAATACAAAAATTATTTATGAGATATTTTACATGCTCTCTTTCATATGTCTTTAAAATATGATGTGTGTTTTACACTTACAGCACATCTCAGTTTGGAGTAGCTACCTTTTGTGTGTTCAGTGCAGCTATATACACATCGGCACATAGGGCAGGGTGTCCTTACTGGACATCGCAGGTCCTCAAAAAACTGATAACACAAGAAACTGATAACAACAACAGTTACCTCTAGAAAGAAAACCTCTCTGGGGATGGGGGTAAAAGGGAGAATTAATTTTCACTCTATACCTTTTCATGTTCTCTTAATTTCATGCCTTGTGCATGTATTGCCTTTTCAGAATAAAAAGAATAAAATAATTTTTACGGCAACTCTTTACAGTAACTTCTTAATCACCTTGGCATACAAATAGAGACAGATGATTCATACAACGTGAAGACAATTATCAGCGATGAATGACTCTCCTATTCCCTTTACTCTCGTCATCGTTCAGTAATTTAAAGGATCTGTCAGAGAGGTGACGGTAGAGCCATGGCTTGCCACCAAGAGAATGGTGTCAGGCTGGGGAAACATTTCTGAAGTGTGGAAATCAGTCAAATTAGAAAGGGGGGGTGTTGTAAGTAATTTATCGCTGAGTAAGTGGGATTCACAATGATCCTACCTGGTGGGGATTCTCTCAAACATTCCCACCGTGAGCCCAGAGAAGCCTCACGGCAGGTCACAGAACAGGAAATCGCGGGGTGCACATGAAGGCAAAGACAGGAAGAGGGAACAGGAAGGACAGGTGAAGAAAGATGAGGTTTCCATAAACAGGAAACAACCGTAGGGCCTCTTTACCTCTTAAATTTTATGTGGAGACAAGCGGAGAACCCCACTCCCAACCAGGAGAGAGGACCTGCCTTCTCCCATCTGGATTAATCCTGGTAAATATTCAACTAGATTCAAGTGAAGTAAATAATCTTCCTCTGATTCCTTCACAGTGGGGTAAGGTGGGGTTCCTGAGGGAGAAAAAGAGCAAGGTGGATTGGTTGGTTGAAGGGAAGGGGACAATGAATGTGCCATGGAGATTTTACGGAAGTCAGAGGGACATGGGATCCAGGAGAGCAGTAGCCAGGAAAACAGTCATGGCTGTGCACAAAGATTTAGCCACCAGGACATTTATAAAAGCATTGTTCATGATCCGGAAACACCGAAGACAGCCTCGGTGTTTTCATTTGGGGATTATTTGTGATATAAATCAGGGGAAAAGCAAATTATAAAACAATAGGACACTGTAATTCCACTCTTAAAAATAATTATACATACACACATATATACACCTACACGCACATGTGACCGGACTGGACGGGTATTTATTAAAATAAAAAGGGAAAAGGTGGGACTCTAGATATTAATTTTTCCTTTTGGCTCATCTGTATTTTCCAGATTTTTCAACAATGAACACACGTTCATTAGCAATAATATAGAGTGGAGTCAAAATTGTATCTCACAACCATTGGATATACAGAGAAGAGGTAATTTCCTTATTTGATCTGTAACTAACCCATTCTTCTTTACCATAACCACTTATTAGAGGGGAAACATTACCTTTTCATCCTTTCTACTTTAAAACATAGTTCAATTCAGCACATTAAATAGCCCCTCTAATATATTCATTATCCAGTATGGTAGTCACGAGCCATTTGTGGCTATCTAATTTTAAATGTTAATTAGTTCATATTTAAAATTCAGTTCTCCACACAGCTGTATGATTTGATTTCCCTTTGAATTCTTTAAAATAATTCTCAAAAAACTACAAAGTTTATTTTCACTGCCCTTTACTCAGAAATATTTTAGCTCTCTTCCTAGATATCCTGAGAGAGAAAATAATTAAAAGTTGATTTTTTTATCTTGAATGTGTTGATTTTAAAAATGTAAAAGTACATATACAAAAGAATAAAGACTCAAAGATTATATACAAATAGCTTTATGTTAGGGTGTAAGGATTATGAGTGGTACTGTTTCCTATTTTGATAAATTCTCCTTTTATATTGTTAAATTGTTTTTTTACAATAAAAATAATGGTTAAAAATGAAAAAAAATTCATTTCCTCAGAGTCACGAGCCACATTTTAAGTGTTTAATAGCCGCACGTGGCTCACAGCTACCGTATCGGACACTGAGAATGTCCGCGTCATTGCAGAATGTTCTATTGGACAGTGCCGCTCCAGATAATGCTCAGTCTCAGATTTCTGAGCCATTCAGCTCCTTCCTGGCTGGACGGGGTCTGGGTGAGGTCTGGAGGGGGTCTGCATGTGTGGAGAAAGGGGTGTGACTTCCCTTCCCCCAGGAGCCGGGTGGCCTGGTGCTGGTCTTCAGTGAGTTCAGGCTACGTCAACTTTGGGGTCCCTCGGCAGCCTTCGGGTTCCCATACAAACATCCCTCCCTCAAATTCCTGGCTTCGGGGCCTTACAGAGGCCAAGTCTCTATTCCTTCTACTGACATGGTCCTCCAATCCATAAGCAGGCCTGAGAGGGGTCAGGAGGAGGCCTGCCAACCTCCCACAGCCGACCACCTTCTGAGACCTACTCTGCAGCCTAGGCCCACCGGATTCTCTAGATTGCCCGCCACTCCAGCCTTAGTACCTCAAGAAACTGGGAACCTTATTCCACCAGACGCCTCCCTCAGATCTCAAGTCCAAAGGCCGCCCGGTTTTTCCAGAGTCTGATGCACTGAGGGCCTCTCTCAGGAGACTACAATTGTCCCAGGCTTTGCCCACAAAGCAGGGCAGGGCCCAGCCCTCAGACTCCCTGAAACTTCTCTGGCTGCATTTAACACAAAACCTCCCTCAGAAGTTTCAACCCAGAGCAGAGCAGACAGGTTCCTGCTTCTCCCCTCTCCCCTCTCTCCCTTTTCTCTCTTGCCCACTTCTCTTCTTCCCATCGCTCCCTGGGGTAGAAAGGAGTGGCATATTCATTTACTACCCAGTGTTATATGGCAGAGTAACTAACCAGGCTTTCTCATCCCTAGTCAAAAAAGCAAGGCCTTTTCCTTTGTGTATTTTAGGGGGAAATGAAGGAATTTAGAAAAGCCCTCCTCAAAACAACAGCTCTCTGTAGGCAGAATGCAATTTTATTTGCAATGTCAGGAGGGATTGTTACTTGCACCTTTGTCTTTGCATTTTATACGTAAGGTTTCTAATCTCCACACCCTCCCCTCGTGTTTTCCCACCTCACCCACCCAGGCAGATGAATGCCCTGCCTGTCCCACCAGGGTCAAGGTTATTTCTTCAGAAAGATGAATACTAAAAAGCACACGAAGAAGTTCCAAATCATCATACCAGCTACGATGAGGAGGAAAAATGTTAATTAAAATGTTTTATTATGATTGTTGGCTTTGACTAATCAGGAACTGTCTTTAGAGAGGAGGTAATTACCAAGGTCACATTTTTGGATGTAATATGGGAGAGGTCAAAGATGCTTAAAAAAAAAGGATATTAAAGACTTGACACCCCAAATCTTCACCACATTTCTAGCTCTGTGACACTAAGTTGTTTTACCTCTCTTGGCCTCAGTTTCCTCATCCATAAAATGGAAATAATAATCATGCTATCATGCATTATTGTGAGAATTAAATGAGATTGCGTATGTAAAACACAATGTCTACAACACAGTAGCCGTTCAGGAAATATCCCATGATAACCCTACAACTAAAAAGAATAATAAAAACAACATCAGCAGAGGAAATCTTATAACAAAGAGTAATAGAAACAGCCTAATTCCTGCTTTTTGGCCCAGGATTATGGTTTAAAATGGTGATAAGTGTAACCATTAAAGTAAACCTCAGATATCTCCAGAGAAGGGGAACTCACTACTTCCAAAGGCAACTAATGTTCTTCTTTTGAGTACTGATGGTTCTAATTCTCTTCCTTACATTATGTGTTACTTTCTCTCATTACAACTTTTCCCTCATTTATTCTTAAAAAAAAAAATCCATGATAATTCAAATAACACAGGAGTTTGTAATATAAAGTATTATGAAAGTTTGTAAAGAAAAACATTTAAGTTCTCCCACTACACTCCACCAAATTCTACTCTCCGAAGTATCTCCTCTTAACAGTGGTTTTTCCATTCAGCATACTCAGACGTTTTCTACGTATACACAGAGTTACATATGTGTGCATTTTTATATAAATGGGATCAGAGTCTATACATACTTCTGCCACCAGCTTTTTTTTTTTTTTTTTATACTTTTGGCTGCGCTGGGTCTTTGTTGCTGCGCGGGGGCTTTCTCTAGTTGCAGCGAGCAGGGGCTACTCTTCCTTGTGGTGCGTGGGCTTCTCATTGCGGTGGCTTCTCTTATTGCGGAGCAGGGGCTCTAGGCGCGTGGGCTTCAATAGTTGTGGCTCACAGGCTCAGTAGTTGTGGCTCACGGGCTCTACAGCACAGGCTCAGTAGTTGTGGTGCACGGGCTTAGTTGCTCCGCGGCATGTGGGATCTTCCCGGACCAGGGCTTGAACCCATGTCCCCTGCATTGGCCGGCGGATTGTTAACCACTGTGCCACCAGGGAAGTCCTAGTGACATATTTTTTAAGGAAAAAAAAAGTATAGGGGAAATAGGACCAAAATTCTAACCAGCACCTACGATGTGCCAGTCACCATACCAGGATTTTTTTTCCCAATTTTATTGAGATATAATTGACATACAGCACTATATAAGTTTAAGGTGTACAGCATAATGATTTAACTTACATACGTCATGAAATGATTATCACAGTAAGTTAGGGAACATCCATCATCTCATGTAGATACATCATTAAAAAATGGAAAAAAAAATTTTTTTCCTTGTGATGAGAACTCTTAGGATTTACTTTCTTAATAACTTTCACATATAATGTACAGCAGTGTGAATTATCTTTATCATGTTGTCCATTACATCCTTAAATAAATGGGACCTAATTAAACTTAACAAGCTTTTGCGCAACAAACGAAACCATAAAAAAGACAAAAAGACAACCCTCAGAATGGGAGAAGATATTTGCAAATGAAGCAACTGACAAAGGATTAATCTCCAAAATATACAAGCAGCTCATGTAGCTCAATATCAGAAAAACAAACAACCCAGTCAAAAAATGGGTGTAAGACCTAAACAGACATTTCTCCAAAGAAGATATACAGATGGCCAACAAACACATGAAAACATGCTCAACATCCCTAATTATTAGAGAAATGGAAATCAAAACCACAATGAGGTATCACCTCACACCAGTAAGAATGGCCATCATCAAAAAATCTACAAACAGGGCTTCCCTGGTGGCGCAGTGGTTGAGAGTCCGCCTGCCAGTGCAGGGCACACGGGTTCGGGCCCTGGTCTGGGAAGATCTCACATGCCGCGGATCAACTGGGCCCGTGAGCCACAATTACTGAGCCTGCGCGTCTGGAGCCTGTGCTCCGCAACAGGAGAGGCCGCGATAGTGAGAGGCCCGCGCACCACGATGAAGAGTGGCCCCCGCTTGCCGCAACTAGGGAGGGCCCTCGCACAGAAACGAAGACCCAACACAGCCATAAATAAATAAATAAATAAATATTAAAAAAAAAAAAATCTACAAACAATAAATGCTGGAGAGGGTGTGGAGAAAAGGGAACCCTCTTGCACTGTTGGTGGGAATATAAATTGATACAGCCACTTTGGAGAACAGTATGGAGGTTCCTTAAAAAACTAAAAATAGAACTACCATATGACCCAGCAATCCCACTACTGGGCGTATACCCTGAGAAAAACATAATTCAAAGAGATACATGTACCCCATGTATTTACAGTAGCTAGGACATGGAAGCAACCTAAATGTCCATTGACAGATGAATGGATAAAGAAGATGTGGTACATATATACAATGGACTATTACTTAGCCATAAAAAGGAAAGAAATTAGGTCATTTGTAATGATGTGGATGAACCTAGAGTCTGTTATAGCAAGTGAAGCAAGTCAGAAAGAGAAAAACAAATATCGTATATTAACGCATATATATGGAATCTAGAAAAATGGTACTGATGAACCTATTTGTGGGGCAGGAAAAGAGATGCAGACGTAGAGAATGGATTTGTGGACACAGGAGGGGAAGGGGAGGGTGGGAATTGAGAGAGTAGCACTGACATATATACACTACCATGTGTAAAATAGATAACTAGTAGAGAGCTGCTGCATAGCACAGGGAGCTCAGCTTGGTGCTCTGTGATGACCTAGAGGGGTGGGATGGGGGGGTGGGAGGGAGACTCAAGAGTTAGGGGATATATGTATACATATAGCTGTTTCACTTCACTGTACAGCAGAGACTAACACAACATTGTAAAGCAATTATACTCCAATAAAAAAAAAGAAAATATTTTTTCCTTGTGATGAGAACTCTTAGGATTTACTTTATCATGTTGTCCATTACATCCTTAGTAATTATTCATCTTATAACTGGAAGTTTGTACTTTTTGACTACCTTCATCTACTTCCCCTCCCCACACCCCTGCCTCCTCTGATCTCTTTTTCTACAAGTTTGCTTGTTTGCTTATTTTTGAAGTGTAATTGACCTACAACTCTATGTTAATTCCTGGTACACAACATAGTGATACAATATTTCTATACATTTCAAAATTATTACCATGCTATATCTCGTTGTCATTTTTCATCATACAAAGATATTACATAATCATTGACTATACTCCCCACACTGTGTATTTCATACCTGTGACTCATTTATTTTGTAATTAAAACTTTATGCCTCTTAATCTCCCTCACCTATTTCTCTCTTCCTCCCATCCTCCTCCCCTCTGGCAACCACCTGTTTGTTCTCTGTAACTCTAACTCTGTTTCTGTTTAGTTATTTTTTTAAATAAATTCATTTACTTTATTCATTTAATTTTGGCTGCGCTGGGTCTTCGTTGCTGCACGCGGGCTTTCTCTAATTGAGACGAGCGGGGGCTACTCTTTGTTGCGGTGCACAGGCTTCTCATTGCGGTGGTTTCTCTTGTTGCGGAGCGTGGGCTCTAGGCTCACGGGCTCAGTAGTTGTGGTGCACGGGCTTAGTTGCTCCGCGGCATGTAGGATCCTCCTGGACCAGGGCTCGAACCCGCGTCCCCTGCACTAGCAGGTGGATTGTTAACCACTGCACCACCAGGGAAGCCCTGTTTAGTTATGTTTGTTCACTTGTTTTGTCTTTTTTGATTCCACATTTAAGTGAAATCATATAGTATTTATCATTCTCTGTCTGACATTTCACTTAGCGTAATATTCTCTAGGCCCACCCATGTTGTTGCAAATGGCAAGATTTCATTCCTTTTATGGCTGAGTAATATTCCATTGCATATATATATATATATATATATATATATATATATATATATATATACCCCATCTTCATTATCAATCTATCAACTGATGGGCACTTAGGTTGCTTCCATACTTTGGTTAATGTAAATAATGCTGCCATGAACATTGGGCTCCATATATCTTTTCAAGTTAGCATTTTTGTTTTCTTCAGGTAAATACCCAGAAGTGGAATTGCTGGATTGTATGGTAGTTCTATTTTAATTTTTTTGAGGAATCCCCACACTGTATTCCATAGGGGCTGCACAAATTTATATTCCCACCAACAGTGCACAAGGGTTCCCTTTTCTCCACACACACATATTTTTATTCAGTTAATATTAATTGAGCATTTACTATATGTCAGCCACTGTGTTATGTGCTTAGGAGACAATCTCTGTCCTCAAACAGTTCACCAATCGATTGACCAACAAATTGGTGGGCTCAATATTCTCATCCTGTTTCAGGGTCTATGGGGATACATAGGAGGAAGATACACAGGCAGAAATGGAGGCTCAGAAAAGTGTATTTTCCCAAAGTCACAAAATGAGTAAGTAGGGGAGCAGGATTCTGATTCCCTGCCTTACACCCAGGAATCACATGGCAACTGCTCTTCCCTAGCATAGAGTTTGGCACTAGGAAGCCTTTCTCCTTACTGCTGCCTTGGAGGTGATTTAAACTACAAGGGCATGTTCCATGCATGGATCTCAGGCTGAGTCACATCACAGCAAACTGACCGACTGACTACTCAGGTTTCCTTTCCTTGGTGTTTTCTTATCTGTCTCCCACCAATGGCTTAGCCTCTATGGGTGAGTGGGGTCAGGAAGTGGCATACAGTCTCTGTTTTTATTCTCTGTGTGGAAATTTTCTAATTATAGGTCACACGGAGAGTTTCCATTCTCCCCCATGGCACTTCACTCTGTTTATGTAACTTAATAAGCTAAGACCCAGAGCTTTTTTTTAAAAAAAGACTTAAACCATGAAGCTTTTAATGAGGAATCAAACTCATTCCCTTATCTTTCTGATTAGTGAATAGCCATCGTCTGTTATCTGCTTAGTCTGTAGCTGAAATTACGATCTCTCCTCTGGTCGGGATTTTATAGTCTGATTGCGCCTTAAGCTTCCTGTGTAAGCCATCAGGGGAAGTAAGAACATTAACTACCGCCACCAGCACCACCAAGAAATAGATTCACATACAGTCCTCTAAAACACCAGCCTTCATAGAATAAATAGATGATAGAGCACAGTACCAAGAAACGAATTACAGTTCAGGATGGATAGACATAGCATGGCATCTGATGCAACTGAAGGTGCCCATTTAAGAGCATAAAGGGGAGTGAGATTTCAAACAATCGTTACGCTTTGGAGAACACATGCTAAAGGCCAACACTCAAACAGCTTTATTTTAATTATGTGGCCATTTCTTCCCTAATTTAACTGCCTAAAAAGAAATTCTGAAAGTATGTCATCTCAGTCTAGGATCTACTGGAAACGTATTCAGTAATAGTAACTTTTAGGCAAAACTTGATCAGTAGCAACAAACCAGTCCCACAGAACAAAATGAAAAAGAAGATCCCACAAAAACACATTTTTAAGCCAAATTTTTTAAAGTCAAAAAACAGCGACGTAGGAAAGATTCTGCTCTCTCCCTGTCAGCAGTGTGTAAACAGAAATCTTTTTTGCAGAACCTCTCAACAATGGAAGCTGAAAAGGAAATATAAAAGAAGTGGGATTTTGGTAGAAGACTCTGACCTTGAAGAGGAACACTAATATTAACTATTATAAAATTAACTTTTTAATTATCCTCTAGGGGCTGCAGAACACACTTAAATGAAGGGAAATGAATTTATGAAAAAGGCTGCCAAGTAGGATCAAAGAAGGTGCTTGCTTTTCAGGAAGCAAACAGCACCGAGGCAGGCATGCAGGTCCCAGAAAGACAAGAATTAACTGACCCCAGGAAAGTCACCGAGCTTGGCTGAAGCGGCAACAGTAGCAGTCTTACCACCAAAACTTTTCTTACCTTCCTCCTTGACAAGGTAAGGAGTGGATGAGGTACCATGTGGTATGTTCCTGACACAGAGCCTGGCACAAAAATCGATGTCATCACCATCATCGTTATTGCTATTATTTGGGAATTCCCAAGCAATGTTCATTTAGAAGATAATTGAAACCAGATAAGCAGACATTTTCCAGCCTTTGGTTTCTTTGCCAATTTTGTTTTAATCCACATTCCATTTTGATAAATGGAAAAAATATTACCCAGTGTCTCAACCAGAGTTTATTTAGTATGTGCCCCTGTATGGGAATATCCCTAAGAATCCCTGAAGAGTCTATCTTTCAGGCAGGAAAATTTTCTTGAGCTTTACTTTTTTGTTGATTATATAATGAAAAGAATACACATTTTCTATTGTTCTGTATAATACAGAATATTTCATGTATAGAGTCATACATTGCTTTATATATTACTTAATATATTTTCATACTGAACGTGTTTTTCCCAAGCATACACAGCTATTTTCTCCTCTCCTCAATGTCCCTCACCAAACCCTTCATAAAAATCACTGCTTTAGAACTTAGCCTAGGAGAATTATTCCATCTGTAATACATATTGCAGAGTGGTTTTCTGAAAGAAGCGGGACTTCAGGAGCTTGCTAAATTCCTGTGAACTGAAGGCAGAAAATATTCAGAAACATAAGGCTAATGTGCAGAAAAGTTGGAGGAGAGGAGGAGGAGGATTATAATGATTATATAGACAGGTTAAAGATAAATAGGATGCTCTTTAGCCTTTCAACAAAATGAAAGTGGTCACCTGAGCCACCAAAGCCTTAATAATGGGTGAATAATAATAATATTCAAGTGAATATTAATAATGGGTGAATCCAAGTATATTTTAATGTCATTGCCAGGTCCACCACCTGCCCACATAGTGCATTTAGGCAAATTAGGAACGCACACCCATTCCTCAAAGCACTGCTTTCATCTTCTGAAAAATCATTGTAAGGTATTGATTTTTTTAAGAACAAGAAACTTAACTCCCATCTACTTTTAAAGTGTCATGTAAATTTGCACAACTCTACAATGCCTGTGACGTGAATGATGCCCCACGAAAGGTCCTTTGTTCAGTCTACAACTCAAGCTCAGTGACACACAGCTCCCCTGGGAATCACTTGTTTAATGCCCATCACCCCAACCATGAGGCACTGTGTCTGTTTTATGTATGCTCAGTTCATCTAGCTCAGCTCCTGGTACATAGTAGGTTCTCAATATATATATCCATTGAATGATTGATTGAATGAATGAATGAAAGTTCCTCCTTTAATACAAGAATCTACTACAGAAGTGAAAACTAAGGGGAATGTACATTGGTGCAGCTGCTGTGGAAAGCAGTATGGAGGTTTCTCAAAGAACTAAAAATAGAACTACTGTATGACCCAGCAATTCGATTCCTGGGTATATATCTCCCCTAAAGTGAAAACACTAATTCAAAAAGATACACGCACCCCAATGTTCATAGCAGCACTATTGAATGGATAGAGAAGATGTGGTACATATATACAACGGAGTACTACTCAGTCATAAAAAAGAAGGAAAATTTTCCAATTGCAATAGCGTGGATGAATTTGGAGGGTATTATGCGAAGTGAAATAAGTCAGACAGAGAAAGATAAATACTGTATGATATCACTTAAGTGTGAAATCTAAAAAATAAAACTAGTGAATACAACAAAAAAGAAACAGACTCACAGATACAGAAAACAAACTAGTGGTGACCAGTGGGGAGAGGGAAGGGGGAGGGGCAAGATAGGGATGTGGATAAAGAAGTACAAACTATTATGTATAAAATAAATAAGGATATATTCTATAACACAGAATACAGCCAATATTTTATAACTATAAATTGAGTATAACCTTTAAAAATTACGAATCACTGCATTATACACCTGTAACTTATATTGTTCATCAGCTATACCTCAATTTAAAAAAATCAAAAAAAGTGAAAACTAAGCATGGCTGATGTTCCCTGACCACCTTCTCTGTATTAGGCCCTATGCTACCACCTTCTCTGTATCAGGCCCTATGCTAAGCACAGACATGCATTCGCAGGAAAACCCTGTGAAGTAGGTACTATTTCTCTCCACACCCCCAAAGGCTTAAAGAGGTTAAGTAACTTACTGATGTCATTCCACTTATAAGTCACAAACCACATGACCACCATAATCACATTCCTCACCACTACACTGGCAAGTTGGTCTGGGGTCTGCATTGCCCCAAGCGGCTGCTACACCTGTTGGAAACGTAGAGTTCCCTTGTGTGGCCAGTCCAAGGAAGAGAAGGCACTAGAGAATCCAAGGTCTGACTTCCTTTTCTGTCTATAGAGACAAAACTATCCTCTATATGCAACTCAGGCCAGTAAAGAGGTCACACAATATTCCTGCTCCCGGCCTGCATGCCCAAGACTCACCTTTGAAATCAGTTAGCAGCAATTCTTTCAGCTACAGAATAACAGGCCCTTTTGTCATCTGTGGGTGCAACACCCGGGCCCATAGCACATTCTGAAACGTCCTGGCCACTAGATGGCACCGAAACTCAAATGTCACAAAACTATTTAGAATCCTTCTCCCGCCATATTTTAATTGAGATAACAACAACAACATAGTAGCAGCATTATTAAGCACTTACTCTGCCTCTACAAGCATTATCTCACCTAATTCTCAGAGCAACTCCATGGAGTCGATCCCTTACTAATTCCACATTACAAATGAAGAAACTGAGCTTTAGAGAGGCAACTATCTTGAACAAGGTCCCATGGCTAGAAAGAGGCAGAGCAGGGACTTTAATGTAAGCAACCGGACTTTCCACGGTTCTTACCACTGTTCTGCTTCCTCCCATGCTATCATTGTCCGGACACTCAGCTGCTGAGCACAGGTTCAATACGACCACAGGTTATTTTGAAACTCCTCTTGGGAAATCCTCTCTCAAGAGGGAGGAAGAAAAACCCCATTCAACCCACATAAGCACGTCAGGCACAAGCTAAGATTCAAACGAACTGGAGCTGTTTACTCAAGGGCACAACCTCAAAAGGGCATTATCCTTGTGGTGGGAAAAAAGGGATCCGGCCTGTGGTGCAATGAAGCAAAGTTGGCTGGATGCCGCTACAGGGTCTCACGTGTTAGAGGAGCCCTGGCAGATGGCCTGAAGGTGAGTCCTGGCTCTCCCTTTCCATCACGGGATCTAGAACAGGTCCTTAGCTACTCCAGCCTTCGTACTAAAAGGGGTAAATAATGCATGCGCTGTCTCCTTTGCTGGGGAAAAATAAAAATGCGTAAAAGTCTTCACTCTTGATGTAGTTTAGTGGTAAGTACAGTATCATTCTAAGCCTTCTCGACCCCTTTTCAGCTAAGCAACCTCTTTTTTGACCTTCCTGAAGCCAGTCTTCTCTTTTCACAACCCAAGTCTGTTTCCAGAAAAGTATTCTTAAAGAATAGGTCTTACCAGATCTGCTCCTCCCACACCCAGCCAGTGATTCTCTCCCCAATTTCAAACACAGTGACCCAGGCCTTCCACTGCCCACTTCCAATCGGCCTCTCCTTCCTCACCTCTCCCACCTTAGGCCCCTCCTTTACTTTATGCATCAGACAGACTAGATTCTGTGCGATGCTCAGACATGCTCCTGATTTCCCGACCTCTGTGTCTCAGCTGTTCCCTCCACCTGTCTGTGGTTGGCCTTCGATTAGAGCTCGTGATCTTCCTTTAAGGAATGACTCCCCTGGCACTGCATTGGCCAAGAGGTGGACACGTGATCCAAGTCATATCTATCAGGCCCTCTTACCTTGAAATTTGTACCTTGAGAGGAGTGACCCAACCCTATAGTGTTGGAGTTGACCCATCCTACAGACCACACTCTGAAAAAAAATCGGCCACCAGTCTCCATACATCAATCCACAATGCCTGTTCCCTTAGAGGTTCAGTTTTTATTTTAATTCAGGAGCTACTCCCACAATCCCCAATAGATTCCCCTCTTTTCCTTCCCCCCTTCCCCTTTCAATTAGCCATAGTCCATCTCTGCTGCTTGCAGCCACCAAACAGTCCTTCAAGATTCTGTTCAAATGGCAACTCCTTCATGAAGCCTCATCTCAAGCACATTATAGCAGTCACTTGTATACATTTTTATTTCCCCTCTAGATGATTTACTCAGATTCAAGAACTGGGGCTTGTTCATCTTTGTATCCCCAACAGCCCCCAAGTATAGTGCCCAGCACTTTGTCCTTTCTTGATAAACAGTATTTGTAGACTTGGCTAGCAAGCCATTTAAGGAGCAGAATTTAAAGCAATGGATAGGATTTGGTGGAATTTTAATTCTGTATTCCGTAGTGTTCAAACATGTTGTTAGGTAATTGAATTTGTTTTAATATAGGAATCATCTATCCGAATTCTACAACCATTACCACATTTTCCAGAATGCCTAGGGGCTACAGTGAATTTGAAAGTGTTGCTCAGACCCAGAGATTTCTGGCTCTTTCGTCCTGTTTCTCTCCCTGCTGAAATGTCAGGCCTCTGGCAGCTGCCACCATCAGATCCCAAACAAGCATGTGAATAACAATGGGAAGTGTGACAATTCCCTAGGTGTTTTGTTTTTTTTTTAAACCTTCACAGGAAGAGCTTGACTATGAAGAAATCTATGTTTAGACTGTTGTCTTTTGTATCTAGTTTAGTAAACCGCATTTCAAGGCCCCTAGGATGCAAGTTATACTCATTATATGCAAAAACAATTTCCCCTTCAACATGATTTTCACGTCAGAATGATAAAGGGAAACCAAAAAGTAAGAACCATTGTAGTACGAAACGGACCCACAGTTAATATGAGCACAATTAAACTGTTTGTTGAAGTGTGTGTGTGTGTGTGTGTGTGTGTGTGTGTGTGTGTGTATATATATATAATATATATATATACTATTTTTATATATAAATACTATAAAGCCAAGCATGGTTTTTGCTATCACTATCATGAAATGGTGTTTCTTCTCTCTTTCCAGATTTGAGACCATTTTGAAGCAAAGGAAGAGGGAGGGAGGAAAGAAGTTGACAACAAGGTTTCTGAGCCAACTGCTCCTTCCCCTCCCCACCAAGAAGTCAGCTATGTGGGAGAAGTCCTGATGGCAGCAGCCAACTAGCAGAAGTGTAGGAAAAGTTTTAGATCTACTGTAAATATTAGACCACCCCTGCCCTAAGTTATGTCTTATCTGCTTTCAATAATTACACTGAACATCCATCACAACAAGAATGAAAAATCATCACAAAAAACTATTTCCCAACATACCCATATCTCAAAGGTTGTCCCGTAACACAGAAAAGAATAAGGTTGAACCTGACCTAAGGTCAGTAAAATCCAAGGACATTATCTACACAAAAGCAAAATGTACAGTCTGGGAAGATGGAGTAGAGATACTTTTCCCTACTCCTCCCATTAACTATATCTAAAAACCCAGACATTATATATAAAACAAATATTAAAAGACTCTGAAAGGTGAAGAGAAGAAGGCAGATTGAGAGGAAGGAAGGAAATAATAAAGATAAGAGTAGAAGTCAATGAAATTAAAAATGGAAAATACAGTAGAGAAAAACAACAAAACAGAGAGCTAATGCTTTGAAAAGATCAGTAAAATTGACAAACCTCTAGAAAACTAACAAAGAAAAAAGACAGAAGACAAAAAATGCCAATATAAGTATCAGAAATGATAAAGGGATATCACTACAAACTTTGCAGACATTGAAAGGAGAATAAGGGAAGACTACAAAAAACCCTACACACGTTTAATCATCTAGACAAAATAGACCAACTCCTTGAAAAACACAAACTACCACAATTCATACAACATGAAAGAGATAATTGGAATAGTATCCATATAACTATTAAGGAAACTGAGTTCACAATTTAAAAACTCCCAACAAAGAAATCTCCAGGTCCAGATGGTTTCACTGGTAGAGAATTCTATCAAACATTTAAAGAGTAATTAATACCAATTCTATAAAACCTCTTCCTAGGAAATAGAAAAGAAGGAAATTCCTCCCAATTCATTTTATAAAGCTAGCATTACTCTGATATCAAAATGAGAAAAAGACAGTACAATAAAAGAAAACTACAGACCACTATCCTTCATGAATAAAAGCAAACATCATTAACAAAATATTAGCAAATAGAATTCAACAATATATACGAAGAATTATACATCATGTCCAAGTGGGGTTTATTCCAGGGATGAAAGCCAGTTCAATACTTGAAAATTCATCAATGTAATCTACCATATTAACAGGCTAAGGAAGAAAAATCACATGATCATATCAATCAATACAAAAAAGCATTTGACAAAATTCAATACATGTTAAACACTCTCAGAAAAATAATAGAGAGGAAATTCCTCAGCCTGATAAAAAGCATCTATCAAAACTTGCAACTAACATTATACTTAATAGAAAGACAATGCTTTTCCTCTAAGATCAGGAACAAGGTAGGATGTCCACTCTTAGCACTCTTATTCAGCATAGTGTTGGAAGTTCTAGCCAGTGCAGTAAGGCATGAAAAGGAAATAAAGGACATACACACCATAAAGGAAGAAATAAAACTGTCCCTATTTTCATATGACATAATTGTCAACATCGAAAAATCCCAAGAAGTTTACAAAAAAATCCCAGACCTAATAAGTGAGTTCAGCAAGGTCACAGAATACAAGATAAGCAAACTAAACTCAATCATACTTCTATATACTAGCAATAAACACACTAAAATGTTAAAAATATAGTTCCATGTACAATCACTCAAATAAAATGAAATGCTTAGGTATAAATATAACAAAACATGTACAAAACTTCCATCATGAAAACTACACAACACTGATGAAAGAAATTAAAGATCTAAATAGACAGAAAGACATACCATGCTCATGGATTGGGAAACCACTATAGTCAAGATGTCAATTTTTTCCAAATTGATATACTGGCTTAACGAAATTCCTAGCAAAATCCCAGCAAGATTGTTTTGTAAATACAGATTATTTTAAAATCTATATGGAAAGGCAAAGGAACTAGAATAGTTAAAACAATTTTTAAAAAGAAGGATAAAGTGGGAGTTTTAGTCTACCCAATTTCAAGACATGATATAGCTATAGTAATAAAGACTGTGAGGTATTGTCACAGGGACAGACATATAGATCAATGTAACAGAACAGAGAACTCAGAAATAGATCCACATGAATACGCCCAACTGGTTTTTAACAAAGCTGCAAAAAGTTCAGTGGAGGAAAGATAGCCTTTTCAAGATGCTGGATAAATTGCACATACCAAGGGAAGGGAAGGGGAGGGAAAGAGAAAAAAAAAAAAAAATCTTAACCTAAGTCTCATACCTGATATCAAAAAACAACTCAAAATGGATCATAGACTTAAATGTAAAACATAAAACTTCGGAGAAAAGGGAGGAATCTGATACACAAAAAGTTGACCCAGAAAATTAACTACTACCTTGGCATAATGCACCAATATAGCTGCTGAAACTCAGCCATCATGCCTCATTCTAAGAAGCAGGAAGGAGGAAATGGGCAAGGACAAAGGGAGTGTGACAGTTTCTATTTCTCTTAAGGAATTTTCCTGGCAATCCTAATCAATATCTTCTGCTTACATCTCAGGTGGAAACTGTACTATTTTAGTTGGGAAAACCAGCAGTCTGCCAAAGTAACTAGTTCTAGATAATCTAGGCCCCAGAGTGACTCTTTATATTTATCCTGCTTGGGGTCCATAGCACTTCTGTATCAGTGGCTTGACATCTTCCATCAGTTTCAGGGAACTCTGATCATTACTTAAATACTGAGTTTGCTCTATTCTCTCTTTCCTCTCCTGACAGTCCAACCATACACGTGTTACCTCTTTACATTACGTCCCTGTCTCTCTTACATTCAATTTTGTATGTTCTTCTCTTGATTCCTCAGTCCAGATATTTTCTTCTGATCTATCTTTTTTGGTTTTGTTTGTTTGCTTTGCTCTAATGTGCTTTTTAATCCTATCTATTGAATTCTTAATTTCAATTATTGAAATTTTCAGTTGTAAAAGTACTGTTTAGCTTTATTTCATGCTTTCCAGTTCTCTATGGAAATTTTCCACCTTGTCATCTTATCTCTTGAACATATCATTTTAAACCCTTTATCTGCTACCTCAAATATCAGGATATTTTGTTGGCCTACATTTATTGTCTGGAGTTTTTTCCTCTTGATTTTTGATCATTTTGTTTTGTTTGCTAGCATGCCTGGTAAATTGCCAGACATTGGGGATAAAAACCTATGGAGATAATTTGAGGCTCTGTGTGATATTACAGTCCTCCAGAGATGATTTACTTTTGCTTCTGGCAGGTATTCAGAGTAAGAACAGATCACCTTAATCCAACTGAGCTGGTGTGATAAAGGATTTTGTTTTTTGTGAAGGTTGTCTATTTCTACTTCATCCTTACTCCTAGGATGCAATCTTTTGGGGATTCCAAACGAAAACCTGGAATATTTTGTTTCAAGAGTCCCACCTTCTTGGTAGGCCCTAGATTCCAATATTGTTTCTCCAGCTATAACACTGGTAGAAACTCAGCCTCTTAGCCACCATTTTCTGTTCAGCTTTTTCATGTTTCATCTTCCATTTATGAATTACCCAATGCCTTAAGAGAGAAACTGGCAACAAAAGTTGGGTTCATTATTGTGTTTCTCTTCTTTCCAGTATCTTGGTCCCTCAACCTCTGTCTTGGTAACTCTCAGATGTCTTCAAATATTTATTTTTTTTAAATTTTATCCATCATTTCTAATTGTTGTCAGCTGAATAATTAATCAGTTTACCAGAAGCATCCTGATTGATGAATTTTGAATAATTGCCCTAGAATGAATCATAATCTCTCATAACCTACATTTGTCAAATTGACCCACTGATTGCCAAATCTCCACCTCACTTTGTGCTAAACAGCCTTTCCCTCATGCTGCAAGGTGTTTTACAACATTGTGACATTTTTTGAGTTAACAGAGAACAAGAGGTATTACATATATGCTAAGTTGGTATGGTACATTAACTCATCTGAATTAATTTTCGAATAGGTCATTTTATCCTAAGTCTGAACTTTCATTTTACTTTGAGTCTGAGAACCCCACTTTGTTCTAGAAACAGAGATGCATATACTTTAGCAATGTGTGAAATATAAAACATTTTGTTACTTCTAAAATAGCACTCAGATTACTTCATTTATCTAGTCCTTCTCACATGCAAGGCATTGTGCTTTTTGGGTTGTGAGAAAAGATTACAGACCACAGAACTTTAGATCTGAAAGAAATTCAGAGATCGTCTAATTAGACTCATTCATTTTGCAGAAGACTTATTTGTCCCAAAACAAGATCTCTGGCTTTTTAACTCCTGTTCAATGCTCTTTTCATGATGAAGTACATTTGTTGGTTCGAAAAAAAAAGATTCCTCTCTATCTCTCTCCCCTTATCCACTATGGACTCAAACTTTTAAAAAGACTTTACTAAATAAAATATAATTCTGAAATGATGACTCATGTAATCCTAATATAAGAAAAGCATATTTTTTCTATCAGGCTTTTAAAAGTTATGAACATAGCTCAAAAAAAAAAGACCCATTACTGAGGAAATAAGCAGTATAAGAAATTGTCTCTTCCTCATGGATGGATCTAGAGACTGTCACACAGTGTGAAATAAGTCAGAAAGAGAAAAACAAATATCGTATATTAATGCATACATGTGCAATCTGAAAAACTTGGTATAGACGATCTTACTTACAAAGAAGAAATAGAGACACAGATGTAGAGAACAAACATATGGATACCAAGGGGAAAAGGGGGGGTGGGATGAATTGGGAGATTGGGATTGACATATATACACTATTGACACTATGTATAAAATAGATAACTAATGAGAACCTACTGTATAGCACAGGGAGCTCTACTCAACGCTCTATGGTGACTTAAATGAGAAGGAAATCCAAAAAGGAGGGGATATATATTTACGTATAGCTGATTCACTTTGCTGTACAGTATAAACTAACACAATATTGTAAAGCAACTATACTCCAATAAAAAAAAAAAAAAGAAATTGTCCCTTCCTGCCAGAAGTTTACAACCTCTATGTAGAAAGATATATAAATGAAGGATCATACTCTAAGGCAGTATACATTTACTTTAGATATGTGATATGTGATACACACATAAATCACATTAGTTATGTAACACAATCGTGTATGTGATATATATGATTAAGGTGGTCATGTTATGTCTGTCTCCCCTGATAGATTAGGAGCCCCTTAAGGGTAGGAATGCTGGCTTTTCACTGTCAGCCTCAGCTGGAGGTCTGCAACACAGCAAACTGTTAAATAAATGAGATCTTTTAAATCTATACAACTGGTCACAGGAGGATAGAAAATTCTGAACTGAAATCACTGAGTGAAAACATCATGAAGATGTAGGTTGAGGTAGACTTCTGTTAACATTTGAGCCAAAGTGGATAGAATTTAGGTAGCCTGCTATCTGGGGTAGGATGCTGTATTTATTAGTCTCTAATTGCGGCTGAAACCAAGGACCACAAACCTAGCGGATTAAAACAACACAAATTTATTACAGTTCTGAGGTCAGAAGTCTGAAATGAGCCTTCCAGGGCTAAAATCATTATTTTGGCAGAGTGCTGTTCTTTCTAGAGGCTCCAGGAAAGAATGTTTCCTTGCCTTTTCCATCTTCTAAAGTTCACCTGAATTCCTTGGTTTGTGGTCCCTTCCTTCCTTCATCTTCAAAGTACATCCCTTGAACCTCTGCTTCTTTCATCACTTCTCCTTTTTCTGCCTTTGATCCTCTTGCTTCCCTCTTATAAGGACCATTGTGATGACACTGGGTACAGATGGATAATCCAGGATCATCTCCCCATCTTAAGAGCCTTAACTTCACCACAGCTGCAATGTCCCTTTTTTCATGTAAGTTAACATATTCACAGGTTCTGGGGATTGGGATGTGGACATATTCGGAGGTCCATTATTCTACCAACCACGGATGTTTCAGCAAAGGTCTAATGCAGTGGCCTTGAATCAGCGGCATCAGCATCACCTGGTAATTTGTTAGAAATGCAAATTCTCAGCCCTCATCCCAGACCTACTGAATCAGAAACTCTGGTGAGGCCCAGCAATCTGGCTGGAGCAAGCCGTCCAGGTGATTCTGATGCACACTAAACCACTCTGAGAGACACTGCCAGAGCGTCTGGGGAAAGGCAAAGCAGGTGCAGAGGTCTTGTGAGTAGACAGACTTCACGGGGACAGAGGATTCCGAGAGCATAAGAGCATGGATGGACTCAGCATGGAGAACCTGGAATCTCAGGCAAAGGGTCACATACAGGTAAATTTCTGTCTCCAAATATGAATTTGGTGGCCCTCCTACACATTTCACAAAAAAGAAATAATGTACCTAACTGAAAACCCTCATTCATTTCATGAGGCATAAAATTAATCTGTTCCAATTCATAAATTTAACAGACTGACCTAGAAAAATAATTTTTTTTACTTTTAAAAAGGTAAATCAAGGGACTTCCCTGGCGGTCCAGTGGTTAGGATTCCGCACTTCCACTGCAGGGGGGGGGGGGGGGGTGCGGGTTCAATCCCTGGTCAGGGAACTAAGATCCCACATGCAGCACGGCCAAAAAAATGTGTTTTAATTAAAAATAAAATAAAATAAAATGTAAATCAAAACTTTACTCTAAGAATTTCCAGATTAAAGACATAATTTCTTACATATCCAAAATGAATAAAATACAGAAATATTCAAAGGATTAGTTAATAATATCTTCATTCCAGAACGTCTTCCTCAAATTAGCTGTAATTCATCAGCAATTTTACCATGTTCATTTTTTTTTTTTTTTTAAGAGAGGCTTTTTTATTTATTTATTATTTATTTTTGGCTGTGTTGGGTCTTCGTTTCTGTGCGAGGGCTTTCTCCAGTTGCGGCAAGCGGGGGCCACTCTTCATTGCAGTGCGCAGGCCTCTCACTGTCGCGGCCTCTCCTTGCGGAGCACAGGCTCCAGACGCGCAGGCTCAGTAGTTGTGGCTCACGGGCCCAGCTGCTCCGCGGCATGTGGGATCTTCCCAGACCAGGGCTCGAACCCGTGTCCCCTGCATTGGCAGGCAGGTTCTCAACCACTGCGCCACCAGGGAAGCCCCATTTTTTCCTCTAACAGCAGAGTGAGGAATTCTTAACAACAGTGTTATCTCTAGAAGGCTGGGCCCTCCGAAGAATCCGCAGGTGACTTCCCAGGAGGGGTGATTAAGAGCAGAGGACAATCGCCTTTCCAAAGGCAGAGAACCGGGGCCATTTCGAATTGTGCTCTCCCAGAGGCAAACAGGAAACAGGAAGCTCTCTGTCAGCCATTCTTACCCTGCCCCAGAGCAGGAAAAGCGGTGGCAGGAACCACATCAGTTACTTTGACCCAGCCCAGGAAACAAGATGGCTTATTCATCCGCAGACCTGGTCTGCTAGGTAGAGCGCAGACAGCACCTGCAATCCACTGCAACTCTCCCGGACAGCCAGATAACACCCACTCAGTTTGTTTGTTTGTTTGTTTTTAATAAATTTATTTATTTATTTTTGGCTGCGTTGGGTCTTCGTTTCTGTGCGAGGGCTTTCTCTAGTCGCGGCAAGCGGGGGCCACTCTTCATCGCGGTGCGCGGGCCTCTCACTATCGCGGCCTCTCTTGTTGCGGAGCACAGGCTCCAGACGCGCAGGCTCAGCAATTGTGGCTCACGGGCCTAGTTGCTCCGCGGCATGTGGGATCTTCCCAGACCAGGGCTCGAACCCGTGTCCCCTGCGTTGACAGGAGGATTCTCAACCACTGCGCCACCAGGGAAGCCCCCCACTCAGTTTTAATACTGAAATGAAAAGGAAATGTATACTCAAAACACATTTATTAGGCTTTAAACAAAAGGGAAGAGAGTTTTGTCAACTGGCAGTAAACAAGCAGAAGATAAGCTATACACCTTCCATCTGCAGAAGTCTTTTGCTGGGCCCCAAACTCCTCTGGGTGAACACCACCCTAAATCAACATAGCTCTCAACTATAAGAACTCAAAATGAGCAGAAACAGTAAGATGAGTTACAATGCCTCCTAGCAAATGTAACAATAATGAGAGAAGCTATCCATGCTTCCACAAATATAGTGCTGTACCTAGCCTTCTGGACTTGGTATAGTAGTGCACCCACAGCTTAAAAAAGTAGTGTTAGCATTTCTTCACAAGATTTAACAATACTCCAGAATAAACCTCAGTTCAGAAATAGAAGAGAGTTAAGTGTTGAATGTGCCAAAATATACCGATATATAAGTATCATCATGATTAAACATTTTCAAACGAAAAGGATCTACAGAAGATCTACATCACACAGGCATAGTATAAGTGATCCATGCTTTGAGATCTATTTGTAGAAGAAAAAGGGAGCAAAGTTCAAGTCATATAGCAGGTGCTGTTAATTAAGTCAAATGCTGGTTCTGACTGGGGCCAAGTCAAACCAACTGTTCATATGATTTAAGATATTTCCAAATGTGTTTTTTCTCCAACCTTCTCCATTAGCAATGGCATCAGCAACCGAGGCACCCAAAGGAGAACACATTGAGCCAGTCTTGTCTTTACCCTCTCCTTTACCATCTCCCCCATGCTCTTCATGCACACACGCAGTTTTAGTCACTTGAGACCCTATCTCATACTTCCTCTGAAATGCCCTCACCTCTGCCTCCCTCCATTCCCAGTGCCCTACTTTTGGCCCCAATCACCTTTTCTCTCTGGACTACGAACGCTGCCTCTTGACTCACGTCCGAATCCTTGAAACCTTGACCAGAAGGGGCAAACACCCTCAACACAACAGGCCAAATGTCCCTCACGTGTGCATCTCATTCTCCCAGGAAAAATCAATGGTTCCCTCATCAATGTTTCCATACCACTCTCTTTTGGTTTTAACATAATCATTGTATAAAATTATTTTATTGAGATTTAACTTACATACAGCAAAGGGCACAAATCTTAAGGGTACTGCTTGATTAATTTTTACATATGTGTACAACCTGTAGCCACCACCCAGATCAAGATATCAAACATTCCAGCAGCTCCTCAAAGTTCTCTTGTACCCCCTCCCAGTCAATACTTTGCCACCCAAAGGTAACCACTATTCTAATATCTGTCACACTAGATTAATCTGCCTGTCTATAAGTGGTATATAAATGGAATCACACAGTAAGCACTCTTCTATGTGGTATTCTATTTTATGAACATACCACATTTTATTTATCCATTCTGTGAATGGATATTTGGGGTGCTTCAATTTGGGGGCTGTTATAATTAAAGCTGTCATGAAAATTATTGTACATATCTTTTTTGTGGACTTATGCACTACTTCTGTTGGGTATATACTCAGAAGTAGAATTGCTAGGTCATAGCAATATATCTATATATATCTATATATATCTATATATATATATATGTGTGTGTGTGTGTGTGTGTGTTTTACTTGAGCATGCACTGGTAAACAGTTTTCCAAAGTGTTTGTACTTAAAACTTTCTACATCTCTGAATTATTCCAATAGTCACACTACCTTATGGTTAGTTCTTTATGTGTCTATTCTCCAGTTACCTTGGGCTCCTTGAACATAGGCTCCAACATGTTCAATATATAGCTTATAGTTATAATTAAATATTTATATTACATACAATAAAAAATTAAATGCATTCATACAGCATGGTGGGGGAGGAGGGCTTAGGAATCTTATGTTTACCTCCCTTCTGGACCCAGCGCAGGAGTGACACATGCCTATCCTAGCGCTGTCAACACCTCAGTCACCCAAAGCAAGGTGGAATATTCAAATCAGTTCCCAACATCCCCCAGTCCCCACAGAGTTGCCCAAAAGCCCACTTGCATCTATCTGCCTGGTATTACTGGGTTTTAAACATGCTGATATGTATTTTGTCCATGATTATACTGCTGGAAAATTTAATAGGCTAGAAAACCTCCAGTGTTCAACTCTCTTTTTCCCTGTAACTTTGTGCAGATTCATTCTGAAATATGCTAAGGAAATCGTACTCATTAACTATCCATCCTGCTTTTAAGGTGGAATTAATTAGTGCTGAAGTCCTCCACCTCAACCCAGAGATAGAAAAGGCCTCCCAGAGAAACACCCCCAAAAGGTGCACATCCCTTGATCTGTTTGCGCAGATGGCAGGTATTAGTTACACAAACACATGGAGAGAAGATAGGATTACGGTAGGAAGTCCTCCAGCTCTCCCTGAAAGTGAATTTCTTGTCCTTCCTGTTTTTGCTTCTGAGTCTCAAATTTTTCACTGCTCTTATATCTCTGTGAGTGTCATGGCAGGAACCACTTTCTACTCCTTCTCACAGGGACTATTTTCTGCATTTTGATGTCACTTTTAACAAAACATTGGTTCCAGACAGTTTCAGCAACCACATCCAAAAGAAGCCCTCTGCAAACCTGAAACTGTAACCCTCCCCGAGCTAGAAGTAAAACAAAACTCCTAAAGATAAAGCTTCATAAAACTATGCAAAATGGAAGATATATGTTGCTATTATTTTCCTTCACCTCAAGAAGTAAAATTAAAATGTTCTTTTGACTTTAAATAAGGATTTTCTCTTTTTTAAGCATTATTTAAACGCTATTTATTTATTTATTTAGGCTGTGCCAGGTCTTAGTTGCAGCATGCGGGCTTCTTAGTTACGGCATGCACGCAGGATCTAGTTCTCCCACCAGGGATGGAACCCGGGCCCCCTGCATCGGGAGCGAGGAGTCTTACCCAATGGATGACCAGGGAAGTTCCAGGGTTTTTTTTTAATTGAGAGAAACTCGGTGTGTCTGAGTTAGTCGCTTATTGCTATCCTATTCAATAGGCGAGGTTTCATGGGAAAAATTCTGATCTGGCAGCAGGCAGACATTCTGTGCAATAGAGGCACCTCATTCGTCTATCTTAAGAGATGCTTCTAAAATGAGTCCAACAAATAAGTATTTCTGAACACCCTGAGGCTTTTCACCAGGCTTCACCTCTCACTGCCCCCTTTCAAAATCACAGTAAAATGACAGCTACTAGAATTCACTGAAACCTGGCAAACACTGTTATTTACCCTGGGCCAGGGGTCAAGTTACCATGGGCAGAGCAGGATGCACAGTGTAATAATCTGGCTACTTCTTTAGGAAAACCTCAGGCAGTTTAAATAAAGTTATTTGTCCTGTGACATTTTTGTAGGTTTTACAAATGTCCCACCCACTTCCCCTTGACAAGTCGTTATGCCACTTACCCCTCAGGACTCCCAATAGAGATGGCATATAATCTCCAACTTCTTTTACAACGCCTTTTTATTTAAATATCAAAACATAGTGGCAAAGGAAATACAGATATTAAGGTGCTTTAATTATCATTTAAAACAAGATATGTAATTCACAATTGTCTGAATGTTTCCTACAAATTCCAACCCAAGGAACCTTCCCCTCTTTAACCTCTTTTACCTTAGATATCACTTCCTTCACCTCTTACTTTTGCACCTACCTCTATCTTTTCCTCTCCCTCCTTCCCAACATACACACACACACACACACACACACACGCACGCACGCGTGCACACACGCACACACACACGCGCGCACACACACACACGCTTTCCTGCTTTGGAATGCTTGTCCCCACATTGCCAGGACACCACATCTAACTGATGTTGATCTGAACAACCTCAGGATATATAACTATTCAACCCAACATGTTGGTCTCTTGTGAGTACCACCCTGTACCAAGCAAGTACCCCCTTTACATATCCCTTCTAGGTCCAAGATACAAGGAGACAGCAGAGTTCACACTGTCATCCAATGACTCAGCCATGGAATAATTACAATTCTACCAGGCACCATATTTTTAAAAATAAATTTGACATAGAAATGTTAAAAACAATAGCAGCATTAAGTCTAGTAATGATGATTATAATAAATTACACATAATCCTACACCACTAATACAAATTTTACTTTGCATATTTAACTTTACAAAATTGAATATACTGCATGTGCACGTTAATTTTACATTCGTCTTTTTCCACTTAACATTATGCTAAACATTTTCGTATGTTTCCACAGTCTTCACATTTCATTTTTATAATGGTTGCGCAGTATTTTTACCTAAAATTCACCTAATTTTGTCACCAGTAATGTCAACCGGATACCTTATCTATTCTAAGACTATACCGCTAAGTTGCTTAACTTGATATACGATAAAAATAAATATATCAAAATATTAATAAATTGTCGCTCTAGGGGATGGGACACTGGGTAATTTTTCTTCTTTCTGCTTTTGTAGTTCCTAAATTTTCTATAATGAACATGTATCTTTTTATTTTAAGACTTTATTTAATAATAATAACTACCACTTACCAAGTGTTTACTATATAGCAGGCACTCTTCTAAATCCTTTATACAATATTCCACCTTCCAACATTTAATCCTTATAACTACCCTAAAAAATAAATACTATTACTATCCTCATTTTATAGATGAGGAAACTGAGGCACAGAGCAATTAAGCAAGTTACACAAAGTTGCAGAGCCAATAAGTAGAGCAGCGAGGACTTTAACTCAGGCAGTGCAACTCAGGGTCTATGCTCTTGACATATATGCTATACTTAAAAAAAAAAAAAAATAGAGTGTGCTTTCTAAATATATTTAAGGTGTAACCATTTTAAAGTAGTCCACTGGCTGGCTTCATGTTGCAATGGGACTTCGTTATGCTTTTGGTATTTTGAGATTGCTACACGCCCAGTGTAGCACCATCTGTTATCACCACCACCACCACCACCATCATCATCGTCATCATCATCACTATCAATCGTAATACCACCATCACTTAAAACCCTTTATTGGGCTTCCCTGGTTGCGCAGTGGTTAAGAATCTGCCTGCCAATGCAGGGGACACGGGTTCAAGCCCTGGTCCAGGAAGATCCCACATGCCACGGAGCAACTAAGCCCGTGCGCCACAACTACTGAGCCTGTGCTCTAGAGCCCACAAGCCACAACTACTGAACCCACGTGCCACAGCTACTGAAGCCTCTGCGCCTAGAGCCTGTGCTCCACAACAAGAGAAGCCACCGCAATGAGAAGCCTGTGCACCTCAACAAAGAGTAGCCCCTGCTCGCTGCAACTAGAGAAAGCCCGTGCACAGCAACAAAGACCCAACACAGCCAAAAATAAATAAATTAAATAAATAAATTAAAAAAAAAAACCCTTTATTAAGGTTTTAGCATGTGCAGAACACTGTACCAGGCACTTGGGGAAATACAAAGTATGTAAAATACATGTTCTTTACTCTTGAGAATACCAGAGCTAGTCTGAGAACAGCTTCAAAATGAAAAGACAGTAAGTAAGTATCCATGAAATATGAACTGAAAATTTACATAAATATCTGGAAATTATAGGCAAAAAATAAAAACTTCTTCTACCTAAAATACAAAAATAATTGAAGATAATGCAAAATGAAGGGCTTTTATTTATTTAGGATAATAGCTTCAGATCTCCTTTCCATCTTACATATATAAAGTTTTACAAAGGAAAAAAAATGAAGATCAAAGTAAGCTGCCTAAAAATATACAAATCAATTTTCACTGCAAAGTAAAGGAGGTGTTACAGTGGAGGATTACTGGACTGAATGTCAATATTATGACATAGTATGAGTGTGTTTCGTGTTTGGTAATTGCAATCATTGTTGCTTTTGTTGTGGTCATCCATTTACAATGCTTGGTGTCAGTTTATTTATCTCTTGTAAAAATAAAATACAGTGTGTGTGTGTGAAAAAAAAAAGTAAGCTGCCTATACTGTACCATTCTTTATGATATTTTCAGCCTGGATCACAATATTCCCTAGTTCTATGTCAAAAATAACTATTTTCATATGTAATATGTAATTGTGTACAACAAGCTTAATGAAATAAGATTCTGACCCTTTATCTTCCAAAACATTCTAAATACCATTAGCAAAAGGAAGTTTCTAGTTCTAATAAGTAGGTTGCAAGTCTAAAATTAAGTAATGGCTCTGCCAGTTTATTCAAATGAATGTGCTTGGCTCATATAACCTATCTTGCATTTTTGAAACCCACCTGATTTATTTGATATAATACGCTAAAAGTATACATATATTTTGAAGAATAAAAAGCTTCTACTTTGTACTAATTAATATTTTTAAAGATTTTATATATGTACATTTACCTTCAAAATAAATACTAAAGACAAACTAATTAAAATGAGGCTTAAGCTGCATGGCACAGGGAGATCAGCTAGGTGTTTTGCGACCACCTATAGGGGTGGGATAAGGAGAGTGGGAGGGAGATGCAAGAGAGAGGGGATACGGGGATACACATATGCATGTGGCTGATTCACTTTGTTATACAGCAGAAACTAACACAACACCGTAAAGCAATTATACTCCAATAAAGATGTTAAAAAATTAATTAATTAATTAATTAATTTAAATGAGGCTTAGAAGATGGCCTTAGGAAACTATTTTAGCAGATAATAAAAATAATTTGTCTGTAGTATATAAATTGTATATAAAATGTTTTTCTGAAACACTTGAAGGTGCTTAATTATGATTTGTACTCTCAAGCACTTTAAATATCTTCATGGCATCTTGTTTAGACTATTAAATTATTTGGCAATCCTTTTTTTCATAGATACAAAAGTAAACTTCCATGAATTTGGAACCCATGGTGTCCAATTAATGAGAATGTCTTCAGATTAGAGTAAAATCCCAATCATGTTAGACTTCTGCATCATTTCTCAACTCTGACTTTGTAGATATCCTTCACCCTGGTTCTAGTGAAACCTCCTTAAGTGGAGCAGATTTATTTTACTTTTATATCAGCTGAGTATTCCTTTTGATTTTTCCTGATAATTTGTTTTTTGCTGTGACTTTAATCTTCACCAATCCATACAGCCAGCTTCTCATTTATTCCATTTATAAATCCCAACAAAATAATATCTTTCAGGTTTTATACATATTAAAATTTAGTGGTGCCCTTAATTTAACAAGTTTCCTTTCTGTGAAAAACTGGAAGTTTTTCAAGAAATATCCAACCTCACATACTCACTTATTTTTTTAATAATTTTTAAACTTCAAAGGCTGGGGAATATGATTTCTCATATGGGAATAAAGCTAAAAAAGAAAAAGAAAAAAGTCCTGGGTTCACAATTACCCCTTAGATAAAGTCTTAGTATTTCACTTAGTATTCAAAGTCCATAACTTGGCCTCTGATCTGCCTTCCTAGTCTTACCTTCCACTCCATCTCAAAACTATTCTCTTTGATACTTAAGTTCAAGCTATTATTCCAGGGTCCTCAACTGTAAAATGGGTTAATAATCTTTATTTCTGCTGGTTGTAGAATTTAATGTAAATTAAGCACAAACGTACCTAGCATGGAGGCTAGGACATGGTAATTGTTCAAAAAATGGGAGGAGGCATGGAAGTCACACAGAGTTGGGCCTAAATCTCAGAGAACTGCTCATGGTAACACTACTCTTTCTGAGCCTCAGTTTCCTCATCTGTAAAATATAATTATACTATCAGATAGGGTTCAACATAAAGCACTTAGCACAGAAGCTGGCACAGGCTGAACGTAGACACACATTATGAGTGAATAAATGAATGCTACTATCCTCCAAGGAAAGCAAGAGAAACAGACATAGACTTCCAGAGATTCCCTTTAAATCCCCTGAGATCAGTTCCCCTCTCCAAATCAGAGAACATGGGCCATTGGAAGGCAGAGGCAAAGCAACTTCACTGGAATTGCCTTCCAAAATTTATTCTACAGATTGGCTTTGCTCAGAACAGCTGATCTGAAATCTGGCTGCCTGTGAGTACTGAGTTTTGGCACAGTTAAAAATGTACAGTGAGATACCTTGGTCAAAGTTGGCCTAGACAATTACATGAAACAATAATCAGACAGATTAATCCATTTATAAAGTTTACAAGGGCAATTCTTATCCCTATCAGACCTTTTACCCTTGGTCACCTCTCCATGGAGAAGGAGAAATGACAAAGCGAAATAAAGTAAAAGGTACCTCCTTGTTTTTTGAAATAAATAAACATTAAATTTGCCAGTTTTTAAGTTTAGAATCAAAAGCTTAAGAGTTTATGTAATAAACACAATGTACTCTTAAAATGGAAACTTCATTTCTCTATCAGAGTCCCAAGAGACAGACATTTGGTATCAAGAAGCAGGGGAAAGGGTAAGCAGCTAGTCAACTGAGGGCGAAAAGAGAGGAAAAGACAGCATCCGAGGGGAGGAGAAAGAGGGACTGAAGGAGGAAAAAGGGAAAAAGAAATGACCATGGAAGAAATAATAAATTCATCTAACAAAGAGGTGAAGTTCCGATGGTGAGGAATCAGATCCAACAGGGAAAGGAAAGAAAATGAAGTACCCAGGGCCCAGAACTCAGTACTTTCACATTTGTAATTATGACTCATATTTCAGATGAGGAAAATAAACAGTGACTAAATCAACTTTACAGAGTGATTAGAACAAAAATTCAGCCAATTCTCTCACAACGTAAGAAAAAAGAAGGCAGGGAAAACAACCCACTACATTATGTCATTTGACCTTCACTCACGGTCTTTATCTCATCAGCAGTATGTCAATGAGAAGGTTTTGTTTGAATCAAATACAGTTGTGGGAGAACATACCTCAGCTCTCCCATGTGTTGGCAAAGACAAGATCATTCCTTGTTCATCTTTGTCCTCTTGAACAGTGGCTTATACATAATAGCTACATCATGAAAGTTAGCTGAATTTAACTGAATAGATTATATATTACTAAAGAGTGTCCATATTCAGTTTTTTATAACAACAAACAAAGGCTTAAGGCTTTAGATGTGGCAAACTCTCATCTTCCAATCAAGGACCCCAGAAAATATCCGAACTCCTCTCCTGACTCTGGCTTCCTGCCAGGAGTTGTTGATGCCATCAGAATGAATAAAGTTAACAGAATTCTTCTTGTAAAAAATAGATGCAGAAAAACCATGCTCCTGGTGCATTTGATTATCTAAACCCTTAATTGCATGTAGTGTTTTATATCCTTGGTTATTTGCCTATGAGTCTATGTCTGGTTCTTCAAAATGAATTGTGGCTTTTTAAGTCTTTTTCCTCCCATGTATCCCCCAGGCAGACCAGCAAACTCTAGGGGTTCAATAAATGCTTCTGGATAGTAACAGTCTAACACAGAATTTAGAAAGGTCCTTCCCCTTTCTGTCTGCTTTTTTAAAAATTATATTATGACCCTCATTCTGCAAGTGTTTCTGGCAATCAACCTTTTTTAAACTAAAGGGAAGAATTGAGTAGATTAGGTTAATAAAATAGCCTCAAGTCCCTTCTGTTGTCCTTGTTTAGGCTCTTCTTATCTCTTGTTTGGATAAGCTCCTTACCTGGTTTCTCTGCCCTCGACTTCTTCCCTTCGACTCATCCTTTACATTGCTGCCAGGACAGTGTTTGTAAAACACAACTTAGTTCAGGTCGCTGTCCTCCTCAGAAAACTTTAACAGCTCTCTCTTACCTGCAGAATAAAAGTTCAGACGTCCTTGGTATAGTATTCAAGACCTTCCAAAGTTCAACACCAGCCTTCTTTTCCTACCTCAATACCTTAACTCTATCCATCTGCCCCATATTCCAAGCTCAACTGACCGTTAGCTGAATATGCTGCATTTTCAAGCCTCAGTATCACGTTCATTTCATTTCTTCAACCTAGACTGCCCTTCTCTATTCTTCATCTACCGAAGTCCAACTCGTCCTCTAAGACTCAAGTTAAGTTTCACCTCTCTGTAAGACCACCACAGAGATCCCCAAGTAGAATGAAGTATTCCTTTTCTGGGTTCCCACTGTATTATATGCCACTAATAAATACTTATTTTCTATGTATTTCTATAATGGTTGGTTGTATAATGGTTGTCTTTACTCTTACTCTAGAAGTTCCTTGAAAGCTGGCATTGGGAATTTATTATTTTCATGTGTTTCCTTCACAGTGGTGAGCCCAGGGTCTTGCACAGAGATTGATACGTGAAAATGAATGAACGAGTGAATGACATAATGTAGTCAGGGAACCATCAGCAGTTCCTTAAGCAATGGAGTGAGACACTGGAAGTTTCTGATGGAACATTTGCCTCAGCCCTTTCAGAGACGAGAGAGCAAATCGGTGAGCTCAACTGACAATACACATTTTGCTCAAAAGGACGGAAAGGCGTCCCCCGGTGAAGATGATGGCTCATCTTTAGGGCTGGTCTCCTTAAATATTAAATGAAAGAAGGCTGTTCTCCCCTCCTTTTGCCTCCACCTTGTGCTGTGGTTGCCCTTGGCCCAATCTGCTCAGTGCCCAGCAAATGGGAGGTGCTTAGTAAACACCTGCCCCAGCTTCCGCCTGGGCCTGAAGCCCAGTTGGCAGTGAAGCTCAGACCAAGAGGTTCTGTGTTTTCCTCTGCAGGTCAGGATCCCAGTGCCAGGCACTGACACAGCTGCCACATACCAGAAGAAATGCTGGACAGAAATGAAGGAGTCAGGAAGGTGGTGGAGAGTGTGGAGAAGACCGGGACGGGGGCAGCAGATAGCAAAAGCTAACGGAGATTCCTTGCTGAGGGCTGATGGGCTGTGGAACTTTCCACTTGGAGGCTGACTCCTATGCCTGGCTCCTGAGCACATTCCCTGTAGCCCCTGGTGACTCTTGGCAAGCCAAGGACTTGCATCCCAGCTTAAGCGAAGCCTTCCCTTGCTAGAACCAAATGTATTCGACACCACGTGGGAAATTAAGTTTGTTTTCAACCACTCACCATACCTTGTTGTTGTGAGCCTTGGTGAGCAAAAAGGGGGTTGAGGGGAAGGTTGGAGAAATGGGATGTCTTTAACTCTCTTACTGTGTCAATACAGTGTGGTGTTTTTAAGAGTATTTATTTTAGCAATCTTAAAATTGATGTGACTTAAGAGAGGATTTCCAACAGGACAGTGCCAAGCGAAATCATGATCATATTAAGATCAGGACGGTCAGGGGATTCACAAACATATGGCACCATGGATAAGAAGCTTAGGCCCTCTGCCCAGTCAACCCAATCTGAGTGTAAAAGGGAAAGAGTAACTCCTGTTCTAGATTGTAGAATTCTGACTGTAAGTAATTAAATTTACAAGAAACAAACACCCTATTAAACAGCCCCATGACTCCCTGATTATGGGGGAGCGGCCACTCTTGCTTCCTCCAAACAGACCTGGAAAATAGATCCTCATGAGGCAGCAGAAAGGAAGACGCTTAACAGAACTCATGATCAAAGTATCTAGCTGCCTGTTTGGGGAAGCTCTCCAGGCTGTGTTTACCAACTCCCTGCCTCCCTGCCTCCTAAACACAGAAGAAAAACAAAGTGGAATCCTGAAGTGCATTTCAGAAAACTCTGTGCAAATTTCAGGATTAAAATCAGGGACAGTCAGAGCTATAGAAACAATCAAGTGCCTAGGTCAAGATGGATGCAGACACACAGGAGCAGGAAATGTGGGAGACAAGATCCGCCATGTAAGGGGAAAAAAAAATAGGCTTAACTATTTTGACTGATATGTCCCCAAAACCTTTGGGAGCTATAGTTATATATTTAGATGAGTGTTTTCCCTCTCATTAAGCAAGACAAGTCATCTATAAAAATAACCACAGGAGGCAACAGGGGGAGGTAAGTTCTCTAAGATTTATATGTAATTTGTGTTTGATGCACAAAGGGAGAGACTTTCCTAGCTGGAGGAGTGAAGATGACTTCGTGGCAGGGGTAAGGGGGCACATGGACTGCATCTTCAATGATTTTGACAAGCAGAGGTGAGGAAGGGCATTCAAGGAGAAGAGAATGTGAATAAAGAGCATAGAGACAGTTCAGATTGGTTGATGGGTAAGGTTTGTGATTGATGAGAGTAATGCAGAATGAGAATGGAAAGGTGAGCTGGGACCAAATCATGAAAGGCTTTTAGCACAATAAGCCTTGAGCGCAAGAAGCTTGGGCTGTACTCAGGAAGCAATATGGAGTCATTGAAGGTTCACGAGCAGTAAAGCCATGAAAGCTATGAGTTTTTGACTGGTTGATTATTTGCTTATTTTCCAGGTGAGAAGGCAGGGGATAGATTGGACCAGGGAGGAGAAGGAGGCAGAACGACCATTTGGGAGACTATTGCAATAATCTGGTGAAAGGGGATGATGGTTTGAACTAGAGAAATAGAAGCATCTGATGACGCTACTGACACTGATGGTCTGGAATAAGCAAAGAGACCTTTAAAGTGATTAAATCAAGCAGAACTGTCAGTATGAGCATCTCAGTGGGACGCAAAATGTTTTTGCAGTTCATGGAACTAAAAGATGAAGTCCACAGTGATTGGTTTTCTGAAAGGCTAACATGGCTATTCATGGGACAGCCAAACATCCACTCTCTATTGGGAAAACAGGCATTCTGGAAGCCACAGGCTTACAGGAGCATCTCTGAACGTAAAACACAATAAATGTATTAAGAAACAGATGGTTAAGTAAAGAACTGTCCTAGAATTCACAAAAGGAGAAGTACCAGTGACCTATAATATTTTTAAAAAATATAAACCTCATTGCCACCAACTCTGATTCCTCACTGCCTTCCAGAAGAGACGCAGGAATAATGGTTTCCCAGCTCTGACCACAGGGGGTGGGTAGAGGAATAAGTAAAAGAAGAAGGGAGGAAAGGAGAATGTCCAGGGGAAAAGGGGGCTAAAGCTGACTCAGGTAGGCTAAAAGAGCACAATGAGAATAGTAAAAAAAAGAAAAAAAAAGTTTGCATCATAATCTGGACTCTGAGAATGTTTGCAGTCAGCTACTAGTAAGACTGTATTTTTTCCTGGCAATGGACCGTGCACGCATGCCTCCTCAGACGTTACAGACGGTAACACAAGATTACATGTAGAATGTGAAATAAACTGCTAAATGTTCAGAAAATAAAATATCCTATTTTACACGCAGCAAAAAAATATACATATATGTATATAAACCTTACCAATAACAAAGCAAAATAAATAAATATATAATATTTCTTACCTATCAATTTTTCAAAGATTTAAAAACTCTTTAATACACAGGTTAGTGAGAGTGCAGAGTCATTGGGCAAGAGTCTTGAAATTGTTCATACTCTTTGGTTCAATAATTCTATCTCTAGGAAATGACGCTAAGAAAATAGTAATTGTGATTTGTAAATATTTTTGTTTATATTATTGAAAATTGGAAGTAATGCAAAAGTCCATAATTGGGGATTTCTTAAATAACTTTTACTTCATCCATACAATGAAATACTATGTAGCCATTTAAAAGTATGCTGCAAAACATTATGTAGTGGCTTGGAAATTAGTCTGTTATACATTAATTGGAAAATTTGTGAGCAAAACAATATATGAAAGACAATATCATTTTGAAAAATATATGATTGAAAAACTATACCATATACCATGGCTAAAGTTAACCATGCTTATCTCTGAAGGGTAAAGTAGCAAGTGATAGTTATTTCTTTCTATCTTTTTAAATAAAGTTTCTATAACAAACATTTACTACCATAATAAGAAAAAGGGATATTTTAAAAATAGAACTGGTTAATAGGCCTCATCACTATAATTATTGTAACAAATATTTGTTGAGCACCTCCTATGGGCCAGGCACTGACCTAGGTGATCGGAAATCAGGCAATATCCCTGCTCTTGTGGGACTTACCATTTAGAAGATTTCATTTTTATTGCTTAGTCAGTTAAAGTGGGGAAGATAAGTGCCTTTATATCAAGACTCCATTCGTTGCAAAAAACAACATCCAGTTCAAATTGGCTTTAGCAAAAAGGAAAATTCAGGAGTTCACAAAACTGAAGTCCATGGGTAACTGACTTCACACGTTGCTAAATCATTTGGAATCTTCAGAACTTGATATCTCATGAAATTTCAGCCTACTTTTCTTTGTGATCACTCCATTATCAGTAAGGCTTTCCTGATGGTGTTACAATGGCTGCCTACCACTCCAGACTTGTATCCAATGTCCCCAACAACCACAACAGAAATACAGATACTAGCTTTCCAACAGTGTAAAAAAAAAAAAAAGGATTGAGTCCAGTTGGTTCTAACAATATCATGTGCCGGCCCTTGAACCACTCACCATGGCCCGAGGAGCATAATGCTCTGATCAGCCAATCCTAGGTTCATATATAACCTCCGCTGGAAATGGACCGAGAGTAGAAGAGACACTGTCCCCAAAGAAAATCACAAGGCTGTTTCCAGGACAAAATATGGATGCTGAGATGGTAAAACAACTGAGATGCCCACTATGGCCTTACGGTAGAAGCCCAGAGGCAAGATGAACAGATCGGAGTCCTGACTTCAAAGGATGAAACTTCATCCGAAACACCAAGCTGCATTTTGACACTGTATTTGATGCAAGCAGATGATGTGAATGTCACCAGGAAAATTTACTTTTAGACTGACATCAACCTAATTGTAGATATATTTTGAAAACATACTTATATGTATATTTTGCTGTAAGAATTCTGATCTCATACATATTACAGATAAACAGAGAATCAAGCATGTTAGAAATCTGCTCATTTGGCAGATGATGTGAGGGGGACCCAAAGTCTTGTTGCTACTTAACAGCAAGGCCAGGCTAGAAGCCTAACTCGTCTCTTTACTCCCAGAGTTTCTGCTGCACCTTCAGGACTCTACCCCACATAACTCCAGCCAACGATAACTCCTCAGACTTTTAAGATTTCACTGTGAATAAAGCACACTTAAAACTTTAATAGATCAGCTCATAAACACCTCATTTTTCTTCTGGCTAAAGATTAAACAGTGCCTATCCATAGGGATAACTAGCTAAGTGGCAACATATGTCCCCCGTTTATTTCCAAAGCTCACTTTAAGTAAGTTCTTCCCTTATTAATTATTTTTCAGAAGTATTTTAACATTTCAAATCTCACACTTAATACTAAGAAACCAGGCTTGCCAAATACACTCTCAGTAGAAGATCTGTCACTCTATACCTAGTTCTGCCCTCTGCTAAACTCGTCTCTCCATAACTGGGAACAAGACTAATATTGAAATCTAGGACTTGGTTACACGGAAGGCACTGGGTTTTGGGGGAAAGATCAAGATCCAGCAACTAGGATTGGGCACAAGACCAGAACTGGTCCAATAGAAAGTCTGATTTGATGCTGAGCGAGTGAGTGTAAGTCACTGCCCTTAATAGCTTCCTTTCCACCTGTGCACTTGGGCAAAGATCCTATAAGCAGCTGTATCTACGATTCCATGGTTCAGGAACTTCCTCCAGCTTCCACCTCCCATTCTTTACTTTGAACCCTATTGTTTTGGTCTGGTTTCCCTAGTTCCTTCCTGTTTCCTTGAACCTGGATTTTCCCTCTTTGCCTATTCTCTTTGGGTTGATAACTGAGTTGCCTGGCTTGCCTTGCTCCATCTTGGACCTTCAACGATATGCTCTGTAGCCCTTGGCAAGTCCTTCCTACCCTTCCCTGAATGTGGCCATGGTGATTCCAGCTGGGCTGGAGCAGCCTGTGTCCAGTGACCTGGCCTCTTGCTTGCCTGGGAAGAGAGACTGGACACTGAGTTCTCTTGGACGGAGTTCCTGGTGTCCCTTTAGTCTAAGATGAGGACTGAATACATCTTCATCAGGGGAACTCAGTGACAAATACTAATTGAGCACCTCCTATGTGCCAGGCACTACCCTATGTGCTGAGAATACAGCAGAGAATCAAACAAGGTCTCTGATCTCAGGGAGTTTAGAATCTAGATAGAGGGTGGGAAAGACAAATGTATGAACAATTAAGACAAAATAATAATTACAAGTCGGGTTAGGATTATGCTATAATGAAAATGAAACAGGGTGGCATAGACAGATTCTGGGGTGATTAGGGAAGACCTCTTGAGGGGAAATATGAGTGACAATAAGGAGCAAGCCTTGGGAAGATTTGGAAGAAGAGAGTTTTGTAGAAGAGGGAGCAACAGATATAAAGGCTTTGAGGCAGGAATGAGCTTGGCATCTTCCAGGGATGGAAAAAAGACCAGCGAGGCTGGAGTCACAATTGACAAATAAATAATTTGCTTTAAACATGAAAGTGGGCTCAAAAAGTCAGCTTAAAAACATGCCAATTTTTCCTCCCAATTCAACCAGATTTGCAACATAAATATGATGCATAATTGTACACGTTTGTGCGGGCACAAATCTTATTGGCAGTTCTGGTAAATAAATGTAGGATCAGTTGAGTCTCCTTGACGCCTATCACAACTGTGAACACGGCCTCTGATAACATTGTTTTGTCACTTTTCACTCCCACCAGCAAAGAAGACAGATAAATGGCTTCCTGAGACAAATGGTCCCACTTTCCAAGGCCTGGGGCTCTGAAGGAAGGAGACGTGAGCCTTGGAACATTTCTCAGGGTGCCTCCTTGAAGAGTTCATGGCCACAACCTCTCTGAGTCTGCTTCAGAAGGAGCTGCTGCGTTAACTCTTCTGAAAAATTATATTTTGTTTGCAGTCTATTAAAATTTCAAAAGACTTATGAAATGAATTCCAGACTATGTGCCATTGCAATCTGTAACAGAAAATACCTGATTATAGCCATAATAGGAATTTAAAGTGAAAAATACCTTATGTTTTGCCTGTATCTCACCACAGTGCCCTAGAAAAGACAAAAATGTACCCTTTCTGGGAGTGGATTCTTATGCAGGTAATATTCTTTCCAGGTATAACAGCTGTGGAGGGTTGAATCATAGCCCCCCCCAAAATTCATGTCCTATCAAAACCTCAGAATGTGATCTTATTTAGACATAGGGTCTTTGCAGAGGAAATTATTTAAGATGAAGTCACACTGGATCAGGGCGGGATTGAATCCTAAATTCAATGACTGATGTCTTTATAAAAGAAAAGAGAGGGAGATTCACACACACATACACACATGGAGGCAGGCCATGTGAAACCAGAGGCAGAGATTGGAGTGATGCAGTTATAAACCAAGGAACACCAAGGATTGCTGGGTAAGCACCAGAAGCTAGCAGAGGCAAGGAAGGATTCATTCCTACAGACTTCAGAAGGAGCAAGGCCCCCTAACACCTTGCTTTCAGACTTCTAGCCTCCAGAACTGTGAGAGAACAAATGTCTGCAGTTTTAAGCCACCCAGTTTGTGGTAATTTGTTACGGCAGCCCTAGGAAACTAATATGCCAGTCATGGGCGCCTTTGCCCCAGCACTGGAAGAGAGGGAAACTACCAGGTAATGGGAAATCAACTGAATCTACATTAGCAAAGTAGAAAATTGAGTACTTATTTGATGAATTTGACCACCAACAATTTGGGAAAAGTGACTTAAACTGGACAGGGGTTAAAAGTTGGGGCTTTGGAATCAGAAAGTCTGGATTGGGCCTTAACTCTATCCTTTACCTTGTTCAAGTTACTAAACTCTAAGCCCCAGCTTTTCATACGTAAAATGGGAACTTACCCCATAAGGTGGCTGTGAGATTTAGAGGGGACACCTCTGTGTAGAGCTTGCCAAGTGCCCATCCCATAGTAAGCCCCCACTAAAGCGTAGCTGCTATATCATTATTATACTGTTATCACTCTTCCATCTTCAGAAACACCTCCCATCCTTGAAGGAAGGAATGAGTGGTTATAGTCAGATGTGCTTTTAGGGTCCAGTCCTCTTCTGTCTTTTGTTCAGCTACTACTCAGCAGGACCCATCTACAAACTAAAAGCACTCAACGTTCACCAGTTCTGAAGGAGAGACAGCCTTGCTATGTTCACGGTGAGCCCAGACTCCCCCAAAACATACTTTTTCACAATTTCTTGCCTGTCTTAAGATATAAATATTTTTCAAAAACATGGGTTCTCAGGACCCCAATATTTTCAACAACAATATTTATTGAAAGCTCATCATTTGCCAGGCATTTCCCAAAGGTCACCTCACGTAGACCTTACCACAGCTCTGCAAACCAGGTGATAATCATCTGGTTTTACAGATGAGGAGGCTGAGACTCAGAGAAACTTCTGAGGATTCCAGACTGACTCGAAATTAAAGCAAGAAATAGAAGCAATGCTGGAGAAGAAGTGGGGCGGTAGGCAGGGATGCTATCGCAAACACTCATCTTTCCAAAAGGGAGTACAGACGGGAGAGCCAGAGCTAGGCACCGCCTGGGCTCTGGTCTGGGCTCCGGTCTGGGCTCCACCCTCACCCGGCGGAGTGAAGCATTGTTTCTCTCTGGGCCTCAGTTTCTCTACCTGTGAAACAAGGAATGTGAACTAGATGATCTCTAATAGCACGTTCTGCTGTTAACCAAAATCAAGATTTTTTTAAAAAAATCAAAATCATAAAATCAAAATCTTCTGATATGCAGCCTCATGAATCTTAGGCAATTTTTTTTTAAGCGACATAAAGTGGAAAAAAGATGAAAGATGCTGAGGTTGAAGTTTTCCAAACGAATTCATAATATTTACAATACGGTATTGTAATTTTAGTTTTCATAACACTGATCCTACTCCTTTATTTCTGTAGTTAGCTCATATCAAAACAAAAGCTGGGGCAGTTTTCACTAAAACCCTATTTTTTTTCTTTTTTGGTAGGAAATTCTGAGTAATAGAAAAAAATAAAAATAATAATTCTTCACATTTAAATAGTATCTTTGATCTGAGGCCTTCCTGTATGGTATTTTTATAAGCCATGTGTGTTATTATTTTTTTTTGTAGGTCACATTAAAGTCCTAGGATGTCTAGACCACTGATATTATGGGAGCTCTTCAAAGTAACACAATGACATTTAATAATAAACTCAGCTTTTTTCAGTTGTACCTTACATACAGGAAGTGCTGAACCTTTTAGTTTTAAACAATGTTTCATCACCCTATGTATTTTAGTTTTTCAGCTAGAAGAACTGAATCCAGGCAAATTCTAAAGAAGAATCCATGTATTTGTGATGTTTATTAGTAGCAGTAGCAAGTAATTATGAGGTGTCTACTCTGTTCTGGTCATTGTTCCAAGTGTATTACAAGTGTTAACTCATTTAAGCCCCTCAACCTTATGAGGTAGGTTATGATGCCCCCATTTTACAGATGAGGAAACAAAGGCAGAGAGAAGAGAGTAACCTGGTTCAAGAGCTGACCACTGGTCACTCACAGAGCTGGGACTTGACTCCAGCAGTCTGGCTCCAGAGCCCACAGTCATCACCTCCACCCTCATGCGGGGAAACTGAGGCTCATTAAAGGTTAGTAACTAGAACATTTTCCAAAAATTCCCATATACTCACTCCCCCATGGTAACATTCCATCAGCATGCCCACTCAAGAAGGAAATAAAAAGCTCTCTCCATCAGTATTGTTGACTGGCTCCACTAACTTGCATTGGTCTTCATTTTTAGTGAATACCAAGCTGGAGATTCCACTAGACCACATTACTCCTTTGTACCTGATAGTAAATGCTTCAGGTGTCAGATACTGGATCCTCACATATATTAAAACATACAGCAAGAAAGAGCAAAGTGTATGCTAGTCTTGATTTCTGAGCAGATTGAGTTTCACATCAAATATTTCATCTTCTTCCAATACATAATCCAATTACTTCCAAATCCCCATTATTATTTTCATTGTATATTCATGCATTGCAAGAAATTAAAAAAAAAACACCTAAAAAAACCTTCAGGAATGGGTCAAATCCATTTCTGAACCACTTATTGCTATTTTTTATTGGATTACTCGAGGTCACATTGGTTAAAACTGCTATCATCTGTGAAACATTTTAAATCCCTTGACTCAGAAGCACACTGGTCAAACTTGATTTTTAGTGAGTTCTTTTACCAGACATTACCTTACCCCTACGATGTCAACTCTAGCTCAGGGAAACAGACTTCTTTTCTCCCCCAGAGGAAGATGGAATGACCTTTGAAGCTGATGTAACCGCAACTGAGGAGCAGTGATAATGACTGCTCTAGAATCATTCTTTATGAAACTTGTAAGGACACAGAGTTTAGCAGCAAAGCAAGCTTCTGGGTTATTTAATTATTTTAAATTTATTTGATCACTTATTTCTTTATTTCATGCCTTGCTCCACCAAGGATTCAAAGTTCATCCTTTTTTTTTTTTTTTAAGGTATGCTGCTTAAGAATTTTTATCTTCCAAGTGACAGATTTATTCATAGCTATAGGCAATGCTTCCCTTATTTTTCTGATATTCTTCCACTCTTATGGCAGGTAAGATCTTAGATCCCAAAAAATATGAATGTTCCTCCCAACAGAATCCCTCTCCAACTCCGCCTCCCCACCACCAATTTCCTAGGTACCTCTTTAAAGGAGTCCAGAAATTAAATTTAGAACTATTAGGCCAAGCACAATAAAACAAAAAAAAAAGGTTATTTAGTGTGTGGAAATTGGCTTTATCTCTCATGCATTTGCTTCTCTTATTAAGGAATCCATGAGGCCTACCTTCTCCCCATCTGCCAAAAAGGGCTGACATCAGTTTGAGGCATTCAAAGTTATCAAGGGGTGTGTGAGGGGAGGAGGGGCACCAGGAGGAGGGGGTGGACCCGCGGGCTTGCAGAGCCCGGCCATGTCATAAGCATTCTTTCCAAAGGAAACCAAGCTAAAAGGCTGATAAACCCCAATCTCTCTTCACAGCTTGCCTTCGGAGCCCCTTAATGCAACTCCCTCATTTGTTCATCAGCACTTTATGAGAAAATAAACAAAAACACGGCCTGTTTCCTCATTGTCAGCACATCAGAACACTTCCTGCTCAGAGAGGCCACCATCGCACCCGAAGAGTCAGGGGACCACTCTCTATTCTGCCTCAACTTTTTAACAGCTCGTTTTCTAAGCTGAATTCCAAGGGCCTAATCAAATCTGAAGCCCCCTCTGGGTGGATTAGATGTCCTAGATTCCAGTGCTCTGCAGGACAGGAGGCTCCCCTGGAAGGATCAGGGGGTGAGCTACACTGAAACCACGAGGTTGTTTCCTGTTTCTCCATTCTTACTTTACCTAAAAAAAAATTTAAGAGTGGGCTAAGGAAAAGGAGAAACGCTTAAAATAATTAACTTTTCACCGAATCACCATATAGGTACCGTAAATTCTATAGCTGTTGTAACATTCTCCAATCAATTCACTCCTTCCAGATTTTTCACTAAATCTGATGAAAAAAAGCAAGCAGGAAAGAAAGGGAAAGGAAGGAGAGGAGAGGGGAGGGGAGGGGAGGGGAGGGAAGGGAAGAGAAGAGATAGCCACTGAAAATATAAGAGCTGATGGGCTATGACTCTTATGTTTAAATTCCCAACGGGCTAAACAGTGCCCTGAGATAGTCCTAGCACTGATATCTCCTTCTTGAAAAGATGTGAACATTTGAAAAGGAGAAGCACAGAGAGTCTAGCTGGAGGGTGCAGCCAAGATTCTGGATGGATGTTGGAATGCTCCAGTGGCTCGGAGGTGTGGTGGGTTCCCACCATGCCAACTTTTAGGGGTCTGGCATTTAAAATGCACGAGTACCGTGGAGCTGCAGTTCAGGCCACAGGCTCCGGAGCCTGACTTGTTGGGTTCACAGTGTAACCCCAGCACATGCTATCTCTGAGAACTTAGATGAGTTCCTTAAACTCTCTAAGCCTCCCTGTCTGCCTCACAGGGTGATTATGACGATTAAGTGAGGTGGTGGATGGAAAGAGCAGGGGCCTGGGCCACTGGGCTCAAGAAATGTTTACTGTTAAATATCAGATGACATGCATGACTTCCAACATTTCTTACACTGTGCAGATTATGGGCATAATCCTAAGGGGCTGTTTTTCTTTAAAAAAAAAAAAGAAAGAAAGAAAATACAGACACAGTGGAAACTAACTTTAATATATTTGCTAAGGAGTAGAATTAGGATAAGTTGCATCTATCTTAGAACCCACGCAGTAGGGGCTTTATTATCACAAAACAAAGGCTTCGTTTAGAAACAAAGCAAACTCTTGGCATGAGCCTGGGGCCCTAGCATACTTTGGAACCAAAATCCTAGAGAAATAAGTGAAGATTGCCACTGACTGTGTCATCATGTGCTCTTGGACAAGACACTTAACCTCTTGGTGTTCTCATCTAAATAAAATGAGCTGGACGAAAAGGTATCAAAACTCCTGAGAGGTCTCATTTCACCCTAACGTTCTATAATTCTACTTAATGCCATGAACTGTCTGAAGTAGAATAAAACCAGATGATGAGAGTAATAGCCCCCAAGCTCTCACGCCCTAGGATAAACAATTTAGCACTATATCATTTAGACTCCCGTGACTATGCTATTGTTGAAAGTCTTTTAGTCTTGTCTCCCCATCTAGGTTAAAAACTCTTTGAAGACAGAGATCATGCATCATTCTTCTCATTCCTCATTGTCCTCTGCCCAGCATGAAACACGCAGTAGCCATCAGGAACGTGCGTAAGTAGAGCCTAATTCCAAAAGCCACCCGTGTTACGACTTCACAGGCATAGTTCCATAATCCATCCATGTTATAACTTCACAGTCATGCTGGATACCTGTTGCTCAATCACAGCAACTTAACCCAAAACAGGCCTCCGTGAGAACAGGCAGGCATGTGACCCAGTAAATCCTATTTCTAGCCTTTCGTTTGTTCACAAATATTTATTTAATAACTGTGATTATCAGGCACTGTGCTAGACATCAGGGATGCTCTCACAGCCCTGAAGGTTCTCACGTAGACAATGTGGAAATCACAAATGGGCACCAGTGGAGCATAACTAGAAACCGAACTGGGTCAACAATGTTTTTTTCTCAAACTATGCCCCCCCACCCCACCCCGTGCAGATGAAGGGGCTTCCCAGTTCATCCCTGGAGTTTTATTAGTATTTACTATGTCAACAGGTGCAGTATTCCTAAGTTTAAAGAAAAACAAGCATGCATTTACAGGGCTTTGTACAGGTCTAAAACCTAGTGTTTATCAACAATATTTTGATCTTTCTTAAAGCGGAAATATCATACTGCAGACTGGCGACTCTTATTCCTAGAAGCCTTATGAACTTAGCATTTCCTGCTGCTGTGTTTCTGGTCTTAAGTACGTCAGCAAAATACTCTGTGGTCTGTAGATTATCTGTAAACCAACTGACAGGTATCCAAGGCAGACCATGCAAGGACATTACTTCGCCCCTATCGCTGCCCTCAGATGATGTTGTGAAAAGTAAAAGTTCATCAGATGCGACCGGGTTCATGATAGACCCGCGCTGTGAATTCCTCAGGCTGAAAGGCCGATTGCCATTTATCACTCCTCCTGCTTATCAGCCATAGAGTGACTTTCCTCCATTTAAATAGCAGCCGGCTTCCCTCCTATGGCTCCATCCCTGTTGCCAAGGTTCTCTAAATGCTAATGAGGAGATAGAGAACACTCTGTGATCTTGTAAAGTGCTCACCCAGCAATTTGGCAAAAACAGAGTGTAAACATCATGCCTGGATACCTGCATTTGTTGGTCAAGGATCAATGCAGAAATGACCACCACAGAGGCTGTGTCTGCCACCACAAAAAGAAACAGAATATTCAAATGTTTTTCTAGAAGTTTCAGATGTGTTGAACATAATACTAGGAAAACCAATATACTTATATCAATGATTATTTGTGGCAATAAACAAGGACAGGGGATTGAAATTATAATTCTCACAAACTTAAGCATATTATATAAAGACATAACTTGGTTCTTTGGAAAATATTTGAGATAGGAATATGTGAACGGATCCAAACGATGTGAATAATAGCATCTGGATGCTTAGTTAGCAAATAAGAGAATCAGCAATACTATGTTTGACAGCTGCTGTGGTTTCCTGGATAGGAAAATCAACTTGGAATTGAGAGGTCTCTGTTTGATTCAATAAATGTTCATTGAGAGCATTTCCAGCTTCATCACAAATACAATGAGTGAACATTATAAAGTCATACCTAATCCCTAAAGTCTTCAGTGAAAGGATCCAGGCTGAATAGGTTTCTTAAGGCTCTGAGTCATCAGCAGTATTTATAAGAAGTATGCAAGATAATCAACCAACAGATTATTCACTTGAAAGCTAGAACAGAATTCTGTGTGATGATTTCTTTGAAAACTCACCTGCAAATTTTAGATATACCTCAAGTGTCGCAGAATCTCAGAGCTGGAAGCAGCCTCAAGAGGTCACAAAATGAAGTAACACTTGACACATAGCCATATATAAGTAAATCCACCTAGACAGAACAATTAGGAAATCATAAGGGACCCGAAACTGCGCAGAAATCAAGATGAGATGATTCCCAGAAGGAAGCAACAAAGATAAAATGCTGAGCCAGGATTACAAAATCAAAGTTAACCTCAAAACCATCAGAGAAATATGTCCTCTTGGGAATGCTTGTAATTTCAATTCAGCATAACTTCTTTTGAATTTGTATTCATTAATGTCAAGCCTGGTTTTAAACTTAATGGCTAAGGGTCAAGTTCAGACACAAAAAGCATAGGCGTGCAAGTAGATACAACCTGACGTGTTTATCTTTTCAGCGCACACTTTCTGCTGCAGGCGTGTGCCAGATGTAGCAGCAGCTGTAGGAAGTTGTTTATCTACCCTCTTGACCTTTGTGAAGTGTTAGGAGATGGTAAAAATCATGTTTATAAATTATAGCATCTCCTTTTAAACTAGCATCTTCTTAGCATCAGTCAAAACATATCAATAAAGGCATAAGAAGGTCAAGAAGATACGATTGAGTCCCAATGATATCTGTAAAAACATACTTCTGCGATGATTTACAATGCAACAAGGGCTCTCTGCTTATTTCCAAATTCACTTCATTTATTCAACATTCAGTAAATATTTATTGCACTCCTACTGTCTGCCAGGCACAGTTAAAACCTGCAAATCAAATGAATTCTAATACCTGTAATATTTGTGTCTTGTCTGAATTTTTACAAATGTCATTTGTGCTTTGCAAATTTATCCTTTAAATTTTTCAAAGTCTATTAATATTCCAAGGATGAAAGATGCCTCAAAATCTTTAGGTGTACTTATTAAGAAAACATCATTGGCGGGGGTGGGGGGGGGCAGTTCACAGCCAAATGTAAAGATTTCAGAGGCAAATGCCACATCCTTCTTACAGAGAAGAGAGCTTTGGCCAAGCTTCAGGGCCACACAGCTTCTGTACTGATGGGTCACCGCTCTGGTCTGGAGGGATTACACTAAATGCAAGTGGGACTGATCTATCAACCTAATCACTCATGAGAAATAATAACAATGTCATTAGCTAAGTTTCCAAAACAACCTAGTTCCTGCTTGAAAGTCAATCCCTCAGAAGCATGCTAAGACTTACTTTTGTTATGACATTTGGATAAAGTCACAAAAGTTCCTTTGGTCTTTCTCTGTCAACGTCAACGTCCTCTGGGGAAACCAGTGCAGTGATATCAAAAAACAAAAGGAAACAAATCAGAGTCTCCAAAGAGAAAGACTCAAACAATAATTATTTTTAAGAAACCCAGTTAGTTTTTCATTTTGGCCAAGGAATAATTAGAAAATATATTGCTTTCCCCAAAAGGTCAGCTTACAACCAAAATCAAAATGTATTCTCAGGCTTCCCTGGTGGCGCAGTGGTTGAGAATCTGCCTGCCAATGCAGGGGACACGGGTTCGAGCCCGGGTCTGGGAAGATCCCACATGCCGTGGAGCGACTAGGCCTGTGAGCCACAATTGCTGAGCCTGTGCTCCGCAACAAGAGAGGCCGCCATAGTGAGAGGCCCGCGCACCGCGATGAAGAGTGGCCCCCACTTGCCGCAACTAGAGAAAGCCCTTGCACAAAAACGAAGACCCAACACAGCCATAAATAAATAAATAAATAAATAAATAAATAAATAATTAAAATAGCTTTACCTTTAAAAAAAAAAATGTATTCTCATACTTCTTTGAATCATGGTTGTTGATTTGCCAGAATTCTCCTAACCCAATAAAATATTTGTAAACATGGATATTCACATTAAACTATATTTAGACATATTTAGTATGTGTATATAATTTAATTATATAGGTACAGATAAATTCTTTGGGACTCTAAGTTAGAGAACTGACACAAAATTTTATTTGTCTTTGAGATGTGTACACATACGTGTGTCTATGCATGGCTGCGTGTGTGTGTTGGCAAGGATTCACAGATATGGCCCTTGCCTTCAAGGAGCTCTTAATCTAGTAGTTGCATGTTAAAGCTGGTTCACTTGACATGATTTTCTCTGACAATCTTTGTTTATATAGTAAATGGCCATTCATTCACTGAGCAGTGATAGGGTATAAGATTTTGAATTTTCATCTGTCACAACGGGCTGTCTTGTTTTCCATTGAGTTAGCCTTAAACTGAAATCAGCCTTAAAACTCTCTGAGCCTCAACTTTTTGCCATCACTTCAACTTGCCTTAGAGAGATGACATAAGTCTTTCAAAACAACAATTTTCAAGCATTCTGTGGCAATGACAACCTGTTGGACTGAATTTCCAGTTGCTCAAATTGTAGCTGCTCCATCTGAGGGAATGACTGTGGTAGAACTAAAAGAAACATGAAATAAATTCTGAAAATATTTTCAGATGTCAAAGAATGAGACTATCATTCAATCATTCAATAAATATGGCCTAGATATCTACTTGGTGCTAGCTGTTGCACCAGAAAATTGCTTCCAAATGTCCTCTTCACTCACTTCAGAGCCACAGTAAATTATGATGACCAAGTCTTGGCCATGGTCATAGAAAAACAGCCCAAATCGCTGTCCTATGAAATTTTTCTTAGGATTCCTATGGATGTGTTGATGGGGACAATGTTGAGTGTTACTGAAGGCAAAAAATATGTGTATGACTGGAGTGATATATAGACTATTCATATGGTGTGATTTATACAAATATGGTGTGATTTTAGAAAAATGTTAATGGTCCCTATGATACCAAAAGCGCAGACAACAAAAGAAGAAAATAAACAGAACTATATCAAAAGTCCAAACATCTGCGCCAAAAGACACAATCAACAGAGTGAAAAGTCAAACCATGGAACGGAAGAAAATACCTGCAAATCATAGATCTGATAAGAGGTTATTATCTAGAATATACAAATAAATCCTACAACTCAACAACAAAAAACAAACAACCCAATTAAAAAATGGGCAAAGAATTTGAATAGACATTTCTCCAAAGGAGATGTACAAATGGCCAATAAGCATACGAAAAGATGCTCAGCCTCACTAACCATTAGAGAAATAGAAATCAAAACCACAATGAGATACCACTTTATACGCATTAGGATGGCTATCAAATAAACAGAAAATAACAAGTGTTGAAAAGGATGTGGAGAAATTGGAATCTTTGTGCACCACTGATGGGAATGTAAAGTGGTTCATCCCTTACGGAAAACAATAGTAGTTTTTCCAAAAAAATGAAAAATAGAACTACCATATGATCCAGCAATTCTACTTCTGGGTATATATTCAAAAGAATTGAGAGCAGGGTCTCAAATATTTATACACCCACAACCATAGCAGCATTATGCACAATAGCCAAAAGGTAGAAGCAACCCAAATGTCCATCAATGGATGAATGGATAAATAAAATGTGGTATATACATACAATAGAATAGTATTTAGCCTTAAAAAGGAAGAAAATTCTGACAGATGCTATAACATGGATGAACCTTGAGGACGTTATGCCAAGTGAAATACACTAGTCACAAAAAACAAATACCATATGATTCTACTTATGTGAGGTATCTAGAGTCATAGAGACAGAAAGCAGAATGGTGGTCTTCAGGAGCTGCGGGGTAGAGAGAAATGGCAAGTTGTTGTTTAATGGGTATAGAGTTTCAGATCAGCAAGAATAAAGGAGTTCTGGAGATCTGTTTCACAATAATGTGAATATATTGAACACTACTGAACTGTACACTTAAAATGTTAAGACGGTAAATTTTATGCTACATGTATTTTATCACAATTAAAAACAATAAGTGAATGATCCCAATGCAATTTTAGAAAGTTGATTTCTTTAAACAAATACTGTTCTCAATGTTTTAAAAATCTGCTATGTATCAATTGGAGTCAACAGAGGGCCATCAACCCAAAGGGAACATGGTGTCCCAAATCTAAGACAAAGTCAGCAAGCATCTCTCCTCACAATTGATAATAGTAAAAAATACCACACGACAGAAGGGATCTGGGAACAACTGACAATTGAATTATTCAGGGTTCACCAGAGAAACAAAACCAATAGGATACATAGAGGGAGATTTATTTTAAGGAGATGGCTCACAACTGGCTCATAATTGTGAGGCTGGCAGGTCCAGAATCTATAGGGCAGGCTGCAGGCAGGAAATTCTGGCAAGAGTTGATGTTGTAGTCTTGAGTCCAAAGGCCAGAAACTCGGGCAGGGTTTCTACGTTACAGTCTCGAGGCAGAATTCCTTCCTCTTTAGGGGACCTCCATCTTTGGCTTTAAGACCTTTGACTGATTAGATGAGGCCCACCCCATCATGGAGGATAATCTGCTTTATTCAACATCTACTGATATAAAATGTTAATCTCACTTAATAAGAATAATCTCATTTAAATGTTAATCAGTTAAAACTTAATGTTAATTTTGTCTAAAAAATACCTTCACAGCCACATCTACACTGGTACTGGACCAAACAACTGGTACTGTAACCTAGCTAAGCTCACAAATAAAATTAACCAACACAGTTATGACATAGATTTTCTTTTAAATGAACCTATCTGTATTTGTATAAGTGAATTTCTAATTCCAAGTAGTGAACTTGGGAAATTATACACTACTCCACTGATGCTTTCTTTGTTCTCTTTTGCTAAGTCTCTGTCTGTACAAGGCAGAGCCAAACCCAAGCAAAAAAAGAAAATTAATCTTTTTGCTTATAGTAATTTTTTTAAATAGCCAAAATGCTATTATTCAGTTTATTTAATTATTTCGTTAAAATAACTTCGTTCCAAAGAAGTTGGGACCATTTTTAAAAATCAAATTCACTTTCAAAGTTGAAAATTTACCACCTTTGAGAATTTTTAAAAGCATGTGTCACTAGAAACCACTGCACAGGTGGCATTTCAAAAACTGATTCCAATATCAGCATCACTGGATTTAGTGTAATGCTCCCAAAGGTAAAATCTTCCAAAAGCTGCCCTCACTCTTCCAGAGGTATAAGCTCTGGTCATTTATACTTAAACCTTTGAGCTAAATTGTAACTATGAAGTTGCAGTATTGGGAATTGTGATGTGAAAGAATATCATAATAACAAATATAAAAGATCTCAATCACCCTGTTCATGATAGGGAAAACTATCTATAGGAATGTGATTAAATAAATGATAGTACTAACTTAAACTGGATAGAATACTGTGTAGCTGTCTATAATGGGATAGGCAGGGACAGGAAATGTACAGTCTCTATTCAGGCAGTGAAACTTCTAAGATTTGTATGCAACTTTTGCATGCATGTTCACGTTTCTAGGGCAAGAGACCCTAACTCTGAATCAATGTGTTATAACACCCCAAAAAAGTTAGGAAACAGTGTAGCAGAAGAATATTTAATGCAATGGTAAAATGTTCAAGTTATATTGCTAAGTGAAAAGGAAAATATTAAAGAGCTCATACAGTGAGCTCATACAGTACTTAGAACATTTTGATGTATGCTTCGTAAGTAATAATGGAAAAATATACACCAAAATGTTAGTAAGAATAATCTCTGAGTAGTGGGATTACGTATAATTTTTGTTGTTATTGTCTTATTTTGTTTTGCTATTGGCTTGTCTGTATTTTCTCAATTTTCTACAATGATATGTATTGCTTTTATAAAGAAGAAAAAGTAAAAATTTAAGTTGGACATGGAGAGTTGGAGAATGATTTGTCAGTATGTCATCAACACAGTTCAGACTACATGAGTTCTAATTCTAGTCAACTGATACTTGTTGATATTAATAGTAGCTGTAATAATAATAAAGTGGCAATTATAATGATAATAATAACAAACCATTTTATAACAACCTGTGCAAATGATCCCCCTGTTACTTGATTGGGCCTGGTATGTGTCTAAATATAAATCAGTTAGCTGGAATTTGGGTTTATAAATTAGTTTAGTGTGAATGTAGTTGACACAAATCAATCTGCCTTGGTCAGTTCATCCACGTGTGGGAAGAAAATCAAATTTCTGAACTTGCAAAATTAAAATACCCATATAGTTGTACCTGTGATTCTCTTATGATCCCTCAAGTTTGAAAAAGGTATAAGATACTTACAGAAAATAACGGCAGTCTCTCTCAAAAGAATCAGATTCATGAATAGATTAACTCTATTTTTAAACTGTATCTCTTTCTAACTTTTTCTTAAAATGTTGGTATTATCACCTATCTGCTAGCAAATATAACTAGCTAACAAAACAAATGATAAAATAGCAAATAAATATTAATAAACAATACCTAGTTCAATAGCTCATTGTTATTTTTTCACAGACAATAATGTTTTAGGTTCTGCATCAGTTTGGGACCTCCAGGAAATAGGACTTCCAGGAAACAGAAACATAATAGATTTACTGGGGGAAATGTTTATGAAGGACAAAGGGGAGTGGGAGCAGGAGTAGCCCAAGAGCGACTCAGACTGTGTTTCTAGAGAGGGAGGGAAGGAGGACATGGTACAAGAGCCTCAGACTGCAGTGACCTCTGTGAAGGTCTCAGCCAGACTTGTGGGCACCTCAGAGAGACGACTGCCCATTGAGAAGTTTCACATTGAATAAAAATGGCCCAGCTCTAGTACCTCCATTATGCCCAGTCATTAGCTGGGGAGAACGTGGCCTCAGGGTGAAGGCCGGAGCAGACCCCAAAGGTGCAAGAGCTGACAGCTCACTGTTTTCCTGCAGCAGGCTCTCTCTCGAAGGGAGAGCTGAGTGGCATATTTAGGTCGTTGCCACAGGTTGATTTGTTTTATAATCACACATGTAGATTTATTTTTTGCTACTAAAATTGTCCTTTGTTCTTGTGTTGGAATTAAATATACCATTCTGCCCCCATGTCCCAAAAAGAGCATAATATTCCTAATTGAAGTCTACAACAACTATAATTTCCAGGTGTGTTACCACTTTAACAATTTTGAGACTCTATTCTGATTTCAAATCAGAAGATTTGGACTCAAATCCTAGCTTCATCACTTTCTACCTATAATGTCTTGAGCAAGACACCTGACCTTGCTGAACCTCAGTTTCCTTATCTCTAAAGTGGGAATATCCATGCCTTACTACAGAGGATTGTTTTAAAGACTAAAATATAATAACATATGTGAAACCCCCTGGCATATAGAAAGTGCTCAATAAAATGTTTGTTTTTAGAATGGAAAACAACAACCCTAACAGGTACTATTGCATGTAGCTTGTCAACATTACCTTACTTTACCTGGACAAGTTACCTAACTCTTACAAGCCTCAGTTTCCTCATCTATAAAATAGAATAATAGTTCTCCCTATGGCACTGAGTTACTGAAATGATTAGATGAAATAATGTAAAGAGAGGATTTATCACATTACCTGACACACAAGAAGTCCTCAGCAAATGGGATTAGTAAATAATTAGGATTACTTACTATCAGTAAGTAATTCATTTTAATTTTGAAGTTCAGAGAAATTAGATTTATTATATTATAGATTACATGACAATCTTAGTCTCATAGGAACTAATAATATCTCAATTGTTATTCTCAGACTTGACATTTCCTTTGAAGTAAGTGCACACAAATACCCCTACTGTCGGCCCTTGGTATCTGTGGGTTTCATGGATTGATCGAATCCACAGATCAGAGGGCTGACTGTATTAATTGTATGACACCATTTTATATGTAAGGAACCTGAACATCTGAGGATTCTGGTATCCACAGGGACCCCTGGAACCAATCCCCCACAGATACTGAGGGACACTGTACTTGGCAAAGATGAACCAGTGCTGTACGATAATAACTAGACAGAGATAACAAGCAGCCTTACTTTCTTGATCATCTGTTTTCAAATTCACTCCTCTGACAGAAAGACATGCCTGGTTTTTTCCACATAGATTTTGACATCTGTTAGTCATGGATTATTATTATTACCATTAAAAATAATAACAACAATGATATATTTTTTTACCTGAAAGCCTCAATTTCTTTTAGGTATTTTTCTCTAGTTTTGGAGCTTCAGCTGGACATTTAAAACGTAAATTGGATCTATTTTTCCTTCTGTTCATCTATCAATTTTCCCCTGCCAGTTTATCACTTGAAACTTCAGAGAGTTAGGGACAGGGGAATATTGGGGGGTAGGGGGCAGAATGGTTTAAAATAAAGAAAGACTATAGAAACATATATTCTATAATCACTTGAAAGTAGGATGAGGATAGAACAGGAAATAGCAGTGGAAGCTTCCAAAGCTAGAACTACAAACTTTCACCTTGACCACTGAGAACTGGAAAAAGAAAGATGGTCATAGATAAGTCATGTTTTTTTCCATGTATTTCACAGATTGAGAGTTCCAGACTTCACATGGCTAGTAGACCAGACGAGGCTAGTCTCTAGACTCCAGGGGGGAAGCCTTTCTTTCAAAATTGGAAAAAAAACAAAGGAAAGCTCATTATGTTCAGTCTTTAATCTCTTGGGTAAAATTGTCAATAAAACATGCTTGTTCCTGATAAGGAAATCAATTTGATTAAAAGTGCACTAAGACCATAAGTTTTTCCCTCCTAGAGCCAGTAAGCCATCACCCCTTAGTGAGTAATGATTTTCCATACTAATCAACAGAGCTTAAATACAGCAACTAACTCAAACATAAGCCTTTTATTAAATTAGTTATTGATTCAAAAATCTATTACTCAAAATCTAGATTTTCAAATTTTTATTCCAAATGTACAATTTTCCACCATCACAGACACCAAGAATTCAGAAATGTGGATCACCATTGACAAACATGCGACAGAATTATATCATTACAAAGCAGAGATAATTCTTCATGAAGTAAGAGTCAGGACTCACCTTTCATTCCAGACCACAGCCCATGAAATTCAATTACCTGGCCCTCTGTCTCAGATAGATAATAAGAATGTGGGCTTTGTCTCCAGACATAAAAAGGAAAAAGAAGCAGCTAGAACTACAGAGGTTGATGCAAGTTTAAAAACACAAGCAAAACTCACGATAGAAGTCGACTTGATGAGCAGAAGAAGCCACAGTTGGTTTGAGTGACTGGCAGATGTGTATCATTCTTTCATTCTATTATCAGACGTTTATGGTGTGCCAACTGTATGCCAAGCTCATGTGGAGCCGAACAGTGTTAACCACGGTGCAGAGTTTCAGGCAACCCAAAAAATCTATCATTCAAGTAACCAGTGTGCTGCTGATAACAAGTTTGATTCATGGTAACTGGTCCCTGGGATTTTTCTGCTGTAAAGTGTCAAAAAATAGGTCACTCCCCCCCCGCCCCCCCCCCCCCGTATCTCAGATGATAAAATTTACTTCATGATTTCTGTGGTTTAGATTTCTTTCAGGTACAAATTGAAGACCTAAACCAGATGTTTTTCTATTAAGGACAAAGAAACAAAGCTAAATGAAATATAGCAATCTTTCTCCTTATCTATCTCACCCCTACATGCAGATTCCTAGTGTGCATAAAATTCCCAACATAAGTCACTTGACCCTCTCTTCTAAGTCATGTCCTGAGACTGTAAAAAAAAAAAAAGAGCAAATCTAGTGAGAGGTAGGAGGTAGGTTAGGTACAGAGCACACCGCTCAGAGAGCTAAGGTTTCAAAGCGATTTTGTTGTTGAAGCTTGGCATCTACAGTACGGGCATGGGAGGAGGTAGGATTCCTGGTGGTCATGGTGCACCCCCAGGTCCCAGCATGAACATAATTACAGGAGCTGTAAAGTCACAGGAAAATGTTTGCTATTCTGGAAAGCCTCGCTCATCTTGGCATTTCAACAAACCCTAGTATATGTTTGCTTCCCTTTTATGGAAACAGCATAATGCTCTTAGCCACAAGTCATTAAGAGACCACAGAGGACAATTTTAGTGTCAGTTTTCATTCTCATCCCAATGACCCTCATTCTTGTCATCTTTATACATCAATTACCCACTCAGTTCCCTCTGCCCGTCAGATCAGGAAAAGCAATTACCTGGAGGAAACTGAAGGAAAAGCAAAACTGATAGGGCATTTGAAGAAGAGATGAGATCAAAATGGGTGAAGAGAAGGTTCATATTCCCTCAACCCAAGAAATAATCAGGTCAACTCAGAAAATCCACCCTTCAGTTAAAATCTGTGGCAAAAATAGTACAAGGCAGCTTTGCCACAAAGTTTGCATGACTGGCTTCCAGGGGATCTGGTAGGTTAGGACTGGTAGAAAAAAGACTAAGACAAAAATAAAGAAAAATGTAATTAATGACTGTGTTTAGAAGAAACTTTCCATAAAACCACTAATTTCAATAATTATTTAGTCCGTGCTTAGTAAATGCCAGGTACCACATTAAGTCCTTTACACAGATCATCACATTTAATTCTCACAAAAATCCTATGAGGAATGTACTATTATTGTCTCCATTTTACAGATGAGCACACTGATATACACAGAAGGGGAGGAACTTGCACGAGGTCAAGACGCTAATAAGTTCCAGATTCTAACTCCCAAGCTCCAATGGTCAACTCGAGCCTAGGAGTCTGGCCTCTCCCCAGAGGAATTGTTCCAGTTACCTTCTGCTATGTAATAAACCACCTTAAACATAACGGCTTAAAACTCTGTAATTTATTCTTCTCTCTCATGGTTCTGTGGGTTAAGTGAGCTCAGTGAGGCAGTCTTTGCTTAAGGTCTCTCATATAGTTACAGTCGTATGTGATGGCTGGGCCAGAAGTTATCTGACTGCATTGGCCATTTAAATGATGGGGCTGGGCTGGATATCCAAGATGGCGCACTCACATGGCTGCCAGGTGATGCTGGCTGTCAGCTGGGAGGCCAGGGAGGGCTACTGGCAGAGCACCAATACATGACCATACACGTAACTTAGGTTTTTCATGGCAGGTGGGTTTCAACAGGGAGAGTTCTGAAAAGGGAGCATTCTAAGAACAAGGATTCCAAAAAAACCAAGCAGAGGTTGCAAAGTTTCTTATGATCTAGTCTCAGAAGTTCTGCAGCATCATTTCCACCAAATTCTATTGGTCAACAGTGAGTACGAGGCAGAGCCAGATTCAAGGGGAGAATACTACAAAGGATATGAATTCTAAGAGGTGTTGGGTTGATCTTTGGAGACTAACTACTATTGTCATATCTGTGAAGCACAAATCTTTATGTTGCCCTGTTGGGAAGAAGCAAAAGAGGGGAGTCTGGCCCCCATGAGGCTCTGGGAATGGGGAAGTTCTTACAAAGATGTTAAGCCAACTACATTACTAAGAAGCAGACATGAAAACAATAACAAGAAAAGCAAACACCAATGATAGACACAAATTTTAAATCACACAAATAATGAACTCCTCAGTATCTTCCCCAAAGCACTGCCATAAGGATAGTCTTCTGAAGGCCTCATATGTTTTGTGGAATACATGTGATTTCTTCTTTTTTAACTTATCCTCCCTTTATGTATCCTACTGACTTAGAGGCATTATGGTGTGAGTAAAAAGGTAGGCTTTAGAATCAAACAGTCCTGAATTCAAATTCAGACTCTTACTAGTACTCTGAGTCCTTAGGTAAGACTTAACCCCTCTGACATTCTGTTTCCTCATCTAAATAACAGGAATAATAATATCTGCATCTATAGCTGAGTATACGTATATCTCTCTATGTCACTGATACACACAGTCATCGTATAATTCAGATCCTTTTCTCTAAAGCTCACAATACCAAATAGAAAAAAATCTGAATTACATTTATATCTCATTTTATAAATTAAAAAAACAAAGAGGGGGGCTTCCCTGGTGGCGCAGTGGTTGAGAATCTGCCTGCCAATGCAGGGGACACGGGTTCGAGCCCTGGTCTGGGAAGATCCCACATGCCGCGGAACGACTGGGCCCGTGAGCCACAATTACTGAGCCTGCGCGTCTGGAGCCTGTGCTCCGCAACAAGGGAGTCTGCGATAGTGAGAGGCCCGCGCACCGTGATGAAGAGTGGCCCCTACTTGCTGCAACTGGAGAAAGCCCTCGCACAGAAACGAAGACCCAACACAGCCAAAAATAAATAAATAAATAAATAAATAAATAAATAAAATTTTAAAAAAAAAAGAGGAATTAAATTACTTATTAAGAACTTCAGCAGATCAGCAGCCTCAAAGCTCTAGCCCCTAGGGATCTTCCTTGGTCCACTTTGCTCAGTAATGGGGCCTCTGCCCAGCAAGGTATCTAGGAACATATGGTCCTAATAGTTCTATACCTAGACAGGAAGATCATATGAGGCAGGTATAGAAGGAGAGAAAAGTCATAGCACAAAGATTATTTTCATTAACAATGACAGTAGTTAAGTACCTGTCTCAGAGTAGACACATAATAACAACTGTTGGGTGGATGGGTGGGTGGATGGATGGACAGATAGTTGGAAGGGTTTTAGTTGTAAATGTTGTTCCTCCTGTGGTGTCAGAAGATGGAATCTCACTTCCACCTCAGGAAGTTCCCAGCCATTCCATACTCCTTAAGCAGAGAGAGTAGCAGACCATCTCTTTCTTCCCCGCAAATGGTCTTTCTACCTCGATTTGTTCTCTCGACACATATTTTCTTCTTTCCTACTCTACCTGCCATAGAATATTTAAAAGGAGAGACCAACAGCCAAGGGAGATAATTGTGGGCTCTTAGGCTATGGAGGGGGAGCTTTCCTTTCCTCTTTGTTTAATTCTGAGAATGTGGTCCTATCCTCCAGTTTCTACATCTGGCATCAGGCCTAGTGTTAAAACTCTGGAAGTTTTCCCCTAGCAGGCTGTTCTTATATCAGAAGAGGTTGAGTAGGACTTTTCCTGTTGCCCAGGAATAGGGACAGGGTTCATGGCCGAGGACAAAATAGGACGTAAATACACCACCCGTTAAAGTGCACTGACAAAGGGCTTTCTGAAAATCGCCAGAACTACTAATTTTCTACTACCATTACCAACATCACCCCAACCTCACCACCCCCTACATGCACAGAACCTTTTTCAAGGTAATCTAAAAGAAAGAGAGGGGATACAGAGTTGGAATTGAGGTCTACCAACCTCATGGGTTCTTGGGGAGAAACATTTGTAGACTATACTGGAGAGGTGTGCTTCCCCATTCCTCATAAAGCGGTGAGCAGGTTGGAAGATAATCACGTTTAGAGACTGAGGGTATATGAAAAAGGGGAAGCTGGCACCTCACCCTTACAATCCTAAATCCCATACTGGGATTGCCATCCAAGTAGAGTGTTGTAAGGTGTCTCCTGGGAGAGCTTGATGTACTTGACATGCTTCCCCTAGAGTTTGGAGACATCCATGAATGCAGAGCTTGGTGTCTCATGCTCTTCTGGAGATTTATGAAGGCAAAATCCTTGCTAGGAAGAAGATGGAGACAACCTATGAGAGGTTTCTTAAGAGTGCTCTAGCGGTTCCCACGGCTACTGCACAGGACATAGAGTTACAGAAGCATGGAGTTAGAGGGAGGAGTAGAATTTGGGGGCTGCTCAAGGGGCTTTCAGGTGAAGGGAAGTGAACCCATTTACCCTAGGGCTACCCCTTCCCCTGAGAAAGTGCTGGAAGCATGGACCAGTGTTGGGAGCAAAGGAAGAACACAGCTACCCTCTCTAAGATGGTCCTCAACAATAGAAAGGTCCAAAAGAAGATGAACAACAGCCTTAGATTTTCCATCACAGCGTCTTTTACAGAGACTGACACACAGCAGCAGAAAGATCCAAATGAAGCCAGACCCAACCAGAAGACAAGCAGGATTCCTTCCCACCCCTGACTCAGGCCCAGGAATCTAAGATCTTGTTCCTCCGTCCCTCCTCATTGGCCCCAACCCAAGAAGGTTCCAGTGGTTCTCAACCAGGGCAGAATGGCTCCTGTAGGAGGTGTTTGGGAAAGTGTTGTATGTCATAAAGACTGAAGGGTGCTATGGGAATTTGTGTGGAGGTCAAGGGGGAAAGTGTTAAGTATTCTGAAATGTACAGAACCGCTCTACGCTAGGAATTGTCCCACCCCCAAATGACAAGACGACTCCCTATAGAGAAACATACTGGTAGACCCAGGAAAGGGTCAGACTGTAGACTGTTTCTCCTCCGTTGCCCCCCTACTCCTGCCTATCACCCCCCTCTCTATTCCAAAGTGCTGGATTTGTGGGAAAGTGAAAAGACAGTTTATACACTCCTGCCCCAGATCTCCCAAGCCTCAGCTCAAACCCGTGGTTGGGACGAGGGAGGAGATTAGACTTAAACTGAGTCTGAGGTTGACACTTTAAACCACAATGGACTGAAATTTTTATTACCGACAGAGAGCAGAGAGTTATGGAATCTGCCAAAGATGCTAAAGGGTGGGGAATGGGAATTCAGCTGAACACTTCAGAAATCAGTCACTGGAAGAAACACAAACACTTCATGTTTATACCCCACTTCGTTACAACTGCTCAGTTGCCTCCTCCATAAAGGGGAGTAGGGTCCTGGTTTTCAAACACGCAAAGGAAGGAAGGTCACAGAGAATGTTTCTGTCTGCCTCACTGACCACTGCAGATAAGCCATTGCTGCTCACCCCGCTTGGAAGCATTACATCCTGTTTCCGCCACGGGCTCTGGGTGGAGCCCAGGGGTTGCCATCTAGGGCTGTGGCAGTTGGATGGAAAGCACATCGGAAGCCTGGTAGGGGTGCCAGCCCACAGCACAGATGCTGCACTCCTGCTAAGGTAACAATGGGTAAGGAATAATCATGAGATGGGTTTTCCTCTCTCCCTGCCATGGCAGGTGCTTGATGTCAGAGCCCACTGCCAAATGACCCAAGAGGGAAATGCCCAGGTCAGGGGAGGCTGGGCTGGGATGAGGAGGCCTGAGGAGCATGTGCCTCTCATACACATCAGACATTGCTCTGTCAGGGCTGTCTCAGCTCACACAAAATGTATGGCTCAAATCCCATCTTTCCTTAGGATTCTTCCTAACTCCCTTCCTCTCACTCCCTTTCATCCGCATTTAGAGAAACAAATAATTGGAAAGTGCCCCTATTAATACCACATCAAAAATACCTCACCTAATAAAAAAATACCAGTTGGTATAGACATTTTCAGGACAATTTAGCAATATCTATTAAATTTTAGCTGTGCTAACCCTCTGACCCAATGCTTCTTCTAGGTATTTATCCTGTGGGCGTGTCATTCATAGCTGTATGCCCTGTGCTTAGAGCCCTAGAACTGTACCAGGTATATATATGTTGAGCAGAGGATGCTCCATAAAAATGTGTTAAATATTAAACAAATGAACATACAATTAAAAAAATAAACCGGCAAGCAGAACAGCACATAAGTTATGATTTCGCCTAGGCTTATGAAAAGCACAAATTATATTTTTCCTGCTGTTTAAGAAAAACTGATTTTTCTCCCTTCTTTCCTCCTTTCAGCTGCTGTATGGTTGATCAAACTATAGAACTAAATAGACCAGGGTTCAAATCCTGCCTCTGCATCTTCCTAATTCTGTAGCCTTCGAAAAATGCTTTATTCTCTCTGAATTTTTGTTGTTTTGATTGCCTTGGAAATAATAACCTTTACTTCATAGTAGTGTGAAGTGCTATAAAAGTTAAATGAGATCTAATATTATAAAACATCAGACACATAGAAGTCCCTCAGCGTGCTAGTTCCCTTCTTCACACTCCTTGCCTTTCCTGCCTGGATCTCAAAAGGGAAGAGAAAGCACCCAGTTCCTCCCAGATATGTCTAGACTCCTGATTCCCACAACAAAACTTACCCATCTGCTTTCATACTCCCTCAACTCTGTGCTCTCTGGTACAAAACATATTAACTGACCCCAGATGATGCAGGAAGAAGTCCCAGTGGATCGAGGTGTCCCTCTTCCAGGTGACATTTGCAGCTTCACAGAAGTTTCCCAGATTCTCAATGCCTTAATGCTTTTAGGATCAAAGTCAGAGTGTTAGGGTACAAAGTCAGGCAGACGGGATTCTCCCCACCTTGGTGGTTTGATGTTGGCACCGTGTGGCCGTGATATGGCTCAGTGGGAGATGGCAGAGATGGGGGCAGCAGACTGAAGAGACACACTGGGCCAGTGGCCACCACAGATGTGAGGAGCTCTGTGGGGCTCTCACATCAGCTACTACTGCACAGGGCTCTGGCCACATGTTTGCAATCGCACATGACGTTGCCCTGCACATTATCAGAAACTCTTGAGCGGGAGATGGAGGTCTGCAGCAAATTGTTTCTGCGGTCCTTGACACTCCCTTCAGCCCACCAGATTCTGCACAGTTCCGTGCAATGCCAGATTCCAACTCAAGCTCCTTCCAAAGCATCCCCCGCTTTTCTGCTCAGGGATTTTCTCCAAAACCAAGGAAGATGACTGAGCCTGCATGTAGCCATAGCCCAGAAGAGAAAGAGAAATAACACCTCCCAAAGCAACCCTCAACAGTTGGGGTCCCGGGGTCAGTGGATAAATGCCCCCGCTTCCTGCCCATTAAAAAATTATTTTGAGGTGCTTTCTACAAATTTCTTCAGAGCCCCAGTTGCCCACAGCTGCAACCAGCTCAATAAAATACCTGTACTGGATATTCTTCCTTTCCTGTCTCATCCTCCCTACTTCCTCATTGTGCTTCCTGGGATTATCTCTCCCAAACTACCTGTAACATGGCTTGTGTCTCACTCTGCCCTTGGGGCTACTCAACCGAGGTCTTACATCAGCTAGAGCAGGGGTCCCCAACCCCCCGGCCGTGGACCTGTAGCAGTCCACAGTCTGTTAGGAACCGGACTGCCCATTAGGAGGTGAGCAGCAGGCAAGCAAGCCAAGCTTCATCTGCCGCTCCCCATCGCTCCCCATCGCTCCCCATCGCTCCCCATCACTCACATTACCTCCTGAACCATCCCTCTCCGCACCCTCCCCCCCACCCCCGTCAGTGGAAAAACTGTCTTCCACGAAACCGGTCCCTGGTGCCAAAAAGGTTGGGGACCGCTGAGCTAGAGAAATGGTGACTTTTTTGTTCCCGATAATATGACGCCACTTTGTCTTCAGACTGCTGTGGCCTGAAAGATATAGAAACTTCTTAAATGGTATACTTGGTTATTCTGTAACCTCCCTTCTACTGCCAACAGAATTAACTGTCCTTCCTTCTGCGATCTTCATCATCTTGTATGTGCTTTTATTACTCACTTTCAACACTGCAACACACAGTTACTTGTTAAACATCTGTCTCCTTCTAGATCTAGAACACTAGATCTATATCTGAAAAACTGTATCTGATTCCAATTTGTATCTCTAATGCCTAAGCCAGCACCTGGTATATAGTATGTGTTCAACAAGTACTGGCGAATTAATAAACTCCAAAAGATAGTGAGAGGGCTTCCAGTTCAAGACAATAGGCCAAGAAAAGTTATTTCCTCTCCTTTCTGGACTCCATTAAAATGAAAAGAAAAAAGTATTAAAATGATATAAACTCTCAATAACCAAAGAACACTGCAAAGGTCATGAGCACTCAAGAGAGTTCAGCAAAAGTCTAGAAGATGGAAAATACACGAAAGTCTGGTGATTGAAGAAGGAGAGAAAAGAAGCCACAGTTTGGGATTTATGCTACAGCTGGGGTGGGAGCAATCTACCCAGCAGAGTTCCAAGGAGACTCTGGATTTAAAGAAGGCAGGTACCAGGATGATGGAAGTGAGAAGTGCCACTAAAAACAGCGTATGACTAAAGATCTATATAGAGAACAATTCACACATCCCCACTCTTTTCCTGCCCCTTCACAAAGAACTGCCCATAGCTAAACCCAGGCAAAAATCAGAACGTTCTTCTTCAAGGAAATCGGACAAACAGTCCTGGGAGAATTAAGTTGACTACTGCAAGCATTAGTGCTCCAAAATAAAAGCCTCCCAAAGCTGGCATTTACTCTCCACCCCTGTACTGACTAGCTCTCTAGGGACTTGCTAGAGCAAAGCATGACAGTCAAAAAGCCATACTAATATAAAAGGAGGCTTTCTGTCCCCAAATTTGAGAAAAGTCTGTACCATGACAGAAAAATATTAAGACAGAGAGAGGGAAAAAAGAGAGAAGGAGGGAGAGAAAGAAAGAGAAGGAGGGAGGGAGGGAAAGAGGGAGGAAAAGGGTAGGGGAAGAGGAGGAGAGAAAACTCAGAGCTAACAGAAGAGACCTTTTTTTAAATGTTGACACCTTTTCAGATTTTAGAAGAGACTGTATCTTTATAAAAAGAACAAGGGCTTCCCTGGTGGCGCAGTGGTTGAGAATCTGCCTGCCAATGCAGGGGACACGGGTTCGAGCCCTGGTCTGGGAAGATCCCACATGCCACGGAGCAACTAGGCCCGTGAGCCACAACTACTGAGCCTGCGCGTCTGGAGCCTGTGCTCCGCAACAGGAGAGGCCGCGATAGTGAGAGGCCTGCGCACCGCGATGAAGAGTGGCCCCCACTTGCCACAACTAGAGAAAGCTCTTGCACAGAAACGAAGACCCAACACAGCCAAAAATAAATATAAAAAATAAATTAATTAATTAATAAAAAAAAGAACAAGATGCTATTTTTAAAAGTATAACTAAAGAATTAGTAGAAGCCAGTGTTTAAAATATAATTGCCAATATAGAAAGTTCAATAGAAGAGTTGGTAGGTAAAGTTGAAGAAAACTCTCAGAAGGTAGAGAAATACAGACATGTACAATACACATAAAATATGAATATATATGGAAGAAAATATGAGATGGAGACCAAACCAGAATGTCCATTACCCAACTAACACAAGTTCCAGAAAAAGAGAACAAAGAATACAAAAAGGATATAATTATTAAAGAAAACCTTCTGTAAGTCAAAAAATACACGTCTTCAGACTGAAAGAAGTACCACATTCCCAGAAGGATGACTAAAAATAGACTGATTAACTAGACACATCCACATAAAATTTTTAAACACTAGAAATAAATATATATTTATATAAGCTAAATAGATTTATATATTTATATAAAGATATTTATATATAAATATATAAAGATAAATATATTTTTATATACATAAATTTCAGAGAGAAAAAGCAGGTCACCTACAAAGAAATGAGAATAAACATAGTATCAGATTTCTCATCAGCAATACTGGATGCCAGAAAACACTAGGGCAAAGCCTTCCAATTTCTGAGGAAAGATGATTTTCACCCGAGAATTTTATACCCCACCAAATAATCAATCAGAAAAGAAAAATAAAAGCCATATTATATCATGCAATGATACATCAAAGAAAGGAGCACCTTTACTTAAGAAGTTACTTGAGAATATACTCCCATAAAAGAAAGGAATAAAAAAGAAATGAAGGTTTTGCTTTTGAATTTGAATATAGATATACAACTATATTGAGAGGAGATGAGGCATGCATGAGGTAGGCGGTGTAAATGAGTTAAATTATCATCAACAGAAAATACTAAATTGGAATTAAGAACTATTTCTAGGAGTACATTTTCTAGGTTTATGAACACACTGCCCAAAAGAATCCAAAACATCAACTGTTGAAAGCGATTGCTTCTGGAGAGTGAGAATGGAGTAGAGAGAAGCAGACAAGAGAAGTACAAGTAGACTTTTTATTATAAGCTCCTAGTTCTATATAATTTTTTAGCAAGTGCATTGAACACTTTGATGAAGTTATTTTTATTTTTTAATACTTTCAAGATTTAACAGTACCTCAACTATGAACACCATTCATCAATATGCTGATATAAATGGTTGAAGTACAAGTTAATGAGTCATTCCAATAATTATATTGCCTCAGTTTCTACGTCTCTAAAATGAGGATAATAATGCCTACTTCACGGGGATGCTGCAATAATGTTTGAACTGCACGTAGCATGATGCCCAGCACATTATCACCTCTTCACTGAATGGTAGTTACTAGAAGACACATGATACAGTTGTTGATACTAATCCCATCTCTGCCACTAACTACAAGCTGTGCAGGCTTCTATAAGTCTTATTTTCCTTATCTGTAACTTGAGAGTAATGGTAGCCCTGCCTCGAGTCAAAGCATGTAAAATGCTTATCATAGTACCTGTACTAAATAGATGCTCAATAAATGGTGGATTATTATTAAATAAATCTTTATTGTGATTATTTCATTTTGATAGTTTTCCTCATTAGGTGTGTCTTAAATGAGAGGGCATCTCCAGATTCCCTCAGATCCACCAGAAAGTGCCTCCTCTCTTAATTCCCTTACACTCAACATACTCTACTCTGCTTCTTGGACTAATCACCAAACTTAATATTCTGTTTATCAGTCTTTCCCATCCCAAATTTAACAATGAACCAGGAAGAAAGCCAAGTAAATTATCTTCTGTGTATTTCTGTGGGCCCCCAATGTGAGGAGGAAGAGGAGGAAAGAGGAGAAAAAGAATCTACGCCCCAACTTCCGTTATCAAGGATGGGAATAGGGATAAGTAAAAAGTGATGAAAAACATGCATTACTGTTTAGTGGGAAACCTTGCTCTAGTACATGTGATACAGGTATTTCATAAATAATGCCATAGAATATATTATTTAAAAAGCCCACGAGAGCATGCAACAACAATTAGTGGGACATTTTCCCTTAGCTCCTGAGCAGGATTTTTTCTGAGTGCTCAGAATGAGAAAGATTCATCCCCTGTCAGAGAGGCATACATGTGATAACTAACCAGAAGCAGGAGGAAGAGGGCACCGACACTTCATGTGTGCTCCATGCTGGACACTTACAATTACCTCATTTTATGCTCACAAATAACCCCCTGATGGGTGTATGTTGGACCAATGAGGTAAGCAAGGCTTAGAGATATCAAAGAACTCATCCAAGTTCACACAGCTAGTAAGGGGTAGAACAGAGACTTGAACCCATGACTCCAGAGTCTATACTCTTTTCACCAGACCTCCCAGGATGTCAACCAGACCTCCGCCAGCTCTCAGGGTGCCCTGGTGAGGGAATCTGGAGACAAGGGTTTAATTCCTGGCTTGACCAACCAAGTAATTTATCCTTTTAAGGGTTTTTCTGACTCCACTCAAAATATAATTGTACTTTGCATAGCATCATAAGAACTCAAAAAGAATGAATTCATGTTTATAGAGTACTATGTAAAGCCTAAATATACTCTTATTTTTAAAATATTCTTATATACAGATAAAAATTATACTCTCAAAAAGACATTCTAGCACCCCAAACTAAGATTAGATTTCAATGTCTCCATTTCTTGACTAACCAGACACCAAATAATGTCATTCCAAACAGCACAGATAATGGTTTCTTGGAGCCTAGAAAATAAATGTCAATACTTGCGGTAGTTTCTGAGAATTTAAAAGTGCTAACCCCAAAATAAATATATATGAGGGGGAGAGGTAATACAACCCAGGCCAATAAATATTCATCAAAAATGCTCACACAGAAAACATGTAGGAATCTAAGTGTGGTGATTCAAAAGAAAGAAAATAACTCGATGCTAAGATTGAGCTGTGATAGGACTTTAACTTAGGGCCATGCTGACTGCCCGTGATGACACTGCTCATCTTTGCTCAAAAAGTCAGGGCCAGGCAGGAAACTCACACGTTCGTAGGGAGATGGAAATGCACTCCCCATGTCTGAAACAGCCTTCTTTTTACGATCATGATAAATTGGAGGTGGGTTGCACTAATATAGGTGCTACAACCACAGTCGTGTCATTCTATATCCCCAGAAATATTAAATATACCTGGAAACTATAGCTAATCCATAATCTTCCTTATCAAAATGAGGCAGAGTCAAACCACCACTAGAGGTCTGGTTCTAAAGGTCGTAAGTGTTGATAATCCAAGCCTAGAATGTTCCAAATTCACCAAGCGCTGAGTCACACTTCCTCCCGTGTCAGCAAGGCTACCTGCAGTGTATGCTAAGGACCTGCCACAGTCCTTATTTTCTGAGCCTTAGTGTGATGGTTAGTTTTAGGTGTCAACTTGGTGAGGCCATGGTAGCAAGATATTTGATCAAACAGTATGCTAGATGTCTCTGTGAAGACATTTTTAAAGAAGAGATTAACAGTTAAACCAGGAGACTTTGAGGAAAGCAGGTCGGCCTCCACAATGTGGGTGGGCCTCATCCAATCAGTTGAAGGCCCCAATAGAAAAAGACTGCCCTCCCCAGAAGAACAGGGAATCTGCCAGCAGACTCAAATATACCAGTCCCAGACTTGAGTTTGGACTCAAACTGCAACTCTTCCCTCAGTCTCCAGCCTGCCAGACTACCCTGCAGATTTTGGACTTGCCATACTCATGTGAGCCAATTCTTTAAAATGAATCTTGATAAGATGATAGATGGATGGATGGATAGATAGATAGATAGACAGATAGACAGACATCCTATTGGTTCTGTTTCTCTGAAGAACCCTGACTAATACATTGGTTAGAATCACAGAACAGTGACACTAAAAGGGCCTGAAGAGCATTTGCAAAGTGGCTTGTCTTCCAACACCTGCAAGATTTGGCCACACGTATCTCACAGATATCTCAAAGGTAATAGGTCCCAAACCAAGAGGCAAGGTTCAAATTCTGGCTGTGCCATTTCTTAGCTGTGTCACTTGAGGATATTACCTGACATCCCTGTGTCTCAGTGTCCTCTTCTGCCAAAGAATAATAGTACTTACTGTGTAAGGCCATCATAGGGATAAAATAAGTTATACATGAGGCATTTAGAAGCACACCTGGCATAGTATAAGGGCTCATTAGATGTTGTCATAATCCCCTCTCAAACACCACTGGGCAATGCTCATTATTGCCCAAAAAGTCAGGGCCAGGCAGAAAACTCACTTACTCCTAGTAGGATGGGAACGTGCTCCGCAGATCTGAAAGAGCCTTCCTGTTACTTTCCCTTGTACCTCCTGCCCTGGTCGGAGCACCCCAACCATGGAGACACAACACCTAACTCCTCATCTTATCTTCACCTTCTCCCTTTCTCTCACCAAAGTCCGCTCAGCCTCAGAACTTATTGAGTCTATGTCCCCAAGATCTTTTCTCTCTGTGCTGTATTTATTCATTCTACAATCATCTACTGACCACTATTTCTGAGCCTGACACTGGTTGTGAATACAAAGATAAGTAAACAAAGGCTGAGTACTGTACAGTGGAGGGGACCTTGCATCCCCATTGCCCCTGCCTTTGGTCATTCTCAACCCTCCTCTCCCTTGGATTATCAATAGAGCTTCTTCCTAAGCAGGTTTCCACTCTCTCTCCCTACAAGCCATCCTTCACTATGACACTTCCCAAAACTCAAGTCAGTTGCTTCTCTTGGTCTCGAGAATAAAGTCCATGATTGTCCCCAAACAATCTTTCTTTCATCATCTCCCAAGATTATTCTCCACAGTGGGCTTCTGACCACTAACCCAGAACACTGTGTGCCTGGGTGCCCTGTGACCTGCTCCCGCAGCTGGTCCCTCACTCTGATCACCTGCCCAACGCCTTCCTCGACTTTCCCAGTCAGAAGCCCCTGCATTTAACATTCCAGCTGTCATTTAAGTAGCTGAGGCCTGCTTGAACCCAGGCCATCTTCACTCCAGGATAAAGACAGGGCCTGGACAAGTCTGGAGGGCCCCTGGGATAGGTCTGCCAAGGTTCTAGTACATGAGGGTCTGGGGAGCCTCCTGGGAAATGAACTCATCCTCACGGGAGAGAGGCCAAGTCACACAAATACGTTCCAAGGACAGTCAGCCAGTGTCCGAGGAGGGGCTCAATTTGAGTACAGCAGGGCGCCTGCCACTCAGCTTGCCCTTGGCCAAGATCACAGGGATGCATGCCTGAGTCATGCAGTAATCCATTTGCACTTAACAAACATTTAGTGAGTTCCTACTCTGAGTCAGGCGCTGGACTGGGCACTGGGAATACACAAGTGAGCAAGACAGACCCATTCCCGACCTCAGGGAACTTAAAGCCTAGTGGGAGTTCTAAAGAAAGGGGAGCTTCAATGTCAGAAGTGGGTGGTTTTTGTTTGTTGTTTTGTTTTGTTTTTTTTTACAGTTTTTTATAATTTTAATTTTTATTTGTAATTTGAATTCCTGTAGGACTGGGAGAATAGAAGGCACCTCTGCTTTGTGGTCTACCCGTGAGAGTGTAACAGAATTAGGGATAAAGGATGATTTTCCCTCTTGATGTGAAAGTTGGGGAAGGCTGAGGCAAGAAATGGCTCAATGGTGTGAGACTGGAGCTGGACCAGCCAGAGAAGAAACAGGAAATGGGGTTATCGTCCACAGCATCCAAGCATCTGGGGTGACCAGCAGCCCACCTCCACAGCAGAAGCAGAGGAAGCAGCATTGGGAAGGGGTGTGTCTGGAAGCTCTGGGATCCTGTGCGGGTCAGGTCCCTATTTCCCCCTCAAGAGCATGTCTTAGGGAAATCAGCATTTTTTTCACTTCTCATCCACCAATTTGTCATTGCTATAAGGGCAGGTACTGTATCCTATTGTTTGAAGAATCAAATCAGTAACTAGCCAAAAGTAGGTATGGAACAAAGTTTTGTTGAATTAAAATGAATGTGAAGGATGTTTGTAGCAGCACTACTTACAGTAGCCAAGACATATGGAAGCAACCCAAGTGCCCATCAACAGATGACTAGACTAAGAAGATGTATATAGAGAATGGAATATTACTCGGCCATGAAAAAGAGTGAAATAATGCCATCTGCAGTAACATGAATGGACCTAGGGATTATTAGGCTTAGCAAAATATGTCAGACAGAGAAAGACACATACTTCAAATACTCTACAATATCACTTATATGTAGAATCTAAAAAATAATACAAATGGATCTATATGCAAAACCGAAACAGACTCACAGATACAGAAAAAAAAACCTAGTGGTTACCAAAGGGGAGAAGGAAGGGGGGAGGGCCAAATTAGGGGTATGGGATTAACAGATACAAGCTACTATATATAAAATAGATAAGCAACAAGGATATACTGTATAGCACAGTGAACTATACCCAGTATCTTAAAATAACCTGTAATGGAATATCATCTGTAAAAACACTGAATCACTATGCTGTACAACTGCAACAAACACAATAGTGTAAATCAACTATACTTCAATTTTAAAAAAAGAAAATAAAATGAATACAAAGAACTTTCATTTAAATAAAATAGCCAAGACTATACAAACATGTAGAGGAAGAAATGTAGAGAATAATTAGAATTAGGTGGGGTTTTCCACCCATTATATCATAAAGCAAATTTTGCACTCATTCTTCATTCCACTTTGGAGGCTCAAGTCAGAATTAAAATAGAGTCAATTTGTTGCTGGTCATTTTACATTAGCTCTTTGTTGTTACTATAAGAATAATACATTCTCATGAGGAAAAAATTAAAAGTCTGGTGAAGGATGGAGAGGGGACAGTAAAAGTGGATGCCACACAAATCCAGGGTAGGACTGAATAGAATTATATCATTTGGAAGCCCCAGAACAACATTTCTCCTCCTATTTCTCTATACTTCAGGTACAGTAATCCACCCCAATCACCTGGGACAGAGACAGAAATAGGAACAAAGTGATAAGGTGACTTTCTCACAGTCTCACACATCAGTTGGCTTCAAAAATCCAGACTAGTATAAGAGTCAACTTGATTTCCAGACAAAAGGATTTGAACATCCTCGGTTCAGCACCAAAAGCCTTGGCCCTTCTGAAGTCACTCATCACAAATTCCAGACATAACCTGCTGGAATTTGTTAGTGAGAATGAAGGTTGCAACAAGAGCTAAGCTAGTCAACGGGGATGCCAAGTTCATTTTCATTCATTGCTTCCTGAGGAAGTAACAAAAGAAAAACAAATTATTAAGATGGAACATGGTCATTTTTAATCATTCTCTGCTTGTACATGATAGAGAAAAAGGGTGCTATAGTGAAAATAGGACAAGGAGACAGAAGTACTAGACCTGCTTCACTGCTTAGTAGCTGGGTGACCTACAGCAAATGGTTTAACTTTCTAAGCTGCTGTTTTCTCTTTGGCAAAAAAGAAGCACCAAGTCCTACCCTGCCTAGCTCATGAAGCTGCTGTAAAGACAGATGATTTTCTGTTTTTGAAAACTCTAAAGAGTGATAGAAATGGAAGGTATGAAGCCTACATCACTCTGCAATATTATACCAAAGGGTCTTAGACCTTTTTTCCCTGTATTTTCCCTTAGAGACTCCCCAACATGCTCCACCCTAAACTTACCCCCCACTGCTTCCTACTATCACAGCATCTTCCCTCTGGCAGGATTCTCTTATTGCTGGAAAAAGTGCCCAATACCCAAGGATCACTCAACACAAGGTCAAGAGCTGACTATCAGCAAAAAAGAAAGGCAGACCAAAGAAACGAAGACCACATGAAAGGAAAACATTTTGCTTTCAAGACTCTGCCTATAAAGTCCACAGGAAGGTGAGTATAACATTAAAAACTTTGGCTGCTAGAGTTAGGATGGTGGAGGGTGCAGGATATTTGTTAGTGTGACACAGAGTCCAGAGGGGAAGTTGTCCCAAGAAAAATCCAGGCAGGTGTAATGCATTGGCCCTAGAGCCAGACTACAAGGGTCATTTAACACTATGTGACCTTTAGCAAATCAGAGTCCTTCCATGCCTTAAAAGGAAGATTATAATAATGGCACCTACTCCTTACAGCTTCTGTGAGGATTCAGTGAATGAACATGGATGGGACACTTAGCACTGCAGCTGAGCAAGTTAAGTGACATGTGTTGATGGTGCTGATGGTGGTGGTGGCGGTGATAATGGCGTTGGTGGTGGTTTTGACCACACCGGCCCTGCTCCCATGTAAAGCTAAGAGACAGAGCGGAGCAGTGAAAGGACTGCCCCAGGAAGAGGAAACCGGCCTCTGCTTTCTGCAGAGGGCACACTGAAGGAAACCAGATGTCTTAGTCCATTCAGGCTGCTATAATAAAAATACCATAAACTGGGTGCTTAAACAACAAATATTTGTTTCTCACAGCTCCAGAGGCTGAAAGTCCAAGATTAAGGTGCCATCAGATTCAGTGTCTGGTGAGAACTTGCTTCCTCGTTCATAGATGGCTATCTTCTCCTCATGTGGTGCAAGGGGCCCACATGTGTTCTCATATGGTACAAAGGTGAGAGAGCTCTCCAGAGTCTCTTTTACAGGGCACTGATCTCATTCATGAGGACTCTGCCCTCATCACCTAATCACCTACCAAAGGCCCCTCCTAACACCATCACCTCAGGAGTTAGGGTTTCAGCATATGAATTGGGGGGGAGGGGAGGACAGAAACATTGAGTATAGCACCAGGCTTCCTCAAGATTAGGGCAGGCAGAGGTCCTTTTTTTTTTTTTTTGGCTGCACTGGGTCTTCATTGCTGCGTGCAGACTTTCTCTAGTTGCAGCGAGCGGGGGCTACTCTTCATTGCGGTGCACGGGCTTCTCATTGCCGTGGCTTCTCTTGTTGCGGAGCACGGGCTCTAGGCACACGGGCTTCAGTAGTTGCAGGATGCGGGCTCAGTAGTTGTGGCACACAGGCCGCAGAGCGTGTGGGCTTCACTAGTTGTGGCACATGGGCTCAGTAGTTGCAGCACACGGGCTCTAGAGTGTGCGGGCTTCAGTAGTTGCGGCTCGTGGGCTCTAGAGCGCAGGCTCAGTAGCTGTGGCACACAGGTTTAGTTGTTCCACGGCATGTGGGATCTTCCCGCACCAGGGATCGAACCTGTGTCCCCTGCATTGGCAGGCGGATTCTTAACCACTGCGCCACCAGGGAAATCCCAGGCAGAGGTCTTACAATAACAAATTAGAAACAACAAGAACCCAGGTTATAGAAATAAGGTCTTTTTAGACTGTGAACTTTGCACAACTTCATTCAGACAGACTGAGAAGTCCTGGTGATTTCCACTGAAACCCTGATAAAGGGAAGAGCCCTTTCCGGTGCACACAGCACAGGGTACAGAGGAGTCTGGCTCAGAGAAGAGCCTCTGGGACAAGGAAAAGCCAAAGACAAGAAAGAAAATAAACCAAGGCACACGGAACCAGGGAGAATGATTCTCCTGACTTCTCTCCACTGAAGGGGTTCCTGCATTCACAGTGAGGAGAGACAAGTTAATACCAGGCCCATACTCTTCCCATACTTAATATTGTTCTTTTGTTTTATTAGGACATTTGTTTAAGCTGACTGTTTAGGAAAGTGTTTACAGCTTACCCCGTAGTTTGGGTTCTTTCACGAATTGCTTTCATTCGTTCATTCAGCTGGTATTTATGGATTGCTACAGAATTCCCTACCCTGTGCTCAGGAATGGGAGTACAGAGCTTACAGCTTAGCAGGGGAGACAGAATGGTAAACAACATTTACAATGCAGACTCAAGTTCTACATGGGTACTAAGTACCGGGCTAGGGAAACACTGGAATGCTTAGAAGGGTACATCAGGAAGGGCCCTGAAGCCTGATTAAGGAGCTTACACTTTATTCTGGTTAAGGGAGCCGTTGAAAGATATATTAATTAAATGTTCCACCAATGTAACATTCTCACATTGGGTGAACCCCAAATACCTCATCTAGATTCTGGCACTCAGAATGAACTAAATTAAAACCTCCCCCTTGAAAAATCACTACCACCCAAAGATTATGCCTTTTGGGGATAAGTTACATTATCCTCACACAACAACAGTACAGGCAACGGCTACCCTGAGATCCCTGAAACAGGTAAAACTTCACTCAGGTAGACTGAAAGCCAGAAAAATTATCTTTTTTAAAAAAACAAGAATCATATTCAGGCAAGCAAAGCCTTCATTTACTGTAAGATTCCCAAGATTACCCAAATCATAAGATTAGAGGTGCCCAAGGCCAGGGCTTTGAATTTTTAAAAAAAATTTTTAAAAATTGACTACTAAAATTTTGAAGGCAAAAGGAAGGAATTTGAGTCATTTTAGTAGTAAAAATAGTGTATGCTGGATGGAGGCCAGCCACCCATTGTAATAATCAAGACATTACTCTTTCAGTGTTTGAGGGATCATGTCAAAATTCATGCTAGAAATGTTTGTTTTATTTTCTAAAATCCTATGAAGGAGTCTTTCTCAACTACAGAGTTTCTACAAAGAAGGGGCTTAAGGCCAATAACCTGCTTGGAAGAGATTTGTCCTGAAGCTACATCTTTGTAACTAGGACACTGTTTTTATTCAGATTGTATGTTTATTTGTAATGGCTTGGAGATTAAATAAAGGCAGCTAGAATACTCCTAAACTATCCTCTTGTGATGTCACCACCACTCAATAAATGTGGTATGTCCCACTGAGGGTAATTAACCTGTGAGGCTAATAAATATGACTGATGGGGAAATTAAGGCTGTTCCTGGAAGAACATGTGACCATACTGAAGTCATTTTGTCCACTGATACCTTCTTCCCATTCTATGGGGATAATCTCTGCATCTAGGAATGAAATGAAAGAATAAATGCCATTAGCTGTGGGTGAGACATTCAGTGTGAACTAAATGTGTGGAGCACTGGGAGAATTCACTTCATCTCATTCCCCCCCCCTAAGCTCTGCCTGGTGCTGAAAATTCCCACATTTTTTTAAACTTTTTTGAGTGAAGATATTAAACGCTACTATGAAAATGCACATTTTATCTGGGAGGGGTGGCACATTGAGTCATCAGTAATAACAATTACTCAAATGACTTCATCAGGTTAAACTCCCGTCCAATTACTGGGCAGTTTCCAGGGTAACAGTAAAGATGCCTTTTTGATCCTGGGGAGAAGGCCAGAGGATGTCTGTCTGAAAGACAGACTCTGGGTGTGGGCCCAGGAAGACATGAAAAAGAAACTTACTGCTTCCCCATTTTGCTGGGACCGGCCCAGTCTCATTGTTTGAGTGGTTTGGGCTGAGATCATGAGAATTATTCTGGCTAGAGCTAATTGCTTTATTGTAAACTTTAGGCCGTGTGAAGAGACTGGATTAAGAAGTGCCTGGGTTACACATTCACCAACTATGTGAATTTATATGTTTTACTTAACGTCTTAGAGCCTCAGTTTTGCATAAAAAGTGGGAATAATAATATAGGCCTCACAACTTCAGAGAGCTCCTGTGAAAATCAAGTCAATTAATGAATGTGAGAGTACCGTGCAAATAAAAGAGGGTTAGTCAAAAGGCCATGTTTGATCCGGCAATCACTTTCCTTGGTATTTAACCCAAGTGAGTTGAAAACTTATGTCCACCCAAAAACCTGTGCACAAATTGGCAATCATGAAATTGCCAATATTTGGAAGCAACAAAGATGTCCTTCAATAGGTGAATGGATAAACAAAATTTGGTACATCCATACAGTAGGATATTGTTCAGCAATAAAAAGGAATGAGCTATCAAGCCATGTAAAGGCAGGGAGGAACCTTAAATGCATATTGCTAAGTGCAAGAAGTCAATCTAAAAAGGGTACATACTATATGATTCCAACTATCTGACATTCTGGAAAAGGTAAAACTAGGGAGACAGTAAGAAGACCAGTGGTTGCCAGGGGTTTAGAGGGAGGAAAGGATGAATATGTGTAGCACAGAGGATTTTCAGGGCAGTGAAACTATTTTGTATGACACTGTAATGCTGGATACATGTCATTATGCATTTGTCAGAACCCATAGAATGTACAACACAAAGAATGAACCTTAATATAAACTACAAACTTCAGTTACTAATAATGTATCAAAGGACCATGTTACTCCTGATTAAAACCCTTCAGTGGTACCCCACTGCCCACCTAAGAAAGTCCATGCTCTGCACAAGAGCATCCAAAGCCCTCCATCATCTGGTCCCTTGCTCTACCCATCCAGGATTACTAGTTCCCTAAATAAACTCTCACGTTCATCTGATGTTTTTGCCTGCCTGCCCAACATCCACTTTTTCTTCTGCTAACATCACCCATTTTCCTTCAGGAAACAGCACTCAATCCACCCTCAGTTTATGTGGTTTGCTAGGAGCTGCTCCACCACACTCATATTCTGCGTTGGACATATGTCCAATCAGAGGTCATCTAGACATTTTAATTGGAACCATTAGGGAAAACAAGCTTTTTCATGGGGCATCTCAGAAACTAGATTGAAACCTGAATTTTTGTTGCCATCTCTGCCAGGATCTGGGAAGATCCTGCCTAAATGAAGCCAACAGAAAGAATGAATCCTGGAGAAAGCAAGAACCCCAGGCATAATGGCATCCAATGAGTGCCTGGATCCAGCTGCTTCTGAAGCTGGCCCTGCATTTCCCACCCGTTTAGACTTTTCAATTGTGCAAGCCAACAAATATGCTCTTTATGTTTAAACCCATTTGAATTGGTCTTCTATTATCTTACAACCATGAGTTGTAAGCATCCAAGGAGGATGCTTTTCTGTGTTTCATTCTGTTTCTTCTCCTCATCACACCCTTGTGGTCTGATAAACACCTTTTCACTCTTCAAGATTAAGTTCTAGGGAATTCCCTGGCAGTCCAGTGGTTAGGACTTGGTGCTTTCAGAGCCGTGGCCCAGGTTCAATCCCTGGTCAGGGAACTTAGATCCCACAAGCCGCACGGTGTGGCCGAAAGAAAAAAAAAAAGATTCAGTTCCAGCACCACCTATCTATGAATCTTTCTAGACCAGTCCTCATCTCCACTCTAGTTAGAAAAAGCTCCTCAATCCCTGGCGCTTCCACAGTACCCTGTGCTGACTCCCAGCAGAGTATGCTATCTCTTATTTACACTAATCACACTTCATTGTCTATGTGACTGTAAGCCCCTCAGTCCTTCAAAGGGAGGTGTCATAGTTTGGCATCCCCAGCACTTTCTGAATGCTTATTGAACGGAAAAGACATTATCAAAACAGGAGTTTGTGGGAAGAAGGGCAACAAAAAGGAGTGAAAAAGAACAAGCAAGAGAAATTGTGTCCAATCATCTAGTTTAGAAGAGAAACTGAATCTAAATAAGATGGAGGAGGGGTGATATACAGGCAAATGTGATTTACACCCCTAACACTTTCATTGCTCTAGTAGCGGTACTTACACTCTCTTTCTGCCCCATTATCACCCACACCTGGGATCTTTTCATGTTTACTTTTTGTATTAAAAAGAGACAGCTTTTTAATGTGGCAGAGATAGCTAGTTCTCCTTCAATATCAGTTCTCTTCTTCTTCTATAGAAATAGAACCCCTGATACTTTGCTGGATACAAGGATGTCCAGAATTAGAACTACATACCCCAGACTCCTTAGCAGCTATGTGTGGCCCTATGATTATTTTCTGGCCAATGGGATATGAGCTGAAGTGGTGCATGCAACTTCCTAAAGAGTAAACAGTTGCTTTCTTCCCCATTTGTCCACTCCCACAAGCTGGATGCATGAGCCATTCTGGACTCCGAGGATGAGAATAAGATGAAAAGAGGATGGGTCCCTAAAGCCACCATATCAGTCCTGGACCATGATACCAGATACCAGAACCATTACGTGAGAGAGAAAACAAACGTCTAACTTATTTAAGCCTATGATTAGAGGGTCTCTATTTCAACTGGCAAGCTCATATCGTTATACAACTTCTTGGTCTCTCCTGTGTTTTTTTCCTTTTGCTTTGTTTGTTTGTTTTTTAATATATTTATTTTTGGCCGCGTTGGGTCTTCATTGCTGCACGCAGGCTTTCTCTAGTTGTGGCGAGCGAGGGCTACTCTTCGTTGCGGTGCGCGGGCTTCTCATTTCTCATTGCGGTGCTTTTTCTTGTTGCGGATCACGGGCTCCAGGCACGAGGGCTTCAGTAGTTGTGGCTCACGGGCTCAGGAGTTGTGGCTCTTGGGCTCTAGAGAGCAGGCTCAGTAGTTGTGGCGCACAGGCTTAGTTGCTCCACAGCATGTGGGCTCTTCCCGGACCAGGGACCGAACCCGTGTCCCCTACATTGTCAGGCGGATTATTAACCACTGCGCCACCAGAGAAGTCCTCCTCCTTTTGTTTTGAATTGAAACTATTAGAATTCAAAGTTCCCAGTGGCCAGAAGGAGCCGTCGCAAGTGAAATCCATGATGGTTCTCCATCTCCCAGTCTTTCAACTGTCTTCCAGCAATCACATGTATCCTCTGAAAAAAGCCCCAGTGCTCTGCATGATCAGATTGGTTTCAAAAGTGCATTTGCCTAAAATACATTGATAGGACCATCAGACTTGGATACGAGGAAACCAACAAATACCAACAAGTTGTTCATGACAATATACATTTATAGTAGTTAAGAATCAAAAACACCCCCAATATCCAACAACGGGGAAATTGTCAAGTAAATGTGAGTACAGGCAGTTCCTGTCTTACAATGTTTCGACTTTACAACGGTGCAAAAACAATAGGCAGTCAGTAGAAACTGCTCTTCGAATTTTGAATTTTGGTATTTTCCCCGGCAAGTGATTATGCCGTACCATCCTCTCTACAAATCACCATGCTGGGCAGGGCAGCAGCTCCCGTCAGCACACGATCACGAGGGTGAACAACTGATTCACTTACAACCACTCTGTACCATTACGACCATTCTGTTTTTCACTTTCAGTACAGTATTCGGTAAATTACATGAGATATTCAACACTTTATTATAGAATAGGCTTTGTGTGAGATGATTTTGCCCAACTGTAGGCTAACATTAGGTGACCTGAGCACATTTAAGGTAGACTAGGCTCAGCGATGATGTCTGGTCGGTTAGGCGTATTAAATGTGTTTTCAACTTAAGATGGGTTTATGGGGACATAACCCCATTGTAAGTCAAAGAATGTCTGTATATTTCCTGTGTTTAATACAATGTAGCCATTAAAACTAACATTTACAAAGAGTGCGTAATGATACAATGAAAAGAGATAAAAGGCAGGATACGAAACTGTAAACACAGTATGATCTCAAATATGTAAAAAAGACTGAAAAGAAAATAACAGTCACAACAGAACACTATCATGTGTTAAGCACTTACTGCTTTCCAGGCACTCTGCTAAGCACTTTACGTGCATTTTCTCATGTAATCCCCAAGGACCCATGAGGTAAGTACAATTATTATTTCAATTTTATTAATGAGAAGACAGACTTGATGAGATTAAGCAACTTTCCCCAAATTTCACAGAACACAAACTCCAGTGTATCTGACACCAAAGGCCATGCTCATTATCTCTCTTGCCAGCAAACTTCTTCAGGAGGTTTTTAAATAATTTTTAAAGCATCTTTCTGCTTTTCTTTCGTTTCTGAATTCTCTAAAAGTAGTATTATCTTTCTAACTGCAAACATACATACGAAATACTTAATTTTTTCAAAAAAGGAACAAGCACCCAAACACAAACAAAACGTTTTGCTTCTTCCTGAAATGGAGTGTTTGAGTGGCACTGCAGAGCCTCAGAGAAGAGCCAGGATAAGTGAGCTGAAAACTGAGTGGGGTCAGAATTCTCAAGTTTCTTCATTCACCTTTCACCAAAGCCCCATTACCATAAACAAGGAGAGTCAATAGTACTCCACCTATGAGGGGTCATGACTCCTCTGAGAATCTGCTGAAAGCTGTGGACCCTCTTCCCAGGACAATGCGAGAAGCACGTGCATGCATCTGCACACACCAGGGCTTTCCTGGTGGTGCAGTGGTTAAGAATCTGCCTGCCAATGCAGGGGACACGGGTTCGAGCCCTGGTCCGGGAAGATCCCACATGCCACGGAGCAACTAAGCCCGTGCGCCACAACTACTGAGCCTGCGCTCTAGAGCCCAGGAGACACAACTACTGAGCCCACGTGCCACAACTACTGAAGCCCGTGCGCCTAGAGCCTGTGCTCCGCAACAAAAGAAGCCACTGCAATGAGAAGCCCTCGCACCGCAACGAAGAGTAGCCCCCGCTCACCGCAGCTAGAGAAAGCCGCGTGCAGCAACGAAGACCCAATGCAGCCAAATAAATAAATAAATAAATTAAATATGGAAACACTGAAAAAAGTCCTAGCACTTCAAAACAGCCACTGGTTACATTTAAAAAAAAAAAAATTCTGTGCACACATTCTGCACACAATTTTAGTAGATCGACAGATGCAACATGCCAATGGGTGTGTCCCAGGTAAAGGGTCCCTGACGTAAGGTAACATAAGAATTCCACTTTGTTGAAACTCTGCTCCCACCCTTGCATCGTTGTCCACACAATAAACTGTGGATGGCAGTGTTGATTACCAAGATGCCTTACCATCAGCAGAGATGTGCTCTGAGGTCTCTTGCCGGTGGGAAGAGGAATTTCAGCAGATACATCTACATTCTTGACTGATTCCCTGATTAGTGCCTGGGCGTGATGCAGAGGAAAACTAACAGGCCTACACGGATATGAACTCATGAGGAAAGTCATGAGAACACCACAAGGGTACCTCCCAGGAGTATATCCCTTTACAGTTAGAAAGTCTTTTCATACCCTAGATCTCAACTGACGCCCAACAGTCCTATGAAGATAAGGTCATTAGCCCTGTTTTATATATAACGGTGGTCTCTACTCTCAACTTCATCTACAAGAGCTGACTATACTTTGGCCAAACCCCAAGCTTGATACAAACACAATCCCTTCACCATTCCAAAGAGAAATCCAGTTGATTTAACCAAACATATCATATTTCTAGAATTATCAGATTCATGAAGCCCCTCAAGGGTCATCTTACACAGTACACAGCTCTGCAAAATCTCAATTAGACCTCCCCTGAGTCTCACCTCCTGCTCCACTCATCAGATCTTCCCCCTGGAAACTTTCCTTTCCCTCCTGTATTACACAGAATAGCTTCCTTCTTTTACATGAATAACAGGCTTATTAAAGCAACTTATCAACAAAGCTAAAGTAATAGATATTTGTGGAGTTTTAAAATTTGTTTTGTTTTGTTTCCTAATCTTGCCACCCAGCATCCACTTCCCTTTCTTGTGGGAATAGCCTTTATTTTAATTTGAGGAGCCATTTCTCCCCAATTCCCAGTGCATGTGGTCCCAGAAGAGCTGACACCATAATCATATGACTCAGACCAAACCAATTAGAGCCTCACATTCCCCTGGTCACTGTGACGGGTTTGGGAACAGATGAGTGACTCCCCAGATACAAGGATGCCCTATGAGACTTTCACTGACACTTCTGGGAGAGAGGATTTGATTTCAACAGATATGAAGCAGAGAGGATATAAAATCTAGAGCTGCTGCCATCATCTTGCAATAAATGGAGCCTGAGACCGAAGCCACACACCAAAGATAGCTGAACGATGGTACGAAACCGAGTCTTGATGACGTAATTTGGGCCTGATGTCAGCAACGTCTGAAGCCAACTGCAATGGGCTGAATGGTGGCCACAAAGATATATCCACCTTCTATTCCCTGGAACATGTAAATGATACCTTATATGGCAAAACATTAATATTACTTTATGAGGCAAAAAAACCCCGTGATTAAGTTAAGAATCTTGCAAGGAGTTTATCCTGGATTATCCAGGCCTTAAATGTAATCTCATTTATTCCTATGAGAGAGAGAGAGAGTAAATGCAGACAGAAGAAGAGAAAGCAGACACAAAGAGGAGAAGCTGGTGTGAAGATGAAGGCAGAGAGTGGAGTGACACAACCATAATCACTCCAATTGTGGTTCTAGTTGTGGTTCCAAGGAACACTAAGGAATGTCAGGTAGCCATCAGAGGCTAGAAGAGGCTAGAAGAGGCTAGAAGAGGCAAGGTCTCCCAGCGTGTCTGGAAGGAGTGCAGCCCTGCCAACACCTTACTTTGGGCTTCTGCCCTCCAGAACTATGAGTCAACAAACTTCTGTTATTTTAAACCACCAAGCTTGCAGCAATTAGGAAACTAATTCATGAGCCCTATCCCTGGACTTTTCATTTACTGAGTCAAAAAAAAACCCTCCCTTTTTTCCTTAGGCCATTTTTACGTTGAGCTTTTTTTGTCACTTGCAGGAGAGAGACTTAAATGACACAGCTGGTCATTAAAATGAATTCCCGTAACAGCCATTAAGATGATCATTTTTCTCTATCTCATTACATACCTATGAGGAAACTTTTCAAAGAGATGAAATACGACAAGCATCACAAGCACAAAATTTAAGATATCATAATGTGACTCTAGCCTAGTTCTTCTGACTCCGTAAGTCATGTTTAGTAGGATGTATTTTGCTCATACTTAGCAAGGATAGTAATGACTACACACATATGGCTGCACCCTCAAACAATGAGGCAGACAACAGTATCATCAGCAGTGTTATTCCCTTACACTCTTTGCTCCCCAACTCATATCAAAATAGCCAAAAATTGAAGTACAGGAGACCATTTGAAGAGCTCTAGCTCTTCCATTCTGTGAGAATCTCTAAAATTCTAGGCTTAAATAAAGCCAAATCCACAGAGCATTTCTTAGTTGGACCACATCACCTTAGGCCCTTTCACAATTTACCTTCACTGTGTTGCGTTTTAAGGTCATGTCCTTAACTTTTATGAAGAAATATCTATTACTGCCTTTACCACAAAAACATTGTTAGGATCATTATGTACTACCCATTTGAGTATTCCCTACATAAATCTCATTTGAAGAATTTATTATACAAGTACTAGAAAAACCTTTTTTATTTCCCCTTAAAGGACTGGTATGCTCCCACCATTCTGATAATGAGGTTTATGTCACTGATGGCGTTTCCATTTTTGCTTTGGCTGCCAGAAAGCTCACAAAGCTCAAGTCCTATTCCAGCATCTATATTAATCCTTATAGTAAGTGTGCATATTTACATGCTTTTTCCTGGATATGGTCTTTTCCCTACATTCTTTTCCCCATCTTCTATTTAGAGTGGAATTCTAAATAGAGTATGTAATGGTTAATCTTTTGTGTCAACTTAATTGGGCCATGGGGTGCCCAGATATATGGTTAAACATTAAATTTGGGGGTATGTCTAGGAATGTGTTTCTGGATGAGATTAACATTTGAATTGATAGACCGAATAAATATTGCTCTCTCCAATGTGACTGGGCCTCATCCAATTCATTCAAGGCCTGAATAGAATAAAAGGCTGAGTGAGAAAGAATTCTCTCTCTCTGCCCCACTAGCTTCAAGCTGGGACATCTGTTTGGATCTCCTGGGTCTAGACTGCCCAGCCTCCTTAATCACATACATACTAAATGTGATTTGACACAATATGTGAAATGATATATATATACGAAATCAAGAGATTTGTTATAAGAAATTGGCATATATATATATATCTCCTATTGGTTCTGCAGTGGAAGCGAGGAGTCTTAACCACTAGACCACCAGGAAAGTCCCCCAATTTCTTATTGGTTCTGCTTCTCTGGAGAATGCTGACTTATACAGGGTATAATGGATAAGTCATATAGGGTAAAAGTGACCTGAAAAAATACCTTATATTGCCCTAACATGCAGTATATAATAAAGTACATATGCAAAGTTTTACAATATGGTGACTATTTCATTCATATCCTTGAATTCGTGTGTGTGTGTACACTTTTATATGCCACATATTTGTGTGTGTGTGCATGTATTACCACATAGTTTTTTTTTAATTTTTAAATTTTATTTATTTTTTTATACAGCAGGTTCTTATTAGTCATCAATTTTATACACATCAGTGTATACATGTCAATCCCAATAGCCCAATTCATCACACCACCACCACCCCCACCCCGTGGCTTTCCCCCTTTGGTGTCCATATGTTTGTTCTCTACATCTGTGTCTCAGTTTCTGCCCTGCAAACCGGTTCATCTGTACCATTTTTCTAGGTTCCACATATATGCGTTAATATATGATATTTGTTTTTCTCTTTCTGACTTAACTTCACCCTGTATGACAGTCTCTAGATCCATCCACGTCTCAACAAATGACCCAATTTCGTTCCTTTTTATGGCTGAGTAATATTCCATTGTATATATGTACCACATCTTCTTTATCCGTTCGTCTGTCGGTGGGCATTTAGGTTGCTTCCATGACCTGGCTATGGTAAATAGTGCTGCAATGAACACTGGGGTGCATACCACATAGTTCTGATGTCTACTGCTAGCCACATCTCTTTAAAGATGATTCCTTCCAAAAGATAAGAATTAATATTTACATAGCACTTTACACTTGACAAAGCTTCCATACCCTCAAACTTTATTTTAATCCTCACGTTTTCCATTTTCAAGCAAGGAAAACAAGGCTCAGAAAGTTCAAGGAATTCTCCCAGCCCCCTCTACTAAAAAACATCAGCTCTGGAGTCTGAACCAAAATCTTCTGAAGCCAGAAGATCCTTGGACTGGTTGGAGGAAGTATTGATCCAAGAGAACAGAATGTGATCCTTACCTTTTAAGGGAGCCCCTTGATACCACCTCAAGTGTAACAACCCTCAATTCGAGTGTTACGTGTACTTGCATAACTGCCCATAACAGAAAATAATAAGATCTTTGAACCTCTGGTCACTTTCTGGTTCCACAAAGGAGCTCAGCGATGAAGCCAAGGGGACTTCATTGCTCATCCCTCCAGGGCCACACTAGCCTAAATGGAGCTTTCCTGAGAATTAGGAAGGCTCTCAGGGACTTGAGGTGCCCTGTGTCCTGGTCTACTTAGCTGGTGAGTAAAAGCAGGGTGACCTCAGGCCCCACGTGCCCCGGCCAGAAGTCTTCGCTAGTGCTAGGCAACTTCACCACCCTGAGCCCCTTTCATTCTCTTCTTCCTTCCTTTCATATTCTTTCCCCTTTCTCCTCTCTCATTGTTTCCCTTCCTACTCCCCCATCTCCTTTAGGGTGGCCCTTCCAAGGCCACAGCTAGGCGTGACATCCAGTTGGCTCTCTGACCCTTATCCTACCATGCTCACCCTGGAATTTAGAGCTTTCTTCTGAGGGTGGTAATCCCAGCACAGGCATCTTAGTCTCGAACACTGAGTCCTCCCTTGAGAACGCTGCCAAAATTACAAGCAAAATAAGAATCTTCACCAGCTCTCCTAAAAGCTAGCCCCTGGCCTGTACAATCCACCTCCATTCTTGATGCACTGATTGGGAACCACTGCTTTCAGCCAACTGATCCAAAGATATAATGGCACTTTTAAGTGCCAACAAATATTGGGAAATAAGTCTTAATTGTTAAAATAATTGCTGCCAGGAATCACAGCGCCAGTTCATAAAGCTGGAGCTTTCAGAGCACTTTCTATATAATAGCATGAAACCATCTGTTCTGAAGCAAACCATTTCAATCATCGCTGTGTGTTCAGAGTCAATTAAATAAACCGAGGATCAAGAAAGGAAATAAGTAGCAGCCAACAAATAATTTTCACAATAGAACTGAAATGAATCAGAGCATTTAATTCAACATTCCTCCTATCCAACTGTGAAAAATTATGCAGCCTCGTGCATTTACCTTAGCCATAATATGAAGAATAAGCTTCTGTGTTTATGGAAGAAGAACTCTCTCCAAGAATTCGGTGTGCATAATTAACAGCCAGTTGACTCTCCCTTTGGCTGCACTGGGGAGTGGGGGGCAAGAAGGAGTCTTTGTCTCCCCAGCTGGCACAGTCTGGGAGTTCAGCAGAAGAGCTGGGACACTGGGCAGGCTCATGCTCCTGTGAAACTTGGAGACACTGCTCTCCTACACCCCATCTGGACACACACTAGACTTCTTCCCAGGGCCTCGAGCTTCTCCTTAGGTCATGCTCCCCAACACCAGTTGTGGAAAGGGTTTGCGCTCTTGCCAGTTGGGGTTCTCAGCCATTGTGCAAATTAGGTACTGTCCCTGAGCAAACTGTGAGATAGTAATGAAGTTACCTTATTACTCAGGGTAGTTTAAGAGGCCTGTCTACCCTGAGGACACACACAGACCCTCAGGGTCTGAAGTCCCACTCAACCAAGAGGGCCTCATAGATTGATGAGCTTTTAGTAGACATGTGAGAGGAGTAATCACCTCTTGCCAGGTTTAAACAGTAAATATAAAGATATATTCCAAGGGGCTTCCCTGGTGGTGCAGTGGTTAAGAATCCGTCTGCCAATGCAAGGGACACGGGTCAAGCCCTGGTCCAGGAAGATCCCACACGCCACGGAGCAACTAAGCCCGTGCACCACAACTATTGAGCCTGCACTCTAGGGCCTGCAAGCCACAACTACGGAGCCCACGTGCCACAACTACTGAAGCCCGTGCGCCCTGGAGCCTGTGCTCCACAGCAAAGGGAAGCCACCACAGTGCGAAGCCCGTGCACCACAACAAAGAGTAGCCCCCGCTCGCCGCAACTAGAGAAAGCCTGCGGGGAGCAATGAAGACCCAACCCAGCCAAAAATAAGTGAATAAAATAAATTTTTTAAAAAAGATATATTCCAAATGAGCAATACAGGAATACACTCATAAACAAAATAACAGAGGAGATAAAGAGAAAACGACCTCTCTGAGTGGTGAAAAAAATGAGTATAGGAGACACTTGTAAAATCTGGATAGAAGACAGATATGCTTCTATCTGAAAACTTATTTTCTTCAAAACGTGTATTTTCACCTTAACCATCGTTGCCTTTGAGTGAAAGATAGCTTTCTACTTATTTATACTTCTTTAAAACTTTTTCAGGTGTTAAATAATGCACATGCAGTATTTTCATAATCAGAAAATATATGCATACTGTTAAAATGCCACAGTGTAGGTCCCCATGTTTAAAAACAATTGACATATTAGGCATAAAATATAACACCTACAATAGGTAAACAAACAACACGGAGAAACTGAGCATGTGATCATCTTACAGCATCTCTGAAGAACTTCTAAACACAGCCTAATAGTCCAGAGCTGGACTGGGATGCTACGAGAATTTCCAATAGAGAATCCAGAGCCCTGGGGGAGCGGAGGCTGTGTGTGCAACTCTGGACCTCACCACTGCTCCAGGCACTTTCTCTAGCCCACACCTGGGGGTGCTGGGATGGAACAGATCTGGGGAAGGGACTCCCCACTGCTTAATGAGGATGTAAGAAGTCCCTAAGTAGGCTTCCCTGGTGGCGCAGTGGTTGAGAATCTGCCTGCCAATGCAGGGGACACGGGTTCAAGCCCTGGTCTGGGAAGATCCCACATGCCACGGAGCAACTAGGCCCGTGAGCCTCAACTACCGAGCCTGCACGTCTGGAGCCTGTGCTCCACAACAGGAGAGGCCGCGACAGTGAGAGGCCCGCGCACCGCGATGAAGAGTGGCCCCCACTTGCCGCAACTAGAGAAAGCCCTCGCACAGAAACGAACACCCAACACAGCCAAAAATAAATGAATAAATAAATAAATTAAAAAAAAAAAAAGAATTCCCTAAGGAGGACATTTCTGCCATACGAAGAAAATTAGGTCAAAAATGCAAATTAAAACAATAATAAAATGTCATTTTCACCCATCCCATTAGATTGGCAAAATGTTTAATGTTTGAAAATATCAGGTGTTGGTGAAGGTTTAGGAAATGGGTTTTCTTGGACAGTGCTAGCAGGAGCATAAGTTAATTACAGCCATTTGAGAGAGCAATTTGGATGACACTATTAATTCCTTAACTGCACACACATAAACACACACACCACTCAACCATGTCAAGTGCAGAGCTGATTATTGTAAGAATGATGCAAACAACATTTTTCAGTCAGTCTGTTATATCACAAAAGCACAAAAATAAAGATCATGAAAATTATATCATACGAAACTGACAATCTGCTGAAATGAGAGAATGCCAAGTAATCATCGTTGAGAGGTTTTTAGCTGACTGCCTTTTGAGAACAGGCGTTAGATGGAGGATGGAAGCCAATCAACCTATTTCATTATATTCAGATTCACAACATTATAGTATCTACCCTAGAGCAACACTCACATATGAGTACAAGATTGCTCATTTGAACACTGTTTGCAATAGAATGGAAACCTCCTAAAAGTCCATTAGCAGGGGGATATTTAAATTACCAAGGCTTCATACTACGAAGCAGTAAAGAAACAAGGCAATGCCTGAAACTAACACAATATTGAAGTATAAATTAATTATACTTCAATAAAAGAAAGAGGTAAATACATGTGCCAGACATAGGTTATCTCCAAGATATGTTATTGAATAAAAATTTTTAAAACAAGCCACAAGATGATGAGTACAACTGATGCCACACATGTAAAAATAAAATACATAAATATTTGTGGCTAAATATGCATAAGTTAATTTTTAATTTAATTTTAGAAAAATATAATTTAAATTTTTATATATATAAGATATAAAATTAATTTTTATAACTAAAAATTAAGAAAAATAATTCAATTTAAATATAATTTTTATATACAATTAATTTTTATCAGTTTTAGAAAAATATACACTAAAATGATAGTAATAGTTACATCTGGGATAGGAAATAGGATAAAAGGCATCAAAAGAGAGTTTAACTTGATCCGTAATGTTCAACCTTTTAAATTTACAATAAAATTGTATTCATGTATTTCCTGTGTAATTAATAGGAACAATTTTTTTTAAATGTAGTTATGTTTTATTTGGTCTGTATTTTTTTTTATATCTTTATTGGAGTATAATTGCTTTACAATGTTGTGTTAGTTTCTGCTGTACAACAAAGTGAATCAGCTATATGTATACATGTATCCTCATATCCCCTCCCTCTTGAGGCTCCCTATCCCACCCTCCCTATCCCACCCCTCTAGGTGGTCACAAAGCACGGAGCTGATCTCCCTGTGCTATGCGGCTGCTTCCCACTAGACATCCATTTTACATTTGGTAGTGTATATATGTCCATACCACTCTCTCACTCCGCCCAGCTTCCCCTTCACCCACTGTGTCCTCAAGTCCGTTCTCTACGTCTGCGTCTTTATTCCTGTCCTGCCACTAGGTTCATCAGTACCGTTTTTTAGATTCCATATATGTGCATTAGCATACGGTATTTTTCTCTTTCTGGCTTACTTCACTCTGTATGACAGACTCTAGGTCCATCCACCTCATTACAAATAACTCAGTTTCGTTCCTTTTTATGGCTGAGTAATATTCCATTGTATATATGTGCCACATCTTCTTTACCCATTCATCTGTCGATGGACACTTAGGTTGCTTCCATGTCCTGGCTATTGTAAATAGTGCTGCAATGAACATTGTGGTACATGTATCTTTTGGAATTATGGTTTTCTCAGGGTAGATGCCCAGTAGTGGGACTGCTGGGTCGTATGGTAGTTCTACTTTTAGTGTTTTAAGGAATCTCCATACTGTTCTCCATAGTGGCTGTATCAATTTACATTCCCACCAACAGTGCAGGAGGGATCCCTAGGAACAACACTTTTAAAGCAAGAAGCTCTTACAGAGACAGGCATACACCCATGTAGGCTGTACACACCACAGAAACTCCATGTATTCAAGAACTTACTTCTTTGGTGCTTTCCCTGAGGACTCTGGAAAAAGCCACATTTAGCAGAGTTTCTAGTCCTGCTCACCTGTATTTTCATTCCTTTTTAAATTTCCTGTGTTTATTTAGTAAAGAAAGCTTCATACCTCAAGAAGGAGAAGACATGGGGAAGAGGAAGAGAGGGAGGACAGAGGAGGATGATAAGGAGGAGGAGAGAAAAGGTAAGGTGGGGAAAACTAGGGAAAACCATACTTGCCCCTGTACCCTGTGGGGAAGAAAGAGCTCCTGCCTGAGAATCCTGGTCCTCCCACTTAACAGCTGTGTCAACTTGAGCAAGTGTCTTCATTACTGGATCCTCCGTTTTATCTTCTGCAAACCAGAGAGTTAGTAAGAAAGCCCAGGTAAGTTGTCTGGCTTGGGGTCTGGTATATAGTAGGGAGTACGGAAACATGCTTCTGATCAGGGCTATAGGGCAAGAGAGCCTGAGGGCAAGGTGTTGGCTGACTCTTCCACATTGGAATATGATTAATTCCACCTGATGGAGGCTGACCAAGTCCTCCCACCTGTTATTTGACAAAGATAAGGGAAGGAGAGTTCATCAGAGAACCTGAACCTCAGATCTGCAGAAACCCACAGACATGAGATTCATCAGTTCTGTGGGTTGTTGTTATCACTAGACTACATTTGCAGCACTTGATAATTTGCACAGCACTTTCCTCTCCATTACCTAATGTGATTCTCACAACAACTTGGTTAGGTTATTGGGACAGATATTATTTGCATTTCCAGAGGAGGAAATTGGGGCTCTGAGAGCTGAGTGACTTGCCAGACTCAGGAGTAGAGCTGGCATTCACACTCACTTTCTTGTGCTTACAGAGCCTGTACCATTGATACTGCCGCTGCACCCCTGCACCTTACCCTCGGCCGTTCAATAATGCAAGGTTGGGGGTGGGGTAGAGGCTAAGGGAAACCATTTCTGGATTGTCTCCCACCACCAGTTCACCACATGTCACTATCTACTTCAGAGCTGCTCCGCAGAAAGGACAGCAGATCCCAGCTTCCTTTGTGGGAAAATTCTCTCTCGGTTCAACCTTGTATACAATCTAATCACCATGCTTGAATCTCCCTTATCCATTTTAAGATATCATTCACGTCTGGCCATTGTCTGCCTCTCTCCTTGATAAAGTTTTCCTTCTTTCTCCAACTCTCCACTCCTTTCCCAAACGCATGACACAGGGAAACTTTTATACTCCATATTTGTTTGGGCACCTTCTGAGTCCCTGGAGGATATTCTGAGATCATCCGTTCTATCCATGAATCTTTTTTTCCAAGATCCCCTTCTAGTGTCAGAAGCAGATTGTCTCTGCATCTTCAGGGGATTAAAACAGAGTTTTCTTCTCCCTATGTGTGAAGTGAACTGTGACCACGGGGCTTAGGTGGCTTTGTTCCTGACCAGCAACAAAAGAGGGTATTGAAGGAGGAAAATCATTTGAGCCTGTTTTCAAGAATCCAGTGTAATGTTTCAAGATTTGTATGTTCTTAGATGCAGTCATACACACGGAGGAGGAGGAGGAAGGAGAAGAAAGAAAAGAAAAAAAAACAAAAAGAAAATCATTCCTTTTATATCAGGAAATGCGGACATTTTTAAAACAATGTATTTTTTCCACCTGTGAACTTTAAGCTCTGCGTCCAAATCAGGACCTATAAAAGTCAGCCCAGAGTAACGTTTCTGTCGTGTCTCTTTGCTTCAATAATATGCTAAAGTAGTTATAAATCCTTTGTCTGAAAGATGGGAAGGAAAGACCAATTTTTCATCCAGGCAACTTGGATAAGATAGGGAGCCAAATACCATAATGTCTTCATAAGCCCTTCAACAAGATGACTTAAGAGAGTGGTTTTCATTGCCAAGGCAAAGTAAAGAACTAAAGCAGTTTGCTGCATAAATTAGATGAACTTGGACCAATTTCATAAAAAGTTGAGAATTTGGGGAATTGGGGGGAGTAGACTTTCTTTGCCTGGGGAGTAGCCTCACTTTTCTGCTCCATTTGTTAGCAGATATCAAGCTCCTCTAAAAAGTAAAGTAAGCAGGTATGGATGTAGCTTGCCAATATTTCTATCTCATCATTCTATAAAACTAACATTGTTAAGTATTAACTAAACTATATGCTATACATGCTATATGCTATATATGCTAGAGACTTTGCATATACCATCTCACTTAATTCTCATGACACATCCTCAGGAAAAAAAAATACATCAACCCCGATTTTCAGTTGGGGAAACTGATGTTCCAAGAGAGTTTCACTAAGGGACTCAAGATAACAGAGCCAGAGGGTGGCAAAGAAAGGATCTGAACTCAATTCTGCTCCCTCTCTCTCTCTCTCTCTCTCTCTCTCTCACACACACACACACATACACATGAGCGCATGCACACATGCCATTTTGTACTATATGCATCAAAAAGAAAGCACATAACTGTTGGGAAATCTATGTATGAAACAATATAATGAGTATATTTTTACAATGGTCAAGTGGGAGGAGTTTGTATTTGTGACATGAGTTGTCATGAAATCATGTCATGAATTCAACCTATCTATCCGTGAAAGAGACTCCCCATTCATTCTGTCTTATAGAAAATAGAGTTTAGGTGACTTGGTATAGAGAGTCACAAGTCAAATGAGAACTAAGACCAAAGATATCTGAGCTTTTGGCTCTCTGACCTTGTTTTAAACATTCATGGCTTATCATTATAAAAGACAACCTCATTATAAAAGACAACCTCACAGATATTATAGATTTGGATATTGTAGACTGTACTTTTTATTGACTGATCAGCAAATTCAGCTTAAGACAGAGGAAGAGAGCCTCCTCAATAAGCATGGTAGGCAAGGGAATGAACTTGAGGGTCCAACAGACCGGATGTGAGTTCACACTCTGTCTCTTCTTAATGGTCACGTGCCCAGGACAGATTATTTAATCTCTAGAGCATCCATTTCCTCACTTCAAATGTGGGGGTAATAAAAGTATCTACCTCATTGGTTTACTGTGAGGATGGGTTAACACATTTACACTACTTGTTCATGGTATGCCTGATGTTTTAGTTATCATTAGAGCCACAAGCAGACAAAAGAAATAATACCAAGCTTTTAAAAAACTTGGGCATTGGACATACCTTCTTAAAACTAAGTCTGAGTGTTAAAATTATTCTTCTAGAAAATGTAATCTCTAAGTATATAGTATACCTGGAGTATAGGCAAAATTATAGAGTTGAAATAGAGATTTTTATATTCATCATTTCCCTTCCAGAAAATTCAACACCTAAATCACCGTACAGAGTACCAGTCATCCTGTATTAGGTAAAACTGAAGGAGGAGAAATATTTTCCTCCTCTTCATAAAACAACCATGTCACAAAGTTATTATTTAAATCTTTTGTATACTAGTCAGCAATTTTCCTGTTTCTACGTTTGCTCTGTTAAATAGCTGGTCACCATCCTGTGTCTAAAAATATTATATAATCAGGGATCAACCTTATATAGCACCTCCCCCCAAGAATGGATAACATTCCTAAAAATGACTTTAAGCATTCCTTCTGTAATTTACTTTGGCATAATTAATGATAATTTATTGCACTTTATTGGACAAAGTTATTGGACAAAGTTACAGAGAATATAATATACTAACCATTAGTACAGCCTGTAAATATATATTATAGGATGAATGAATTAAGAGAAGGGACTAGATGAGTAAATAAGTAAATATATTAAGTGACCTTTTGTAGAGCTCTCACCCAAGTGGAAAAAAATAATTTTTTCCCCAGGGATGAAACAAAGAACGTTAGCGCCACCTGGAGGCAACAGTCAATTTGACATGTAAGGAACATAACTTTAACGGCACTTAAACTGGCAGCAGAGATGGTCTAGCCTTGCATGGTCCTAAACGGTAGCACATGTGTGGCTATTGAGCAGTTGAACTGGGGCTAGTCCAAATTGAGATGTGCCATAAGTGTAAAATACACACCTGATATCAAAGACAATATGGAAAAAATAATGCAAAATATCTCGTTCATAATTTTTATATTGATGACATGTTAAAATATTTTTTATTATATGAGATTAAATAAAATATTAAAACTAATTTCACTTATTTATTTTTACCTTTCTAATGTGGCTTCTAGATGTTTAAAATTACATACATAGCTCACTTTATCTTTGTATTGGACGATGCTGCTCTCACCCTTACCACTCAGTATGTGGGCCACGGACCAGCAGCAGGGGTGTTCATTACCTGAGAGCTTGTTAGAAATGCAGAATCTCAGGCCCCATCCCAATGTACTGAATAGGAATCTGCATTTTAGCAAAATCCCCAGGTGACTGTTATTTATATTAACTTTGAGACTTGCTGCTGTAATCCAACTGGGCAAACTGAGACCCAGAGTGGCTTGTTCACGGTTACCTAGCTGGTTACCTAAAGCCTGATTCCCCAGCGGTATTGAAACTGCCAAATACCGCACCCCACACTGCATCCTCCTGAAGACCCTTCCATCCTGTAGAGTAAAAATAAAACAGACTGCTGCTTCACTAGCAAAAAGCAAAACATATTACTGCAAACATATAAAAAACAGATGGTGATCTCAGGAATATTCTAGGGTATTCTTCAGTCCTTGAGCAAGTCAGTCACTATAAGTCACTACATAAGATTGTAGAAAACCTGTGCTTTCTTAACTATTCCTACAAATAACATCCAGGACCATGAAAAAGGGTCAGAGTTTAAAATCAATAATGTGCATTCCAGTCACTGAGTCAGTTTTGTAACCCACCTCCTTGCAGGAGGGTCTTATTCATTTTTTGAATGTCCAGCTCCTCACAATATGTTTAGCTCATAGCTTTGAATAAATGTGTTGAATGAACACATTCATTTCTGTTGCTTAGGTTCTATACCTCAGGAAATGTTCCTTTCTTTACATTGTCTAACAACAATGTAAAGAAATTTAGGAAAACACTTAAGTAGGAACCGTAGCTAAAATCAGTCGTGCTTTTACGCCAAAATCCCTTTGTAATTAAGCACATTGTTAAGAAAAAATTCAAATAGATACTAACTTTGGTCATGAAAATGTAATTCATCTTATAGAAAGAGGAGGCTCCAGGTAAACAAGATAATATTGGTGAGGAATTCCAAAGAGCAGAAGTTGTTAAAATATTTTCACTCATTTTTGTAAAGATTTTTGTAAGACAGATTAATCAAACCTAATCAATTTCCAGTGTACCATGTGTATGACCAAAATGTTTTCTCTCATAAGAAATTACTTTTTTTGTATGCCAACTGGAAACTGTAGATTTAACTTAGGAAATGAACTTCTGTGCTATATGAATTGACTATACTAACTAGAATAGGAAGCACATTAATGAAATGATTTTTTTAATGATGTAAGTCATATAGGAAGGAAAGTTTAACTCCCACTCTCTTCCTTTCAATTGTCCCATTTCCTCATGTTTTATCCATTACTCATGTCAGGTTTTGTTATTAACCTAAATAAAATAATAGGACATCAATCTTGCCTGTTATATATAATAATGAACAGATGACTGTTGCATATAATTATTGGAATGGTAATAACAATAAAAATAATAGGCAATTTGCAGCAACATGGATGGACCTAGAGATCATCATACTAAGTGAAGTCAGTCAGACAGAGAAAGACAAATACCATATGATATCACTTATATGTGGCATCTAAAGAAATGATACAAATGAACTTATTTACAAAACAGAAACAGACTCACAGACATAGAAACTAAACTTATGGTTGCCAGAGGGGAAACTGGGGGAGGGATAAATTAGGAGCTTGGGAATAACAGATACACACTTCTTTATATAAAATAAACAACAAGGTCCTACTGTATATAGGACAGTATATACACACAGAGAGCTATATTCAATATCTTGTAATAACCTATGATGGAAAAGAATCTGAAAAAGAATATATATATAATAATAGGCAAAAATAGTATATAAATCATTAAATTACATATCATTAATATTCAAAAAATGTATATATCATTTATTTGACACTGAGATGTGCACTGCCTTACAACATTTCTTTTATTGATGTCTTGAACAGATATAGAATGATTCATTCATTCAACACTATACACATGGAATAAAATAATCACTGCCCTCCTGGAGCATTTGTTCTCAAACACACAAGTAATGAAATACGTGGTACATCATACTGTAATGAGTGATGCGGGGAACATTAAGGGTGGTCTCTCTTAATTTTGGGTGGGAACCTGTAAGAAGCGAGGGAGGAGGTCACGCAGATATCTGGGGGAGAGCTGCCTGATCAAATGGAACAAAGTACAAAGGCCATAAGGCAGGAGCATGCTTAGTGGGTTGAGGAGCAACATGGAGGCCAATGTGAGGGGAGAGGGGTGGACGCGAGCAAGAGTCGGAGGAGAAGAAGTCAGAGAGGGGGCAGGGGCCAGATCAGGTAGGACACTGCACACCATTGTAAGCACTTCGGCTATTCCTCTAAGTATGAGGAAAAACAACTAGAGGGTGTATCATGACATGACATGATCTGACTTAACCTTTAGAAGGACTCACTCTAGCTGCTGTGTTGGAAATAGACCTTAGGGGTCAAGGCAGAAGCGGGAGTTAGAAGATTATAATAATAATCCAGGCGAGAAATGATGATGACTTGGTCCAGGATCATAGTGAAATGGTATAAAATTCTAGACATATTTTGAAGGTAAAACTAGCAGGATTTTCAGGTGGATTAGACGTGGTGCGTGAAAAGACAAGATAAGACCTCAAGTTTTTTGACCAACGGAGATACCAGTTCCTGGGAAAACTGAGAAGTGAGCAGATTTGGTTGGGGAGAGGCGGAGGGAGGGAGATCAGAGATTGATTTTAGAGATGAATTTAAGATGACTTTTAAATATTCATTTTTAAAAATGAGACAGACTAGAACAGAATTCAAGGGAAAGGTTGAGGCTGGAGTCCTTGGCATTATTTCAGTCCCGAGATATGGGATCAACAAAGAAGAGAGTGGAAATGGAGCCAACAAGAATTTCAGAACTGAGCTTTGGAATATCCAATACTGAAAGGGGCTGACGGCTGCTTAACTGTTAAGATGTTCAGTGTTGTCATCCCCCAAACAACATGCTAGCTCCCTGAGGCGGCAGCCCAGCCTTTACATTTTTCATTATGCACTTTGCCTATGGTGGGTGCTCAATAAATACCTGGTGAATGAATGAATAAATGAATGTACCATGCAATGTTTAGAGGGGTTGCCAAGACAAAGGAAGAAAAAGTATAGGAGGACCATATCTGGCATCTTTCTCCAGTCCCCATCACTCACTCCTCCCCATGGGGGAAAGAATGACTTACCTACTTGATGAATCTGGAAAAGGAAATTGAGACTGGGAGGCTCAGCAGTTTCTGGGCTCTTACTTTTCCAGGGAGAGTTCTCAAGTTGTAAGATTACCATTTGGGAGCTAGGAGAGGGAGAGAGGAATGATAAATTATCCCCTCTTCAAATCTCAGTGTATTGCTATATGGTCTTTTGTGATTGGTTTCTTTCACTTAGCATACATACTTTTTTCAAGGCCCATCCATACTGTAGCGTGTATCAGTCTTTCATTCCTTCTTATGGCCAAACAGTATCCCATTGTAAGCATGTACTGAATTTTGTTTATCCATTCATCAGCTGATAGACATGTGGATTGTTTCCACCTTTGGCAATTATGAATAATGCTGCTATGAACACTCATGTACAAGTTTTTGTGTAGATATATATTTTCAATTCTTTTGGGCATATTCCTAGGAGTAAAATTGCTAGATCAAAGAGTACCTCTAAGTTTAACTTTCTGAGGAGCTTCCAGAGTGTTTTTCAAGCTAGATGCTCACTTGTACATTCCCACCAGTAGTGTATGAGGGTTCTGATCTCTCCCTAACACTTGTTAGTTGATCACAGTGGTCCCACTGGGTATGAAGTGGTATCTCACTGAGGTTTGGATTTGCATTTCCCTGATGGATCACAATGTTGAGCATCTCTTGATGTGCTTATTGGCCATCTGTATATTCTTCTTTATTCTTTCCTCACCACACAGACTGCTTTGGATCCTATTTCTATTGTACTGGTTAACCTTACTTTTTTTTTCTTTTTGAGCCTTTAAGTCAAATATGACAGCTCTTATCCTTCTCCCAAACACAAAGACCTTAAAAAAATTTACCACTTCATCCCATTTTCACTGTTATATAGTATCTTACTCCAACTTTATTTCTTATACCTTACAAATTTGTCATTATTATTATTTTATGAAGTCAGTGCTTCCTTGGTAATCTAAACACTCAAATTTGCTAATTACATTGTTTACCATTGTTTACTGCATCTCACTCTTTCCTTCTGGGTTCAATTTCCTTCTTCCTAAAGGACATGCTCAAGTACTTTTTTCAAAAAGACCCTATGAGTATTAAATTATATTTCTTCAGTTTTTTTATTTTCTTATTTTTGGATGATAGTTTATTTTGTATAGTTTCTAATTGAGAGCTACTTTGCTTTAATATTCTAAAATATGATTCCATTGATTTCTAGATTCTATAATTGCTGTTGTTGGTCTAGTTATTACTTCTCTAGATAAATGTCTTCCTTCTGTCTACGGAAATAATCAATAAACCAATCTATAATAGGAATAGAAAAGAATTTTATTTGAGCCAACCTGAGAACTATAGCCCAGGAGACACAGATTCAAGAAGCACTTGAATTATGTTCCACTGGACTACCAAATGGGGGAGGCTTATAAAGGCAAAAACCACAAAATTACGTAATGTGTTGGTCAAGAATTATAACTGTAGCTGGCAAAAAATAAGGGTGTTTGTTAAGTAAGGACTGATTGGGTGCAAGATGGTTGCATAGTTACAAGAGGAGACCTTGAGACCATAAGGTTGCAGCTGGCAGCTGCTAGCAGATATTGTTTTGAGAATAGTTGGTGGTGTCCTTGAGTCTGATACAGTTCAGAAAATTCAGGTTCTTGGTGACACAGAACATGTCTGAAACCACATCCACAATGGCCACCCAGTTCCATCCTGAATGCCTGAACCACAGTTACTCCATTTTGATTTTTTTAATGCATTCTTTTCTTTAATGGTTAAAGCAGATGAGCAATGCATACCTGACAGGCCACAAAACAGCCTGTTGAGGTTAGCATAAAGTTTAAGTTAAATCACATATAGACCAGAGTGGCTTTCCCATACCTCAATATGTGAAAATTTCTTCCATCGCTTCTCTAATTGCATTTAAGATTTTGTGTGTGTGTGGTTTGCCTCTGATATTCATTTTTACTTGTGTCTAAATGTCTATTTTTATTTATTCTGCTCAAGTTTCATTATGCAAAATTTTAATCAAATTGGAAATTTTTTCAAACACTACCTTTTCAAACTTTATCTGTTCTGCATTTCCTCTTTTCTTTCCTTCTGGCATCCTTGGTTATATGTTGGTTCTCTTTCTTCCGCCTTGTTCTTTTCTTTCACTTCCCATCTCTATCAATTTTTGCTGCTTTCTGAGTATCTACCCTAGATTTACCTTCCAGGTTTCTTGTCAGCTATCTCTAACTAGCTATTTAATCAATTTTCTTTCCTTTTCTAGAAGTCCTATTTGGTTCTACAAAACTTGCCTGGTCTTTCCCTAACAGTTCATTCTTTTCTAGGATTTTAAGCCCTTCTATTGTGTCTTTGACCACTGCAAACATATTTATTTTATATCTTTCAGACTGCAGTTCAATTATCTCAATTTCTTATTGTTCTGTATTCCTGACTTTTGCCACTCATAGGAGATTGCTTCCAAATGAGTTCTGTCTCCTTTTAGGACATCTTTAGTGCGAGTTCTTTTTCTCTGACAATTTCTTCCAAGTGTTTTGGCATTTGCTGTGCCAGGCAGAAGTATCAAAAGCTTAGACCAATTTTTATATTACTTTCTCACCTAAGAAAGACAGCTAAAGGTAAGATAGAACTGGTGACCAGGAAACTGAACCTGAGGTAAACACCTAGAAAGCAGACAGGTTGATATTTTTCCTCCCATCCAAAGCCCAAACTACTACATACAAGCCTTTTTTCATCTATTTCTGCCAGTGGGTAGATTTTTTTTTCTAATTCATCTTTATACATTTTCACCATAGAAAGCTACAGAGAAACTTTATAAGCTACTTATTGTTGGTTAGGTTGTAAATGATAGCAGCAGGCTATTACTCCTGCCACAACAAATAGAAAAAATAGAAACAAAACAAATATCTCATTTTAAGACACTGAAAGGCTGTAGAAACAAAGTCTAGATGAGTTCAATTCCAGAGAAGGAAAAGTCCTTCCAGGCAGTCATTTCTCTCCTGTCATGACCGAATAAAGGGCAGGGTTTCTCTGAGGGAAAACACTGACTTTAATATCTATGGCCCTTTTATAGGCACACCCAGGTCACCCCCTCTGCCAAGGACAAGCCAGGCATCCTAAGGAGTTGGTCTCTCATCCACAGGATGGGTGCTAACACCACTTCATAGAGTCATGGTGCTGATTAAACCAGAATGCGCTTTAAAAAAAGTCTGATATATAATTAAAAATTGTAAAGTGCGAAGCACATAAAATGTGAACTACAATCAAAAGAAAAATAGACAATAGAAGCAGACACACAGATGATTCAGTTAAATAGAAAGACACAATAATCCTTAATGGGTACATACCTAATAACATAGCTTTAAAATACAGAAAGAAAATTGACTAAAAATAAAGAAATAAAGGGAAATACAGGCAAATCCATAATTGCCCCTACATATTAACACATCTCCTTCAGGAAATGATAGAGCAAGCAGACAAGGACATATAAAATATTCAAATACTATCAACCAATTTGATCTAATTGATATTTATAAAATACTATGCTCAACTACTATAGAACACACTTTCTTCTCAAGTACACTTAAACATTTACAAAATACCATGTACTGGAACATAAAGTAAGCCTCAACACATTCCAAAAATTGAAACCACACAACAATGTTCACTAGCCACAGCAGAATTAAACTAGAAATAAATAACAGAGAGATAACTAAAGAATTGAGGGAAGAAGTCATAATGGAAATTGGAAAATATTTTTAACTAAACAATAATAAATAATAATGTATCAAAATTTGTGGGATGCAGCTAAAGCAGTGTTTAGAGGGAAAGTGACAGTTTAAATGCTTATTAGGAAAAAAAGATTTTAAATTAAGATCTAAGTTTCCGTCTCAAAAAGCCAAAAAAAATTAGCAGTTACATCAAAGAAATTAGAAAGGGAATAAAGATAAGAACAAAAAATCAGTGAAATAGAAGACAAACATAAAATAGGGAAAATCAACAAACCCAACAGTTCATTCTTTGAAAACATTACTAAAATTGATAAAACTCTAACAAGACTGGTAAAGAAAGAAAATACAAATTATCAATATTAGAAAAGAAAAAGAGGACATCACTATAGATCCCTATTGATGTTAAAAAGGATACAAGATTATTGTAAATAATATAATTAGTAAATATAATTATTCTGAATAACTATACAACTTAGAAGAAATGACAAATTTATTTCCTAAACTGATACAAAAATAAACATAACTCTCAGTCCCAAGGAAAACTCCAGGCCCAGATGGTGTCACTGGTAAATTCTGTTAATATTTAATGAAAAAATAAACCATTCCTATACAAATTCTTTTAGAGAAAAGAGGAAGAAGGAACAATTCCCAACTTGTTTTATGAACTAACAGGACACTGGTACTAAAACTTGACAAGGACATTACAAGAAAAGAAATTTGTGGACTAGTATCCCTCATGAGAAAAGACATCAAAAAAATCCTTTTCAGAATATTAACAAATCAAACCCAATTAAATATAAAAGTATGCCAAGTTGTAACCAAGCAAGATTTATCCCAAATATGTGAAGTTGCTATATTTTTCATAAATCAGTGACATTAATTACATTAAGAGAATACAGTTGACCTTCAAACATGGGTTTGAACTGCAAGGGTCCACTTATACTCAGATATTTTTCAACAGCAAACACTACAGTACTACACAATCTGCGATTGGTTGAATCCTCTGATACGGAGGAACAGCAGATACAGAGGAACCCTGGATACAGATGGGTTAACTATAAATTATACGTGGATTTTCAACCTCACAGAGGGTTGGCATCCCTAGTCCCCCATGTTGTTCAAGGGTCAACTGTAAATGGAAAAAATATATGATTACCTCAATAAGTGCTTAAAAATTATATAATATTCAGCACCTTTCATGACTTAAAAAAATTCTAATAAAACTTGAAATAAAAGGAACTTTTTCAACCTAACAAAAGGTATTTATGTAAAACCTACTATTAACATCACGTTTAATGATGAAAGACTGAATCCTTTGCCCTGAAAATCAGGAATAAGGCAAGAATGTCTGGCAACAAGACAAAGATGTTTCCTCTCACCATTTCTATTCAACATACTGGAGGCTTCACCCAGTGCATAAGGCAATAAAAATAAATAAGAGCATCCAGATGAGAGAGGAAGAAGTAAAACTCTCCTCATTCACAGATAACACAAACGGAAAATTCTAAGGTAGCTACAAACTCTTGGAATAACTAAGTTTTGCAAGATCAAAAGTTTTTATTTTACCTTCACTTAATCCTTTTTAGATGCTCTTCACTTCTTTATGTAGATCCAAGTTTCTGACTTACATTGTTTTCCTTCTTTTTAAAGAATTTCTTGCCAGGTAGGTCTACTGGTGGCAAATTCTCTCCATTTTTGTTTGTCCCAGAAAGTCTTTATTTCCCCTTACTCTTGAACAATAAGTCTATGAATCATTTGAATTAAATTTTGTGTATGGTATTAGGTAAAGGTCAAGAGTATATTTTTTCCTATGTGGATAGCCAATTGCTCCAGCACCATTTACTGAAAAGACCTTTCTCTTCACTGTATTGCAAGCGGCCTTCATCATAAATCAAGCAACCAATATATGTTGGTCTATTTATGGAATAATTTTTATTACATAAATCTATGTATCCTTACACCAATACTACGCTATCTTAATTACTATAGCTTTATATTAAGTCTTGAAATATGATCACTTAAATCCTCTACCTTTTTTCTTCTTTGATCTTATCTTGGACTATTTTAGATCCTTTGTTTTCCATATACATTTTAGATTCATCTTGTCAGTTTCCACAAAATTCTTGCTGGGATTTCAATTGTAGTTATGTTGAATAATTAGATCAATAAAGGAGGAATTAACATCTTAACAACACCGAATCTTCAAAAACAGGAACATGATCTATTTCTCCATTTATTGTGTCATATTTATTTATCTCAAGCTCACATGGAACATTCACTAAAATAAACTGCATTCTGGGCCATAAAACACCCCTTAACAAATTTTTTAAAATAGGAATTATATAATGTCTGCTCTCAGATCACAATGGAATTAAGTTAGCAGTCAATAACAGAAAGATAACTGGAAAATTTCAAAATACATGGATATTAAACAACACACTTCTACATAATACATGGGTCAAACACGAAATCTCAGGGAAAGTTTAAAAATATTTTGAACTAAACGAAAATGAAAACACAACTTATCAAAATTTGTGGGAAGCAGCAAAAGCAGTATTTAAAAGGAAATTTATAGCATTGAATGCATATATTAGAAAAAAAGAAAGATCTAAAATCCATAATCAGGACTTCCCTGGTGGCGCAGTGGTTAAGAATCCGCCTGCCAATGCAGGGGACATGGGTTAGAGCCCTGGTCTGGCAAGATCCCACATGCCGCAGAGCAACTAAACCCATGTGCCACAACTACTGAGCTTGCACTCTAGATCCAGCGAACCACAACTACTGAAGCCCGCGCACTTAGAGCCCATGTTCCACAACAAGAGAAGCCACCACAATGAGAAGCCCACGCACCGCAACAAAGAGTAGCCCCTGCTCTCGGCAACTAGAGAAAGCCCCCGTGCAGCAACGAAGACCCAGTGCAGCCAAAAATAAATAAATTTATTAAAAAATTTAAAAAGTAAATCAATAATCTAAGTTCCAACCTTAGAAAACTAGAAAAAGAAGAGCAAATTAAGCCCAAAGTAAGCAGAAGAAAAGAAATAATAAGAATTAAAGCAGAAATCAATGAAATTAAAAACAGGAAATCAATAGAGAAAATTAACAAAATCGAAAGCTGGTTCTCTGAAAAAATTAATAAAACTGATAAGCCTCTATCCAGGCTAACTAAGAAAAGAAGAAAGAGAACACAAATTACTAATATCAGAAATTAAAGAGGGGACATCACTACAGACCCCATGGACATTAAAAGGATAATAAAGGAGTACATGGGAGTTGTCTATACTTTGCTTATTACTCTATAAACCTAAAACTGCTCTAAAATAAAGTCTATTAATTAAGAAAAAAACCCTGAGGCATGTCCCATCAGCAGGGTTGAGCACGGAAGGGTGGGGAGAAGAAGATTATTCTTAATGGATGGGGAAGAGGGCATATGGTAACAAAAAGTGCTTGTGCTTGAAAAATATATTGGATGAATAAATATGATCTCCAAATAACGTTACACTCTGAGGCACTGAAGGCTAGGACTTCAACACACAAATTTTTTGTGGGACACAATTCAACCCATAACATGGGATGGAATGGAAGGCATAAGGCAAAACTGGACCTTAGGGCAGGAAAGGCATTGACCTGGAACAGCTGAGAGCAAACAGGCTGAGGGAATGGGAAGCCATGGGCCCCAGGCTCAGTTATTGGGAAATAAAGCCAGAGACCTTCAAGACTCTGGCAGAATGCTGATAAGAGCTAGAGGAGCAAGCCCAGCAGCTGTGCCAAGATTCAGGCAGTCAGATTATCGTCACCTGCTCAGGCCTGATTGGCAGAAAGGAGGTAAAGACAGGTGTGCCCATCAATATAACCACAGGTGCATAAAGTGCACCCCAAAGACCTTTTTTGTGAAGTAGGTATTCAGATAACCTTCTGAGAGTAAAGGGTGATATGGCAAAGTGCCAGGTGATTTGGATGGAGAAGGTTGTGAAGACTCAGTGCAGGATGATGGGCTTGGAATTTGACAAAAAGCAAATGAAAGGACTGTCAGGTGGCTCAGGTTGTCCCATGAGTTCAGGTCATAATCCTATAATGAGCCCATCCTGCTCAGTAGCTCTGATAGAAAGTGGGTGATTGGGTCCACACAGGGTTGGGGATTTGCAGGGCCACTGCAAGAGAAGAACAGGAATGAGAACTGATGTGTGTGTGTGTGTGTGTGTAATAGGAAGTAGAAAAAAAGCACAAATAGGGGCTTCCCTGGTGGTGCAGTGGTTGAGAATCTGCCTGCCAATGCAGGGGACACGGGGTTCGAGCCCTGGTCCGGAGGATCCCACATGCCGCGGAGCAGCCAAGCCCGTGCACCACAGCTACTGAGCCTGCGCTCTAGAGCCCATGTGCCAGGACTGCTGAGGCCCGCGTGCCTGGAGCCCAGGCTCCGCAACGGGAGAAGCCACCATGGTGAGAGGCCCGCGCACCGCGGTGCGGAGTAGCCCACGCTCTGCGCAACTGGAGAGGGCCGCGTGCAGCTGTGAAGACCCAACGCGGCCAAAAATAAATAAATAAATTAAATAAATGTATTTAAAAAAAGAAAAAAAGCACCAATAGAGCATGAATTCAGGCTGGGAAGGAAAAGCATCAAAGCATACATGTCTCAGAAGCATTCACTCCTCACACCCCACAGGCACAGTTTTCCTTTAGGCCACAACAAAACTTTTACAAAGGCTTCTACCTGCTCTCCTGCCTTTCATCTCACCCACCCTTGCCCCCAGCCTATTCCCACCCATTCTCCACCCTGCTGCCAGAATGAACTGAAAGGTCTAATCATGTAACTCCTTTGTTTAAAATTCAGTCGCTGTCCGCTGACTAAATACAGCAGACATAGTGTGCTGTACACCTAGGTCTTCTGTTCAGCAGGGGAAGCCAAATCATGTAGTCAACGAAGCGGTGGCACCAAATCAGAGACACCTGCAGCTGATGTCAACACTGCATCTGCTTGCAAAGGTTGAACAAAGGTAACTTTTTTCACTGGGATTTGATGCACCACCACCACCAAAACAGGACCTTGTTGATGCCATTTCCTTAGTCTAAAAGGTTCTCTTTCCCTTTTGGCTCTTCATTTATTAGGAACTCTCACCATCCTTCAAGATCTAGCTTCCTTCAGGAAGACTTCACTGACCACGCCAGTTAGAAATGACCCCTCCACCCATTTAGCCCTTATTCTCTTCCTCATTGTGGTTATTTTTTCAAATGTATGTGAAATTAGCATTTTTGAACATCTGTGTGACAGGTGGTGCGTGGGGTGTTTTCATTTGGAAGAATCTTATTGGATCTCCTTAAGGAAGATTGTATCGTGCCCAATGTACAGATGAGGAGAATGCAGAGAGGTGTTAACGCTTGTTGAGGACCTATTCTGTGTACAAAGCTTTCCATACATAATTTCACTCAACTTGTACAACAACCCTGTGCTTCTATTTTAGAGGTGACTGTAAGTTACATAGCTGATTGTAGGTAATGGAGCAGTCAGTCTAATGCAAGTGTGTCTGCTCCAAAGCCCCCAGGTTTTCACTCTGATATGCTGTTCAAGGAGCCTATGATCATGGCCCTGTGGACCCCACCCCATAGTTTACTGTATAAAACCTTATGCATGGTGGAGGCTCAGTAAGTTTGTTCATTCATTCAATCATTCCACAGATAATTACTGAGCATACCCTATGTACCAGGAGGTACAAATGTGCTTCCTAAATTAAGAAATGAATGCATATGGCATGGCATGTCGTGGCAAAGGCTATGCAGAAATATAAAGGGAGTGTGGGAAGCGGGAGGAAGTTCTGTTTCTGGACTCTCCATTATGCTCCACTGTCTTTTTGTCTATCCCTGCTTCCACACCACATTGACATAATTACTACATCTCTGTATTAGTCTTGTTATCTCATGAAGCAAGTCCTCTTTTTATTTTTGAGAGTACCTTAGCTATCTTTAGCCCTTCCTACTTTCATATAAATTTTAGGATCGGCTTCTTAAGTTCCATAAAAAGCTGGGGTCTGATTGGTACTACATTTATTCCATAATCAGCTTGGGGGGAATTGTCATTTTAACTATATGGAGTCTTCTGATCTGTGAGTTTAGTATATCTCTCCCTTTAAATATGTCTTCTTTAATACCAGTAACATTTTATTTTCTTTGAAGATTTACATACCTTTTATTAGATTTATTCCTAGACACATAAGTTTATGCCACTGAAAATGTTATCTTTAAAGCATTTATTTTCTGTTTGTTGCTCAGAAATAGAAATGATCAGTATTTAGAAACTGATTTTTGTATCCAACCTTACCAAACTCTATTAGTTCTAATATGTTATCTGCAGACTCTCTTGGAGTTTCATATTACCTTCAAATAATAACAGCTCGTTTCTTACTTTGTAGTCTGTAGACCTGTTATTTCTTTCTCCTATTTATTGAGCTAGCTAGGGCCTTCAGGAAAGCACTGACTCCAAAGGTGATTGAATTTTGGTTTCTTATTTTGAAGGTAGAGCCAACAGGATTTGCTGACAGACTGTATTTAGCAAGAGAGGAATCAAGGCTGAGTTCAAGGTTTTTGGCCTGAACAACTGGAAAAACGGCATTGTCATTTACTGCAGGCCAAGCCAGAGGTTTGTTGATTATACAGTGCAGATAATTAAATGAAGAAAGACAAAAACTGATTGATACTTCTTGGCGATGATCTGTCTAACAGGCTTTAGCCTGGTTTTCCACTTTTGAAATAACTCACTCCAGTAAGGATTTAAACATTTACAAATGCTTACAGCTGGGTTTGACTTGTGGCTTCCTGTTCAGCCACTGCCCTCTACCGGGGGCTTGTCTGAATATGAGCTGTGAACTCTAACTAAAATTCAAGCCAGAAAATATGGGATAATTTTTCCCTACAGCTTCAGTCTTTCCTGTTTCCACTACACACACACACACACACACACACACACACACACACACACACACACACACACACACACACACCCCACATCTTGTTTTGTGATCTTTCCCCAGATCAGGTAACTACAAGAGAACCTCCCGCTCAGGAAACTTGATCCCTGCAATGAACTTCCAGGTAGCTTGTCTGGAAAGATGTTCTAGAAAGTCCAGCAGCATTTCTATGGGGTTAACCTAAGAACAGTGAAGAGACAATGAAGAGGTGACCCTTGCAGATGAAACCCTGGGTCATACAAAGAGACCTCATTGTCCCAGCTGGAAGGCCAATTTGACTAACCTTTATCACATGTTTCTCAAGTCACTGGTAAAGCCTGAAGTGTCCTTGAACAAAGAACCAAAACTCTTAAGAAGCTGGCACATTTAACATTCCAAAGGACTGTTCAAGCCACATTACCCTTCCCACCCAGTTCCCTGTTGCTCATTCACCACAAATGTAGGGTATCACACTGGGGTAAGGGCGGCCACTCCCCTCTCCTACCCCTCACCTGCCACCCAACCTCAAGAACGTAAGCTCCAGAAAGGCAGGGACATTGTCCTGTAGGCCTCTCTGTCCTCGGTGTGCAAAATGATGCCTGTCACATAATAGGCATACAATATTTTTTGGCATTGACATTTTCAAGGCTTTAAAAAAATTACCTAAAAGAGTTAAATTTACATTTGTCCTAACTGAAAATCAGTGTTGTTTAAAACTGTTGAGTCAATAAAAATAGCAGTCACTACACGGAATAAATATCAGAAGAAACGGCAGATAGTGTTAAAAACTTTAAGAAGTGGAACTCTAGTACGGAGAGGACTGCAGTTTTTAAAATAGAATTTTTACCACTTTCATTTTTGTATGTGCAATTGCCTTGACTTTCTACTTTACATGTTTAAATTATACACATTCCTAACATCCTAATACAATTATTCATTTTCGTGTATGACCCGCCTTCTTCATCCATATATTCATACATTCATATTAATATAGTTGTTCGCAATCATAGCTATATATTTTAGTCTTTTTTTCGCTTAACCTACAGTTTCAGTTATCATAAACAGTTTTCCGTGTTTCAAACGTCTTCATAATTATGTTAATGGATTCATGATATTCCAATGTTATTGTACCATAATTTAGCTAGATACCTTAACGTGGAACATTCTGGATTGTTTCCACTTTTCCAATGAAAATAATGCTGCAGTGAAGACTTGCAGACGTGGTCTTGCTCGTTCCGCTGCTTTGAATCATACTGTTGAGTCGTATTTCTGGGGTTCCATATAGGCACCCCCGACTCAGACAAGCGATAGAGCGACCACCAAGCTCCAGCAAGACCCAGACCAAGGATTCCGCGCGGCGGGGCGGTGCCTCCCCCCGGGAGGCGTGTCCTGGGCGGGGCCGAGCGCGTCCCAGCCCTGCGCTGCGTCACCCACGTCCCGCCCGGCGAAGCCCGGCGCGCCGCGCTCGAGTGGGCGTTCCTCCGCCAACGGGTGGCGAGGGCCCGGGGAGTGCGGACGCCGGGCGCCGGCCATGGCTCCCTGGGCGGGGGCCGAACTCTCAGCACTGAATCCGCTGCGTGCCGTGTGGCTCACGCTGGCCGCGGCCTTCCTGCTGACCCTACTGCTGCAGCTCGTGCCGTCCGGCCTGCTTCCGGGCTGCGCGCTCTTCCAGGACCTGATCCGCTATGGAAAAACCAAGGAAGGGGGGCCGTCGCGCCCGGCCGCCTGTCGGGCCTTTGATGTCCCCAAGAGGTAACCTCGCCTGGGCGCGAGTCCTGGCTGCCTAGGCGCGGAGAGCCGGGGGCGCCCCGCTCGAGCAGCCGGCAGGGGGCAGCAGAGGCGGGCGCGGGGCCGCCGGGGCCGGCACGGACCGGCCCAGGAGGCCCAGGCGGGTTCCTCGACGCAGCGCAACGCCTGCCCGCCCGCCGGCTCTGCCCGTGTCCGCTGCGTGGCCCCGGGGGCTGAATGCCGCGAGTGTCCGCCGACACCGAGGGTGCTGAGCCGCGCGCACCTTCGGGGGCGCAGGAACGTGAACTTGTGGCCGCACGTAGCCTTTCCTTCGGGGGAAATGGCAGCGCTTCCCAATTTAGGCCCGGTCACCAGGCGGTAAATTAAAGTTTCCTTTGTCCCCAAATTCTCCTCTTTCCCCTCTCCTGCACTCTAGGGGCTCGTAAGCTAACTTGAGGTCGCCGGAACTCACTAGAAATGAAGGCAGGCCCTCCTTTCGCGCCTTTGTGTCCCCTATTTGTTTCCCAACCCTCAACAGTTAGGATGAAGGGTGAGACGCGGGTCACCCACTGGCGCCCACCTCCTTCGGTCGCACTGACGCTCCTAACCCGCATCTCGGCAGGTGCCCCTGGAGAAATGTTGCCCAAGATGGCACATTTTAGGCAGGCCTGATCCCTAAGCCCCATTTGACTTTCAGCAGATTTCATAACGAAGTTCAACGAGAGATTAAATCGTTAGGACTTCAATAGAATTCTTTCAGAAATTGTAAGGCTTGTTATAGTTTCGGTTTTTTGTTTGCTTTTCTTTAAATTCAGAACATTACCGGGAAGAGTCAGCCAAACACTGCTAGACGGTAGGAATATAGCAGTGGCTTTTCTTGGAGATACAGCCTAAGTTGGCGTTTAGGAAGGAATCTGGAGAAATGTGATAGGGTTTCTGATGTATTAAAACACCTTGGTTCTCGCTTAAACCTCGCATAGGCAGTGCCCCAGGTCTGCAGACAAGAAAGGGTCTAAATAAACTTGGCTTCCTACTTTTGACTGTTGGAGAAATATTCATCAGGTATTAACACTGAGAAGCGAGCACTAGGTCATTCTGAGGAAAGGTAACGGGAATGAGGCTCTGGGAAGAAGTAGACGAGTCACACACAGTGATTAAACCTCCTATTTCTTAGAGGCTCTTTGTAAGCTAAAATTTCCGGTCATCCTATTTTTAATCAGGTTTTGAGTGTAGTACTTTTCTATTTCATAGCAGGGACATTGCTAGATTGTCATTTTTTTAATGTTACAAGGTGAAGAAAAAATTCTTTTGAGAGTGTGAGTTCTAACAATTTATTTTCTGAATTTTAAAAAAGGTACTACTGTTGCTGGAGTAGAGGGCACATTTCAAATCATTCCCTGCACTTACCTGTTTCTTTGGCTCCCATACCCTACCTGTTACTACTCCAGTCTGTCGTTATAGTTGACGGCCAAGAAACAGATTTTGTACCTTTCCCTTACTCTTTACTACAAAATTGGTACTCTTTGGGCTCCTTGTAATTTCTACTATATTATGAAATAATTTATAAGTTTTTCTTCTTCCAAAATTCTAGAACAGACCCTCGCATGGTGTTTTGTTTGGTCTTTTTTCTAAATTTAAACTAAAATTTCTTTTCATACTAGAAAAGGTACAGCAAATCCAGGCCAGTCATGAAAGGCAAAAATGTCTAGATGCTATATTTAAATATTTTTCCTTGTTCAGAATTCAGTAGTACTCTTAAAGGTGAAAATAAGCCTGTAAGTTTTACACTTAGAAATAGGCAGCTGTATATCACGTTTCTGCACCCAAAAGCTTAGGTGAATTTGTTTGGGATTATTTTTTCCTAAAGAGGAAAGAATTAAACCTTAATTGAATTCATGGAATGTTTGATTCCATTACCCCTGCCTGGTAGATTTTTTTTTTTTAATTAAGGTGATAATTGCTTTTCTCGTTTTCTTTTGGTTCCTGGAGTTTTGTTTTTTGTTTTTATTTAATTTTTTAAAAAAATTTATTTATTTTATTTATTTATTTTTGGCTGCATTGGGTCTTCATTGCTGCGGGCGGGCTTTCTCTAGTTGCAGCTACTCTTCGTTGAGGTGCGCAGGCTTCTCATTGCGGTGGCTTCTCTTGTTGCGGAGCACGGGCTCTAGGCCTGTAGGCTTCAGTTGTTGTGGCACGCAGGTTCAATAGTCGTGGTTTGCAGGCTCTAGAGCACAGGCTCAGTAGTTGTGGCACACGGGCTTAGTTGCTCCGCGGCATGTGGAATCTTCCCGGACCAGGGCTCGAACCCATGTCCCCAGCATTGGAAGGCGGTTTCTTAACCACTGTGCCACCAGGGAAGCCCTTCCTGGAGTTTTGATTTCCCAGAAAGTCTGAATAAATACGTGACCTTGAACGTGAGTCACAGTGCTCTTGACTTGCATAGTGTATATGGAGGTACTTCTGTTTCTAATATTTCAAAATGTTATAGAAACATTGCAATTGAATTGAGCTGTGGAGACAAAGAGAACCATCCAGACTTTCCCTACAAGGGTTCAGGGGTCCTAACCAGCAGTCCAGGGGATCTGTGGATAGAATTTGGGGCAAATTGGATTGGAAAAAATTGCATCTTTATTTCACTAATCTCTAGCCGAAATTCGGCACTTTCTTAATGATGAATGTAATCAACAAACCACAGTAGAATTAGCAATACCTGCAATTTTGTGACAAGTTTTTTTAATGTTATATTAAAAATATTGAGGAGACCTCAAAACATTATTTTCATCGCTATAAGAATACTGTATTATCCTCCACTATACCTTGTTATTTAACACATTAATTAAGAAGCACATATATCACAAATGTTTCTTAGTGGTTGTGTTACCTATATTTCAGCATAATTGGTTTCGTTTATTCCTATGTCTTTTAGGCATGTAGCCTTCACCAGACTGCCAAAGGAGTCCATGGAAGAAAAATGTCAGGAATCCCTGCTCCAGACTGTAAACTCCATATGTTTACATTTGTCTTGTTTGTTGCCATATCCCGGGCTCAATGCCTGATAACGATAAGGTCCTCGATCAATGTTTTGAATGAATCAAAAAAAAAAAAAAAAAAGGTTTTAGGTTTAATTGGTTTGTTGATTAACTTGACTGCTTTCTCTGAGAGTAACTTTGGATGTGGTACCTTCTCTTTCATTCAAATCTTGTAAACAAATCTTGTAAAACAAGCAAAATAATTTCAGATGGTAATAAGTGCTTCAGAGGAAATGCAGCCTGGTTACTTGATGATGAGCAAGCTGGGGTTGCCGATGACAACGCCGGAAAGGACGATCAGAAAGGGGCAGGGCAGGGGCTTCCCTGGTGGCGCAGTGGTTGAGAATCTGCCTGCCAATGCAGGGGACACGGGTTCGAGCCCTGGTCTGGGAAGATCCCACATGCCACGGAGCAACTAGGCCCGTGAGCCACAACTACTGAGCCTGCGCGTCTGGAGCCTGTGCTCCACAACAAGAGAGGCCACGATGGTGAGAGGCCCGCGCACCGCGATGAAGAGTGGTCCCCACTTGCCGCAACTAGAGAAAGCCCTCGCGCAGAAACAAAGACTCAACACAGTCATAAATAAATAAATAAATATAAGCAGTCATTTACATTAAAAAAAAAGAAAGGGGCAGGGCAGGAGATGAGTTCATTTTGGGAGGCCAGGACGGACAGCGGGCCTTACAGACCATAGTGGAGATTAGATTTCATTCTGAGGGTATGGAAAGCAGCTTTAGGATGGGGAAGGGGGCATGGCATTATGGGATTCACGTTTGAGACGATGACTAGCCGTTGTGTGGAGAAGACTGGGTAAGAGGCCGTTAGCGGTGCTCCAGGCAAGAGGTGGTGGTATGGGGTAGAGTGTTAGCATCGCAGCACCTGTTCCTCGTACAGGTGGTGAAGACATTAAAGCACGTGGCACAGGGCCAGGCACCAAGTCAGGACTCAGGAACCACTGGTTTCCTTCCTTAGTTAAACTATAACTCCCCTAACTGGTCCTGAGATCAGTTCTGGCAATCAGCAAGTAGTGTTAGATCAGATATCTCCTGTCTCAGAACCACCTAGTGGCTTCCAGCTCACTCCCAGGAGGAGCCCAAGACCCTGTACAGTCTTGTCCCCACCACCTCACTGAGATCCTATCGTTTTCCCCCTGTGTGGCTCCAATCCAGTTTTCTGGGTCTCTCTGCTTGTTTTCTGTCCCCTCAGGGCCTTCGCCCTGTAGAGGCCTTTCCTCTACCTGGAAAGCTCTTCCCCCAGATAGCCAGATGGTTTACGCCCTCACTTCCTATAATTCTGCTCAGGTATAACCTTCTCAACGAGGCCTGCCCTATCCACCCTGTTTAAAAGTATAATACTACCATCCCCAGCACTCCTTCGTCTCTTCCCAGCTTTAGTTTTCTTGTTAGCAATTATCACCTACTGACATGCTGTAAATTTTACTTCTGTGTAACTGTAAGTATAAGCTCCATGAGGGCAGGAACTGTTCTCTTTTGTGTTCATTGCTATATCCCCAGAGCCTAGAGCAGTCCCTGGCTTATACTAAGCACCAAAATGTTTGTTAAGTCAGAGCAGTGCTTGCTCGGTGCCCAGCCCTGAGTTACCATAAGGGTCCCCTTATCCCTGCTGCAGGGGCTCACTTCAGTTAAGCAAAGTGCCAAGGGAGGAAAAAGAGGGAGAGCGTCTAGAAGAGAAGGAAGTTGAGTTTTCAGATCTGCTTTTGAGGCTAGAGCTAGGTATTTTCAAAACACAGATATAACCGCAAATAAAGAGTAGGACACGTTTCCTGTAGCAGGAAATCAGGCAAGCAAAACAAGAGAGAGAATGTGCCAAATGTAGGAATAAGAAAAACAATCTGCCTGTGAATCAAAACCCCATGGCACAAGTAGGGCACAGCAAAATGTGGCTTAGCATCTTATATCAAACATTCTTGAGTAATTTGTTTGACTTATGGTTTAGTATAAATTGCTACATGTAACATAGAGGTGGAAAAGCAGGTTCAGGCAAGTCTAGATCACATGAATAGGAGCACACCCATGTGATTTTAACTTCAGAGTCATCAGGGCTGAGTGTGGAGCCAAACACTGCCACTTACTGCCTGACCTTGGATAAGTAACTTAACCTTCTGAGCCTTAGTTTTCTCATCAGCCGCATGTAAATATAATGCAAACTTGACAGGATTGTTGGGAAGATGAAATGAAATACTCTTTAACTGGTCTCCCCACAACTGGATGATTCTCTTTCCTTACCAGGGGGATTTTTTTTTAACTTAAAAAAGACCAAAATGAATGAGCAATGCTCTCTCTCTTTTTTGTTTTTTGATTTTGATAAAATATACATGACATACCATTTTCCACTTTAACACTTTTTGAGCGTACAGTTCAGTGGCTTTAAGTACATTCACATTGTTGTGCAGCCATCACCACTGTCATCATCTCCAGAACTTTTCCATCAGCCAGAAGGATTTTTAAAACATGAAGTATTACTTCAGGTTGCTGTGTTCGGATGCCTTCCCATCCCACTTAAAAGCCAGTGTCCTTACAGGATCCTGTAGGGTCTGCCCTTCCTTTTCATGCCCTAGCACCCTCCACACACATGTCCTTTGTCGTGCCTCAGGGCCTTTGTGGTGGTGGTTTCCTCTGCCTAGAAAATTCTTTCCTCAGAAATTCACAAAGGTTACTCATTCTAGCCAAGTGTCACTTCCAGAGAGGCCATCCTTGACCGCTCACCCAAAATGGCCTCCCCTCTGCACCCTCTCTGTCCCCTCACCCAGCACGGGGCTAGAAGTCTGCAGGTTCGTTTGCGGACTGTCTGCCGAAAGATAAACTTCAGCACGGCAACCACCTGCTCAGTTTGCTCCCTGCTGCGTCTCCCGCTCCAAGAACATCACCTAGCACGTTCTACGTGCTCAGTAAATTTTTTTTGAAAACATGAAGTAGGTAAAGCGGCTTAAAAGTTGCTCCTCAGAAGCTGGCCCCTCCTCTTTCCATGGGAGCCTGCAGAGCACCTTGCAGCTGCCATTCTGCTCTGCTGGCTCAGACCAGACATGGGCTCAGTTCTAGGAAGTGTGTCTTAGGGAAGACCCTGGGAGGCAACCAAAGGCCGGGGGCCCCGGGGATGGGGACGAGGGGGTAGAATTGACACTCATGCATGAACTTTGCAGGAAACTAAGCTCTTGAGCCTAGAGAAGATCCGAATCCAGAATAACAGGACATCTCAGAGAGGACAGATCCGGTGATAGAATTTGTAGTGGGGAGAATAAGTGGGTTGCTATGGAATGGTCAGCTTAGATTAGTGTTTGTCAGACGGGTTGTGGGCATAGTCTGGGGGACTGTGAGGTCTGGTACATACAAGCATATTCTGAATCAACTGGAAGAGGAGTCCCTGAGTCTATGTGTAATCCTGGTGACTCCAGGCTGTCTTACTGCATCACAGATTAATGAGACAAGAAGGAGGGCTTAATACAGATGTGATGCATTGAAGACCAGGGAAGGCCAGGTGACCTCCAGGCACCTGCAGAGTCAGAAAGATTTTGCATTGATTTGATTAGAGAAAAATAGTAGAGGTATAGGTAAAGAGACCTCAGAAAAACATGTTAGGCCCTGGTGCCATATTAGGTGATTCCTTTGCAGCAAACCAGCATAACCTTTCACGTTAAATTGACGTTGCTAATTGCTAATTTCAACTTTTATTGGTTTTGTGGTTTTATTTACTTCATTCGTTACTGTGTTGATTGCAAAATATGTATTGTATTTGTATGAGAGCGGTACCCATCAGGAGTTGATAGCTAGTTTTATGAGTTACTATTTGTCATGTTATTATAAAAGTAATTTAGGTCAACACAGTTTAAGAAAACACTGAATCAGTAGACCTTTAAGGTTTCTTGCAACCCTGAGAGCCTGTGATTGTGCAAATCTTGTGTAACAGTTGTATGGCTATTGCAGCAATATCACTCAAGATTTAGAAATCTTCCACAGATTTGGCTAGTGTTAGCACAATCTAGGCTGTCTCTGCCAGGCCCTGGGGCCCCCTATTTTTGAGTTTGAGCCCAATCCTGTTACCTGGAGATAAGAGAGATAGCTAATTAACCCTACATCTAAGTTTAACGAGGTCATTCATGTTGTTGTTAACCTTAGGAAGCCTCTTTTTCTTATTAGTTAACCAGTCCCATCATTTGAAAGGAAATTTCAAAAATCTGAACATCTGTAGGATTCAGGTTCTATTAAAAAAGCAAAACTATACTTGCGGAATGGAGGAAAGAGGATAGAGAAACTAAAAATAGTCTTCCTGTATAAAGGCTTAAAGTGGATCCACTCTGATCATTACCTAACTTGTTTTCCCTTCGCAGGTATTTTTCTCACTTCTATATCATCTCAGTGCTGTGGAATGGCTTCCTGCTTTGGAGCCTTACTCAGTCTCTGTTTGTGGGAGCACCTTTTCCAAACTGGCTTCATCATTTACTCAGAATTCTTGGGGCTACGCAATTCCGAGGTAACAACTCCTCTGGCTAATACCAACCATTGCACCCTGTTCCTGTCTCTCCTGCCTGCGGGGAGGTGTTCTCGGTATTTCATAGCCACTCTCAGCTTCTTGGCGGGGCTGGGAAGTGAAGGGTGGGGCAGAAAGGGTTCTGCGTGGATCACAGCCAGTTGGCCAAGGGGAAGGCCCCAAGTCCTTCACGGAGATCATGGCAGAGCTGAGAGTCAGCTCTTCATCCCTGATTTCCCAGCGAGTGCTGTGCTGAACAGGACTGGCTGTGCTCTCCCTCTGGTATTTTTAGTACTTTAGGATCCCTCAGGTTTGCCTTGAAACATTTATCATATATATAGTTCCAACCACAGTCATGCCTCTGGACTCCAGAAATTTGATAGAAAATTACTTTTTGATCACAGGTTAAAAATGTTTGTTATGCTATGAGGCTTTGGTTATATGAAAAAATTGACTGTAAATAGTTGTTGATCAGATGATTACAAAATAGCATTTAAATTTGCCTCACTGTGCCTTGAATGAAGGATACACAGAACAATTTAAAAGATAAGGAATTGAAGGTGAAAACCATAAAGTGGCCTCAATTGATGTCAGGCATCAGGAGAGGGGCAGAATTAGAAACAAATTGTTCTGGTGCTATCTCTGTCCTTTGTTCCAGCAGCCAAACCGCTGGCTTCCTAGGAACAGTCCTTTTCTTTGTAACCAGAGGAACTTGTTGCAAAAGATGACAGAAAGAAAAAGCTATGCAGATCCTACTTGGGAGGGGAAGATACCTCGGCGAATTCCGCTTTACCTCTTCATTTGCTTACTGGGAGCTGGCTGGGGTTCTGATATATATTTTTTTTTTTTTAAACATCTTTATTGAAGTATAATTGCCTTACAATGGTGTGTTAGCTTCTGCTTTATAACAAAGTGAATCAGTTATACATATACAATATGTTCCCATTTCTCTTCCCTCTTGCATCTCCCTCCCTCCCACCCTCCCCATCCCACCCCTCTAGGTGGTCACAAAGCACCGAGCTGATCTCCCTGTGCTATGCGGCTGCTTCCCACTAGTTATCTATTTTACATTTGGTAGTGTATATATGTCCATGACACTCTCTTACCCTGTCACATCTCACCCCACCCCCTCCCCATATCCTCAAGTCCATTCTCTAGTAGGTCTGTGTCTTTATTCCCGTCTTGCCACTAGGTTCTTCATGGCCTTTTTTTTTTTTTTTTTCCTTAGATTCCGTATATATGTGTTAGCATACTGTATTTGTTTTTCTTTTTCTGACTTACTTCACTTTGCATGACAGACTCTAACTCCATCCACCTCATTACAAATACCTCCATTTCATTTCTTTTTATGGCTGAGTAATATTCCATTGTATATATGTGCCACATCTTCTTTATCCATTCATCTGTCGATGGACATTTAGGTTGCTTCCATGTCCTGGCTATTGTAAATAGAGCTGCAATGAACATTTTGGTACATGACTCTTTTTGACCTATGGTTTTCTCAGGTTCTGATATTTGAAGGGTGGCTGTGAGGAGTTGTATTTGGTTGTTTGTTTTATCCTATTTCTGAAGGGTTAGAACTAGGTTTCACTATATTTAAAAGAGAAAGGCAGGCAAAGCCGATCTGTGTGATGGAAGTCTCCATAGAGCGTACCCGTGGGAGGGTGCGGGGAGGGGCAGTGCCGGGAGGGGGCACGAGGTGCTGGTTGTGCTCTGTCTCTTGATCTAGGGGCTGGTCGTACGGGTGGGATGGGCTGGTGTACTTTGCAAAAATTCATTAGGCTGTGTCCTTATTGTGTTTTTATGATGTGTGTGATAACATTTTAAAAATACATCTAGATTTTATGTCATTTTACAAACCAGCATTTCTTCTGACTTCTCTTGAGGCAGAGGGGTGAGAGGCAGATAGGAAGATCGATCTCAAGGCTCACAGTCCCCCAAAAGTATCATTTCTTTTTTTTTTTTTTAATACGGAAAGAAATGCATAACTCTTCCTGTCTCTGTTCCTATCCCCCTTTCTGCTTCTGTATATGCCTGTGTCTCTTCTCCCCCCCTGACCTCAGGGATCCCAGCAGGAGTCCTTGCTCAGAGGTCATCCAGGAACTCTTCCTGACTATCTTCAAATGGGGATTAGTGCCAGGGACCAGAGACCATGGAGTCTGGGTTCTGAGAGCACGGATCCCTTCACAGCCACGTAACCCAGAAGGCTTTCACATCACAGAGTAGAGTCAGCAGACCTGAGTCTGTCTCAGCTCTGTCACTAGCTTACTGTGTAACTTTGAGCCAAATGCCTTGACTTCACTTGGCTCACTCCCTCACTGCCCAAAAAAAGGAGGTGTTGGACTGGATGATATCTAGGGCCCTTCCCTAGCTCTGATCTTGTTTAATACCCTGTTTAACAGCAGGGAAAATCATAGCTTTGGATTAGTCCTGGAGAGAGACCTGAGTATGTTCCGTTCTGAATTGTAGGGGATGAGCTTGTGCTGTCTGCGTTCTTAGCGCTAGTGTTTCTGTGGCTGCACAGCCTACGAAGACTCTTCGAGTGCTTCTATGTCAGTGTCTTCTCCAATGCCGTGATTCACGTCGTGCAGTACGGTTTTGGACTTGTCTACTATGTCCTTGTTGGCCTGACTGTGTTGAGCCAAGTGCCAATGGACGGCAGGAATGGTGAGTGGTTGCTGGGGTCTGTCAGCTGAGTCACTGGGTATACGAGGGACTCTGGGTGAAGCATCCCACCAAGCATTATGGAAGTTAGAAAGTAGGAGACCCGCCCAGTTCACTTTGCATTTGAGGAGTTTGGGCTCTAATTGTAGCTTTAAAAAGTCAACATGCCCACGGGTGCCTAGCAGATACACATCACATTAACCATAACTGCTAAAACCTGAGAGACACCAACGTAAGCAGCAGTGCCTTCAGTAAAGAGAATAAAGTGCAAAGTCTTCAGGAGGCCTGGTTTAGGGATGAAGAAGTGGGAGGTGGGGTTTCCATCAGTGGGACTGAAGTCAGTGAACTTCTGTGGAGTTAGTCTGGAAAGAAAGAGGCAGTGTGGTCAAGAGTAGAACAGGAAGCAGGGGAACACACTGGAACAGGAGAAAGGGTCAGCAAGCCAAGCTGCCTCACCAAGGCCTCATCATCCAGGGGTGGAGGGGTGAGGGGTGAGGGTGGGGAAGGGAAAGTTGTTGTGCAGGGTGAAATCATGGAATACCAGAGGAGGAAAGGGTGGCCTGAAGCTCCTGGTGAATAGTTGGGATTTGAAGGGGAGGTAGGGAGCCATTTTGTTGCCATTTCGTTCTTGTGATTGTTCCCGTTGTGACAAAGCTTTTTTCAAGTGAGGCAGCCTGAGCGGAGAGGACAAAAGACTACTGTGGTAAATCAAAATTGTGTCTTAACACTTCTGAGCTCTCACTAGCCAGGAAGAGGGAAGCAAAATCATGACTTTGTTTATGAGGAGGAAATGAAATGTGATTTGGGGGATGGGGGAGAGGGAGGATTGGATATCTGACATATCTGACCATCGTTTTTGTAAAAACAGTGCATGCTTATCATAAAGAATTCAAGTCATTTTGAGTGATGGAAATGAGTCTTTTAGTGCTGAGCTTAACTTCATCTCGCACCCTTGGTATCCGTCAGCCCACACGCTCTAGGGGAGGTCCTTCACAGCTGTTTTCTCTAAGCCCAAGTCTCCCTCTTTCCTAAAGCTGCCCTATGCCTCCTTGTAAATTGAGCCCAAGGTCTGGGTATTTCCAGTACTCAGTGAGTGAGCTCTCTCCTCAGGTTTGATTTCAGTGTCAAGTGCCCCTTGATTGGCCTCTCCCTCTGTTGCTGTAGGACAAGCCGTGGCCTCCATGGCGCAAGGAACGATTTTGAAGTATGACTTACTGACGCTCCTTCTCAATTCCTGAGCTGTTTATTGGCTCCAGCCACTCAGTTAGCATCTCTCCATCTAATTTCCCTGAACGTAAGTCAGTTTTTCCTCCCTGAGCTTTCGGCTGTGGCATCCTTGTGCATCCCATGTCACAGTTTGAGCCGTCATTCCTGGAGAACAGTCCGAGGTTTTTACCCAAAGGAGCTTTCCAAAGCACTTTGGTAACCCACTAGCTTGCAGTCTGTTAGCATTACGTATCTCTCCTGGAGTTTCCTCTGCTGGCTGGACCCCAACTTCCACCTTCCCTCCTGTATAAGAAGTCAAGGACAGGCTGCTGAGACACCCACAAAATAGCTTTTAGACACTCCTTGCTGAAGTTTTCTGAAACTTGTGTTTCACCTACCTGTCCTTCAAGAGGTCATCTGGGACAGTATGGGGAAGACTGGTTTCAGGAATTCATTGGAAGAGAACACGCTGGGGTATTTGCCAGCTGCAGAGTCTGATAGAAATGACAGGGGCTTGGGCGTCAGATGGGCCTGAGTCTGAATTCTGGCTTATTAACTTCTCAGAGCCTCAGAACCTTCATCTGGAATTAGGGACATATACTGATTTCAGAGGGTTCTTGTGAAAGTGGAAAGAAAGTGTATCTGTAAACTACCCAGATCTTCACATCTCCTTGCCTTCAGAGTCTAGAGGGTCCGCCCCAGTCACTCTCCATTACATTGTTCTGTTGTTTTTTCTTCAGAGTACCATCTGTACCTTAAATTATCTTGGTTATTGATTTTTTTTACGTGTTTCATCTCTTGCTACTAGAGTGTGAGTTCATGAGGACTGGGATCTGACCTGACTTACCCACTGCTTTATCCCTTGTGAGAGATGCCACGCTCAGTAGACACTCAATAAGGAATGAATGAATAAATGGATAATTAAATACTACACAGATTAGACCCTCAGTAAATAGCCTTCCTCCTGCCTCCCCTTTCCTGTATCATAACTTACTCTTAAAATTTTTTTTTCTCTCATAGGTAATTTCTCTGCCTTTAGAGTAGGTGACTTGGCTGTAACGTGAACTCTCAGACACTTGCTTCAACTTTTAATCCTGTGGTGACTTGCTCTTATAGCCCTCTGATTTAAAACTACTTTTCATATTCTGTTTATTTTTAACTTATAAAAATATAACTATTTAGTTAAATGGCTAAACTTAGTCAACATTAAGAGATTGTGGTAGATTGTTTAGAGAAAGCAAGTTTTTAAAAGAAATTAACACAATTCGATTTTGGTGGACTGTCATTAGCTGTCATCAGCTGAGTCCTGCCTCCAAGTACCCATATGGAATAGCTTGATCCTTGGTTCTCCTACCTGAACCAGCTTTGTAGGGGCTCCCTCTTGGCTGCAGAGCCTCCGGCTCTTCCCCGTTGTCAATGGACAGCTTTGTTTTTTCAGTCAAATCCCTGACTAGCCTCACTGCTTCCTGCTGAACATAGGGAAGTCCTTAATTTGTTTTTCTAATGCCAGTCCTTAGAAAACCTGCATTCTTCCCGTCTTCTTGGTAGCTGGAGAAGAAAGAAGATGAAACTTTTGAGTGTTTCTACTCCTGAAACGAAATCTCTCTGACTAGGTTCTCTCTAATGAGAAAGGGATGCTGTTTTGGTCTTTATCTTGCAGTTTCCATTTCTCGGCTCTTTGAGAAGTTCCACTGTTAGCCTTTACTTCCAGTGATTTTCTTCATTGGCCAGAGCCAGTCAAGTCAGCATTAAAGGTTTCCTTAGAAATGGCTCGGGATGAGATCCCTTACGAAGTGTTTTTCTGACAGCAGACTGTAAGAAAGAGGACATAAAACCAGGCTTTGAAATAAAAATGCGAAGTAGTCTCACCACACGAGAGTACATCACAAGAGTGGGAGACAGAGCTGACCCCTGTGCTTGAAGCACTTGAAGAAGGAGCAAGAAAATGTGTTGATATGGAATTCTCTGCCAGGGGCCCCTGAAGCTGCCCCTGGCTGAGGAGCACACCTCCCTCATCCACAGGGATGGTGTTCTCCCCTCTGTACTTGGGAAATTATAGCAGGATGATTTTCCAGTCGTGAAGAACAGAATAAGTAGGTAATTGTGTTCTACTGATTATATGATTTTTTTAATGCTCTGAGCCTCTGAAATTTTGCAGAGTTGGCTAATAAGATAATTCTTATTTCTGTAGTCTATGTGGTAGGGAAAAATCTCTTGATGCAAGCTCGGTGGTTCCATATCCTCGGAATGATGATGTTCATCTGGTCATCTGTCCATCAGTATAAGTGTCATGTCATTCTCGGCAATCTCAGGAAAAATAAAGCAGGTGAGGTATCTTTTAGAACCACTGCATGGGGATTTTAGCCCTCAGAAGTTAGGTGTACATATTCCTTCTCTCTTTTCTTTCCTGCCCTAATTAGTTGACTAATCTATCAAATGCTCATTTTTGACAAGACTCTCTGGGTCTTGATCTTCCCGTCTGTAAAATGAGAGCATTTTACTGAAAGACCTCCCTGGCACCATCTAGCCCTGACATTCTGTGACTCTGTTCTGTGCCCACATTTTGGGGCCTACACTGTATATATGTGTCTAACCAGCATGTGAGCCCTAGTATTACTGTGCCAAGTTAGTATCATTCCAGCTAAAGCAAAGAAAACTTGACTCTTTAGTTAGCTTGTGTTGACTTATCACAGGTACAGTTTTTGTTAGACTTTCTGAAATATTAAAAATGGAATAGTACTATTCAGCATTTATCAAGTGCTTACTTTGTGCCGGCCCTGTTCTGAGTGCTTTATATGTAACTTCACAGTACTCGCTTTAGGCGGGTACAGTCTTATCCTCATTTTATAGATGAGGAAAGAGAGGCACAGAGAGGTTAAGCAACTTATCTAAAGTTACACAGCTTGTAAGTGGCAGAGCTAGGATTTGAACTCATGCAGTCTGACTCTGGAGTCTGAGCTCTTAATAGCTTGGAGGATTGTTGGAGAAACTTATTTACAGTTGTTAGTATAACCTCAGCATGTGACTTTTTAATATGTAGTAGAATGACAGTGGAGGTGTGACAGGATGGTGGTTTGTACAGGTCTGTGACACCTTTTTCTAAATGAGTTTTATAAATTATTTGGAGGGTGAAGTGGTAAAACTTTGTTTTGGCAACTTCAAATGTTCAGGGTATCTTCTTTTTCCATTTCAGGAGTGGTCATTCACTGTAACCACCGAATCCCTTTTGGAGACTGGTTTGAATATGTTTCTTCCCCTAACTACTTGGCAGAGCTGATGATCTACATTTCCATGGCTGTCACCTTTGGTTTCCACAACTTAACTTGGTGGCTCGTGGTAACATATGTCTTCTTCAGCCAGGCCCTGTCTGCTTTCCTCAGCCACAAATTCTACAAAAGCAAATTCGTCTCCTACCCGAAGCACAGGAAAGCTTTCCTACCATTTCTGTTTTAAGATAATCTCAGTTATGAGGAATGCACACCAGGTGACAGTTTCAATTCCTAAGGACAACGAAGTCTAGAGACCAAAGTACAATTTCTGTAGAACTGTTTGAAACTCTCTGGTCCATTTCTGTTACCTGAAGTCTTCACTGCATGAGCAAAGCAATACCGCTCAAGAAAATGAGTCTTGGGACTTCCCTGGCAGTCCAATGGTTAAGGCTCCGCACTTCCACTGCGGGGGGCATGGGTTCGATCCCTGGTTGGGGAACTAAGATCTCACTTGCTGCTCAGCGTGGCAAAATAAATAAAATTTTTTTAAACAGTGGAAGAAATTGAGTCTTCAGAGAAGAAATACTTCTGGCAGACCTGGGAGTGCTATGTCTGCTTTCTGAGATGCTTTATAAAAGCAACCAAGTGCTAAAAAGTAGATGAGACTTGTCCAATCTGCTTCAAAAACAAACTAATCAAGAATATACAAACAACTTCAAACAAACACTTACATACACAATGGAAGAGATAAGGTCATCTGTGGCTTTGTTTTCGCTACAGACAAATTAACTAGACTACACAGTAAGCAATATAGCAGATGCTCAGTAACTGCTTGTTGCATATCAGCCAAAGCTTAATAGCCTTTGAAAATAACAACAATGTATAATTTCACACCAATGGATTCTGGGAAAAGTGAGTTTATTGAAGTTAGCTTATACTTTTACTTATTACCACAAAGATTTCCAGCTATGTAACCATCAGTAGTCATTTCCCCCTCAAATCATAGCCTAACAAAGTTTGAAACCTCTTTTATTTAATATTTTTTTGACATCCCTTTCTAGGGAGTACCTTAAAAGTGTAAGCATCTGAAATAAAATATTTTTATATTTAAGCATAAAAAGCCTTCGTGAATGGAACTGACTTACACTCGGTATTGGATAGTGCCTCATTCATATGTAGTTATTCAAATTGGATTAATGTCTGCCTGAGTGTATTTTAACTAATAGAATGAATCTGAAGATATTTTAAAATAAAGTTTACACTTAAGATAGCTTATGTTAAAGAAAATATCCATGATTAAATCAAGTGGATATAACTGCATGGTGTGAAAGTAGAAAATAATACTATAGCCTGAGCAACGCAGTAAAAACTGCACATTCGTGCAGCGTAAGATTTACTGGCTTATTGGCCGAGGTATTAACTTTATTCCTTTTATACAGATATCTTATTATAGTCTACTAGGTACTAAAGTTTTGCACTAAGACGTACCATGCTGTGGGGGAAAGCACCTCATTATTAACCAGACACGTATGGAAGGCACAGTCTAAGAATATCCTCCCCACCTGCATCTCTGGAGTAGTAAACCAAAGCTGGTAAACAGATTCTTTTTAACCCAACTTTCAATATATGTATATCAGCACATTTTCTAAAGTTCTTAGATTTCTGAAGTAGCCTTTTCTCCCCAATAATCAAATACCACTTCCATCAGCTGTTCCATCTAATAAATGACATATTCATTTCATTTATCATTTAGATTTGCCATCCTCAGGACCGGGACTCAGGAACAAAACTTTCTACACCAGAAATGTAAAGCATATTGCATTTTGGTCTTAATTTCCACACAAATGGCATAAATAATTTTAGCAGCATATTATTTGGGGAGAAAAATGTATTTTGCTTTAGCATGCGGTTTTATACTAGGTTAGACTAGGAATTTGTCTGCTATTCTGGAATTTCATTGTACTTTTAAGTAAAATAATGAATATTCCCTGTGAAGAAGCCTGTCGGGCCATGAGAGAGGGTTCCCAGTCAGCTCTGTGCTCCCCATGTTCTTGCCATCCTTCTCATGCTTCTCCTGTCTTCTACTCTCCCTCCCCCTTCCTTGCCCAAACATTGCATTTCTAGGTGAAGACAGAAAAGGAAGTAATGATGTCCTCAGAGGGGCTCAGAACAAAGTTGTGTGGTCTTTGACGAAAGCTCAGCCGTGGAGAATAATTGAGAATTGTGCTTGCAAGATCACAGTCAGCGTCGCTCTTTGTGCCGGTGAAAATAGTCCATGTGCCTAAAGGGAGCACACCAGAGAGAGTCTGCAGGTTCTTCACACGGATAATCCAGAAATAGCTTGGGGCTGGAGATTCTTGATTTTCCTACTGGCTTAGTTGAATAGCTTTACTCTTTAATTCTGTTACTATTAAGTTCAGGGAAATGATACTGAACTACCTCATGACAGCATTCCCTGGATTAGCTATTGACTATAAAAGTGTGCTGAAAATAGCCTTTGTTTTTAAGTCTCCAAGTTGTAGCTCATCCTCTATACTAACATTTGCTTTCAATGAGCATGGATTATTTTGTCTCCACAAAGCTTTGTTCTGTATTATGTTTTTAATTCAATGAGTGGTTATTGCTAGAATTCCTATCCCAAAAAAAAGCCTTTGCCGATATTTTTATACGAAGCTTAATGGATAGTTTAAGGAGACTGTAAACATTTGCATAACTAAAGTTACCTGAAAATTCAAAGACCATTGATAAATAACATATCTTAAAATGAACTGATGTATTAAAGGTCTTAAAATAGTAAATGAGCAAGTAGAAATTTTTTACAACTATCTAAGCAGTTTCTGCCCACTCGCTTACATTGCTTATCAGAAAAAAAAAATATTCAGCTGATTTTTATCAGTGTCTTACATTAGTCTAACTTTCTAAGATTTTTCTGATAAATGGACAAGAAACAGTGGAGGTGGCAGTGATCCCTAAGTAATTCACATGATGCACACTTCATCATTTTTCTCAAATACCAGTGATCTAGAAAGCCATGTATTGGTTTTGGGGAAACAGCTACTCTATGCACATATAATACCAGGTCTCTTCCTTCAAAAAGACTCTGAACGCTTGAAATGCTTAGAGGACAGAAGAACACAGGAGATTTCTCTGCAGAAAGACAAGTGTGCCTCCTGAGTCTAGCCCTCGGGGTAAAGCCTCGTAGCGCATGTGCAGCTTTTATCAGGGCTCCTTGGTCTACCTAGCATCTTCCTGTGAATTAGACAAGTCGTTACTCTAGAATATCCCCTCGAGAGCAGGGCATGAACCTTTGTGGACACAAAAGGCAGCTGGTGATAGGACTGCAGCTCAGTGAGCAGAGCTTGAGCTGGATCTCAGCCCACTCACCCTTCAGCCTGGGGTCCTTTGTGCAGTGCACAGACTGCACAACCTTCCAGAGAGACCCTGCTCATTGTGCTGCCTGTCTGTCTGCAGATTCTGTTCACTCTTGAAGAAAACAAAACTTGATTTCGTGGAATCATCTCATTGAGAAAGACCATAAGAACTAAACTAGGAGAAGGGGAAGTAAGCACTCCATGCAAAACATCTGTGCTTCCACACACTAAAAGAGGAGTCCGGTGGTTAACAGGTAAGTGACCCTCAAACAGTAGAATGTCTGTTCAGATGCTAGGATGCTGGCCCCAAGTAGAGAGAATATTTTGCTTCTCTGATTACCAACTCCTGTCTTCCCAGCTTATTGTTCTAGTACAGCAACTCCAAGTCTTTCCACCCCATTGGGACCTCCAGTCTGTCGATAGAACGTTACTGTCCTTCACCTTTCCTAAGTCATATCTCCTTACCCTGCTTAAGTGAATCACTCTAATCATTCTTTGTATATATCCCCAACTCTCTTGCCTCCCCACATTGCTTCTTCCTGGTGGTTTAACCAAGGCACACCCCTGGTTAAATTCAACCCTCCCTCCTTGGTGCGTGCACCTATGCAACCGAACTGTGGCTGGAGAAATACAGTCCACGAACATCCCCCTTCGAATTCATGGCCATTAACCTCAAGTGGTGTTCACTGCTGCGGTCATACTAAACTTCCCCAGTCCATTCACTCTTCCACTCTGCTGACTGTGTCACATCCCTGTCCTCAGGAAAATGAAGCTGCTGGAAGACAGCTTCCATCGTTACCACCACTACCTCTACCCACCTAAGCATTTGCCCGTTTATGTTGTCCGCCCTCGTTACTATTGAAGGATACTTTCTTTTTAAAAGAGAATGTATAATCATGATTCTCACACAAATATAAAATGAACGCATGCCAAAGATTTTATTGAACTCACAATGAAGGAACTAGTAAGATGTTAGAACCGGTACTGAGAGTCTACGACTTAACAAAGTTGTAAAATAGCTCAAAGACGAGGTGCAGATAACCTGAGGAGTGTGCTGGACAGGGCACCAGTACTATTTTTTGCTCATTTCAAAGTCATTTACAGTTTTTCCTGAGACTAAACAATCTCTCTGGGTTTCTGCTCAAAGCTAGGCCCTCTACTTGGGCACTAGAGTCTACCTAAGGACATTGGTTAGCCATTCTTCCTCCTACTAAATCAGCAAAGTTTTGCCATTTCTCAGTTTTCCCATCAGCAGAAAAATACCTTTTTAAAACCTAACCCCATTGCCCTCACCAGATACCACCTGATTTTTCTGGTGGCTTTGCAGCAAAACTAGAAAGAGTTATTTTGTTCTTACTAGCTCCAGTTCTTTTTCTCTCACTGCTAAACCCATTCCAGTCACTCTCCAGACCTCACGACTCAACTGACACTGCTCTTCAAAGTCCATGCTAAATGCAGCGGTCACTTCTCGGTATTCATACCAACACAGCAGCGGCAGTCTGCCGCTTCAATTGACTCCAAGACTCCGCACACTCTGAGTTCTCCCCCTACCTCCCTGGCTATTCCTTCCCAGGTTTCTCTACAATGCCTTCTCTCTATCCTGACTTCTGAATGTAGGAATACGCCAATTCCCAGTTCTTGGTCCCTTGGTCCCTCTATCTTTAGATGGTGATCTCATATAGTCTCATGACTTTAAATACTATTTGTATACTGACAACTTCTAAATATATATATCCAGCCTAAACATCATTCCCCAACTCTAGACTCATATGTCCAATTTCCTGCTTAATGTCTCTACTTGGTGTGTAATAGATATCTCGATAGATGTGATTAAATGTGAATTTCTGATTTTCCTCATCCCCACACCTGATCCTCCTACAGTCTTCCCATTTCTTTATTACTCAGACTGAAAATGATGAGGTCTTCCTTGACTCTTCTCTTTCTCTCATGCCCCGCAGACCAATCAGTGGTTCTACATCCAGAAGTCATGCCTGTTACATTAACTCTATGAGCTACCATCTTGATTTTAGCCACCATCATTTCTTGCCTAATTTACTGCCCCAGACTCATAATTGGTGTCCTAGCTTTCTCCTTTATTCTCTACAGCTGATTCTCAGCACAAGCCAGAGTGATCTTTCAAAAACGTAGATCATGCCACTACTCTCTCAAAACCCTGCAACAGCTCCCAATTTCTCTCACATTAAAGCCAAAGTTACTCCAGTAACCTACTAGCTTCCCATATGATCGGACCCCCAGTCATCTCTCTTACCTCATCTCCTAGTCTTGCCCTCACTCCCTCTTCCTACACACTGGCCTCCTTGCTGTTCCGTGTACATATCCGTCGTGCTCCTATTTTAGGGCCTTTGCACTGGCTGCTGCTTCTGCCCAGAGTGCTCCTCCTCCAGAGAGCCACATGGCTGACTCCCTCACCTCCTTTAAGTCGTATCACCTGCCGCTGTGTAATGACGTACTCCAAATCTTAGCAGCATAAGACCGCAAACATCTCTCATAGTTTCTGTGGGTCAGGATTTCAGGTACAACTTAGCTGGGTGCCTCTGCCTCAAGAATTCACTGCAGTCAAGATGTCACCAGGGCTGAGGTCCCATCAGTAAGTTTTATTGTTCTTGTTGTTGTTTTATATAAGAGGGACATAGGCTCTTAACCCAGGTGAATGTTATTTGTACTCCCTGGATCGCATCGTCTGGAATGTGTGGTAATTTAGAATTGGAAGCGCCTGATAGTATCAGGGTGTGTCAGTATGAATAAGTAACATCTGAGTATGCCATTTTGGCATGCATACTAATAAATTCTACTTATTCGTAGAGTGTAGACTTATCAAGATCGACAGGAATTTTGGGCTGTGGATAGACCTTAACACTGGTTAGTAGAGGTTGGCAAAGGGCCTGCCTGTCTGTAGACTGAGCACTTATTGCAACTGCCCTGCAGAAGCCAGGCCTATCTTCCATTTTCATGACTCAACAAGGTCTGTTTTTATTACCCTAAATTCAAACTTTTATACAGTAAGTGAAACAAGGAAGCCCCAAAGGCAAGTACTTGTGCTACTTGATGGAGCAGCACCCTGATTTGCCTGCTATAGAAGACAGTTTTTAATAAAAAGTTACAGGCAGAATTATAGACTTTGCTCCTTCCCTTCATCTCCCACTTGCTGATTAGATTTCCCTAGTCAGCAGTCTTTCATCGTTAGGTCTAAGACAATATTTACAAAATCACCTTTGGAAACTCTGGGTAAAGAATAATGCCATCTTAATCTCGGGTCTGGAAAAGAATTAAGTCCCCTCAGGAAACAAAGGAGAAAAAAATGGAAATCAGTTATGAGATTCTCTTTAAGTCCAGGGAAAGGCAGAAAGGTTCCTGCCAAACTCAGGAAGTTTACATACAGGCACGTTTAGAGAATCGGTACAGGAAACACAATGCTTACTAACAATATTCCTCCTCCTGGATCAGACAATCAGATCAGAGTTTTTTACACCGACTTTGATCAGTTTAGTGACTTACATAAAAAGACCATCTCTCTGTGGCCAGGTCTTTAGATGTTACCCCTCTGAAAACAGAAGAATAGCAATTTATCTATTCAACCAAATTTATTTAACATCTGCTATATCCAAAGCATGGAGGTAGGCTCTGTGGTGCGTACTGGGTTATATAAGACACGATTCTTGCTCTCAATAAGCACACATTTCAGTATGAGGATGACACAGATTTATCAACAACCTATTTCCTTACGTTAAAGTCATGGAGGGAATCCGTCAGTTTCATCATTTCCCTACCACCTCATGTTCTCCTCCTTCCAGCTCAAATCCTGACACTTGACAGACTAGGGAACCATATGCAGCCTCGCGAGCGTATGAGCCGTGCAGTCTCACAGGGCCCTTCTCTCAGAGGGACCCCACGCTTAGTTTAATCCTCTGCTGTTCCTGTCTTGAAATTCTTAATAATTTTATTTTTGAACTTGTGTTTGGTAAGTGAAGTCTGATAGGACAATGGAACATGCACGTAAGCAGTGGAAACATGACCAGAGGTTATGCTTGCACATGCGCAGAGGGCTCGGGCAGCGCAGGCAACCCAGCGAGCACACACACGCCTCCGAGCAGCTCGCTGCAGCCGGGCAGGTTCCTGGGCCTGCACGGCAGTGGGGATGGTGGCGGCAACAGCCGTGGCAGGCCTTCCCACGACAGGTGGGAAGGGGCTCTGCACGGGGGCAGCACCAGGACCTGCAGTGGGAAGCCAGCTTGCAAATCCCTGTCATCCGCAAAAATATGAACTCACCAGCCTGACCCTGGGACGGGAACTGCTGGCACTCAGGCAGCAGACTTTATCAGTAAATTAGTACAAAATACATGAACATTGCAATAAAGCCTATCAGGGAATTATTAGAATTCTTAAAGGATTTAGAATCTCTGGTTTTGAAAACTGCTGCAAAATGGTGAAGCAAATAACCACACATGTAGAAATAGAAATTAAATATAAGGATCATCACATTCTACAGAAAAGAACACTAGAAAGATGTGGTACATATATAGCGGAATATTACTCAGCCATTAAAAAGAATGAAATTTTGCCATTTCAACAACATGGGTGGACTTGGAGGGTATTATACTTAGTGGAATAAGTCAGAGACATACTGTGTGTTATCACTTATATGTGGAATCTAAAAAAATAAAAAATGAATATAACAAAACAGAAACAGACTTGCAGATACAGAGAACAAACTAGTGGCTACTGCTGGGGAGAGAGGTAGGAGGAAAGGCAATATCGGGGTAGGGGATTAAGAGGTACAAACTACTAGGTATAAAGTAAGTAAGATACAAGGATGTAATATACAGCACAGGGAATATAGCCAGTATTTTACAATAACTTTATACAGACTATAACCATAAAGACATCGAATGACTATGTTGTACACCCAAAACTAATATTATGTTATTGAAATCAACTATACTTCAGTTTTTAAAAAACACTATTTTCATTTAAGGTTTGAATGAACCAATTGTTAATGGGGAAGGCAATTAAATCTTTTTCCTTGTAATTGAATCTACAACAACAGAAAGCATAAACAGGCCTTTTGATTTATACTCAAACCATAAAGTCACTTTCAGTTGCTTGTACGACCTCCACAAGTTTCAGGAAACATTTCCCCATGTCTGAGGAAACATTAAAATGCCATTATATAAATTTGTACTTAAAATTAAATTAAGACTTACATAAAATGAATTCATGTGAAAAATTAAATCTGTTTAGAAAAATAGTTCCACAAGAATCAACACTAGAATAGAACTACTAAAATTTATATCTCAAAATGTCATTAGAAATTTATCTGTGTTGTCACAGCCTATAAAATTTTCTTAACAGTTGCATCAGCAGAAAAATCCTTTTCAGAATGCAAATGGTCATAACTTGTGATCTTGCATTTGCCGAGAGTGACTGATATTTCTTTCAGTCATATCTCTTGGAAAAAAAAACTATGTGAAATGAATTTCTTACCTGTTGAAAATGAAAATAAAATGACAAGTATAAATGTTAATTTGCAGACAGGTGAGCCAGAAAAATTTTCATAATCAAGATATCACATTAATATACTTTTGTTGTTTATGGCATTATATAGAATATTGACCCCCCCAAATATTATTTTTGCAATTTTTAAGTTCACCGAGTTACCCATTTATCACCATTACCCCTATTACACTAGTACCTTTAACTGCACTTTTTTCCCTGCTTTTGAACAGGGGTCCCACATTTTCATTCTGCACTGGGCCCAGCAAATTATGTAGCTAGCCCTGGTCAGGTCAGAGAATGACAAGTTTTCATCATAAGCCATTATTGAAGACAGTTTGTGCTATGAATGCTTAAGAAGTATAGAAAAGAGCAAGATATGCAAGAAAATGCATGTTCTTAATGTGTTCCATACAAAAATCTATCAGCTGGTAGGCATTTTACCTATGTTAAGAGTAAAACAATGTAATACTATGGGCCAGAGTGCAGAATTTGGCATAAGGAAAAATCTGTATTTGATCCAAAACGGACGTCACAAAAGAACAGTTGGGGACAATGCCTCCAATGGGTTGGCATCCTGATTAAAATTATAGTGTTTGCCATCCAAAGCATGAGATTAACAGGGATAAACATCCATTCAAATGAGGGTCAAACTCATACTTTATAAGCAGTAAGTCGGTCAGATTGTCCTGTCAGCATTCTGTGATTTTCAAGTACGAAGAGTTATTTTTCCCAAAATCAGAGAAATGGCACCACAATATGGGCCCTCCCCTTCTAGGATTCTTCAGAACTGACGACTTCTAGTGAACTTTACCGTAGATACAAAATCACCGTAGAGATGACTTACATTTGAAAATGAAACATCAGGGAAAAGCATTTAAACCAGATAAACCAAATTTGCTTCCCATAAGGCTAATAAAAAAGATCCACTTAATTAAAATTATTTTTGTGTGATGATTGTTATATAAAACAACTTTAAAAGAAGATGCACATTTACCCAAAACAAATTTAGTTCTGTCTTTGACTTAATGAAGTTATGGATTTCTAAGTGATATAATTTGTGTATCAGTGCTTTTAATGGGTCACATTTCTAGTACCTATAATGTTAAAATAGACTGAGAAAAGCTGCAAGCATGTACGGAATTACAGAGAAAGGCATCATGAACAATGTTTACAAAATTAGGAAAAACAAGGGCAATACATATAAAAATGAGAAAATAAATACTCATATAAAGCCCTCTTACAAATTAGTGACAAAAATAACTGCAGCAGGCCTCAGTTTTCTAGGCTGACTGTATCAAAGTTAGATTTGAAAGACAAAAGCAAGTTTAAAAGAACTGTCTGAGGAGAGTGTGGAAAAGAGTGGCATTCCTCTGTCTGGGTGGTCCTCAGGGAATAGAGTGACTGGTGGTTTGGCTTTATTAGTCAAAATGCCTTGCCTGCCCCCTCAGCCCGCCCTCCTCTCTCTAAACCACTAGCACCAGAAAGCTTGGAATTTACAGTGAAAATAATTTAATGAGCTAGAACAAGGTCAAAGAGAAAAGGATGTTGTTTATCAGATACCATCAACACAGCAGGCAAAAACAAAAATAAAAACAGAAACACACATACACAAAAACCTGAGATTAGCTGTTTATCTAGGTATCGTCTCCCGGAAAGGGTGGGACTGCAGGCCTCTTGTTATCATACATGTGTGATTCCAGCTGTGTGGAGGGTATATGGGGTTGTTATATTCTAGGGCTATAAAGAACCGAGCTCCTTGCTCTAGTGTAGGGGAAGGATTGCAAACTGGCAGGCTGAAGCCCAAATCAGACTCAGAGGTGTTACTTTGCCAGCACAGTTTTGAACATTTTTTAATGAGCGGCTGTGATAGTTTTACATGTCAATTTAGCTAGGCTATGGTGCTCAACTGCTTGTTCAAACACTAATCTAGATGTTGCTTGTGAAGATGTTTCCTAGGTGTGATTAACATCTGTAATTAGTTTACCTTAAGTAAAGGAAATTGCCCTCAATAATGAGGGTGGCCTTCATCTGATAAATCAAAGTCCTTGAAAGCAAAATCTGAGGTTTCCTGGAGAAGGAATGATGCTCCAGGACTACAAGATAAAAATGTTCCCTGAGCTTCCAGCCTGCTGGCCTGCCCTAAGCATATCAGACTTGCCAGTCCCCGCAATCACCTGAGCCAATTTCTTAAAATAAGCATCTTTCTCTGTACACACACACACACACACACATACATACACACGTAACTGCAAGGGAAGTTGGGAAAAGTGACATTGCAGTTAACAGTGCCCATGCAGCTAGGTTCTAGCCAATAAGATGTAAGCAGATGTGCTTTGTGCCAGCTTCCTTAAAAGACACGTATCCTGTGGCCCTTCTTTTTCCAGCCAGTCCTCTATCCTGCTGTCTGGACCAGGCCGTTAGAGCTCTAGCAGCTATACTGGGTCATAAAGATAAAGGCCAGGGACTTCCCTGGTGGCGCAGTGGTTAAGAATCCGCCTGCCAGTGCAGGGGACGCGGGTTCGAGCCCTAGTCTGGGAGGATCCCACATGCTGCGGGGCAACTAAGCCCGTGAGCCACAACTACTGAGCCCTCGTGCCACAACTACTGAGGCCCGCGCGCCTAGAGCCCATGCTCTGCAACAAAGAGAAGCCACCGCAATGAGAAGCCCGCGCACCGCAACGAGGAGTAGCCCCCACTCGCCCCAACTAGAGAAAGCCAGCACTCAGCAACGACCCAACACGGCCAAAAATAAATAAATAAATAAATAAATTTATTAAAAAAATAAAAAAGATAAAGGCCACACCCTAGGATAGAGCAGAAGGTTGGAAGGAACCTGGATCCCTGATCCCTTGGGACCTACTACCTTAGTTCTAAACTGCCTCTCACAAAGGAAAACCTTCTTATCTAATTCATGCTAGGTGGTGTTTTAGATTTTCTGTTATATTTAGTGGAAGGTAATCCTAGTTTAAAAATTAGAAAATATCACATAAAAATTCTAATCCGTGGCTTCTCCCTTGACCATTTGGAATATCTGATAAACTTGGGGTCATGCTCCTCATTTTAGCAACAGCCTAGGGCAGGATAATGGATGCTCACCTGCTTTAGACAGAGCTGGAGACCCCATCAGTTTCTTTTCCTCTGTTTAAGTTCCTGAAGGCATTCGAGCTTGCTATTCCCTGACATAGATGATGGGGTTTTACTTCTACTGTGTGATAGGCCCTTGCACAAACTTACTTTGTCCTCTTAGGCTGTTTCTCCAGCTACTTTTTTTGGAGACTAGGAAGGATGGAAAATCATGGATGCCAACCTTCTAACTTAGTCTTTCCTCTCTGCATCACTTGCAGCAGGAGCATTCCCAAGTTGGTGTAGTCCACAAAGGAAGATGTGTCTGATGCTGGTGGAAACGGGCCTTCCTCTGCCATCTGAGATACTGCATCATAGCCCTATAGGCCTGCCCACGGGAGGCGCGGGACAGGTCTCAGTGTGTGCAGACTTCTCATGGTGGGGAAGTGCTACTCAAGGCTTGGGAGGAGGGATACAGAGGGTCTTCCACTCCATGGCTGCAACCGTCTTCTCATTGCAAAGACCTTCATCTAGTCTAATGAATTTGCATTCCTGTAGTCCACATAATTTTGACCCAGTTCCTCACTAATATACTCGTTTTATTTTAGTGAAAGTGTATCACCCCCACCCAGTTTCCAGTCATCTTTGCCCCTTTATAGCATCACCAAACTTCCTGCATTGACTTGACATGGCCTAAGAGGATTCCCCCTAATTTGGGGGAGGGGATGGAGGTTGGAGGCCCAGTTGCTGTCAGACCTAAATGGACCTGGCAATCGTTTGGGGAGGAGAGATGTTCTGGCTTGAAGAGTTCTTGGTGAAGTAAAGACTGATTCTTATCTTTGGCTATGAATGAACTCAACGACACTAGGATGTGAGGAGAAAGTAGGATGAACTCTGTCTCTCAGAATCAGGCTAAGGACAAAGAAGGCATAAAAGACCCTTCAAAACTGCTCAGGCCTTTTGGGTGTGGAATGAGGCTAACCTTCAAAGGGGAAGCTATGACAAGATTAGGAATCTGTGTTTTCAAGCCAAACTATGCCTATGTCTGTATCTAGATTTGTCTTTGCCTTTTCTTTTCATTCTCAGAATTTCGTTAAACTAATGATTCATTTATATCTGAGTGTCTTCAATGGCCAGGCACTGTTTTAGACCTTGGAAATACAGTGAGCAAAACAGGTAGGATTCCTGCCCTGATGGAGCTTACATTTTAATTGAGGGATACAGATAATAAATATAACAAGTAAAAAATTAGATAATCAAGGTAATTTCAGATAGTGATAAGTGCTATGAAAAAATTAAAAAAAAAAAGAAAACCCAACAAGAAAAAAAAAGGTGAGACAGAGGGTGACAAGGGAGAAGGGAGCAATCTACTTTAGATGGATGGGCAGGAAGTTATCTTTTGAGGAGGTGATATTCACCCTGAATGACCCAAAGAAGATCTGAAAAAAGAGTACTCTAAGAAGAGAAACAGCAACTACAAAGGTCCTGAGGTGGAAGAAAGCTTGGTTGGGCATGACACATGAGGTAGAGAAAGCCAAGAGATGAAGTCACACAAAAGGCAGGGGTTAGATCACATCGAACTTTAATTCAGACTTGGACTTATTCTAAGGGCATTAATTGCACTTAATTATAAGGGCATTTAGAAGCCATTAAGACAATGTTAAACAGGGGGATGAAATGACTTTTATTAATTTTGAAAGCTCTCCCTGGATGCTGGTTAGATTATAGATTGGCAAGAGTGCAAGCAGGGAGGCCAAGTAGGAGTCATTTTAACAGTCCAAGTAAGAAATGACACCTAGTTTGGACAAGGTGGTAATAGTGGAGATAGAGAGGGAGGAACAGATTCAGGATCTGTTTTAGAGGTAGAGACAACAGAACTTGGCAAGTGGATTGGATATGGAGTAGGAGAAAATGAGAGGAATCTAAAGGGGTTTGCTGCTTCCATCTACTGAGATGGAAGCCTGAAGAAGGAACAGCTTTTTGGAAGAAAATCAAGAGAACTCTTTGTCCCATGCTTTATTTGAAATGCCTGTGAAACAGCTAGAGATGATGAACATATTGTTGGATAAATAAGAATTCATGGAGACATATTTAGCATCCTTTTTGGAATTTTCAGCCTGCTTGTGGAAACCTAGGAAAGTCCAAGAATGACCCTAAAAGGGCAGTTCCCCTTTCCTCTGGACCAGTGGAGGTGCCCTACAAGGTCCAGATCCCCATCATCTAAAGGGTTTTAGCATCCCTATGGGTAGCGATAGGCTTCATTTCACACAGTAGAAGTGCTCTAAAGAGTTGTGCAGGTCCAGCAACTTGTAAATTGCTCTCTGTCATTCACTTACATTTCAATTTGCCAACCACCTTCTCCTTAATTCTGAATGATCTTCAGTTGACTGTTAGCAGGAAGTTTCTGGTTTCTGCTTCCCCCTCTCCTTTCTCATCACTCCGTGCCCTGGCTTTTCTAACCGGCCTTTCCTCTGTGGACTGTTTCATGTTAAAACGCTTATGTTCACCCTTTGATGATACTGGAGTGCAGGGAGAGGTCTCTAAGAGAGCTCAGGAAATAGCTCATCACCTCTTCCTTACTTCTGAAAAGCTGAGGAAGAAAACAAAGACTGAGACAGGCCCCCAGGAGTGACTTTAGGTCTGGGAGCCAGGTGTGCTGAACTACTACTGAATTCCAGAATTAAGAGCTGTCCCCACCCAGTTCCAAGCAGCTCTGGACTGGGAGCGGGCAGACCGCAGGGAGAGCTGAAGAAACTTGTTTTTGCCTGTGGGCTGCACCTTCCAAGAGGATAAAGGTGGCAGAACTGAGCCCAGTATGCTCAGTTACTCTGCCCAAATTTACTTTCCATCATCAGAGGTGAAATGGTTAAGCCTCAGAAGCCAGGAAACAATCCTCCTCATGGAAACTTGGGAGTGGAGAAAGGACATTCTCCCCTAATGATAATGGAAATGTTCACCATTAATTGGCTGGTTTTATACATTTGGCTTTTTAGTAAGTAGGACACAGTTAAGTTCAACAAGCAGATATCAAGCACAATTCTGCCACTTACGAACTGTGCAATTTTGGGAAAGTTACTTGAGCTGTCTCTAATTTCTCATTTGTAAAAACGAGTTTAAGAGTACCTGCCTTGAAATAGAGACACAGATGTAGAGAACAAACGTATGGACACCAAGGGGGGAAAGCGGGGTGGGTGGTGGTGGTGGGATGAATTGGGAGATTGGGAATGACATGTATACACTAATATGTATAAAATAGATAACTAATAAGAACCTGCTGTGTAAAAAATAAATTAAAAAAAAAAAGAGTACCTGCCTCGTGAGATCATTCACGTAACACATTGAGTGCACTGCATGGGTCAGAATAAGCACTCAGTAAAGATTTCCTGCCACTATTACTACTGTCATGATGGCTACCACTATCAGCAAGTTAGGAAATCAGCTAGGTGCCAGGGATATAAAATATAAAAGACATAATCTTACCATCTGAAGCTCAGTAAGGAAAAAAACATTAAAATACAGTGTAGGGCTTCCCTGGTGGTGCAGTGGTTAAGAATCCGCCTGCCAATTCAAGGGACATGGGTTTGAGCCCTGGTCCGGGAAGATCTCACATGCCACAGAACAACTAAGCCCGTGCGCCAAAACTACTGAGCCTGTGCTCTAGAGCCCGTGAGCCACAACTCTGGAGCCTGAGTGCCACAACTACTGAAGCCTGCGTGCCTAGAGCCCGTGCTCCACAACAAAGAGAAGCCACCACAATGAGAAGCCCACGCACTGCAACAAAGAATAGCCCCCGCTCGCCACAACTAGAGGAAGCCCGTGCACAGCAACAAAGACCCAATGCAGCCAAAAATAAATAAACAAATGAATAAATGAATAAATAAATAAAATTTATATTTAAAAAATACAGTGTAATGCACATGTAGTAGGGTTTCTTACCAGAAGGATGCCTACCAGTGATTGCATTTTAGTGAGACTCTATCTATGCAGGCCAGGACAAAAAAAAAAAAAAAAATCATCTTGGAATTGCTGAGCCTCCTACATCCTTATTGGTTGGGGTCAAGTAAGCACCTCTGTTTGCAAGAAAGGTATCAGGAAACTGCCTGTGTTTTTAGTTTTTTTGTTTTGTTTTGTTTTCCAAAGGAGTTAGTCACTAGTGAGGAATAGAACAATGATAGCTCTAAATCCTCAAGGTGGTGAAAGCTAGAACCAGCCCTGATGTAGCACTGCTGGGCATGGAAAGAGCTGATCACTTTGGAATCTGACACCTGGAGCCTAAACTGGCTGACGAGCCTGAGGGCCCTTGGATCAGGGTGCACTGGAACAGCCTGGAAGAGCCCCACTCTGGCCAAGATTCTGACACTGACCCCACTGTGCAGGTCCCCCCTGAGGACAAGGCTTTATGTCTGTTTACGTCTGCTAAAGAGCTTTGCTGCCTTGCCCTTGAGCCACCCCTCACTCAGTGGCTGGTGCATAGGCATCCTGCAGCTTAACCCATAAGTCCTCATTGCCACATCTGCCAAGGTGACTGGGAATTCAGCCATGAGTACTTCCTGTTAGAGAGCTCTGGAGTGTAGGTGCCCACTCCAGAAAATAAGCCAAGCACCTTCCAGGAATCCAGGACACATGGCCAGTGTTGCTGCATTCACCCTTCTGTCTCAGTCATTAGACTGAGCCACCAGACTTCCTTTCAGTTACCTCTTAAGCTCAGCAAATGCTGTAGGTGTAAAGGAGAGGGTGTTGGAGGGAGGATAGTTCACACCTCTAGGTTCTCTACTAGTTTGTGAGACTCAAACATTTGCATCCTAGGGATGAACTGGGAGGCACAATAGTTGTATGCCAAACTGTACGGCATCCTAGTTACTAACACAGTAATAGAAGCATGCGTAATCTACAGTAGCATGAAGCAACACAGTGAGTGATGAATTCTGTAAGAGGAGGTGTTGGGGGAAGACTTCTGAGCAGTCAGGCCTGAACAGGTTTTGGAAGTATGAGTAGGAGTTTACAACGACAGAAAGGAGGAAGTTAGTTACAGACAGGAACAGCATGGACAAAAGCTTTACTAACCCATGATATAACATTGTATCTTCAGTGAATTCAAAGTAGGTTTGTCCACTCTTCCACAGATTGTTTTGGTAGATTAATTTCTTGTTCCAGTATTTACTGAGAACCTTCCTTAGTTCTTCACAAAGTACAGGCTTAATATATATAAATATATATAAAGTATTTATAATAGTGCCTTGGCCTCAAGGTTAGCACAACCTTAGTCACACTTCTGATAACTAAATAGCTCAACTTTTTAAAAATAAGATGTAAAAATATTCTCAACCAATCATCCTTTCCTATTTCCTATGCTTGCCCACCCCAATCCCCATCCTTCAAAAATCCTAAACACTCAATTTCAAAAGCCAAACATTTTAAGAGGCCAGTCTAAGATAGGTGTGGCACAAAACACATAAAACGAAAAGGCGTTGCAGGAAAAGGGTACTGTTAGATGTTTTTGGTCTGGGGGCGATTATAGGCAAACAAACAACATCTAAAACAAGGCTTGAAATTTTTCTTGTTATTTCCTAAGTCTCATCTCAGAGGTTCGTTTTAAATAATCGCATCCTGACGCTCTAAGCACATTGTCCTCAGTAGATCGCCGGGTCGGAGGCGGCACCGAGAATCGGTGAAGGAGTGCGGAACCCGGCTAAGCAGTTGCAGCTCCCGCAATTGCCACGTAGCCAGGGCGTTCGAACTAATGTGACATCTAGGAAAGGCTAAGAGACAGGCTGGACTGGATATTAGGGCAAAAGACTCAGGAGGGAACAAGAAGTAAAGAGCCGTGCGGTTCTGGGACCGTGAGCAGACAGAGGGGAAAAAGGTGCCGGGTGGAGCGCGAGAAGGATGCGAGGCGAGGAAGGTCACGCAGCGCCCGGTACCTCGGGAGCGCCGGGTCCAATGGGAAGAGGGCGCGAGCCGCACCTCAACCTGCCCGAGGACGTCACGACGCCGAGGCGGACGCCGGGCCAATGGGAGGCCGTCACAGGCAGGGGCGGAGCCCGGAGGAATTGGGCCGGGCTGCGCTGAGGCAGTTAGCGGAGTCGTGTGGCTACCGTGGGCGAGGAGAGGACGAGTTCCCGGCTGCGGACGCCGGCCTGACCTAAGCCTCACGTCCGCCCTGGCCACTTCCCGCATGCTGCAGGCTCCTCCCTGAAAGGCGGCGGCGAGGCGTGGGGGACGCGCCCGGGGACGGCTCGGGGTCGAGGCTTCCAGTCGCCCGCACTTCCTCTTGAGGCGCCCGTGCGCGGCTGTCTCGGCGGGCGGGATGGCGGCGGCGGCCAAGGGAAGCGGCCGCGCATCTGCGCCCCGGCTGCTTCTGCTCCTGCTGTTTTCGCTGCTGTGGGCCCCGGCCGGGGTCCGGGCCGTACCCGACGAAGACCTCAGCCACCGGAACAAGGAACCTCCGGCGCCTGCCCAGGAGCTGCAGCAGCAGCCCGCGGCCGTGCAGGGCCCCGAGCCGGCCCGGGCCGAGGTGAGCAGGACAGCCCGGGTACCAGGCTCGCCGCCGCCGGAGCGCCGCCCTTGACGCAGGCTGCCAGCGGGGGGAGGGGAGCCCGGCCCCGGCTCCCTGGGGTGGAAGACCGAGGAGTGCGCTTTTCCCGGGTCGGGCATGGCCTCGCCCGGCTCCTTAGGGGGGGAGGGGAGGGGAGGGCAGAGCTGGGAGTCCACTGTAGACCTTCAGCTCGGGAGGATAAAGATGCTGCTGAGGAATGGGCGTCTTGTTGATCACATGTATTCTAGAGAGATGGAAATACTCATCCCAAGTAGAAAGTTTTTAACGGAGGGCAGCTGGGAGGCTTTTCGTATTCTCTGAGAATAATAACATTGGCCATTTCATTGTTGAAACAGACTATCCCAAATTGTTTACCAAATTCACCTTTGCACGACTTGTGATTTTTGCCAAATGTATATGGATAACGAAGTGTGACTCTCACTTTTTTAAAAACGTGCTCTGGCTTTCAGGAAGGAGCCCTTAGGAATGTAGAGGAACAGTCAGTCTTTGACAGTAAGGAGCGCTGCGGCGGTGTGGGGTGCCACAACTAAATTTATAAGTGTACCAGAACCCTGCATTTTGGCCTTCACTAAGTAGATATTAACTAACATCTTAATTTATGTTAATAGAATCAGTCACTAATGTTCAAAATCTCAGCAGCGTTTTAAAATTTAGTCCCAGTAGGGGTCCTGGGCTTTCTCCTCGTTTCCAATTTGAATTCCTGAATCCAGGCCCTCTGTAGTGTCTTCTAGTAGGGGACCATTTGTCACTCAACCCCTCCCGTTTCCACCCCAGGCTACCTTCAACATGTCCCCACGTAACTAATCTTCCTAAACATTGAATTCCATTTTCCTTCTCAGAAATCTTCAGTGAGTTTCCCGGCATAATGATTTCAGTCCAGCCTCTTCAGCAAGATGTTCAGGTTTTTTGGTGATCCGGCTCCAGTCAACCTCTCTAGGCTTTTTAGTCCCCATTCCCTTGCTCAATCATATGCTGTACTCAAATCCAAGACATGCCATGTGCTCTGTTGCTAGTCTCTCCAACAAAAGGCCTCTAAATAAAAGGGCTTTAGTGAGCTTGAAGCCTACTGTTCAGAACCTTTCCCACCTTTCAAGAACCAGCAGATATCTCCTCTCCGTGAAGACTTCCCTGAAATTTCTGGGCAAAAAGTTACTTCTCTCTCCTGCCTGTCACTCCTGGGCTCAGCTGACCCGGCTCACCATTTCCACTTCTGAAATTGAACTGAAATGCTGATTTATGAAATTCATTCTTAGTGTTCATCTTTTAGCTTTCTGTCACTTAACTCACTATTAGAAGTTTATTTTAAAGCGGTAAATATTTTGGGTTGTGTAACTTTCCAGGCCTTGCATTAAAGTTTTAGTCATATAGTGGTTTTTGAGATACAAATAATGGTAGGTATGCTTATTGATACCTTTTTAGACAGCTAGGAGAAATATAGCCGTGTAAAAAAAAAAAGGCAGCAGTATCCAGTGACCATATTTAAGTGTCTTAAGGATCCTTGTCTTTAAAACTGGGGACGTGGAGGGAAGGGACAGGCACAAGATAGTATGATTTTTGTCTTTACTATTTTGATATATTCTTGGTGGTTCTTAGATAGGAATTTACTGTCTTTGTTCTGTATTATAGTAGAATCTAATTATTTTGTTTTAATTATATTTTCACGTAACTTTTTGTTATGGCTCAAGTTTCTTTTTTCCTCTACGGTATTACAGTATATCGGAAGAGATTTTTCTTTCACATATTTTCTAAACTATGTAATATAAGTATCATTTGCTTTTTTTGTCCACTTGGCGGAAGTAAAATACGGTCAGAGTTCAGTTTAATATCCATGTAAGCAAGGATTCAGCATCGCTGAATATCCGAAAGTTTCAACTGTTTTGCTTTGCAACTACATGGAGCAGATCTTTTAAAAGGGTAGGATATTTAAATATATGCTTTCATGCCACTATGTGAGTGTGGACTTCTGAAAATGGAGAGGAAAAAATGTATTGGTAAGCTTTCAAATGTAAGATGTATTATAAAAATGTAGTTGTATCTTACAGGGTGCTTTAAAGCAAGATTACTGAACTTCTAATATGATTTTCTCCAATAGGTGTTTTTTTTCCCCTCTATAATCAGGTAAAAAAAAGTTTAGGGAGGTTACAGTTAAACTTACAGTTAAAAATAAACCCCAGTTTACAAACCCATGAAAAAAGCACTGTTGACCACTGGGATCCTTTCGTTTATGCAGTTTACTTCTAGTGACATACTCAGTTTTTTTTCTTATTCCTTCCTTGGGCAGAGTATGTAGTACAAGAAGCATTAAGTTCCTTTAGTTGGGGGAACCAGCTAGATTTAACAGAGGTAATTTATAATTTGCTGCGTATTCTGGAAGGGCCAGTGAAGCACTGCTCTGGTTGTGAAGCACTGTGGATAAAGCCGCAGAAGCCTATCCCTCAACCCAGTACAAATTCTCCTTACTGTATTTCTGCTTTACTGTTTCTTGGCATTTCTATTGTCTATTATCTTTTAACACCAAGGCCTTCCACACAATATTTTAAACTTTTTTCCATTTTCATTAAGTTGCAGTCCGGTTCCATCCAGTCCAGACTCCCAGTTCTAGCCTCCTTACAGCTAAGACTGACGCCAAGGGTATGAAGACCCTTGTCTTACTCATGAATGCTGCGTCAGAATGAAATGATCACGATGTTACTGCATTTATTTGTTGGTGTTCTGCTATCAAAGCAATTCATTAAAAAAAAAAAAAAATCAGTGAAATTAAATACACTTAATACATTTCAAATGTCAAAATTTATAAATACATTATAAAACTAACATTCATAAAAACAAAGCTGTTTAAAGATTCATTAAAAATGTATTTATAAAAATATAATTGTTAAATATATTATTCTAATATGAATTAACAGTAACATTCATAAAAAATACTATTTAAAAAACAACAAGCTAGGGCTTCCCTGGTGGCACAGTGGTTAAGAATCCGCCTGCCAATGCAGGGGACACGGGTTCGAGCCCTGGTCTGGGAAGATCCCACATGACGCGGAGCAACTAAGCCTGTGTGCCATAACTACTGAGCCTGCGCTCTAGAGCCCGTGAGCCACAACTACTGAAGCCACGCACCTAGAGCCCATGAGCCCCATCTATTGAGCCCGTGTGCCACAACTACTGAAGCCTTTGTGCCTAGAGCCCGTGCTCCACAATGAGAGGCCCGCACACCGCAAGGAAGAGTAAGTAGCCCCTGCTCGCCGCAACTAGAGAAAGCCCGCGCACAGCAACGAAGACCCAACCCAGCCCAAATTAAATAAATAAATTAAATAAATTTATGGAAAAAAAAGTTAAACATCCACAAATAAAAAGATGATAATGAAAATTTATAATAAAATATAATTTTATTTCTTTAATGCAGTCTTTTAAAACCAAGCTTATCCATGGTGTCATTGTTTAAGTTACACATGTATTTTTGTGCACATTTTTCCAATTTCTGAAAGGTTTTTTTGACTATACAATAAAGTAATGGCAAGGAGACAGTTCTAAGACAATTCTAAGCGTTTTCCTGTGACTTCTTTATCTTCAAATAATCTCACCTCTTGCGTGGTAACTTTTGTTGAGGGACTTTGTTTTTGCAGGGACATAAGTCTTTTTCTTGGTAGCAGGCTCTAGATTTTGTTCCAAAGAAAGCATCTTCATCTTCTCTAGTTCATCACGTGTAGATGATTCTGATGCAGGTATCTATCAATTTCATTACAGTCACATATGTGTTCATTTGAGCTCTGGAACTAGAATAGGAATTATTTTTTCATTGTTAATTGTTTTTCGTCTCTTGAAAAAAATGAAAGAATAAAAGGATACTCTCTAAATGAGGGAGCTTTTTAACAATTTTTCAATTTGGAACTAATTTTAACTTAAAGAGTTTTATTCAGTAAGTTTTGTTTTTGTTTTCTAATTATAAGTTGTTGACTCTGCTATCAGGATGTAAATTTGGGTTTCAGATCCAAATTAAATGATCTGAGTTTCAGACCCAAATTAAAATACTGAAAGGGTGGTATTTGTACTAAGGAAAACACTGTTTCATTACTTTAACACTGTGTAACTAGTGGAATGCCAAAATTGGAATTACAGTCACTGCTGCATGTGACTGTCCTTTACTAATCTAAATATTTGCTTCTATGCCAGTACTTTCTGCCTTTCTCCTGAATTGGACAAAACTATCACCCTTTCCATATTTCTTTCTGTCCATGTGCCCATTCTCCTCTGACCTCCAGTACTTTCCCTTCAGTATCTTTATTCTCTCCTTTTCTTTGGTTCCTTTTTATCTGCTTACACATGCCCACAGGTTTCTCCTGTTTGGAGGGAAAAAAAAAAGGCCATTGATTTAACTCTACTTGGCTGCATTAGTTTCTGTTCTTCAGTTTTGTAAATGAAATTTTTAACTAGGGAATTAGCTGCTTTGCATCAGCTGTCTTTACATTGAAACTTCATTTTTGAAGGATACCTGTAACCTACTTAATTGCTAAATCCAGGGCTCTTTTTCAGTTCCTGTTTGACACTATTATCTATCCACTTTTTTAAGAGTCCTGCTCTATCTTGGTTTGTATGAACTTGAGGAAATGATTTAACCCTGTTGGTTCTCAGCTTCTCCTTTTGTGTTAAGTTGGGATAACAGCTTTAAGGTTTTGAGTATCAGAACAATGTATATGCAAATCCCTGGCCTTTAGTTAGCAAGCAGCTCAGTGAAATGGTGATTGCCCCTAACTTGAACCATCTGTGGTGTTCTCCTGCCTGCGCCTCTAAATATCTAAGACAATTTTGTTTTCTCTTTTTGTCCCCCCTCCACTCCCTTCCCTAAATATAGACATTGTCTAAGGCTCATTTTTTCACTGTAATCTCTGCCTTTGCCCTTAGAAATCTAGTCTTGCAAAACTCTAGCTGATAAATTCAGGTTGCCAGCAACCAAATACATACCTTGAGGCTGTGCTGGCCTAAACTCAGGTTTTCATTTCTGATGACTTCTTGGAAAGCTTTATTTGAAATGCTTTTTATCCTCCAATTAAACATGTGTGAAACAAACCCCTTATTTTTATTCCTCTTTCCCATATACCTTATGGGAATATGAATAGCATCTTTGATTCTTTGCCTTTTTAAAATTCTGTTAATTTTTCTTTTTCATCATGTGCAGAATTTTTTTCCTTTATTTTGTCTTCAACATTGGTTTTGTGCAGCAGACCTCCTACTCCTAATTAATTGGTCCAGTGGCCTGTATTCTCTGCTTTCTGCCCTGATCTGTTAGTCACAGTGCCTTAATTACGTTTGTGTCTCCTACTCAGAAACTTTAAAGGGCTTCTCGCTTGCCTCTAAGCTGGTCCATAAATATACAGGCTTTTCGGTCCGAGCCCAGTTTATCTTTCTTATCTTACCCCAACCATTCATCTGGTGGTTTACTTCCTGTTATCAGAATAAAGCCTGTATTTTCTCAAATTGTCAGTCCAGGGCAGAAGGTGAATGCATGTACCTGATGCATTTTGAAGTTAGCCACTCCACGAGTGACTAGTATGAATCCTGCTGCGACTTTCTGGGAGCCTAATGTAATGAAGCTCAGAATTGATTCCTCCGTGTTGGTCAAAGGTTGCCCCACAGGGGTTAACTCCTGTATACTTCTGGATAGTGTAGTGAGTAAGTATGTGTACCGCTTACTTTCTGGTTGGATCTGCCTAAAGCTAGTTACAGCCTGCAAGGACTTGGTCCTCCGTAGCTGGAGTAAGAGATTGGGTCAAGAGATTTTTGAAGTGGTGCACAATAGGTGTCTTTAATCATGTGCATGGTGAAAAATCCAAAAGGTACAGAAAAATGTAGAAGGAGAAGTGTGTCACCTCCTCTTGTATTCTAGCTCAGGGGTCAGCAAACTGTAGTTTACCACTGACTGCCTGTTTTTGTAAATAAAGTTTTGTTGGAATACAGCCAGGCCATTCGTTTAAGTATTACCTGTGGCTGATCTCAGGGTGTAACCTCAGAGTTGGGTAATTACCACAGAAACTTTACAGTCCATGAGGTTAAATATTTGGCCCTTTAAGTAAAAGTTTGCCAACACCTGTTCTAGTCATCCTGGTTCCTTCCCTGGCCACTGTTACTGTGTCCTGAGATTTCCGGTTCATTAGCAACTGTGTATATACTTTATATACCTACCTAACTCTCCGCCCCATAACATACATACAGTAACTATGTACATAAGACGTACTTTTTTCAACTTAAAAATGCCCTAGTGATTTTTTTTTTCTTATTAGTGTATATAAACGTTCTTATTTTTAGCCCCGTAATATTCCAGTATATGGAGCTACCATTTATTTAACCAGTTCCTTATGGATGGACATTTAGTTATTTTTGTCTCTTAATTATTACAAATGATAACATTACATTTATACGTGTTTCTAGGACAAAACGGTTAACTCCCTGAGTGTTCCTACCTCAAACTTTGTTGCAGTCATGTACTTGCCATGACTCATTGCCCACAGTATGCCTGCAGTTTGAGGGAAGTGGGATCCTTAAGGGGCTGGAGTTGTTGAGGTACGGCTTGCTCAAGACGCTCTACATAAGTTGGGTCTTGAGGAATATGGATGAATAGGGGCATAATGATAGGAAGGTAGGAAGGGAAGCAGGACTGCATGACTGAAGGCTTGTGTTACCCAAAAACTTGAAGTGTTCTTGAGCCACACTGCCCAGTACTACAGCCATGAGCCATGTGGCAGTTTTTAAGCACTGAGAAGATGTGGCAGGTCCAAACTGAGATGTGCATGAGATGTGTGCAGTGAGTAGATACACACCGGTGTTTGAAGATTTGGTAAGAACAAAAAAAGAGGGTTAAATACTGATATCTCATTAGTCATTTGAAAAATATTCCTAGAGTAGTATTTTGGATATATTGGGTTAAATTAAATAATATTAAAAATAATTTTATCTGTTTTTACTTTTTAATATCTGGCTACTAGAAATTTTATTTTATTTTATTGTTTCGGGCTGCACTGCGCAGCTTGTGGGATCCCAGTTCCCCAACCAGGATCGAACTCGTGCCTCTTGGAGTGGAAGCATGGAGTCCTAACTCCACTGGACCACTAGGGAATTCCCTAGAAATTTTATTTTATTTTTTAATTTTTTAAAATTAATTAATTAATTAATTAATTTTTGGCTGTGTTGGGTCTTGGTTGCTGCGTGCGGGCTTTCTCTAGTTGCGGCGAGCGGGGGCTGGTCTTCGTTGTGAGGGCTTCTCATTGTGGTGGCTTCTCTTGTTGCAGAGCACGGGCTCTAGGCGCATGGGCTTCAGTAGTTGTGGCACGCGGGTTCAGTAGTTGTGGCTTGCGGGCTCTAGAGCACAGGCTCAGTAGTTGTGGCGCCAGGGCTTAGCTGTTCTGTGGCATGTGGGATCTTCCCAGACCAGGGATCGAACCCATGTCCCCTGCATTGGCAGGCGGATTCTTAACCACTGTGCCACCAGGGAAGCCCCCCCTTAGAAATTTTAAAATTACATTATGTGGCTTGCATTATTTTCTGTTGGACAGTGCTGCTCTGGCTCATCCTTCATTAGGGAGGTTCACTAAGGTTCACTTTGGGAATTGGTATGTGATTAGATGGGACATGTTGGATAGTTACCAGAATTAAGTATTTGCATTTTATGTTCTAGGCATAAGAAGGTCATGATAAAATTAGTTTTAGGAAGATTAAACTGGTCACGTTGTGGTGTGCAATAATAACTGACTGTAACTGAGTGCTTACTGTATATTAGGCACCATCCTAGGGGCTTTATGTGTAGTAATTCATTTAATCCTCACAACAACCTTGTAAGGTATGGGTACCCCTCATCTTAGAGATGTAACTTGAGTCACAGGGAGGTAAACTTACTGGCCCAGGGTCGTACAGTAACCAGTAATGCCTTGGCTATGAACCCTGGAAGTCTGATTCCAGAGCCCACCTATTAAACCAGTACATTCTGTCACTCTGAAGGTGAATTAGAAAAGGGCGATGATCCTTGTACACAGTAATCACTTGGGCAATTGATCGACAACAAATGAATGAATGGTAATTGATCATTTTCTGCCCCTATTTATTAACACTTAAAGTTTTTTAAATCTTCTATCTTCATAATAACCCTGGTACTTTTGTTTTAAATTCTTATCACACCATGGTTGGTGGCTGTTTAACACTGATTTTGGCTATCCAGGACCAGCTCAATATATAACAAAAACTGTAAATTAATTTTTCTTGTGCTTTGTATATAGAAAGGTTTTTTAAGAATATGTAGTTTTTGTTTTGCTTTGTGCTTGCAAGGCAAGTTTTATTCTCATCATTTCACAGAGGAACAGAGAGGCTAAGTAATGTGGCCACGGTTTTATGGCTGCGAATTATAAAACGAGAATTTGTGGTTTTGATCATTATTGTTTGTTTTAAAAAGTAAACATTTTCTGTTTGAGCTTGCAGCTAATTGGTTGTAAATAAATGTTTTAGGAATATTTATTCCTAAAAAATTTTCTTGGATTTCAGGTCCTAAATATTTTGCAATGAAATTGTTTCATTCAAAAGGTATTTCCAAGAGGAAAATGTTGCATTAGTGAAAGCTGAATGAAAATGCTTATATTTTTTATGATGCTTAATGCTCATAGGGTATTGGAAGAGACAAGAAGATCAGCATAGTTGGAATTAAAATGATAATGGAGAGAAAGCTAGAATCCCTTAAAATGGTACTTGCTTAATCAAGAGCTGGCTTCCAAGGCTGCCCTTTTGATTTAGCCCTCACACCAAGTATTTTCTCAATTGTTAAATTTCCCCAATTTTTAGCTCAGAGGTCTAGTCTGAGTAATGCTTAAAGTTTTCTGATCTTTACCGTGGAATCTGGGAGTCAAGTTTATGTCATGTGTTAAGGAATGACATACACACTAAAAATTTAGGATTTTATTCTTATCTCTGACTGGAGCCTTTGTGAATAAAAGTACTTCTTTTTATACTCTGTCAAAAATCACCTACATTCTTGGGTTTCTTTTTCTTTTTTATCCCTTCGGTTTCTAGAGACTCACAGGCTTTAAAAATTAAGTAAAGATAGGCAATTAGGACTGGAAGAGACCTTTAGAAGTGATTCCTTTGGTCCAGGGTCTCTCCCTGGGAACTACGGATGTTTTGGATTACATAATGTTTGGCAGTGGGGAGCTGCCCTGCGCATCATGTCCTGTGCCCATAGCAGCAGCTCTCGCCTCCGCCCACTGGATGCCATTAGTTTCCCTTCAGCTGTGACCAAACAATGTCTCTGGACTTTGCCAAAGTCCCCTGGGACACAGAATCGCCCTGGTTGAGAACCTCTGATGAGCACACTTCCTGTAGGTGGTGGTTCTCTTCTCTGGAACTCTCACGTTGAGGAGGGAATTTGCTACCCTCTCTAGAAGTCCATTTCAGCCTCTGGGGGCTCCTGTGGAGTAGAAATCTTTTCTGTGTGTTAAGCTACAACCTGCCATGCCACCTATAACTTTTTAGTTCTATCTCTTGGGACCATATAGACTTTCATACAGACTTTCTCAATTATTGGAACATAGGCACCCAGTCCTTCCTGGTCCCTTATGTGATTGTTTTAGAGCCTGAGTTGGCAAACTTTTTTTTTGTCATGGGCCAGATTATAAATATTTTAGGTTTGGGCCACATGTTTGCAGGCTACTTAAGGTCTCTGTTGCATAATTTTCTTTTCCTACTTCCCTCCATCCCTTTCCCTCCCTCTTTTTTTCTTTTTTTTTGCAAACCCTTAAAAAACGTAAAAATCATTTTCAGCTGGATTTACTCTTAGCTGTTGCTTGCCAGTCCCTGGTTTTAGAGTCTCTTTTGTCTGCAGTAATCTTCAGAGGGCAGTGCGTTCTTAAAATGTGGTGCCTCAGAGCCAGTACAGACCTTTGGGTAAGGGCTGTGCAGCACAGAAGATGGGCTTGTCACTGACTCTTTAAAGTGCTTAACGTGCTTGCTGCCTTTTTGGAGCTTTGTCACATTTTCAACTCAAAATGACCTTAACACCAACCCAGACTCTGGCTTATCTTTTTTATTAGGCCACATTTCAGCCTAGGATATTTTTAGTGTAGGACCAACCATATATCCGGCTATATTAGATCTCATCTTAGCTAGAGCCAACTCTTCTCCTAGCCTGTTGAGAGCTTTCCGGATCCTACTTTGTTCTCGTAAGTGTTCATGAAATTTCTCTCAGCTTCCTGTTAAATGTTTGATAAGCATACCTTGGGTCTTACACCCAAGTTATGAATAAAAATTTGAATGAGACATAGCTAAGAACTAAATCTCAACTCACTTAGAAAACAAGGTAATTTTTTTTTTTTTTTTTAATTTATTTTTGGGTGTGTTGGGTCTTCGTTTCTGTGCGAGGGCTTTCTCTAGTTGCGGCAAGTGGGGGCCACTCTTCATTGCGGTGCGCGGGCCTCCCACCATCGCGGCCCCTCCTGTTGCGGAGCACAGGCTCCAGACGCGCAGGCTCAGTAATTGTGGCTCACGGGCCTAGTTGCTCCGCGGCATGTGGGATCCTCCTAGACCAGGGCCCGAACCCGCGTCCCCTGCACCGGCAGGCAGATTCTCAACCACTGTGCCACCAGGGAAGCCCACAAGGTAATTTTGATATGTGGCTATAGCTGGTCTCTCTTTTTTTGTTGTTGTTTTTTTTTTGTTTTTAATTGCTTTGTAGACTTGTACTTGGATTTCCATTGTAGCAGGCATCAATCAGAGGTTTCTGTCATTACTAATGGCTTTCAAAGTGATTAGGCAGTAAATAAGTCTAATGACCATGACAGAAAAACAATCTTAATTCACATACAAAATAAAATAATTTAAAATAATGACTTTTTTCAAAAAAATAGCTAATATGTATTTTGTTTTTATTTCAGAAAGGATTTACACCAGCTGCTCCAGTTCATACCAATAAAGAAGATCCAGCTACCCAAACTAATTTGGGATTTATCCATGCATTTGTGGCTGCCATATCAGTTATCATTGTATCTGAACTGGGTGATAAGACATTTTTTATAGCAGCCATCATGGCAATGCGCTATAATCGTTTGACAGTGTTGGCTGGTGCTATGCTTGCCTTGGGCCTAATGACGTGCTTATCAGGTGAGTGCTTTTTCCTCCTAATGAGTTTATTAAAGAGAAAGCATGGTGGTATTAAGTCACTGAATCATTCAACTAGTTATATTGGAATTTGGTTCATGTTTCAGAACTTAGTAAGCAGAACATGTTTACAGTACATAAATTCCTAAAAACCATATTGCACTTTTGAAATTAATTTTTTAGCTATTCACAGTCAAGATACATGCTCATTTATTCACTAGTTTTTTGATCCTTGCTTTTGCTATGGCTGTCCTTGCTTTTTTTTCTTTTTCCTTTTTAAGTCCAGAGAAATTTATATCTGATATCTTAGAAACAGGACGCAAGCAACCACAGAGAATTGCGTATTTTCTGTTGAAGGGCATTTGGTAATCAATAGTGAGGGGTCATGTTCAGTGTATTGTGTTCTGTTAAGCTATTCTTAACCCCTTACCCCAACAGTAAGGGAATGAAACATTCTTAGATTCCCAGTTTGTATTACTATTTGAGTTACTATTATATAGGCTTCAATTTTTCAAAGAATTAAGACCAGGAGAAAGTAAACTTAACGCTACGTAATTAAACATAGTTTAGTCTCTGATTCAAAAACTACCTTGAGCCACATAGTTGGATGGAAAATAGTGAGTTTTCCCCTTAGAGCCAGACTTGGATTGGAGTCTCATTCTGCTGTGTATTAACTTAATGGTAAGTTACTTAACGTCTTTGAGTTTCAGTTCCCCAGCTGTAAACTGGAGATAGTATCTAGCTGCCTCACAGGGTTGCGGTTTGTATTAAAATGAGATCTTATATTTCAGGTGCTCCGTCATTCACTCCTCTCTCTCAGCATGCCTTAGATTTCTCCTGAAACACAGCTCTTAAAGTACAGGACAGGTTCTATTTCTGGATGTTTGGATGCTTGTTAAAGTTTGTCTTTTTAAACCTACTATAATGAGTATTTTATTGAATAAAAAAATTTGACTACTTTTCACATTTGGATATTAGCATTATTCATATTTCACACACAAAAAGACTTTCTCTTCAAAAGCAAATTTTGATTCTAGGAAATGGGAAGAGTGGAGCAGGTTGTAAATGGTGATGTCACTTGTTTGGAATGAGTCTGAATAATATCAGAGAATTTTAGTTTTGAAACTTCCAGCTTTGAGGATGAAGTAGAAGGCTGTCCTCTCTCCGCCCATGCCCTCCTCAGAGCCTGGCCCCACGCGTCCGCCCCCTTCTATGGGTTTAGCTCCCTTCCCTCAGGGTGAGCGGGGCTGGTCTCTTTCGCCCTGACCATTGGCCCGCCTCCCTCTGGCCGCTGGTACTGACAGCTCCTCTCACCTGGACTATTTGAAGGACCGGGCTGTATCAGTGGTCTTCACACCTCTTCCTTGTGTATCTCTAAACTAATTTTGAAAAACTATGTACCCCCTCTCACTTTTCATTGTAAGTTCAAGGAGTTTCAAAGATCTAATTTTTGGTATATTGTGTAGAACTGTTATAGTTGGTATTCCTTTTTTTTTTTTAATGTTTGTCTTATAAGTGTTTTAACATTTATTACGCAATATTTAAATTTATATTACATTTGCAAACTGATTAAAAAAGAAATTTCAGACATCATACATTTTAAACACAGTCTTTCGAGATAGGTTAAACACTGCTTCCCCGGTCAAATCCGTTGACCCCACTTGTTTTCCCATCAGCCTGGTCACACTGTACCCATTCCCCCAGATGGTTGAGTTCAGTTCCGGGGGAATTTCAGCAGTCTGTAAGCGTGGAGCCAGTGCTTTCCTTTGCAAAATTTCCGTTTGCCAGTGTTATTTCTTTCTTGTTAGCATTCCAGATTCGCTCCTAAACTGGCTTGCCTTTGGGTCCTGAGCCCTTTCTCTACGTTCTGTTTAGGAGCGTGGAGCTGCTGGGGGGTGGGGGGCAGGAAAGGCCCGAGACCTGACGTCTTGAGCCTGGGGCCAAATCTAGCCTCTACTGCTTGCTCATCGTGCAGACAGGAGCAGGTCACACGGCTGCCATTTGCTGAGCACCATCTGTGTGCGTGATGCTTCAGGCCCGCTTCAGGACAACCCTTTGTCCTGCTACAGATGGACAAACAGAGAGCAGAGACATATTATGCACTCATGGCTCACAGGCAGTGGAGCTGGGATGCAAAGGCTGTGTCTGTCTCTGAATCCGGGTGTTTCCGATGGTTTTCTTTGGGGTAAGAGGTTCTGCAGGGGGAGGTGGATGAGGGCTGGAGGCTGCACAGTCAGGGTGGCTATGGGCCCCCAATCCTTCCTCTGAGAACAATTTACTGTCATCTGTTTGATAATTAAAATTTTATTGGGAAAAGGTTTGAAGCTTAAAAGTCATTGGGAAATAATTATATCTTTACTCCATTATGACTTTCTAAGTTATTTAAGCTCCTGGAGAATCTTTGTCTGCTGTAAACTCAGGATACTGATAGTAACAATCCTTACAGAATTGTAAGAAAGATTAAATGAAGTAAAACTAGCAAACCATCTTGTATAGGATGGTTAGTTCTGTAACAGTTAGTTCTCTTCCCCCTTATCATAAAAAGGCTTTGCATCTAGGTATGGCTCACCTGTGCCCAGGGCACAACTGAACCATTTATTTGGATATTTTCACATTATTTACAAAAATGGCTAATTAATTCAACAAGTACTTGTTTAGAACCAACTGTGTGCCTAGAAAAGTGTTGGGTCTGTGGCCAGGCATGCCTGGTGGAGGGGGGGTCGGCAGCCAGGTGGCACGGAGGCTGTGAGCGGTGTCTCCGCCTGCCCCACCCCACCCTGAAGAGAGCTTGATGTCTGAAGAGCCTCCATCGGGCATTCTTGTCTTTGGCTGTTTTCAAAATTTCTCACTAAAATTCAAAGCCGTCAAGAGAGGCAACTTCTCAGTTTTTGTGAGTTTGTTCCTTAGGAGGAGTGACTATAGAGAAACCCAGGGCAGATGTGGAAGAAGGCCTGAGAGGAAGGAGAGGGAGCAGCTGTAAGGTCAACACTGATTTCCTTCCTGACTCAGCCAGAGTGGGCCTGCACCAGCTGTCCCAGGTCTCCGGCCTACTTGGCCTGTTCTTTTAAAATACACCTAATGGCATCTAAATACTATTAGCAACTTGATACTTACCATCACTGCCACCATCATTCCTTTAAAAAAAACATGAATAAACTCTGCTTTAACATTTGGAAATTTACATTGTTCTTTTTCCTCCTTTAATTCTTACTTTCATTTACTTTTCTCATAGAATTTTACTCTAATGATGATAAGTTTTTTGCTTGAAAATCTTTTATGGATTACACTGTCATTTATCTGCAGCAAAAATATGCATTTAAATTGAACTTTAGAAGATGGTGAAAATTTCCTTTGTTAAGTCTCTAAATGTTAACATTTATCGATTGAGTTATAGTTACTAGCACACAGTTGAACAAAGCAAAATATATCACGAATTTAAGTAAACATATTTTAAAAGTTGGAAATGCATCTCTTAATGTGATGATAGAACTGTTCTTTTAAAATTAGTTTATATGTCCATGGATGATAATTATTGCTAGAATGAAGCTAGGTTTAGAATCAATTCTGGTCTTTTTAAAAAAAAATAGATATAAGAGCTGAGAAATTTTATTCACATAAGCAGACGGGAAGGAATTTTGTTATAGTCACATCACTCAGTTCATTGAACTCCTGGGTTATATGCTCAAAATCACATACTGGTCTATCATCAGGAGATTTTAAATGATTTACCAACTGACAACTTAATAAGGTCTTCTGTCAATTTTGTTAAAAGCAGAGAGTTGGAAACCATCAAGTATACCAAAAAGTGTTTTTCTGAAATTCATCAAATGACTGTTCTTATACATGTTTAGTCTTTTACTTAGAAGTATTGGGTTGGCCAAAAAGTTCATTTGGATGTTTCCATAACTTCTTGGGGAAAAGCCCGAACAAACTTTCTGGCCAGCCCAATACCTTGTTTAATTGGATATATTTAGAAATGGTTGAGAAAATTGAAATATTTTTAATTTCAGTGTACTTTCACCAATAAAGGATTTCATCTTAAAAATTGTATCAGATCACATGTTTAAAAAATATTTTTCTGGAGCCTTGGAGCCACAGATTTAGCTTGTTCAATTTATGGAAAATGTCTACCACATTGCCTAATTGCCATGGCAGTTGCTCCATAGTAAACCATCTAAGTCAGGCTTATTTTCTGTCAGAAGACATTTACTTGGTTTTTGAATTTAATAAACATGATATACATCCCCATGGCAACCAGCTGTTTAAAATTCTAATTCTAAAATGGTTGGCTGGCCAGATTGGGCCTGGAACCCAGCTTGGTGTGAGCTGCCTGGGGAAATAAGCCACTGGGATTTAGTATCTTTTCTGATGCTCTCTTTGCTGTATCAAGACTCTGCCTTAGGGAAAAGCATCCCCCTGGTTGGAGGATGAAGGAAGCACAATTTCTAAGTAAAAAGTATTCCTACTGAGGTCCAAATACCCTATTTCTCATCCATGACCATTATTTCCAGTGCCTAAAAGGCCGTTATTTCCAGTGCCTAAAATGCCATTATTTCTAATGCCATGGCCTTATAGGAAACTTGTATAAGACAGGGAAGACCCAAAGCCCCGTCTCTGGTTTATGATGCCTTGACTGGGGATACCAGTATTTCAGACCCTCTCTTTGGTGCCCTAGGATATCTTTCCATACTGTGGGAAACGCACCATAGGTGCTGGGTGAAAGGCATCTTTGTAGAGCGAGCAGAGGGCAGCTGTGAAGAAGGGATGTGAGAAAGGAGAACCGCACAACTCCTCAGCTACAAGCATGTTTTCAGGCAGGTGAGTTTTAGGGAAAAGTACCCGTGGAAGTTGAACTTCTGCAAATAGATTCTTTCACAAACTGTTCATCCGTGTCCCCTGGAAAGTCTTTGTGTTTTAAAGGCTTCAGTAATCAGCTTTCGTTATTACAGAGTTCAATTTTCATTTTAATGCGCCCCTCAGGCCACATTCATGGGCATTCTCGTCCTTGTATTCTCTTGGCTTCTAAGACACCCCCTGCTTCGAGTTATAGTCTTATCCCTCTGAGAAAAAAACAAAACTGTACCATAAATATTGATATTCCCCACAGTTTTATCCTTGGCCCATTTTTCCACCTCACACTAATGTTCTTGTGCCAAGTGTTTTCAGTTTAATTACTTGTAAATCAGTGATTTCTGACTTGATGCAAATCACTTGCTTAAAGAGAAGTAACCTCTCCTTGTTCACAGAACCAAAGTACTCGAGTGTCTGAGGAAAGGCTTCCAAAGAAAGAGGACATTGAGGGACAGAAACCAGGGGAAGAAGAACAAGGTTATAGTGCCAGGTCGTTTTTTTCTTTCTATGGAGACGTCAAGGCAGAAAACATGGGATTGTGTCAGTAAATAGTTCTTTTAGATTATCTGAAGGTAAAAGGAAAGCCAAATTTAGGAGATTTTTAAAGGTTTGCTATGTCGCTTTTAAAAATTTTTAAAACCTTTTATGGAAAATATTTCAAATTTACAAAGTTGCAAAAATAAAATAGTATAAGAACACCTATAAACCTTTTTTCCAGATTCACCTGTTGTTAACATTTTACCACATTTGCTTTAGCATCTGTGACCTTTCCCTTTATATCTGAATAAAATTATGTGTATACACACATAATTTATATATCTCTAGGTGTATAATATATGTACATATACACACAGTTTATATATCTATAGAGAAATAAAGTACATAGACACATGTATCTTTATAGACATAGATTGATACATTGCTCTGTCATCCATATTTTAATTTTGTCAGTTGATCTAAAATATTCTCTCTAGCAGTTTTTTCCTTCCTGTAGAGAATCTAGTCTAGGTCAGGTGGTACATTAAGTTCTTTTCAGTCTTTTAATCTGAAATATTTCTATAGTCTTATGCGTTGTGTAATATTTTTCTAAGATACATCCCCCTCCCCTTTAACGGGCTGTTCCTCATTTTGTGTTTGTGTGATGTTTCCTCATGACTAGATTGAGGTTATGCATTCTTGACTAGAACACTGTATAGGTGATGCATGTCCCTCTTAAAGAGTATCACATCTGGTAGCACATGGTGTCCATTTGTCCCTCACTGATGATGTTAATTTTGATCACCCTGTCAGGATTTCTCTTTGTATACTGTGTTTTTTCTTCCCTTGCAATTAATATGTAATCTTTAGGGAGATTTTAAGACACTTTAAGACACTTTAAGACAATACAAATACCCTGTTCCCCATAGTTTAGCATCAGTTGATGACTCTTACATGATCTGAACTTCACCTTGACGCTTGCAAAATGATGGCTAATTCCAGTACCCCATCCACATTTACCAGTGGGCCCTGGCATGCTACTCTAAGATAAAGAGCTCTCCCCACCTCCCATTGGTTTGTCTGTTTATTATCAATATAAACTCATGAACTTTTTTTTCAGTGGTTTATGATTAATCACTTAACTATATTGTTCCTTCAATTGTCCCAGATGTGGCGGCTAGGAGCCCCTCCAGCCTGACTCCTGGGTCCTTGTGACCTGCTATCATGTGTTTTTGTTCTTCCTTACTGTCTAGTGTAACAGGATAGTGCAGGTTCATCTTGTACCTGCTCTGCCCAGTCCTGGAATTAGCCATTTCTCTGAGGAGCCTTTTAGTGGGGAGTGTATTAGAAATCAAGATCTGGGTGCAAAGTTGGCTCATTGTTATTGAGATGTCTTGGCTTCTTGGCCTTTTCAGTGGACAGAGCTAGAAAATATATGTCTGTATTATGGGTGTGTGTGCGGGTACATATACACACGTACCTATGTAACTTGGATATAGGTATGCACATAAGCATAGGTTTACATTTCTAAACATGATTTTAAAGTCTTTTTCATTTTGTAATATAATGAAGCAAGGAATGCTTTACCTATGCAGTTATATTTTTGATGTTCAGGCAGTTTTATAAGTGTTGTGCCCATTTTATAAAAAGAGCTGGTGAAGTAAAGAGTAATTGCATTTGTTATATATATGCAAATACCCTCTGGCCCTTCCATAGTTTTTAATTACTAACTTCATATTACCAATGTGAATGTATTTCACAGTTAGGATTTAGGTTCTTGATATATTGATAGTTCCAAGTATAGTTTTTTTGTATAATTTATACAATTGTCCCTCTGTACTTGATGATAGGAAAGAATAGTACTGAATAAGTTTGTCTGTTATGTTACATATATGTGAGCTTGTATGGATATATATGTATGTGTATATGTATAGATATGGAATTATTAGTTTTCTTTCATAAGATATACTTATTTTTAAATAGTTGCAAAGAAGCAGAGTTTGAATAATGCCACATGAGAATCTTGTGATTCTTCACTACAGAAGTTTGTAATTTAAAGATTTGTGATGAAGAAATATCCCACAGGACAGTGGCATAGCTTCCAGGTTATTAGATCATGGGATCCGTAGAGGGCATCAAAGTTAACCTCCTAACTAAAGTTCTGTGCCCTGCACGACCTGTGGTGAGCCAGCCCCTGGCGGGTGTCTGAAGAGGAGATGTTCATCTCATGAGAGATCCGTGTGGAAGCCCTGCCACCTCAACCTGCAACACTGATTTCTTGCTAAGCTGTGATGAGTCATTGGCTAGAGCTAAGGGTTCAATATTGGTGGAGGGAAAGAAGTAGAGTTTAAGGTTATTATGTATTAGCTGAGCTTCTAATGTGAACCATTTTCTCTTTAAAACAGTGGTAAATGATGACTTCTGACGTTAACTGTTTCTTTGGTTGGTGTATAATGTGCTAATTAACCAATACACTGTTGCACTTTCTTGCAGTTTTGTTTGGCTATGCCACGACAGTCATCCCCAGGGTGTATACATACTATGTTTCAACTGCATTATTTGCCATTTTTGGCATTAGAATGCTTCGGGAAGGCTTAAAGATGAGTCCAGATGAAGGTCAAGAGGAACTGGAAGAAGTTCAAGCAGAATTAAAGAAAAAAGATGAAGAAGTAAGTCAAAGCACTGTTAAACATCTGGACCAAAAAGGCACTCAACCATTAAGAGTAAACACTATCCAGAGGTTTTCCAATAGTCATCCATATCTGTGATATGTGTGGGCTACACAGAAAACAGCTTATTTTGTTTAGTTTCCGTTCTTACATCTGGCTTTGATAGGACTGGGTAAGTGTGAATGCGGTAGAGAAAGGACTCGGGGATGAATACTGAACACCTGTAATCAAGTTCCTTAATTAGATTGACTATAAGCTCCTGAAAAACAGGAACTGTAGTTTATAATTTTACCTGTTTCTTTCCATAGCATCTAGGATAACGAGTGATCAGTAAATATTGTTTGATTTATTTCATTGGGAAGAAAGGGAAAAATTGAGAATATAGCATTTGTTGCTATGTGAGACCAGTGGTTCAAAAGAGAAGTTTGGGGTCACATAACTTTAGTTTCTCGGAGCATATTCCCATGGAATTTAAACACTGTTTAAAAGAAATATTAAGTAATTTTGTGCTCTATCGACTTGGTTCCTAGAATTAATGTCTTTTTTTTTTTTTTTGAAATTTAGTTTCAACGAACCAAACTCTTAAATGGACCAGGAGATGTTGAAACGGGTACAAGCACAACAATACCTCAGAAAAAGTGGCTGCATTTTATTTCACCCATCTTTGTTCAGGCTCTTACGTTAACATTCTTAGCAGAATGGGGTGATCGCTCTCAACTAACTACAATTGTTTTGGCAGCTAGAGAGGTGAGTGGTACTTGGAGACTGCTTCTGTATTAAAACTAAGCATAACGAATGGTACCTTGCTCCAGAGGTCATGGGACAGAGTCAGGGTGGGTCAAGGGAGGACTTCATATGCTGGACTGTTTTAGACCTAATAACGCGGCTGCTCTTGAAAACTGACCTTCTCCCAGTTTCTACAGTCGGTCAGATTACTCTTTTGACTCCTCTTCCCTTCAGTTTTGCCAATATGATGGTGTGGCAGTTGTTTTGGCTTAGTTTTTTCTTTTCTCAGAAACTTCACTTTACGTTGAGAACATAAAATAAATTGGTATATTATTATTGAAGGCCAATTTGGCAATAAATACCTAATGCCTTAAAAGTAGATATCTTTGGCTTCTTCTGTTCCTTGTGCTAAAAAACTAATTTGAGTGTTGCAGAGGTTACTTAGAAAACTTGTTAAGTCTTAGCCCCAGGTTACTCAGTCCTAGAATGTTAAGCCAGAAGAGACTTCAGATGATCTTGTTCTAGCCTTTGCTCTACAGATAAGATCCTGAGGCTCAGAGAGGCTGGGTGACTTGTCCGAGGGCATAAGCTAGTTGGTAGCCGGGACAAGGACTAGAGCCGAGGCTGTCTGCCTTCTAGGCTTTTCTGCTGTATCTTGTTCATAGTTGTCAGATGCCACTCTGTAAAAGATAACTGTTTGTTGAGAAAATGTTTAACCCTCATTCCTTTTGAGGGGACTGAAGTTTTACATGCGGTGTCTGTTATTGTTCACACTGATTGAGGTCTACTGAAGAGATGGTTGTGGGATGGAAGGCTGCTGCTGCTTTTCAGCTCTTCTTGATCTTAACTAATGCTATTTCTTATATTTCTATATCTATGAAACTACATTGTTTTTAATCAGATGGTAAGATTATTAGATAGCAAACTTGCTTTTAATTTATTTTTAACTCCTGGGAAATATCTACCATAAAAGAACAAGTTCCTCAACATAGGCTGCAGTTCAAAATATAAAACAAGAGTTGAGGGGCTTCCCTGGTGGCGCAGTGGTTGAGAATCTGCCTGCCAATGCAGGGGACACGGGTTCGAGCCCTGGTCTGGGAAGATCCCACATGCCGCGGAGCAAATAGGCCCGTGAGCCACAATTACTGAGCCTGCGCGTCTGGAGCCTGTGCTCCGCAACAAGAGAGGCCGCGATAGTGAGAGGCCCGCGCACCGCGATGAAGAGTGGCCCCCACTTGCCGCAATTAGAGAAAGCCCTCGCGCAGAAATGAAGACCCAACACAGCCATAAATAAATAAATAAATAAAATAAAAAAAAAAAAAAAACAAGAGTTGAAAGCCAGGGTGAAGATAGTTGAGGATGGGCTGTTTTGTCACAGAAGCCTCAAAAATGCGGACAAAAAGGAACTCGATTTTTCATTTGAGTCCCGTATTTAAAAATAAGCTTTCTTTTAAAATGTCATTTTAATGGCTTTGACCTATATTCTTCTTGGTCCCCAGCCTTTTTTATTGGCATTCAGATTGTCAGAATTGGGACTTGAAAGCAAGTGATCATTCTGTGGCGGGGCGGTTGGTTCTGCCGTGTGAGCTGTTGTGACGGCAGAATCATTGCATTTTTCTTAATACTGTCGTCTAAACGGCACAGAGCAACCTGGGACAGGCTCGAGACTCCCTGAGCCCCTGGGGTCCGCTCCCTGCCAGCAGTGCGGCCCCTGCGGCCTGGGGTTGAGTGTCTGGCCACGCGAGCACATCACTGCAGCATCTACTTCCAGGGTGGCTCTGGGCTGAAACAAAGTGATGCACGTAGGGTCCCCACCATGGGGAGCACTCAGCGTTAGCCACCTTCCACGCTGCAGCACCACAGGCACATGGAATAATGGGCTCTTCACGAGCACAGATGCAGTTGTCTATCTTTGTTACTTTAATCTTCCTAATTTTTTTTGGTAACATTTTTGTATAACCCATGCAGTAGTCTAGTCCAGTCCATTTTAGTCTGAACTTCATTTCTGCTCCCAGTAGAATTCAGTGTTCTCACTTTGGATTTCACAGAATCCTAGTATCCTTTGAGATGTTAATGGGTACTAAGCAAAAAAAAAAAAAAAAAAAAAAAAACAATTGAGGAAAAAGTTTCCAGGGTCAAATAAATTTGGCAAATAATATATCCTGTTTTTTTTGTTTTGAAGATGGAGTATACAAAATACCAAAGACTGAAAAATCCTGTATTCAAGGAACCATTTAATTTTATTTAAATCCAGTGATTTTTCAAGTGTCACTTTCAAATAGAATGAAACCATCTTCTGGGATATTAGTTTCAGAGGTTATAATAGCATTTAGGAAACGTGGTCCCACTCTTCCATTCCCCACAGACAGTGTTTCCAGCTCTCTCCATTTCCCCAGTCCACACACACACTGCCCACCCCAGCAAACAGGCCTTCCTGCCACTTCACAGAGGAAAGCAGAAGTCATTGTTTCTTCATTGCCACGCATCACAGTGGGTCCTTTCCCGCCTGTATTCTGGATTCCAGCCCCCCGTGCTCCCACTTACAGGTTAAATCTTTGCCTTTCTTCCAGCCCAATTTTGTGAGCATATGCACAAGTTTTTCTCATCTAAAAAAAGTTTTACCCCTTCCTCAGTTCTGCTTCTCTTCCAAATATAAGCCTCTTCCTCCCCCACTTCCCTCAGTTTTAGAGGGCTTGGCTGTGATGGGAACAGGAGTTGGCTCTACTTCCTTGCTTACTAAACCCACTGGGCTCTAGTTTCTGACTCACCGGTTGATTTGGTGCTTTAAGTTCACTGCAGCCACCGGTGGGGCCTGCCGTGGTCATCTTGGGAGGCTAATTGCTTGGCCACCTGTTCAGTCTCCCTTGGGCTCCTCTTCCCCTGTCAGCTCTTCAGTGTTGCTTTCCTCGTGATCGTATCGTCAGCACTTTCCTACATCCTCTCCTGGGGTTATTATATTCAGTCCCATCACTTCTTCTCCATTGAACTCAACTGACTCCTGAACTTCTCTACTTTTAACTCCTGTTGGCAGTCACAAACCCTTTCTCCCTTGCTTCCTCTACCTTTTTAATCACATTGGTATTGCCATAATTCATCCAGAGAATTATGGGTGAGGAACTCAAGTGTCAGGCCTGATTTTTTTCACTCCTGTCATTCACTTATCACTAAGGTATATCAAGTAGTGCCTCAGTTTCTCTCGAATCCATCTGCTTTTCTCTGCCTAGTCTCCCACGCCAATCCAGGCCAGCATTGTCTCTTCCCAGGGCTATTGCAGTAGCCTCTCAATTGATCACTTTGCCTTCAGTCTTCTTCCCCTCCAGTTCACTCTCTAGACTTGACTTTTAAAGCATAACCTGTCTGTCACTCCCCAGATAAAAACCGGTGTCTTAAAAAGTCTAAACTCCAAGCTTATACGGGTCCTTCATGACCCAGCCCCCTCCTACCTTGATGGGCCTCCTCCCCTTGTGACTCATTGGTTCTCTCTAGAAATGCTCAAGTGCTCCGCAGCTGTCTCTTGCTGCTGGCCTGCTGCCAGGTCAGGTGCTCCCGCTTGGTTCTTCAGGGCTGTCTTTTCTGGAAAACTTTCACTGGTCTTCCCAATCTGAGTGCCTCCACTTTGCTTTGGTGGCAGGTGTTTACTGAATGCATACTGTGTGCTGACACTGAGCTAAAGCACTGGGACACAGTGGAGACTGAGAGGCAGGGCCTCTGTTCTTGGGAAGCACAGTCAGACTACACTCTTAACGTAGTTTCTAGACAGTATCAAATACCGCCTGAGGGAAGAGGTGTCTAGGGTAGGTCTCCTAGAGCTAAATAGTGCCTGTGAAGTAAGTTCAACAACTGCTGAAAGGTTGAATTAGGTTCCTTTGATCTTACACATTGGTTTGAGTTTATTCTCCTTTTATCTCTAGTCCTAGGTATAATTGGAACATATTCCTTCAAGCAGCCGTAACACTTTTCATAAATTATACAGCTGAATTCATAGAATTGTTTTATGCTTTTTTTGTTGTTGTTACTGACGTCTGTTTTCATTGTTTGATAGTTATCTTCCTCAGGTAGCAGTTTCAGCCTTGGTTTTAAATGAGTGGTGTGTTTGCAGGACCCCTGTGGCGTGGCGGTGGGTGGCACAGCGGGACACGGCCTCTGCACCGGACTGGCAGTAATCGGAGGGAGAATGATAGCACAGAAAATCTCCGTCAGAACCGGTGAGCCTCTTTTTTTTTTTTTTTTTTTTTTTTTTATTTTTTAAATTAGAAAGAAAATACCATTTATTTTAACTTTTAGAATCACTGAGTTTAGAAAAGAGAATGTGTTTCTTCTGAAGTAGACTTGGTCTTTGCTACGATCATCTCTTAGAGGTCCAACGTACTGGCTCTGCTGTGGCAAACATGGACTGTTTTTCACGTGGAGGTGTTAGTAAAATACAGAACAATCTCAAAGCATTACTGGATTCATAGTAGCTTTTTGTCAACATATTTAAGTCAGTGAAACAACGCTGTGGAAATACGAGAACTTGTTAGCTTTGAAAATGTGTCTTTGGGATTGGGAATCATAGATGGAGACCATATTTACTGATTCAGCTGAAAATTTCCTACGTAGCTGATAGATCTTAAAGATGGAATAAAAAAAATAGCCTCTGCTAGTCAGAAGTTGTTGAAAATTCTTTTATATAATTGGGTTTTAAGATGAGTTATAGTTCTATTGTTGCTTGTCAGCACTGTTTCAATTTAATAATTCTGTTATTAAAAGTGCTGGAAAATAAACTGATTCTTAACTGTTCAGAGTCAGGCATGTTAAGTATTTTGCTGTGGAAATGAGGTTGAAGTGTTTCTAATTTGTTCAAAAGTATTCCTGATTTGTTTATAATGTTAGTTTACTAGATTAGAAGAATAATAGGCAACATCAGGGCTTATTTAGAGGAATTTTGCCTTAAACTTTTTTCTGTTCTCTTACAGTGACAATCATAGGAGGCATCGTATTTTTGGCGTTTGCATTTTCTGCACTATTTATAAGTCCTGATTCTGGTTTTTAACATGATACTGTTCATTTATATTTAGTCTAAGATAGATAGGTGAACTATGTACATAGTGTATATTATAACTAAAAGTGATGGAAAATACTGTATTTTGTAGCATTGATTTGTGAGTTTGACCCATTTAATGAAGTATTATGTCCAAGAGAAATAATCACCGATTCTATTTGCAAAATGGATTTTTTTTTTTTAAAAACTGATATCTAAGTGTGGATTTTTTCTTTTCTCCAGCATAATTTTGTTAACATGGTCTCCTTTTCTTGGCCGGGGGCAAGGTGAGGGTAGTATATAGACAGCCATTGTTCAGCAGGGGGTCTGCCACTTGATTCTCTTTCAGCACTGACCCCTTTGTAAGGCATATGAGTTTTGTCCTGAATAACTGAGGTGTTTTATGATGTTTGTTTGTTTACCTTAAAATTTTTCCTGGGGGAAAGAATGAATTAATTTCTATCATCTATCTTTTAAAACACTTTCCTGAGCCAGTAAGCAGTGGTTTATCAGAATAATCAGAAGTCTTTTCAAAATTAGGTTTTTGTGGGGTGTTTTTGTTCGTGTGTTTTTTTTTTTAAGAGCAAGAGAAATGTATTACTGTTAATAACATGACAAGAATTGTCTGCCAGGTCCATTCTTCCTCTTTTTTTCAATTGGGTAGGAAACCCAATATAATAACAGTCAATATTTGACCATGTGGAATTACCAAATTAAAAGAGAATACTGTGAGTGTATTCATATTTTTTCTATATTGAATAAACAATGTAACAAAGAGATACAACATAAATAAAAGTGATATGACCAGTGCTTGTTTTTCCATGTGTTATGCAAGTTCATAACTAATTTATCAACTCATTAACATTTATAGACCAGTTTCTAAAGTTGTTGATATAAAAAACAGTAGCCAAGCATTGTTCTAAAGCACTGTCTTAACCTTCACACAGTTTTGTGAGGGAGTAGCTACTAATAAAAAGTTAAAAAAAAAAAAAAAGGGTTAACTAACTCATCCAGGGTTACATGGTAGAGCAGGGAGTCAAGCCAGACAGTTTCCTTCTAGAGACCATAATCACTGATTATGGTGAAGGCCACCTCATGTTATCATAGCAACTTCAGTAATCACTGTCATTTAACTAAGTCTCTTCTAACTTGAGTACTAACTGTTCCGTCCAAGCAGCATAACTGTTTTCTCCTAGCCTCATATGCTCTATTACCATATGCAAATAACACTGCCATCAGAAGCCTCTAGAGACCTGAAGGGACAGTTCTGTAGAAACTCCCACATATTCCTTGTGTGAAGTAATAGCAGACCCAGAGCAAGTCAGGTTTACTGAGCTACTACAAAGTTCACAATGTACAGTCATTTGTAACTTGAACAGACTGTGAAATAATCTAGTTAATCACCCAGCATTCTCAATACAGCAGTCATTCTGCAGTAGTAACCATTATTGTGAGGAGATCTAGAAGTGTCAGTTAAAAAGCAGCAGTTCACATATTTCTGAAAAAGTCGTTTTTAGAAACTTTTAAGGAGTTCTCTACCATGAAAAGTGTGTGTTACAGGGTAAAAAAAACACAATGTCCATGAGTTAAGATAAAGCACTTCAAAGAAATCTCAGGTTAAATCCCGAAACTACACCAGAATTCTCTGTAGTTAAATACCCCTAATACTGCCTTAGATTATTACAAACAGAATAAGTGAGGAATTGCATTATTTCTTTTCCAAGAATAGAAAGGATAATTCCTTGTTAGAAAGTAGCTGGTACCATCATAGCACAGACCTGGAAGTGCAGGCAGCCTGGTCCCAGCACCAGCGTAACGGCGAATAACAGCGAAGCTTTCTGAGGCACCACAATCTTGTAACAGGACACAACTACTCAGAGAATCTGGCAGCTCGGACCTTAGCTACAAGGTAAAAATTGCTAATGCAGTTACACTCCATTGCTGAATAAAAGAGAGGAAAATGTCATTGGTAGTGCTTTTAAAATATTTAATATTCTTTAAAATCCAAAATAATGTGATTCTTACAAGTTATGTGCCACATAAAGCAGGTGTTATTTCTTTGAGAAATGCAGGTGATACTGGAAAACATAGCACTGAGGTATTTTTTATTTTTAAAACTGAATAAGGAAACAAAGTCTGAATCTAATTTTACATTTATAAAAAAAAAAACTCAATGCTACTGCTTGGCTCTTTTGCTATAATTTTAGGTTCTGAATACATTACAAGAGTATGGGAAAGAGCATTATAATAGTACATATAGTTTTTAAAAACTGTGCACATCATAACCTGGAAAAATGATCATACAGCAAGAGGCCTGAGTGGAGGTAGGCTAATAACACTTTACCTGTTCTCAAAGGACAGCTTTGAGAAACAAGTGTAACCAATTGTAAAACCAAATTAAAATGGCAATATTAAATAAGTAACAAAATGATCCACATTTTATATAAGATTGAATTTCCAAACATAGCTCATGAAAATCAGCAGAGAACCTATTATAGCACCGTTGAAACCATTCATTATCCCATTGTGCTTCTGTGTAATTTAGGATTTGGTCTGAAGATATTACTTGGAAAATGTCAGTCTTGTTTTTGTAAATCAATCTGGATTTCAATGAATGAAATGTTTGCTTTAGGAAAAAAAAGGTATTCTTAGCCATTTATAGCTCCACCCTTTCAGAAGGAATGACAGGCTATATCTAATTTTAATTTAAAACCAAGAACCAAGCAGTAAGGACACATCAATGTCAAGAGTAGTACACTAAGAACCACACAGAACATTAGAAAGAATTTGGTGTGTGTTTTTACAATTACCAACTGATGTTAAATTAACAATTAAAAATTTACAGAGATAAAACTTTCTTTTTTTTTTGCACTAACTGGTTTCAATACAGCACTGAATTTAACTCGTCTTTGGGCTTCAGTCTTTACATAGAATGAATGTGCAAGTGCCATACTGAGCACCTTCCCCAACTTACACCATGATAAAACAGATTTCACAGTAATTCTAGGATGATCTAAATTACAGCTGTTCTGGCTGACATCTATAAAGGAAAAGGACATTTCCTGGCCAAATTCTTTTTCTTTCTGCTTGATGGTGATTGTCCGGTTACATAATACATCAATCTGAAGATAACGGACCTTTCCTAACATTTTAACTCTTTAGTATTGGTACAACCATTGCCAGCAGTGAATCTGTACCAGTATAGGCCAACTCAAAATACACATCATAAAACATCTGAATGTAGTTTTTAAAGCAATGTCACCGTTTGTTTCCTCAGAAACTAAAAAGCATACATTTAAAAACATCATATCTCCAATTTAACCCTTAGAGTCAAGAAACATTTTTTATATCATTAAATCCAACTTGTGGTTGACCTCCTTTAATTACCATTCTCTAAGGGATCCCAAAAGCTAGAGTGTGCTCTGGACCTGGCCTGTGGGACTCAAGAACTACTCTGGGAGCCCTAAGGTGGAGAATTCTGTTCCAATGCAGACCAGCAAGAAGTATCCTCAAATTTCTAGGCCTCAAATGCTCAAACACTGCTTTATTGGACAATGCTGTGTATGGAGGTTTGGTGTGGCTTTGTTTTTAAAGGACCAAGCAACATTACACTATATAAACACAGCAAATATTTTTTGTAGAAGAGTTTTGCAGTGTTCCACCTATATTTAAGGACTTTAGATGGATTTTAATATGGATATGATAGTGACGGCCATTAGAAGATGCTGACTGCTTTAATAACATTTTCCCAAATGGGCAAAACAGGCAACGCGTGTTTTGGGTTCTGTCATACTGGCGTTTGGCTGTGTTGGGGAAGTTATCATATTAAAAGTGCCCATAAAATAGAAAAGGCAGCAAGTGAAACTAGAAAAAAGTTGGAGCTATATGAAGCAGATTTGAAAGGAGTTACCTTTACTGTTTCTTATCTAAGTTGAGAACAGCAGGGAAGCACAGGGGCATCTGGACTGGGGCTCCACTGCTGTCCTGAAGTGGAACAGGTTCCGATCGCCATGAAGAGGCGTCGCGAGGGCTAAGGACTGCACCCCAGATGGGAAGAGCCAGTCCTCCACATAGAAGATTACAAGGCAAAACAAAACAAACCACAATTAAATAACGCTGTGAAATCACTCTGATGAGAAAACAGAACACAAAGATATTTAAAAATATAAATAAATACATTTAGCCATTTTTATTCAAGAAACCCAGAGAACTGCTTTCAAAGCAATTGCTTCTTTAAAAACCACTTTCTAAATTCTCCCATAAATACTATTTTGATTGTCACTTAATGCAGCACCTCAGTATTTGCTGGTGGTGGTGGTGATGGACTTTCACTTAATACCTCTTCATAAACTATTTCACTAAAGAACGTTTCCCTAGGAAAACTCAGGCAGCTTACAAAATATTGTTAAATACTCAAAAACAGAACCTGCAAAGTATTATTTTATTTAACAAAAACAAGGAATGTAGTGTTAAATTATGACATGGGGAAAAAGTATGCAAAACAGTCACATGGAAAGTGTTTTAATTTTTAACATCCACGTTTGCTTAATTTCTTGTGAGCTGTTCAATACTGTTTCAAACATCCTGAATTAATAACTGTACCAACAAAATTCATCCCCAGTGTTTCCACAGGAGACATTAAAATATGACCAAATTATTATTTTTTTTCCTTTTCTTCAACCAAAGTAGTCTTTCTCAGTCCTTTTTGTGCAAAAATATTACAAGAGCAATTCAAATGGAAACACTGAAATGACATGCCAACATTTCAGAGCACATTTAAAACACCCAGAATAATTATTGAAATTACTGTATTCTAAAATATGACTACCAATCACTTTTAGGTTAGTTCTATACATCTATTCACACTGATGCAATTCTCCTAGACCTCTGAAAATAAACAGGCTCATTGGTCTCTTTTGGTGTCCACACAATAGGCAAGATAGGTTTACAATAGTGTCTAAATGGAGCTAGGCATCCACAGTCTCTCGACTCCACCACATTCAAAACAAAAGTCAAAGTTCATTTGGCTACCATGAAATCACTCCCATAAACCTACTATGGTTCACCGGATCTAAACATTTCTCAGAAATGTGTCATTTAAAAATTTCACCTAAGTGATGATTTGGGGATCCTTTAGAAATGGTAATATCTAAGATAATAAACTTTATCAAAATGAGTAATTGCAATAAAGTGCTTGTTACCTTTCAAAATGATGCTTTTAGACTGTGGTGTGTTGTCTGCGAAGTGTGTGCTATTCCTATATAAAGGATCCCCAGGCATGAGAGTTGGGTCTTCTCACCTGTCTCAGAAAGCAGCAGCACTATCTTTTGGTAGGCTGACAATAGGCACGTTACCCATGCGGATGAGGCTAAGCTAGAGCTATGGCCAAAGGGGAAGTAAATTAGAAAAGTGGGGAGGCATGTGAAGGGTTCCTATTATATTCATAGTTATATACAAATATATTAAATATGCTATAAAAATAGTCAACTCTTTTCCTTTGCAATTACTTCAGAAGCTCCTTTTAGAAGAATGCTCACCCACCCCAAACAAAAGACTCTTTTTCTCCAATCACTATAAAATGGCAAGTGCCTTTGTGCTGTTTCTTTTCCTCTGTTTAAAAATTCCAATCAGCTTATTCCTGGCTAGACTCACTCAGCAATAATAATATCCAGTGTTTATACCTTCCAGCACTGACTCCCGAGGGACTAAGAACAGGGTCACAGACATTGGAAAGGTTATAGACTTGAATGAGTTTTACACAAATGTTCGTCAACAAACTTTCCATTACCAGAGAAATATAGGAAAAGAAAACAAGTAGAAATGAGCAATACCAGAGCAAAATGCTATCTGCAGTCCACTTAAAAAAAAAAAATAGGCTACCTCAATGTCGTGGAGACATTTTAAAACACGCTGAGTAACTTCCAGTTTAAAATAATTTTCACCTGTCTGTGTAGAGCCGGCAAATAGAGTACTATTTTAAGGGGCCCCTTCCTAAGGCTTCTTGAACAAGGGTTCATCTCCCTTCAACAAGCAGTGCCCTTAACTAACTGCAAGCAGACCGCTTTAAGGCAATGACCAACAGCCCAAGCACTTCTGAAGAATTACAATAACACTTTCACGAATCTACACTGAGAATTCTACAACAAACTATTCAAAGTCACTGGCATCCTTTTATTACTAGTACATTCCTAAACCAGATTTACGTGACAAAGCAGAGCACAGGACTCAAATTACCCCCTCAACCTGGGACAGAGTTGGGAGACTGAACTGTAGTATTTACTCACATGCTACCCCTATCTTCCCCCATATTTGCTTTTCTGCCAATCTTTTCACTCAAAAAATGAAGTGCTTTTGAGTGTCTTGGTTCCGGTTTGACACCACTCGCGGCAGCAACTGTATTAATCCTTACAGCCCTCGCTGGTAGTTGTTGAAACAACAGTGCCCCACCCAGTGCCACAGCAGTCCAAAGAAGGTAACACCTAATGACTGCCACCCGGAATAAAGTGTTTTTTAAGAAAAACTGAGTATCTGTGAGTGTAAAGCAGAGGGAAGATAAGATTTTTAAGTAGTTGAAAGGTGTTCCTATTTGGTATTTTTTCATGACTTAGATTTGGATTTTGATTAACAACTTTGGCTACAGAAATGAATGAAGAACAGGCAACTGCTGAATCTTCATCAGAATGCTCCAGTCTCAATTCATGGAGGAGGGCACAGGGACTGCTTTGCAGCCCAAGTTGCGGGGAAGCAGGAGGAAAACAAAGTTAAAGGAGGAGCTGAGAGGCAGCTACTAGCTCTTCTGATGCAACACTTCATTCTGACAGCAAAAGACAAGCAGCCAGCTGCTCCTTTAAGTGTAGCAACCAATTCTAAGCAGGAAAAAAATGAGCTGTGAGGAACAGCAGGAACTATAAAGCAAGATCTTGTCTAATTTTCTTTCCCAAATATTTGTGAGGATGGAAAAATGCTTGAAGGGACTGGTGGAGGAGAATGTGCATAAACAGTCTACAGATTTACCCTGCGGCTTGTCTTACACTTTGCTTGTGTTAACCTAAGTACACAGTACTCACGGTTCACCATCTTTCTTTTTACATATGGGACTTAGAAAATAAACCTTAATATAACAGTTCATCATATCTTTTGTTTGCTAAATCTGTACCACTACATATTGCCAATAAATAAATGAGGCACAACTCAGATATATATGGAATGGCATGATAAGGTTAAGAAAGGCAATTTGAAAGGGGAAAAAAATACTGTTGCCATACTCTACAACATCAATGTTGTCCACGTGTACATATGCTCAAGTACACAGATATTCTGATATTTATTCTTGACATTCATGAGAAAGTCAGATGATCATTTAGCTGGAAGAGGAGCTCCTTGATATGTTAATTACTGATTGGCATCTAGTAACACTTCTTTTGTAGAAGGGTAGGTACCAAGTCTCTTTGGTTGTTTTCAACGTTAATTTTCTAGTTTATGTGTGGCCAGGCATGGTTTTCTACAGAAAGACAAAGTACACCCCTTAAGGATGATGGCAAAGCTGAGAACAGAAAAGTCTTAGGAACCGACTGAGAGTTCCCCTGACTCCTTTATCTAGCAATTCTGTACCAGATTATGTTCATTGCTGAAATCTTTTCTATTTAACAACCTCAATTCTGTTACACATTTTCTTTTAAGGTCAATTTTGATTTATTATAGCTTGCTGTCTTCCCTTTCCTCAGTAATAATTTTTGATATTCTAGTAAGACATTTTCCCATTAATTTTCCTTTGTCCTGTAGTTATAAATTTAATTATTAGTACCATAAAATCTATAAAATGCTTTTTTTTTTAATGTACGTAATTCTGGTTGGAACTTACTACCTTTAGAATGCATTAACAAATGAAATCTTACTTCATGTTTATGAAGCATGTGAGCTATAATATTCTAGTGCTGTAGTGAAGGCAAAGCCAATTCCTACCCCTTCTTTTTTCTTCACAGGATTTTAAGATCACATTGAGCAAATATTTACTGGTAATTCCTAAATGACTACATAGCTTTAAGGAAAATGATGATTTAGCAAAACAACTTTGTGATCACATCAGTAACTCTGATGTATCATTAGGATGTCATCTTTAATTTCGAAATTATTTGTACCTCTAAACCAAGAGACTCAAAGCAGTCTTCATTAGAAACTTAATGGCACTGACACCCACATGCTATTAAAAATGTACCAAGATTTCAAAACTGCTACTGAAACCAGACGATGAGTTCAAGATGGTGAGTTATCACCTGAATCAAAATCAAGGCACTATGGGTTGTTTTTTTTTTTTTTTTTTTTTTTCCTCAAATAACCCTGAATCATTTCTGACTAAAAGAAGCATTGAAATTGTGGGGATAATAAAAAGGTTCCAACAAATCCTAAAAGTTAAAATTCCCACCAGTGAGAACGTTAAAAAGTGCCTAAAATATTTTGTGTGCAAATTCACTCCTATAACTGAAACATTCTTGAAATTACTTTCAGGCTTGTTAAAAACCATTTACACAACTATTTCCAACTATGAACTAGATCAAAATACATGATCAAAACTCCCAACCATCTTAAAATAAAGCAGTGCAAATCCTATTTTCAAACATAATTGAAAAATAATGAAATGAGGGATATTTCTGAGTAACTTGAAAATCCTGTTTCAAATAATTTAACCTGAAAAAAAAAATCCATTCCCAGCAGCACATCATACCTCACTGAACAAACTGTGACATCACAGCCAAAGTATGAACAAAAAAAGACTTGTGCCCCGGAAAACTGAAGAAAACACTACTGTATGGTAAACAAAAGGGAAAAGAGGATGTATTAGTTTGCACATGGTGTCAGAATCTAAGGAAACGTACTCATACCTAAAGGAGGAGATAATGCTTTCATGCAGCATACAAAATGTTTTGCTTTCTCTCCTTTTATCCAGACATATACATAATATTATTTTTACAGCATCTGTACATAGAGAATTTAAACTCACACAACATTCTGAAATTAATTACTATTCCATCATTATCCGAAAAGGGAGAGGGGTTGGGGAAGGGGGCCTACTGAGTCTACTGGACTGTCTTCATGGCATCATTGTAAGCAAACCCCTGACATGGCAGTGGTGTATCCTCTGTAACACTTGAAAACAGGCACAGAACCGCTCAAAGTTACTAACATTGTTAGTGCCTTTCTTATTCACTGGAGGTCATGTTTCATAGCTGAGTTTCTTAACATTTGGCAATATACTCTTTTTCCATCAAAAAATATCTGGGCAAGTAAAACATGTCAGAATTGGCTATGGCCCTATGATCATCTCCTGCTGGCTGGTATTTAATGCACATCCGCAGCACGAGGCAGCATTTTCTCTGCTAACTAATTCCAGGAACTAGAACACTCAATACTGCATCTCATGAAACCACTGGAACTTTTCATCCTATCCTCAGATCATCCGAGCAACTCTTTTATGGGCCACCCCCTTCCTCCCTTGAGGGCAGAAAGGAAGCGTGTGTGTTACTGTGGTTGAACCTTGGAAGGATCAGTCAAACTGTCAGTCCTGCGCCGATTCAGTTGCTGCTGTTGCTGAGACTGGTGTTGCTGGTGATGTGACTGAGGGAAAGTGCTCTGCTGTAGTGGAAATGCAGCAGAGAGGATAAGCTGAGTTGAAGGGTTCCCATGGAGCAATCTAGAAGTCTAAAAAAACAAATGGATTATGCAACACTGCTTTACCCCCACTATACTGTCTACATTAAGATTTACTCAACTTTTCCACTCTCCGCAGGAACAAAATCTGTACATAAGTTTTGCTTTCTCATTTAAAAATAATATTTTGGAAAATGCTTATGAGGATTTCCCTCTTCCTGAAAGTATAACAGAATTTCATTTTTTAAAAGGAAGCTGAGCTAGAGGTTTTATGGTACAGAAAGCAATCTATGTCCTGAGACAAACCACACATATTCTTTCACTTTATATGTCCTAAAGACCACGTTTTAAACAGATGATACAATTTAAGCATCGCTAAGAGCATATGAAACATGAACATTCTGAGGTCAAACAGACAACGCCTTCTGCACAGGCTTTTTGATTGGTGACAGCAGCAGTTCAGTGGCCAAGAGCATGGGCCCTGAGGCACACTGCCTGGGTTCAAACTCTGGCTGCCCCATTTACCAGATGTGTAACTTGGTCAAGCTATTTACATCTCTGGGCCTCAGTTTCTTCATTTACAAAATAAGGATAATCACAGTACCTCCCACACTGGGTTTTTGTGAAGATTAAAGATTAAGATTATTATTATTTAAAAGTACCATAAAAATGAGGGCAGGCAAAGTTAGAGACTTATGTCCTATAAGTAGCAGTATGATGTAACAAAGAAAAAGCAAAACAAAAAATGAGCGCGCAATCTGAAGTCAGAAGCCCTGGCTTTGAGTTTTGCTCTGCTATTTATTAGCTGTGTGGCCTTGGGCAAGTGTCAAGTCCATGAACTTCAGTTTCTTTTGCCTAATTGCTCCTTCTAGAGATATAAAGGAAACTAGCCAAAAGAAAGTGCAAGTCTTTCCTCACTACTGACAATACATCTTGATGCAGGGTTCATAATTTTAAAATGGAACTGTGATGGGTGATTTCTGAAAATGTATATGAAGGACACCTGCACACGCACACAAAAGGACAGTTCTTTGAAACTTTAAGGCCATTAAGCTTTGCTAAGGACCTGGAGACATTTTCTTTTTCTCTTTGTTATTAGGAAAAGCTTTTGTAAGATAAAGAACTCAGGATATTTATGAGCCTTACAGGGTTACAACAGAGGTACACTTTGGAACTAGGTGTTATAGAACCAGAAAAGACAAATTGTTTATTTCTATCTACATATGAGTGTATTTCTAGAGGGTATTGCCTATCTTATTTCTTTAGTGGTCCCATGTCTTTGGAATGTTTTTTTAGAAGTGGAAGAGAATGTTCATTCTTTTAAGAGCCCTCGTTCCCTGAGAGACTTAGAAAACTGAGCTCTTAAGGCAAGTCTTCTCCCTTTCTAAGCTTTTGCTTAATTTTCATTGAATACATTTCCCCTAGAGAATAGTTTATAACTTATTATAAATTCTTGTCATTAATTCATTTGTAACAATAGCTAACCCAGTCATTAATGGCTGCACTACAGGCTTAAGGTCTAAGGGGTTGTATGATTCTCAGAGATATTTAGGCAACTAACCTCTTTTAGTTCAGCACATCACCAAGTTCAGAATTATATTTGTACCAGAACACCAATGGCGATAAATTAACACTGTATTTATGTCTGAGTATACAGTATAGCACTGAATCTTCTAATCATACCATATGCTGTATAACTTTAAAACTGATGATACGTGCCTGGCATACACGGAATGGTAACCAGCACAAATCTAGGCTTAGCCTACATTCAAAATTGCTGGCCTTTTAGACCAGTAAGGAAAAAGCTGGATTTCCAGATGTCATAGTCTGCTACTGTGTACCCCCAATAAGGGTACTGAGGTCCAGAAATTTGTCCTGCTGATTTCTTTGCTGAGGATCCCGATCTAGGTGACTTTGTTCTGCACCCTTTAGATAAGTAGATTCTGTCTGATATACCCACATGAGATCTGTGTCTGCATTTTGGTTAATCTGAGTGTCTATTAATACATTTATCAAGACAGTAGTCATAAAATAAAGCTAGTTACGTGCCTTATACCATACTCAGTGATTTGCATGCTTCTTTTACCCATGAGATATTAACTACTAGCACCTCCATATTACAGATGAGGAAAGTGAATTTAAGCAAGTTGAGTAACCTGCCAAAGTTCACACAGTATGTGGTACAGCAGTGACTCAATCTCAGCGCAGCCTATGCCTCCACAGTGTATCTCCTCTGATGTTAATTTATTACCAAAAAGTTACTATAAAATTTAATCCAATAAAATAATTTAAGATAATGCCTAAACTAATTTTTTAAAAAAATCCCTTTCAACTCCTCTGCCCTGTAGAGAGTACAGCTTGATGGGCTACTAGGAAAACAAGAGAAGAGAGAAAGGTGCCTTTGCTTGAATTCCAGAAACTCTAGCCAGAGAGAGCTCTATGTAAAGTACGTTGATATGGGCAAGAAGCAGCCACTTACTCTATCCAGCAGTTCAGACAGTGGATTATCTCCACAGCAAGGTTAAAGGTTTTCCAAAGACAGAACAAGAGAAGAAAAAATAGCCAACTGGGATAAGCTTTCTGTCTTCATATAAATTTAAGTCGTACAATGAGCCTGTATGGACTTCTCAGATCATTTAAAAAATGTTCCTTTAATCCCTGATTTCACTCCATAGAAGTAAACAGGTCTGGGACAGCTTCCCCACGGGGGGAATTACCTGTAAAAACTGCTGCGGCGGCTGCTGAACTGCAGGGAGCTGCTGTTCCTGGGAGCTCTGCTGCTGCTGCTGCTGCGTGACCGGCAGCGTCTGTGACTGCGGCGCTTGCGGAGCAAAGGGAGGGTAGGCAGTCACCACCTGACCCATGAGCATAGCGCTGGGCACCACGACTGCCCCGCAGGCCACAGGAGCAGTTACTAACTTGGTCACAAGCTGCTGACCTTGAGAAAATCTGTTAGGAGGAAAGAACGGGAAAGGGAGTCAGAAGTACAAGGTATACATTATGAAAGGCGGTGGGCTGAACATTTCTCTAAGACAATACCCATGATATTGCCAATGAACTGATAGGGTATATAACTCTAAGATAATACCCTTTTAATACTGCCATATTAAAAGCTGTACGTTCCAATTTTGTTTCATGTTTTTAAAGATTCCCTTTGGGATATCAGTGAAACAAAAATGTGTAGAGCAAAATGAAGTGATCACAAACAAAAACACAAAACTTTTTTTCGATATCCACATGCAAAAGAATGAAATTTGACCTTTACGTCATATATAAAAATTAACTCAAAATGGATTAAAGACCTAAACATAAATGTTGAAACTATGAAACTCTTGGAACAAAACATAGGGGGAAAGTTTCATGACACTGGATCGGGCAATAATTTCTTGGATATGACACTAAAAGCACAGACAACAAAAGAAAAAATAGATAAGCTGTACAACAAAATTAAAAATGTTTATATATCAAAGGACACTATCAACACAGTGAAAGGGCACTCCACAGAGTGGGAGAAAATATTTGCAAATCATACATCTAATAAGGGGTTAATAACTAGAAAATATAAAGCAATCCTACAACGCAGCAACAAACACACTCTGATTAAAAAATGGCCAAGAGTCTTGAATAGATATTTCTTCAAAGACGATATACACATGGTCAATACGCACTGAAAAGAGGCTCAACATCACTAATCATTAGGGAAATGCACATCAAAACCACTAGGAGATACCACTTCACATCCATTAGGATGGCTACTATCAAACAAAGTGTTGACAAGGGTGTGGAGAAATTGGAACCTTTGTGCACTGTTGGTGGGAATGTAAAGTGGTTCATCCACTATGGAAAACAGTATGGTGTTTTTTCAAATATATTAAAAATGTAACTACCATATGATCCAGCAATTCCAATTCTGGACATATACTCAAAAGAACTGAAAACAGGGACTCAAATAAATACTTGTACACCCATGTTCATAGCAGCTATTCAAAACAGTCAAAAGATGGATACAACCCAAGTGTGCATCAGTAGATAAATGGATCCACAAACTGTGGTATATATATTACAATGGAATATTATTTAGCCTTAAAAAGGAAGGAGATGCTGACACATACTATAACATGGATGAGCCTTGAGGACTTCGTGCCAAGTGAAATGAGCCAGTTAGAAAAGACATACGTGATTCCATTTATATGAGGTATCTAGAGTAGTCAAAGTCACAGACTTATGTGCTTAGAAAGTGGAATGGTGGTTCCCAGGAGCTAGGGGGAAGACGAGTGAGGAGTTATCGTCTGATGGATACAGATTTTTAGTTTGGGAAGAAGAAAAAATTCTGGCGATTGATGGTAGTGATTGTCACAATGGTGCGAATGCACTCATGTCAATGAACTGTAAATGTGAAAACGGTTAACACAGTAACTATTATGTTATGTATATTCTACCACAATAAAAAAAAATTTAACCTGTTAAAAATATCAACTTTTTTCTTTTTATAAAATTACTAGGTACTTGGGAGGTAGGTATATGTGACACATGGTTCATTTTGCTAATCAAAATAAACTTAAATCAAACTAATCAAAATAAAGCGGTCATAAGGGAATTTTTAAAAAACTCTCTAGGTTTACAGATGTTTACATTGCAAGTTGTATCTTATAAACATAATTCAAAACTAAATGACATTCTAACAGTACATAAAAATACACTCAATTTATAAATTTATCAAGGAGCAGAGTACCCACCGTGTTACAATTCACTAATATTCCCTCCCACCCACCTTCCTTCTTCCACAGTCTTTAGTAAAAGGACAACAACAAAAAACGATGCCTCTTCAGGGAGCAATATTATTTCTATCTGCCTTTTCTGTGAGATGAAGTTAGTTTCCAACACTGGTCATCACAGTGAGGAAACTGAGACATGACTACCGTCGATTTAGCATGACACAGCTGCAATTACAAACTGTTCAAAGCACATAACTACGATTAAACTTAGCACATATACATACTTTATATGCTCCACAAGACAAAATAAATCTATTCTGAATCCATTCCAAATCTTAAAAATAAAATACTGTATATTATATACTTCAGGACCAAATGCATTATTTAATGCAAAAACATATATAGTAAAAAATTTACCTATAAAGAAAGCACAAAGAAACAAATAACATTACAAAGTGGCTTAATCATAGAAGTGCTAAGCACTAATTTCTCTGTAATCTTAAAAGTAATTAGTATCTGAATTGTCCAACTGCCCACTGGTATACTATGAGACTACCTCATCCCTCTCTGGCACTAAAAGAGTCTGCAATCTACCTTGGCTTAACTTCCGTGGCTTTGTATATACTCCTACCTTTGCCTAGAACACCCTCCTGGACTCCCTGCCACACGCATATCCAAAGCCAAGCTCTTTAAGACTCAGGTCAAGTATCTCCTCCCTGAAGCTTTCCCTGACCACACTCCTCTCTTCGCCTGCTTGCCTCAACCCATAAAACTGCTCACTTCCTCCTTTCTAAAGACCTAGTAAGGATTTATCACATCAAACAATACTGATTATTTACCTTTCTATGGCTTTGACTAGTCTGATCTTTCTCCTGGGATAAAGAATGTGCCATACTCATCTAAGTAGGCACTCAAATGTTTGCTGAAGTATGTTTTTCCCCCTTCAAAAAACAGTTGTCTACAAATAATTGCTAAATTGTGTCCTCCCAAATGCATGTCAACATTCTACGTTAATGGATTTTCCCTCAGGCTTTAAAACTAGTCCTCTATATTTCTGTGGAGCATATTCATAATACTTCTTTTCAGAAGTCAAAGCTGAAAGCTGGACTTTTTAACTTGAAGGAACTGAGTTCCAAAGAGAAGAAATGAGTTTCTCTCTGCTCTTATTGCTTCTGCAATCCTGCAGCTTCTTTAGTCTCTGGAAATTATTAATAGGACTTTAATAAAATCTATTACACAGTCTACTACAACAGCAAGATTTTATTATAAAAGCAGCAGCCTACTTATATTGTACTAAAATAAGTAAAAAATAAAATGTATTTAAAATATAATTAAGACTATAGAAATCCTATAGTTGTTGAAAGACTCCTTCCTAATATTCGAAAAGGGTATTTCTTCATAATATTTGTTTCTAAGTCAGCTATTCGGATGACTAAAATAAGTCACAGATGGCGGTTTTTCTAGAACTGCCCACAGAACTTTAGCGTAGTATATGTTAAAGCACTTGAGCTTTGAAATCAGACACCCAGGCTTGAATTCAGATACCCTTCTTCACTCCCTTAACAGCTATAGACCCTTGACCAAATTATTAAAAACTCACTTTATTCTTACCTGGGGAATAAAAGACCCTAACACCTATTTTTTTAAAATAAAAATTAAATGAGATAATATATTTGGAGCATTTAGTACAGTACTTAATAGAAATCAAGAAAGGTGGGCTACTCTTACTCCGTAACACGTATAAACCGTGGTAGCAAACACCCTGACCACTGTCACTACAATGACAACTCACAGCGTCTGTATTGAAATGATAGAAGTTTTATAGTGATATAGACAAACCCGATTATAAAACTTGTGTAACAGTGTGCTGTAGAATTTGGATTCTACAATATTTGTTAGCACATTTCTGAACAAAACGAAACTTCTTGTTACTCTTTTATTATAAAGTCCGTAAACAATGGATACATCCTGTGTTTTTATTTCAAATTCAAGAGTGAGCGACAAATTAAAATCACGTTTTTAAAGATCAAAGTATTGTTTTTTAATCAAACAATTTACATCTTTGGAATGACTAATGAAATATGACCACTACCTTATCTGTCTGTCCTGAGTGAATGTAGTTACTGCAGCACTCTGGGAACTGTTTTGTGGCATACTAGATGGAATCTGGACCATGCTTCCGGCCGTCGGCTGAGAAATCACCATAGTGTTATACAGTGGGGCTGTAAGAGTGCTCTGTGTCTGACTGGGAAGAGATGTTTGCTGACTGTGCCCGCTCAGTACATTCTGTTGATTCTGCTAGAAAAGAGAAGATTTTACAGATAGATTACCTGAAAAAAATTTATTCAGGAAGTATGATTCTACTACTCGTCATTCTAACAATAGTTGACATGACAGAAACAGAAGTGGCAGAACATATTACTCTGGGAGAAATCAAGGAATAACTTGTAGTCATTGAGAATGAATCAGCCTTCAGTATCTTGCTGGAAGGTAAGCTATGACTTTTGAAAAGGAACATGATCTTAACAGGGATGATATGAAACATACATGAAGAATTTCTTCAAACACCCAGAGTAGGTGACTGACATTACACATTTTTATATATTTCATTTGAAGTCTTGAGATTCATAATCACAGATGCACACCAATTACCAAAATTTCCTAGAATGCTGATTAAGCCATCACTGCCCTAACAATACATTCTTCACCTATGGTAACATGTCCTAGTCAGACTCTTGCAAGTCAAACTTTTTTTTTTTTTAAACACACAGAACTAGTCCATATGTTCATTTTAAGCAAACTGCAAAATTTTTAAATGTCAAAATACTGAAAGCATTCAATTAAGCATTCAACAAAAAGCATTCAACAATTAAGAACAATTTTGCTCAAAATATTTTAATTATCACTCTCAATACTATAGTTTCTAATTATTACTATTAAAGTTTTAAATATGGTATTGTTCAAGATGAAGCTTTATTTTTGTTTTAGCAACACCATACATTTCAATCACTGAACACCCCACAGCCCACTGTACTCGTTAACGTTACCTGACTTGATGTACTTTGTAAAGTCTGCTGTTGTATCATGTGCTGAGTTGTGCCAATGTGTCCAGTATTCATTCCACTTTGAATTTGATTAGTCTGAACAACCTGGCTTTGCATATTTATAGGTGCAAGCTGCTGGATATTAGATGAATTTCCAGAAGAAAGTTGAACAGAACCAAAATTCAATCCAGGGGTTGATTGTTGTAAAAACATCTTTAAAAATAAAGATTACATTGAAATGATCTTTTTAAGTTAAAAAGAATGAGAGCATTAAAAAAAAAAACAGCTAAAAATTAAGTTTAAAACGCAAGTAACAAGAAGACTAAGTCATTCTGAATGAACACTGAGCAATAAATAATTACTGAATAAAACATGATACTCATTTTCATTCTTCCAGTCACCCTAACCCTATCATGTTTCTAATTGTCAGAAAAAGCGTTATAAATTTCAAAACCTCCACTTGTTTGACATTTTTACATGTTGGGGATTATTATATCAGCTAGCGTTACTCTAACTCAGAGCTACTCAAAGGTCTGTGCACTGGCAGCTCTGCGTCACTCATCATTTGTTATTCACGGCATTAGATAGAAGCAGTCTTCACTTAAAGTCTCCTTTTACCGAAGTCCTAGTCTCCTTGGATAGACATAACTTTAGAGTGGCCTTGTTGGTTGATCAAATGAGACTAATTTGAATCACACCTACTAGTATGTTTTTTAAAAAATGATTGATGATTGATTCATAAATTCTGTACCTACATGTACCTAAAAGTCTATGTAAAGTATTTTGATGTTATGGGTTTAAAGCTTACTAAACATTAGCCTGCTAAAAGATGACTGTGATCTGGAGAAACAAGGATGCTGATGGAAACACTCTTAGGAATGAATCATCTTTAGAGACTGTTAATACAATCCTATTGAGTAAATAACCAATGAGTATTTATGGAACTAAACTGAGGAAATGTATCTTTTGCATCTCACTTTTAATTAAGAAAAGTCAATTTCCTAAGAAGCCAAAATGCAAATAGCATGCTTTGTTTGAATTCAAATGTAATAACTTACCTGAAGCCCTTGACCATGGACCATTTGAAGCTGCTCTTGAATTTTTCTTAGTTCTTCTTGTTGCCGATGAATGTTTGCCTCTATCATCCGAGTCCGTTGCTCCAACTGGTCTTTCAGATGCTGCATGGCTCCTAACTGAGCTGAGAACTGAAACTTAAGTACGGTGGATGGAAAGAGTGTAACATATTTTACAATCACTTCTCATAACTGTAAAATGTGAAACATAAGCAGTACATCATGAGCTAAGAATGTCATGCCAGTTATTAATATATTGCCTCTCAACTCCTAATTTACCTATCTTTGCTCGGCTTTGTGATACTGGAGCTGGACCCTATAAATATATCTCCTTAGTCAGCAGGCACAAGCAGTCCTGTCAGTGATGATGCTGGAGGGATGGTGCAAAGGGAGGTGCCTATCTTTCTGGTTCTGGTGCTTCTCCTTCTTGTTCTTAGGCCAATGGGTAGCATCCTAGCGAGTGTCATCAGCGCTCCAGCAGGTGGCTTTCCAGCAAGTCTCACTGGCATCCTAGTGGGCAGCTCCCCAGCAAATGTTACTGGTACCCCAGCAAGTGGCTTCTTGCTCTCCAGCCCTAGTCTGTGGCACCTCCGTGAGTGTGTGTACCATCCAGTGGCTACAGCCACACCTGCCCTAATGGGATCTGAGTCTCAGCCTGGCCTGGAAGAGCAGCAGTTCAGGAGGGTCGAGGGAGTCTTCCAAGTTGCTCCCCCTTGGCTACTCTCCCTTTCACTTACATTTAGTGGCTGCTCTCTACACCTGTTTTCCCTGTATTCTTTTGAATTCTCTTAACTGCTTTCAGTAGTTAATCCCTGTTACCAGTAATTTGTTATACTACCCCTGTTCAAATTTCTGGTCTAGCTTCTGACTAGATCTTGACTGATTACAAGATGAATTAATAACACTGGCTTTAGGAGACCTAGGTTCCTATCGTGGCACTACCACTTACTAGCACAAGTTACTGAACTTCATTTCTACTCTTTAACAACTTAAAAAGTAGCCTGCACCTAGAGTTGTTCACATCAAACTCTGTCATCCCTAGAATGTCCTCTTTGTGCATTAGAAAGTTATAAAAGTTATAAAAATCTGACATTAGAAAGTTGTAAAAATCTGACATAACCAAACATAATATTTTCAACTGAAATTGTTCTCAGACAAGTACAAAACCTAGGCTTTCAAAGACTAAGCGATTATAAATGAATGCATGCATACGCAAATGAAAGCACAGATATTCTACCTACAGAGTAAATAAGGGTTTCAATCTTACTTATTTCTCTGTTTCACCTGAGTTATAGGCAGCTTCTATTTACTACTGCTTGAAACTTAGTCACATTTGTTGATTCACCACTTAAGCGCGTTCACTTAATTCTAGGAATATTCTGCACAGGATACAGTATAAGAGCAGAAAGAATTTCACTGTATTGGAAATCTGTCTTAATCTTAAAATAGTCTCCTACAATTCATGTAAAAGTGAGAAATGCCCGCCAAAAGCTTTTTTACTCTATCTTCAAAAGTTTGTATTGAGAATACTGAATATTACTTTTCAAAGTATACAGCTCTGACTTCTGAAGTTGACAATACCAGATCAAATCATACATTAGATTACACTAGGTGTGAGAAAACATTACAAGTTTAATACCCTCATGCCTTAATTTTTCATTATTTGAAATTTTATATTTATGTCAAATATATTTTATTTTAACTAAAGTTATTTATACCTTTAGGTAAACATTACACTGTCACCACTTAAAGGATTTCTATTAAATACAAATACGAAAATAAAAATAAACACAGAAAGCAGAATAATGGGAAATAAAATCATAGAACTAAGAGGCAGAGTGCTTGGCTTTATCACTGAATGAAATACGAGATTTGAATACTTATTAACATTTTTGACATAGTCGATACTATTTATTTCATGAAAATATTCCTTAACAATGTTTAAAAATGCTTATTCAGTATCTTGAGATTAATGAACTAATAATATTGAAAATATGTCAAATATTTACATAAAAATTCTGTTACCCTTCAGAATAAAAAGCTTTTGAGGACTCAGTGCTGATAAAAACTACTGCAACTCCAGATACTATTTAATAATACAGTGCTGTTATAAATACCTTACACAATTATATGTTGCTAAAAGTCAAGATTATGATGTTTAGCTAATTTATAGCACTGTCAATATATTTGTACAAGTGTCATAATATATAATAGCTATAGTTATATATATATAATTTAAATAACCACATATGTATGATAAGGGTATTTTTAGAAAAATATTGTTTTTACCTATTGCTAACTATCATTTTTTGAAATTAAGATACTGTTAAGATATCTTTAACACCAAACAGAACAGAAACTTCTGGATTATTTTTAGCACAACTTAGTAGTATTTTTAACGTGTCTGAGGCACTGAATGAGTGCAGTCATAAATTACATACAAGTTGTGAAGTTATAATCAAAAGTGTCACTTTTGCAATACCTCTCCTTTGTCTTGCTGGTTTTTATATTTAAGCCTCCTCTGGGACTCAGTGCAAGTAACAATTCTTCCAGGAAGTTCTCTTTCACTTCCTCAGGCTGCATTAAGGGTCCATCTAATGTGCTCACATACCAAGCCTTCAGACCCTGAGCATAGACTATAGAACACTGTATTGTAGTTAACTGTCCTTCCCTCTAGATGTAATAAAGTCTCTTAGTACAGATATATTTACTGCCAGCACCTGCAATATCTGATAATACAAGGAACTCAATAAATGTCCTGTATATAAACAAATGGATGAATATATGAATTACTCAATTCTTCTACTATCTATAAGAAGAACAAAATGAACAGCTACATTTCATCTTTAATATCTTTCTGCCTATACTGTTTCTCAATAGGGATTAAACAGGATAGTTTTTTGTCGTGCAAAACTGTCACACACCCTAAAAGACAATTAGCACCCCTGGTTCTTGCTGACTAAAGGGTCAGTGGTACCCCAATATCACTGACAATCAAAAAATCCCCAGATATTCTAAATGCCCACAGTTGAGATTTACTGCACCTATAAGTATGTACTTTGAAAAATCTCTAGTAGCTTAGAAACAATTTATAATTTTAAAATACTTAACTGAAACAAACAGAAATACCTGGGACATGCCTTGTGGAACCGGTAGATTTGCAGCTTGAGACATCACTGGCTGTGTCAATGACTGACCAACAGACTGGGAATTCATGGACTAGAAGCAAAATAAAAAATAACACTGGGGTGACAACCATTCCCATACATGAGCACTTCCACCAGAAATATCACCATGGCATCTTTATAACGGAATTACAACTAGCCTCATACTTTTTTAGCTGAGTATAGGCATGTCTCCCCCCTCTAAACTGGAAATGCCTATTCCCTATTTATCTTTTTGTCTTTCAAGGCATCTGCCACATTACCTTGCATGGGCTCTCAATAAAAGCTGGCTGGACTTTACTGAAAGTGATTGGTATTTGAAATTAGATATAAAATGGCTCTAAATTATCAGTCTTCCATAACTGAAAAAAAGAAATCTAACATTTTACCTGAAAAATAATCAAAAGGACTGGTATGTTTGACAACTACTTCACAAAAAAATAAAGATCTTGAGTAAGTGTTATGTATCAACAACTATTTTGAATTTCATAGAAAGGGATAATGAATAAATGAATTTCTGAAGATTTAGATGATTTTTTTTTCCCCTTTAATAAATCTTTATTCAGAAGAATACTACCTGAAGAGTTTACCTGACTACTAAATGATGACCTCCTTTGTGCCATCTTTTCATGAGCTGGTAAATGCTGTCTGGGAGGAGTGCTAGTATCCGTTGGGATCTTTGTAGGTGTAGCTAAGGTTGGTCAACAAAAACAGAATAGCATTAGTACTTTATAAAATATAATTTTCAAAGATCAATCTCAAAATGCATTTCAGTGAATAAAAGTGGTTTTTGAGTTATTTTTCTAAATTATTCAATAAAAGTGAAGTCTATGACAACAAGATGATTCATTTTAATCACTTCTTTTTTAAGGACAAAGAAAATATCTGAAATAGGAAAACTTCAAATATAAAAATGGTTACTACTCCTATAACTCAATAGTAAAAAAAAACCCAATAACTCAATTAAAAAACGGCCTAAGGACTTGCACAGATATTTATCCAAAAAAGACACAGAGATGGCCAGCCGATATATAAAATAATATTCAATGTCACTAATCATCAGGGAAATGCAAATCAAAACCACAATGAGATATCACCTCTACCTGTCAGGATGGCTATTATCAAAAATATCACACTGTAAATCAACTATACTTCAATTCAAAAAATATACAATTAAACTATACTTTAATTGTATACTTTAACTATACAATTAAAAAAAAAACAAACAGCTTATAAACTGTTCAAAAAACAAATCTGAAGACAAGTGGTCGTAAGAACGTGGAGAAACTGGAACCCTTGCACACCGTTGGTGGGGATGGGAAATGTTGCAGACACCGTAGAAACAGTATGGATGCTTCTCAAAAAAATTAAAATTAGAACTACCATATATGATCTAAAAAATCCCACTTCTGGGTATTTATCCAAAAGAATTGAGATCAGCATCTCGAAGAGATATTAGCATTCCAACGTTCACTGCAGCACTATTCATAATAGCCAAGGTACGGAAACAATCTAAATGTCTATTGACAGATGAATGGATTAACAAAATGTGGTGTATACATACAGTGAAATACTACTATTCAACCTGGAAAAGGAAAGACATTCTGCAATTTGTGACTTGGATGAAGCTTGAGGCCATTATGCTAAGTGAAATAAGCCAGTGACAGAAAAAGACAAGTACCGCATGACTCCATTGTATGAGGTATCTGAAATAGTCAGATTCATTGAATCAAAGAGCACAATGGTGACTGCCAATGGCCAGGAGGCAGGGAATGGGGAATTATTAATTAGTGGGCATAAAGTTTCAGATAAGCACAATGAATAAGCTCTAGAGATCTGCAGTACAACGTCATACCTATAGTCAACAATAATGTACTGTACACTTAAAAATTTAAGAGGGTAGATCTCATTTTAAGTATTCTTATCACAGTAAAATAATTTGTTTTTTAAAAGAAAGAAATAGCTATAATAGGGAAAAATTTTTTTTCTAAGATCTCAGAAATTTCTATATTTAACCTCTTTTGATGTTCTACCCACAATGTTGAGTAGTTCAGACAACCTCCTTTTTCATTATATATAGTTTTAATACTCTGAGAAACAAAGGTGCTAGACTCTTTTTAAAAAATTAAAAAGGATATTAATTTAATGACAATTATGTAAGTCTTCATAAAGACAAGATACACACAAAACATTTTCAAAAAGCAAACTCAAAGAACACTACTTACTGGCTCTACCAATAAAAAAGGAATTACTGTAATAGTTTTGCTTTCTTTTAGAGGAACGATTAAAAATAACTTAACAAGACCAATATTACTACCTACATATTTTATAGGCTACTTTATAAACTTAACTCTGCTAAATGTGAGCAATGTGCCTCTTGCTCACTGAAAAGGTTAGTGTATTTCAGAAATGTATAAACACTTACAATTTGAAAGTGGCAGTGATGAAAAATGCTGATAGCGGCAACATAAACAATTTAGAAGGACTCTCTTTAAAGGAAGTCTGCTTTCAAGCTAGGGTACTCACAGGAAGGGTCTGAGACTGCAGTGTGAGATGATTTTCTTGAACTCCGGGAGGAAGCAGAAGGAGTTGGGCTGTGATCAAACCTTTCCAATGCTTCCTTGAGGCTGACTGTATTTATACGATTATCAGACCCAGAATCTTGGCTCTAAGGAGACAAGAGTAAAATAAATGTTTTCTTGTGGTTCAGTTCAGAGTTCCCAAATTAGCAATACTGCTTACTAATTCCTCCTCCCCAAAATCAGTTTTTACCCCATAACAAGGGAAGTGTACCTGTGTAATATTAGGTAAAGAAATGAAAAAAAAAATTTAATAGCCAGAAAGTTTTGGTTTCATTCTCTATTTAAAGAAACAACAGATGCAAAGGAATGAAGCTGGACTCTTACCTTATACCATATATAAAAGTTAACTCAAAGCGGATCAAAGATCTAAACATTAAGAACGAAAACTATAAAACTTTTAAGGAAAAAAAAGGGAAAAAGCTTTATAACATTCGATTGGGCAACGATTTCTTGGATATGACACTAAAAGCACAGGCAACAGAAGTGTATCAAAGGACACTATAAACAAAGTGGAAAAGCACCACGGAATGGGAGAAAACATTTGTAAGTCATTTATTTGATAAGGAATTAATACCCAGAATATATAAAGAGCTCCTACCACTCAACAGCAAAAAACAAACAAACAAAAAACCAAAAAACAACAACAAAAACAAAACCCAAAAAAACCTGCCACAAAAAATCCAGTTAAAAAATGGGCAAAAGTCTTGCAGAGACATTTCTCCAAAGAAGATATATAAGCAGCAAACACATGAAAAGATGCTTAATATCACTAATCATTAGGGAAATGCAAATCAAAACCAAGAAATACCACTTCAAGCAAGACGGCTATTATAAAAAAAAAAAACCAGAAAATAACCAGTGTTGGTGAGGATATGAAGAAATTGGAACCCTTGTGCAGTGCTGACAAGAATGTATAAAATAAAACAGTACAGCTACTATGGAAAACAGTATAACAGCTTCTGAAAAAATTAAATATAGAATTACCATATGATCCAGAAATTTCATTTCTGGGTATATCCTCAAAAGAATTGAAAGCAGGTACTCAAACACATATTTGTACAGCCATGTTCATAGCAGCATTAATCACAATAGCCAAAAGACGGATGCAACTCAAGTGTCCATTGATGGATGAATGGATAAACATAATGTGGTATATACATACAATGGAATATTACTCAGCCTTTAAAAGGAAAGGCTGACCCATGCTACAGTATGGACGAACCTTGAGGACATTATGCCAAGTGAAATAAGCCGGTCACATACAGACAAATACTGTATGAGTCCACCTACATGAGGTACCTATAAGAATCAAATTCACAGAGTCAGAAGTAGATTGGTGGCTGCCAGGGGCTGGAGGGAGGAGGGAATGGGGAGTTACTGTTTAATGGATATGGAGTTTCAGTTTGGAAAGATGAAAAAGTTTTGGTGATGGATGGTGGCGATGCTTGCACAACAGTGTGAATGTACTTAATACCACTCAACTATATACTTAAAATAGGTTAAGATGTTAAATTTTGTTACATATATTTCACCACATCAGAAAAAAAAAAAGTGAAAAAAAACCCCAACAGAATTAAGATGACACTTAAGTTTACAGACAAGGCACTAAAAGCGTCTTTGGAACTCCACATTTGCCTGCTCAAAATCTTCTCCTTCACATCAACTCTGACCTTTCTCCAGAATTCAATATCCATATTGGTGATTCATCCAATATCCTGTCCTGTCCTCTCAGCTTTCTAGGAACTCCTCGTCTCCAAGAAACTTTTTCCTCTACTCTACCGCATTCAATCTCTACTCCTTGTCATTACCAGATACTCTAGCACCTTTCTAAAAGCACAAATTAAAATCTGACTTTAAACCATCCCTGTCCTACCTAGCCTTCCAGCTCACTTGTTCCTTTGGAGACAATTACAGTCAACCTAAAATGATCGCCAACCTAAAAAAGATACTCAACACTAAGCAGAAACATTAAGTTTTCTAGTGGGCTCATCTTCCTACTCTTCACAATTACTCCATATCTTTCTCATTGTTCTTAAACTTTCTCCCTCTCTCAACTGATAGCTTTGTCTTATATAGATGAGAAAACTTGCCACCACCAAATATGTAACTCTACCTATTAACATACCAGGTATATGAATACAACCATCTTCTCTTTCCTCCTCATTATAATGGAGGGAAGTAGGTCCTTGTTGAATACCTATTTTATACATAGTAGTCTGCATATGTTAATCTCAGCATCCTAATTTATCCCTCCCGCCCACCTTTCCCCTTTGGTAACCACAAGTCCGTTCTCTAAGTCTGTGAGTCTGCTTCTGTTTTGTAAATAAGTTCATTTGTATCATTTTTTAGATTCCACATATGAGGGATATCATATGATATTTGTCTTTCTCTGTCTGACTTACTTCATTCAGTATGATAATCTCTAGGTCCATCCATGTTGCTGTAAATGACATTATTTCGTTCTTTTTTATGGCTAATATTCCATTATGTATATGTACCACATCTTCTTTATCCATTCCTCTGTTGATGGACATTTAGGTTGGTTCCATGTCCTGGCTATTGTAAATAGTACTGCAATGAACATTGTGGTGCATGTATCTTTTCGAATTATGGTTTTCTCCATATATATGCCCAGGAGTGGGATTGGTGGATTATATGGTAATTCTATTTTTAGTTTTTTAAGGAACCTCCATACTGTTCTCCATAGTGGCTGTACCAGTTTACATTCCCACCAAAAGTGTAGGAAGGTGCCCTTTTCTCCACACTCACTCCAGCATTTATCATTTGTAGACTTTTTGATGATGGTCATTCTGACCCGTGTGAGGTGATACCTCATTGTAGTTTTGATTTGCATTTCTCTAATAAGTAGCGATGTTGAGCATCTTCTCATGTGCCTATTAGCCATCTGCATGTCTCCTTTGGAGAAATGTCTATTTAGATCTTCTGCCCATTTTTTTGGATGAGCTGTTTGTTTTGTTTGTTTTTTAGTATTGAGCTGCATGAGCTATTTGTATATTTTGGAGATTAATCCCTTGTTGGTTGCATCATTTGCAAATATTTTCTCCCATTCTGTGGGTTGCCTTTTCATTTTGTTTATGGTTTTGTTTGCTGTGCAAAAGCTTTTACGTTAAATTAGGTCCCATTTGTTTATTTTTATTTTCATTACTCTAGAAGGTGGATCCAAAAAGATATTGTTGTGATTGATGTCAAAGAGTGTTCTGCCTATGTTTTCCTCTAAGAGTCTTATGGTATCCGGTCTTACATTTAGGTCTTTAATTCATTTTGAGTTTATTTTTGTGTATGTTGTTAGAGAATGTTCTAATTTCATTCTTTTACATGTGGCTGCCCAGTTTTCCCAGCACCACTTATTGAAGAGACTGTCTTTTCTCCATTGTATATTCTTGCCTTCTTTATCATAGATTAATTGACCATAGGTGTGTGGGTTTATTTCTGGGCTTTCTATCCTGTTCCACTGATCTGTAAGTCTGTTTTTGTGCCAGTACCTTACTGTTTTGATGACTGTAGTTTTATAGTATAGTCTGAAGCCAGGAAGACTGATTCTTCCAGCTCCATTTTTCATCTCAAGATTGCTTTGGGGGCTTCTCTGGTGGCTCAGTGGTTAAGAATCTGCCTGCCAATGCAGGGGACATGGGTTCGAGCCCTGGTCCGGGAAGAGCCCACAAGCCCGTGCGCCACAACTACTGAGCCTGCACTCTAGAGCCTCCGAGCCACAACTACTGAGCCTGCACGCCACAACTACTAAAGCCTGAGCGCCTAGAGACCATGCTCCGCAACAAAAGAAGCCACCACAATGAGAAGCCTGCACACAGCAACGAAGAGTAGCCCCGGCTCACCGCAACTAGAGAGAGCCCGTGCACAGCAACAAAGACCTGATGCAGCCATAAATAAATAAATAAATTAATTAATTTTAAAAAAAGATTGCTTTGGCTATTTGGGGTTTTTTGTGTTTCCATACAAATTTTAAGATTTTTTGTTCTAGATCTGCAAAAAATGTCATTGGTAATTTGATAGGGATTGCACTGCAATCTGTAGATTGCCCTGGGTAGTACAGTCATTTTGACAATATCGATTCTTCCAATCCAAGAACATGGTATATCTTCCCATCCATTGGTGTCATCTTCAATTTCTTTCTTCAGCATCTTATAGTTTTCAGAGTACAGGTCTTTTGCCTCCTTAGGTAGGTCTATTTCTAGATATTTTATTCTTTTTGATGCGGTGGTAAATGGAATCGTTTCATTAATTTATCTTTCTGGTCTTTCGTTGTTAGTGTATAGAAATGCAACAGATTTCCGTGTATTAATTTTGTATCCTGCAACTTTACCGAATTCATTGATGAGCTCTAGTAGTTTTCTGGAAGCATCTTTAGGATTTGCTATGTATAGTATCATGTCATTTGCAAACAGCAACAGTTTTACTTCTTCTTTTCCAATTTGGATTCCTTTTATTTCTTTTTCTTCTCTGACTGCCGTGGCTAGGACTTCCAAAACTATGTTGAATAAAAGTGGTGAGAGTGGACATCCTTGTCTTGTTCCTGATCTTAGAGGAAATGCTTTCAGCTTTTCTCCTGCTGAGTATGATGTTAGATGTTGCCCTCACTGATTCTTAATTCCTAGGTTATCGACATTCACATATTCGACACCATGACTTCTCTATTCCTTGATGAAGACCTTGACATCCACTTGTCCTCAGTCACTTATTCTTATAGTTAAACCCTAGACCTTGTCATAATCAATAAAAATAAACATTCCATAACCTCAGTTTCAAACATCCTACTCTCTAACCACCTTTCCCCCTGTTTCTTCCTCATTCCCTTTAGTATCCCAACTCCAATAATCCTTCAGTGGAACCTAAAATACATCGATTCTACCACATTTTCATAATCACTCTGTCTTCTCTTCCCTCTTTAACCAGCTTAAAATCATGGTTAATCATCACAAACACACCCTTGAGTGTATCATCAACTCCCTTGCCCCTATCTCCCTTCACCATACTCCCTTAGGAAAATCCCAGTGCTGGTGAAACCCAATTTTTAACCTATTCCACATCTGTTCCTGCACAGCTGAACATGGCTGAAGAAACACACATGGTAACCGTTGTTCTCTCTTTAAATAAATGACCAAGACCCTCAATGAGCCCTTAATCCTGCCTGCCAAACAGACTAAAATTCCCTTGTCCATTCACTTTCTCACTCTCCTAGAAAACCATTCAACACTTTTCCCTCTTTTCAAACCCCAAACTCCACTTCCTATTTCACTGTAGAGAAATGCCACAGCTCCACTACTATATCAACCTTCCTACCAGCATACATACTCACATATTCTACCCTTCTTCATGTTACTGTAATTCAGGGACCAGCACACTTTTCTGTACAGGTCAGAGAGTCAATATTTTAGGCTTTGTGGGCCACAAAGTCTCTGTCACAACGATTCAACTGTTGTAGTACAAAAGCAGCCATATGCAATATACAAGTACGTGTGGCTGTGAAATCTGATATTATCTTTGTGTGTCACAAAACATTCTTTTTTTTTTCAATCACTTAAAAACATGTAAAAAACATATTTGTAGCTTGTGGGTGTTACAAACCAAGGCAGAAGGCCAGATCAAGCCGAAAGGCCATAGTTTCCTAACCCCTTCTGTAGCTGAAATCATCTGCTCCTCTATCTAGCTAAGCCTAATCCATTCACTTGTCCACTAGATCCCATCTTCTTTCACCTACTCAAGAACACTGCTCTAGCATTTCTACCACTCTCTCTCCTATCACCAATTTTTCTCTCTCCTTCAGACCATTCTCGTCCGTATACAAATATGCTATTATTTCTCCCACCTTAAAAAGCAAAAGCTTCTTCTTAGCCCAGTTCTCCCTATTATTGCCAGATCTCTCTCCTCTTTGTAGTAAAACCCTTCCTTACTCACCATCTCTAATTCCCCTTGTCTCAGAAAATTCTCTTCTAAACCCACTCTAATCAAGCTTTCCCTCATATTACTATTCCACCTGGTCTGTTCTTACTGATCAATGAATACATGTTACTGAACTGAATGCTCAATTCTCAGTACTCATCTAATTTAACTTATTTCAGCAGAACCTGACAAAGCTGACTGTTCATTCCTCACTGACACGCTCGCTTTCTTTTCTTGGCTTTTAGGACAACTTAGTTTCCTGGTTTTATTCCTACCTCAGTGGATATTTCTCCTTGGTCTCCTGTGATTGGTTCTTCCTTGACCCCTTCACGTCTTAATGTTGGAGTGCCCCAGTGCTTAGTGCCTGGTCATCTTCCCTCTACACTCATTCCCTTGGTGATCACATTTAGATTCCTGACTAAAACCATCCACACATGGACGTTTCTGAAAAATATATCTCAAGTGGACCTCTTCCCTAAACTCAGGAGCATCATGGTGGTAACATTAATGTGGGGAGAAAGTAGACATAGTTGGAGTATATTTTGGAAGTAGGGCTAGCTGAATTTCCTAGGACTGGACATGGGCATGAGGGGAAAAAAAGAAGTAAAGAGAACAATCTCCATATGTATTACTTTGGTTTCTATGATAGTCCTTATTTCAAGGAACCCTAGATTTAAGCACTTCCCTCAGAAAATTTCTGTCACTAAAAACATGCTGGATCTTCCTCCCCTAAGCAGACAGAGCCTCTTTGGAAAAATTCTTTCATGTGGGACCCATGAGAGCAGCAGCCATATTCTCAGCAGCTAGAGCGATGTCCAGTACTTCCTGGCACAGGGAAGGCACTCTTCTTTTTTAACTGAAGTATGGTTGATGCACAATATTGTTAGTTTCAGGCGTACAACATAGCGATTCAACATTTAAATATGAATATCATGGTAAGTCTGGTACCCATCTGTCCCCATACAAAGTTATTACAGTTTTATTAACCATATTCCTACATGACTTACTTATTTTACAACCGGAAGTCTGTACCTCTTAATCCCATTCACCCAGCCCACACCACACCCCGCCTCACTCTGGAAACCACCAGTTTGTTCTCTGTATCTATGGGTCTGTTTTGTTTGTTCATTTGTTTTGTCTTTTAAATTCTACATATAAGTGAGATCAGTTGTCTTTCTCTGACTTATTTCACTTAGCATAATGCCCTCAAGATCCATCCATATTGCTGCAAATAGCAAGATTTCATTTTTTACAGCTGCAAAGTATTCCACTGTATATATGTACCACATCTTTACTTAGGTTGCTTCTGTATCTTGGTTATTGTAAATAATCCTGCCATGAACATGGGTGCATAAATCTTTTCGACTGTTTTTGTTTTCTCCAGGTAAATACTCAGAAGTGAAACTGATAGGTCGTCCTATTTTTAATTTTTTGAGGAACCTCCATACTGTTTTCCACAGTGGCTACACCAACTTACAATCCCACCAACAGCACATGAGGGCTCTCTTTTCTCCACATCCTCGCCAACACTTTTTGTTTGTTGTCTTTTTGATAACAGCCATTTTGACAGGTAGGAGGTGATACCTTACTGTGGTTTTGATTTGCATTTCCCTGATGATTAGATGATTAGAAAGGTGTTGAGCATCTTTTCATGTGTCTGGTGGGAAAATGTCTATTCAGGTTGTCTGCCCATTTTTTAATCGGACTTCTTTTTTGTTACTGAGTCCTATGAGTTCTCTATATATTTCGGATATTAACCCCTTATTGGATTATCACCTCAAATATCTTCTCCCATTCAGTAGATTTCCTTTTCGTTTCATTGATGGTTTTCTTCACTGTGCATGGAAGGTACTTAATAAGGTTTGTTGAATGACTGAATGACATCCTCCCATTCTGTCCCCTGGCATGCTGCCTATTTTAACTCATTTTTTTATATACATTTTTGACCTTTTCATTCCACTTATTTTTCTACAGGTCAAAAATACTTGTTGTAGGCAACTTCTGATATGGCTCATAATGATTCCTACCTTCAGGTATTCATAACCTTGTATAATCCCTCCCCTTTACTGTAGGCTGGATCTAGTGACTTACTTCTAATGAACAGAACAGACAAAAGTGATGGGATATCACTTCTGTGATTAGGTTACAAAAGACTGACTCTAATCTTGCTGGATTTTTCTCTCCCTAGATCTTCTTGCGTACTTGTTCAGATAGAAAGGGTCACCTGGAAAGGAACTGAGGGTTGCCTCTGGCCATCAGCCAGCAAGGCACCAAGGCCCTCAGTCTAACTGCCCATTAGGAACCCAATCCTTCCAACAACCACTAAGTGAGTTTGGAAACAGATTCTGCCTAGGTTGAACCTTGAGATGACTGTGGCCCCCAGTGACGCCTTGATTACAGACTTGTGAGAGACCCTGTGCTGAAACGTTGTGCCTCATGACCAATTCTGAAGCAGAGGGCCCAACTAAACTGTGTCTGGATTCTTGACTCACAGAAACTATCAGATAATATATGTGTGTTATTTTACATCATTAAGTTCTGTTACACAGCAGTAGGTAGCTAATATGCTACACTCCTACCTGATACAATGAAAAGAGAAACCAGAGTTCAAAATCTGACTGTAACTTGCCAGCCATGAGTCTTTAAGCTCAGATTTAATATTTTCAAAGTGGGGATATCACCTACTCAGATAAGGATGTCTGAGAAATAAATGACATTTTGTAATTTATATAAAAACCAATCCAGAGCCTAGCACATTGTAACAAATGTTAGTTTAAATCTGAGATCATACATGTCTCTCATACAATTATCACTAAATAGCAGCCCTTCAAATCTTTTTTAGAAGCACACAAGGTTGTAAGATATTAAATTTAATATAAAAATAAATAGTAAAGTATAGTTATAACCCTGTCACAAGTAAGGAAATGAAATATTTGAAAAACAATTTTCCTGTAAATTATTGAGTCTTGTCTTTCACTGGGAAGAAATAAAAATAATTTTTAAAAACTGTAGGATAACATACTTTGTCAGCAGCTGTCTCCGGAAGAGACTCTTCAATGCCAAGTTCTCGTCGTCTTTCAGCCCTAACTTCTGCGTAACTACAAATGGTAAAAAATAGAATTTCACTGTTTGATCATTCATTTAAAATACTACAGAGGTGCACCCATTCAGTGTTTGTTATGTGTCTTACTTGTTCATCACAAATTCCAGACTCTTTTTCTATGCACCACAAAAACCTAAAACATATATACATGCAGTGTATATCTTAATTCAAATTCCATTTTTCTACATATCTCAAAAGTTTTATGTGCTACTGTAAATGATCCATAACCACACAGAACTTAAATTAAGAGGAATTAAATAAAGGAAGAGTATGCTTTATCTACTCCAGTTCTCCTTTTACATGACTGACTGTGGTATATAAAAGACAGTTACAACATCTGCTCTAAACCATAAAATTTATGTCAAGAATTATATATCTCGGGCTTCCCTGGTGGCACAGTGGTTGAGAATCTGCCTGCCAATGCAGGAGACACGGGTTCGAGCCCTGGTCTGGGAAGATCCCACATGCCACGGAGCAACTGGGCCCGTGAGCCACAATTACTGAGCCTGCGCGTCTGGAGCCCATGCTCCGCAACAAGAGAGGCCGCGATAGTGAGAGGCCCGCGCACCGCGATGAAGAGTGGCCCCCGCTTGCCACAACTAGAGAAAGCCCTCGCACAGAAACGAAGACCCAACACAGCCAAAAATAAATAAATTAATTAATTAATTAAAAAAAAAAAAAAAAGAATTATATATCTCTATATATCTGTACTGTATTTCTTTCTATATAATGCCTATAAGTAAATGTAATAATAAATTGAAATATATATCCAAAATGGTGAAAAAATCACTTTGTATTTCATTAATAAGTTATACATAAAATTACATTCCAGAATCATTATGGATGTTTCTATATTCAGAAATTCTGTAAAAAGAATTATTACCTTACTACGGTGTGAGTACAAACAATGAACTCTGGCCTTGAATTCCACTGATGATAAGTGATATAATAATGAGTTTGAAGCCAAATCCACTGTTGTCCTTTGGTCAGGAACCTATAGTAACATGATTTGCCTTTCCCGTATTGCATTACTAAGAAGAAAAGAAATATGTTTTGATTCATATTATTAGATTTTTAGCCAAAGGTATCACCCACATTTATATCTCTCTCTATAGTTCTTCTTCTGGCTTTTCAATAACATATAGTACATCAATTATAAGAAAATGCTATTCTGTAGAGATAGCAATTAGCATATCTTCCACAGTGCCCAATTTACAGCTGATCTTAGATACTTTTCACATACAACAAATTTCCAAATACTCAAGAATAAATTATTCACATACTGACTTTCTCCTGCTAAGACATACTGAGGGCAACAGCAATAAGTAATCACACCTGAGCTCCACCCACCCTCCCGGCCCCCACAAGTACAGCACCTTTGAGGCATTTAATTCTAAACCTTAACTAACCAAAATCAGAAAAACTTAATCATTTAAAGTAACTGACAATACAGTATTTCCCAAAACATTCTCTGTAGATTGTAAGTTCGGAAGCCTTTTAATGATATTAAGCAAAAAATGGGTTTTGTGGTTAAATTAACTTGTGAAAATTTGTTAAATAGGTCTTCTCAAAGCCTTGAGTATGCTAATATATGTCAAGATTCTGGTGGTGGGAAGATGGGGATTGATTATAAGCTGTTACCTAGTTTTCCTTGACCATAAAATTCATTTTTAATAGACTGGCATTCATGCAACAAACCTTAGGAAATGCTGGACAGGAATCGCTTGCTCTATTAATGAGGAAACCAAGTTCTACATACTTGAAACTGCTTGTCCAAAACTACCCACCTAGCTAATAGAGGTGTCAGATATTTTTAATACATCATGGAGCTTAGTGCCCATTATCACTTGAAGTGAGGAATGTTTCTTTTGTGAAGTGACTTTACTCTGAAAATCTTCCATATAGCTGATGATATTATATAACATGCTTTATTTTCATAGAGAGAGGTTTATGAGACCAACCTAAGAAATTATGAAAGTATCTTAAATATCTAATTTAGAGGACACTCAAAAGGGAAGTATTTGGAGAGGAGGATCAGAGAAGCAAATAAAACCTATTAAAAACAAACTTCTGAAACAAGGAATGAATAGCACGTGGTAAAGGGGTAGGGCTAGACTCTAATCCTGTCTCTGCCACCAATGAGTTATGGGCTTGTAAGTAAATTAGTTAGCCTTTCTGCGTCTCAGTTTACTTGTGGAGATAATAATAGTACCTACTTTCTACAACTGTGATGATGAATAATAGAGAATAATGTACGTAAATTGTTTAGAACAGGGCAAAAAATGCGACGATAATGTTCCTTCTGCTAATATAACAATGGCAGGTAACATTAATGAAGCACTCACTATGAGTTTTCTTTTTTTTTTTTTTTTTAACATCTTTATCGGAGTATAATTGCTTTACAATGGTGTGTTAGTTTCTGCTTTATAACAAAGTGAAACAGTTATACATATACATATGTTCCTGTATCTCTTCCCTCTTTCACTATGAGTTTTCTAAAAGAGATTCTATAAATGTGTCCCTACCTCCTGGGCCTGGATATCAAAATTTATGAAATAGTGTTCTAATATTTTGACACACTATTACAATTTTCAAACGAATCTACTTCTCTTACTCTAGATGTAGAGCTTAAACACTTCAAAACAAGGTTTATTAGATGCCATATTATAAAACTGTACTTACTACTATAGACTGAAATATGTAAAATAGGAAGAAGTTTAATTTAGACTTGATCTAGGATTCCTATTGGAATTAGTTATATATACAAAGAAAAAATTTCCAATATATTTCAAAAATAGAAAAATGGTTCTAAGTTGGTATTTCACCACCTTCTATTAATATGATAGTTACTTACAGATTAAAAATTATCACCAGAAATATTAAAATCTACTTACAGTGCTCGTGACATTTTGCCAAATTTTCTAGGTCATCCACATGATAGTAATCATAGCCTGATGTTCCCAGAACTTCAAATGGCAAATATCCTATTATGGGTGGTGCCCTAAATTACATATAAAACAACCAATATTATGAATTTTTCCATAACAAAAAATACTCAACTAGAAATCAATTTTGGGAGGAACCTTTATTTTTTAAATAATGGATAATGAGTTTGAGCGTCCTGATGAGAAAAAGTTTGTCCTTGAAATCCATTAATTTCAAGAATTATAATATGATTATTATCTTTTTATAGAATTGAAAAATGGGAGTTACCTGTGATCTAGAAATAGAAACTTCCATTCTAAACTATGTCTAGATGTAAACTCTTCATTAGGTTCTTCAACAGTGCACATTTCCTACAAATAAATTAATAATTAAAATTTAGAAATACTTTTCTGTGTCCTTAGCACAGTCCCAAACATTGTTAGCTGTAAAAGTCATTCTTAGCTAACTTTTCCCTAAACATTTTTTTAAATACATTTTTATTTTCTAGTAGCAAGGAATATGGCAATAAATAGATGCAGGCTTCTGGGGGAGTACTTCTCACTCAACACATTTCTCTACTCACTCACATGCCTATAAACCCTAATTCTGAATTCAGATCTCTCTCCTGAATTAGAGCTCTGTATTTCTGTCTGGATGTTCCTGCACATCACAAACTCAACGTGTCCTAAAATAAACTAACTGCTTTACTCCTCATACCCAGTTACACAATGTTCCATCTCATTAACAGAGGCATACCTGTGTTACGCCATTAAGTCTAGAAATCTGATAGTCACAATACACTCATTTTCACCATTCACCATCTAAATGGCCACTACTAAATCCTTTCAATTTCACCTTCTAAGTTTTTAAGAAATCTGTTCGAGCCCATCCATCTTCAGGGTCGTAGTTTAGACTCTAGACCCTTGCCATCATTGGCTCACACTATTGCCAAAGTGTCTCCCCAAACAAGTCTCCCTGTCCTTCAACTCATCTTCTATTCTGGCCACAATTACCTTATAAATACTCAAATATGATTGTATAACTTCCCTGCTTAAAAACCTTAATGGTTGCTCATTCCATCAGGATAAAATCTACACTCTTCAGCAAGGAGAAACAAACAACAAAGAAAGAAGCACATATCATTGCCGGCATCTGCTTACTTTTCTAACATCATCTCTCACCATCCGTAACCGCTCCTCCACACACAGTAACCCTAGACTCTAGTCATACTCAACAATGTATTCCAACCTGCCTCTGTGTCCTTGAATAACCTTCTGTAGCACAGTGCAGTGATTAAGAGTTTGGGCTTTGAGAGAAAAAGAATTAGAATCAATCTCAGTTCTACTGCTTAATAGCTGTGACTTTGGGCAAGTAACTTAACTTCCCTAAGGCCACAGTTTCCTTATATATAAAATGGTGATCATACCAGCATTTTTAAGAATTAAATGAGATAACGCATGTAAAGTATACAGCATGTGGTAAGCACTCAATAAACATTTTAGCCACTGCTATTAAGATCAAAACAAGCAGAGCGAGACTGGTTCAAGATCCTCTAACTGCTAATTCAGTACTCTGTCCTATAATATGGTGTTTCCCTAAATTTAAAATCTTAGCCTGGCTTATTTCCAGCCACTTTCCAGTGACTGAAGTCTTTGATTTTCCCACTTCCCTACTAATCATCTGCTTCCTGGGCCCAGGATATAAAAATAAATTATTTATCTGAATTTCAAAACTGAAAAGGTACATGAAAGGCAGTAAAAAGCCACTTGTGTATTTCAAAAGAAAATTTCAAAACCAATCTTTTAAATCTACCTAGATTTTTGGCTTTTCCCCTTTAATGTAGTTGTGAACCATACAAAAAAAGCATCTTAAAATTTTGCACAAAAGCAGGACAATGGTGATACATAACCACCGGTTAACTACAAAGGGTATACATTTAAAAATTAGTTATATAATTTAATGAGTGCCTTGGTAACTCATTATTTGCTTCAAAAATATCATGATCCTGTATATTTAATGTCTCATGGCCACTACCACTTCAATGCGTACAGGAAGTATCTGGAAACAACAAAAAAATTACACAGGCATTTCTCATAATATAAAGTGAAACCCCTTTGCGAAATAAAATTAGAAACATACCTTGATGAACTGAGGTGTAGCTAATCTGACAGTAGCTACAAAACAAACTCTATCTTCATAAGAAGGCCTGTGTGTGCGTTGTATTGTTCCTTCAAAACCATTGTGTGCTGAAGTGGATACTAAAACAATAAGGAAATAAGTATCAACAGTTACTCCAGTAAAATCTAGTTTTTACTGATATTCAAACATCTGTCCTTAAGAGCTTAAAAGAATACCAAGTGAAATTACATTGCAAAAGAAGCATTTTAACTTACCACTGTTTAAAGATTTGAAATTTCCTATAAATTTCACATATTCATAAGTAGATGGCTCCTTTGGGTCTATTGTTCCTCGAAGCATATGACAACAAAATTCTAACTGATTTTTTGCTGAAATAAGAGAAAAAATAAGACATATTTGTGATTTATCATAATGAATGATATATCACACAAAGTAAGATTGTAACAGTTGTATAAGTCTACAATCATTATTTCCTCCAACAGAGGTCCTCAATGACATTTTGTTTAGTCCATAAAAGCAGAGTTTCTTTAGATGATCTCACCTTGTCCTTAATAAAGAAAACAGATCTTCTGATACAAGCCACTCCATGTTCCTCCATTTTTATTTGTCCTTCCTTCTCATTCTTCACTCTAATTTCAAAGAAAGGTTTTGCTTCCTATTCCAAAGCTAATACTTCTATCTCTACCTTGAACAGTCTTTCCTCTCTTCCTTCTCTAGGACCAGGGCCACACCACGGTATTTATTCCTTTAACATCCACACATGTTCTTTTTTGGGTCCTTACTTTCTACTTTTAAATTTGTTCAGGTCTTTCCATCTCAAACATATAAAGAGTTTTTCATGCTACTCTTTTTAGTAACACAGATCTCCTTCCTTTTCATTATGTGCTCTAGTTTCCATATGTTCACCTCCCTTAACTTTATGCATTGTGGCTTTTGCCCTCACACCTCTATAGAAACTGCTCTTCTAAAAATCACCCACGTCTGTATTAAGCTCAATGGTCTTTCCTCATTGTTTCTACCTCTTCTTAAAATTCACATATTTTCATTCCCATAGTATGAAACTTACCTTCCTACCTTACTGACTATTTCTACCTCTTCTGCTAATCAGTCTTCAAACTATGGGCATCACAAAAGTTCTTTTGATTGTAATCTATTATCCTTTACAAACTTACCAGCATTGACAAACTTATTTACTCCTAAATCTCTCTCCCCAACTCTAACATTTTATATAAGACCAAGTCTCATATCACTATTTGATTTCAGAACATCTCTACCTGATTGTCCCATCAGTAAATGAAACTCAAAATATTTGAAAGTGAATTTATCCCCCTTTCTTCCTAAGCCAGCTGTCCTTCACCTTCGTCCTATGTATGTATGCTTATCTCCTTAGTTAGAAATCATATCAATTTGGTCTCTTCTCGTCCTATCACCAGTTCCCAAACTAATCTGTCACAGGATGTGCTGTTCATTTCACCAAGGAAGCTCTCATGAGTCATTTTTTCCAAATGAGCATCCAGTACCACCAACTTGGTACAGATGTAAATTACCCTGCATCTAGGTAACTGCAAAAATGGATTCCCCATGCCTCCACACTCTTCCCACTCAGATTCACCCTTGCCTGTTACTCTAAGACTAACATCACTTTCATTATTATTATTTCAGCACTCAAGGAGTAATAACACCTCTCTTCACTCACAGCATCAAACACATACTCTTCTGTTATTATCATGAATGGGTTTATCATCAAACTCAACAGGTTCAAACTCTAACTACACTCTTCCTAAAACCTTCCCCACTGACGATCCCTAGCTGTTTGGACACCTGTGCCTAACATCAAGTCCTACTGAGTTTATGCACTCAACAATCGAATGCATGCTTTCCTCTCCATCCTTACTTCTACTGCTATCCTTTTAATCTCCACTCTTGTTATTTTTCAAAATTTTCCACCTGAGAGATTTCCTTTTCAGACCACAAAACCACCCAAATCCCCTTGCACTGGCTTCTCACTACGTTAAAAAATAAAAACCAAACTGTTTAGGATGAAACATTAGGCCCTGTTTCCTTCTCTAGACACAAGATCACATCACCTGTACTACCTCACCTTCATTATGACCCAAATGGCATATTTACAGAATCCTGAATTTTCCAAGCAATTTACCCTCTGTTCTACATCTCGTTTACTCCTTTGACATGAAACATCCTTTTCATATACAAAAAAAGAAATAACTTTTTTTGTATATCAGTTCTTTAAGCAGGAGGTCTGCAAGTCATTTAATTAAGGCTTTTCTCTATTAAAAAGTATTTTTGGGGACTTCCCTGGTGGCACAGTGGTTAAGAATCCGCCTGCCAATGCAGGGGACACGGGTTCGAGCCCTGGTCCGGGAAGATCCCACATGTCTCGGAGCAACTAAGCCCGTGCACCACAACTACTGAGCCTCTGCTCTAGTGTCCGCAAGCCACAACTACTGAGCTCACGTGCCACAACTACTGAGCCCGTGTTCCGCAACAAGAGAAGCCACCGCGATGAGAAGCCCGCACACCGCAATGAAGGGTAGCCCCCCCGCTCACCACAACTAGAGGAAGCCCGTGAGCAGCAACGAAGACCCAACGCAGCCAAAAATAAATAAACAAATTAATTAATTAATTAAAAAAAAAAGAGTATTCTTGCCTGATACAGAAGCCTAAGGTCTGTATTTCTGCCAAAGGCTTTCGTCCAGTTCTCCAGACAATGTTGCCCTTGTGAAGGTCTCTAAAGCAGACTCCTCTTCTGTCCACCTCTCGCCATGGCCCAGGGTTCCATCTTTCTAATTTTTCTCTCCTTATTCTATATATTTACCTCAAGCAACGTCATTCAATCCATGGCTTCAAATACCGTTTACAGGCCTATAACTGGCCTCTACATCATTATATCCAACCCAAATCTTTCTCCTAGGTGAAAGACTAGTCCTTTGGTCAATGTCATAGGAACTTGATTTTTAAACAATTATAAATAGGCTTCAAATGGATTCGCCTGGTCTCCAGTTTTTCTTCTTCTCAACTCCTTCTGACAGGCTATCTTATCAAAGATGTATGTTCACACATATTTACACGTGTGTGTGTGTGTGTGTCTGTGTGTGTATGTGTATCTCAATTCTTGAATGGTTAGTGTTCTACAGAATTTGAAGATTCAAAATATAAAGAACCTTTAAAATGATTAATGTCAGTATTACCGGAAAAGTCAAAACTTAAAAATCATGGAAAAAGTAGAAGACATCTAATCACTAATGGCCAAATGTAGTGCTGTAATGATTTCAGATTTTACACAGGATAATTTATGCAAGAAAATGAGGTATTCTGGTCAAATTAATTTGTCCAGTGAATCTAGAAGAAAAGTCAGATTATACCATGGTATTTTATACTTATTAAAGGCAGGGACTATTTTTCCCTATTCTTGGCACTTTTATGATATAGCGCACAAATGTCTGGCACACTAGACATAGCCAATAAATTACTGTTTAATTCTGTTTAATTAATAAAGCAAACAATTTCCTTTATTAAATAATTTTTTTAAATATAGAAGTCTTGCCCCATAGTTTCAGTGTTCAATTGGTTAGTGATGGTGAAAATGAGAATGTTTCATTTTCTCTCATTAAACACAGTAAGATTTTATATAAAAATTAAGAAGAATATACTGCAAGTTCCATTTTTATGTAAACTACAGTTTTATGGCATATTATAACAAAAAGATGAGATTTCAATGTATTCTGGAAGAGTTCAGACTTCTAATATGGTCATAATTCCATCATATGTTAATATTTAAAAAGGATCTAATAGGGCGTTTGGAACGATGCCATGTGTTAATTTGGTTAAACATACCTGGGTTTGTCACAAAATTACAGAAGTAAAGGATAACGCAACCAAATCTGTTTAACTTTTTGCTTAAGAACTACTACTTACATTTTAAATATTCAGGGGTTAATGAATCACTTTCCAGCAGATGCGTAGAGAGTATTTTATAAACTTCTGAATGTTCCCCCTCTGGGATAAAATTAAATATACTTTGATCCACAAGATCTGACTGAAAAAGAAATTTTTAAAAATTAAGTAATTATAGTGATTCAAGAGACATTTATTTTAAAAGTACATAATCACTCTTAAAACATCAGATGAGCATATGGCTAATGTTTAATTATCTGTAAAAACTGACAAATGTCACGTTACAGAGCACAACTCAAAAAACAAGACTGAGAAGGTGAAAGAGGTTAACATGACCTCATTGCCTCTGAGACTAGTGTCATCAGATTCATGATCAATATGACCTTTGAAAGTCTGATAAGTTATTTGCTAAGGTGAGTTTCAAATTTGAACATGTAAAGTATAACAGGACTAAGAAAGTTGATTAGAAGGATCTTAGGCTACCAGATGTAGCCTTACCATACATCCCAAACTCTTGGTACGTTACGGTGGTGTACATTACAATAAAGGACAACAGGAGTGGCCACAGGCTACATGAAGAGGAGACTTGACTTTGGTGTCATTTCAGTTGTCCAATGTGTCCTTTCTTTTTTATTTCATCTTTTCCAGCCATCTATCCTGTATCCCACTGTCAAAAAGCCATGCTTTAAGATAACCACCCTCTTCCCCCAAAAAAGGCAAGTTATGTGTTGAGCATTATAATCCTTGCTAAAATACGGCTTTAATCAACAGTAATTTGACAAGCATCAGGTGGCCTACAATGCGCCATGGCTGTGGAATCAAAAGTGAATAGGACAGTGCCCGTCCGTAAGAACCATCGACAACAAAACTTTAGTGACTTCACATTTCCTGCCAAATCCCATGCAGTCTACCCTGCTTCTCTACATTTTCAAACTGCCCTGTGGAATCCTGGGGTTACTGAAGTGGTATCTCGAAGACTACGGAGGTAGGCATGGAGGGCAAGGGAAGTGAAAAGGAGTTGTGAAAGCGGGCTAAGGGTTCCACTAAGAAATTTCACTTCTGTTTGTATTTCAAACACTGTAAAGATTGTTAAAAACAAAACAAAAAAAACTTCAAACAGTAACAAAAAACAGCCACTGGGGATGGTAAGAGGTGGGAAAAGGGGTGTTTACCACTCTTGTACAAGCCATACATTTACACTCTTCCTTCTGTATCTTCTCTAGCCTTCAAGGTCCACCTCATGAAGTGGAGTATCTTTCCCCTCTCTCACCACATGTTTGTACACTTCCATCTTGCAAAGACCAGTTCAAATTATTTCCTTCAAAAATATGTCCCTTAACTGCATAATCCACAGTAAAAATAATAAAGTTCCTTTAGTAATTACTACTCATATCCTTCATTTCCCATCAAAAATATTTAATTATATTTTAATCTCTATGTCCTACCGCTCTGTGGGTGAATTAAAGGGCCCTATTTCTTACACCTTTATCTCCTATCCTTCAAATCAAGACACAATAACACTGAGCTTTGCACATAACGGTTATTAGTGCAGTAAATTATTTTGAATTAAGGAGTTACTTGATAAGCCTTAAGGGGTAACCACACCAAAAATATATCTGCATTTTAACAAGGAATTTTTCTGAATGTCTGAAAAGTCTCTAGAACAGAAGGAATAAACAAAAAATTAAGGCATGAACAACAAAAAAGGCTAAAAAATTGCCTTTTATTCATAAAGTATTAAAATATAGGCATTGACATTAGTGTAAAAAATAGTCTTGATAGAAAAATAAGATACCTATTTGTAGAACTAAAACTCATTTTGGAGATGATTACAGTTTCCTACAATTATTTACTTTTACTGACATTTCTTCCACTATTTCAGTAAATTATGATCTGACCTTTGTTACCCTTGCTTTTTTATCTATAAATCTATAGGCTGTCTCATATGCATAGAGAAAATAATATGACTATCTAGTATACAGAGTGGTATAATCACAAGCACTACTTCACCATTCTGCTTCCCCAGACACTTGATAAACTGAAGTATCAGACTTAGCAGGCAACTAACTGATGTGTGATTTTCCATTAACCATTACACTTCCAATCTCAAAATGAAGTTGACCATACTTGATGTTGCCATACCATCCACTCAGTTCCCAAGCACAATTCAAAGGAAAGAGAAGGAAGTGACAGCTATCTGGATCCTTCTGTCTCCCTCAATTATTTTCATGAAGAAGAAATGTAAATCCTGCTGATTGCCATATGATATAAATCAACAGGCTGTTTTCTTTACATTAGGTCAATGCAACCATTCAGTGGACATTATTAACTATCATCAATTATCTTTTCCTCAGTGAGAAAACTGACAAATAACTGCTATAGAGAGTAGCTGCTCAAAAGGGACTGAAAGCTCCTCCAAAAAAATGTCAGGTATATGTTGGATATAACATATTTTTAAACAACTATGTTCCTTATGCACAGGCATAAGGAACAGAGATTCTGGTCCTATCAAATAAGCTTTATTTGCTTATTTCAAATATTTGTTTTCTTATTAAAAATATTAATTCGCCAATAATCATATAACTATTGAAAAAAATTCTAAATTGTTATTTCTGCATACTGCATTTACACCAAAGATGTTACTGACTTTCTTAGCACATTCTTGTGTTTATAGTTCAAAATTACCAAGTTAAGAAGAGTAGAAAATGAAATGCTCATACAGTATCTTAATAGTGGCACTTTTAGTCCTGGACTCTGTTAGGCTGTAACATGGTGAATCTTCCTCCCTATATTACATGGTAACAAATTTAATATACTCTCTTCTCAGGAACACATTTAAGCAAGTATGAGGAAAACAATCTTAAATTGTAAAATTTTACAAATTTTAAGTTCCTGGTAAAGAGACCCAACTTTATGTCTTGGCACTTCCACTAAATTGTACAATTAAGTCCAATTTCTCTGGGTTTCATGTATGCTTCTAACAAACATAAAGGGGCTGGGCTAAGGATGTCTAAAATCCCTTCCAGCAAGGAGGTGGTATGACCCCATAATTTTGTTGTAGAAAGCCACACCAGGAAAAAAAAAAAAATTCATAAATTTCCGTTCCTGATTATTAGCCACAAATAGGTTAAAATGTACCTAAATTAATTTCATAAGTATGACATGACAAAGTTAAGAAAAAATTTTTTGCAGGATCTCTAGAATCAGTCTTGCAATTTTACAGTCAAATTTAAATTAAAAAATGTTAAGTCACATTGACCACTGATTAAGATGGCAAATTTTAATTTCTCAACAGAACTGAATTATAAACACTAAAGCCTATATTTAGAGATTTGCTAATGTTTCTCCCCCTCTGGGCAAGAGCCAAAATTCTATTTTAGACCAAAAGGTATGCATGTTCAAATACAAAGAAAGGCACACCATTGTTTTAAACCTTTTGTTTAGCATCTGTTACAGTTTAATTATTAATGGCAAGCCAAAACAGAAAATCACATACTTTTTTCCTTACTGTGTTTGATCCTAAACAAGTATTACTTCATTTTCTCAAAACACACTTGTGTTTTTGTTTTCAAACCTTCAAATAACATACAACATTGTCAGTGATGCGAAGGAAAGTATCCACTGTAACTGGAGAGCGGTAAAAAAAAAAACAAAACTGTTTTAATAAAGGCTACTATGAACTCCGCACGGAACGAAACGGGTCTGCTGGATCAGCAGCGACCTCCTCTGCCCACACGTTCACCTGCTACACGCTTTGGCTGGCACGACAATCAGAAAGATCCAGAAGATGTTACCAACAGAGAAAACTGGGTAGGGGACCTATGGGAACTCTCTGTACTATCTTCTCGATTTTTCTATAAATCTACAAATAGTTCTAAAATTAAAAGTTTAAAAAAAAAAATCCAGGAGGGAATGGTGACGAGGTTTCTCACTGAGGGGAGAATGTTAATGATCAAACACTTGGATCCCAACTAGATCTGTGGTAGACATGTTGTTATTTCAAAATGCAATTAAATATTCCCTCACTAAAGATCCAACACCAGTGTGCCATTAGGAAGAAGTTTTTCAAACATCTTCATCAAATAATCTACTCAGTTTCTTATACTCAATCAATAATTCCTAAGTGCCTCTCTGAGAAATCAGCCAGCACATGTGGATACAGAGATGAAGTCCCTGCACTTAGGAAGCTTACATCTACCATTATTATCAAAATAAACAGAAAATTACAATTCGTTGTTAAGTGTCAGGGTGGCAGTACATATAAGGTAACGTGAGAACACAGAGAAAAGGAATCTAATTCTCAATGAAGTCCAGGGAAAATGCCCAAGAAGCAGGCTTTTAAAAAGTCTGACCACATTGCAAATTATACCCTGACTATGACTAAATTAAAGATTATATAGTTTCTATAAATACATAACCGAAAGAAAATCCAATAAAAAATGTCTGTGGTTTAAAAGCATATAATTATACCTTTATTCAAGTTACTTAACCTTATTTTTTTTAATTGAAGTATAGTTGATTTATAGTATTATTAGTTTCAGGTGCACAATATAGTGATCCAATTTTTTTTATAGATTACACTCCAAAGTTACTACAAAAGTTTTTACAAGGTTATTACAAAAGTTATTTACACTTTAAAGTTATTACAAAATAATGGCTATATTTCCGTGCTGTACAATATATTCTTGTTGCTGATCTATTTTATACGTAGTAGGGGTAACCCCATACCCTTATCTCGCCCCTCCCCCCATCTTTCTCGCCACTGGTAACCACCAGTTTGTTTTCTTTATCTGTGAGCCTGCTTCTGTTTTGTTATATACATTCTTTTGTTTTATTTATTAGAGTCCACTAGTCAATCTTATCTTAGTCATATCTTAATCCTATCGAGGATTTCTTTCCCTGGCTTTTTTCACTACGTAAATATTTTTTAAAAAAGAGTCCTCCAGAAAATTCTGTCCTTTTCTCTGCCCATAGTAGTTTACTTACATGTTGCTATAATCTCACTGTTTATTCCCAAACAATTTTTAGATGTTGGGCTGATCACCTATTGTTTGAGCTTACTTGTAAAGAAAGCCCCTAGAGAAGCAGTAAAGCCAAGTCATTTTCTGCGTGACCCAAAGAAATTAGCAAATTACTTACTGCCTGGCTTTCAGAAACAAAGTACCCTTTTCGAATCTGACCTTTTAAGTATAGAGTCCATTCTCTTTACAAAGTACAAAGTAGCAGAGTAATCAGAGGGAAGGAGATACTGCTTTTCAACATCTCTTGAAAGAGATCCTTATAGAACAGTTGACTTTGTACTGTTATACATTTTCAAGAGATGGGCATTTTAAGAGTAATTTATAAGTAACTTCAAAATATTTACACCACAAGCCCCACTGTAAGCAGATAAGTTAGGGGGTCCCTGGAGAAAGAGAACCAGGAATGGCTTTCTTGACATAAGAGAAGCCATTTTGTAATCTCAGCCTGGCCACAATGCTTGCCCTGATCTCAGTATTTAATGATCTGAAGGGAACAAAGGAATGCAGGGAGAGAGAAAAGGCAGGCAAACAATAGTGCAGGGATAAACCAGAGTCCTAGTTCCTTCTCAAAGGATATACATAATAATACATCTGAGTTCTGTAGGAACCAAGGCCCCCCACCCCAAGTGGAGGATATAATGATGATGCTGACCTTTTCTGACTTCAGTCAAGTAAAGCTGGGACTCTTGTCAACCTTTGCCCCACTTCTATGCTGAATTCTCCTCTGCTAAAGCCCCTTCATGAATATGCATGTGCCCTTAGCTGAAAACTTCCCCAATTTTGCTGTCTGGGGAGACTCTGCTTTGGGAAAGATCCGCGCCCCTCCCCCGCCAATGTGTTCTCCTTACTTGCTGCGAGTTATGATAAATCCTTCCTTCTCCCAATCTTTGGCTTGGTTGGGTCTATTGGCTTGGCACCCACCAAGAGGCGAACCCAGCTTCTGGGTAACACCATCTTAGATAAGAACATTACATATTCAATAAAAACTTCAAATTCATAAGAACTGTCAATTGTAGCAGAGCACCTAGCATAGTACCTGGCAGAGCAGATGTTCAATAAATATATGTTAAGTTAAACAGCAAATACATAATTCAGGTATTCACCATTCTAATCAAAATTATAATTCTTTTCGAATTATCTACCCTTTTGATCATATTAATAACAAATTGAATATGGCCATTAAAATGTTATCAACTCAAGCCACAGAGCACAAAAGTTCTGTATCTATTATTTTCAGTATGTTCTTATAAGTCATTCTTTTGAGAAAATTATTATTTAGCTGCAACAAATATCTCAGTAGAAACTTAGTTATTCTCAAGATAATTTCAGTGATTAAGCAACGTCTTCACCACGCTGATTAAAAAGTTAATACTGAAAATTCAGCATTAGAATAAAGAGGGCAGGAAGAATAGAGGTTAGATAAAGTGGTAGTTGAATATTTAGTCACTATAGATTAGAGTTACGACTGACCTGAGAAAATACAGCCATGCTAAAACAAGAGACATATTCAGAGGTCTCATCCCCGCTCCAACCATTGTTCAGCACTGCTCTGAGGGGTCCACTTCTTAGTGCTTTAGAACGTTTAGAGTAGGCATTAAATAAGAAGAAGATCACAGGATTTTTATACTTACTGGTAAATGTTCAAGTAATGAAGTTACACTCTCAGACACATATATTATGCTTCCATCTGTCATGATTGCTAAAAAAAAACCATCAAGAGCCTGAAATTAAACATAATGGTCAGTTAAATGAAAAGAAAAAAGTATTTCACAGGACAGAAATAAAAATCTAAGATAAATGACAAAGGACTTAACTGTGGAAATTTCCAGAGCACTGTCAAAATGCTAGCTTTTCCCCTTTACAATACCTTAGTATCTATCTTTGTGCATTTTAAAATGCTTCTGGAAAAAAAGAAATCACTCTATGGCCATTATTGGATGATTGGTTTCTAAAAGGTAGAAACAATGTTCTACCTTTATCACGTTATTATACAACAATGGCCTTATTTGAAGATGTTAATATCTCCGAAGCACATAGGCCACCAATAATATGTCTTTGGCACACAAAAGAACACATTACCACCTTCGGATATATTAACAGACAGATATTATGTACAGACTGAAGCACAGGGAGATACATGGGGAATAAAGTGAAAGGGAATAAGCTGAAAAAGTAGGCTGAGGTCAGATCATGAAAGGCCTTGAATACCAGGGCAAGACATATGGACTTTGTTCAAGAGCGGTCTGGAAGCAGTGTGTAAAACGGATTTAGAGGAAAAAGTGAATTAAGAGGAAAATCTCAGTGGCCTTCAGAATAGTAGGGGAAGTTAAGGCGAATCCAAATGAAATTAGCAGCAGTAAGAATAGAGAAGAAAGGACTTAGGCAAACATTAAGAAATGTGATGTTAGAGTTCAGGAGAGAAGTCAGCATAGGGGAACAATACTTAATAATAAAGCAATCCTGGGACTTCCCTGGTGGCGCAGTGGTTAAGAATCTGCCTGCCAATGCAGGGGACATGGATTCGAGCCCTGGTCCGGGAAGATCCCACATGCCACGGAGCAACTAAGCCCGTGCGCTACAACTACTGAGCCTGCGCTCTAGAGCCCGTGAGCCACAACTACTGAGCCCACATGCCACAACTACTGAAGCCTGCGTGCCTAGAGCTCATGCTCTGCAACAAGAGAAGCCACTGCAATGAGAAGCATGCGCACCGCAATGAAGAGTAGTCCCCACTCACCACAACTAGAGAAAGCCCGTGCGCAGCAACGAAGACCCAACTCAGCCAAAAATTTTTAAAAATAAATTTATAAAATAGTAATAATAATAATAAAGCAATCCTGTATTCACATATCACAAAGTTTTTCATTTGAGAATCCTAGGCACCAAAGTTGCAGCTGAAGAAATGAGATCTGCAAAAGAGAGGAGACTGCCAAAGACAAATCCTTGGGGAATAATCTATTTATGGGAATGAGGAGGAGCAAAAGCACCAGAGAAAACTGAATACACTGTTGTCGATGAAGTCAATGGAAGAAAGAATGACAAAGTGAATGAGGAGGAAGAGGGATGGTTCAGTATAACATAGAATCAAATAAGACAAGGAATGAGAAAATGAGGACTGAATTTTGGTGACTTTTAAGAGTAATTTCAATAGGAAGGTGAGTCACATCACAATGAGTTTAGAGATGGGTGGATGATCAGAAGTCTATTATAAACCACTCTTTCTTCCCTTCTGAAGTTCATGAAAGGACACATTTTGAGGGGACAAAGTATCAAGGGAAGTCATTTTTTAAAAAAGTAACTAAAATATATTTGCAGGCTGAAGGAAAAGAAGATGCAATAGAAAAGATGTTGAAGATATACAGCAGAAAAGATACACCGTAAGAGGAGTTCCTCTTCTCCTATCAAAATAGTTATCACACTAAATCTGAATTTCTTGTTTAAGTATAGGGTTCTCTCAAAGGATACAATCTCTAGTGAGAACTATGTATAACTCCTCCAATACTGTATCTGCAGCACCTAGCATATGTGTGGCCCGTGGCAAGTAAAAAATAACCTGTATGTAATTTATGGATCTGAGAGTTAGAGTAACCTCCCTCCAAGTAACTGTTGAGGTACGTGTTGGAAGTAGGGAAAAAGGCATCCCCCACCTCCCCTTCTATTGAGGAAGACGTTTGGATATCAGAAAGTACTTATTTTGAGTAGATGCCTGTTTTCTAGAATGGCTCAAACTCATTCTTGGCTAATGTAAGGGGAAGGGGTGAAAATCTTATAATTTAAGCAAATTCATGAAATTTTTACAAAAACTCCTTGGTACAATAATGCTGGTATTATTTCCTAAGGAAAAGGGTCAAAATGATGTTAAGAAAGACATGCTTTTCTCATGTGAAGCTAGATTGTGTCATCTTTGAAAGCAAATTACTATTTTCTATGATGATCTCTATTTGCTAGAAATTAGGATGCAGCTCTCTTCTGTGAAGAGAATCAACTAAAATCAGAACTCTTAATGACTTGATCCCACTCCCAGAACCAGAGCCTGACCCTTCCTCTTTCAAAGCAGTCAAAGATTCAGCAGAGAAAAGCCTCCACCAGCATCTCGCCAAATCTTAACACAAGAAGGGATCCAGGGCTCAAACTTCTTTTGAGTGGAGGAATGTAATTTCCCAAGAAGGTAAGTAGGTACACCAAAAACTGAAGGGGCCTTGAGGAGGAAGACTCGAGAGATGTGGAAGGAAGAGCAAGATACAGAAGGACATCCTCATACCAAGACTGAAGACCTTGAAGGTTATCCCTTGCCCACGTTGTATGATAGGAGGGAAAGGGCTCATTAGTTAAAACTCATCTTCCTATTTGACATCTACTTTACCCACAACAAAAGGCCTGTGTAAACCTTCGCTGTTTCCTTAGTGGGTGTCTAATATGGGACGACTGGATGGAAGTTCTAGGGAAGGGGACAGAACCACCTTGTGATGAGGCAGGCAGGGCACTGGCCCTTCCCTGTAGATTACTGGAGAGAGCTGCCAGCTGCCGAGGAGAAAGAACTCCTTACAGGGAGATGACTTCACACAGAGATGACTTTGCATAGAGATCTGGTCAGGCTAAACTGCCCTGATTTCCTTGGCTACTCTCAACACCCCCAGCAAGGGTAGCAAGGAATATTCCTGAAGCAACAGAGACAAGAGGGAGAGGGACGGGTGGCAACGGAAGAATGGAGAAAGACAGCCAACACATAAGGTGTAAGTGAATTTTAAGATCTTAGTCTGAGTTCTTGAATTAATTAGCAATCTGAGCAGACAAGCTGCAGCCTCTCCAGGCCTCATCCGTAAAATGAAGAGGTTGAGCTGAATGACCCAACTCCTCTACTAGCAGCTCTAACATTCTACAATACAGCCTACATCCGAAATTCTGCTGAAAAGGGTATCCAGACTGCCTAACTATAATCTCATCAATATGACCAGCGAACAGTAACATAACTAGGTTAGTTGGACCCAGGTTACAGTACACACATTTATACATATCCTTCAATCTTGGCAATGAACTTAAAATGCATATTTACTTAGTAGTTGTAAATATTCACTAAAAATCAAAAATATGTTTGACATATTGAAAATAAATAAATGTAGTATTTTTCAGGAATGTAATTTTAAAAGCAGTGAGGATAATCATGAGACAACTAATTTATATTTTCAAAATTAACCTGTTTAAATTTTCTCTGTTGCATATTATATATAATGTTACAATCTCTAGACTCTTTATTTTTAACACTTATCTACATATGCACTACATGTGTCTTGGCAATTAATTTAAAAAATCTGTTCATTGTAAAGAAAAATTTGAGGACAATGCTTTCCGTTTAGCTTATTAGTGAATAGGTAATTTACCTTGCTGAGATTCTTAAGTGTAGATATTACATCAATTTATGAATTTATAAAAAATTTTTCATACCAATAAAGCAGCGTACATAAATAGCTTATGATTAACACAGAAGATCTTATTAAATGATTACACTGAGAAATAATCAAAGAAAAAATTAAAGAGGAATTAAATGAGTTGATTTCTTCTTGTGGTTATAGACATTAGCTTGTGTGTACCCTTTCATAAGTGTATTACTTCTATCTAAAGAGATAATTTCGGACAATGGCAAACTACTTTTAAGAGGAGAAAAAATTTAACCAAACTGGAACTATTATTTGGTTTGTAACTTAAGTGTCCACTAAGTTAAAGAGTTGACTGCTGGTTACTAAGCCAGAAGTCCTGTGCCACGGCTAGCCTTCACTGAAAAGAAGTCTCATGAGCGGCAGTGGGCTCAAGGGCTGGGGCCACAGGGACCAGAGGCTAGTCTTCCTGCAGTGAATCCTAGCTAAGCTAATTACTGTTTTATTTTGAGCAAATTTCATAATCCCTTTGTTCCTCAATTTCCTCATCTGAAAGTTAGAAAGGGATACAAATAGTTTATCTTCAGAAGATTATTGTAAGGATTCACTGAGGTAATATGTGAAAAGTGCTCAGTTATTTTTCAGATTTTAAGCACAGCTTTAAATATATATACAATGTATTTATACTCCAACAAATTTTCATACGGTAGCATTTCTGCTGAATAGGTAAAGACTTAATTAATCCAGCAATTAACTGTTCCACCTAAAGTATAAATAGAAAAATAGTTCATTAATTTGCAAAATAATGTTGCTTTAGGCTTTAGTCAATATACAAAGACACTTGAGACATGGCTATTACATATACATACACCACACAGAAAAATGCTTAAGTTCTAAAATAACAGACCCAAACAAACAGAATAAGAAATGTAAATTATTTAACAACCTCTGTATATTCCTACCTCAAGTGCTTTCCTCTACTTCTTCCATGTCTACCTTCTTCTGTATATGTATTTTTCTTGTCCTTAACTGTTACCACCAAAGTATACCAAAGTATGTATTTTTCTTGTCCTTAACTGTTACCACCAAAGTAAACTTATTGTAAGTTTTCATGGAAATCTGATACTGAACTCCGTACTTTGTGTGCATAGATGACACCTTATTAATGTAAATAGGAAATGATTAAAAAGTAAAAAAGTAAAATAGATAGGTATGAGTGACTCAAAATTTTTGTGGATTTTATAATTGATTGTATGAGTTATTAAGTTTTGCAATTCTAAGCAAATATGACCTGAATTATTTTCAAAAATAATTTTGTTGCAAAAGAACATCTACTTATTTCGTTTTAGACGTTTCTATTTGAATTGAGAAGAGTTGCCTTTCAATGTATATTTCATTATTTTAATATTTTCAAAATACTTCATTTATTACCATTTTATGTTGTGTGTAGGTGGATTTTAATTTGTTAAAAAAAATCCTACTGTCTAGTAGAATACATTTCATAATAATATTTAGTATGTGATGAATAATATATTTTATTTTTCATTTGAATGTTACTGTGGTCCAGGTAGAGAACTTGGTAGTTATAGGTTTCTGACTTTTATTAAGCCTCTCAAAAATTCAGATGATATTGAAACCACAAAGATTTGGCATTATTTTACCACATAGTACTATTTCCTTACAATACTTATATCAGTTAATTTTAACTGAAGAGATAGTTGATTGACTTACACTGAATTAAGATTTTTCAATATTAAATTAATATTGTTAAAACTATACTAAAATTGGTAACCCCTGTGATTTCTTTTTTAAGGAAAATAAAACTTTTCAAAAATTAAATCTGGACATACCTCTAGCATTAATTGTGTAAACTCTTCATTACTAAGGAATGTAGGTTTCCAGTCCTGTCGAATTTCACTAGCATCTGACTGTGCAGTGATTTCTGTAAACAGATTGACACATTAGCGGTATAGTCCAACCACACACAGGGAGAGGGTGGTGGTACAAAAGTCCTACAAGTTGCCTTCCCTTCTCCCACTCTAAACCATAGTCAATAACATTCATTGGTCTAGGTAGGTTATCAGGAGGTCCAAGTTTGGGGATGATGAAATATTTGAGCTAATGTAGCAAGTTATCTCCTTAGATTTGCTCTCCTGAAAATACCAGTCTCTTTGGATTTTCTTTGGGGAGCTCTGAGAACCTGTGTTGCTGACAGGCCTGAGATTGCTTCCTGCTTTACACAATGACCAAACAAGAATCAGAACAAGCAGATTAGACCAAGCATTAGGAATATATTCTTTTTCCCCTTCCTTTCTTTGCCATTCAAACGGTAGCACCTAGAGCAGACATAAGGACGTGAACCTGGAGGAAAGGAGCCAAGGAGATCAGTCAGTCTGCTTTTAAAAAAGAATGACTTTATTTCACTCCAAAAAAAAAAAAAAATTAAAAAAAAGAATGACTTTAGGCCTGCCTATTGCCAGGCAGAAAGATTCTTTCCAGTCTAAGGTATTCTATTCTTAATTAATCAAGGAGACTAAAATAAAATTTTAGGCAAAAACTTTATAGTAATAAACCCAGAGTAATCCTGCTTAGTGTCCTCTGGTATGTTTTCTTAGTGGTTCAAAAATTTGCAGATCCCTGGCTTAAGGCACACATTTTAACACAATAATTACAGTTTATCTTGCAACATACTTCTAATGGATTTAGTTATGAGAAAACTATTCATAAACGATGAAATGTGAACTATTTAGGTAATATTTTTCCATTTTTAAATGTGGACATATTAAAACAAACAAGTAAAATTAAAATCTATGTCACAGAGTTTACTCTACAAAATATACTCTACGTTGCAGTGAAAAAAATGGACTAAGTTGTTTTGATTTTTCTATTACCAGATATATAAATATAGCATATTAAATTGGCACCCAAAATTTGGCATATTGGAAATGCCTGTACTAGATATGAAGAGTAACTGAGAAGTACAGCTACTAATTCTGTGGAACATAGTCATGCTTTTCAAATTCACATTATATACATTCAGGAAAAAGGACTTAAATCCATAAGCAAATCCCATCAAGTTTAGTTAAACCCAGGTTTATTTTTAGAGTAAGAAGTATATAAGAATTACCTTTCAATTTAAGGTAAATTTTTTTGGTGTGAGAATCATACACCCAATTTTGAAAAAAATATCTAAATGCCAAAATGAATCCTCTATTGTCAGGGGGAAATAAATATGCATGTATATTATTTCATTTCATTCAACAATCATTTACTGAACTCCTACAATGTCTGAGGAATGAGTGTGCTATCTAACAAGGGGCACTGAAGTTAGTGAGAATACTATTTGTAGAGATAAAATGTAATGATAATGGTGGCAATAAAAATGAAGACCAGCAATTTTGAGAATAATCAACAAAACTGGCAACTGTGATACTGTACTACGGAAGATGAAAAAAATGCAAAACTCTTCTCAGGTTTGAGTCCCAGGGGATTGAAAGGACAGTGGTGTGAAAATGGAAAAAGGAAAGCTGAGAGAAAAAGATGACTTGACAAATGAAAATGAATTCAACTTCAGATGCATTGAGTCTGAGGACACATAAAACAAAGACCCAGAAGTTACCTGGAAAAAAAAAACGGAAAAGTTTGCATCTAAAAATATAGATTTAGTAGTTTAAGAGAGAGGGAAGCTCTCTAAGGGAGAGACTAAGGGAAGGAGCATAGAGAAAGCAAGAGCACAAAAGACAAGACCTTGAGAAATGTCGTGTTCAGAGGGCAGAAAAAGAAAGAGGAAAGAAGTTAGCTCAGCTGGGAGGGGGAGGTGAATGAAGAAGTACAGTGTATCTCAGGCCAAGGGAAAAGGGAGCCAGTGGAGGATGGATGAAAATTTCCAGTGCTTCAGAGATGCAGAAGAGGATGAAATATAAGAAAAAGCTACCGATTTATTGGTAGCAGAGCGTGTGGGGGGGTCATGGCATTAATGAAATTAACAAAAAATAATTTTAAACAGTGGTGGAGCATAAACCAGGCTAGTAATGTATCACAGAGTGAGCTAGCAAGAAATAGAGGTACTAGTTACAAATTCTCTTTCTGAGAAGTTCTGCAGTTTCATTTCCATCTGAAAAAGAAATGTCCTTTTACAAGTTTTTCACCTATTTTCTATTAAGTAGCATTTATTAAGTACCAAAATACTTAACATTCTTTAAAATTTTCTTTTCATGACATTTACTCAAAGTGATTTTCTTTGATTAACAAATAATCACTTTAAAACACAGTATTTATTTCCTAAATATACACTGAAGCAATCTTTTAAAATGACATATAAAGTTCTCATGATCTGACTCTTGCTTCTCTTTCAAATATACCCATAACTTTCCAACTCAAACTATGCTCCAGTTAAACTGAACTCTCCCTGCTTCTCTGGTTTTACACATGCTACTTCCTCCATGTGAAGTGCTGTTTTTCTTAAGCTAACAGGAAGACTCAGTTGAAAAATTAACTGTTAAGACTTCCCTGACACATTCTTTCCTCTGTGTTCTCACACAAAGTTTACAGTTTACGAGCACTACTCACATTATAATTACTTGCATTGCAATTAGCTGTTTATATGTTTGTCTCCCTTGGCCTGAGTTACTTGAGAGCCAGGACTGTTACCCCGCACCACAAGAATCTAGGATATACTAGTAGGCACTAAATACATGTTTGTTGAATGAAAGAAAGAATATACCAGGAAATCTTTAAAAAGGCAATTATTTCCTTTTCTTAAAAATGGTTAGGAAGCATACCGTCTCAAGCCATCACTGCCAAGATTCCATCACATTATGCTTTAAGAGACAGTCTGTTATTATTCAAAAAAAAAAATCCATTTTACAAAGTTAAAAATGTACCTTTATGTTTTCGTAAAAAATCAATGCTCTTCTGTAGAACAGTAGATTTGTCCATCTTTCTAGCATTCCCAGGAAGCATGGATCCCAGTTCTTTAATGAGAACATTAAACTGATCTCTACGTTTCTTTTCAGATTTGTTTCTAGATACTCTGTTGAAATAAAAAATTAGATAACCAGTTTTCAAACAGTCCATTTAATGACACAAATAGTTTAATACAGTGCTCAATAAAGACACAACCACAGAGCATGTACTTCTGTCAATACAGATGGTAATAAATATTTATATTCTAGGTTACCAACAATATACAGTTAATTAGGGCAATAATTTTTCTTCTTGGTTTAACCACTAAAGAAACTTTTACATATTAAGCATTCGGCATACATGTTTTTATGAAAATATCAGTAAGACAAACTACATTCAAATCTCAGGTTTTATTTAATCTAATATTTACCAAGAATCTGTATTTTCCTTATAAGGTTATTATGAATATTACTGAGATACAGTTTCTGAAAGCACATATAATGTATAAGTACAAATCATTAAAAATTATTGAATAGGAGAAAGTTATCCATCTCCTGTAAGTTTTAAATTATAAACAGAAATCTAAAAATGAAAATTTCCCTACCCTCAGGCTTACCCACACATTCTTCCTCTTTATTCCTTCATCCCAGCCTCCAACACAGAGCTGTAACCACTCTTTTGCATAGCTGTCTCTCCACTGGGTTGTAGGCTTCTTGATAACAGAGCCCCAGTTTTTTCATCTAAGCACTTAAGCGTTATAACACCTAACAAACAGTAAGCGCTCAAAATATATGTGCTAAAGGAATAATTCCCACTGTTCTATGTGAAGCAGTAACTAGAAGCAAATTCTTAGTTGCACTGAGAACTCTTGAGATAAACACAATTATTTACAGAGCAATTAATCATTCCATAATACTTCTAATTACCTGCTTTGGGAAGTCAGATTTTAGAATTCCATTTTAGAAAGTACACTACTTTCCCAAAAGATCCCAAAAAGTCAGAGGATAATTCTATTAATTTAATTTTTTTCAGTAAAGGAGGAGCATTTATTCTGTATTAGTACTGGGAAAAAATACAACTGTTCAAACCTCTTAAGAAACATAACAGAAATATTAACTGACTCCCTCACCAAACATGGAGTGCGCTTTGTTATAATGACAGAGGCTGTGCTAATAAGGACTAGGGATACTAGAGAAAGATGCCCTTTCAAGAAATCCACCTAATACCTATGGAACCTCCTAAGTGTGCCGAATTGAGTCATGAAGGCTAAGTGAGAAAGGGATGGTGGCGGGGTGTGAGCAGGGCATCCCAGACACAGGAAACCTGCACGAAGATGAAAACCTAACAGGACTTCCCTGGCGGTCCAGGGGTCAGGACTCTGCGCTTCCACTGCAGGGGGCCCGGGTCTGATCCCCGGTCACGGAACTGATGTCCCTGCATGCTGTGCGGTGTGGCCAAAAAAAAAAGGGCCACACACCTCTCACAAGTAGCTCAGCATGGCTAATGTACCTAGTGTACAAGCTTTCTGTGCCAGCTATGCTGGAGTTGGGGGAGGAGGGTGGGTGGCAGTTAGGAATAATAAGTACTGGAAGAAAAAATCATGAAGTTTTTATGCTGCACAAAAGGATTTAGTTTAATAGTGAAAGCCATGGGAAGGCACTAAAAGGTTTTAAGCAAAGAAATGACTGACATGAACAGAACTGCTTGTTAAGACCATTCTAGCACCAGAGTAATGAAAAGATCAGTGCTTGGCAAAACAAATTCATTTAACAAATACTACTGGAAATTTACTGTATGCCAAACAAGACTGGAGGCCAGATGACCATTTAGGAGGCAACTGCAATATCCTAGGCTATAAACCATGGCAGTGGCAGTGTTAACAGAGCAGTGTGGGTCTGAGGGTTAACAGGCAGAACTAGCAATTCTAGGTAAGTCAGATTTAGTTTGGAGTGGGGAAGCAAAAGAAAAATCGAAGAGGATTCCCAAGTTACTGATAATGCTGTTTATCAATGTGTAATATAACACGAGATATTAGTTTCGGTAGACAGATGGTTTGGGGAGAATTTAAATATGGTGAAATTGCCTGTTTGACATTTTAAAGGACACATACTAGAGGAAGTTAGACATACAGATCTAGTTATATTCCTCTAGAAAGGAGTAAGTAGGAAATAAGCATCTGAGAATTATTTATATATGAAATATCTGAAGACATGGGTAAAATTTAGAACCATTATTGTTGTATATAAGTTAGGCACTACTGGAAACATATATGAAATTTCATTTAATTCCTACAAAGTAGACTTTATTATTTTTCATGTTACAAGTGTGACAACTCAGGCATAAAAGAGAATATGCCCAGGATCATACAGTTACCATGAAGTAATAATTCAAAACAGGCATCTTAACTCCAGCATAAGAAATATACAGAAATCAAATATCACTGCCAATTCTACCAGTGGATCACACCCATTAAAGCAACTTTATTTCATGTTACGTTCAGGTTGGACGTACTCAGCCCTTGTGATGACCTCAATAGTAACAGGCCACAGATGTCAGCGTTCAACATGGTCCATTTAATTCTGACAGCATTATTATGAGGCCTTCTCTTTCTCCAAGGTTTCCCACAGCCATAGCATTTTTGGTCCCCTAAAAACACGATCAAACCTTCAAAGTCTCTGCGAACAGAATACCCTTAGCTCACCTTATCCATCTCTAAACTTGGCCTTTAAATCTGTCCAAGTTAATTCCTCAAAGTTCTCCCTCTTCATTCAGGCAAGACTGATTATTCCCACCTTATCAGTGACTTTCTCTCTACCCTGAAATATTTTATAAGAACCTTCCCCCACTAGATTGAAGTTAAGGGAAAGGAGTTATCCGATATATTTTTAGCTTCAAATTCAGGTCTTTTTATTTCCTTGAATAAAGTTGTATAGCTTTCCTCAAAATCTTCTTCCCAGATATATTTTAATCATTCATTTAAGAATTTAGCAGTTTACCTGGTTATGTGAATATTTTTCTTATCCCAGTACCTTTTATTTTGCTAAATACAGACATTTAGGAACTACTGCTTATTATATGTTTATCTTTTGTATCTGTATGTAAGGCTACAACACTCTCTACCTTCGTGTCTAAGCACCCAAGTAGTTCAATGTGGCTGGGAAAAAGCCATAAAGTATTTACTGCTTACCCTCAATGACTACAAACTTGGCTGCAATGCTCTCTGGACCCTCCCTCCTGATACTGTAATCACCATCAAGGCCCGTATCTAAGGTCAAGCCCCCACCATCACCACCACGGCTCTAGATCCCATCCTGTCACCTACTTGATGATACCTCTCCATCAATTCTTCCCCACCACGCCCACTCTCCATCACCCACTTTCCCTTCTGTTGGAGAATGGAGGCATGTCAAAAGACACAGAAGCCCACCCTGAAAGACCTCCCAAAGGCCAAAGCTGGAACAAACTGAGCAACAGAATAAATAACATAGCACTGAAGTATAACCTAAAGTACAAAATAAATCATGAGTCCATACAAAATATACATGAGTCCATAGAGATATAAATAAATGGGAAAGAGACTTTTTTTTTTTACAGAAGAATTTCAAATATGTGTAGATACCCCCTCCTATGGGAGGTGAAGCTTAATTCCCCCATCCCTACTCTGAAGGTGTGTTATCCTAAATAAATTATTTCCAAAGAATAGAGTGGGTTAACAGAAAATAGTAACTACAATGGTAAATCTAGGCAAACCCTGCCTTAGTCAAGTGACGAAGGCTAACATCCCCAGTGATGTCATGTAAATATTATGTGCCATAATATAATGTGGTGAGAAGGGCACTTTTAGAGGATAATTTTATTTAGTTTATAAACTACATACTGATACTCTAAACTCTTCCACCTTTCTAACATATCTAAGTTCTTAAGGCAGATAGATTTTGGAAATCACTGATTTACTATTACATTTATTTATTATTCATTTATTTACTATTTTACATCTGAAGTTGAACTACCTTTTTGCTTTGTCCTTGTCATCTTCTTCCACCAACCCATCAAAAATACTACCATCGTCTCTAAAAGAAAAAGAAGGTGGATAGAGAAAATAAGAGGGCAGACTCACTAAGCAACAGCAATACTAAAACAACGTATGAATCAAATCAGTTATATCCTAGGATTTTTGTAGAGTTATGGATTGCATAAATTCAAACTCAGTAACTACCAACCTGTTTTCTAACACATATAGACAAACAAAGTTCAACTATGTTTTACATTTTAAAAAGTTTATTACAATAAACAAGAATTTAACTTTACCAGAGGTTAAATATCTTATTCCAAACTTTTAGTAACCAGTGAAAATCTATAGAAAGTCAGTATATTTGCCATTATATAAAATGATTCGCTTGAAATTATTTTTAATTATAGTAGCACATTTAAAAAACATTATTTCTGAAAATATTTTCTGAGACATTTATAAAACACAAATCACTCAGAAACATCACAATATCTAGCATATTAACTTATACTGATATATTTTCATTCAGTACTGATTCATTTGACAAATATTTGTTAGCACTCATGTACCAGGCTCTGATCTGGACATGGTTACAGAGCAGTTAATTAGACATACAGGTCCCCGCTCTCATATAGCTTATTTTCTAGTAGAAAGAAACAAATCAACATGAAAATGTATGAATTTTATTTTTTTTTAAAAGGGGTGATGTTTTAATTACTGGGTGGTTACTTTAGTCTGAGTGGTTAGGGAAGGACTTGCTGAAGTGGGGACGTTTGAGCCTGAGATCTAAGTAATAAGAAGGGGTTGGTTATGGGAAGACCAAGGGGAAGAGCATTCTAACAAATGAAATCAAGAGCACTGGTGGCTACCTCCTTAATCTAAGGGGAAATAGTGAATAGTTGCAAGTGATATGAGCTTTTACATGAACTCACTATTCACTTCAACCACATCTTTCTGTGGCCTATAAAGTGCCTACGAGCCCCACAACTGAGATCATCTACAAATCTCGTATCATAGAGGTTCATGAGTAGACTTTTGGGGTTCCATGTATACAATGAAATTTATAAAAAATTCTGTATGTAAATGTACATTATTGAGAAGAGAGTCCATAACTTTCATGATATTCAGAGAGATAATGAACTCATATTAAGAACCACTGCTTTATGTCTGAACACCCAGATGTTGTCCCTACAGGTCATACTGTCTAGAATGGGAACTGACAATCATTCAGAAGCATAATGCCAAAATCATATTTAATCTCTCAGGAGTAGTGAAGAAACATCCTTTCTGAGGAAAAGACTACACATAGATTCCACCTGAAACTATAGCACAGCCCACATCCATGGCAGTGGCAGGCAGGCCTCCCTGAGGAAACTCCTTGCCCCTTAAGTCTTAAGCTCTGATAGAGTACATACCTTCACTATTTACCTCACAGAAAAGGGAGGAAAGCTGTCCCTAGATGTCAAAGTCACTTCTGTGCACAACTCTAGCTACAAAACTCTTAAAGAATCCCCTATGGAAGAATCACACATTACACTATAATAAAAGCACAGGAACTTTAGGAACTTTAGTGTCAGACCAATACAAGTCATAACTCCACCTTATTACTTACTATGTGACCTTAAACAAGTTATTTATAACCTCTCTGGCCTATAGACTCCTCATCTGTAAAATCTCATGGAATTATTGTGAAGTTAAATGAAGTAAGACATAAAAAGTGCTCTGTACATTATCTGTCAAAGAGCAGGTATTTTTAAAAAACTGGTACTGTATTTCATCTAATTTAAGACATCACTGACTATAAGACTTACTATTTTATGTGCCACTATGAAAGAAAAAAATGCCACCAATTAAACTATAAGCCAATTGTAAGATGAATCCCAATGTCAGACATGTTAAAATGTAAAAAAATAAAAAATAAAGTCTTTAAATCAAAGAAACGAGGCCCATCCTTTTCCCAATAGTAAGATTTAAAGATTATAATTTCAACTAATGAAATCCTAATTATAGTCACCTCTCATGAGTCACAAATGCTAAGATGCTTAAAGGGCTGAAGTTAGAACCAATAGATAAGGAGACAGATGATTCCACAAAGTGCCAAGGAAACATCTGCAATTGTCATAATTTATTTCAGAGCAGTTCTGACCAAATCACTCAGAATCACAGTTCAAGATCCATTCAGAACACAAGCCTCATGCTGTTGACTTTGGCTCTAGATAATATACCTAACTTACTATTACATGAAATTTGCTCGGTACAGAAGGTAAATGTAACAGTAATTATGCTTAAGCATAACACTCCTTTTATCAGTTTGATATAGACCATTACTCTAATAGTGAATTTTTAAAATAGCTTTATATAATTCAAAATAAACAAGTCTCTAAAAACATACCTGTCAACAAGTGAGCTCATTTTACTACAGCTTACGGTAAACAACATAACATATTACGTTTTCGTCTTGTAGTAGACATTTGTACTTCTCCTTGGGTGGAAAGAAAAATAAATGGTCATTAGTTTTCTAAAAAACTTATGTCTACAAACACAGTAATTTGAGAAACACTATGTTTTCATAGAGACTTCAAAATGTTTTTGTTTCTACTGAAGGCTATAACATTATGTTCAAGCAAATATACTTAGCTGAGGCACATTTGAGGCTTTTTTTCCTTTTAAAAAAAGGACAACAGGGGAAAAAAAATTGAAGACCACAATTCATTTTCTTTCTATAACAAAATAGTGGAAATTAAAAAGCCACTCTTAACATTCAGTATATATATTAGACTATGTAGGCTACATATGTAAGCCTATGTAAGTAGGCTATAATAACACCAGCTAGTGGGCAATAAACATTTGTTGAAAGCCTGCTTTCTGTTAAACAGTATAGTTAGCTTTGGAAATAGAAGGATGAGAGACACAATCACTATAGGCAAAAATCTGCAATTAAAGAGGGAGATGGATAACTAAATAATTATAATAAAAGGGATGATGAAGGTATATTGGTCGGGGCGGGGGCAGTCAGAGGAAATATTCTTGATGGCAGTGAGTTTGTTAGGCAGTCTAGATTCTTGTTACTGAAAATGTGCTCCAGAGACCATCACCATCATCTGAGAGCTTGTTAAAATACAGAATCTTGATCCCAACTCTAGTCCCACTGAAGCAAAATCTACATTTTAACAAGGTCTTCATGTGATTTGTATGACCATTTAAGTTTGAGAAATAACAGACTAAAGGACAGGAAGAGGTAATAGTTGAAGGGATTCTAAGCCACAAGAAAAGCGATTTGCAAAGGCACAGGCATTTATGAGAGAGTGTCATATTTGAGAAAGTTTTCTCTTTAGAGAAAAATGTAGGCATATTACAAGTGAAAGTTCTAATTACTAGAGCATAAAGTGAGAGACAACAGGAGTGGTAAAGGGGTGAAGGCAAGTCAAGCAGAGAAGAGCCTTATTATAAAGTTTCATACTCACATCGAAGGGATTAAAATTTACTGCTTTAAAACTCAGTCATAAGCCTAAAATTTATCTCTCTATATTCTATACAGTTTTGCTAAAGTATAAAGCAGGTTTTACCCATATAAGATACTTATATCTTATAGTCATGAGTTAAATATTGAATAACCACCTTAACTCTAATAAATATCCTAACAGTTTTGAGGCATAAGAATTATTTTTTAATTAAAGTTTAGAAAATAGTGTAAATTATTGTGTAACTCTAACTAAATGAGAGAATATTAAAGGATATGAGACTCTATAATACTCTATCATTGTTTTTAAATGTACATTCATGAGAGGAAGAGAGAATAACTCTTGATAAATGATGCTGGGTTGCCCATGTGGTTATGGCTGCAGAAGCAGAACTGTGAAGGGCTAAGAGTTCTTAAAAGATAATGAGTGGGGGAGTCAGGAAAAATAAAAAGAACTAATTCCAGGATAAAATAGTGATTTTAAGTGTCTGGGTCAACATCAGCAGATGGAACAGAAAATTACAGAATTTTAGAGTTAGAAGAGACTTTAAAGATCACCTAAGTACAGCCCTCTGGTCTAACAGACATACTTAGCATCATGGTAATAACAGAGGTTGGTTCTATCACTAGAACAAAAAGAACAATGCAAAGGTAACACAGCCAATTTGAGTGAATTAAAAAAAGAACAGTTTCAGTTTAAAGTTAAAAGACCAGATCTGAGCCTTATATGGCAGCAAGTATATGCTTGTTTAATTATCAGAAGGTAGAAATAGGGCAAACTAGAGGGAAAAAAAGACCCCAAGAATAAGAACTTATACTATATAGGAGAGGCTATGCTGACTATAAGGGAAGTGAATCCAAAACGCGTTAGAAGATAGACTGATGCTTTATTAAGCTATTTTACTTTTGTTGGTTAACAATATTTTTCCAAACACTATTTGTTGTCCAGCTAACTGAACAACATAAAACTATATCTCTGATAGTTCAGTCCAAGATCTTTTCTCTACTTTTCCAGCCAATTGATAGGCATGCTATATTTAAGGGAAAGATAAAGGAAGAAGTGAAATAGGCCCAATTAAGTACTCTAAAGCAACTGTTAGGAGATTCCTCTTGACTTCTTTACATGGTGTCGAATTAACTTTAACAAAACAAAGTGGTAATGTGGGAGCAGCCAAAGGTGTTGTGTGGGGTCTATCCTAGGACTCACACTTTCAGTACAAAAAAGACTAGGCAGAGTCACACTTGCTCATCCATAGATTCTAAGGAGTCATTTTTAGAAGACATGCGATGTCCCTACTCATAGCAAGGAATTTCAAGTAGATGATCTAATACAGATTAAATATTATTAAAAGTCTTTTTCCTTAAATATTGATATTAACAGACCACTATGGTATGAAATAATCTGTCTTTAAAAGGATCAGTTACAGTCACTGGAGCAAATGAAATGATAAAGGATCAAGTTACTGCTAGGAATCAAATGCTCCTTTACTTAAGCAACTTGAGCTCAAAGTCATTCAATGATATGAATTCCCAGCTGAGTAAGCACCACATTATTATTTTATCACAGTGGAGGGCAGGATGGCATTTTTTTAAATAAACATCATTTTAAAAACAAGTTTTAAAACATTTATCACATGGGCAGGTATTAACAAACCTTCTAAGCAATTCAAACTTTGCAAAATATGGAAGCAGGTATGTTTTAAATTCAGCATGCAACATTACACATAATTAACAGAAAATCTCAGTGCTTGCCAGTCCATCTTTGGAAAAGAACTCTTACATCCAATATAACACATTCTGCATTAAAAATAAATTATGCAGTATCAGTATCTTGTCCTCTGAATCCCACCTGCTGTCACTTCTCAAAGCTTTCCATTTCTACATCACTAATTTCTCCCTCTATAACTGGAATATTCTATCAACATCTTAGTATTTTACCTTAAAAAAACAAACAAAACACAGACAAAAACTTCCTCGACCCAGCAACCCCCTTCAGGGACAGCCCTCCTTTTCTGCTCCCTTTCACAGAAAAACCACTTGTCAGAGTTGTTGTGTACAGTTGGTGTTCCAACATCTTTAATTCATTCCGCTCTCTCATTTTAAAACTTAAGTGTTTATTTTCACAAATGTATACTTGTTCAGAGTTTAAAGTATCCAGTCTTACAAGACTTTTTAAAAAATCAGAAGTCTTCTGATCCCCATTTCCTACTTTCAATCACTTTCATCTCTTTAACTGTTTCCCTTGGTAGTTAACTCCCTATCTCTAATAACTTTTACTTTATTACTTCTTGATTCCTTCTGTTTTAGGTAGGATGCCTATACACTCCCAATTTATTTGAGCTGTCCCCAATGTAATTATTAAAAGTGCTTGCTTTTGCTCTCTAAAGTGTCTTTTTTTTTAAGCCATCATCTACTGAATTCCACTATAAAAAATAATAATTTAGCTTTGACTCCCCCATCCTTACCTCATATACACGCACGCGTGCCCAAATTTCCAATACCGTGATTTTGGCTAGGTGGTTATATTCAGAGTTAACATTATTATGACTCTGTAAATACAATTCACAGTTAAGCCATATGGTATACTACAATTTTTTTTTTGGAATAGCTTTCCCTAGAGTTAATCATTGTTTTGTTTTGTTATTTACCTGGTTTTCTAAATACATACTTACAATTCAGCCCTAAACTCTTCCTTGTCTAAATCTACTCTTAATATTTTCAAATACATTACAGATTCTACCAATTTAATCTTCTTGCAGCTATTTCTCCTGGCACCTTCTGACCTACCCCTACTGGGAATGGATAACTATCATTGGTGACCAGCTGTAATCTTGGGATCACTCTTCACTATCATCCTGGTGATTTCCTGGGTCTCTACGTAAGTTGCATTCCCTGTTTCTTGTATCCTACGGCTTCATTTTTTAAATTTACTTCTTTATTTTTGTTGAGTACCTCCTACATTAACTGCCCAAGAAAGGAAACATGGCAGATAAATTTTTTTGAGACATCACAAGTCTAAAACTGGCATTGGTCTATCCTTAATCAACAGTCTAGCTAGATTCTGAATACTGAGTTGGAAATCATTTTTCCCTCAGAATTATGAAGGGAAATCATTTTTCCCTTCTATCTTCAGTGGAGACACCCTTCTCCACTGTCTTCTAGTTTCCAGTGTGGGATCAAGAAGTCCAAAGCCATTCTGATTACTGATCCCTTATATGTGGCCTATTATTTTTCTTATTCTGGAAGCTCTTCCTTTATCTCTCCCTTAAATATAGCATGTCTATCAACTGGCTGGAAAAGTAGAGAAAAGATCTTGGACTAAACTATCAGAGATGTAGTTTTATGTTTAACAAAATTTAACAGTTATATGCCCTATTTTGGACTAATTTTCATATCTGCATTGGTCACTCTATGGGCTCTTTCTACCTAGAAATGTGTGTCCTCTAATTTCTGGAGAGTTTTGCTGAATCATTCACTATTCTGTATTTCTCCCCTCTAGTCCCTCTATTCTCTTTCTAGAGCTCCTGTTTTTTTTAACATTGGAGATCCTGGACAGTTGCCCCAATTTTCTTATCTTTTCTCTCTCATTTTCTCTTTGCTTAACTTTCAACATCAGTATCATTTTTTAGACCTTCCATTGAGTTTTCCATTTCTGATTTCATTTCTTATTTTTTTCTCTCTCATGTTCATGGATTTAGCATCTCCTCTTATTTCTCAAACTATTAAATGACAGTTTTGTGTTTCTTTCCATTTTTACCTGCCTACCTGGTCTCCATTTCCCCTAACTTGGTATTTTCTATTTTGGTTTGGTCTTTGACTCTCACAAAAGAGGCTTTCCTAAAATGTCTAGTGATCTTTGGCTACAGCTCATATTTAAGGATGGGATCCTGTGAACTTTATTGTAAGGATATCAGGTTGGGGCATTTCACTGAGGAAATTCTTTTTTTTTTTTTTAATAAATTTATTTATTTGTTTTTGGCTGTGTTGGGTCTTCGTTGCTATGCGCGGGTTTTCTCTAGTTGCGGTAAGCGGAGGCTACTCTTCGTTGCAGCGCGTGGGCTTCTCATTGCAGTGGCTTCTCTTGTTGTGGAGCACGGGCTCTAGGTGCACAGGCTTCAGTAGTTGTGGCCCGCAGGCTCAGTAGTTGTGGCTCTTGGGGTCTAGAGCGCAGGCTCAGTAGTTGTGGCACATGGGCTTAGTTGCTCCACGGCATGTGGGATCTTCCTGGAGCAGGGCTCGAACCCATGTCCCCTGCCTTGGCAGGAGGATTCTTAATCACTGTGTCACTGGGGAAGTCCTCATTGAGGAAATTCTTAATGTCAGTATCTTCAAATCTTTTAAGTTGGTTGTAATTCCCATTTTCCTGGGCAAGTGTCATTTCAAAGTACATTCCAAGATACAACCCTTTCATTACCTTTTGTATTTTGGGGATCTTTTGAACTGATTCTTCAGAAAACTGTAAGTTCAATGTATTCTTCTGTATGGCTGACCATCAGTCTCAGAATTCTGTTTAAACAAGAAAAACATGTGTTAGATTTACTCAACTTATATAGACATTTATCATGAAAAAGGTTTCAAAATAATTTTGAAACATAACAAAATTTATAACTTTGTCACAAAAATATATTGGGTTTGCCAAAATGTTTGTTTGGGTTTTCCTGTAATATCTTATGGAAAAACCGAAATGAACTTTTTGGTCAAACCAATATATAACAAATGCTAAACTCTATAAATTGTCTCTAAAAGAAAATAACTTAAAAATAAAAATAAAAAAAACTACAACAATCACTTTTAATTCTACTATAGAAGTTAAAAGACAAAAGTATAAAAATAAGTACAGCTATAAAAATATGTTAATGAATACACACATATATGTGTTAATGAATACTCATATATAATGAATATAAAAAGATGCAATTTGTGACAGAGATAAAGTGTGGTGGGGGGAGTGAAGTAAAAGAGCAGAGTTTCTGAAGTTAAGTTGTTATCAGCTTAAAATAGATTGTTAAATCTATAAGATGTTTTATGTAGACCCATGGTAAGCACAAAGAAAACATCTATACAGGATACACAAAAGTAAATTGAGAAAAGAATCAAAGCATGTCACTAAAAGAAAACAATGAAACACAAACAAAGACACGACAGGAAAAAAGTGACAAAAAGCTACAAGACAGACAAAAACAATGAACAAAATAACAGTAAGTCCTTCCCTGTCAGTAATTACTTTAAATGCAAATGAATTAAAGTTGCCAGTCAAAAGACAAAGTAGGTAAACGGATTAAAAAAACAAGATCCAACTACATGCTATCTACAAGACTCACTTTAGATTTAAGGACACACAGAGACTAAAAGACTGGAAAAAGAGATTCCATGCAAATGGTAACCAAGAAAGCACAAATGGCCATACTTACATCAGACAAAACAGACTTTAAGTAAAAAACTGTCACAAGAGACAAAAAGGACATTATATAATAAAACGGTCAAATTTATCAGGAAGATATAACAATTATAGATATATATACACCCAACATCAAAGCACCCAAATATTTGTAGCAAAGATTGACAGAAATGAACTGAGGAACAGACAACAACACAGTAACAGTAGGAAATCTCAATACCCCAGTTTCAATAATGGACAGAACCCTAGACAGAGAAGATCAACAAGAAAACGGATGGCTTGAACAACACTACAGACCAATGGACTTAACAGAATATTCCACCCAACAGGAGCAGAATACACATTTTCCTTAAATGCACAGGGAACATTCACCAGGATGGATCACATCAGGTAGCAAAACAAGTCTTAACAAATTTAAGAGGATTGAAATGCTTTATCAAATATCTTTTCTGACCACAATGGAATAAAACTAGAAATCAGTAGTACAAGGTAAACTGGAAAATTCAAATCATGTAGAAATTAAACACATTCTTGAACAATCAATGGGTCAAAGAAGAAATCAAAATGGAAATTAGAAAATATTTTGAGACAAAAGCACAAAACATCAAAACTTATGGGATGCAGCAAAAGCATCATTAAGAGGGAAGTTTATAGTGGTAAATACTACATTAAAAAAGAAGAAAGATGTCAAATATAAAGAACCTAACTTTATACCTCAAGGAACTAGAAAAAGCCCAAAGTTAGCAGAAGGAAGGAAATAATAAAGATTAAAGCAGAAACAAAATAGAGCATAAATAAAACAGCAGAAAAAAAGTGTTTTTAGCAAAGAACAACAAAAAGAGGAAACATTACAACTGATACCAAGTAATACAAAGGATCATAATAAACTATCATGAACAATTAAATGCCAACAAACTGGATAATCTAGAGGAAACAGATAAATTCCTAGAAATATAGAACCTATCGAGACTGAATCATGAAGAAACAGAAAATCTTAGCATACCTATAACTAATTAGAAAATTGAATCAGTAATCAAAAACCTCCCAACAAAGAAAAGCCAGGACCAAACATTCACTGAAGAATCATACCAAACATGTAAAGAAGAATTAATTAGCACCAATCCTGCTCAAACCCCTCCAAAAAATTGAAGGGAAAGAAACACCTCCAAGCTTATTTTGTGAAGCCAACATTACCTTGACACCAAAGCCAGACAGACTCCACAAGTAAAAACTACAATATCCCTGATAAATATAGATGCAAAAATCCTCAACAAAATATTAACAAACCAAATTTAATAGCATATTAAAAGGATCATACACCATGACCAAATGGGATTTATCCTTGGGGTACAAGGACGGTTCCACATACAAAAATCAGTTAATGTGATACACCACATTAAGGAACAAAGTATTAAAATCACACAATCGTATCAATTAAGGCAGAAAAAGCATTTGACATAATTCAATACCTTTTCATGGTAAAAACACTAAACAAACAAGGGATAGATAGCAATTTTCTCAAGATAATAAAAGCCATATATGAAAAGCTCCACAGCTAACATCATGCTCAACAGCGAAAAATTGAAAGCTTTTCCTCTAAGATTAGAGGAATAAGGCAGGGATGGCCACTCTCGTTACTTCTATTCAACATAGTACTATCTAGAACAATTAAGCAAGAAGTGAAAGAAATCAAAATTGGAAAGTTTGAAGTAAAATTATGTCTCTTTACAGATGACATGATCTTATATGTAGAAAGCCCTAAAGAGTCTAGCAAAAAAAAACTGTTAGAGCTAATAAACATCAAATAGCAGGACACAAAATAAATATACAAAACTCAGTTGCATTTCTGTATACACTAAAAACAAAACAATCTGAAAAGGAAATTAAGAAAACAATGTCATCTATAACAGCATCAAAAGGATAAAACACTTAGGAATAAATTTAATCAAAAGGTAAAATTTCTGGTGTGGAAAGAACTTCAGGAACTTGTCAGTTTCGGATAGAAATGTTCTTTCACTAACAAGGAAAATCAGGAATTGCTGTATTCTTACTATTTCTCATTGTAGAACTGAGATATCACTATAACATTCTCATTTTTAACATTCTTCTAAATCATGAGCTCCTTCAAAGCAGGAGTGAAGCTTCACTTATTCATCTATTATTAGGACCTGTCAGAATATTTGACAAATACTAAAAACTCAATAATCATTGTGAATAACTGAATTAACCAAGACCAACCCAACCTTGCCACACCAAAGTTAATGCAAAACTTTACCCTCATACTTTGCTTCTGACCCATCCAATGTCCATTCTAGAATTTTTTTTAAAAACCAAGAATTTGCTATATATGTAATATGACAGCAAGAAGGAGGGATATTTTTGATAGCAAAAAAAAAAAGAGGGGGTATTTTTGAGTACAAAAAGGGATTTTTTTGATGGCAACAACAAAAAAATCCCTGGAGATTACGGACTCAAACAAAAGTAAGAGGTCTGAGTCAAAAACACCAGAGCAATAGAACTTAATTCCTAAAATGTGCATGAAGCAAAATTCAGATGCAGATCCTAGTGTCCTACTTGGTTTTAAGTACTTTGGGATCGAGTTACTCATCAGAGTTAAAGCACCTAACAAATCCAGCATGCTGGAGGAGTAAGTATAGAAGTTAAGACCATGAGTTTACAGTCAGAAAAGCATGGATGAAAATCTTTGGACAATTTACTTAGTTATCCTAAGCCTCAGATTTCTTACCTAAGGCAACTGTTGTGAAGACTAAAGGATATAATATATAGGGATACCAATTATTAACCAGATAAACACAAATGGAAACTCCCCCTTTAAAACCAAAATAAAAGGCTTAAATATTTGCAGCACTTCAAAAGGTTAATATTTTTATCATATAATGGTCTCTAAAAGTTATCTGAAAAAAGGTTAAAACCCAGCTAAAAACAAACAAACAAACAAACAACAAAGAGTATAACTAAATGAGGAGCCACGAAAAAAACAAACGGCTAATAAATGTAAAAATTATTCCTGGCTAGAAATCAAAGAACCGTAAGTAAAAACATATTATAGTTAAATATTAGTGATTCCTTAAAAATTCTACTTCATATATTTATCATTCAGCAAATATTTACTGAGTACCAATACAAGTAAGTGTCTGATACGACGCTGACGGTAGTTTGGAAACGGTGAAATAGACACAGCCACTACATTTGAGGCACTTCCCAGAGAACCCACAAAGTGCTCTCTGCACACACTGGGAGTGACAAAGAAGTTAAAGAAGCCTCCTGGAGAACTGATATACGTAAGCTGAGATGTGAAGAATAAAATAACAGTTCACCAGGCAAAGAGATAGAGAAATTTGATCTATACCAAAAGAACAGTATATGCAAAGGTCTGAAGACATGAGAAGGAACTGTGATTTTAGAATACTACAAGTAGTTTCCTATGATTAGGGCAAAAACCTAAGGACAGGGGGTAACAGAGGTTGTGGTAAGAGATGATAATGGTGAGGTGAGTAGATCGTGAAAGGTCACATGAAGGTAACTCCCAACACCCCCGCCCCCTCAACAAAGACATTGAAAGGTTTTAAGCAGGAAAGTGACATTAATAGACATTTGTTCTTTTGAACCATCATACTGGCTACAACACAGAGAATGGAATGGAAGGAGGCTCGACTAGAATTAGAGAGACTAGTAGAAGTAGAGCATTATAATAGTTCAGGTAAAATAATATAGAAGCAGAGATTATAGAAAGAAATATAGGAAATTTAATAGATCCTGAGATGACTAGATAGAATCTGGTCACTGATTAACAGAAGCTGGGGGCAGGAAGCAGTCAAGAATATCACTCAGATTTTGGCTTGGACACATCTGTGGGTTGATAGGTAACACAGGAGGAGTAAGTTGGAGGGTAGTTGGAGGGAAAGGTGTTGAAAGCAGTGGCTAACATTTATTGAACATTTACTACGTATTGGGCACTCTCCAAAATTTTCTCTCATTTAAGACTCAACAATCATATGAGGTAGGCTCTATTATTATCTCCATTTTACAGATGAGGAAACTGAAACACAAAGAGAACAGGTAAGCTGGCCAAGATCAGCAGTAAAGCTAAGATAGGAACCCTGACAGTTTAGCCTGAACTATGCTCTTAATCACTATGTAACAAATACCTCACAAACACTTTTAATGATGGATTCAGTTTTAGACATGTTATGTTTAAGATATCTATGGGACATGCAAGAGGAAAAATGTCCAGTAGGCAGTTGGAAATGTGGGTTTGGCATTCCGGAAAGAACTGGGTGAAGATGTAAAGTGGGAGCCATCAATGTAAATAGGTAAATTAAAGATAATGATTAGATGGGCTTCTCTAGGAAAAACTTATAAAATTAGGGAAAAAAAGGCTAAGACTGAAACCTGATGAAAAATTAATATTTTACAGACAGGCAGAAGAGTAGCTAGTAAAATGGGGAGGAGGCAGAAAAACAATGTAAAGAAATGGCTCTAGAAACATTTCCTGGGTGTGAATTATGGACCAGCCCCTTTATTAGCTATGAGTCTGAGACTAGTCACTAAATCTCTGTGCATCATTTTTTTCATTTCTAAAATGGAGATAATAGTAGTACCTACCACATAGAGTTCTTTTGAGGATTAACTATGTTACACATTTGGACAGTATGGACAGTATATAGAAAACAGCAAATGCTCAATAAATTTTAAGTATGATTAGTGTTAATAATAGTATCAACTAGATGGAAAAGGACCAAAGATATAGAAGAAAGCCAGGAAGGATTATTTGTCACTAAAATTAAAGGAAAAGAGTGCTTTAAGAAGTTGACAATGTCAACACTGCACTGTGGAAAAGAAAATGACTCTAAAGTGTCTATTACATTTAATAACAGTTTGATAAGTTTGGTGATGGAGATATGAAACAGACACTGAACAATGCTTTAAGAGAGTAAATTAGGACTCCCTTTCTTCAAAAAAGTTTGGTGAGAAGTGTCAATAACTTCAAGCACTTACATCTTTTGACCTAGTAATTTCATTTTGAAAAAAAAAAGGAAATAATCAGAGATGTAGCCAAAGTTTTATATTCATTGCACTATTATTTAAAATAGTAAAGCTTGGAAGATTTAAACATCCAACAGCAGTTAACAGTGGCATTAAAATGTATCAAACATAAATCCAAATATGTTTAAGTACCAACTGTTGTTATTCCTGAGTAATTTGCTTATGGATTTTTTCCATTTTTAGTTTTTCTTTAGCACTTTCTAAAATTTTTCCAAGAACATGTATTATTTTATAATCAGAAAAACTTAACTGCTGCCTTTTTAATGTTTGTTTTCTTTTAATTGTCCAATACTAGAGCCCTGGCTACCATAAAAACTTAAGATACATGTTATCCATTCCAGAGAACAAAACATGAGTAACAAAGTAACACATTACTATTAAAAAACATGAGTAACAGAGACTATTTCCCTATGTACTGTTCATGTAACTTAAAGAAAAAACTTTAAATTTCATCTAATTATTGATAATTTTTAAATTATTCATTAAAAAGGTTTAACTCAAGAACCTGGGCTTAAAAAATGGAAACCACAATAAACCCTTTTCTAACCTAATAACCTATTGACCCACTGACCTACTTTGGAATTTAGGTTAGTTCAATCTGATATCACAGATCTTTCTGGGACTGATGGATCTATTAACATTAATTAAAAGTAGTGCTGAAATTTAACTGACTGGTATAATACAAAACCCAACAATACTTAACTATATTTATCACCATTTATGAAAAATTCAAACTTGCTTCTGCAGATTACTGTTTGTATTATAGCTAAAAAGGTAAGTATTTCTAAGAGAACAATTTTAACTTGTAAAAAAAGACTGAAATACTTTTAAAATTAATTATTTAACGTATGAGTAAAGATGAAATTTAACAGTAGTTCTCAATTTATTCAATACCGAATGGGAACATTAGTCCACCTCTATATAAAATATTAGCAAGATGAAAAACATTCTTGACTCCACAGCAGTTTCTAAGACCAACTTAAATTTAAAATTGACAGTAAGAACAAGAAACACACCCCACACCAAAGTCTCATGAACCAGACCTCTTAGAACCAAAGAAGATGCTGGCTCAAGACAAACATCAAATGCTACCAAAATTCTAGACTGTCAGATGTCTAGACGTGAGGTATTTTTGAAGCCTCATTAAGTAAACAAAAACTGAAATATTTATACAGCTCTCTTAGTGGCACGCAAGACTACTGCAATTATTCAACTAATGTATTTCTTCAAATAACGTCTGAGCTCCCTCTTCATGTGATGGACTGATCTGGTCCACAGAATACATGAGCACCTTAACCCTTTTTTGACATGAGACTGAGGCCTGAGCCTGTCCCCAGCCTCAAATGAGCCCCATAAAAGATCTGAAGCTGCAGGAAGAGCCCAAGGCTGAGTCTCAATGTGAACTACACACTGAACCAGGTACCATAACCCTGAACCTATACCACCCTGCACTAGGCCTCACACTAGTATCCACAGGAAGAAAGATGGGACCCTGTGGTAGGCAGAATAATGGCCCCACTAAATGGGCCACGCCCTAATCCCTGAAACCTGTGAATATGTTTCAAAAAAGGACTATGCAGATGCGATCAAGGTTAAAGATTTTGAGATGGGTAGTTTATGCTGGATTATCTGGGTGGTCCAACGTAATCACAAGAGTCTTTAAAAGCAGAGGACCTTTCCTGGCTGTGGTCAGAGAGCTGTGAGACAGAAAAGTCAGAAGGATGCAGTGTTGCTGGTTTTGATGGTGAAAGAAGAGAGCCACAAGCCAAGAAATAGGGGCAGCTTCTAGAAGCTTGAAAACACAAGGAAACATTCTCCTCTGAAGCTTCCAGAAAGGAATGCAACCCTACTGACACCTTGCTTTTAGCCCAATGAGACCCTTGTGGAACTTCTGAGCTGCAGAACAGTAAGATAATAAATTTGTACTGTTTTAAGCCATTAAGTTTGTGGTAGTTTCTAAGTTTGTTGTTCTATGACAACAGAAATTTAATACAGGTCTAAAATCTCTGGCTGCTCTTGATAAATCTGCCTTTCCCAAACCCTCTCTCCCTCCATATTTACAATAATCTACCTAGGAAACCACCAGGACTAATCCCATTATGCCCTACTTTCCTTTTATATCAGTCACCAGGAGAGGCCCAAGACTCTCAGGTCACCCCCCATCACCTAGACTCTTGTCCCTATATACTCTGTATATCCCCACATTGACCCCTTTCCCCTTTCTTTCCCAATTTCCAAAATCCTTTCATTGTGTCCTCTGGAACTCACAGTATACCATTAGCAAAATATCCTACTTCCTGAATATTGCTGTTGTACACTCGCTTCACGTTTCCTGCACCAACAGATCTCTTGCTCTCCTCCAGGAGTTCTGCTCTATCTCCAGGCCTTTCAAGTGACAGCTGTTCTTCTCTCCCATGTCTCATATGTCAAGGCCCTGGTGTGAGGGCCTCATTGTCATTTCTGAATTATTCTTTCTCTCCCTCCCTAAACCCCACAGCTTTGAATCTCATGCCCCCACACTATATCAGTTATTTCCATTTGCTTGTTGTAAGCATTCATAAACCCCCAGAATCAGCCCTCTTTTTCTGAGGGCTGTCTCTCTCCAATACCTCTTTTGTCGTTGTTTTTGATTTTGATATCTACATAAATGATCCTCCCAACATCTTGGCCAGTCAATTCCCTAATCTCCTCTCCTCCAACAATCCTGGCTTACCTCCCACTCATTCCCCTGGAGTTACTCTAGAATTCACCATTAGCAATAATCACACGCCCCCTCCATATTTTCAATTTCAAGCACTTTATCTCTCTGAATCTCACACAAGGGCTAGGATAGCATGTGATCTGCTTGATTCAAACCCATCAAAAAAAACAAAAAACAAAAAACCACAAGCATTTTTTTCTAACTGGCCATATAGCTCTAATTTATTTATTTATGTCTATGTCTTTTTTTTTTTTTTTAACCTGTCCTAGCCTCCTAATCTTTGCTGAGCCCTTACAGTTTCTCATCCCATAAAAGGTACGAAGGAGTAAGGCAAGTTTATCTGAGATGGTCAGGGGACATCTAGTAACAGTCTCTGTTGGTCAGGTTGTTCATTATTCCTTATCAGAAACACTTAATTCTTCTTCATGTTTGTCTAAACTCTAGGCTTCCTTTTTGCCATTGATTCCTTAGTATATTTAACATATAGATAAGCCATTCCATGAGCCATTCTGTGGCAAAATGCAACTTGCTTACAACTCTAATACAGCTAAAGTCAAGCTGATAATAAAAACGTCTTATAATTCCAACTTATTTACAGCATTTACTAATAGAGGCGCAAATAATACAAATATTAAAGAACAGGTGGAAGGAAACCAAGGCTTCTGAAAATCACTTGCTCTGCCACATTATAAGACCCCAATTTTCCTTTCTAGCTTCATTCTCTCTCTCCAGCCTCATCTCCCACTCCACCTTCACTGTATACATACTCCTTATTCTCTGGCCACACTAAACATGTCACCATTCCTGTGAAGTAGAAAATAAAGATCCCTGGGTACACAAAGGTCTGCCCATCAGTGTCCAGCATATTATCAACACAAATGACGTCTTAATATACTAAACTAAAACTGATCTTTGCAGGAAATCACATTGTCATTCACATTACGATTCAATTAATCAACATGTAAAACTCATGTTAGTGAAAAACTAAACAGAGGTACCATGTATTAGTTTCCTGTGGCTGCTGTAACAAATTATTACAACCTCAATGGAAGAAAACAACACAAATTTATTATCTCCCAGTTCTGTAGGTCAGAGTCCAACACAGGTCTTACTGGGCTAAACTCAAGGTGCCAGCAGGGCTGCATTTCTTTCTGGAAACTTGAACAGAAAAATCTGTTTCCCTGCCTTTACAAGCTTCTAGAGGCTGCCTGCATTCCTTGGCTCATGGATCTCCTCCTCAATCTTCAAATCCAGCAGCAGACCAAGTCCTCCTCAGGTTGCCATCTCTTGCTTCCCTCTTCCCTTATTAAGACCCTTCTGATACACTGGGCCCACCCAGATAATCCAACACAATCTTCCCATTATAAGGTCATTTAACCTAACATAGTCACAGTTTCTGGCAACTTAGGATATGGACATCTTTGAAAGGCCATTATTCTGCCTACCACATCCCATGATCAAAGAAATCTCTTTGGTGAACACAAAGTATCTTTTGGGGATAAACAATAAATAATTTGATCTATCAACAGATAAAAGACTATATCACCATTCAGAAGTTTATAACTATCTGAACTATATTTTCCTTTCATGTTTCTTCAAGGGAATTGAAAAATAATGTAGATAAGAATTCCAGTTGCATGAGTTCAACTGCAACTGAAGGTCAAACTTGACTGCTATAAGCAACAGGCTCTACGGATGCTTTTCTGAATGGCAAAAGTTTTAACGTCCAAATGAATATGACAGCATACTTTCCCTTTTGGACAATTACTTAATGAGCTACACCATATACAAAAATGGCATAATTTATAAGTATCAAACAAATGTCGAAACAAGATTGATCAATCCCAGCCTTCCTGGAATGTTTCATTTTTTTAATTTTTTTTTTCAGGATTGAGAACACAGAAGCTCCCCTTCTGGTTTTCAGAGAAGAGCTTGTTTTCTGCTCTGGTATTATTACTTTCTTGTCATTTCCTGTTTTTTTTTTAATTTTTAAATTTTATTTATTTTTTTATACAGCAGGTTCTTATTGGTTATCCATTTTATACATATTAGAGTATATATGTCAATCCCAATCTCCCAATTCATCACACCACCACCCCACCCCCCGGTTGCTTTCGCCTCCGTGGTGTCCATACGTTTATTCTCTACATCTGTGTTTCAATTTCTGTCCTGAAAACTGGTTCATCTGTACCATTTTTCTAGGATCCACATATATGCGTTAATATACGATATTTATTTTTCTTTTTCTGACTTACTTCACTCTGTATGACAGTCTCTAGATTCATCCACGTCTCTACAAATGACCCAGTTTCATTCCTTTTATGGCTGAGTAATATTCCATTGTATATATGTACCACATCTTCTTTATCCATTCGTCTGTCGATGGGCATTTAGGTTGCTTCCATGACCTGGCTATTGTAAATAGTGCTGCAAAGAACACTGGGGTGCATGTGTCTTTTTGAATTATGGTTTTCTCTGGGTATATGCCCAGTAGTGGGATTGCTGGGTCATATGGTAGTTCTATTTTTAGTTTTCTAAGGAACCTCAATACTGTTCTCCATAGTGGCTGTAACAATTTACATTCCCACCAACAGTGCAAGAGGGTTCCATTTTCTCCACACCCTCTCCAGCATTTGTTTGTAGATTTTCTGATGATGCCCATTCTAACTGGTGTGAGGTGATAACCTCATTGTAGTTTTGATTTGCATTTCTCTAATAATTAGTGATGTTGAGCAGCTTTTCATGTGTTTCTTGGCCATCTGTATGTCTTCTTTGGATAAATGTCTACTTAGGTCTTCTGCCCATTTTTGGATTGGGTTGTTTGTTTCTTTAATATTGAGCTGTATGAGCTGTTTATATATTTTGGAGATTAATTCTTTGTCTGTTGATTCATTTGCAAATATTTTCTCCCATTCTGAGGGTTGTCTTTTCGTCTTGTTTGTAGTTTCCTTTACTTTGCAAAAGCTTTTAAGTTTCATTAGGTCCCATTTGTTTAGTTTTGTTTTTATTTCCATTACTCTAGGAGGTGGATCAAAAAAGATCTTGCTGTGATTTATGTCAAAGAGTGTTCTTCCTATGTTTTCATCTAAGAGTTTTATAGTGTCCGGTCTTATATTTAGGTCTCTAATTCATTTTAAGTTTACTTTTGTGTGTGGTGTTAGGGAGTGTTCTAATTTCATTCTTTTACATGTAGCTGTTCAGTTTTCGCAGCACTACTTATTGAAGACACTGTCTTTTCTCAATGGTATATCCTTGCTTCCTTTGTCATAGATTAGTTGACCATAGGTGAGTGGGTTTATCTCTGGGCTTTCTATCCTGTTCCACTGATCTATGTTTCTGTTTTTGTGCCAGTAAAATATTGTCTTGATTACTGTAGATTTGTAGTATAGTCTGAAGTCAGGGAGTCTGATTCCTCCAGCTCCACTTTTTTCCCTCAAGACTGCTTGGGCTATTCGGGGTCTTTTGTGTCTCCATACAAATTTTAAGATTTTTTGTTCTAGTTCTGTAAAAAATGCCATTGGTAATTTGATAGGGATTGCAGTGAATCTGTAGATTGCTTTGGATAGTATAGTCATTTTCACAATGTTGATTCTTCCCATCCAAGAACATAGTATATCTCTCCATCTGTTTGTATCATCTTTAATTTCTTTCATCAGTGTCTTATAGTTTTCTGCATACAGGTCTTTGGCTCCCTAGGTAGGTTTATTCCTAGGTATTTTATTCTTTTTGCTGCAATGGTAAATGAGAGTGTTTCCTTAATTTCTCTTTCAGATTTTTCATCATTAGTGTATAGGAATGCAAGAGATTTCTGTGCATTAATTTTGTATCCTGCTACTTTACCAAATTCATTGATTAGCTCTAGTAGTTTTCTGGTGGCATCTTTAGGATTCTCTATGTATAGTATCATGTCATCTGCAAACAGTGACAGTTTTACTTCTTCTTTTCCAATTTGTATTCCTTTTATTTCTTTTTCTTCTCTGATTGGCGTGGCTAGGACTTCCAAAACTATGTTGAATAATAGTGGTGAGAGTGGACATCCTGGTCTTGTTCCTGATCTTAGAGGAAATGCTTTCAGTTTTTCACCATTGAGAATGACGTTTGCTGTGGGTTAGTCGTATATGGCCTTTATTACGTTGAGGTAGGTTCCCTCTATGCCCACTTTCTGGAGAGTTTTTATCATAAATGGCTGTTGAATTTTGTCAAAAGCTTTTTCTGCATCTATTGAGATGATCATATGGTTTTTATTCTTCAATTTGTTAATATGGTGTATCACATTGATTGATTTGCATATATTGAAGAATACTTGCATCCCTGGGATAAATCCTACTTGATCATGGTGTATGATCCTTTTAACGTATTGTTGGATTCTGTTTGCTAGTATTTTGTTGAGGATTTTTGCATCTGTATTCATCAGTGATATTGGTCTGTAATTTTCCTTTTATTTTTGTATCTGTGTCTGGTTTTGGTATCAGGGTGATGGCGACCTCATAGAATGAGTTCGGGAGTGTTCCTTCCTCTGCAATTTTCTGGAAAGAGTCTGAGAAGGATGGGTGTTAGCTCTTCTCTAAATGTTTCATAGAATTCACCTATGAAGCCATCTGGTCCTGGACTTTTGTTTGTTGGAAGATTTTTAATTACAGTTTCTATTTCATTACTTGTGATTGGTCTGTTCATATTTTCTATTTCTTCCTGGTTCAGTCTTGGAAGGTTATACCTTTCTAAGAATTTGTCCATTTCTTCCAGGTTGTCCATTTTATTGGCATAGAATTGCTTGTAATAGACTCTTAGGATGCTTTGTATTTCTGCGGTGTCTGTTGTAACTTCTCCTTTTTCATGTCTAACTTTATTGATTTCAGTCCTCTCCCTCTTTTTCTTGATGAGTCTGGCTAATGGTTTATCAATTTTGTTTATCTTCTCAAAGAACCACCTTTAATTTTATTGATCTTTGCCATTGATTTCTTTGTTTCTATATCATTTATTTCTGCTCTGCTCTTTATGATTTCTTTCCTTCTGCTAAACTTGGGTTTTTTTTTTTCTTCTTTCTCTAATTTCTTTAGGAGTAAAGTCAGATTGTTTGAGATTTTTCTTGTTTCTTGAGGTAGGTTTGCATTGCTATAAACTTCCCTCTTAGAACTGCTTTTGCTGCATCCCATAGGTTTTGGATCATCGTGTTTTCATTGTCATTTGTTTCTAAGTATTTTTTGATTTCCTCTTTGATTTCTTCAGTGATCTCTTGGTTATTTAGTAATGTACTGTTTAGCCTCCATGTATTTGCATTTTTTACGTTTTTTTCCCTGTAATTGATTTGTAATCTCATAGCGTTGTGGTCAGAAAAGATGCTTGATATGATTTCAATTTTCTTAAATTTACTGAGGCTTGATTTGTGACCCAAGATGTGATCTATCCTGGAGAATGTTCCGTGCGCACTTGAGAAGAAAGTGTAATATGCTGTTTTTGGATGGCATGTCCTATAAATATCAATTAAGTCTATCTGGTCTATTGTGTCATTTAAAGCTTGTGTTTCCTTATTAATTTTCTGTTTGGGTGATCTGTCCATTGGTGTGAGGTTTTAAAGTCCCCCACTATAATTGTGTTACTGTCAATTTCCTCTTTTATAGCTGTTAGCAGTTGCCTTATGTATTGGGGTGTTCCTATGTTGGGTGCATATATATTTATCATTGTTCTATCTTCTTCTTGGATTGATCCCTTGATCATTATGTAGTGTCCTTCCTTGTCTCCTGTAACATTCTTTATTTTAAAGTCTATTTTATCTGATATGAGTATTGCTACTCCAGCTTTCTTTTGATTTCCATTTGAATGGAATATCTTTTTCCATCCCCTCACTTTCAGTCTGTATGTGTCCCTAGGTCTGTAGTGGGTCTCTTGCAGACAGCATATATATGGGTCTTGTTTTTGTATCCATTCAGCGAGTCTGTGTCTTTTGGTTGGAGCATTTAATCCATTCACGTTTAAGGTAATTATCAATATGTATGTTCCTATGACCATTTTCTTAATTGTTTTGGGTTTGTTTTTGTAGGTCCTTTTCTTCTCTTTTGTTTCCCACTTAGAGAAGTTCCTTAGCATTTGTTGTAGAGCTGGTTTGGTGGTGGTGAATTCTCTTAGCTTTTGCTTGTCTGTAAAGCTTTTGATTTCTCCATAGAATCTGAATGAGATCCTTGCTGGGCAGAGTAATCTTGGTTGTAGGTTCTTCCCTTTCATCACTTTAAGTATGTCATGCCACTCCCTTCTGGCTTGTAGAGTTTCTGCTGAGAAATCAGCTGTTAACCTATGCGAGTTCCCTTGTATGTTATTTGTCGTTTTTCCCTTGCTGCTTTCAATAATTTTTCTTTGTCTTTAATTTTTGCCAGTTTGATTAGTATGTGTCTTGGCGTGTTTCTCCTTGGGTTTATCCTGTATGGGACTCTCTGTGCTTCCTGGAGTTGGGTGGCTATTTCCTTTCCCATGTTAGTGAAGTTTTCAACTATAATCTCCTCAAATATTTTCTCAGGTCCTCTCTCTCTCTTCTCCTTCTGGGATCCCTATAATGCAAATGTTGCGTTTAATGTTGTCCCAGAGGTCTCTTAGGCTGTCTTCATTTCTTTTCATTCTTTTTTTCTTTATTCTGTTCCACAGCAGTGAATTCCACCATTCCGTCTTCCAGGTCACTTATCCGTTCTTCCGCCTCAGTTATTCTGCTATTGATTCCTTCTAGTGTAGTTTTCATTTCAGCTACTGTATTGTTCATCTCAGTTTGTTTGTTCTTTCATTCTTCTAGGTCTTTGTTAAACATTTCTTGCATCTTCTTGATCTTTGCCTCCATTCTTTTTCCGAGGTCCTGGATCATCTTCACTATCATTATTCTGAATTCTTTTTCTGGAAGGTTGCCTACCTCCACTTCATTTCGTTTGTTTTTCTGGGGTTTTATCTTGTTCCTTTATCTGGTACATAGCCCTCTGCCTTTTCATCTTGTCTATCTTTCTGTGAATGTGCTTTTTGTTCGACAGGCTGCAGGATTGTAGTTCTTCTTGCTCCTGCTCTCTGCCCTCTGGTGGATGAGGCTATCTAAGAGGCTTGAGCAAGTTTCCTGATCTGGAATGTTTTGATTTTAAAAGTCAAGTGTATGTAAATTTCTGAGATGGATCTCCAGAAAAAGAGAGTGAATTATATCAACCCAAAAGAAGTACAGAATTTCATTAGTGCTATAAATCTACAGGGACCTGTTAAGAAATTTGATTAAGTAGTATTACGAAAATAATAGGTTTAGGGTCAGCTCATGAACTATTTAATAACTTACAATTAATATGTATAAATATAATGACAATGTTTTGACATACACCTCATCAATGAGGCCACCAGATCCATATAAAATACAACCAAAAAAATGTCAATTTTCAAGGCCACGAATATTCCTCTTCTTGCAGTGTAAACACTTCATAAAAAAGACAGTTGTTTTGACCTATGAAAACTTGAGTAAACTGCCAGGTTGCTTTTGTGCAGCCAAGTAGGTCAAGCAAGTTCACAACCATCTGAAAACTAGTTCAAATACATTTAGATGCATTCTGAACCACAGATTATTTAGAGAACTACCACCATAAACTATTTTTTCTTCACTAAAATTTTTATATCTACATTTATACTTAAGATAAAATTCACTGTTTAAATTGTAAGATTTTGCAATATATGATTTATATATATACTGTCCATTCCCACTTTTCTATACCTATGTACTTTCAAAGTTTTCAAATGAACAAAAATACATGAGTATATTAAGTTCCTTAGTTGACTATTTAATTTTTTCTAACACACTTACTCACTGCTTGATCCTTACCTGAAATGACAAGGTCTGGGAAAATCACAGGCCAAGACCCTATCTGAATCTGTGGAGTATCAAGGGAGATGGAACTCCCTTGATACAGACACATTTTATTTGCAGCATGCAAGTAAGAGTAATTAAGAATAAAAAAGGATATGTATATGGCATGCTCATTCACAGCCAGAAGGCCTATGACCAGGCTTCACAGGGTACAACCTGGACTTAACAAGTATTACAGAACAGAGTCATACCCTTGATACAGAAGATACAATTTGAGATTTCTATTGATATATCTTCAAGTCTGCTATTGAGCCCATGCAGTAAATTTGTATTGCATATATCGTATTTTTCAGTTCTGAACTTATCACTTGATTCTTGTATATGGTTTTTATTTCAGAGGAGAACTATCTTTCTATTCACTTCAAAAATGTTCACTTTTGTCTCATGGGCCATGGATATAATATAACAGCTGCTTTAAAGTCTTTTTCTGATAATTCTACCATCTGAATCATCTCAAGGTTGGCATCTATTTATTGTCTTTTCTCTTAAAAAAGTCAGATTTTCCTGTTTCTTTGTATGTCAAGTAATTTTGGATTATATCCTAGGCATTCTGAATATTAGGTTATGAAACTAGATCCTATAAACATCTTCTGGAGAATCTGGTATTTTTTTTGCTTAAGTTTATACTACAAGTTATATATTGCCTTCTAGGCGTGGCAGTACCACTGTCAGCTCAGTTTTCAAAGTCTTTGCTATGTTTTTTGGGTTTATCCTCTGCATGCACTGCTCAGAGGCAAGTCTGGGATTTGAACAGTGGTTTATATTGTAGGTCAGTTCTCTGTCTTTGCTGTGTTCCTTGGGGTCTGTACATGCATGTGTAGCTCATAAGTAAGGTGGGACCTTTGTGGGTCTCCTCTCACATCAGTTCTCTTCTCTGAGATTTCCCCAGCATGCTCCAGTTTGCAGGGGCCTTTTTCCCAAATCCTCTGACTAGAAAAATCGTTTTCTCTCAGAGTTTAAAAGTGCTTGTGCTACCTGGCAATGTAACTTTATAGGTAGAGATGGTCTCAGGGCAGGCTTGGGAGGGAAAAAAGGGGAACTCCTTTTCCTTGTCTTCTGGCTAGAAATAGGGGTTTCTCTAAACTGCTGCATCCACTGTGCAGTTCCCTAATTCAGCCCACCCTTTGGTCAAAGCTGGGTCATGAAAAGAAAGAAAAGGTATATTCACTATTATACAGGCTAGTCTTCAAGTTATGACTTCCCTTCTCGATTTGCCTATTATTAATTTTCAAAGTCTTTAGATAGTTGCTTTTAGTATTCTATTGAGAGTATTTAGTTCTATCAGTCAGAGTGAGGCTTACTCCATTTTGGCCTATGCATTGTATTATATCCATTTCTCAACAGACTTTCACCTAAAGGCTTTAGTAGTCATTGACTGATCATTATCTAGATCATAATTCTATTAGAAATTGCACTGTGGTGAGTTTCTAATCCTATCATTCTCCCAGCATTTGTTATTATCTGTGATTTTTCTATAACAGTAAACTTTCCCTCTTAACTATTTGGTTATCCTGGAATGAAATCTGTACAGAAAATGAAGAATAAATGGTTGATTCTTTCATTTAACCGTGATTTTCAGAGTAATGAAATGAGGTGTTTTTTTAAAGTATTATTATAAACTTCTGAATTCTTAAATATTTGTGTTTCAATCTTCAGTTGTTATACATATTTTTGAACCTATTTTTATGGAAAATTTCAAACATACACAAAAGTAAAAAAGAATAATTATTAACCCATATATTCATCACCCATTTTCAACAATTATCAAATCATGGTCAATCTTGTTTCATCTATTCTTCCCCTTCCCCATTCCTTCCCATCCTCCTTTGTATTATTTGAAGCGAATCCCCAAAACTATATCATGTCATCTGTAAATACTCTAGTACGAATGTATAAATTATAAGGACTTAAAAAAAAAATAACCACAATATCATTACCTTTAAAAGATAATAAAAGATGTCTAAGACCTCTACACACAAAATATTTCTGAGAGAAATTTTAAAAGACCTAAATATATGGAGATATACTGTGGTTAACATATTGAAAGTCTCAATATGGAAAGATATTTAATATATTCAAATTGATCTACAAATTCAATATTAAACTAGACAATAATAATATGAAATAATAGATAATATTTAACTTGCTTAATGTTAAGCAGGGATTTGTTATTTATTTACTCATTTAGGAAACTGACAGGCTGAGTGTAAAATCTTTATTGAAATTCGTAAGGACCAAGAAGAACCAAGGCAATTTTGAAGGACAAAAGTTGGAGAACTTAAAGCTATAATAACTAAAAGAGTATGGGACTGGTACAACAACAGACCAATGGAACAGAAACAGAGTCCAAAAAGAGACCCACAAATAAAGTCACCTGAATTACAACAAAGGCACTACTACTGCATTACAGTAGGAAAGGACAGTCTTTTCAATAAATAATGCTGGACCAAATGGATTTCCAAATGGAAAATAAAATAAACCATGAATCCTACCACATATCATGCAGAAACCTAAATATGAAAGTTAAAACACTCAAGTTTACAGAGGAAAACATAGCACAGTATCTTCTTGGCTTTGAGATAGACAAAGAATCCTTAAAACACAAAAAACTAACCATAAAAGAACACTTTGATAAAATAGACTTTATTAAAATTAAGAAATTATCTTAATTAAGACACACTACTAAGAGAGTGAAGAAGTAGAAGAGATATCTTCAATACTTAATCCAACAAAAAACTTATCCTAGAAATAAAGAACTTCTGCAAATCCGTAAGACAGACAACACAATAGAAAAATGGGCAAAAAACATGAACAGGCATTTCTCAAAAGAGGATATCCAAAGGGTCAGTAAGCATATAAATATGTGCTAACCTTTTAAGTTATCAGGGAATAACAAATTAAAACTACAATAAAATTTCACTACATACACAGCAGAAGAGTTATTAATTTGAAACACTGATAATTTCAAGTGTTGAGGATGAAGAGCAACAAGAATTCATGTACACTGTTGGTGGAAGTGTAAACTGATTCAACCATTAGGAGCATCTACAAAAGCTAAACAGCCAAATACCCTGACCCAGCATTTTCATCACTGGATATTTATCCAACAGAAATGCATACATATGTGCCAAAAGACATGTTCAAGAATGTTCACAGCAGAATTGTTCATAACAGCCAAAAACTGATAGTAAACCAAATGCTTATCAACAGTACAATGGATGAATAAATTTTGGTATATACATATAATGAAGTATTACAAAGCAATGAAAAAGGATGAGCTACTGCTATATGAATCAATATGAATGACTCACACCAACAAGATGTTGATCATAAAAAGACAAAAGAAGTTCAAAAATAGACAATACTAATGAACAGTGAATCAAGCAAGAATAATAGTTACCTTTGGGAGTGCGTGATGACTGTCAGGGGGCATGAAGGAGGCTCCTGGATTGATGAAAATGTTCTATATCTTGATCTTGGTATTGGTTAAACGAGTGTTGACTTCATAAAATTTCATCAAAATGACACTCAGTATTTATGCACTGTATAATATGCATGTTTTAATTCAATATAAAACATTTTAAAAGTTAGCAATACTATATCAGCCTCTTGATATTTAATTTTTAATTTTTTGTTTATTTTACTTGGTGAAATTGAAGTCTAGTAGAACTAGGTTTCTACATCAATCTGCCTCTTACTTGGATACTAAAAGTCATTATTTACTTTTTCCTGGATAATTACTGATAGTTTTGATATGTGGATCCTTCCCACATTATGACGGCAAAAGTTTACCTTGAAGTTAGACCTATCTCATGTTCACAAACTAGATAATTCTAAGATGATATTTTTTTCTTAATGTAAATATAATCAATTTTCTATATTAAGTTCCAGGTCACCAGTTCCCACAGTTTGTGTTTGGAAAAAAAGAAGAAAATGCAAAGCTTCTGAGGCTTAGCATCTAAGCTCAGTTTTAGCTAAACTTGAAAAACAAATCAAGGCAAGGTGTAAGCATAAGGTTGTTGTGAAATACAATGAATTATTAAATGTAAAGTGCTTAGAATATAATGTGTAACACAAAGTAAATGCTCAAAAAAGGTCTGCAATTCTTTATACCAGTTTGAAAAACCCTATAATAGATCCTTACTCTTGAATTTCCTTCAAAATATTTAAGACGATAAAAACAGATCTCTTTTAAAAACAAACAAAGCATATTTATGGAGCTAAGGGAAAACTTAATAGATTTTTAATGAAACAAGCCAAAGTGAACATTAAAGAAAAGTACAGGATACATGAAAATTTAATAAACTATACCTAAGGTTTTTTTTAAGTTCTAAGTTGTACTAATAGATATTTAACTATGACATTAGGATTAGAACTTCTACATATAATTTATCCAGTTTGCCAACTGTTAACACTTACATCATTTTCTTTATATACCAATAAACATATTTTCTGAACCATCTGAGAGTATGTTGCATATATCATGCCCTTTTACCCCCAATTACTTAAATGTGTACAGCCTGGGAACAAAGACATTCTCTTAAATAACCATAGTATAGTTACTAACTTCAGGAAATTTAACAATTATACAATATTAACGTCTATTTTTTTTAAGAGAGCAAATAAAGTCCTTTAAGGCTTTCTTCCCCTCTAGTACAGGATCCAGTTCTGAGTCATGTATTGCATTAGATATTTTATCTCCCTAGAGTCCTTTAATCTGGAAGTTTTCCTTCAGCTAAATACCTTTTAAACTGTCTTATGTTTACAAGGTACTCTGCAAGATAAGATTTTAAAACTTGGGTTCTTAAGCAAACTATATAGGGAAGTTTCATTAAAAAAAGAGATTCAGTGGAAGAGCTAGGAAAAGTTTCAGAAGACTAAGATGAGAATACAAAAATCTTCCTATCCAAGAGTGGCTTTAGTATATATACATTTTAAAGCTTTATAATGAGGAGGTTTCTAGGTTTCTTTGATATTGGTAATTCATGGATTAGTGGTTTCGAAATCCTGTCCCTCAAGATATCAAAAAATTACAATATATAATCAACTTAGACAAATAAATCAATGATTTGATAGCTATCTGTAAGGAATGGATCCAGAAAAAATTACTGTTTTCATCAAAATTCTCTCCTACAGTTAACAAAAAGACATGCAATCCCAGTAAGCAAACCTTTAAATGAAATGGAATTATTGTGATCATGCATAGATACAATAGCTATTTGAGATACGAGAGATCTTGTTCTTTCACTCAACAAACATTGACTGTGTGCCAACTATGTGCCAGACCTATGATAGCTACAGAGGGATCCAACAGATAAAAAAAGTCATGGTACCTACCCTTAAGAAACTTATAATTTAGCAAACCTAAGATTCCTGCTTTCAGACAGGAAAAGTATTATGTTTTCCTATTTTGAAAAGGAAGCAACTACGATGCAGCGTGATAAATGTGTCCAAAGACAAAACTATGAAATGTTCTAGAGGAACAAGAAAGGTAGATCCTGAAATCGTGATCTTTAATCTCCTAACAGAGGACTTAACTTGCCTCTGTCAGACTGCAGAAGAGCTCCTTAAGAGTATCCTCCAATCTATCCATTGACTCCAAAAGGGACATGTACCGTCATCCCCAATGTACGTATTAGCTTTGTTCCACTGAGTCAGTCACCGACTAGTTTCCAAGTAATGTACTAGTACTTTCACTTAAAAAATAACAGGTAATCTCCAGAGACAGAAAAAACCAGAAACTGTACAAAAGGTATATACTATTAGATACTTTTAGAATGCATGTGATAATAAATGTGGAAACAGATGATGTGGCTGGTTGCAGTGGTTCTTTAATAAATAATTTAACTTCGTCGGTGATAGGTTGTAATAGGCCATATGGTCCAACGAAGTTTGGTCCTTTTTGAAGTTGTATATAACCCAATACTTTTCATTCATTAGTGTGAGGAATGCTACAGCTAGAAGAACTGGGACAATAAGTGTTAGAATGTTAATTATAAACATTTTGTTAGGGAGAGGAGTTGAACAGCTGATAATAAATGTTTAAGTTTTACATAATTACTGGGCTCTGCCACCCTAACAAACCCTGTTCTCAGGCAGGGTGTTTTAATGAATTAAGATTATATCATTAATTAGTTTTAAGGCGCTTTTGTAAAGTAGACCTTATTTCTCTTGTCTTTTCGTACTGGGAGAAATATTAATAGATAGAAACTGACCTGGGTTACTCTGGTGTGAACTCATATCACATAGGACTTTAATTGTTGAACAAACTAAACTTTAATAGCAGTTACACCATTGGGATGTCCTGATCCAACATCAAGGTCCTAAACCCTACTGTCGACATGAACTCCAGAATAGGATTGCGCTATTATCCCTAGCATAACTTGCTCCGTTGATCAGTTTTTTGGATCAATAAGTGAAGATATTTTGACTAGTTGGTCTAAATTTTAATCATTCAGAAGCTTTTTTGTTCTCTGAGGTCACCCCAATCAAAACTGTTAACCCATATAAAAGTTTTGTTATCCCTTGATGGTTTAGTTCCTTCTCTGGGGGGGCAGGCGGTTATTAAAGCTCCATAGGGTCTTCTTATCTTATTTTGTCAATTTCACTGATTAAAAGTAAAAGACAGTAAAACCCTCATGTGGCCATTCATACACATCCTTATTCAGAGAACAAATGATTATGCTACCTTTGCATGGTCAGGATACCGCGGCCATGTGACAGATGTCACTGGGCAAGCAATGCCTGTAATACTAGTTACGCTAGAGGTGATGTTTTTCGTAAACAGGCAAGATTTGTATTTGCCGAGTTCCTTTTACTCTTTTTAATCTTTCCTTAGGTGCATACCTGTGTCGGGTTAACAGTAATTTTAATAAATAATCTAACATTGACTTAGGTTTATTTGTTGTTAACTACCAGTGATATATCTATTACTTATATAAGCTTATGCAAGGACAAATATTTCTTGTTACTCATATTAACATTATTGCTTCTATTAATTGATTAGTCCAGTATTAAACTAGGAGTTGATTTACTTATTGCTAGTATTAAGGTAAATGTGTTGTTGAACTTGAACGCTTCCTTAATTGATGGCTGCTTTTAAGCCAACTATGGTGTTATTTTTACTCTCTAGATAAGGTTGTATCCTGTTTCTAAAAAGCTGCAACTTTTTAGATTAGTATTTAAAAATACATTAAAATTTATGATTTTTTAAATAGTTTTTAAAGTTGAACTAAGATCCTTTTCCTGGACAACCAGTTATCAACAGGCTCATTAGGCTTGTCACCTCTACTTATAAACCTTCTCACAAGTTTGCCACATAGATGAGTTTGTTCTAATAAGCTGTACATAAGTAGCTCGTCTGGTTTCGGCATATTTAACTTAACTTCTCTTTGTTAAAAATTTCAGTTAACTCATTATACGAAAGGTAAAAGGGGAAAGCTTTACTTTTTATTACTTTTAATGCTTCTTTCATCATGCCCTTACGATACTTTCTCTATAGTGCCAAAAAATTTTTAATTTCTATCTCCTCTACTTTAAATATTGGGTGAATGATTTATTTAATCTGCTTATAATAGTTGAATTTGTGGGAGGTTTGGGCTAGATTTAGTTCAAAGTGTCCATACACTATGAAATCTCCTGAGTGTAAACTAGGTGCTTTTGTTTAAGCTATACTTTGATTTATCCAAGCACACTTTCCAGTATGCTTCCCTTGTTACGACTTTATCTCCTCTCATATGTGTGGTACTTGCTAAGAAGTTATAAGAGTTATTAATACTTGAGAAGGGTGATGGGCGGAGTGTGCATGCTTCACGGCCTGACTCAACTAAGCACTCTATTCTTAATTTACTACTAAATTCTCCTTTGGTTTTTAGTTTCATCAAAACTTTTGTATAATAAGAAATATGTTCTTGAAATAGAAAATGTAGCCCATTTTTTCCCATCCCGTAAGTTACACCTTGACCTAATGTTTTCACGTATAATAATTATGCTTACTGTTACTCCTTTTTAGGGTTTGCTGAAGATGGCGGTATACACACTGAATTAGCAAATGCTGGTGAGGTTTATCAGGGTTTACTGATTACAGAGAGAACACCCTCCTCTAGAGGGGAATGAAGCACCATCAGGTCCCTTGAGCTTTAAGCTATTGCTAGTAGTACTCCGGCGAATAATTTTGTTACGATAATTATTTGTGTGTAGGGCTAAGCATAGTGGGGTATCTAGTCCTATTTGGGATCTTAGCTGTCATGTGATCAGTAACTGTTAAAGTCATTTTTGTAGTTCATTTTTAAATAGCTTTTTAAGGCTTAGCTAGAACTTTATTTTTTATTATTCTTTAACGCATTTTACACCAATTTTCTATTAATTTGGGTTAATCGTATGACCACGGTGGCTGGCACGAAATTTACCAACCCTAAATAACATAACTTAGTTGAACTTTCATTTATGGCTTAATTTTTATCACTGCTGTTTCCTGTGAGGGCATCGCTAAGCAAAGCATTATGAGCTACTATTTTAGTGTGCTTGATGCTTAAGTTATTATGGTAACACTAAAACCTGGTAAAAAACTGAGAGTACTATACTAATTTTCTTTCTACAAACGTCCATTCATTTTAGAAGAAAAGTAATAGGAGAATCAACTTCTCTTATTTTCTATTTTAAAACAGCAACACAGGTCAGTCTAATGAGAATATGGATTATGCTTTCCAGGACACGAAAAAAGTGTAAGTCAGTCACTGAGAGCTGGTATCAACTCTTACCTCCCTCTAATTTTCCCCCACTCATCTCTTACTTTGCACTCAATCTATAGATACTTCTCTACCCAGGTAGAGCAGGGGTCAGCTAACTTATTCTGTAAAGGGTCACAAAGTAAATATTTTTGGCTTTCTGGGCCCTAACATCTCTGATGCAACTACCTAACTCTGCCACTATAGCTTGAAAACAGCCATACACAATATGTAAAAATTAAGAGTGGCTGTGTTCCAATAAAGCTTTATTCACAGACACTAAAATCTGAATTTCATATAATTTTCAAATATCATAAAATAGTATTCTTCTTCCAGGATTTATTTTCCCCCAACCATTTAAAAATGTAAACACTATTCTTAGTTCATGGGTCATACAAAAACAGGCAGCAAGCTGGATTTGGTGGTGTGCAGACCCCTGATGGAGAGACTTGCTTATAAGGCAGAGATGCACTAGGTGACTGGCCCTTCTGTACCTCAGTCAACTGCTTCTTTATCTCTAAACGTAAAACCTGACAGGAAATAATTCTTATTCTACTTTTCAGTCATTTGCAAATCACCTTTCTCTCAAAAAAAGACGAGTTATAATTCTTACTTTCAGGTAGTAACTTTGAAAAATTTCAAGAATTGCTGAAAGAAAATACATCTGGATATCAATTACCTTACCAATAAATAATGTTTCATTCCGCTGAAGAATAAAAAATCTAAAGATAAATAAAAACTATCAAAGAAGGTAGCAGATCATGTCCTAAATATTTTTATAATACTCTGTCCTATGTGCCTTGCCAGGAGATTGCAAACCTCACTGTACCCAATAATTATGACAGAAAAGGAAGGAAGGAAGGAAGGAAGGGAGGGAGGAAGGGAGGGAAGAAGGAGAGCGAAGAAGGGAAGGGAAGGGGAAGGGGAAGGGAGGGGAGGGGAGGAAAAGGAAAAGGAAAAGGAAAGGGAAAGGGAAAGGGAAAAGAGAAAAAAGAAAAAAGAAAAGAAAAAGAGAAGGCATACTGCTGAGCTCAAAATGAAGATTGAATATATCTAGTGAAACTCACCAAGTTGTAAAGATTCATCTAAGAGGAATGCAGAATTTTCCAAAGGCATCTTACACTGTGACAAAATCAGCTTCTAAGTTTCAGCAGCTTTACAGGAAAAACAAAAAACAAAAAACAGAATCTGTAAAACAAGGGCAGCTGTGGAAATAATGTTAACCAAATTCCAAGTAACAATACCGCCAGTATTTTTTCCCATCCACATATACAGCATTAATTGGGGCTTCCTATGTGCCAGGAATAGGGGATGCAGCAATGAACATGTCAGATTCCATCAATTCCTCTGGGAGCTCAGTCTGTAGGCCAACTCCAAATGGGATGAAAGGCTTTAAGAATCATGATGGTGTGAAGGGAAAGCATGGCAGAGATACAAACCAGGCTGGTGGGAACTGGTTAGGAAAGGTTTCCTAAAAAAGAGGCAATTAATGCAAGCATGAGTAGGGTCTGACCAAATAAAGCAAGAGGGGAGGGGAGAGAAAGAACATGTTTCATTAGAAGGGAATGGCATGTTCAAAGGGCCAGATGTAGGAGAGGATATGGCATTTGTGTGCAAGTAAAAGAAATCTAGTATGGCTGCTCAGAGTAAGAAAAGGGATGAGAAGGTCATTCTCTGAGATGAGATGGGCAAGGGAGGAAAGTAAGAAGTGAAGCAATTTGCCCTGCGTCACTCAGTCACACAGGGCTAACAGGCAGAGACCATTTTAAACTCTCACCACTTGACTGCAATATATTAGCCATTCTGAAGCTCTTCCCAGTCCCCTAGCCTCAAGGGTCTTAGAGGTTGACCCCTGGGAAGGAAGGTGAGTCAAAGTCCTGTGGAGGATGATCCTTTCAGGGGGCTTTTGCAAAGGCCTGAGGGAAAACTGCCAGCCTCCCTATGAATGGATGAATTGATCAACTGACCATCAGGGGCCCTCCTGCAAAACGATGGGGAAGAAGTCAGTTTCAGCACCATTCTCAGTTACAAATTAATAGTTGCCAAGCATTTTACTATGTGTGAAGTCCAGTTCTAAGTGCTTTACACGTATTAACTAATCCAACCCTCACAACATCCCTATGAGGTAGGTGCTTTTATAATCCTATATTTCCAGTATGGTTTTATGAAATAGCCCAATCATGGTCATTAATTTTTATTAACAATTAAAATTAAAATTATCAGAAATGTTAATGATACTTCTTACCACAATATTAAAAGCATTTTAATTACCGTTAAATCAGAAAAGTACTATTTTAAAGATTAATTGACAAAAACAAAAGACTTTACAACATTAATTTGGTTATTTCTCTGTTAGGGAAAGAGTTGGAAATTTTGTTTCGTGCTCATTCATTCACTTACTATGATAGGTTCTACATATCCAATGATTAGGGGAAAAACACACCAAATTCCTGCCCTAATGGAGTTTTAGTCATTGAAATACAATTGGCAATTATGTTTTTGTAACATATCCTAAGTTTTTTGAATGAATGAAGAATCAACAACCATACAAAATCTGAGGCATAGAGGAAAATTAAAACCTGAGGGGAGTGGATTGTGAATAAAATATATATATACATGTTAAAGAAGGAGGAAGAGGAAGAATAAAAAACTGCTCCACTAAAAAAGGGAACCCTCATGTACTGTTGGTGGGAATGTAAATTGGTGCAGCCATTATGGAAAACAGTACAGAGGTTCCTCCAAAAACTGAAAATAGAACTACAATATGATCCAGCAATTCCACTTCTGGCTATTTATCCAAAGAAAACAAAAACACTAATTTGAAAAGATATATGTATCCCTATGTTCACTGCAGCATTATTTACAATAGCCAAGATACAGAAGCAACCTAAGTGTCCTTCAATAGATAAACAGATAACAAAGATGTGGTGTATACACACACACACACACACACACACACACACACAGGAATAATACTCTACCATAAAAAAGAATTAAATCCTGCCATTTACAACAACATGGATGGACCTTGAGGATATCATGCTAAGTGAAATAAGTCAGACAAAAAGAAAAAAGAAAATGGTTATGAAGAACCTAGGGGCAGGACAAGAATAAAGACGCAGATGTAGAGAATGGACTTGAGGACACGGGGAGTGGGAAGGGTAAGCTGGGACGAAGTGAGAGAGTAGCATGGACATATATACACTACAAAATGTAAAACAGATAGCTAGTGGGAAGCAGCCGCATAGCACAGGGAGATCAGCTCCGTGCTTTGTGACCACCTAGAGGGGTGGGATGGGGAGGGTGGGAGGGAGACGCAGGAGGGAGGAGATGTGGGGATATATGTATATGTATGGCTGATTCACTTTGTTATGGGGCAGAAACTAACGCACTGTTGTGGAGCAATTATACTCCAATAAAGATGTTAAAAAAAAATAATGCCAATACTGAATTATTTCACTCATATGTGGAATCCAAAAAACAAGAAAAATAAACAAATGAAAGAAAACAGAAACAGACTCAGAGAGCACAAACTGCTGGGAGAAGAGGATGATGGATGAAACAGGTGAAGGGGATTAAGTGGTATAAAACTTCCAGCTATAAACTAAGTCAAGGGGCTGTAATGGGAATACAGTCAGTAATACAGTAACAACTTTGTATAGTGACAGAAGGTAAGTGGACTTATTCTGATTATTTCATAACATATAAAAATATCTTATCACCACATTGTATACCTGAAACTAATGTTGTATGTCAAGTATAACTTAATTTAAAAAAAAAATCTGTTCCACTGAGGAACACACTCATGAAGAATGAAAAAGAGAAAAGAGAGCACAGCAAAGTACCGGTAATCAGCCCACAATGATGAAGGTCCTTAAGGGACTCAAAACAGTTATGAAGATAAAAAGCAGATGAATATTACACAGTAGAGGATTCAAGACTATAATCTAGTGAAGAAAGATTATACCTTAATCCAGCAGTCTTCACACTAGGGACCAGATGGTTTTAGGGAATCAATTTCCAAATCCTTCATGTCTATAATTACCAACCAGCTACTAGAACTAATATCAAGGTCAGAGCATCATACTGCTGTCTCCTTTCCTACAGTGTATTTTATATCTTCCTTCTTCCAGCTCACAAAAGAAAGATGTATCTCTTATACATCTAAAATTCACTACAATGCATTTCCCTGTAGAAATATCCAGAATACCAAAGGAATAATTTTAAATGTTGATATCAAGGGAGTATCCTCTAATGGAAGTACCATATATCCAAGGTGGTCTTGTTTTTCCCTGTCCCACACACATCTGTTGAGAACAATACATGACATTAAAAAGCAGATATTCTGGCCTGGCCCCAATGCACTGTTAAAACTTCAGGAGGTGAGAATAAAAAAAACCTTCTGATTAAGAAGCTCATCTGAGAGAGAATCCAATGAAAACAGTGATGATAAATACTGAAGACAGCTAGAACTTAGTTCATCCAGGTTAAAAGCTTGTGGCCAGACTCCTTACATAATTTATATAGAATTATTTAGAACTCAAGATCTGCGAAGCATCTTAAATTAGAATTCAAGATCTGTACTTTCACCATTCTCAGAGAAATGAGAAAGAAATTAGTACATTCTATCAATCACCTGTGTCTTGTGTCTGTGACGTGAAGATATTTTACATGATTTCAAAGAGTTGAAAAGACCCCTTACTTCAGTTAACGTCATATCTTCAAGTAAACGTAACACATACCAAAGTTAAGTTAGTGTTTTATATTTTCTTGAACATTTATGGAGAAACATTTTTATTAACTTTTATGAAAAGAATAATGCACACAGTAAATCCATATTTTTCTAAAAACTGGGACAAGTCTTTACACTGTCACATTCCAACCATTTCTCTGCTTGTTTTTCATTCCTATATGGACATATTACATATAGATTAGTTTAGCAGGAATATACTGTAAAGCCTACTATAAATGATATACTTAACGAAAGCATAAGTGTTTTGTAAACTTCACACTTATTAGTGACCCAACATCTTTTCTTTTTACTATTAATTTCCACTGAAACCAGTCTCATTCTAACATCTACATAATATTCATCTATGGATACATAAATTCCATGAAAAGAAAAGTCCCCTCTGAAGAGATACATTTACATTTAGTAATTGTTTAATAATAAAATCAATAATACATTTATGTTATACTCATAGTAATTATAATTCCGAAAAAAGTTTTTCTGTTAACACTTAGACCATTATATGGTCATAGTTAATAAACATTCTGAATTTCAATTTCTATTCATATTTTTGATGCCCAGAAGCATTCTTCAAGTATTGAAAGAAAGGAACTGCCAACCCAGAATTCTATATCCAGACAAAATATCCTTTGGGAAAGAGAGAGAAATTAAAATATCCACAAATGACAGAAAACTAAGAGAATTTGTCATCAGTAGACCTGCCCTAAAAAAAGAAATGACTATAGGAAGTTCTTCTAACAGAAAGGAAATGATAAAAGAAGGAATATTGGAAAATCAGGAGGGAAAAACTGCAAAGAGGAAGAATATGGGTAAATAGCCTTTTTCTTCTCCTAAGTCTTCTATATTACTTTTGATGATTTAAGCAAAAATTATTAACACTGTGTGATACAGTTCTCAATATACAGAGAGAAAATATAAAAGGCAATCACATTAGAAATGGAGGGGGTAGGTAAAGGGAGTTAACCAGTAGACTGTAATAAGTTACCTATACATAAAGTACCTAGAGCAACCACAAAAAAGCTATCCAAAGAGATACAATCAAAACATTATAAATAAATCAGGATGGAATCCTAAAGTGTTCAACTAACCCACAGGCTTCTCTTTCGCTCTCCCACTACTACTGAAAAAGGAGCTGAGTTAATGCACAAGATACTCTATCCCCAGGCAAGACAGGAGTGTAACAAGTTTGAGGACATTGATGAGTCACATACTCTAAAGGCAGAATTTTCAAAGCATTTATAATATCAGTTTTGGCATTACTCTCATGCACTGCTGGTGGGAGTAGAAATAGGTGCTGACTTATGGAGGACAATATATCAATATATTAACAAAATTATAAACGTTCCTACACTTTGGTCCAGCAATACAGGGGTTATAACAAGCATTTTTTTAAATGAAACGAAAAAGAAAAAAAAGTCAAAGTACAGGACACCTAGTAATAGTTAGGATATTTCCTGTAACTGTTGTTTCAGGTATGTGTTTATTGAGTGTGTGGGTACTGGGTCACAACATAAAACATATTTCTTACTATAGGCTGTGGTCAAAGAAGTTTGGAAGCCACTGTTTCACCTCAAAAAGATAGCCTGAGGCATAGGGACAAGCTGACACTTTGGAAAGGGAGGGTTCAATGCCTGGATGTGAATAAGTGAAAGGGAAGAAAGGCATATAAGGAGACAAAGCAAATCCAAGGTAGTACGTTACCGAGCTACACAGAGCCATGAGAAACATGGCCTCTTTGGGGTGAATGCAGAGGAGATGAGGAAGGGAGAGAATTTATCTGACTGGGGCCAAAGAAGAGACAGAAGCAATCCATCAAAGTTTGTCCCTCAGAGTGTGAATTCCTAAAAGGAATTTCTTGCTTTCCTCAATGACACCGTTTTCTTTTTTTTTTTTAACTGTTTATTTTATATTGGAGTATAGTTGATTAACAATGTTGTGTTAGTTTCAGATGTACAACAAAGTGATTCAGTTATACATATGTATGTATCTATTCTTTTTCAAATTCTTTTCCCAATTAGGTTGTTACAGAATATTTAGCAGAGCTCCCTGTGCTACACAGTAGGTCCTTGTTGGTTATCCATTTTAAATATAGCAGTGTGTACATGTCAATTCCAAATTCCCCAACTATCCCTCCCTACCACTTCCCCCCTGGTAACCATAAGTTCATTCTCTAAGTCTGTGAGTCTGTTCCTATTTTGTAAATAAGTTCATTTGTATAATTTTTTTTTAGATACCACATATAAACAATATCACACGATATTTCTCTTTCTCTGTCTGACTTACTTCACTCAGTATGACAATCTCTAGGTCCATCCATGTTGCTGCAAATGTCATTATTTCATTCTTTTTAATGGCTGAGTAATATTCCATTATATATATATATATATGTACCACTTCTTCTTTATCCATTCGTCTGTTGATGGACACTTAGGTTGCTTCCATGTCTTGGCTATTGTAAACAGCGTTGCAATGAACATTGGGGTACATGTATCCTTTCAGACCATGTTTTCCTCCAGGTATTATGCCCAGGAGTGGGACTGCATAATCATATGGTAGCTCTATTTTTAGTTTCTTAAGGAACCACCATACTGTCCTCCATAGTGGCTGCACCAATTTACATTCCCACCAACAGTGTAGGAGGGTTCCCTCCTCTCCACACACTCTCCAGCATTTTCTGTTTGTGAATTTTTTGATGATAGCCATTTTGACTAGTGTGAGGTGATATCTCATTGTAGTTTGGATGTGCATTTCTCTAATAATTAACAATGTTGAACATATTTTCATGTGCCTCCTGGCCATCTGTATGTCTTCTATGGAGAAATGTCTATTTAGGTCTTCTGCCCGTTTTTTGATTGTGTTGTTTTTTTGATATTGAGCTGCAAAACCTGTTTGTAAACTTTGGAAACTAATCTCTTGTCAGTCACACCATTTGCAAATATTTTCTCCCATTCTGTGGGTTATCTTTTCGTTTTGTTTATGGTTTTCTTTGTGGTGTAAAAGCTTTTGAGTTTAATTAGGTCCCATTTGTTTGTTTTTATTTCCATTACTCTGGGAGATGGACTGAAAAAGATATTGCTATGATTTATGTCAGAGAGTGTTCTGCCTCTGTTTTCCTCTAAGAGTTTTATAGTGTCCAGTCTCACATTTATGTCTTTAATCCATTTTGAGTTTATTTTTGTGTATGGTGTTAGAGAATGTTCTAATTTCATTTTTTTTACATGTAGCTGTCCAGTTTTCCCAGCACCATTTATTGAAGAGACTGTCTTTCCTCCATTGTATAGTCTTGCCTTCTCTGTCAGAGATTAATTGACCAGAGGTGCATGGGTTTATTTCTGGGCTTTCTATCCTGTTCCATTGATCTATAGTTCTATTTTTGTGCCAGTACCATACTGTTTTGATGACTATGGCTTTGTAGTATAAACTGTAAAAAAACACAAACACGCGGAGGCTAAACAATATGCTACTAAACAACCAATGGATTACTGAAGAAATCAAAAAGGAAATCAAAAAATAGCTAGAGACAAATGAAAATGAAAGCACAATGATCCAAAACCTATGCGACGCAGCAAAAGCAGTTCTAAGAGGGAAGTTTATAGCAATACAATCTTACCCCAGGAAACAAGAAAAATCTCAAATAAACAACCTAACTTTACATCTAAGGCAAATAGACAAAGAAGAACAAGTAAAACCTAAAGTTAGTAGAAGGAAAGAAATCATACAGACCAGAGCAGAAATAAATGAAACAGAGACAAAGAAAACAACAGCAAAGATCAATGAAACTAAAAGCTGATTCTTTGAAAAGATAAACAAAATTGATAAACCTTTGGCTAGACTCATTAAGGAAAAAAAGGGAGAGGACTGAAATCAATAAAATTAGAAATGAAAAAGAAGTTACACCTGACACCACAGAAATAAGAAGAATCATAAGAGACTACTACAAGCAACTGTATGCCAATAAAACAAACAACCTGGAAGAAATGACAAATTCTTAGAAGGTACAATCTCCCAAGACTGAACCAGGAAGAAATAGAAAAAATGGACACACCAATCACAAGTACTGAAATTGAAACTGTGATTAAAAACTCCCAACAAACAAAAGTCCAGGACCAGGTGGCTTCACAGGTGAATTCTATCAAACATTTACAGAAGAGCTAACACCTATCCTTCTGAAACTGTTCCAAAAAAATTGCAGAGGAAGGAAAACTCTCAAACTTACTCTATGAGGTCACCATCACCCTGATACCAAAACCAGACAAAGACATCACAAACAAAGGAAATTACAGGCCAATATCACTGATGAACATAGACGCAAGAATCCTCAACAAAATACTAGCAATCTGAATCCAGCAATACATTAAAAGGATCATACACCATGATCAAGTGGGATTTATCCCAGGGAAGCAAGGATTTTTCAATATCCACAAATCAATCAATGTGATACACCATATCAACAAACTGAAGAATAAAAACCATATGATCTCACTAGATGCAGGAAAAGCTTTTGACAAAATTCAACACCCATTTATGACAAAAACTCTCCAGAAAGTGGGCATAGGGGGAACATACCTCAACATAATAAAGGCCATATATGACAAACCTACAGCTAACATCATACTCAATGGTGAAAAGTTAAAAGCATTCCCTCTAAGATCAGAAACAAGACAAGGATGTCCACTCTTGCCACATTTATTCAACATAGTTTTGGAAGTCCTAGCTATGGCAATCAGAGAAGAAGAAATAGAAGGAATCCAAACTGGAAAAGAAGACGTTAAACTGTCACTGTTTGCAGATGACATGATACTGTATATAGAAAATCCTGAAGATGCTACAAAAAAGACTACTAGAGCTCATCAATGAATTTGGTAAAGCTGCAGGTTACAAAATTAATACATAGAAATCTGTTGTATTTCTATACACTAACAACGAAAGATCAGAAAGAGAAATTCAAGAAACAATCCCATTTACCATCACACCAAAAAGAATAAAATACCTACAAATAAACCTACCTAAGGAAACAAAAGACCTGTACTCTGAAAAGTATAAGACACTGATGAAAGAAATCAAAGACAACTTAAACAGATGGAGAGATATACCATGTTTTTGGATTGGAAGAATCAACATTGTCAAAATGACTATACTACCCAAGGCAATCTACAGATTCAATGCAATCCCTATCAAATCAGCAATTTTTCACAGAACTAGAACAAAAAAATCTTTAAATTTTTATGGGGACACAAAAGACCTCAAATAGCCAAAGCAATCTTGAGAAAGAAAAACGAAGCTGGAGGAATCTGGCTCCCTGACTTCAGACTCAGTGACACCATTTTCTTTACTTACTTTTTTAAGGTAAATTTTAAATAATGCATGTGGCTTCATTTGTGGTTCACATTATATTTCTATTGGATAATGCAAGTATTGAGCCTGGAGTGCTGCAATTTCTCTTTGCACTCAGCAGCTGATTTGTCGAAGAGATGTGAAACATTTTCTGCTGTGATTTTTCTTTTCTTTGCCATTATGGGCAGAAATGAAAGTTTCTGAATTCTCAACTGTGTTCAATGAAAACTAAAAGCAGCCTACAAAAATAGTGTCTCCAGGCTTCTTTAATAACTTCTTGAAAGATGATGCAATAACTTGGGCAATACAAAAATTAGACTGAAAAAAATGATGCAATAGCCACAAACTTTTCCATATTCTATCACCCTTCTACACGATTCCATTATTCTTCTATTTTCATGTTATCTTTTAATGAAAGATAGCAATAACTGGTGAGTCATGATAAAAGAAATCTTAAAATGTTGAAACACACAATGCTTAAAGGTAAGAAAATATAATTAATGAAAAAATTGAGATTTCTTCAATTTTTTAAAAGTACATTTTGCTTTGTTCTTTAGGAGACCTCAACGAATAATAATCATGAAATACTAGTCCTTATAAGTAGTTGGAATGCTTAAAAAATCAAAAAGTCTAAAATTAAATCCAATGGATACTGATGGTATACTAAGGGTTAATCAAAAATTGGTAAGTAAAAGGTAACTGATAAAGCATTTTTCTTGTCTGTCCTATCAAACTATATTTCAAGGTAACCAAAGAGACCTAATTGGTGAGGGGCAGTCCTTCAAAGAATTTTAGCTAATAAGAACAAAAAGAAATTACATAAATAGATGGGCAACAATCATCAATGGATTTTAAAGCCATGAGGAGAAAAAGTGATAGTGAATTGCACAACAAATCATGCTGTCACCAAATGAGTGCAACTGATCAATCTTACCATCTCCAAAAGTGAGACAGACATTATGCACCTCCCAATGTAATGAAATATGTAGTACATAGTACTACTTATAAAATGTTCTTGTGTAAAAGAGTCACACTGGAATCTATCAGACCTTTATATCGTATATTCTTAACAGTAGCAATGTCACACCCAGGGGTGAAAAATATCTTCAATAGTAGTATATTAAAATGGTTTCTTGCCCTCCAAAGCACAGTGCTATATCTATTCTTGGGTTTCAGAGAGAAGACAATAAAGGAAAAAAATGTCTAAAAAGGGCCTTTAAAGGAGTAAAAAAAAAAAAAGAAGAAAAAGGTTGAGAAACACTGCTTTAGATCAAACTTTCAGTTTAAATTAATATAGAAAAGGAATAAGTAAAATGGCATCAGGAAGAAGCAATCAGATAAATCTAGAATGAAATATTATACAGAACTGATCTAGTTTCTTCAACATGGAGGGAAAAAAGGGAAAAGGGGGTGGGGGTTGTCAACTGTCCTAAATTTTAAAAAGCCTCAGAGCCTTTAGTTTCAGAAATATTTACATTTACATTTAGAAATATTTACAATGAGTTAAATGTGGAATATTCTTCAAATAGCTTTAGGAGAGGGTACATGGGTGAAGGTATGGACGAAACAAGACAGGTTCTGAGTTGACAGTTATTAAAGCTGGGTGATCGGTAGATGGGAGTTCATTATTCTATTCTGTATACTGTTGTATATGTTTTCCATTACAAAAAGTATGTGTTATTTGAGGAAGATTTTTCATTGTTAAGAAATTGGAGCATTACTGTGTAATACATACCTGTGGCAAACATTTTCTATCAAAGGTGATCTACAAACTGATATCACTCTTCTTCCAAATAAATTGTACTCATAAAAAAAAAGGACTCAAGAAACATTACAACCAATTGTTAATACCTCATTTGAATCCTGATTCAGACAATATCAAAAAGTACTTTTGAAACAACTGAAAAAAATCTGAATAAGGACTAGGCATTATATGATATTAAGAAGTTATGGTTAATTTGGTTAGATGTAGTAATGATATTGAGTTTATGTAAGAAAATATCTTTATTTTTTAAAGAAACATAGAATTACTTAGGGGTGAAGTGACAATTTCTTTCATTCTTTTCTTTCTTTCTTTCTTTCTTTCTTTCTTTCTTTCTTTCTTTCAAGAAAATCTGAAGAATGAAAAGAGATAATGATGACAAACACTCAGTTTTGCCTCTCTTCCCTTTGGAAAGCCTACTGGTAAGACAGCACAGAAGAACAAAAAGTAAGATCTATAAAACAATGAAAAGAATGGAGAAGGAAGTTATGAAGAGATGAAATGATACAGTAGATTTCTGGAGAGCAGAAAGCAGATCCAAGTGTATTAACAGGTTAAGCACACGCAAAATTCACACATAAAGGGACTACAGTGGAGTTCTGAGTCAATCGTCCTGAGACTCTAGGCTCTAGAGTTTGCAGGTACAGAGGCTGAATACAGGTGACCTAGGAAAAAGCTCTACCTGTCTCCTTTCTCTGCACCCCTTCCCTGGATAAGCAAGGTCCAGCATCACCCCTAGGCCCAAAACTGCACCACTCTTTTCTAAAGAAATCTAGCAGAAATTTAGCAAACTGCTCAGAAAGAAACTAGATGGATGTTAGTGTCCACAGAGCTCATGTCAATATGACAACCGGAAAGCTCCTGAAAATCGCAATAGGTTCCCTGCTCTTAGGCTCTAAACCTAAACTTCCCAGCAGACAAGACACTCCATCTATGTACAAAGAATTACCAACCAGTCTTTTCAAACAGAGATGGCAATTGGAAAAAATATCCACCTATACAACAAGAAAAAAAACCCACCATAGCTACCTAAAATAATCAAGATAATCCTGTAGCAATATACATGAACCAACAATGATAATTTCTAGTCATATGAGGAAAAACCGCAGCTAGAAAAAGAACAAGATAAATAAGTAGATCAACTAACCCCAGAAGACTCATACATTACTCAGGGTACAGAAGAAAAGGATAAAAAACAAAATATCTTTAAGATACTCCTAAAGACACTGCATTCAGTACAACAAAAACAGAATGCTACATATTTAAGAAACAATGACATAGATTTTACTACACCAAGAACCATTGTAAATGCTTTACAAATATGAACTCCTTTGCCCACAAAGTAGTTATTATCCTCATTTTGTAGTTCAGAAACTGAACACAGAGAGGTTAAATAACTTACCCAAGGTCACATGGGTATTAAGTGGTGGAGCCGGGATCTTAACTCACACAGTCTGGCAGTCTAGTTCCATTGTATATGCTTTTAACTACTATACCATGTTGCCTCTTGAAATGATATGAACAAAAACTAAGCAAAGCTACTGGAATACTTACAGTCTGGTTACAGACATTCACAGAAAAGTAGGAACATATAGTTGAAGAAATCTGTCAGAATATAGAATAAAAAAGCAATGACAGAAAACATGAGAAGAGATAAAAGACATAAGGATCAAACCAGAAAGCCAAAATTCTGCTGGTGAGCATTCCGAAGTGGGAGAACATAGAAAACCAAGAAATATTACCAAAAAAATAATGGAGAACATTTCCCATACCTGGAGGGAGACATCTGCATTTCAACTGAAAGGGCCTACCTACCCCAGAGAGTTCAGATACAATAATAAGAACAACTCATACCTAGACACGTAACTATAAAATTCCAGAACTACAAAGACAAAGGTAAGATACTAAAGCTTCCAAAGACAAGGGGAAAGGGTCATTAAAAAGTAACAAGACTCGGGGCTTCCCTGGTGGCGCAGTGGTTGAGAATCTGCCTGCCAATGCAGGGGACACGGGTTCGAGCCCTGGTCTGGGAAGATCCCACATGCCATGGAGCAACTGGGCCCATGAGCCACAATTACTGAGCCTGCGCGTCTGGAGCCTGTGCTCCGCAACAAGAGAGGCCGCGATGGTGAGAGGCCCACGCACCGCGATGAAGAGTGGTCCCCACTTGCCGCAACTAGAGAAAGCCCTCGCACAGAAACGAAGACTCAACACAGTCATAAATAAATAAATAAAAGAACGTGAATTTCTTTAAAAAAAAAAAAAAGCAAACTGGGCTATTCATTTCAGTAACAGTCAAGTGGTCTTAGTTTGCATTCAATTTCCAATCAGTTTCTCAATCTATTTCATCTGAAGTCTTCACATTACCCACTATAAAAAATACCTATTTATTTAAAAAAAAAAAAAAGTAACAAGACTCAAGAGTAGCACCAGACTTCCTACCATCTTGATCTAAACAGAACAGAGCAAAACCCGTAAGTTCTAAAGGAATTTAATCTGAATCTAAATTTCTACACCCAGACAAACTATCAAGCAGTTATGAACGAGGTAAAAGCCATGTTCAGGCATGTAAGAATGTTTACATCTTAAGTATCCTGTATATGAAAGTTAATTTAGAATATACTCCAGCAAAAAGAAGGAGAATGTCATAAAAGACAAAGATGTGATATCTAAGAAACAGTAAGTCTAACCTAGAAATGCAGTGAAAGAGTATCTCAGAATGACAGAAATACAGCAGGCTTCCAACCCATGAAGACTGAAGGAGAAAGTAGGACAACTCTAAAAGGGATGTCTCCAGGAAAACCAGGGATTCCATCCAACAAGATGGAACAAGATATTGTGATTCAAGCAGGAAACATTTTGACCAAGGAGAAAAAGGCAATTACAGACTATAGGGGGGAAAGATGAACAATATTAAGCAAACTAATCAGAATATAAAGTCAGAATATAAGGCAAACTAGTGGCATGACTGTGAAAAAAACTTATGAACTGTAAGTAAAGATAACCAACCTTACCTTGATATCACATATTTTATTTTTTGAGTTCCATTATCATAACTTTGTACCCATGGAAAACAAATAGCTCAATGATTAACTGTAATTTATTTTGTTCAGCTTTTAGAATCAACCTACCAAAAAGACTGAATGTCTTAAATCTCATTACATAACAGAACGTAAATGTTATGTGATCAACCTGGTCAAACACAAAAGAAAAGGTAGAAATGGAAGTGAAGGAGTAGAAAAGACAAGATGGAGAAATGGATAAAGGCCCTACTATCCTTATCTTACACAGTAGGGATTTAAAATATAATGTCTAAGAAACATTTTATTTACAGTTGCAAAGGTACTAATAAAAGAACTAATTACAATGTTTCACACTTTGGGATGAAGAAATATGAGAGATTAAGGACAGCATAAGTGAATTAAATCTTCATCTTTCTTAGAAGAATCAAGAGAATAATTTAAAGTCAATTAATCAAGAAATAAAAGCAGATCCCAACAAAGAAAAGTCTGGGACCAGATGGCTTCATGGGAAAATTCTCCAAAACATTTAAAGAAGAATTAACACCAATCCTCCTCAAACTCTTCCAAATAATTAAATAGGAGGGAACATTTCCAACCCATTTCATGATGCCAGCATTACCCTGATAGCAAAACCAGAAAAAGACACAAGAAAACTACAGACTAATATTCCTGATGAATAATGATGCAAAAATCCTCAACAAAATACTAAGAAGCCAAATTCAATAGCACATTAAATGGATTATATACCATGATCAGGTGGAATACAAGGATGATTCAAAACATGAAAATCAATCAGTGTCATATACCACATTAACAGAATGAAGGGGGAGGAAATATCACCTCAATTGATGAAGAAAAAGCATCTGACAAAATTAAACACTCTTTCATAATAAAAACACTAAACTAGAAACAGAAGTAAACCACCTCAACATAATAAAAGCCATATACGAAATGGTCACAGCTAACATCATACTCAACAATGAAAACTGAAAGCTTTTCCTCCAAGATTATGGACAAATCAAGGATGCCTACTCACATCACTTATATTCAACATTGTACTCAAAGTCCTAGCTAAAGCAATTAGGCAAGAAAAAAAAAAGTCATCCAAATATGGAAGGAAGAAGCAAAAAATTACCTCTGTTCACAGATCACATATGCAGAAAGTATCTATTCAGTAATAATTGATATGTTTTTTATCTTTCATTCTAGTAATGTGGTGTACACATTTATTGATTTGTGTATACTGAACCATCCCTGCATCCCGGGGATAAATCTAACTTGATCATGGTGTCTGATTTTTTTAATGTGCTGCTGAATTCAGTTTACTAGTAGAATTTGTTGATAATTTTTGCACCTATATTCCTCAAGGATTTTGGCCTGTAGTTTTCTTTTCTTGTAGTATGCTAATCTGGCTTTGGTATCGAGTGTTCCTTCTTCTTCAATTTTTTGGAAGGGTTTAAGAAGGATTGGTGTTAATTATTCTTTAAATGTTTGGTAGAACGTTTCACCAGTGAAACCATCTGGTCCTGGCTCTTCTTTGCTGCAAGGCTTTTGGTTACTGTTTCAATCTCCTTATCCATTATTGGTCTGTTCAAATTTTCTACTTCTTCATGATTCAGTCTTGGTAGGTTGTATGTTTCTAGGAATTCATCCATTTCTTCTAGATTAACCAATTTGTTGGCATGATTGTTCACAGTAGTCTCATATTTTCCTTTGTATTTCTGTTGTGTCAGTTGTAATGTCTCCTCTTTCATTTCTGATTTTTTTGAATTTTATTTTTTTTAATACAGCAGGTTTTTATTAGTTATCTATTTTATACATATGGGTGTATATATGTCAGTCCCAATCTCCCAATTCATCCCACCACCACCACCGCCCCCTGCCACTTTCCCCCCTTGGTGTCCATACATTTGTTCTCTACATCTGTCTCATTTCTGATTTTGAGTCTTCTTTTTTCCTTAGTCCAGCTAAAGATTTGTCAATGTTATCTTCTCAAAAAAAAAAAAAAAAAAAAAAAAAGACAAACAAAAAACAGCCATTAGTTTCATTTATCTTTTATATTATTTTCCTAGTCTCTTTCATTTATTTCTGTGCTACTCTTTCCTTCCTTCTGCTAACTGCTTTAAATGTTTTGGAGCATTTTCCTGTGAAGCCAACTGGTCCCAGGCTTTTCCCTTCTAGTTCCTTGAGGTGTAGTTAGGTTGTTTATTTGTGATCTTTTTTCCCCCCCTGAATCTAGGCATTTATTGCTATGAAATTCCCTCTTAAACTGCTTTTGCTGCATACCATCTGTTTTGGTATGTTGTATTTCCATTTTTGTTTCTTTCAAGGTATTTTTTAATTTCCCTTTTGATTTCTTCTTTAACTGATTGGCTGTTTAGGAGTGTGTTATTTAATTTCCACACAATCGTTAATTTTTCAATTTTCCTCTTATTGATTTCAAGTTTAACACCATTGTATGGAAAAGATAGGTGGTACAATACCAATCTTCTTATGTTTGCTAAGGCTTGTTTTGTGACCTAACATATGATCTATCCTGGAGAGTTTCCACGTACACTTGAGAATACGTATTCTGCTGCTGTTGGGTGGAATGTTCTGTATATGTCTGTTAGGTCTATTTGGTCTAAGGTATATTTCACGTCCAGTGTTTTCCTTCATTCTTCTAGATGACCTATCCATTGCTGAAAGTGGGGGTACTGAGGTCCCCTACTATTACTGAATTGTTGTCGATTTCTCCCTTAAGATCTGTTCGTATTTGCTTAATATTTTTAGGTGCTCCAATGTTGGGTGCATATATATCTGCAATTGTTATATCCTCTTGATGAATCAATCTCTTTTTCATTGTATAATGACAGTCTTTGCCCCTTGTTATCATTTTTGATGTAAAGTCTATTTTGTCTGATATAAGGTTAGCTACCCCTGCTCTCTTTGGTTTCCATTTGCATGGAATATCTTTTTCCATTCCTTCCCTTTGAGCCTACATGTATCCTTAAGGTGAAATGAGTTTCTTATAGGCAGCATATAGTTGATCTTGTTTTTTAATCCAGGCAGCTACTCCATGAGTTTTGACTGGAAAATTTTATCCATTTAAAGTAATTATTGATAGGTAAGAACTTTCTCATGCCATTTTATTAAATGTTTTCTGCCTGTTTTGTAGTTCCCTTGTTCCTTTCTCCATCTTGTGATGTCTTTCTTTGTGAACTGATGATTTTCCATAGTAGTATGCTTTGACTCCCTTCTCTTTATCTTTTGTCTATCTACTGCAGGTTTTGTTTTATGATTATCATGAGGCTTACATAAAACAGCTTCTAGCTGTAACAGTCTACTTTAAGCTAACAACTTAGATCACATACAAGAACTCTAATCTTTTACTTTATGCTTTTGATGTCACAATTTACCTCTTTTAATACTGTGCATCCATTAACAAATTACTGTAGCTATAGTTACCTTTTTTAATATTTATTTATTTGGCTGTGTTGGGTCTTAGTTGCAGCAGGTGGGATCTTCGTCACGGCACACAGGGTCTTTAGTTGCAACATGCGGGATCTCTAGTTGTGGCATGTGGGATCTTTAGTTGCAGCATGTGAACTCTTAGTTGCAGCATGTGGGATCTAGTTCCCTGACCCCCAGGGATTGAACCTGGGCCCCCTGTATTGGGAGCGTGGAGTCTTAGCCACTGGACCACCAGGGAAGTCCCGTAGCTATAGTTACTTTTAATACAGTTGTCCTTTAAACCTTTGTATTAGAGTTAAGTGATTAACTTAACCACCATGTTACTCTCAATACTCTCATATTATCTAATACTCTGAATTTGATTATATACTTACCTTTACCAGTATGTTTTATATTTCCATATGTTTTCATGTTACTAATTAGCATCCTTTGCTTTCACCTTGAACTCCTTTCACCATTTCTCATAAGGCAGATCTAGTGGTGATGAATACCCTCAGCTTTTGTTTGGGAAAGTATCCCTCCTTCATGTATATAAAATAACCTTGCTGGGTAAAGTATTCTTGATTGGCAGTTTTCTTCTTTCAGCACTTTGAATATATCATCCCCCGTACTCCTGGTCTGCAAAGTTTCTGCTGATAATTCTGTTGATAGCCTTATGGGGGTTCCCTTATATGTGAAGAATTTTTTTTATCTTGCTGCTTTTAAAATGGGCTGGATTTTACAGAGTTGTATTATAACGTCTTGGAGAAGATCATTTTCAGTTGAAATTTTGGGGTGACCTGTTAGCTTCAACCCTCATGAACTTGGATATCCAAATCTCTCCCCAGATTTGGGAACTTCTTAGCCATTATTTCTTTAAATTAGCTTTATGCTTCTTTCTCCCTCTCTTCTCCTCTGGGATTCCAATAACGAGTAGATTGTTTCTTTTAATGGCATTCCATGATTTACACAGGCTTTCTTCACACTTTCTCATTCTCTTTTCTTTTTGTTTCTCTGATTGGATGGTTTCAAATGACCTGTCTCCTCATCCGTTCTTTCTTTCTTCTGCTTGGTCAAATCTGCAGTTGAAGATTTCTAAGAAATCTTCACTTCAGTCATTGTATTCTTCAACTCTAGGATTTCTGTGGTTTTTTACTCATGGTTTCCATTTCTTTGTTAAACTTCTCATTTTGTTCACTCATTGTTTTCCTACTTTCATTTACTTGTATGTATTCCTTTAATAGTTCAGTGAATTTCTGCAAGAGGATTATTCTCAATTCTTTGCCAGATAGTTCACAGATCTCTTCCTTTAGGGGCAGTCATTGGAGTTTTGTTAGTTTCCTTTGATGGTGTCATGTTTCCCTAATGATTCATGATCCTTGTGGCTCACACTGGAGTCTGCACATTTGAGAAAATGGGCACTTCTTCTAGTCTTTACAACATGCTTCAGCAGGCAAAGTCCTTCACCAGTCAGCCCATCCAGAGATTCTGGGTGACACATAAGGTGGTTTCCACAGGCAAGTTTACTGCTGGAGCCATGGGGTAGGAAGGTGTGGTGCCTGGGTCAACAGGTGGGCAGGCCAGATGCTTGCATATTCAGGGACCATCCTGGTGCCTGGGTACAAGAGGGAGGACCTGATTCAGGGCCCACAGAAGCCGGTCTGGAGTCTAGTTCCACAGGGGCCAGACTTGAGCTGGGGTGTGTCAGGGACCTGTGGTCATGGTAGTTGGCCAGGTGCTGAGCCCAGCTGGGAGTCTGCATTCACAGGCATTGATTAGGAACCAGGGGCCACAGAGGCAGTTGGTGCTGGGATGTGCCAGGACCTGGGTTCATGGTAAACTGCCAGTAGCCTGGTGCTATGGAAGATGCCCAGGGTCATGGAAGGCAGCTGGTGCTGAGGTGAGTCAGGAGCCTGCTGAGGGCCTGGTGTCACAGTAGTTGACCAGCACCAAAGTAACCCTGTAGCCTGGGTTCACAGCTGGCTAGTGCTACAATGGATCAGGGGACTGGGTTTGTTGGAATTCTCATGACCTGGAGCTGAGGAGTAGCAGGAGCTGCCTGGGGCCACTGGAGCTGACAGACACTAGGTAGAGATGGGACCTGGGTTTGCAGGAGCAAAATGATGTTTTGGCAAGGGATGAGTGATAGGAATCCCAATGCTGCCAATTTGGTCTGATGATGAAATCTCACATACTATTGCTAATCTTTAATAATTAAAGATTTTAGAAACTTAAAAATAAAGTCTTGAACATATGGTTTAAATCTTACTACTTAAATAAATGTGTTTGACCAACTAAAGTTGCCAGAGCATTAATTTCCTTAAGTGGATGATTAGTAGACTATTATGAGTGAGAACTCCCAACTGGCACAAACTAGAGAATTTACATTTGGGCAGCTAAGTTATAATGTGGAATATTACTCCCACTTACAGTTTAGTATTCCAGTGGTGTGAAAGTTAATCTCAAACTCCTTAAGGAGCTTAGAGTCTAACTGGATTATATACAACTAAATATTCTTTTAGATAGGAAGATAAATTGCAAGACTATCATGTTATATACAATAATGTTAAAATATTTGCTAAATATGAATAGAGTAAATATACATAAAAATATGGATACATCAGTTGTTTCTGCATTTACCTATGCTCAAAAACTATTGAGTATATACTATGGCCAGGCATTTTAGGTACCAGGGCTGTATGACTGAACAAAACAAAGTCCCTACCATTAGAAACTATGACTTATGTTAGCAATATAATATTTTCATTTTTATTCTAATAGTATGTACGGAAAGCACTCACTAGTAACACCTTTAGAGAATTTTAAAATGTCAGGGCCTTCAAAAAAAAAGGTAGTGAGAGGCAGAGTGAGCCTAGCCTGAGGAAGAAGAGATACTCTCCTCTAAACATATACAGGCATATGACTTGATGAGAGTTGAAAGAATAGAATAAACACTTGTTTCAGGTTGGGTATTGTTCCAGTGGTGCCATTATACTCTTGCTGTATACTGTAAACCATATGATTATAATAATTATTTTAGGGCTGGTAATCACAATGTAGTACAACCTAGGTTAAGTGACAAACACATTTATAGAACATTTCATTACTATTGGATCTTTTAAAACATGCATTAATGTTTTAGAACAAAGACAAACAAGAAAATGTCAAAGATTTATTGAAAAGCAAAGTTTTAGATTGTGCCTAGAAGTCAGTAGATAAGTTCCCAATCTCCTACACCTTCAGCAAGTACTTTGTAATTGATTTAAGTATAGCCATAAAGATCTTTAATTATTAAAATGATGTAAATTACATTCCAAGGCAGAAAAAATCCTAATATTATTTCTAAAATACTGAATTTTTAAATGTTGAAGAAGTATTTGGAGACCAAGACTTTATTGCTATAAAGATAAATTACTAACACCATATTCTGTAAATCTTCCACTACGTTGGGGATTTATTTTCAGTCTTTTTGATGATTTGCTGTGTAATGCTGTTCCTCTAAGCTAAGTGTTTAGATTTAATCCCTATACGTTTAATTTTCTTATGTGTAAAGTTACTTGAATTATCAAACTACAATATACTGACAGTTTCAGAGTATCAAGCTGTAAAAACTGGCTTGGCCAGTCAATTTGGGAAACTGGAAAACAAATATTATACACATTCAACAAATGACACTGAACTAGTCTGCCTATATACGTTTTCAAGTAATATTAAATCACAGGGCAAAACTTCTTTCTCTTTTGCCCTAAACCTTATCTATAGTCCCTCTCTCATAGTGAATCTGCAAAAAGATGTAATAATATTCTGAAAATAGATAATAACTACAGCAACAGGTTGTGAATAAATAAAGCAATATAAAGTGGCATCTTAAATAATAACCAATACCTTCACTATATAAGCAGTAAAATTTTCATATAGTTATTTGTCAAATGTCCTTGTTAAAGATGTCACTCTTATATTTAAAATATTCCCTAGAAATTAAAGAGAAATTACCTTTGAAATATATCATAAGTCCTCAGGGGCTGGGAGTATAGGCTTTGATTTTTATTTCCTGACCCAAGTAAGTGCCCTTTTGTTGTCTGAAAGATGTTTATTTAGATTAAAATCTTAAAGTACTCCAAATATTTTATATGAATCTTTTACTCACTACTGAAATCGAATTAACTATTTCATCAATTAAAGATAAGTAGTATATGCCCAAAGTCACAGAAAGCTGCTTGCTATCTTCATTTGTAAATGGAAGAGAAGACTGGCAACTGGTGCCTGAAAAATTTTTTTTAATACTTTCAGTATAAATTAATTTTAATCAAATATCAAAAAAACCTAGAGCGTTTTTTACTTTATGCAAAGGAATAAAGTTACACTTAACATTTACTGGATAAGAAGCTATTGTGCAAAGACAGTTTATAAGTTTTTATTTTGTTTGTATATCCTGTTAGTCTCTTAAAACTTGCATATTATTGATGTAATACATGCACATGGTTTTAAAAAAACAAATAGTAAAAAACTGCAGTCCTGTTCGCTAGAAGCATTCACTTTCACCTACTTGTCTGTAGTTTTTATATTTATCTCTATAATTATAAATAACATGTCTGTATTTCTTGACTAACTTCAAATTATGTCTACTAACTCCTTGCTATGGAACAGGAAGATTTAGTTCACATATACTGTCTTCAATCTGCTTTCTTCTCTCCTTATTCCAATGGCAATCAATCCTATTTGAGCACTTGATATGTAGTTAGTAAGACTGAGAAACTGCATTTTAAATTTTACTCAACTTTAATGAATTTAAATTGCTAGATGTAGCTAGTGGCTATCATATTAGATGGGCAGTTCTAAATTATTCCTACCTTTAGGAATGTACAAAAGTTTTCTTTTCTTTATGATCTAGTACTATAATCAATTTTTGTATATGTTCTATAAATGCTTGGAAAGAAGGTATAGTCTCTATTTTTCAAGGTAGGGTTCAGTTTATCCATCAAATTTTGCTTATTAATTGGGATATTGTTGTTCTATAGCCTTAATTTTTTGTTCACTTGATACACTTTGGTCTAAGAGAGATCCATTAAAGTCCACCAGTAAAGTTTTTCTGAATAACTTTCCAGGATCACTTTTACTTTTTGAATATTAATGCTCTACTATTTTTGCAGGTATAGTTGGTATATCTTCATTGTAAATTATAAACTTTACAATCAAAATACCCATCTTTGTCTCATTTAATTCCATCTCTCTATATTTACATTTTACAGATAGTTCTATTATTTTAATAAGGTTTTTATTATGATAATACTTTTGTAATCACATCATATGTATTGAAGTCCGTCTTCCATTTCTTCACGTTACCTATTAGTTCTCTACTATAAGCTACGTTAAGATGTTACACTTTCTCATCACCAGATTTCAACCAAAAACATGATCTTTCTTACGGTCTACCTTTCTGCTGTTAGGTATACTTCTATTACTACACTTGTTGATTTTAAATGCTATGGACTTCTAGTTACTACACAGGAGGCAACTAGCATACTTAGCACACTTATTCAAGCTCCCACCTTCTTTTCCCTTTTCCTTCTGAATTGTTAGTTGTTTCATTATTAGGGTATAGAGCAGACTAAGGTCTGCTTAAATATCAATTTCTCAATGAAGACCTTTCTGTCCACACAATTTAAAATTATAAATCCCTCTGTCCCCACCCCAACACTCCAGCCCCCTCCCCTGATTTGTTTTCCTCCATAGTATTAATTAATCACCATCTAACATACATTTAAGTTAAGAGTTTCTCATCTGGTTTCTCCCAGTTGGAATGTAAGCTCCCCAAGGGCAGGCCTTTTTGCATTCTTTGTTCACTGCTGTAACACCAGCAACTAGAACAGTGCCTGGCACACAGTAGATGTTCACTAGGTACTTGCTGAACAAATAGGATAAAGTCCACTACTAAAAGTATATTCAAAAACTGTTAAAAAGCTTTACTGAGAGAAATTAAAGGCCTAAATGAATACAGAAGTATATTATGTTTATGGTACTGGAGGACTTCCATTACCAGATTTAAAGCTACAGTAATCAAGACTTTGAGATACTGATGTAAAGATAGATATAAAGTTCACTACATAAAATAGAGTTCAAAAAAAGACCCACACACATATGATTAATTGATTTTTGACAAAAGTGACAAGGTAATTCAGTGGAGAAAAAGAATAGTCTCTCAACAAATGGTGCTACAACTGTATATCTACATGGAAAAAAATTTTTTTTAAGAATCTCAACCCTTTTTCATATCATATATAAAAATCAACTGAAATGAAACATATACTTTAAAGTAGACAAACAGTTCTTAGGACACAAAAATATGAAGCATAAAAGAATTAATCAATTTGATTTCATCAAAATTTAAAACTTTGCTCTTCAGATACCATTAAGAAAATATAAAGGGCAGCCATAGATTGGGAGATCAAATTTTCACAATTCTAATAACTGATAAAAGCCTCATATCAGAATATATTTACAAAAACAAAAACAAACCTCTTACATCTCAGTAAATAAGCAAACAACCCAATTTTTTTAATGGGCAAAAGATCTGAGGAGACACCTCACAAAAGAAAATATATGAATGACCAATAAGCACACATAAACATGCTCAATATCATGTCATTAGGGAAATGCAAATTAAAACCACAATGAGATATAACATTACATACCCACTAGAATGGCAGAAATTCAAAAACGCGACAATACCAAGTGTTAGCAAGAATGCAGACCAACTGAAAATCTCACATTGCTGAAGGGAATGTAAAATGGTAAAACCACTTTAGAAAACAGTTCATCAGTGTCTTATGAAGTTAAACATATAATTACCATACAGCCCAGCAATTCTATTCCTACATATCTGCTCAAGTGAAATGAAAACACATGTCCACAAATGTTTAGCAGTTTTGTTTATAATAGCCAAAAACTGGAAGCAATCCAAAGGTCCAACAACTAATAATTATAAACAAACTATGCCATATCTCATACAATGGAAAAGTATTCAGAAATAAAAAGAGAAAACTACTAACACAGATGAGTATCAAAAGCATTATGCTAAGTGCAAGCTAGACCCCAAAGACCATATACTGTAGTATCCCATTTATATCATACTGTATAAAAGGCGAAATTCTATTAACAGAAAACAGATTGGTGGTTGCCAGGGAGAGAGAACTTTTCAGGTTGATAGGAATTTTCTGTATCTTGATTGTGGTAGTGGTTACAAAAATGTATACATCCGTCAAAATTCAACATGTATACTTACAATGGATGAGTTTTAACATATATAAATTATACCTCAATAAATCTGATTTTTAGAAAGTATACTAGGTCAAAACTAAAACCCAACTACCCAAAACCCAAAAGAATAACTTAATACAAAATTGCTCAGGAAAATTGAGTATTATGTGAAGCTTCTAAAAACCAGTAGGGAGTTGTCCACACCCAAGTAGGATGAAACAGTTTGCAGCAGGTCAACATTCTTCTTGAGAACAACTAGAAAAGCTAAATAAATTACAAAAAAACATATTTTTAAAGGCAGCGTATAGATGTCTTTAAAACATGGGGGACAAGAAGGTCTACCACTCCAGGGAAGGGGGAATCTTTTAAAGGTGTTTAGATGATCTGCAGTTGCTTTCCCTGGGGGTATTTCCAGATTATGGGCTGAGGGTGAAGGCTGAAAACTTGAGATTTGGACTGTACAAAACGTTGCTGCTGAGGAACCAAGAAACCAGGAGTGCTTTCGGTGTTCACACAAGGCTGGAGTAACAAAAACGGCAAACTGCAGGGACCTCAAGCTCAAGGCCAATATCTCTCACAGGACATTTGCTTAATTTTAAAACAATACAGGGTAAGCGGCTAAATAATAATTGAAAAACTTTGAAAAGCAAAGTGAAATTTTCCACCTTTGGCTCTGCTAAGGGGATAAAGACCCTTTGAAACGAAATGAAAGGCTTTGAAATGAAAGTCCTGGAAAACCACACCCTACAAATAAAGGAAAGAAGAAGAATACCACCAAACTACTCAAATAACAACCTAGCCTCTGTATAAATTAAGGTGACTGGCTCCCTAGTCTATCTGCCTAGAAGAAAAGGTAAACACCCTCTGGCAGAACATACTTGGTGATGCTTGCTTTATTTTGTTTTTTAATTCACGATGTCTGGCATTCAATCAAAAATTACAAGACATAAAAAAAAACAATCAACCAACTTGACCTAATTGATATTTACAGAACACTCCACCCAACAACAGAATCCACATTCTTTTCAAGTGCACATGGAGCATTTACTAAGACAGATCATATTCTGGGCCATAAAACAAATCAATATATTTAAAAGGATCCAAGTCATAAAAGTATATTCTCTCACCACAAGAGAATTAACTTTAAAATAACAGACAGATCTCTGGAAAACCCTCAAATTCTTGGAAACTAAATAATATACTTCTAAATAATCTCAAGGCCAAAGAAGACATCAAAAAGTAAATTAAAAAGTACTCTGAACTGGATGAAAATGAAAAACAAATATATATATTAAAATTTGTAAGCAATATTTAGAGGGAAATTTGTAGCACACATATAGTGGGGAAAAAGGTCACAAATTAATGACCTCAGCTTCTACCTTAAGAAACTAGAAAAAGAAAACAAACCTAAAGTAAGTTAAAGAAAGGAATTAATAAAGATCAGAGTCCAAATAAGGAAACAAAAAACTGGAGAACTAGAGGAAATCAGTTAAACCAAAAGCTGATCCTTTGAGAATCTTAATAAAATTAATAAATCTCAAGCCAGACTGATCAGGGAAAAAAGAGAGAAGACACAATTTCCCAGTATCAGGAGTGACACCAAATCTCTGCAGATTATACAGATACTAGACTCATGATATATTCTATAGCTATTTAAAGGATAAGAGAATATTATAAACAACTTTACTAATTCAACAACCTAGATGAAATGGACAAGTTCTTTGAAAAACCTAGCAACATATGAAGTGACAGAACAACACAACCACATGAAAAACAACAGAACAATATAAGTAGACCAATGGTTGATGATGCAGTTACTGAAATTAATAGACAAGCATTTAAATAATTATAATCAGTATGTTCAAGAGACTTGAAGTCTATTAAAAATGTATAAAATAGGATCAAATGGATGTTTTAGAATTCAAAGTTTCAATGTAAAATTAAGAACACAATAGATTGGCTTGGAGAAAAAATAAGATAGTTGTTGGTATACTATAAGATAGGTCATTGTAAGATACCCAAACTGAAATATATAGAGAAAAAATTTTTAAGAGAAATGTGAAACATGATGACAGGGTGTAATAAATGTTTAAATTAAAATCCATAAAGGAGGAGGGGGCAGAAGCAATAATTGAAGACATAATGACAGAGAACTTTCCAAAACTAAAAGCACCAAGCTACAGATTCAAAAAAGCTCTATGAACAAAGAGCAAATACAAAGAAAAACACAACTCAACACATCATAGTCAAACTGCTAAAAAACTATGACAGAGAAGGAAGGCATTTTGAGAAGTCTTTTGAAAAAAACAAAAGAATTATTAGCAAGACTATAAGCTGACACATTACCTTCAATAAGACTTTAACAGAAAGCCATAAGACAATGAAATAACTACTGACATAGAATTCTATACCCAGTGAAAATATAACTCAAAAAAAGGTGAAGGGGCTTCCCTGGTGGCGCAGTGGTTGAGAATCTGCCTGCTAATGCAGGGGACATGGGTTCGAGCCCGGGTCTGGGAAGATCCCACATGCCGCGGGGCAACTAGGCCCGTGAGCCACAACTACTGAGCCTGCGCGTCTGGAGCCTGTGCTCCGCAACAAGAGAGGCCGCGATAGTGAGAGGCCCGCGCACCGCGATGAAGAGTGGCCCCTGCTTGCCACAACTAGAGAAAGCCCTCACACAGAAACAAAGACCCAACACAGCCAAAAATAAATAAATTAATTTTAAAAAGGTGAAATTAAGATGTTTTCAGATAAACAAAAATGGAAAAATTCACTGTCAGTAGGTAGGTCGGTATTAAAATACATACTACTAAAGGAAGTTATTCAGACAGAAGGAAAATGATCCCAGACAGAAACAGAAATGCAGGAAGGAAGAACCCTGGAAAGGGTAAACATGAACAAAAATTGACTGTCCAAAACCATACTATCTTGTGGAGTTTAAAATATGTATAAATAAAATACAGAATAGTAACAATGCAAAAAGGTTGGAGTATGAGTTAATGTGTAAGAAGCTGTCATTATTGGGGAATGGTAAAAGTAATAATTTGTATTATCTGTATCATAAGTAATTTGTATTGTAAGTCAAGTATGCTTGTTTTAACCTCTAGAATACCCACTAAAGGTATAATGAAAGAATATATAACTAACAAATTAATAGGAGGAAAAACAGGAAAAATAATTAGATTAACACCAAAAAAAGAGCAAAATAGGAGGAATAAAAAGGAATGCAAAACAGATGACTCAAAGAAAAGTCAAAGTTGATGGTGGTTACAAACTTGGCTATTATCAGCAAAAATGTAAATGAATTTCAGTTGACCCTTGAACAACACAGGTTTGAACTCCACAGGTCCACCTGTACACAGATTTTTTTCCAGTAGTAAATATTGGGTTCCCCAAAAAGTTCGTTCGGTTAATGATTACGTTGTTCAATAAATTTCTTGGTGAAAATGAAATACATCTTTTATTTTTACTTAAAATCAAGCAAACTTTTTGGCCAACCCAATACTTCAGTAATAAACGATCCGTAGTTGGTTGAATTAAAGCATGCGGAACCCTGAACACTGAGGAACTGCATATATGGATGAACCATGGAGGGACCCACTATAAGTTATACATAGATTTTCGACCTTTTCAACCACACAGAAGGTTAGTGCCCCTAACTGCCGCAATGCTCAAGGGTCAACTGAAAACAAAGTAAAAGACTAAGACTAGATAAAAATAATGAAAACATTACAAGTAAAGATATACAGAAAACATGATGAGAGGAAAAAAGCAGTTTATAAAACTGCATATATTCCACTTGCTATAAAATTGTAACATGTACATGTACATACATACACACGCACACCCACACCCATCCCAACTGCCTTAGAAAATGCTGAAAAAAATATTAACAGAGCTTTATCCCTGAGATTTTGGGTGATTTTTTTTCATCATAGATTTTCTTTGTAGTTTTTGGTACTTTAACTCTTTCCCAAGGAACAAGACTCATTTTTATAAAAAACAAAAAACTATTTTCAAAAGAAAAATGTCTTAAGTTTTAATAATGATCAGCCCCAACAGAAGTAAGAGACTTAAAAAAAAATATAAGAATGTGATCAAGTCTAAACAGAAGCTAAACAATGTAAACCTGTTTCATACAATAAACTACTGGTGAAACAGACACCTTTGTAATTACAGATATATTATATCATCACCATTTCTGATGGAGACAAAAATTACCATGTAAGAGTTGGAAATAGCATTTTCCATTAACTAATGTTTCTCTCATTTCTCTTCTCGCTTCTAATAAAATTTTGTGAAATTTCTATAGAACTACGTAAGTTAAAGTTGTAAAATAAAATTTGAGTTCTAACTTATTTCATTTTAATTTGTGGGTTTTTTCCTAAATAACTTCTAATATTGTTTCAACTAAAATTTAAGTTTCGACATAGAAAATAACAGTCACCGGTTTTCCATAAATTGATTTGGCAAAAGTATCTCAAAGAAATATGCAACACCACGCACCTTGGCAACATCTTCTAATAACTTTTTCATTGTTCTGAGTCACATAAAAAGGTCAAGTACTCCCAAACTCTCTATGTAGATACAAAACTCTAAGCAACTTATTGAAATTGGAACTCCCCTCCAAAAAATGATAAGAGCCATGTATGGTACACACTATGAAAGTAACAAAGCAACAGAAATAATAACAGCTAACATTTACTGAACAATTAACTATGTGATAAACACTCATTATTCTAATTACTTTGCACATGTTGTTTAATTCTCACATAATATTATGAACTAGTATTATCTTCATTTTACAGATGAGAAATTGAGGTAATATTTGTCCAATCACTAGCAATAAAACCAGGATGTAAATGCCAAGCAGGCTAGCTATACAGCTGTGCACTCTTCATCCCTATACCATGCTGTAAATGTAACTAAGACCTTTAAAGTAGTTTGCTGTCTTCGTTACTAAATTTCAGGTAATAATAAGCTTTATTTAGAATAAAACCAGATATTTTAGTAATCTGATCATGTCACTGATAATAAATAAATGGAAAAAATAAACACCCCAAAATTTCCTATTTTCATGACAAAAAAGCAAAAAGCAAAAAGCAGTCGCTATCAAAAGTAATAGTCATACCGTAACACCATACACAAAAATAAATTCAAAATGGATTAAAGACCTAAATGGAAGACCAGATACCATAAGACTCTTAGAGGAAAACATAGGCAGAACACTTTTTTTTTTTTTTTAACATCTTTATTGGAGTATAATTGCTTTTCAAGGGTGTTAGTTTCTGCTGTATCACAAAGTGAATCAGCTATACGTATACATATATCCCCATATCCCCTCCCTCTTGCATCTCCCTCCCACGCTCCCTCTCCCACCCCTCTAGGTGGTCACAAAGCACCAAGCTGATCTCCCTGTGCTATGCGGCTGCTTCCCACTAGCTATCTATTTTACATTTGGTAGTGTATATATGTCCATGCCACTCTCTCACTTCGTCTCAGCTTACCCTTCCCCCTCCCCATGTCCTCAAGTCCATTCTGTATGTCTGAGTCTTTATTCCTGTCCTGCCCCTAAGTTCTTCAGAACCTTTTTTTTTTTTTTTTTAGATTCCATATATATGTGTTAGCATACAGTATTTGTTTTTCTCTCTATGACTTGCTTCATTTTGTATAACAGACTCTAGGTCCATCCACCTCACGACAAATAACTCAATTTCGTTTCTTTTTATGGCTGAGTAATACTGCATTGTATATATGTGCCACATCTTCTTTATCCATTCATCTGTCGATGGACACTTAGGTTGCTTCCATGTCCTGGCTATTGTAAACAGTGCTGCAATGAACATTGTGGTACATGACGCTTTTTGAATTATGGTTTTCTCAGGGTATGTGCCCAGTAGTGGGATTGCTGAGTCATATGGTAGTTCTATTTTTAGTTTTTTAAGGAACCTCCATACTGTTCTCCACAGTGGCTTTACCAATTTACATTCCCACCAACAGGGCAAGAGGGTTCCCTTTTCTCCACACCCTCTCCAGCATTATTGTTTGTAGATATTTTGATGATGGACATTCTGACTGCTGTGAGGTGATACCGCACTGTAGTTTTGATTTGCATTTCTCTGATGATTAGTGATGTTGAGCATCCTTTCATGTGTTTGTTGGCAATCTGTATATCTTCTTTGGAGAAATGTCTATTTAGGTCTTCTGCCCATTTTTGGATTGGGTTTTTTTTTGACATTGAGCTGCATGAGCTGCTTGCATAGTTTGGAGATTAATCCTTTGTCAGTTGCTTCGTTTGCAAATATTTTATCCCATTCTGAGGGTTGTCTTTTCGCCTTGTTTATGGTTTCCTAAAGCTTTTAAAGTTTCCTTAGGTCCCATTTGTTTATTTTTGTTTTTATTTCCCTTTCTCTAGGAGGTGGGTCAAAAAAGGATCTTGCTGTGATTTATGTCATAGAGATAGGCAGAACACTCTCTGACATAAATTGCAGCAAGATCTTTTTCAATCCACCTCCTAGAGTAATGAAAGAAAAAAAAACAAAAATAAACAAATGGGACCTAATTAAACTTAAAAGCTTTTGCACAGCAAAGGAAACCATAAACAAAATGAAAAGACAACCCTCATGCAAATGAAGCAACTGACAAGGCATTAATCTCCAAAAACACAAACAGCTCATGCAGCTCAAAAAAACAAACAACCCAATCAAAAAATGGGCAGAAGACCTAAATGGACATTTTTCCAAAGAAGACACACAGATGGCCAAGAGGCACATGAAAGGATGCTCAACATCACTAATTATTAGAGAAATGCAAATCAAAACTACAATGAGGTATCACCTCACACCAGTCAGAATGGCCATCATCAAAAACTCTACAAACAGTAAATGCTGGAGAGGGTGTGGAGAAAAGGGAACCCTCCTACACTTTTGGTGGGAATGTAAACTGGTCCAGCCACTACAGAGAACAGTATGGAGGTTCCTTAAAAAAACTAAAAATAGAACTACCATATGATCCTGCAATCCCACTCCTGGGCATATATCCAGAGAAAATCATAATTTGAAAAGATACATGCACCCCAATGTTCATTGCAGCACTATTTACAATAGCCAGGACATGTAAGCAACCTAAATGTCCATCGACAGATGAATGGATAAAGAAGATGTGGTACATATACATAATGGAATATCAGCCATAAAAAAGGTCGAAATAATGCCATTTACAGCAACATGGATGGACCTAGAGATTGTCATACTGAGTGAAATAAGTCAAAGAAAGACAAATATCATATGATATCCCTTATATGTGGAATCTAAAAAATGGTTCAAATGAACTGATCTACAAAACAGAAATAAGAGTTATAGATGTAGAAAACAAACTTATGGTTACCAGAGGGTGGGGGGGGGGGGCGGCTAGGAAGAGAGATAAACTGGGAGAGTGCGATTGACATATACACACTATTATATATAAAATAGATGACTAATAAGGACCTACTGTAACTCTACTCAATACTCTGTAATGACTTATATGGGAAAAGAATCTAAAAAAGAGTGTATATATGTGTATGTATAACTGATTCACTTTGCTGTATAGCAGAAACTAGCACGACATTATAAATCAACTATACTCCAATAAAAATTTTTAAAAAGTAATAGTCATAGGAACCTGATAAAATATGTAACTTCCAAAAACAGGCAACAGAAGACACCTTAAAACTACTGCATTAAACTTTAAGATCATATCTATTTTCCCCTGAAAACAGTTTAACTTAACAGTTTTTCTCCCCGATTTAAACTGAAGGATATAGATACCTAAGAGTTGAATAAAATTTCACAGAAGTCCTATACACAGGTAATGTCAATTCTTTGGGTGAAAGTATTCTTTCTTGGTATTCAGACTTTCCTTTTAAGGAAGTTTTTTGGAGCAATCAAACAAACTCTCTGTTCTGTTGTAAAAAATGTTACAGCTTAAATTTTAATTGAGTGTGTGCAGACTGCTTCAAAGATTCCTACCTTATTTGAAGGCTTATTCAAGAGCACTGCTATCCAAATCATGTATGCTCATGAAATGCAAAGTTACTTTAATACAATTCAAAGTTAAACCTACCTTAGAAAGAAAATATACCATTATAAAAATCTTGGAGTCTTCATTATTATTAATCAATATTAGATAATTTATCGTATGCTTCTGGCATATTTTTTCAACAAAAAGCACAAGATTTCTGTTTAATCTCAACATTAATACAAATTCAGTATAATTCTACTTGAATTCTAATTCTTCTGAAGACTATTCTATTGAAATTTTTTTAAGTACCGACTCTACCGGATGACTAATGCTGTCACTTCTAAAAGTGACCATTTTTTTATAATTTTTTAAAGTATTTATTTATTTATTTATTATTTGGCTGCTCCATGGGGCATGCGGGATCTTAGTTCCCCGATGAGGGATCAAACCCACGCCCTCTGCAGTGGAAGCACAGAGTCTTGCCCACTGGACTGCTAGGGGAGTCCCATTGTTTATAATTTTAAAAACTGAAAACTTGCATCCAACATAAATAGACCAGTAAGTAAATTATTACACAAACATAAATGAGGGTATCACATAGCTATTAAAAATAATAATGTTGTAGAAAAATACTGACATAAGAATGTTCAAGATTCACTGTTAAATGAATAGAATAGTTTGCACAACAGTGGACGCATTATGAGACCATTTTGTAAACATCACATGTCTATAAGTGTACATGTGATGTCTGTAAGTATATGTACACTTATAGACATGTGATGTGGCTAAGCAAAACACAGGGAGAAGATATTTCAGAAGGTTAACAATGGCGTTTCGTGGTTGTGAGAATTCCAGTGGTGTTTTCAAAATTTAATTCATGCTCTGCATGTTTCCCAAGTTTTCTACATTAGGGATACACTATTTTTATAACTGGGGGGAAAGAGATTAAGAAAGAAATAAGCTATTTACGTTACAGCCATATTTTAATGCAAATGATAAATTCTTAGCAAGGTATATGGTTTAACTCTCATTGTTGCAACACCTATTTGTGTTTTATTTTTTAAACACAAAATTTTGAACATGAATCAATCTGTATTTTCATTTTCTACTATTTTGGATGGGAATTAGTACATATCTGATTAAATGTGCCCTCTTTGAAAAAGATCGGAATTTTTGTCTTATCCTTGGATCTTATTAATATAAAAATGAAAAAATATTTCTGAAAAATAAAAGGTAAATCACATTCTAAAACAGTATCCTATGAAAGTCAAAAATAATACATAAAAATTTATTTTTTACAAGTGATTTTTCTGTAGACTTCTAAGACTTAAAATAATAAATAGACTTACATCTTTATGAAATACACATCTAAAATAACTAATAACTCAAAGTTGACACTATACTTATGGGAGTTTAGGTAATTTAACATTCATATAATCAAAAACATGGAGAAAAACAGCAATCTCTTACCCACCTAATTCACAGGAGTTATACCTAACAGAGCTATAAAAATAAGTAACAAATGGTTGTAAAGCAACCTACAAATATAAATGCCATTATAAAAATCGCAGTCAATTAGCAAGAATTAAATTGCTCTGACACTTAAAATGTATTCTATAATTCATACAACTCCATCTAGAATTTTAGACTCAGAAAAGGAGAAAATACAATGTCCACTGGTACAATGCTTACAAGAAACTACACTTTAAAATTATTTTTTTACTTTATGCATCTGCAAAGAACTGGAAAGAGACACAAACAACAAAAGGTAGTTTTGCTGTGGAACTCTGAGTTTTCCCCATATTGTTGTTTGCTTTCATAGTTTAAAATACGTACAGCAAATAAATATTTTATTTGACACAGCACCAGAAGTAAAAATGTGGGGGAGAGGGGACATTAAATATGTGCTTTGAAGGAAAAAAACATGATAGGAAAAACAACTTACTTTTAATACTAACACTGCCTGACATATTAGATGGTAGACAACAGTTAACTGGCAGAATTAAACCTCCTATTCTAAAATCCTGAAATCTAAGAGAGGCTGTATTATAATGATCAAATAAAACATCAAATGGTTCTTTCCAGTGGGAGAGAGTAAAAAGCAAACAAACAAAAATAAACTATCAATTAGTGTTCATAAGTGCCTGCTATGAGGATGCAATTTAACTCCTTACTTCCTTACCCCTTAAGAGCTAAGATTTGAGCTTTATAAGTTTGTTCTATCCTTTCTTAACTATTTAAAACGTTGAGATATCTACTCTCCCTCCAAACTCCATGCCCACAAAAATAAAAAGCTAGAAACAGTCTTACCCTTACAAACCTCATGTATGTTTTTCTTCTGGAATCTATCATTTCCTATCTTGTGTTATAATCATTACATACATGCTCTTTTAACCATACTAGATTTCAAACCCACTGAGGGCAGGGTCAATTATACTGCATCTTTCTATGTATCTCACATAGCTTAGTAAAGTGTCTTGACTAATACTCAACTTTCTATCACCTAAAAAGAATTAAGTCTTGCTAATTATTCGCAGCTTGGTTTAAAAAAACAAAACAAAACAAAACAAAAAAAACCACCACCTCTGGAACTATTAGAAGGGCAATGTTCTCTCTGAGTGGAAGTATGCATGCAACTTGTCTGCTGTCAGTAAAGCACAAACCAGACCAAAATGCCTCTTCTCCCCTTTCTGCTTCAAAGGCTGGATTCCATCCAAGGCTGGATTCCATCCAAGTCAATCAATGTCTCTTAGTTAAGGACAAAGCCTGCCTAGGTTCACTTCAGAGGACCAGGAGAGGCTGATGTAATCTAAGGGGCTTTCTAGTGGTCTGCAAGTACAGAATAAAATCAAAGCTTAACCTGTGAGCTACTGACCAGGTCAAAACCCAAAGAAAACGCTAGAATGTGGACCCTAAAGAGTCCTATAAAAGCCATGGAATCTATGTCTTACAGGTGAATTCAATCTACATCACATAAATCTCACACCAGTTAAGACCTCACTACAAACTCTGTAAATGTACCCCAAACCAACCAGCCCCTCACAAGTGAAAAGATGAGAGTGTCCTAAGGTGTATACTACATGTTAAACTTTCTCACATACTCCAGGTCATTTCCCTGTCCTGTGGGTTAGTAACAGCCCACAGTAGAGGCAAACTGGTAAAGTAGACGATCAATCAATATAATTCTATTTTAAAGATTGAAAAGTCTATGTTTGTAAATGCACAGAAAAAAAGAACTGGAAGGTTATATAACAGTGTTAGCAGCAGTTATCTCTGGGGAGAGATGTGACATAAAGTGCAAGTGTGCAAACGGCGTTTTCTCTTATTATATATACACTGTATTGTTTTAATTTTTCATGAACATTGACTTACTTCTATAATGTTAAAAACAAAATTTTAAGTAAAATTTTGAAACGCGATTCTGTTTTTTCAAAAAGACTGAATAGACCCACATGGAATTCAAACGAAAAATAAATGCCATTTGCAGAAGTTTGGCTACTAGAGACCTACAGACCAAACAGAAATAACACAATTATCCTATCCTACAAAATAAAAAGGAATGCTGGTAACATAACAAAAATGCCCATAGCAACTGTCACTCAACATTCACTACTTTTGATTATACAACATTAGCCACCAGAGGAATTTTGAGTACCCACCCCCCAAAATTACATACTGCTTATAACAATCCATAAGTCGTAAAAAGTTTTTAGTGTTTTGCACCAACAGATCATTGACTATCGGTTTAATTTTCCATAAGTAGTACTATATACATATATACAAATATAAATTTACATGTCACTGAGGTTCATGTCTGATTGCCTTGAGAAAAGCATTTTCCAATCTGAAAAGCAAACTACCTGGACAATCAATTCTTTTATCATTTTAATGGAGCGTTCATATTCTCCAACTATTTGTCATGACAACTTTGGAGTTAAAATAAGTAAAAGTAAAATTTTATACAACTACGATTCCTGGGGAAGAAAGGAAGGGAGGACAAACTATGCTCTGAAAACGGCATAATCCAGCCATAATGCCAAATGTAAATAACGTCATATATTTTAGCAAAGCAAAATAAGACTAAACATCTTTAAGAGTTAAACTGGTGACCTCAGCCTCTTAAAAACTGAAGTATAGATAGCCAAACTTATCCTAAACTTTCTTTCAATTTTAGTTCATTTTCCTAAAGAAAATTAAAAGAAACCATATTGAAAATGTCAAAATTACCATAAATTAGGAAGGAAAGACAAGCAACAAAAAAACCACATAGCAAATTATTTTGGAGAGGAGAACTCTGTTTAATCTAGTTTATAAACCCATAATATAGTCACAAATATTTTAAAATAAAAGGACATACAGTGTGCATGTCATTTCCCACTATCCCCTCATCAGGCTACTTTTCCCTCTGCCCCATCATTGTTAGTTTTCCACTATCCCTCCAGACTTTCTTTGTACTTAGAAAAACAAACACAAATCTGTATTCTTATTCCACGGGTGCCCCCTTAACACACAAAGTAGCACATTATTCACACTGTCCTACATCTTGCTTTTTTTCACTTTATAACATATTTTGGAGATCTTTCCATGTCATTACACAGAAAGCTTCCTCATTCTTCTTTTCACAGCTGAGCATGACTAGTTCTACCACAACTTTCATCTATCTTCTTCAGGCTAACCTTTAATGACATTCTGTTCAGTCAACTACTTAACACCTGAGTTAATTTCTTCCCTCCCCCCCCCCCAAAGATTTTAAAACAGAGAAAGCAACTCATTACCTAAATTTTATCCTTTTTAGAACGTTTATTTTTCAACCGGGTAGAGGGAAAACGCCGCACAATTTTCTCCTCTTATCACTTAAAATGAAGCTACAAATTAGAATGCAGACTTCAAGTGAAATTACCTTTTTTTGATTAGGGGGATCAGCATAATAGCCAAATCAACAATTACTGTAAAAGTTTCTTTACTTCTTGGGCTTTTCTTTCACTGTAAAAGAAGACATTGGTTTTTTTCTTTTTCTTTTTTTTTTTTTTAAGGTTAGAAAGGCTTAAAGTCGTAGAGCGTGGCATTCTGATAGCAAGAAACCGCCACCTGATTCGATCTTTCATTTGCCAGGTCAGAGGCCGAGGCTTTTACCTTTCAGGATTCTGCTCACTATTACTAACAGGACGACTTCTACACCGGCGAAAACGCACTCAAGAATATAAGCTCTGCGGCGCTACGCGTTGGAAACTACACTCCTGGGGCCAGAGCTCCAGGACTAGCTAGAGACTCCGGCTTCGCCGGCGGGAAGGCAGCTAGAAGAGCCAGCTGCCGCGGTGACAGGGAGCAGGCGGGCGCGGGTGGACGGAAGGAAGGAGGAGCGGCGTCGCGCGGGGCACCCTCGAACCCGCGCAGTCGCTCGAGTCGGACGCGCGGAGCCGCGCGCTCCCCGGGGACCGAGCCCCGGAACCGCGACCACTGACGGAACCAGCCCACGGGCGGCGGTGGCCGCCGCACGGACTGCGGACCGCGGCGCGAGGGCCGAGGGCCGGGAGGGCGGGGGTTCCCCGGAGGAGCTGGCCGTCCTGGCGCCCCATTGGGCTCCGCTCCAAACGTGCCCGAGTTGTGACAGGAATAAAGTGGGTCACAAGGCCTAACGGGTCCCCAGCGAAAGCCCTCTCCGCACCCGGTCTCCGGCTTTCCCGGCCGCTCTGCCGCTCGAATCGGCCCCAGCCCAAGAGCGCGCTCCAGCTACCCGGCCCCGCCGTGCACCCCAATCCCGCCCCTGCCCCGCAGGTAACCCCAGCTTTTCCGGAGGGCCCCTCAACCGCGGCGGGCCTCCGCCCCAACTCCCGAGAAAAGACACACTAGGGCGACGGGCAAAACTTGGGCTTCAGCACCCGCCCGCCCCTCCCCTGGCCGCCGCCCCCCGGCCCCGTACACACCGCCCCCCGCTCCCTCCCCTTCCCCGCGCCCTCACCGTGTGGCTTGCGGCGGCTCCGGCTTCTTCCCTCCCCCACCCTGGAGCCTAGCTGCGGTGACTCGGAACAGCTAACCCGGCTGAGCCCGGAAGACGCCGTGGCTCCCAGCTCAGGCAGTACCTGCGGCTGAGCGGCGCCCCCCACCCACCCCCAAGCAATTCACCGCGACTGCCTCCCGCTCCTCCTCCCCCTCCCTTTCCTTCCCCTCCTCCACCAGCACCGGTAGCACGCATGCGCCGCCCAGGCAAGCCTACCGGCGGACGTCAAGCCCCAGGCCCACCCGGTGGGGCGCCACTCACCGGGAGCGCGCACGCGTCGGCGGCCAGATTTCCTTCGCCCTCTCGGTCTCGGGTGTTTCCTTTTTTAAGCCGGTCGCCGCAAGCCGAGGCTGTGATTGCACTCCTTCTCGGCGCATGCGTCATCAGTGACCCCCCCCCCCCTCCTCCCCTCCCCTCGGGCTCCGACGGCGGGTGCTCTGCGTTCGCCCCTCCCCTCACTCTCCCTTTCCCTGGCGCGTCTCGGTGCGCATGCGACTTGCTCCGTTAGGCAGCCCTGAGCTGCGAAGGGGTTCCCGGGCGCCGGAGGAGACTCCCGCTCCCTTGGGCCGCGCGTTTGCGCGATCCGCGGCCGCCGCCGGCCGTGCAGGAAAACCGAGATCTCCCTGGCGCTCCTTCCCCGCACCGGTTACTGGAAAGCAGGGGAGGCGGGGCCTGGTCGGCTGAGGGTGCGGCCGAACCCGGGAGTGTTAACTTTGGCTCAGGGCGGCTTTGGTTTTCACCCTGGATTCGAGGAGCGAGGAGGAGGAAAGAAAGGAGAGTTTCTTGTATGAGGGATGCAGAGGCCAAAAAGCGGACCCTCTCTCTCTTGAAAAGCAAATCATTTTGCCAACGCCAGGAAAAAATTTTCGGGTGTTAGCGGGCGAAAGACTTTTTTCCCCTTCCAATGGTATCACTTGCGTTTTGTCTCCTTGGACTGGAAGAGGGGATTTGTGAAGGTGACTGTATCTCCAGACTCTTCCCTTCCCCTCTCCTGCAGGTGCACTGCTTTAGTTGCTTCTTATTGGAGGGTAGGCCTGGGGAGACCGGACATGAATCCTTGGCTGGAGAAGGGAAGCCAAAGAAGGTATGGATGGGGCTTCCCCGGTGGCGCAGTGGTTGAGAATCTGCCTGCCAATGCAGGGGACATGGGTTCGAGCCCTGGTCTGGGAAGATCCCACATGCCGCGGAGCAACTGGGCCCGTGAGCCACAACTACTGAGCCTGCGCGTCTGGAGCCTGTGCTCCGCAACAAAACAGGCCGCGATAGTGAGAGGCCCGCGCACCGCGATGAAGAGGGGCCCCCACTTGCTACAACTAGAGAAAGCCCTCGCACAGAAACGAAGACCCAACACAGCCATAAATAAATAAGTAAGTAAGTAAGTAAGTAAGTAAGTAAGTAAGAAAGAAAGAAGGTATGGATGTGCTCCTTTGGAGTTTACTTGGCCCTAAAGGCCAGGTGACAGTATAAAGGAAGATGGGAGATGAAGCAGTGGGGATAAACCAGGACCCTAATTTGCACTGCTTCCCATGTTAGAAAAACGTGTGAATATCTCCCCCTTATCTAGGGGGAAATTACTTCCCTCGATGGTTAAGACACACTTGGTTCACAAGGGAAAGCACATTTCAGTAGTTGAAAATTATTGGAAAAGAGATCTTTTACTTTCCTAATTCCTAATAGTTTTCATATTTTAATGAATGTCCTTGGGGTTTGAAATAGAAGCCATTTTCTTGTTTCAAAACATAAACAACTGTTGTGACTATAAAATCCTTCCTTCAAGGTAACATTCATCTCAGTAAACATTTCAAATTCTTGCAGTGTACTCAAGAGAAAAGGAACATCAGAATCGAGGAACTTACTCAGATCCCTGATCATTCACCTGAGGATTTTTCTGTCGACAGTGGGAAAGCATGATGGAGTCATCATATGACAGGATTTTAGTAGACATTTTTTTTCCTGCTTAGCAGTCTTTCCCTAATCTGATCATTTCCTTTGGAGAACTATCCTTTCTTCACTCTCAGACCATATGGCTGGGGCAGGACTCCAGAGGAAAACATATTTGAGTTAATCCTCTGCCTTAGGTTAGACTTACTAAGAAGAGTGATCTCTCTTTTCCAATGGATTTAAGTCTGGAAAAATGGAAGCCTGAAGCCATCTTCCCACTCACAGATTCTGAGAAAGAAGGCAACATGGAAGAAAGCAGATTCAAAAATGGAGATTTGGCCTGGAGACATGTTTGATGCCCTGAATCCATTGTGGACTAGATAATTCTGGAAATTTCAGCTAAGTTACTCAATAAATTCTTTCACGTATTTATTGCTTAAACCAATGAGAAGTTTTCTGTCACTTGCGATCATGAGTCCTAACATACTGGTAGCAAGAGAGGAGGCAAAATTAATAATACTGATAAGGAAGGTTTCAACTCGACAAGAGGGTTTGAACGCTTTTCCTAGGATGTGGATGTTTGGATTTTATTCTAGAGAAAGTGATCTCATATTCTGCATCATCTAGAACCACATATCTTCAAAAATACCTTTGCCCTTTTTAATGGTTCCATTGTCCTCTTACTCACTAGGAATATATCATGTTCATCTTTGACTCCTTCCTCTCTTACTTTATGTATTTAATCATTTACCAAGACCTGTTGATAATCCCGTTTTTCTGCTCAGTCCTCTGCCACCACTCAGCCATTTCCCGTGGCTCAGTTCACAAGTTATCTTTCTACCCATATTCTCTCCAAGACGAAACTGTATATTTTTAATCACATTTCCAACTGCCAGACTCCACTTTTCCCTAAAAGAAAAATCCTACCTCATAGTTTCATAGACCCTAAATTGTCCCCCAGCCTAAATCCTCTCCTTAAACACAATTTATGTAATTCAAATATTGTTCATTTCTTCTTGTCCACCTTGCTATAATTTAAACTGAGCATTTCCAACTCCCTTCCCAGCTGATCTCCACAGTTGATGTCTTGATGGAGGCAATATAGCTTAGTGGCTAAGAGTACAGAATAGGGAATTAAAGGCCAGGATTTATTCCAGCCCCAATACTTAATATCTGCATGACTCTGAGTAAGTTATTTCTCTGTTCTTCACTTTCCTCATCTGTAAATAAAGGATAATAATAATCCTGTCTCATAGGATAATTGAGAGAAGATAAAGAATATAGAGTGTGTGTGTGTGCGTGTGTGTGTGTGTGTGTGTGTGTGTGTGTGGTACTACCTGGTACATAAGAAATCCCACATTGGCTATTATTAATGATGTTCCTTTTTGTGTAGGTCTTAGATCTCTTGCTCAATTTCTTCCCCTAGTTCCCTGTGTCCTTATGTCCTTTCTGTTCTTTCATAATACCTCTCTCATCCATCCTTTCCTTGACATTCCTAGTTTTACCACTATAGTTTAAGGTGAATTAGAACATGGGAAGTTTGATATGCATAATAGGGAATATACTGTTAGGGTTTTTTTTTTTTTTTTAAGAATCCTTCATGGTTTAATCAATTACTCTTATCCTTTCTAGAGCCTTTAAAATAGAGGGAAGTCAATAATATGAGGTGGTATTATAAACTTTGTAATCAAAAGTCTAGGCTTAAATCCTGACTAATACTTACTAAGAGACACTGAGCAAGTTAAGTAATTTCTCTGAGCATCAGGGTATTTATCTGTAAAGTGAGAAGAAAAGCATCTCAGAATTGTGATGATCAAGTGTAACTTACAAACTACTGCAGAAAGGTTAGGTGATAAGGATGGGTGGTTTTAGATTTTTATGATTTGTTGTTGAAACCCTAGGAATGGTTGAAACAACTCATAGATTTGCAACTCCAGCCTACACCTCTCCTTTGGGTTGCAAACACATATCCAATTGTCTATCTGATGTCTCCTCTTGACTGTCTCAGATATCTTAGATGCTCCCTTCAATCTCTTCTCCACAGAGCAGCCAGAATATTCTTTTAAAAATATAAATAAAATCACATGTTCCTACTTAAAATCCTTATTGTTTCCCATTATATCCAAATTCCTGATTGTGGCCATAATAACCTCTTTGATCTAGCCCCTGCTACCTCTCCAACCTCATGTCCTACCATTTTCTTTTCCTGTAACACTTCCAGTTCCTTGCTAACCGCTGTGTATTCTCAGACTTTGGTACATGCTGTGCCCTTGCCTGGACCACCCTCCTACCTTTTCTCCTGGCTGGTTCCTACTCAATCTTCATGTCTCAAAGATCTACCTACCCTATTTAAGAGGTCTCCCTCCTACCTCTCACCTGCCCCCCGCACATAGTACCCACAGTTGTTCTCTATTACTGTGCTTTTTTTGATATTTGTTTTCTTACCTATTAACTATCTTCCCCCTGTCACCACTACATGGTAAATTCCAGGAGGCAAAAGAACCATGTGTTTTCTTCACCACTGTACATGCAGCATCCATTTCAATGCTTGAGTTAAATGAATGATTGAAGGAATGAATGAATGAGATGGAAGTTAAAACATGCTAGAAGATTTTTAGGATCATTCTTATATTCCAAATTATGACTGTAGGCAGATTATAGTCTTGTCAGGAGGTAAACTTAGCAATGTGTATTAAAGTACAAAGGAGAGATAAACTGAAAATGGTTAGTGAAACACTAGTACTGTGTTAGTAATTGAGTATTTGAGGACCCACAAGAATATATAACACTGTAATAGACACAGCTAACACCTGTATGAGAGGCTGCTGAATGAGGTCCAAAATAGGCAACAAAGAACATGAAGTACTCACCCTCTAAATAGCTGCTTACATTTGGACCCACATACTTACTCCTTCAGCCAAGACTACAAGCTGGACAAAACTGGACCTAACATGGTCAAAACCTCCCACTCCCACTTTCAGGCATATAAGCAGAACACATGAGAAGAGGAGGATGAGAGAATCATTGGAGCCATGTCTTACGAGGTTCCTGGAGAGCACTGTGGCTTTTCATTTCCCATTTATTCCCCACCCCACTCTAAGTTAAGTGAACAAGGCTCCAACAGAATCAGCTAGAGAAACTGCAGTGACTGTAAGAAGAGACTGGCATCTCATCTCTTGCAGATTGTTGATATGCTCTGCATCCAACTACATGAACAGGAGGATAGAGACTTGGAGAGAAACAGCTAGCCAGGAAGTTGGCTGGAATAATGTAACTCCTACAATTTGGCATGGCAAGGATATGTAAATTTCTACAGGGTCCATCAGTGCTGTGGAGAAAGTGCCGTCCAGGTTTGAAACATCTTGACACCTAAGGGGAAAAGAAATTCTAGCAGCAAGAGGCTGGTATACTTCTGGGAGTGGGAACTGAGAGAGATCAAAAGAGAAAGAGCTGCAGACTGATCGCCCGTATCAAGGAACCATGCAGTGGAGAGGCTGCCTCTGAGTTTCTAGAACTCAATGTGCCCATTAAAGAGTGAACATTTTGATGCAATATGGATTGTATTTACCCAGTTAAGAGAAACTTATCCCTTTCTTCCTTAATCTCCCTCCCAGTCCCCAAACCACAGAGAATGGACCTTGAAAAGAGAGGGAAGTAATTGGCTAAAAACAAACTCCACCTTCCATCTTCAGAGTTCCTGAGTCATAAGTTCAGCCAGAGAACACTTGCCTGGGAACTGAGATTGGAGTTTTAAACCAGACAGACTTTTCATAACCAAAAGTGTGAGAGAAGAGTTAAAGAATATGTTCAAGATGTCTTTAGGGGACTTGCTAACTAGTGCAGCTTAATCAACTGAGGATCTCATTAACACAAAAATTCCAATTCAGCTAGTCTGGGATGGGGCCAGAGATTGCATTTCTAACAAGCTCCCTGGGGCTGCTGCTGATTCTAGGACCACACTTTGACCAATAAGAGACACTATAAAGTAGGGAAGGGAGTTTCAGTACAGCATGGTTGGCAGCAAGGAATAGAGAAAAATATTAGGTTGGCTATATGAAATATCCATTTTTGTAGGTCAAAAATGTTTGAATATTGGCAATTTCAAAAAACCTTTTAAGTGTTTATCCCAGCAAATAACAATTCATTCAATAAAATGGGAAACACAATATTAAATAATTCCCCCACATTCTAACAATTATTTATACCCTACTTAAGTGAGAATGTATAAATGAAGTAGGGTATGAAATAGTACCGACCTATATTGGCAAGCACGAGTACTTGCTAGAAGAATGTATTTGTGTGTGTGTGTGTGTGTGTGTGTGTGTGTGTGCGCATTACTTGAAAAAGGCTGAGGCTGGAATCAAAACCAGCCACCTCTAACATGCTATAATTTTATGAATTTTACAAATGTTAAAGTTTTCATGAACTGTGCTTGTATGTAAAAACTACTGCCACCTGGTGGATTTGAGTTAAGAGTTAAAAGAAATATGGATCTTTTTATTCAGACATCTTAAATAGTTTTAGTACTTCCTCTGTTAATTTTAACTTAAAAATGGAAATAGGAAAATATGGATTTACTAAAAAAAGATTACATTTAGGGGAACCTTTTGCATTTAGTTTCAATTGGAAGGAAAATAATGTTTATACTTATATGTATTAGACGGCATTAAAGTTACATTTTAACTTTATGATAATATGGCTTTTCCCTTAATTTCCACAACTGTTTTATCCTCAATAGGAATTTTTCCATCCATTTGTTAGAGAATTTCAGGAGTTGGATCTTATAGGTAATTATGTCTCTGATATGTGTGCATAATGCTATAATAAAGACTACTGTGTGCAACTCCCAACTTTCCTTCCCTTCATCCCAATATGTATATTTTCAAAACCTTTCTTTGCTATCTCAGAAGGGGTCTTCCTGATTCTTTCCAAAGTTAGATCATTTGATTTTACCTTATCTGGTGAAATAAATTATCATTACCTTACTCAATCTGTATTTAACTTTCCTCTACTTCATCATTCTCTGCAGCCTCTGTGATCCCAACTCACCCCCAAGAACAGCAAAGAGCCTTTTCTGATTCCGTGTTAAACTGCCTCAATTCTCACCAATTTATTTTTGTAATCTAATCATTTAAAGTCTAGATTCTCTCACAGACATCAGTGAATATCCATAATCAGAATGATGGGTCATCAATACAAAAATAGTAGAAGAATAAAATCTGTTATTGAACTATTATTACATGCTGGATTTAACACCATTTTCTCTAAAAGTGGTGTTAATTATTAAGCCAAGATAAAACATCCTGCAGGTCTTCTTCAGTGTCCTCGTATTACATATTTTCTCATGATGAATTCTTCTGTGATTACTATTAAAACATAGGTAAGCCTCACAATATATTTTTCTCACTTCTCCTCATGATTTAGAAACTTACATTGTATGACTTACAATGTCATACAGTTCTAATGATTCTGTAGCCTAACTGTGAGTGAGTATACTTAGTAAGTCAATATTTTCTAACTTAATAATAGAACAACTATTAAAAACTACAATAATGAGTGGAGAAGTTTCTTGTGTACTTTTCAGAATCTTTAAATTGCATTTTTTCTATTGATTGGTTAATTTTTTTAATAGGTAAGAGATTTCAAAGAAAAGTCGTATGGTCATAAATTTAAGTATTTTCATTCAAAGCCCCTAAATAATAGACTTTAATATTGATTGAAGTAAATTAAATGAAATTTCATGGTTCTCTTTCATCATTTTTACCCATAGGCCTCTTTGGAAGTGAGCAGGCAACACAGAGGACTTGTAATATTTTTGTTTTTGTCCAATAAGGACCCGAAAAAGGATAAATCACAAAAAAATATTTAGGGTTCAGTACAAATTCTAGTTTTGTTGGAGGCAATGAATATTCTAAAATACCTGAAAGTTTTATAATGACATATAAGCTATAATTCTAATACAAAAAAGAAAAGAAATTTATTTATGAATTTTCTGATCTTTGATTATAAAGGCAGTGGCAAATAAAATATTCCATATATAAACACTTTAAAGCTATTTATTAAATATTTCTATTTGGTATCATCATTATCACTGTTTGAACTATTAGTGTCATCATAAATAGAAGTGTTTCTAATTGAAGATACCATCACATCTACAATGACTTTTTTGGGGTTTTCTTCCAAATCAGTCTGTATTGCTCCAACTTCTGCTAGCTTCCATTCAAGTTCTGCAATAAATAATCCATCAATAAATCAGATAAAAATCTTGGAACATCTATATGAAACAGAAGTTGACTCTAATAAAATTAATGTGGAAATGATGATGTATTTAGAACTAGATTACAATGAAAGTACTACAATATCAAGATACACATTGGATACAGAAAAGTTATACTTAAAGGGAGAAATTATGGTTAAAATGTTTATTTTAAAATGACTGAAAATAGTGCTTTGAAAGTACAAATCAAGAAGTTAGGGAAGGGCTTCCCTGGTGGCACAGTGGTTGAGAGTCTGCCTGCCGATGCAGGGGACACGGGTTCGAGCCCTGGTCTGGGAAGATCCCACGTGCCACGGAGCAACTGGGCCCGTGAGCCACGGCTGCTGAGCATGCGCGTCTGGAGCCTGTGCCCTGCAACGGGAGGGGCCGCGATAGTGAAAGGGCCGTGCACCGTGATGAAGAGTGGCCTCCGCACCGCTTGCCACAACTAGAGAAAGCCCTCGCACAGAAACGAAGACCCAACACAGCCAAAAATAAATAAATAAATAAACTGGAGTGCTATCAAAATAAATAAATAAATAAAAATAAAAAATAAAAAAAAGAAGTTAGGGAAAAAACCAAAGTAAACCCAAAGAAAGCAGAATGAGGCATATAATGAAGAAAAGACTTTAGCAAAAGTAGAAAAACAAGATCAGTAGAGGTGACCAACAAAATCAAAAGTTGATTCTTTGAAGAGACTAATAGACACACCTTGGGCCAAAATGATCACAAGTAAAGGAAAGAAACCAAATAATATAAAGATTTTACATGGGGCATAACCAAGATAAAGATTTTAAAGCCATGAGACTACTATGAGAAAAAAAGTATGCCAATACATTTGAAAATTTTAGTGGGAAAATTTCAACAAAAATGTGAATTACGAAAACATATTCAAGAGAGAAACTGAAAAGAATTGAACTGATAACCAAAATCCCCCAACCCTGCAAATTCCTTATTTGTTAAATTTATTCCTAATCACTGTATAAATGAACAGACCATTTGTGAGGAAAATTACAAAATACACTTATGAGGAAAATTACAAAATATATTACATTATGAAAAGTAATACAGTTGACTCTTGAACAACACAGGTTTGAACTGCAGGGGTTCACTTATACGTGGATTTTTTTCAGTAAATGTATATTATAGTACTACATGATCCATGGTTGGTTGAATCCACAGATGCAGAACTGCAAATATACAGGGCCAACTGTAAAGTTATGTGTGGATTTTCGACTGCATGGGGTCAGTGCTCCTAACCCCTGTGTTGTTCAAGGGCCAACTGTAAATATATTATATTTATGAGGAAAATTACCAAAAAATGAAAGAAGACCAAAATAAGTGACATGCTATATCTTATTCATGGATAGGAACATTCACTATTATTAGGATATCAAGTCTCCAACAATTAATCTATAAATATAATTCTAATAACTAACCAACAGTATTTCTCACAGAACTTGACTAATTCCAACATTTATATTAAATTTTGAAAAAGTCTTGCCCTACTAGAGACAACTAGATTGTTAGAAAGGTACAGTAATTAACACAGTGCTGTATTGATTCAGGGATAGAAAAACAGACCAGTGGAACATAGTAGAAATTTCAGAAACAGATTGAAGCATTTTTTTTAATCCTGAAAAATGACACTGGAAATAGTAAAAGCCAGTGGGGGAAAAACACATCACATACATTAGGATGGTTACTATTTTAAAAAACAAAACAACATAACAGGTGTTGGTGTGGATGCAGAGAAATTAGAGCTCCTGTGTACTGTTGGTGGGAGTGCAATATGGTGCAGCCCCTATGGAAAACAGTATGCTGTCGCTCAGAAAACTAAAGTAGAATTATCATATGATCTAGCAACTCTACTTCTGAGTATACACTCAAAAGAACTGAAAACAGGGGCTAGAACAGGTTATTTGCACGTCCATGTTCATAGCAGCATTATTCACAACAGCCAAAGATAGAAGCAACAAATCTTTCCATCAACACATTAATGGGTAAACAAAATGTGCTATAAAAACATACAGTGGAATATTATTCAGGCTTAAAGCCTTAAAAAGGAAGGAAATGCTGACCCATGCTACAACATGGATGAACCTTGAGGACATTATGCCAAGTGAAATGAGCCAGTCACAAAAGGACAAACACTGTATGATTCATTTATACGAGGTACTGAGAGGAGTCAAATTCAGAGGTAGAAACCAGAATGGTGGTTGCCAGGGGCTGGAGGGAGCAGAGAATAGGGAGTTACTGTTTAAAGATATAGAGTTGCACTTATGCAAGATGCAAAGAGTTCTAGAGATGGATAATGGTGATGATAGCAGCACAACAGTGAAAATATATCAATACTTAATGTCACTTAAAGATATACTTAAAAATGATTAAATAAAATAACATTATTTATAAATTAAGTCCCAGGTATGTAATGTATACCACAATAACTACAGTTAATAATACCGTATTGTATATTTTTAAATGGTTAAAATGGTAAATTTCATGTTATGTGTATTTTACAATTAAAAAATTTTTTTCAAATATAACAATTTTAAAAAGCATGGACCAGATAACACGCTATTCATGATAGTGATTGCTTAGTGAGGCAGGGAGGGGAACAGGATTAGGAATGGAAATACAGGCAACCTCAACAATATCTGTACTGTTTTTTCAATAATAAACAAATAGCTGAAGCAAACATGAACAAATGTTCACATTTGTTATTTTTGGTAATGATTACATGAATATTTACTATATTATTGTCTGTATTCTTACGTAGTTTTTAAATTTAGAGGATAAGGTACAAGCTGAAAAAACAAGGTAGTAAAACAAAGAGGGGCCTTAGAGACTGGGAGAAGGAAAATTCTGGAACAATCAAAATACTGGAGGTCTTAGTAAGGCCAAAAGCAGTTTTAGGGGAATGAGAGAGTGAAAGAAAGAACTGTTAAAAATAGATATTCACAATGGCTTTAATACGATTGTCTGAGAGAAAGATTTTAATAATACAGGATTAAAGCAGTTCCAAGAAATGACTAACTGAAGAATATGGTCTTAGAACTAGGTTAGAAAGTAAACATTATTAAAAAAGGTAAAAATATAAAGTCCTGTGCTGTGTACTATCAAAAAGAAAATAGTAATAGGCATAGTCCTTGTACCTGTTAGGGAGACAAAACTCAAAGGGAATTGGTTAACCAACAAAATCTGACAGTATGTAGGTAAGTGGAAAATAAGTTGTACAGAGAATATATGCTATAGAAATTCAGTAGAGAAGATGAAAACAGATTATAAATTGGTCCAGAATCACATAATGGAATAAATGGTAACCTAGGAGACCCACGAAGGAATAGGGTTTGGATGGAAGAAAAAAGTAGGGTAGGGTATTTGGGGTACAGGGAAAGAGTATGAAACAAAGTATAAAGCCATAAATGAGTTAAGTGCGTCTGGGGTAGTGGTTGAAGACCAGCCTGGCTGGAGCAGCAACTAGGAAGCACTGAGAAGTAAAATTGTATAGATGGGCTGAAAGTTTCAAGCATATGATTCTGAATTTTTAACTTATTTGAAACAAGGAACCATTAAGGATTTAAGCAAATGCATGTTATGATAGTATTACTGTAGGAAAATTAATCTGGAGGCATCTAAGAAGAAAGAGAAGTAAGAGGAAATAAGAAATAAGAGGAAAAACCTTATGTTTTATGAAAATAAACTTTCATGATATATGTTAATTTATAGAAGTTTTTTTACAAATGAATTTAAAAGTAACATCATTACCTTCCAGCTTGAGATTTATCCCTCCACATTCTATAATTCCAATGAATTTGCCTTCTATCTGACCATTTTTATAAACAAAAATTGTTGGTAAACAATTGTCATGGTAGTGTTGAATACAGCTATTCACAATGGCTTTAACAAATTTAGTTTCAGGAAACTTTCTTGCTAGGAGACTAAGATGCTGGTTAACCAACGAACACATTGGGATGCTAAAAAGAGAAACAGTACACACAACGTCGTTAAAAAACAAGATTACTCATCTCAATCTAATAAAATAAGTGAAACATCTCCATGACAAAAATATATCTTTAGATATTCTTTTAATATAAGAGCATATCAATTGCTATCCTCTATTTTTACCTTTAGTAATGATGAACTATAGAGTTCTCTGATTTTTATTAAAAAATATTTATTTATTTATTTGCCTGCACTGGGTCTTAGTTGTGGCACACAGGATCTTCGTTGCAGCATGGGAGATCTTTTAGTTGCGGCATGCAGTTTCTTTAGTTGTGTCTTGTGGGATATTTAGTTGCATCTTGTGGGAGCTTTAGTTGCACCTTGTGGAATCTTTAGTTGCATCTTGTGGAATCTTTAGTTGCATCTTGTGGGATATTTAGTTGCATCTTGTGAGAGCTTTAGTTGCACCTTGTGGAATCTTTAGTTGCATCTTGTGGAATCTTTAGTTGCATCTTGTGGGATCTAGTTCCCTGACCAGGGATTGAACCCAGGTCCCCTGCATTGGGAGCATGGAGCCTTAGCTGCTGGACCACCAGGGAAGTCCCAAGTTCTCTGATTTTTATCACAAACACCGTTATAGCCTGGGAATGAAGCTTGCTAACACAGGAGTTTGCTGCCTAACTGAAGCTAACCACATCTGACTTAGCATCAATTTAATCGAGCCAGTTCCTAGTTTATAGCACATGGCGGCGGCGGGGGGGGGGGGGCAGTGGGGGGGGAGGAGAAAGAAAGAAAAAAGAAAAGAAAAAAACAGGACATATCTAGGGACTCCTTAGCAGCTCTGAATTGAAACAAGGGGATCCCAACTCTTCATCAAGGGTTTATTTCCACATGAGATCATCACATCTGAAGTTCTTATTTCCACATGAGATCATCACATCTGAAGTTCTTATTTCAAGCTTCCTTGAATTCCTTTACTCTAACAAACTTCATCCATCCTTCTCTTTGACATGCCATATCCTGTTCCCCATCATCCAGAACTATTCTTTATCAGAAATTTAAAATTGATTGGAAATGTAACCAAAACCTACAATTCTTCCTGCTCTATCACTTAACTCTCATCACACTCACACTTCAATTAGTCCCTTTTCTCTCAGTCTATCACTCACTCACAGATTTATCAAATTCTTTCAAAGCTAATGCTCTGCTTTATCCCACACTCTTTCCATTTCCTATGGGGCCTTTATTTGTTATTCTGCTTTCTTCTCTTCCTGTTTTCTTAACCTTTCCTTCTCCACTTTACATAAACATATTCAAATGACTAAATTTTTTAAAAAGTCCCTTCTCACTTTCCCTCTAATAAATGACTCTCTCTCCTTCTGGTCACAGCCTAGATGAAAAAGATAAAAACAAATCTCTATGTTCTGTTCACTTCCCTTGTTAAAGGGATAACACTTTCTATTAATTTCCTTTTTACTCCTTTGACTTCCTTCTTCTGTCTATACCTCAAATGTAGATATTCCTTGTAATTATGTCCTAGACCCTTTTCTAATTCTAGACACATTCACTGGGCAGTCTTATCCATTCTGATATCAACAGCTGATGAACTTCATCTCCCCTCCTCCCTCAACCAAAAAAAAAAAAAAATCTGATCTTTATCAGTATTTTCTTTAAAAAAAAAAAACACTGAATTTGATACATGTATTTCTCCTTTGTATGCATTTTCTCATCATTCATATAGAGCATATTTGAAACAACAGTGTAGAGGAAAGAAATATTTGTGTGAACTGATGTTAATTTGGGAAAAGTTCTTTAAACAGACAAAATTAGTACTTTTTTCTCTTGTATTACACTTTATATGTCCTTTCAAAATATATATATAATGTTTAATTGGCCTCTTGTACTATACCATAAAAGCATCTTATTCCCCTTTGTATTCTCAACTCCTAAAACCTGTCACACCTATACTTGAAGTCGAAGCTCTCTTAACTGAGTGGCTCATGCCAGGGCATACTGCATGCCCCAGACAGGTGGTAACCCTTCTGGACTTTTGTCTGTTTTTTCCCTCTACACCTATTTATGCCCATTGCACATTTTATTATAATTAACAAATAAATAAAAATGGGACAACAAAAATCATTGTAGTTCTTAAGAAAATCAAATGCATGCTTTGGAAAAACTTGATAAAGCTGAACCACTAAGAAAAAAACTGCAGTTTAGTTCATTGTAGGCCAGACAAACATAAATGATAGAGGAAGAATAAGGATTTCTGCACTCAAAGCGCTTCGCATGTACTTTTGAGTTCTTGCTCCATTTTTAAACAAACCCTGAAAACTGAAATCAATGGTAATGCGCTAGGTCTTATCAATATTTGGGGGAAGACTTGTATATTTTTTAATTTAGCTTTTCTTTACCAGTTTCTGGCTTTTATCCTCAATATATTTTGCTAAACTTGTTTCACAAATTAAAAAAAAAAATCTCAACAAAGTGGGTATAGAGGGAACATATCTCAACATAATAAAGGCCATATATGACAAGCCCACAGCTTATGTCATACTCAACAGTGAAAAGTTGAAAGCCTTTCCTCAAGATGAGGAAAAAGACAAGAATGCCCACTCTTACCACTTTTATTCAACATAATATTGTAAGTCCTAGCCAGAGCAATTAGGCAAGATACATAAATAAATAAATAAATGGCATCCAAATAGGAAAGGAAGAAGTAAAATTGTCACTATTTGCAGATGACATGATATTATATGTAGAAAACCCTAAAGACTCCATCAAAAAAAAAAACTGAATAAATGAATTCAGTAAAGTTGCAAGATAAAAAAAATCAATCCACAAAAACTAGCTGTGTTTCTATACACTAATAATGAACTATCAGAAGGAGAAATAAAGAAAACAATCCCGTTTATAATTGCATCAGAAAGAATAAAATACCCAGGAATAAACTTACCCAAGGATGTGAAAGACCTGCATATTGAAAATTACAAGACATTAATGAAAGAAATTGAAAAAGAAACAAACATGAAAGATACTTTGTGCTCATGGATTGGAAATTATTTTTGTTAAAATGTTCACAGTACCCAAAGCAATCTACAGATTCGATGCAATCCTTATCAAAATGCCAATGGAATTCTTCACAGAAAGAGAACAAATAATCCTAAAATTCGTAAAGAATCACAAAAAACCCAAATAGCCAAAGCAATCTTGAGAAAGAAGAACAAAGCTGGAGGCATCTTGCTTCCTGATTTCAAACTGTATTATAAAGGTATAGTAATTAAAATGTTATGGCATTGGCATAAAAATAGACACAAAGATCAATGGAACAGCATAGGGAGCCCAGAAATAAACCCACACCTTATATGGTTAATTTATGACAAAGAAGGCAAGAATATACAATGGGGAAAGGACAGTCTCTTCAATAAATGGTGTTGGGAGCTTTCCTGGTGGCGCAGTGGTTGAGAGCCTGCCTGCCAATGCAGGGGACACGGGTTCGTGCCCTGGTCTGGGAAGATCCCACATGCCGCGGAGCAATTGGGCCTGTGAGCCGCAATTACTGAGCCTGCGCGTCTGGAGCCTGTGCTCCGCAACAAGAGAGGCCGCGATAGTGACAGGCCCGCGCACCGCGATGAAGAGTGGTCCCCGCTTGCCACAACTAGAGAAAGCCCTCGCACAGAAACGAAGACCAAACACAGCCATAAATAAATTAAAAAATAAATTAAAAAAAAAAAAAAAGACCTAGGCCTAGAACTGCCAATTCATTATTAAAAAATAATAATAATAAATAAATAAATAAATAAATGGTGTTGGGAAAACTGGACAGCCACATGCAGAAAAATGAAACTTGATCCCTATCTTACACCATACACAAAAATTAACTCAAAATGGATTAAAGGCTTGAATGTAAGATCTGAAACCATAGAACTCCTAGAAGAGAACATAAGCAATGACATAGGTCTTGGTAATGATTTTTTGAATCTGACACCAAAAGCAAGAGCAATGAAAGCAAAAGTAAATGAGACTACATTATACTGAAAAGCTTCTGCACACCAAAAGAAACTATCAATAAAATGAAAGGCAACCTACTGAATGGGAGAAAATATTTGCAAATCATATGTCTGATAAGGAGCTAATATCAAAATATATAAAGAACTCATATAACTCAATAGCAAAAAAACAATCTGATTTAAAAATGGGCAGAAGATCTGAATACACATTTTTCCAAAGAAGACATACAGACGGCCAACAGGAACATGAAAATATACTCAACATTATTAATCATCAGGGAAATGCAAATCAAAACCACAGTGAGATATCACCTCACACCTATTAAAATGGCTATTATCAAAAAGACAGGAAATAACATGTTGGCAAGGATATGGAGAAAAGAGAATTCTTGTGCACTGTTGCTGGGAATGTAAATTGGTACAGCCACTATGGAAAACAGTATAGAGGTTCCTCAAAAAATTAAAAATAGAACTACCATATGATCTAGCAATTCTACCTTTGGTTATTTATCTGGAGAAAAAAAACACTAACTCGAGAAGATACATGCACCCCCATATTCATTGCAGCATTATTTACAATAGCCAAGATATGGAAACAACCTAGATGTCCATCAATGGATGAATGGACAAAGAAACTGTGGTATATATACAATGGAATATTATTCAGCCATAAAAAAGAACAAAAATTTGCCTTTTGGGACAACATGAATGTACCTAAAGGGTATTACGATAAGTGAAATAAGTTAGACAGAGAAAAGCAAATGCCATATGATCTCTCTTATATGTGGAATCTAGAAAGAAAGAAAAAAAAAGCTCCTAGATACAGAGCACAGATTGGTGGCTGCCAGAGGTGGGGGAAATGTATAAAGCGGGACCAAAGGTAAAAAAGTCAAAGCAGGAAATCACACAAAAATAATTTTAACTTAAATATTTTATTTTCATCTGACATATATAAACATACATTAATTTAGTAATCTTTGATATTGGCTCATGAGCTGCTCATCTATAGCTTTTCTCATCTAAACTATACCATAATACATTGTACCATAATACATCTGTATTTTCTCAGTGCACTCAGCCCAAAAAATCTCCATTTCCTCTACAATATCTAATAAGTAATCAAGTTATATTGATTCTACCTCCTAATCTTATACCTAACCTCTCCTCTCTTTCTCTACTGCTTTCCTCCTTTCCTGTCTCATCTGAACAACATCAGATTGCCCTAAGTGGTCTCTGTGTTTCCAGTCATGGTTCCCCAAACCCATCCTAGACCCTACTGACAAAGCTGGCTCAGCAGGAAAATCTCATCATGTAACAAATGCCCTTCCCTCGACTGTAAAATCCTCCAGTGGCTCCTCACTGCCTTCAGGATAAAGTCTGGGCTCCTCAGTGTAGCTTTCAAGCTTCTCTGTGGTCTGGCTCCTGCCCATCTCTCCAGCATTATTGTCTGCCTGCCACCATATTACTCAAGGTCCTCTAAAGCAAGATGACCCCTCTTATTTCTGTACCTTTGTTCAAGCTGCATACCCCATTGGAAATACCCCATTCAGTCTGTCTACTTCCTCCAACTCTGTAAACTCGGGGAATCTTTTCTTAATTTTTGAGGCCAAGACCAAGAATTATTTCACAGAAAGTGCTGTACTTCCACCCTCCAAGAGTAGAACTTACTACTCCCTCTTCAGTGCCTTTACTCTACTCTGTATAGAATTCAATCATAGCACCTAAAAGACATTATTATTACATCTAATTGTCTCCCTCTACTGAAATTTCTTTAATGGGAGAGATAGATGCCTTACATGCCTTTGCACCTCCAGCATCTACAAAATCCTCAGAAATCAGCTTAACGCTAAGTGATGTTATATATCAATTTATGTAACAAGAAGCTAAGAGAAAAACAAATTAAATGCATTATATGTTTAATTTACATTTCAGAATATATGTATACATATATATCCTGATAAGTATAACCTGCTACAAATCTAGATACTGCTTTATTTTAGTGGATAGCATACTAAAGGTCATATTAGAAAAACACGTACAGCCTAACTTAAATCAGTTTTCCACACAAAGCAATGACATAAATACTTTATAAGTTTCAGTTTCCCTCAAATAGGTGAAATGAACCCACAAATATCTAATTTAGAAGAATTTTATGATTACTATCACAATGAGAGCTGAGTCGGTGGTATGACCCACTTATGGGGTGGGTGGTGTTAATGGCAGAAGGCAGGTGGGCATTGGTGGTGGCAGTGAAAAGTACGGAATTAGGAGAGTATGGCACAATAGACTGCAGTGCAGGGAGAAAGTGGCTACTTAAAGGCAGTTCTGACAGCAAGCGGTAGGGAAAAGACTTGGTGTTGGGGTTCAAGGGCCAGAATTGAACCCCAGAAGAACTGTAAAAACTAAGGGAGACCTCTGACATCCAAAAACAAGTTAAGGGCCTTGTTTATGATATTTGAGGCTCAAAATATACAGTTGGGTACAGGAATAATGTAGAAGCCCCAGATTAGAACTTGGACACAGGCGTAAGATTGAATAAAATCGAAAACAAGGCTGACTTGAAGTTAAGCCACTAGGTTCACTGGCCCAGAGTGAACTAGATCCCTTTAAGGTACCCTAAGCAGGCTGAGCCTATAAACTTAATGGCAAAGAGACATTAAAATTACAGAACTTAGGAATCTAGTTAAAAAACAAACTCTTACCCTCCTGTAAAATTTTTAGAAGGCAGCTAGAAACACAAATTTATCAGTTATACTTTACAATATTAAAAAGTTATTAAAAACTAGACTTTTCTAAAGAACATGTAACATAAATAATTGTTTTCTGTTTTATAACTTTGATTATAGATTAATTTTCTTAATTTTGTACCAACACATTAATACATTTTCTTAATGTCAAGAAAACTAATTTTATTTTTTCTGGCTGTGCTGGGTCTTAGTTGCGGCACACGGGATCTTTGTTGCGGCACGCGGGATCTTCGTTGTGGCATGTGGAATCTTTTAGTTGCAGCATGCGAACTCTTAGTTGCAGCATGTGGGATCTAGTTCCCTGACCAGGGATCGAACCCGGGCCCACTGCATTGGGAGTGTGGAGTCTTAGCCACTGGACCACCAGGGAAGTCCCAAAGCACGTATTTTATGTAACTATCTTAGATTGCCCCCCAGGAACCTTCTGAGAAGGTCATAAATACTTAAAATATTATGAAAACAGATTCTTACTCTTTGAGTCCATCAAAGCATAACAGTTTGAAACAGCCTAGATGAGACTAAAACACATTCAACCTCTTTTATGAATTTTTGAAAATTATTGGTCAAAACTAGTTATTTATCTAGAAATAACAATTAAAGTAAATTTTATACTATGGTATGAGCATTCAAAACCAACATCTATCCTGCTAATCAGAATGGGTCTCAGAAAAGACATTCAGTGAATCACTTCAGCATATAACATTTATCACACACAGATCCCAGTATTATAAATGTCAGTGTTTCTCATACCTATTTGTGAAGAATGAAAATCAGCAGCATTTACACATTGGTTTTACCATATAAGTGGTATAGGTAAAATGGGAATTGATTCTTTCTAAGGCTTTAAACTACTCAAAAATTCATTACCAATCTCTTTAGTTACAATAAAAGTAATGTCTTCTTTTATGGGGCATGGTGTGCTATTAAAGTTTGAGAAACTGGTGAGTTGGTAAACAGCAGGGTTCTAATTTGCCTAAGTTGCTCTGTTCAGAATTTCTCTGAGGATCTGAAGAGAGAAGAAATTTTTTATACAGAGAATGAGATGAGGACATGAGGGCTACTGTCATGACCTCTGTTCCTATTTGGCTTGGAGCCCAGGCAGAGGGGCTGGGACCAAAAGCTAGAGGGGCTGTTTCCATGAGAGATGTGTGAAACTATGGGAGCTGGCAGCTCCTCTGGCCGGGAGTTAGGGAAAAGTCCACTCTTCCTGGTAACTGTTACAGCAGGCTGGTGAGGCCTGGGGACATGTGGGTTATACTTAATACAACTAGGCACTCTAAAATTATCTGTTTTGGGGGAATAAGGGAATGCAAGGGAATTATTCAGTTAAAAGAGACTTAAGAGCGGAATTCCCTAGCGGTCCAGGGGTTAGGACTCAGTGCTTTCTCTGCCGTGGCCCCAATATCTGGTCATGGAGCTAAGATCCTGCAAGCCATGTGGCTTGGCCAAAAAAAAAAAGAGAGACTTAAGAGACCTGATATATCCAAATGCACTGCATGATCCTTGATTGGACCCTTGTTCAAAAATATATGTATTTATGAAAGAGATTTTGAAGTCAGTTGGAGAAATTTGAGTAAGGACTGCCTGGGTATTAGGTGAGAAAATGGTTATATAGAAAAATGCCCTTATATTTTGAAGATGCATGCTGAGGTACTTCAGAGTAAAGCATCGTGTAATTTATTTTGAAATGGTACTACAAATACACACACATACACATATAAACAAAATGATACAAATATGGCAAAATGTTCATTGTTGAATCTACCTGTCTGGTATTTAGGGTGCTCATTTTATCATTCTTTTTACTTTTCTGTATGTTTGAAATTTTCTATAAGTTTTTTTAATTAACTGTCAAAGAGTACTTATTTTTCTAAGAAGTATGACAAGTTCTTTAAATTAGACATGAAAATATATTAAAATACCTAATTTAATCCCTGAAGCCAATGACTCTACACATATATTTTTCTTTATTTATTTTTGGCTGTGTTGGGTCCTTGTTGCTGCGCGCGGGCTTTCTCTAGTTGTGGCACGTGGGCTTCTCACTGCGGTGGCTTCTCTTGTTGTGGAGCACGGGCTCTAGGCACGCGGGCTTCAGTAGTTGTGGCACGCAGGCTCAGTAGTTGTGGCTCACAGGCTCTAGAGCGCAGCCTCAGTAGTTGTGGCGCACGGGCTTAGTTGCTCTGCGGCATGTGGGATCTTCCCGGACCAGGGCTCGAACCCATGTCCCCTGCATTGGCAGGCAGATTCTTAACCACTGCGCCACCAGGGAAGTCCATATTTTTCTTTTTTTAACTGAAGTATGGTTGATTTATTTTATTTTTCTTGATTAATCTTTGTTATATGTTTTATAAAACATTAAAACCAGAAATACGTATATTAAAAATTAGTATATTAGCCTTTTGCAAAAAGCTATGGTAATTACCTTGATCTGTATAGGTGAATTATAACCCACACATCCTTTTCTGCATTTGTGACTTCATTCACATACTGATTTCCAGAAATTTCTCTTAATTCCCCAAATTTTTGTTTTTTCTTAAGAGCTTTCCATTCCTGTAACCGCTTTTCTCTAGTTAAAAAAAAGAAATTAAATTACATAAGAATATTGTTATATTCTTAAGGCCATCCCCATATACAGTAATAATTTAGAGCAATGAATGTAATGCTAGTACATATCAAACACTTTAAAGAATAACTATTAACGGCTTTACAATGCCAGTTTCTCTTTTTATATGGGCATTTGCTTTATCATGGGTATTGTAAAATATAAGAAATTAGCTATTGACTTTATTTTTGTTTAAGACTAAGTCAATCATAGCTATAGAGAGTTTATTTAGACATTGGGCCAACAAATGCTCACATACAGCTTAAATAAATAAAGGGAGAGTATACATAATAACTAACATTTATTGAGGGCTTACTATGTTGCTAGGTGCTGTTTTAAGTGCGTTAACTAATTTAATCCTTGCAAAAACTTTATGAAGTTAGTACTATTACTATCCCCATTGACATGCTCTTAACTATCATGCTAAGCTGACTTTCAGTTCAAAGCCTTTGTGACTAGACGCAATTAATTGTTATAAATGTATTGCAGGTAGAGAGGTGGTAGAGAAAGAGTGATTATGATATGGACTCTAAGGTCAGACTGAACTGGGTCTAAGTGCCAGCTCCCACTTACTAGTAGCGTGGACTTGGGCAAGTTATTTAATCTTTCCAAGCTTCAGTTTCCCCCAATGTGAATAAAACTAAAATCTGCTCTCATGGGATTGTTCGGGATTAAGTGTAAACATATAAATTTCTTAGGGCAGCGTCTAGCACACCATGAGCCTTTCATAAAGGTTACCTAGTTATTCATCTATAGAGAACCTTAAAACTTTGTTAAACAAATCTCAAAATTTACATACTTTGATTTAGCTGTTGAATACTTGAGTTTATGAAGCAAATCCAAATGGTTCTGACATATCTGCAAGTATGTTAAAAGTTACTGACTGTGTATCTCTAAGTACCTGGAAGTACTTACTCCCCTTCCTTCTCCGGGTATTAACTATATTTTCTTGTTTTCTGTACAGTAAGTCCTCTACATACGAACGAGTTCCATTCTGAGAGCACATTCATTAAATCCAATTCGTTTGTAAGTCCAACAAAGTTAGCCTAGGTATCCAACTAACACAATCGGTTATATAGTACTGTACAGTAAAAAGTTTATAATACTTTTCACACAAATAATACATAAAAAACAAACACAAAAAATAAAACATTTTTGATCTTACAGTACAGTACCTTGAAAAGTACAGTAGTACAGTACAACAGCTGGCATACAGGGGAACTTTGGCATCTTTGAAAGTTCGCAACTTGAAGGTTTGTATGTAGGGGACTTACTATATTCAGCTCTGGCATCTGGGGTCTTCCTGATCCTAGAGAGACTGCCCCTCTCTGAGCTAGCTAGTTCCCAAAGATAGCAAACACTCACCAGAAAGCACAGCAAACCAACCGATCCAGAGCCCAGTCCCTCAACTACCTCCTTTACTGGGCTGAGCCACTATCCCCCTGCCCAAATCATACCCTGGGCTTGGTACCACACAATTAGAGATAGGCACTACAGTCCAGAGCCTGCCAAATTTTTTCAAACTAGCCAGTCCTAAGTCTGCTTACCCTGCCTAGCTCGTCTTTCCCACAGAAACTACATAAAGCCTCATATCCATGTTAGCCTCTCCCTCCTCCTGCCTCTTGACCAACTGGTGCTTCCCTGTGTGGCCCTGCATTGTGGGGCATGCCCCCTACTCTTGAGACCTGTGAATAATAATGACAATTATCTCCTGATCTGTTGGCTTCACCATACCTGAATATATACAAAATCCTGGGTCTATTTTAAAACACTGTGTCCTTATTTCACATATTAGAAACATGTCCAGTAAGACCACTCACTTTATGTAACAAGTAATCCAAGCAAAATTAAGCCTAGAGGAGAATGTCAAGAATAGTAATCCAAGTCTAGGGGCCTCTCAGTTTTCAAACTGAAGGTCTTCAATTTTCCTTCTACTGGCCCAGATATTCAGAACTTACAGTCACTCCAGAGAGCTTCTGGAAGCCCTATTTTGTTTGCATTGAGTATTTGGCATCACTATCATTAACGTCCCTCAATTTGATCTCATTGGCTTAATATCTTTCAGAATTTTCAAAAAGTTTTTGTTCCAGTGATGGCACTATGCCGTACTTAATGGTGCAGCTATCAACGACTTTTCTTCTTCCTCCGCTCTTCCACCTTCTCCTCCTCATTTTTCTTTACTTTCAACAGAATTGGGCAGGGAAAGACATAAAAACCTGGGTAAGCTTTGTCATCAGGAAGTGACAGAGTGTTCAATGGCCTGCATTTTTCATCTAACAGTCATACCCCTTGTGATTCAGTCGCATAAACAGAAAGCCCTCTAGCTATTTTAAGCAGCAAGAAGCTTAATCGGAGGAATTAAGTGCTTTACAAACTTAATGGAAAGATGAAGGAGGAGGCTCCAGACTGGGCTACCAGGAAGACTCCCAGAACAACTTTGCAAAACTGGTCTGCCAAGGGGACAGCTTTCTCCGCTGCAATCCAGACACTGGGGCACCTGGAACTAACGTTCCAATTGTGCCCTAGTATCCCCTACTCTGGCGATCAGAAAACCCCTGTAACAGTTGTCTCTAGGAACCTATCTCCTTAGCAGAGACTGGGAGAAAATATTTGCAAAAGTCGTATCGGAACTGGACTGTTATTTGAAATATACACAACTCTAAAAACTCCACAATAAGAAAACAACCTGATTTAAAAAATGGGCCAAAGGTCTTAACAGACACCTCACCAAAGAAGATAACACAGATAATAAATAAGCATATGAAAGGATGCTCCACATCTATGTCAACAGGAAAACAAAATTAAAACAATGAGAGGCCACTACACACCTATTAGAATGGCCAGTATCTGGAACACTCATAACACCAAATGCTGGAGAGGACTGGAGAAACAGGAGCTCTCGTTCATTGCTGATGGGAATCCAAAATGGTACAGCCACTTTGGAAGACAGTTTGGCCGTTTGTTTGTTTTTTTTTTTTACAAAACTAAACATACTCTTATCATTTGATCCAGCTATCAAGCTCCTTGATATTTACCCAGAGGTGTTGAAAACATGTCCACACAAAAACCTGCACACAGATGTTTACAGCAACTTTACTCATAATTGCCAGAAGTTGGGGACTTCCCTGGTGGCGCAGTGGTTAAAAATCTACCTGCCACTGCAGGGGGGACACGGGTTCGATCCCTGTTCTGGGAAGATCCCACATGCCACGGAGCAACTAAGCCCGTGCGCCACAGCTGCTGAGCCTGCGCTCTAGAGCCCGCAGGCCACAACTACTGAGCCCACAAGCCACAACTACTGAGCCCGCGTGCCATGACTACTGAAGCCCATGTGCCTAGAGCCCGTGCTCCACAAGAGAAGCCACTGCAATGAGAAGCCCACGCACCACGACGAAGAGTAGGCCCTACTCGCCGCAAATAGAGATAGCCCATGCACAGCAACAAAGACCAAATGCAGCCATAAATAAATAAATAAATAAATAAATAAATAAATAAATAATTGCCAAAAGTTGATAGCAACTAAGATGTCCTTCAGTAGGTGAATGGATAAATAAACTGTGGTATATCCAGATAACGAAGTATTATTCAGTGCTAAAAAGAAATGAGCTATCAAGCCATGGAAAGACACGGAGAAACCTTAAATGCATATTACTAAGTGAAAGAAGCCAATCTAAGAAGGCTACATACTATATGATCCCAACTATATGACAGTCTGGAAAAGGCAGAACAGTGGAGACAATACAAACATCAGGGGTTGGCAGGGGAGAGGAATGAATAGGCAGACCACAGAGGATTTTTAGGGCAGTGAAAATACTGTGAATGGTACCATAATGATGGATATATGTCGTCATACATTTGTCCAAACCCAAGAATGAACTGTAATGTACATTATGGACTTTGGGTGATTCTGATGTATCAGTGTAGGTTCATCAATTATAACAAATATATCACTCTGGTGGGGAATATTGACAATGGGGGAGGTTATGTATGTGTGGGGCAGGAGGTATATTAGAAATCTATACCTTCCATCAATTTTGCTGTGAACCTAAAACTGCTTTATAAAAAAGTCTTAAAGTTTGTTTTTTGTCATTGCTCTTTTGTTTTGGCTTTAAATGAGGAATTTGCTTTAAATCAGCACTATCAAGATTATTACAGAATTTTCTCTTCTTAAGAATAAGTAAAATTTTAAAAGGCTACAGGTTCCTTTTTCCTTAGATCCAAAGTGACAGCAGAGATCCTGAAATAATACTAGAATTTGGTGACCAGAATTAGAGTTGTACTTTTGATGTGGAACATGCAAGGGAAAGAACTTCTGTGTATAATATCTCTTTAATCTCTGTGGCAGAGACTGTTTGGGTGTTCATCAGTATAGCTTCCTCTTCCAGGACTCACAGGAAGACTGTATTTGCCAGCATCCTTGGCAGTTAGATTAGGGCTATGAGACTGGATTACGTCCAATGGAACATGTGTGAAAATGATATGTACATTTCTATGACTTATCCCTGAAATGTCCCATCCCATCTTTCATACTGTTTTCCTGGTCCACAAGCCTGGATGTTAAGGATTCTGAGATGATGAAGCCCCTAATGAAATGTTCATTGCAGCACTATTTACATTAGCCAGGACATGGAAACAACCTAAATGTCCATCGACAGATGAATGGATAAGGAAGATGTGGTACATATATACAATGGAATATTACTCAGCCATAAAAGGAACGAAATTGGGTCACTTGTAGAGATGTGGATGGACCTAGAGTCTGTCATATAGAGTGAAGTCAGAAAGAGAAAAATAAATATCGTATATTAACACATATATGTGGAATCTAGAAAAATGGTACAGATGAACTTATTGGCAGAGCAGGAATAGAGACGCAGACGTAGAGAATGGACTTGTGGACACAGTGGGGGAAGGGGATGGTGGGATGAATTGGGAGATTAGGTTTGACATAAATACACTACCACGTGTAAAATAAATAGCTAGTGGGAACCTGCGGTATAGCCCAGAGAGCTCAGCTCGGTGCTCTGTGATGACCTAGATGGGTGGGATGGGGTGGGGGGTAGGAGGGAGGTCCAAGAGGGAGGGGATATATGTATACATATAGCTGATTCTTTTCATTGTACAGCAGAAAGTAACATAACATTGTAAAGCAATTATACTCCAATTAAAAAAAAAAAAAAATAGAGCCCAGGTCCCTAGTCATCACCTGGAGAAGAGCTGCTCAGAAGAAGCTTGTAAAACATGCATCATCTGTGAGTGAGGAACTTTCCTGTGTGAAACCACTGAGATTTTGCACTTGTTTGTTACAGCAGCTAGCATTATCTTAATAAATTCTGCTGACGTGACTGTATCAATAGATTTGTGATTGTTGAACGATCCTTGCACTCCTTGAATAAACCCTAATTATTCACTATATATGATTATTTTAATACACTGTTTTATTTGCTAATATTGCATTTAAGATTTTTGCATCTATGTTTCAAAAGTCAGATTAATTTAAAGCAGTATTTATCAAGTTGAGGCATGTGGACATCCCACATGAGAATTACTTGGGAATGGCAGGTTCCACAGATGGGCATATTCCTGAGACTCAACCCAAAGTTACTGAATATTACCTCTTGGTACTGGACTCAGGAATGAGTACTTTTAACTTTATATTATGGATGGTTATTAACACTTACAGTAGTAAAGCGACCCCAGATGTATGTATCTTCCATCAATAATTTCTATGGCCAATTCTCTTTCATCTCAACCCCCACTAACTCCCCATTTCAAGGGCTATTTTGAAGCAAATATAAGACATCATGTCATTTCATCTGTAAATATTTCATCATATATCTCTAAAAGATGAGGATACTTTAAAATTTTTAATTCACATGGCATAATCATATATAAAACAATGGTAATTCCTTAATATATTCAGATATTGTTCAAATAATCCTATTTTCTCCATTTAAAATTTTTATTTAATTGTTATAAAATATCCATAACATAAAATTTACCATGTTAACCATTTTTAAGTGTACAGTTCAGTAGCATTAAGTTCTGGTCCCTTTTTTTTTTTTTTTTTGAATTTACTATTATTATTTTAAATTAATTTATTTAATTATTTTTGGCTGTGTTGGGTCTTCGTTTCTGTGCGAGGGCTTTCTCCAGCTGCGGCAAGCGGGGGCCACTCTTCACCGCGGTGCGCGGGCCTCTCACTATCGCGGCCTCTCTTGTTGCAGAGCACAGGCTCCAGACGCGCAGGCTCAGTAATTGTGGCTCATGGGCCCAGCCGCTGTGCGGCATGTGGGATCCTCCCAGACCAGGGCTCGAACCCGTGTCCCCTGCATTAGCAGGCAGACTCTCAACCACTGCGCCACCAGGGAAGCCCCATGGTCCCATTTTTAAAGTTTGTTTATTCAAATGGGAATCCAAATTAGATTTATAGAGTGGTTATTATATCTCTTAAATCTCATTTAATACACAGACTCTTTTCCATCTATATTTCCCCTAGAAATTTCTTTGTTGAAGGAAACTAGATTGCTTGTCCAAACTTTCCCACAGTCTGAATTTAGCTTATTATATTATCATGAAATCAATTCACACAAGAAATCAAAATTTTTAGTAGTAAAGCTAGGTGATTATTTTGACTAACCAACTTAAGATCCATGAGTCTATTATTTCCTGTCTGTACTAGCCTTATCTGATTGTGATAGTAAGATTATATTATCAATAAATGTAACAATGTCATATGCAATTTATTAGTAAGCTTTTCATCTTAATAAAAACATAGGGATTATCTGTGCCTTGAAAAGTAGAGGAAAAATGAGCTATACAATAAATTTTAGGAAGCAGGCTGTCTTCTTAATTATGCTTTTCTCTCTCTTATTGTATCAATTTTGGAAACTATTTTTTCATTTTAAAAATGATATATATGATCATGTATCAGATACTCTCCTGTGTCTGGCTTCTTTAATTCCATATAATGTTTTCAAATTTCACCAAAGTTTGTGTGTATCAGCAGTTTGCTTACTTTCTTACAGAGTAGTATTCCCTTTCATGAACACACTACAGTTTGTTTATTCATTCACCTTGTATTCATTTATCATATTGATGGACTTTTGGGTTGTTTCCAGTTTCTGGCTATTATGAATATTCATGTACAAGTCTTTGTATTGACATATACCTTCAATTCTCTCAAGTAAATATCCAGGAATTTAATTGATAGGTTATACGTTAAATGCATATATAACTTTAGAAGAAATTGCCAAACTATTTCCCTAAGTTATCATATGAGAATTCCAGTTCCTCTAAAATCTTTAGTTTTAAATTATAACATAATTCATATACAATAAAATTCAATGATTTAAAGTGTATAACTCAGTGATTTTTAAAATATTCACAAAGCTGTGCATCCATTACCACTATCTAGTTCCAGAATAGTTTTACTTACTAAAAGAAACCCCATATCCATTTGTAGTTATTCCCTATCCCCCCATCCCAGGCCCTGGAAATTAATAATCTGCTTTCTGTCTCTATAAATTTTCCTAATCTGAACATTTCATATAAGTAGAATCATATAAAATGTGACCTTTTGTCACTGGCTTCTTTCCTTAGCATAACATTTACAAGGTTCAGTCCTGTTGTAGCATGTACCAGTTCATCATTTCTTTACATGGCTGAATAATTTTCCATTGTATGAATACACCATATTTTGTATATCCACTCACCAGTTGATGGACAGTAAGTTTCTTTGTACTTTTTAGCTATTGTGAATGCTGCTATGAACATTCATGTACACGTTTTGTGTTTTCGATTCTCTTGGGTGTACATATCTAGGAGTGGAATTGCTGGATCATGGTAATTCTATGTTTAATATTTGAAGAAATTCCAGACTGCACCATTTTACATTCCCACCAGCAATGTATGGTGGTTCAAAATTCTCCACCTGTTCACCAACACTTTTGTTATTTTTCTGTCTTCTTTATTATAACCACCCTGGTGGGAGTGAAATGGAAACTCACTGTGGTTTTGATTTGCATTTCCTTAATAACTAATGATATTAAGCATCTTTTCATGTGCTTATTTTCCATTTGTACACCTTCTTTGGAGAAATGTCTATTCAAGTCCTTTGCATGTTTTTTAATTATTTGTTTTTTTGTTGTTGAGTTTTATGAGTTCTTTATATATTCTTGTTAGTAACCCCTTATCGTGTATCTAATTTGCAAATATTTTCTCCCATTCTGTGGGTTGTCTTTTCACTTTCTTGATAGTGTCCTTTGATGCACAAATATTTTAAATTTTGATGAAGTCAAATTTATCTATTTTTTCCTTTTTGTTGCCTTTTGTTATTTTTGGTGTCATCCGAGAAATCATTTCCAAATCCAATGTCATGGACATATTCCCCTGTGTTTTGTTTGAAGAGTTTTATAGTTTTAGTTCTTACATTTGGGTCTTTGATCCATTTTGAGTTAATCTTTATATATGATATGAGGTAGGAGTCCAACTTTATTCTTCTGCATGTGGATATCCAGTTTTCCTAGCACCATTGGTTGAAAAGATTGTCCTTTCCCCATTGAATGTTCTTGACACCTTGTTGAAAAATCATTTGATTATTTATGAGAGAGTTTCCTTCTGGTCTCTCTATTCTATTCCTCTGGTCTGTATGTCTATCCTTATGTCACTATAACACTGTTTTGATTACTGTTGCTTTGTAGTAAGCTTTGAAATCAGGAAGTATTGGTCTTCCAACATTGTTCTTTCTCAAGATTGCTTAGTTTCCAGGATCTGGATGTGTTTCTTTTTCTTCATTCTGCCAATTTCTGCCTTTAATTTTAGATTACTTGGATTAATTTAAAATCCATTTACATTTAAAGTATGTAATATAAGTGCCTGACATTAAGCTTTTGATTACTGAGGCACCTATTTCAAAAGACATCCATCTTGAAAACTATACTGCCAGCTGTATGACACAGCTACTAGCAAAACAACAAGATTAGGAATTAGGCTGCTCCCATCCATGAAAGTCTTTCTTTCAGAGAGCCCTGGGTAACCTAGATAACTGACCAATTGAGTGACCCCTCTTCTCCCTTCCTGTGCTCTAATTCCAGCTCTTATGCTCTAGATTAGCCAATAAAGAGTGAACCCGTGAAACCCAGATACCCCATCAATGGACTCTCATAAAGGCACAGACCCAGGTCCCACTCCCACCCCTCCACCAGACCTGGCTGAATGGCCCTCAGGCATGCTGTGTGTTCTTCAGGATTTCTGAGGAATAAATCTTGTTTCTCGAAGTTCTCTCAAAGTTTCTTGCTGAAGTGCATCCTACAATCATAATACAAACCACAGGAACTGGTCCAGTCACAGCTATGAGTAATCCAGGAGGTGAGTGCCTCAGGCATTCCTAGCCAATAGCCTCATTATCAATAGGCTGGGACTAACATAACAAATTACTGAAAAGGAAGGACTTACTTCTGCCATTTAGCTATTTTCTGTATTTTTATATCTTACATGCTTTTTGTTCCTCAATTCTTCCATCATTGTTTCTTTTTGTATTTTTGTATTGTGGTATACCCTTTTGATTTCCTTTCTCTTTCCTTTTCTGTATTCTTTTAGTTTTCTCTTAGTGATTACCTTAAGGATTAAAATTAATATCTTACAATAACCTACTGTGAATAATGCCAACTTAGCTTCAATAGCATACAAACACTCTGCTCTTATACATCTTCATCCCTCCCTCTTTATATTATTATTGTTACAGACTACATTGTTATATACTGTGTCCGTTAACATCGATTTATAATTATTGTTTTATAAACTTGCCTTTTAAATCATATAGAAAAAAGAGTTAAAAACCAAAAATACAGTAATATTGGCTTTTATATTTACCTATACAGTTACCTTTACCTATGATATTTATTCTTCGTATGGTTTTGAGTTACTGTCTAGTGCCCTTTAATTTCAGGCTGACAGACTCCTTTAGCTAATTTTTAGGGAAATTCTAGTACAGTAAGTCCCCTACATACGAACCTTCAAGTTGCAAACTTTAAAAGATGCGAACATGCATTTGTATGTCCAATCATGTAAGTTAGTTCATGTGTCTGGTGTACATTGTCACATGCGTGCATCCTCTACAAGTGGTTGAACTTTTGGTACTTTACTGTACAGTACTGTATACAGCACAGTAGTACAGTAGTACAGTATCTTTATTTCAAGCCCAGGATGTCAAGAAACAAGCGTAAAAGCAGCAGTGATGTAGCTGGTACTGCTAAGAAGTGCCAGCTGTTGTACTATACTACTGTACTTTCCAAGGTTAAGATTAAAAATGTTTTCTTTATTTTTTGTGTTTCTTTTTTATGTTTTATTTGTGTGAAAGGTTTATAAACCTATTACAGTACAGTACTATATAGCCAATTGTGTTAGTTGGGTACCTAGGCTACCTTTGTTGGACTTATGAACAAATTGGACTTACGAATGTGCTCTCAGAATGGAACTCGTTCATATGTAGGGGACTTGCTGTAGTAACAAACTCACTTAGATTTTATCTAGGAATGTCTTAATTTCTCCTTCATCCTTGCAGCATAGTTTTGCCAAATATGGAATTCTTGATTGACAAGTGTTTTTTTTTTTCTCTTGCAGCCTCTAAGATTACTGAGGAGAAATTGGCTGACAGTCTTTTTAAGGGATGTGTCTTTGTGTGGGTCTCTGAGTTTATCCTACTTGGAGTCCATTGAGCACCTTGGATTTGTAGATTTATGCCTTTTGTCAAATTTGGGGAGTTTTCAGCCATTATTTCTACAAATATGATTTGTGCCCCTTTCTTTCTCTTTTTCTTTGCTGGGACTCCCATACTATATATGCTAGTTCATCTAGTAGTGTACCACAAGGCCAGTTAGGCTCTGTTCACTCTTCTTTATTCTCAGACTCAATACTTTCAGTTGTCCTATCTTCAAATTTTCTCTATCTTCTGCTGGTTCATATCTGCTTTTGAAGCCCTTTAGTGTATATTTCAATTCAATTATTGTACTTTTTAGTTTCAGAATGTCTTTTTGGTTCCTTTTTATAATTCCAATCTCTTTATTGTTATTCTCATTTAGCTCATATGATGTTTTTCTGTCTTTGTCCATGTCTTCCTTTAGCTCTTTGAGCATCTTTAACTAACTTGTCTTAAAGTCTTTGTCTAGTAAGTCTGACACTTTGGCTTTCTCAGGTATATTTTGTATTGATTTATTTTGTTCCTTTGTCTGGGCCATACTTTCCTGTTTCTTTTTACACCTCCTGATTTTTTTGTTGTTGTTGAAAATTGAATATTTCATTCAATTGGTAACTCTAGAAATCAGATTATTCTTCTAACCCATGTTTTTGTTTTTGTTTTTGTTCTTTTACAGTGGGTATGTCTGTGCCAGCATCAGCCTCAGGTGAAAGCATAAGGTCTTCTCAGGTCTTTTCTGAGCCTTCATCTTTCCCAAGTCTTTCTAAATTCCCCCATATATATGGTTGTTTTGAATGTTAAAAAAAAGAAACCAGAAGTGGCTCCTTAAAATCTCCTGGAAGCCACTTGAGCCAGTGAGGGTTGACACAATGACTGCCAGTCTCTGGGTCTGTACCTCTGCATTTAGAGCAGCAATCTGCAATCAGAACACAGAATCCTGATATTTGAGGACAAAGTCCTTATTGCCTACCCTGGCTCCAGCAAGAAACACAGGATGCTGTTGAAACAGCTGCCTGCCATGGGGCTGGGGGGTGAGGGATGGATAGCTGTTACTACACAGAGGACTGAAATCAACCAATACTAACTGAAATTTACCAGCCAAGCTTTATGCTGTAAGCTACAAGTGTTCAAATAGACTCCAGAGTTCCAAAGCCATCATTTCAGACTGTTTCTGCCAGTACAATTGCTGCCTAGGTGGACAGATGGATTCTTGGAGCTTTCTACTTCACCTTTCCTGCTGTCCACTTGGCCAGTCATTTTTGGAAAATCCCTCAAATTTGGGTTTCTCTAATGTATTCTTATGATTAGACAGATGCTATGCATTATTGAGAAGGATACTCCAGGGCTGATGAGTCCTCCTCAGCACATTATATCAGGAGTTACTTGATGTCAATGTGTATTACTGGTGATGTTAACTTTGGTCACATCCCTAAGATGGGGTCTGCCAATATTTTACACTGTAAACTTACTATTTCCTCCTTTATAATTACTAAACATTTGCGGGCAATACTTTGAGATTATGCAAATATCCTGTTTCTATTTAAACTTCCACTCACTCATTTTAGCATCTATCAGCAGATCTTGCCCATGGGGGATTATTACTATGGTGTTTTAATGGTGATCTTTCTATTTTCCTCATTCTGTCTACACTTATTAATTGGAATTCTTCAGTGAGGAAGAATTGTTACTTCCTCTGAATTTGTTCATGTATTCATTTACTTATCTATGTCACTATGGACTCAAGGATAATTATTTTATTACTTATTTTATAATTCAGTATTATAGTAATTAATTTTGTTGTTCAAGTTGTTCCAACTCTGGCCATTCTGAGATCTTTTAGTTTGGCTCCTGTGCCTTGAAAAAAGTTTTTAGCACTTCCTTAACTTTCTGATACTACAAAATGCCCCAGACTCATACTGTTCTTTCTCAACTCACACTGTTGAATAAAGCAGTTCTTTAAGAATCACTGGTTCTAGAGGAGACCTTCAAGATGGCGGAGGAGTAAGACGTGGAGATCACCTTCCTCCTCGCAAATATATCAGAAATACATCTACATGTGGAAAAACTCCTATAGAACACCTACTGTACCTGGCCACGTGGCTGACAGGGTCTTGGTGCTCCGGCAGGGTGTCAGGCCTGTGCCTCTGAGGTGGGACAGCCGAGTTCAGGACATTGGTCCACCACACACCTCCGGGCTCCACGTAATATCAAAGGGCAAAAGCTCTCCCAGAGATCTCTGTCTCAACGCTAAGACCCAGCTCCACTCAACGACCATCAAGCTACAGTGCTGGACACCCTATGCCAAACAACTAGCAAGACAGGAACACAACCCCATCCATTAGCAGAGAGGCTGCTTAAAATCATAATAAGGTCACAGACACCCCAAAACACACCACCAGACACGGCCCTGCCCACCAGAAAGACAAGATCCAGCCTCATCCACCAGAACACAGGCACCAGTCCCCTCCACTAGGAAGCCTACAACCCACTGAACCAACCTTAGCCACTGGGGGCAGACACCAAAAACAATGGGAACTATGAACCTGCAGCCTGCGAAAAGGAGACCCCAAACACAGTAAGTTAAGCAAAATGAAAAGACAGAGAAACACACAGCAGATGAAGGAGCAAGGTTAAAAACCCACCAGACCTAACAAATGAAGAGGAAATAGGGAGTCTACCTGAAAAAGAATTCAGAGTAGTGATGGTAAAGATGATCCAAAATCTTGGAAACAGAATGGAGAAATTACATGAAATGTTTAAAAAGGACCTAGAAGAACTAAAGAGCAAACAAACAATGATGAATAACACAATAAATGAAATTGAAAATTCTCTAGAAGGAATCAATAGCAGAATAACTGAGGCAGAAGAACGGATAATTGACCTGGAAGATAAAATAGTGGAAATAATTACCACAGAGCAGAATAAAGAAAAAAGAATGAAAAGAATTGAGGACAGTCTCAGAGACCTCTGGGACAACATTAAATGCACCAACATTCAAATTATAGGGTCCCAGAAGAAGAAGAGAAAAAGAAAGGGACTGAGAAAGTATTTGAAGAGATTAGAGTTGAAAACTTCCCTAATATGGGAAAGGAAATAATCAAGTCCAGGACGCGCAGAGAGTCCCATACAGGATAAATTCAAGGAGAAACATGCCAAGACACATATTAATCAAACTATCAAAAATTAAATACAAAGAAAAAATATTAAAAGCAGCAAGGGAAAAACAACAAATAACATACAAGGGAATCCCCATAAGGTTAACAGATGATCTTTTAGCAGAAACTCTGTAAGCCAGAAGGGGGTGTCAGGGCATATTTAAAGTGATGAAAGGGAAAGACCTAAAACCAAGATTACTCTACCCAGAAAGGTTCTCAGAAAGATTCGATGGAGAAATTAAAATCTTACAGACAATCAAAAGCTAAGAGAATTCAGCATCACCAAACCAGCTTTACAACAAATGCTAAAGGAACTTCTATAGGTAGGAAACACAAGAGAAGGAAAAGACCTACAATAACAAACCCAAAACAATTAAGAAAATGGTAATAGGAACATACATATCGATAATTACCTTAAACGTGAATGGATTAAATGCTCCAACCAAAAGACACAGGCTCACTGAATGGAAACAAAAACAAGACCTGTATATATGCTGTCTACAAGAGACCCACTTCAGGCCTAGGGACACATACAGACTGAAAGTGAGGGGATGGAAAAAGATATTCCATGCAAATGGAAATCAAAAGAAAGCTGAAGTAGCAATTCTCACATCAGACAAAATAGACTTTAAAATAAAGACTATTACAAGAGACAAAGAAGGACACTACATAATGATCAAGGGATCAATCCAAGAAGATATAACAATTGTAAATATTTATGCACCCAACATAGGAGCACCTCAACACATAAGGCAAACGCTAACAGCCATAAAAAGGGGAAATCGACAGTAACACAATCATAGTAGGGGACTTTAACACCCCATTTTCACCAATGGACAGATCATCCAAAATGAAAATAAATAAGGAAACACAAGCTTTAAATGATACATTAAACAAGATGGACTTAATTGATATTTATAGGACATTCCATCCAAAAACAACAGAATACACTTCCTTCTCAAGTGCTCATGGAACACTCTCCAGGACAGATCATATCTTGGGTCAAAAATCAAGCCTTGGTAAATTTAAGAAAATTGAAATCATATCAAGTATCTTTTCCAACCACAACTCTATGAGACTAGATATCAATTACAGGAAAAAATCTGTAAAAAATACAAACCCATGGAAGCTAAACAATACACTACTTAATAACCAAGAGATCACTGAAGAAATCAAAGAGGAAATCAAAAAATACCTAGAAACAAATGACAATGAAAACACGACGACCCAAAACCTATGGGATGCAACAAAAGCAGTTCTAAGAGGGAAGTTTATAGCAATACAATCCTACCTCAGGAAACAAGAATCACCTCAAATAAACAACCTAACGTTATACCTAGAGCAATTAGAGAAAGAAGAACAAAAAAACCCCAAAGTTAGCAGAAGGAAAGAAATCATAAAGATCAGAGCAGTAATAAATGAAAAAGAAATGAAGGAAACGACAGCAAAGATCAATAAAACTAAAAGCTGGTTCTTTGAGAAGATAAACAAAATTGATAAACCATTAGCAAGACTCATCAAGAAAAAAAGGGAGAAGACTCAAATCAATAGAATTAGAAATGAAAAAGGAGAAGTAACAACTGACACTGCAGAAATACAAAGGAGCATGAGAGATTACTACAAGCAACAATATGCCAATAAAATGGACAACCTGGAAGAAATGCACAAATTCTTAGAAAAGCACAACCTTCCAAGACTGAACCAGGAAGAAATAGAAAATATAAACAGACCAATCACAACAACTGAAATTGAGACTGTGATTAAAAATCTTCCAACAAAAAAAAGCCCAGGACCAGATGGCTTCACAGGTGAATTCTATCAAACATTTAGAGAAGAGCTAACACCTAACCTTCTCAAACTCTTCCAAAATATAGCAGAGGGAGGAACACTCCCAAACTCATTCTATGAGGCCACCATCACCCTGATACCAAAACCAGACAAAGATGTCACAAAGAAAGAAAACTACAGGCCAATATCACTGATGAACATAGATGCAAAAATCCTCAACAACATACTAGCAAACAGAATCCAACAGCACATTAAAAGGATCATACACCATGATCAAGCGGGGTTTACCCAGGAACGCAAGGATTCTTCAATATAGGCAAATCAATCAATGTGACAAACCATATTAACAAACTGAAGGAGAAAAACCATATGATCATCTCAAGAGATGCAGAGAAAGCTTTTGACAAAATTCAATACCCATTTATGATAAAAACCCTCCAGAAAGTAGGCATAGAGGAAAAATTTACCTCAACATAATAAAGGCCATATATGACAAACCCACAGCCAACATCATTCTCAATGGTGAAAACTGAAACCTTTTCCACTAAGATCAGGAACAGGATACGGTTGTCCACTCTCACCACTATTATTCAACATAGTTTTGGAAGGTTTAGCCACAGCAATCAGAGAAGAAAAAGAAATAAAAGGAATCCAAATCAGAAAAGAAGAAGTAAAGCTGTCACTGTTTGCAGATGACATGATACTATACATAGAGGATCCTAAAGATGCTACCAGAAAACTACTACAGCTAATCAATGAATTTGGTAAAATAGTAGCATACAAACTATTGCACAGAAATCTCTTGTATTCCTATACACTAATGATGAAAAATCTGAAAGAGAAATTAAGGAAACACTCCCATTTACCATTACAACAAAAAGAATAAAATACCTAGGCTAAGGAGACAAAAGACCTCTATGCATAAAACTATAACACACTGATGAAAGAAATTAAAGATGATACCAACAGATGGAGAGATATACCATGTTCTTGGATTGGAAGAATCAACATTGTGAAAATGACTATACTACCCAAAGCAATCTGCAGATTCAGTGCAATCCCTATCAAACTACCAATGGCATTTTTCACAGAACTAGAACAAAAAATTTTACAGTTTGTATGGAAACACAAAAGACTCCGAATAGCTAAAGCAATATTGAGAAAGAAAAACGGAGCTGGAGGAATCAGGCTCCCTGACTTCAGATTACAAAGCTACAGTAATCAAGACAGTATGGTACTGGCACAAAAACAAATATAAATCAATGGAACAGGATAGAAAGCCCAGAGATAAACCCATGCACATATGGTCACCTTATCTTTGATAAAGGAGGCATGAATATACAATGGAGAAAAGACAGTCCCTTCAATAAGTGGTGCTGGGAAAACTGGACAGCTACATGTAAAAGAATGAAATTAGAACATTCCCTAACACCGTATACAAAAATAAACTCAAAATGGATTAAAGACCTAAATGTAAGGCCAGACACTACCAAACTCTTAGAGGAAAACATAGGCAGAACACTCTATGACATAAATCAGAGCAAGATCCTTTTCGACCCACCTCCTAGAGAAATGGAAATAAAAACAAAAATAAACAAATGGGACCTAAGGAAACTTAAAAGCTTTTGCACAGCAAAGGAAACCATAAACAAGACAAAAAGGCAACCCTCAGAATGGGAGAAAACATTTGCAAATGAAGCAACTGACAAAGGATTAATCTCCAAAGTTTACAAGCAGCTCATGCAGCTCAATATCAAAAAAACAAACAACCCAATCCAAAAATGGGCAGAAGACCAAAACAGACATTTCTCCAAAGCAGATATACAGATTGCCAACAAACACATGAAAGGATGCTCAACATCACTAATCATTAGAGAAATGCGAATAAAAACTACAATGAGGTATCACCTCACACCAGTCAGAATGGCCATCATCAAAAAATCTACAAACAATAAATGCTGGAGAGGGTGTGGAGAAAAGGGAACACTCTTGCACTGCTGGTGGGAATGTAAATTGATACAGCCACTATGGAGAACAGTATTGAGGTTCCTTAGAAAATTAAAAATAGAAGTACCATACGACCCAGCAATCCCACTACTGGGCATACACCCTGAGAAAACCGTAATTCAAAAAGAGTCATGTACAAAAATGTTCACTGCAGCACCATTTACAATAGCCAGGACATGGAAGCAACCTAAGTGTCCATCAACAGATGAGTGGATAAAGAAGATGTGGCACATATATACAATGGAGTATTATTCAGCCATACAAAGAAACGAAATTGAGTTATATGTAGTGAGGTGGATGGACCTAGAGTCTGTCATACAGAGTGAAGTAAGTCAGAAAGAGAAAAACAAATATCGTATGCTAACACATATATATGAAATCTAAAAAAAAAAAAAGGTTCTGAAGAACCCAGTGGCAGGACAGGAATAAAGATGCAGACGTAGAGAATGAACTTGAGGACACAGGGAGGGGGAAAGGTAAGCTGGGATGAAGTGAGAGAGTGGCATGGACTTATATATACTGCTAAATGTAAAATAGATAGCTAGTGGGAAGCAGCCGCATAGCACAGGGAGATCAGCTCGGTGCTTTGTGACCACCTAGAGGGGTGGGATAGGGAGGGTGGGAGGGAGACGCGAGAGGGAGGAGATATGGGGATATATGTTTATGTATAGCTGATTCACTTTGTTATAAAGCAGAAAGTAACACACCATTGTGAAGCAATTATACTGCAATAAATATCTTAAAAAAAAAAAAAAAAGAATCACTGGTTCCTTTTATTGGAGAATAGTATTGTGAATCAAGAGCTGAATTCTAGGTGTGTTCATTGCTACCAGAGTATTGCTGCTTCTAACACAGTTCACTGATTTGTTTCGTGTGAAAACAACCTTGTATTCCTGGGACCAATCCCACTTGATCAGAATGTATTCTTCTTCTTTTAAATTGCTGGACTTAATTTGCTAATATTTTGTCAAAATTTTTCATACCTACATTTATAGGAGATATTTTTCTGTAGCATTCTGTTTTTGCAATTTCTTTGTCAAGTTTTTGTATCAGGATAAGTTGGGAAACCTATGCACCTGTTCTAATTTCTGAAAGAATTTGTTTATGACTGGTAATTAATTATTCATTAAATGACAGAAACCCTTGACAAACATCAGGCTAGAAGGAAAACCATGGCCCTCTTTTTATTGGCCTTCTATTGACATTTTCCATTTATTCACATGTAGCTTGATGAAGTTCTACTGTATATTATTGAATAGCTTTTTATTTAAGCAAAGGCAAAAAAGGTCAAGAAAAAAAACCATCTTATATAAGGTGAGTTTTAAAATGTTAATTAAAAATTAGTTTTGTTCTTTTTAAAATATAGTCTGTAGACAAAAAAGGACTTTTTCTTAGTTTCATTCTTACAAGACTTCATTCATAAACTCATAAATTATCCAAATGAATCACTGTACCTATATATTTCAATAGCTCTCATATCTTCATCATCAAATTCATCTTCAGCTTCCTTCAAGTGTGCAAGAGTCATCTTTTCATATGGTTTAACTAAAACAAAATAAGTTGTAGATAACTGAGTTATTTAAAAGCCAATTTTACTTTAGAGTCACATGTCTAGAAAAAACAATATATTAGATAAATGGAGATCAAGAATATCTTTAATGTTGCAGTTTCTCCAGCATATAAGCTATATTGTGGCTGACTGCTTCAGGTTTGTTTAAAGTGCTGTTACTCCCTCAGAGTTCACAGAACTACCAGGCTGCATTTAAAAGCAGATGTGAAAATCAATTAGACCTCATAAATTTAGATTTCCTCAAGTACCTGGAAATTTTGACAAATAATACATTTTATATAGAATGATCAAAATAGAAAGTAATCACAAGGTAGAGAAATATGATAGAGAAAAAAAAGCTCACTAGCTTAGATACCAGGGCATTTCAGCTCTGATATTAACTAGCATGTAACTTTCAACACATGAATTAGAAATTTTAGGTGTCAGCATCCTAATTTCAAAAGTATGAGTGGGATTTATATTAAATTATTTCTAATGTCCTCTCTCCCTCTAAATTCATGAAATACATGATCACTGTCATAACCGTATTATTCCCTTCACCCAGCCCACCAAATGCACAACTATACCCATTGCTTCTTTCTGTAAACGTAAAACCATTTCTTCAATTTCATCTTTTGGCTCTTCTTTTGGAGGAAGAATGCCAAAATCTCTTAAAATTTCATTCCATTCTGTATCTTCATTTGGATCCTATATAAAAAAAATAAAAAATCTATTAGCACAGTTGTGCATTTTAATATATGTAAAATCGATTTCCAACCATGTAATTGTTCATGAACTCTACAGGTAAACTAGAAAATTAGTTTCAAAGAATACAACAAAATGGCCTACTTTTTTCCCATATCCCAGTTCCGTAATGCAACTACATACTTTGATAAAAAGAATACATCCTCCACCCTCAAAGTTACACTGAGATGTTTAATAAAAAATAAATCTAAAAAACATATACCAAATGTTAATGAAGAAACTTGTAAGTCATGGAAAATTCTCTGAAGACTATAATAGGCAAAACCAATTCACATCATGCAAAATACTGTTTTCTTTTTCTACATAAGCATTGAAGACCTCAAGGTGGACTTGCTTCTTTTCAGCTATATAGCTTCATGGAATTCTTACTCCCAAGTTAAATCTTAGAAGAGGTTAGGAATCTTTTCATAGTTCAATTTTTGTCTAACCATAATTTCTGTCTTTGAAATGTAACCTTGTTTTCCATGTTACTTAGGCTTTGATGTTTTATTTGCTGCTCTTCCTGTAATTGTCTGTCACATATCAACTATATTGTCTTTCTAGTCTGCTGTACCTTTTCTCTGAGGTTTTCAGAAAAAAGGAGAACTTAATTATATACATGAGTAAATACTGCTGCAAACAAAGTAAAAGATAGCCTTGAATGAGCTCCACCTCCGGGTATTCACATCCTGCATGATCCCCTCTCCTTGATTATGGGTGGGAACCATGGCATGCTTCTAATCAATAGAATATGGCAAAGGTAAAGGAATATAATTTCTTTGATTTCATTCCATAAGATCGTAACTTCCATCTTGCCAACATTCTCTCACACTTGCTGGCTTTGATAAAGCAAGCTGTCATACTGTGAGGTCCCCCATGGAGAGAACTCTGTGACAAGGAAAATGTATTCAGCAATCAGCTAGACACTGAGATCCTCTGTCAAATAGCTCCAAAAGAACTGAATTCTGCCAACTACCATGCAAATAAACTTAGAAGGGGATCCTTCAGATGTACTCTGTTGTACCTTCAGATTCAACCCCAGCTCTAGCTGACACTTTAATTGCAACCTTGTTGGAGACTCTGAAGCAGATGGCCCAGCTAAGCAATGCCTGGATCCTTGACCCATAAAAACTCTGAGATAATAAATGTGTTATTTTAAGTCACCAAGTTTGTGGTGATTTGTTATGCAACAATGGATAACTAATACAAGTATCATCTTATTTCTCCTCTTCATCCTATTCTTTGGGCAAAGTTTCGGTTTTTTATTCACACTGGTCTTTTACTGGTCTCTCTATCCACAAAATCTTCTGATCTCCATTCATTCTATATGTCTTAAAACAATTAAGTCACCATCAGCAGGAGTTCTGCACTTGATAATGGCAGACTAGATAATTTGATCAAGCCTCTTACTGAGAACAGCTAGTAAAACTGGACAAAATAGATGAAAATTAATTTGAAGGCACTGGAGAATCAACAAAGCAGTGAAGAGAATTACGGTAAGAAAATCCTGGATGAGAAGGAGACCCAGAGAAAGAAGCTCTATGTTTGGGTCCACTCCCCTTCAATCAACTACCAATTCTGAAAGAGGCCAAGAGGCTGAGAAATTGAATAAAGGTGCACAGATTCGAGCACAGTGACCAAAGACAGAAATCAATAAGAAAATGATAACTAGGAGATCATCATATATTTGGAATTAAAAAAAAAATGCTAAATGACCAAAGGGTCAAAGAAGAAATCACAATGGAAATTTAAAAGCATTAGGAATTGAATGATAATAAAGCCACGTATCAAAAATATGTGGGCTGCAACGAGAGCAGTTCATGAAAGGAATTTTACACCCTGAATGTAACATATTAGAAAATGGAAAAGGCTTACAAATTAATATACAAGCATGCAACCTAAAAAGCTGGGAAAAGAACATCAAAATAAACCAAAGGTAGAAGGAAGGAAATAATAAAGATGAAAATAGAAATTAATGAAATAAGAATCAAATATATAATAGAGTGGGTTAACAAGGACAAAAATTGGGTCTTAGAGAAGACTAATAAAATAAACACTTGCCAAAACTGATAAAGAAAAAAAGTGAGAAGACATCACCAGTATTAAAAATGAAAAAGGAGAACTCCTGACAGATAATACAAATATTTAAAAAGAGAAGCCTCTCTATTGTGTTTTGCTCATATTTTTTTCTACTTTAGGGTGGAAGCTTAGATCAAACTATAAACCTTTCTTTTTTTTTTTTTTTTCTTTTCAAGCACACATAGAACTTTTTTTTTAGAGTCTTTTTTTTTTTAATTAAAAAAAATTTTTTTAACATCTTTATTGGAGTTCTTTTCTAATTATAACCACTTAAAGCTACAAATTTTCCTTTAACAAATTCTTTAGCTGCATCCTACAAGTTTTGGTATGCTGTATTTTTATTATTATTCAGTTAAAAATATTTCTAATCTTATGATTTTTTGCTGACATTTTTACTTGGAAGGATACTGCTTAATTTTCAAATATTTTGGACTTTCCTAGGTATCTTATTAATAATTTCTAAGTTACTTCTGCATGGTCGGAAAACATACTTTGTTAAGATTTTGATTTTTTGAAATGCATTTACTTGTTTTATGACCCAGCATATGGCATATCTTAGTGAATGTTCTACATAGTGTGAAAAGAATGTGTATTTTGCCACTGATGGGCTTTTTTCTCCACAAATCAATAGACTGTTGACAGATTTGTTCAGATCTTCTATTCTGTGATTTCTATATCTACTTGTTCTATAAATTACTAGGAGGAGGGGTGTTAAAATCTCTAGTTATGACTGTGGATTTGTCTATTTCTCCATCAGTTTTTGCTTTATGTGTTTGAGGCTTGATTATGCAAATCCACAGCTATATTTATGATATTTTCCTGATGAATTTCTCCTATCATTATAAAATGTTCCTTTTAATTTCTAGCAGTAATCCTCATCCTGATGTCTATTTTGTTTGTTATTAATATAGTTTTTACCCCTTATTCCTAAGTACTGTTTAAATAACATGTCTTTTTCAATCCTTTTACTTTAACCCATCTGTTTCTTTGTATTTAAAGTGTGTCTCTTTTAGCAATATGTAGCTATGTATTGCTTTTTAAACTATTCTGATAAGCTCTACTTTTTAATTTAAGTGTTTATTCCATTTACACTTACTATAATTGTCTTTTTAATTTTTATTGGAGTATAGTTGCTTTACAGTGTTGTGTTAGTTTCTGCTGTACAGCAAATTAATATAATTGTTAATATTAGATGTAGAGCTACTATTTTCCTGTTTTTAATTAGTATTGTTTGCTTTTTTGTTCCTCTGTTCCTTTTTTGCCTTCTTTCGATTAAATATTTTCTAGAATTATGTTCTTTGCAACTGGCCTTTTAGGTATACATCTTTGCATTATTGCCTTAATAATTGTTCTAGAAATTATAATGGTATCTTTAACATATTACAGTTAATATTGTAGTATTTTACATAAAATATGGGAACCTCACTTAGTATAGTTCCATTTACCACTATCCCATCCTTTGTCTTACTGCTGTTATATATATTAACATTTACAATATATTTGAACCCCTATAATACAATGTTATGATTTCTACCATAAACAATTATGTCTTTTAAGAAAATTAAGAGAATAAATATATTTAGTTTTTAGAATTTACCCACATATTTACCATTTAAGGTGCTCTTCACACTTACTTTTAGATCCAGTTTTCCACCTGATGTAATTTCCTTTCCGTCTGAAGAAACTTCCTTGCATTTCTTACCCTTCAGGTCTGTTGGAACCTAATTCTCTCAGTTTTCATATTTCTGAAAATGTCTATTTTTTCCCAGTTTTTTTGATGGATAGTTTAGCTGGATATAGAATTTTGTTTTGAAAGTTTTCCCTCCAGCATTTAAAGCATTTTAAAAGCCTTCTGGCCTCCAATTTTTCTGATGAGAAGTCAGCTGTCAATCATATTGCTGTTCTCCTGTATATACGTAACATACACATCTTTACATTATGTCTTTTCTCTGGATGTTTTCAAGATTTTATCTTTTGATTTCAGAAGTGTGTCTATGTGCTTGGTGTGGTTTTATTTGTATTTACCCTGTTTGGAGTTCCCTGAACTTCTTAGATTGTTAGGTTTATGTCTTCCCTCAAACTCTGGACAATTTTATCCATCATCCTTTTAATTTTTTCCTGCCCCCCCCACCCCGTCTTTCCTCTCCTTCTAGGATTTTTGACAGGATGTTACATGTATGTTAACCATGTATTACAGTTAGATGTATGTTAACCAATTTAACAATGTCCCTTCAGTTCACTGAATCTCTATTCACTTTTAATATTTTTCTCTCTGTTCTTAAAGTTGGACACTTTCTATTGATGAATCCAAGTTCCCTGACCCTTCTGCCATCTGCAATCTGCTGTAAAGCCCATTCAGTGAATTTTTTATTTCAGTTGTTGATCTTTTCAGTTCAAGAATTTCCATTTGCTTTATTACTGTTTCTATTTCTCTGTTATGATTCTCCAACTGTTAATTCATTTTCCTTTAAGTCCTTGAATATATTTATAATAGCTGCTTTAAAGTCTTCTTTTGCTAATATCAACATCTGGATAGTCTCAGGATTTGTTTCCATTGGTTGCTTTGCTTTTGAATATGAGTCACATTTTGAATATGGCTTTTCATTTTTTTCTTTTTGCTTATATAATTTTTATTGCATACTAGACATTCAGGAAGATACATCATAGAAATTTATGATTTTTTATGTTCCTCTAAAGTATGTTGATTTTCATACTTGAAGGCAGTTAACTTGGTTGGACTCAAACACCAAACTACTTCAATTGAAATGGGCAGCAGCCAAAACCTCAGATCACTTCAGTTCTTTGACCTTCTAGTGGCTGCTTTTTGCCAGGCACCTTGGGGTCTCCTATATACATATGGAGTTTGGCTGACAAATAAGAATTTGTGTGGATTTTATACGCAGAATTTAAGGATCATCCCTTCTGTGTTATTTTCCTTTCTGAGACTTCCTCATGATTCTCCCACCACTCTACCAGCCCAGGACTTTGCCCTCCAACATCTGTATTAAAATGGTAGTTTTCTGCCACCCCATGCCATATGATTGTAAAACGCCCTCAACTACATCTAATCTTCTTTTTAAACTATTGTGTTAATTTTAAAATATGTTCACAAATTCTTTCATGCACCTTTTTTGAGAGTTGAAGCTTAACCCACTTCCATTGAGTATACGCTGAACCTGCTGTCTCATTTCTAATAAACTGAAAATATGATAGAAGTGACACTACGTGATTTCTAAGACTAAGTCACAAAAGGCACTGCTGCTGCTTTTTCCTCTCAGTCTCTCTCATCACTTGCTCTGGGGGGAAACCAGTTGCCATGTTTTGAGGACACTCAAGCAAATGGAAATTCTTGAACTGAAAAGATCAACAACTGAAATAAAAAATTCACTGAATGGGCTTTACAGCAGATTGCAGATGGCAGAAGAGCCTGTGTTAGTCTGCTTGGGATTCCATAACAGAATATCACAGACCAGGTGACTTAAATAGAAATTTATTTTCTCACAATTCTGGAGGCTGGAAGTCTAAAATCAAGGTGCCAGCAGGGCTACTACTGGTGAGAACTCTTCTCCTAGCTTGCAGGAGGCCACCTTCTTGTTGTGTGCTCACATAGCCTTTCCTCTGTGTGTGTGCAAAGAGAGAGAGCATGCTCTAGTGTCTCTTCCTCTTCTTATAAGGACACTGATCCTATCAGCAATGTTTTGTAGTTTTCAGTGTACAAGTCTTTTGCCTCCTTGTTTATGTTTATTCCTGAGTATTTTATTCTTTTTGATGCAATTATACATGGAATTGTTTTCTTAATTTCCTTTCTTATTATTCATTGTAGTGTATAGAAATGTCTTCATCAAATTTTATGGTCACTTTTTATAGTCTCCTACTCTTTGAAGATAATTTCAATTTGGTCTTTTGTTTTTTTAAACATAATAAGCATAGTTATTTTATACCTGTTTCTGATCATTCAGATAACTGAAGTCTCTGCAAGTCTGTTTTTGTTGGTTCATGCTCATAGTGCCCTGTTCCCTTGTGTGCTTGGTCACTTTTGACTGATTTCTGCTTGATGTCCTTGAAAACTTATCTCCATGAATTCTAACATAAAGATGTCTTCCTGCACGAGGATTTGCTATTTCTTCCAGGTATTAACAAGCACTAATTAGTATATAACTAATTTTTTTTTAAAGATTTATTTTTTATTGATTGATTAATTGCTATGTTGGGTCTCCGTTTCTGTGCTAGGGCTTTCTCTAGTTGTGGCAAGCAGGGGCCACTCTTCATCGTGGTGCACGAGCCTCTCACTATCGTGGCCTCTCTTGTTGCAGAGCACAGGCTCCAGACGCGCAGGCTCAGTAGTTGTGGCTCATGGGCCTAGTTGCTCTGCAGCATGTGGGATCTTCCCAGACCAGGGCTCGAACCCGTGTCCCCTGAATTAGCAGGCAAATTCTCAACCACTGCGTCACCAGGGAAGCCCCATATAACTAATTTATATCAAATTCACAGTTTGAAGTTTGTTGGATCACCCAGACAATATGCCTTAGGTTGCAATCTATGTGAGAGCTCTCTTGAGCCACAACTTCTTGGGGATAGGTTTTATTGCTTTTCTTTTTCTCTCCTGCTCCACTAGGCATCAAGACGACCTTCCCTGAATTCCCCTAGACATGGGTTTATCTCTGGTTCATGCTCCTATTAGTTTCCCATGCTTCCATGGACCATACCCTTTGATTCCTCGTCACCCTGTGATTACACCCAGGAACGAACTGCAGATTGCTAAGATGGCCTTGTGGTAAAACTGGCTTTAAAGCTCTGGAAATCCATTCACCTGCTTTTCCACTTTCCCTTTGATTTTGGTCTCATCATTTACTATCACGTTATCTCTGATGCTTTTAAGGAGATAGGTTTTACATTCTAGCCAGCATTATTCAGCAGGAGAGTTGGTCCAAATAACTGAGCCCTCTATTATCAGAAAATCCAGCAGTCACCTTTTTAAAAAACCCTCTCTGCACTTTGCACCCCCTACCACCCTATCTCTCTTTTCTCCTTCCTACTCAAACTTCTTAAAATAATTGTCTATATATGCTGTAACCACTTCTATCTCCCATTCATTCTTTGACCTACTCCAAATTTGGCTTCTACCTCCAATACTCCTTTCAAAACTGTTCTAAGGTCACCTATGAGCTCCATGTTGTTATTTTCAATGGATTTTCATTGTATTTGATATCTCAGGCAGAACTGGGGAGAGTTTGTCATTCTTTTCGTTAAAACACTCTTTCTTGATATTCATGATATCACATACTTATGGTTTTATTCATACCTCTCCGTGACTGCTCTTCCTTAACTGATCTGGGAGTTAGTTGCAATGGGATTTAATAGTAAATGCTCTATACTCTGATCTTCCCTTCACCTTTAGAAATTATCTATGAAATTGTAATAAGAGAAATAGAAATAGGCATCGCAATCTATTTGATAAAGGTATTATGGCATTTATCATGACACAGTTATATCTGACTCTCTCTTATTCCCCCACAGTAAGCTCTTTTAGAACAAGTCCACAACTACAAATAAGCACTGAAAAACTGGCTATTGAATAAATCAATGAATAAATAAATGAACAAAGATTAATATGCTGTCGTCTCTACTCTCAATTACATTTCAGCCTATTTCTTGAAGAGCAGACAAAAATCAGGACAAATTTGCAATGTTTTTACATAGTGAATAAAATGCACTTGCTAGGAATCTATTATTAACACAAAAGGAATACCCTTTAAAATTATATGTAATTTGTGTTCAAAATATCCTAACAAATTATACAGCATAAACGATTTCCAAAATTAAATATGTAAAACTAGAAAAATCACAGTGGTTTTAATCTGGGATAGCAGGTGGGAAGAAGCTTTTTTCTGAAGTTGGAAATGAGAATTTTACTCTGATTAAAAAAAGGAAATAAAAGCACAGCCTTCTGCTTAATAATGCAGCTTTAGATAGAGGAGCAACCTTCTTACGAATTAATGGAAGTTTAACAGAGTTTTTGTGATCAGGTAGGAGAAACTCCAGGGACAGCTGGTCTTTCTCAAGACAGATGCGACTATTAGGGTTTCCTCTCTGACCTTTTTAAAATGTAGTGGGGCAGGATACTTAAATTTAATTACACTTGGGCTAAAGCTGATGGTCTATTTCTTAAGTCAGAAATAGTGCAGCAGTAAGATTTCCAGGATATAGGTGTGAAACGCAATCCAAAGGCTTCCTCCAGCGACAAGCGGAAGTCTTTCTTGAGTGTTGAAAAAACGGCGTTCTCCTAGAGGTAATTTGAATTTCTCTCCAATCGTGACAGAGACGCAAGCAAAATTCAGCTCTCACTGAAAACAAATGTTAGAACCTAACCCCGGTAGGCCGCCCTCCCCATCGCGCTCAGCCTCAGGCCCAGCCTGGGACCCCGCTGGGGTGTCCAGGTTCCCCGGAAGCCGCGACTCCCACCTGCATGGTGTTCCGCCTCGCCCCTCACACGCCGGTGTCGTCTAACTCCTGGCGGGGACTCCTGGCTCCGACGTCCCCTCGAAGCCACAAGGGAGCCCGCCGAGGTCCTAGCTATTCCCACTGCCCACGGGGAGGGAGACGGGAGAACAAGGGCCTCTGACGCACGTGCGCCTGGCGCAGCTCTGTTGCCAGGCAACGTGGAGGCGTGGCCTAGGGAGTGGCTGTGGGTACTGACGCACCTGGACTTGGGCCTTTATCCCAAGCAGCTCCTCTTTCGTTCATGAAACTGGTGCCGGTATTCCTCCCACCCTTCCCTCCACCACCTCCAAAATCACTCGTTGTTTCCGTGCCCCCGGCACCCTTCAATCCCTGAGTCCTGTCTTCATGGAGAAGTAACAAAATCCTGGGGAGAGAACTCTTCAGAGTAGAAGTTCTTAACGTGGAACCCATAGCCTATATTTGGATGGACTTCAGGGGGTGCCTAGCCCCAGCCCTCGATGCACACATAATCGTGTTGTATGTGTAAGTTTTGGGGGGTATATAAGGACCAGAGCTTTCATCATATTCTCAAATGGCTCTCTGCCGCCACCTTAAAAACCCATTGCCTTAGGAGACAGGAGCTCAGACTTTAGGTAGGAAACCTAGACAGTTTGGTTCCTTGGTGTTTAGATGAAGGAAAGGATGTTTACTGGGAGCTGCCAGGAACATGAGGAAAACATATGATGTTATTGCCAAATAAGGTTATACCCATGGTCACAAAGATGCGAAAAGAGTTGGAAAAGGAAAAGAAGAAAAAATGTTTTTAGTGACACAGTTTTAAACTCGGGCTCAGCATTGGACTACTCCATCTGTAGTGCCCAGTTAATACAAATCGTACATTCCTAACAGCCTATATGTTTTGTTTTATTTGTGTGTAAAATATTAATATTAAATATAAAATATTTTAAAACATCACACTATTTTTGTAACCATGTTTTGTTTTCTTCTTTTTCTCATTCCCCTCCTCCTCCTCTCCCCTCCCCCCTTCCTCCCTCATTCCCCTTCTACTCCTCCTCTTTCTTCTTCTTCTCCGTCTTCTTTTTAATATCAGGGGAACCCCCCAAAACGTAAGTGGCCTAAGTCTCTCTAGATTTCCGACAGGCCCTGGGAGCTGCTGCTTGAATTAGCAGTCAACTCCCTTTCTTATTTTGACAATCTAAAATCCAGGCTAGTTGAATTACTGTGCATAGCACTAGCTAACACTGCTTATACATTTAGAGCTTTAGAGCCCTTTTGTTACCGAATTAAGTCCTACGGACCCTGCTCAGCCCCTAGCTGGGCAATGGCTCTCTGCCTTGGCGGGAGGAGGGTTCTTTTTCCATTCACGTTCGAGCAGCCAAATAACGAAGCCAAAGCTGAGATCAACACAGCACAAGCTTTATTCAGTGGCCAAAGAATGGACAAGCAGGAACTAAGTTCACAGATCCACTTCTTGCCCACGTGTCCAGAGGGCTTTAATTTTAAAGAGTAAAGACAAAGGGAGGAGGAGTGAGGTTAATGATGGGGAGGCATATGCATTAGTCTACTGGGGAAGAGGCAGAGTTTTTTCCAAGGGAATGGAGTGCCACCCCTTTTTATCCTTTTTTGGTCCTTAATATCCAGTCTTGGCCACCAGTAGGCATGTCATTTAATATGCTAATGTAGTAAAATCAGCATATAATGAGATTCAGGGTCTGTTGGAGGTCAGATCTGTCACCTTGGTCCTAGCTGGTTCCATCTGGTTTTTGTTTGTTTGTAGCTTCCTTTTTTATTTCTGGACCCTTTAAAGATTTATGTTAACTCTTGCTAAAAGTGGGGGTTGGCAGGTTTTGAGCAAAGACCTGGAGCAGCTCTGGCAACATTCTCTGTCTCAAGTCCGCATCTCATCAAGGCAATTCATTTTTTAAAGAAGATACTTTTTGTTCTCTTCTGCTCCTTCTTTCTCATGTTCTTCACGTGGGTTGACAAGAAGTGAAATTCAGGGACTCTGTTAGAAAAAGGCATAATTTAAGCTATAATCAGTGGTCATCATTAGTAAGACAAAGGCTTGTTAGATACTCTGAAGAATGTAAGAACTAATCCTACCCACACAGAGAGCCAGCCTTCTCTAATCAGCCAGCAACTGGCTGGTAGAGTAGGCGGTTATCCAAGAGGCCAGGTCAGAAGGGAAAATCCAGGGGAATCTGAAGGGAAAACCCAGGGGAACCTGAAGGGAGAGAATCTCAACATCCATATGAGGTTAATTGTGCCCACTAGACACTGATTTGATGTAAAAAGTTCACCCACTGTGTTCATGATTCTCTACTAGTAAGATTGCATTCTTTCTGGACAAGGCTGGTTGCCTTTCAGATGCTGCAGGGTGAAACAACTAGATAACTGATAAGAATCTATTGTATAGCATAGGGAACTCTACTCAATACTCTGTAATGACCTATATGGGGTAAGAATCTAAAAGAGAGTGGATATATGTATATGTATAACTGACTCACTTTGCTGTACAGCAGAAACTAACACAACATTGTAAATCAACTATACTCCAATAAAAAAAAAAAAAGATAAACTTAATACTACTACTTGGTAGAAAAAGCTGGCCTCCTGTTATGTTAGTAGCAATAAGACATCTATTTTACAGTGTATATATCAGAACTTGCTTATTGGACTATTGGATGGATCATGGCCAAATCCTCCAACTAGTATAGTTTTAGTTGGTATTCATGTTCTAAGATTGTTAGCTATTTGGCATTCTGCTATTTTGTAAGAGCTGGTGATTTTGTCACTGAAGAAATCCAAATAGAATAAACTAAAATCGCTCATTAAAACTCAGCTCTACTAACTACCTTTAATAAAAATATCAAAAGAGCATTGTATATGAGTACCATCAACAGCCTCAAGGATCTAAGGAACATAATTATTCACAGCTTTATTATACACTATCTATCATTACAACACTAAGAAAAAATATTTTAAGATGCTTCTTTAATTTTCAACAAATTAAACATTTACAATCTCAATCAACTTTTACTGAGAATGCTTACAACACAGGGATTCTCAAACATGTTAAACTTAGCAAGGATTGTTTTTCAGAAGAAAACAAAATGTCAGTACATCTTGTATTCCATAGCGTTGTTTCTGCAGAAAATAGTTGGCATTCTGTTAAAAAAAAATTGAATTTAGATTCAAGTATAAACGGGTATATGAATGTATGTATATAATGAGCATATATACAAGTCTATATACACTTCCTTTATATATAGACATTTCTATAAATATTTTGTCATGTATGATAAAATTGACATCTGAGATATTTCTCAGCTATTCTTCAATCTGCATATTTTTAATTATTGTTTAATATCTCTCTGAGGAAATGCTTATTCTGTATGCCACTATTTTCCAAAGTTTTACAAAAATTATTTAACTGTATAAAAGTAGTTTCCTAAAGCTCATTGATGCCAATAAGATTTATGAATATGTTACAGTTATTCCTCATGTATTTGTGACTAAATCATCCTATTTTATATCTAACCATAGTCTAAATAAATATAAGTCATCAGGACAGAGTAAGATCTCAGATAATCAGATGAGAAAAACAAAGAAAAATTATTATTGAAGTGTTTCTCTATTGACAAGATAAAATGAAATCCTGAGTGAATTAGTATATGTGGGCCCTAATCTTGGAAACAATCCAAATAAAGCTATTTTTCTCAGTTTCAGAGAGAATTTTTTGCTAACTTGATCAAATCATGGATTAAATTCCATTTCACATTTATGAGCACTCTAACACTTAGTTTAGTGTTAAAATCAGACATTTTTTCCATTTAGTATTAAACTATTTTTTGTTCACATTTTATAAAATGCCTCAACATTTGTAATATTGTAAAATACAGTTCTTTTCCATTAACTTTTTGTTCTTAGTTCCTTGAAACAAGAAAAAATTAGAAATATGATTGCTCATATTCTTTTTTTTTAATAAATTTATTTTATTTATTTATTTATTTTTGGCTGCGTTGGGTCTTTGTTGCTGCACGTGGTCTTTCTCTAGTTGTGGCAAGCAGGGGCTACTCTTCGTTGTGGTGCACGGGCTTCTCACTGTGGTGGCTTCTCTTATTGCGGACCATGGGCTCTAGGCACGCGGGCTTCAGTAGTTGTGGCATGCAGGCTTCAGTAGTTGTGGCTTATGGGCTCTAGAGCACAGGCTCAGTAATTGTGGCTCACGGGCTTAGTTGCTCTGCAGCATGTGGAATCTTACTGGACCAGGGCTCGAACCCGTGTCCCCTGCATTGGCAGGCGGATTCTTAACCACTGAGCCACCAGTGAAGCCCTGCTCATATTCTTGATGTGAACATAACAAGCCTTTGTTGAAACATGAGTTAATACCAAATATAGTTTGAAAATTCAAGTTCATAATTATGCCCCATGAGAACATAAAATTTTTTCTTCACTTTTCCAATATTTGTATCTTTTATTTCTTTCTTGTCTGAGTTGGCTAATGCATAAGAACTACATGAAATAAAAGAGAACAGAGCGTCCTTGTTTTGTTTCTGATGTTAATAGAAATACTCCAAAATGTTTTACTATCAAGCCTTCTACTGACTTTGTTTCAGACCATTATATAAATATTGTTAATAAAGATTCATCTCTTTCTACAGGATCTTCTTTGAAAACATCAGAAATTGACATGGAACTTTACCAAAAGCATCTACAGGCATACCTCAGAGATACTGCAGGTTCAGTTCCAGTGAATATCTCAATAAAGCAAGTCATACAAATTTTTTAGTCTCCTGTTGCATATAAAAGTTATGTTTACACTATACAATAGTTTATTAAGTGCACAGTAGCTTTATGTCTAAAAAGACAAATGCACATACCTCAATTTAAAAATACCTTATTGCTAAAAATTGCTAACCATCAACTGAGCCTTCAGAGATTCATAATCTCTTTGCTGGTGGAGGGTCTTGCCTAGATGTTAATGGCTGCTGAGGGATCAGGGTATTAGTCGCTGAAGGCTGGGGTGACGGTGACAATTTCTTAAAATAAGACAACAATGAAGTCTGCCACATCGATTGACTCTTCCTTTCAGGGACAATTTCTCGATAGCATGCAATGCTGTTTGATGGCATTTTACTCATAGTAAAACTTCTTTCAAAATTGGAGTCAATCCTCTCAAACCCTGCTGCTGCTGCTGCTGCTTTGTTTTTCTTTTTGGCTGCGCCGAGCAGCGTGCGGGATCTCAGTTCCGCACCGGATCGGACCTGCACTCCCTGCAGTGGAAGCATGGAGTCTTAACCACTGGACCCCCAGGGAAGTCCCCCTGCTGCTGCTTTATCAACTAAGTTTATGTAATATTCTAAATCCCTGTCATTGAAATTGTTGTCATTTCAACAATTTTTACAGCGTCTTCACTGGGTGTAGATTCCGTCTCAAGAAACCACTTTCTTTGCTCAGCCATAAGAAGCAACTGCTCATCTGTTAAAGTTTTATCATGAGATTATAGCAATTCACATCTGTAGTTACTTCCTCCACTGAAGTCTTGAACCCTCAAAGTCATCCATGAGGTTTAGAATCAGCTCTTCCAAACTCCTGTTATTTTAACCTCTTCCTATGAATCAAAAATATTCTTAATGGTATCTAGAATGATGAACCCTTTCCAAAAGGTTTTCAATTTATTATACTTTGCCTAGATCCACTGGAGGAATCACTATCTATGGTAGCTATCACCTTACACAATGCATTTCTTAAATAATAAGACTTGAAGAAATTATTCCTTGATCCATGGGATGTTGTGTTAGGAGGCTTGAAAACAATCTCGCTGTACATCTCCATCAGAGTGCCTGGGTGACCAGATGCATTGTCAATGAGCAGTAATATTTTGAAAGGAATCTTTTTTTCTGAGCAGTAAGTCTCGATACTGGGCTTAAAATAGTCAATAAACTTTGTTGCATAAGATATGCTGTCATCTAGCCTTTGTTTTTCCATTTTTAGAGCACAGGCAGAGTAGATTCAACGTAATTCTTAAGGGCCCTAGGGTTTTCTGAATGGTAAGTGAGCATTGGCTTCAACTTACAGTCACCAGCTGCGCTAGCTCCTAACAAGAGTCAGCTTGTCCTTCAAAGCTTTGAAACCGGGCAGTGACTTCTCTCTAGCTTTGAAAGTCCTAGATGGCATCTTCTTTCAATAGAAGGTGGTTTTGTCTACATTGAAAATCTGTTGTTCAGTGTAGCCACCTTCATTAATTATCTTAGCTAGATCTTCTGGATTTTGCTACAGCTTCTACATTAGCACTTACTGCTTCAACTTGAACTTTTATGCTATGAAGACAGCTTCTTTCCTTGAACCTCATGAAACAACCTCTGCTAGCTTCAAACTTTTCTTCTGCAGCTTCCTCAACTCTCTCAGCCTTCACAGAATTGAAGAGAGTTAGGACCTTGCTCTGGATTAGGCTTTGGCTCAAGGTAGCATTGTGGCTGGTTTGATCTTTTATCCAGACAACTGGAATGTTCTCCATATCAGCAATAAGGCTACTTCAATTTCTTATTCACGTGGTCACTGGAGTAGCACTTTTAATTTCCTTCAAGAACTTTTTCTTTGCATTCACAACTTGGCTGTTTGGCACAAGGAGCCTAGCTTTTGGCCTGTCTCGGCTTTTGACATGCCTTCCTCACTAAGCTTAATCATTTCTAGCTTTCGATTTAAAATGAGAGCCGTGTAACTCTTCCTTTCACTTGAGACCTTAGAGGCCATTGTAGGATTATTAATTGGCCTAATTTAAATATTTTTGTGTCTCAGGGAATAGGGAGGCCTGACGAGAGGGAGAGTGACCGTGGAATGGCTGGTCAGTGGAGCAGTCAGAACACACACATTTATCAGTTAAGTTTGCCATCTTACATGGGCGTGGATCATGGCACCCCAAAACAATTTCAATCGTAATATCAAAGATCACTGATCACAGATCACCATAACGAATATAATGATAATGGAAAAGTTTGAAATATTTTAACAATTACCAAAATGAGACACGAAGTGAGCAAATGCTTTTGGGAAAAATGACACTGATAGACCTGCTCAACACAGGGTTGTCACAAACCTTCAAATTGTAAAAAACATAATATCTGTGAGGCACAATAAAGCAAAGTGCAATAAAATGGAGGTATGCCTGTATTGAGTTGATTGTATAATTTTTCTTTTAATGGTGAAAATATTTTCATAGACTTCCTGATATTGAACCATCTTAGTTGCTGGAATGAATTTCACTTCATGGGGTCATATAATTATTTCAATGTATTGCTGAATACTATTTACTAATATTTCTTTTAAATGTTTGCATTGATATTTATAAACAGAATTGACCTACAGCTTCCTTCCTTATACTAACTTTGTAAGGTTTTGGTATTAGTATTTGCTGACTTCATAAAAATATTTTGAAATTTTTCTTCCTTCTCTGAGCTGGAAAAATCTGAAATTTCTTGTCCTAGTACTCTTGACAGGAGAGTTTCTAGATAACATTCTCGATTTTTTTCCAAGGCCATCAGTATGCTTAGATTTTTTTTTTTTTCTTTTTTCTGAGGTCAATTTTGGTAGCGTCTACTTTATTATATATTCTCCATTTTATCTAGGTTTTCAAACTGATAGGCACAGAGATTTGAAAAGTACTCTTATGATTCCCATTTCTTCTGTATCTGTTTTAATTTCCCTCTTTTCATTTGTATTTTTGTATATTTATGGTTTCTTCTTTTCATTGATTAGGCTAGGAAAATTAGGATAGTTTATTTCATTTTTTATAAAGAATAAGATTTTTGGTTTATTTACCAATTGTTGTATTTTACTATTTTATAATCAATTAATTTCATCTTTCATTTTATAATTTTCTTCCTCTGCTTTCCTGAGGTTCACCTTGTTGTTCTTTTTAACTTAATGACAAATTCCTAATTCACTCACTTTTTCTTGCTTGATAGTGTTTAAAGCCTTAAATTTTCCACTAAATATGGTTTTGTCGGAGTCCCACAAGTTTTAACATGTAGTGTTTTCATTATCTTCATTTTCTAGATATTGTATAATTTTGGTGTTATCTTCTTTAGTTGGAAATAATGTGTTTTGATTTTCGTTTCTATGAGAAAATATTAAGAATTTTATATTCTTAAGCTAAATATGTATGTATTAAAGGGTTGAGATAAATTATATGAATGAAATATTTGCAAAAATATGTTCAGCGTAGAATCTGCATTTAGGATTACATAAAGTTAGTAGAATATAGTTTTATTTCTGTGGTATAAATTTATCAATGTGCATTTGCATTTAATTTTAAAATTCATAGCCTAATAAGATATTAAGATTAACATATTTATTAAATGTGTAGGGCCATTCAATAGCTACTAAGTGTCTACTGTATCTCCAGCACTGAGGTGGAAACTCTGGGAGTCCCAAAGTAGAAGTCATGCTTTCATGTCTTTCCACATTTTCTTATATCTCTGGAAATGGTAAATCACAGCTCTTATAAAGAATCTTTGAATATAGGTCATTTGGAAGTCAGAAATGCATCCAGTCTGTAAGTTATGGCCCACTATTATGGACACTGATTACCAAAATAAGAACATGATCCCTGACACATTCTACTTGCACAGTAAATGATGATTAGGTCAGTGTCTGCAAAACTGATGATGACTATTGTGACATAGTGTGAGGAATGCACGACATGGGCAAAGCAAATCTGGCCCTAAAATACTGGCATTTTCCGTCATATGAAGTCCTCACAGCCTCTATATTTGCAGTATTTATATAGAATATTAATGTACACATGCAATCAAATAATAGAAATAAACTGAGCATAGGTTAACTTGTGAAGATCTGAAAATGACAGAAATTTTCAAACTGGGTTGAATTGTGATGCACATACCATTTTAAATGTAACCTTCTGACCTTCTTCCATTGCGTGGCTGGAAAATAATAAGTGAGAAACACATCAATGTAACTAAGGAGAGAAGTTAATTTTCATAGAAAGCAGCCTAATGATCTTGATGAGTGGTATTATTTCTTCCTTATCTATATCTGTTATTTTCCTCCTTCTTTCAGTCCATTCTCCTCCAATTTATTGTTAGAATTAGTTTCCGAAATGCAAATCTTACCATATAGCTCTCCTTAGACTTTATAATAAAGTTGTAATTCCTTAGCTAAATATTTCATTGGCTAATATTTCTTTAGCTAAATATTTCATTAGAACTTAAGGAGTAATACATCTTTCAGACACGCATTTCCGACATGAAATGTTATGGAACTAAACTGTGAAATAGGCGAATGTCATTTGGGGTATTTACAAACATGAGTAGTGGATTAGAGAAGAGATCAGAGATGCCATGATATTAAGGCAATAAGGTGGCGACAGAAGTGAATCTCAGACTGTAACACTTGCTGTCAAGTATCTTTAGATAAACTTCAAAACTTAATTAAAACTTATGAGTTAATGTAAATAAATGCACAGTGAAAGTATTTTTCAATGTTGATGTTGATTGATTTTTTAAAAAATATAGTATGTGCATACCCTGAATAAAAAGAATCCTCTACTTTGGCCTGTAATAGGACCTTGGAATTCTTCCTGGAAGAGAAAATGAGGGCATTACAAATCAAACAGTAAAAATAAGTGCAAATGCTTCTTGAGAGTATAGTTATTTTCAACTATCATAATTAAATAATGAGGGACTCAAGGACTTGAGTATATAATTCATATCAATAAGTAATTATTATATTTCTACTGGAAGAATTTTCAGTGATACTAGCAGTATCATCAGTGTGTTGTATTTTAAGGTAATTTCCTTATTAGTCTAACAGATACTATTTTCATGAAATTTGTCAGTTGTACATATATTCATCGATAAGTAGGCAGAGGACATTTCATAGATAATTAACTATATTTAAAATCTCCCTTCAGCAGTTTGTTAGAATGAAATGATTTCTTTACAATACATATTGTATGTGCTAACACATGAACAGGCAAAAATATAAAATAGAATTGTGTCATAGCTAAAATACATAATATATCTATAGAAATTGAAATTGAAATTGAGGGACAAATTTGGTAAACTATATTTATTCAATGAGACTTCTGAGGAGATATTTCCCAATATAATTATATTAACAGAAATGGTAATGAAAAAAAAAAACAAATAGGAACAAACTGATTATTCATAATGGATGTATTTTGAAGTGTTTCTTTTCTCAAAATATTTCATTTCAAAGTTAATGGAAAAAAATATTTAACATTTTATGATTTCCATAAAGTTGGTTCTCATAGCTTCCTATTTTCAACAGCAAGTTATAAAAGTATCAGGACAGCAATTATATGAAATTTGTCATCAAGACCTTTTTCAAGTATTCCATAATATAAGTACAATCACATTTTTAGATTCTAAGAAATGGCGCTGACGTCTATTAAAATTCTAAAATCCCTTCTTTACAACAAATGTATCTTAAATTCTCAACATTCTATATCTAATTCTCATCCTGATTATTAAGTCCTCCCAAATTACTTTAAAGATTGAAATGTTTAATATGTTTAAATGTACACATAGAAACTTTATATTTATATGGTTATATAAGAACAGCTATGTATTTTATATTACACAGAAAAAAAGAAAAGTGGGACAAATGTAACTTAAAATGTGCCCAAATTTAAAAATTTCAAACTCAAACATACAGGTCTTTTTAGTCTTATTGGAGATAGAACAGTATATAAAAGAATTTGGGTGGTAGAGCTGAAAAACATGCGGGGATGGAAGTGAGGATGTCTAGCAAAGAACATGTAAGAAAAGGGTTTGAGTGCACTAAAATCTGAAAACTCATTTTCTTTAAGAACCCAAAATATTTCACTATCAAAAATATGGTTTAAAATTAGGTGACTTAGGCCCAGCAAAAGTAATACTTTACTGTAATTTTCTAAAATTCATGTTTTACATTTTTTTCTCTTAGAGATTCCTAGAAAACCTGGCTTGCTGCAAAATACTTTTAAGAGCTATCATTTGTCCAACAAGATATTACTACTAAGTCAGAGTTCACACTTTTAGATAGTTATCTGTAAATATAGATAGTCTCACTCAAGGTGGAACATTTAGATAAAGTACCAAACCGCCCACAATACTGAGTAGCTTTGATTTTGCAAATACTAACACTGAAGTGTTGTAGTAAACTAATAATTTGCTGGTGTATTTTAAGAAACTGGATCTTTAAGTTGAAATCTTACACTATTCATAAGTCGGGAAGATTCTTCAGAAAGTAAAAGTTAATTCAAAAAAGCATATATTACTTCTAGAAAGTTTGATGAAAACTGATTTGATTTTTTTCATATTGGAAATTCTAAAATGTTAAGGGCTACTACAGTCCCTCTTACATTTCTCATTAAAGTTGGCAGCAGTATTGTCTTCCATGATGAAAGCTTAGTTCAACGATGTGAAGAATTTAGGGAGGAAATAGTGATCATAAAAATAAATTTTGAGGAATTTATTTGCCTAAACTGTATGTGTTTTAAAAAGTATTTGAAAACTTTTGGTAGTAGAAGAATAAAATTAATATGGTATTTAAATTAAGAAAAAATTTAACAATAATAGAAATATTCAAGATTCGACTACAAAGGAAACAGCATAGTGAAAAAAAATATTTGCCTAGACTGGAAGTCAAGAGATTGTTATAATCTCTAATCCCACTTACTACTATGATCTTGGGAAACTCCTTTAACTATTCTGAGTTGTTTTCCTTTTTGTAAACGGGGGATAACAATACTTGTTAAGTGCCAACAGAGTTGTCAAAAGAATAAAATGAGATCCTATAAGACTAAAAACTATAAGGCATTCCAACAATGTAAGGCATTACTTAAAAATAACGCCTAGAAACTTTCATCATCAAAAGAGTTAGGATTCTTTTCAAAGGACAATAAAAATGCCACAATTTCTAGTTTAAAAATGTGTTAACTCATTTATGTTCCTCTTAGTTATGTTCATCTTAAACACAGACACTGAGTTTGGGCCATATTTTTGTTAACTGTGGAAAAAACGAAATACCTACGTTTAATGTCTGCTATATTTATAATACTTCATGAGCCTTACTCTTACTAATGCTTTAATACCTGGATAGAAAGCTTGTCATTCCAGCCATCTGCCGACCTGTACACAGAGGGGCAGTAAATGGTCCTTGATCTTTTCTCCTATTCCTATCTAATGACTAGGCACACTGCCATGTCCTTTCTTAAACCAAGAATGAATAGGTTTCCTCACTGGGAGGGGCACGGCCCTTGGCAGGAAGTCTAATCCCGGTTTTCCTCACTGCCCACAACCTGGGTTAGAAGGGACATATAATGGGGAGGAGGACAGTTCTCTTCTTCCTGAGTGTGAAAACACTTCTGCGAATAGATGCTCTTCTGTAGGCTACCTGGGTGTTACATGAGGCTCACCCGGAAGAAGATCTTATAAACCACCACCAAAGGGAACGAACAGAAAGGGCTGCCACGCACAGAGTGGCGAAGGAAGCATGCAGTTTGTGTTACATACGTCCACTTTGAACCTCTTCATTCTTTTCTCATGCAGTTGTGGAACGAGCTGCAGCAGCGGATGCAGGACAGATGACTGAGAGACACGAACACACACACGTGATGAGCACACAGGTTTCTCAGCATTGGGCATAAAGATGGCTTCCTATTTGTTTTTGTTTTTACCCACCATCCTTGCTCCAGACAAAAAAGAACAAGAAAGATGTGACCTAAGACAGTCCTTTGTGAGCCTTTCAAAGAGCTGTGGAGAATAAACCAAGAGATGGAGTAAAAGTTGGCAGTTTTATGCTGGGATCTTGGTCATTCTATTGATGATGCTCTTTCCTGAGGGCCTGAGCTCCACCTGCAGCAGCCAACAAGGAGAACACCCACCTGCATCTCTGAGAAGCAAAAAAGCTGTCTGTCTGTTTCCAGACTTACTCAGAATGATTTGGGACACATGAAGCCAACTCTGTGAGAATCAGTTTTCCATCATGAACATTTTTATCTGGAAGATTATACTGTACACACATCTAGTAATCTTCTTTATAAAATATAGATTTCATTTAAATTGAACATGTGGAACAAGACAACAGGAGACACAAAAATGGCAATGTGTCATTGCTAGTGAAAAATGTGACTAAGATACATTTTCTCAAGATGTAAAGATGCCGAGCAGAAGAAAATGAAAGCACATTTGAGACATGTGGCTACCTGATAACGGTTTCATTTTAAAGGCATGACTTCAATTGAACCTTCTCACAAATATTAAATTCATTCATCAAATGGACTACTATAAGCCCCATATAATGGTTATTTGTTAATCAATTCAACTTGTATTTCATTTGAAGCCAGTATAACCTAACTTTCAACTCCTCACATGTAAGAATATTCAACGGGATAAACATTTAAAACTGAGTTTATGGTTACAGTTACTTTCCCACAGGTAAACACATGTTTAAAATACACTATGCTCCTCGTTTCATAAATTGGTCCATGGTAGTGAGTCACAAGCTTAGAAAGAATATTATAGTCAAGTAATTCTTAAGTATTCTAGATTGAAACACCAAAATAGATTGGTTAGCATTTTAAAAATCCATGCATACAAAAAGAAAAACTACCACTAAAACCACACAATTTAGAAGTAAAATGAATTCAAGTTACTGGTATCTGGCTAATCTTAGAGAGTAAATTCTCAAATTAAGTGCCTAGTTAACAAATAAGGAGCTCTTAGGAATACAAGTGGTATTTCTAGTTATATTTAAATACATTTTTGACAATCATCTTTTAAAATAATTCTTAAAATGACTTTGCATAAGTCTGTTTTTCCCTTGCACTAATCACCATCTAAAACAATATGTTTTACTTAATCATTTGCTTTTTTTGCCTCTAAAATGTAAGTTGCATGACATTTACTGCTATATTTCTAGTACCTAGAATTGTGCTTGGCACATAGTAGATACCCAGTAAATAACTGTTGAATGAATAAATGAATGAATTTAATGTACTTGTAGTTATTGAGATATAAAATAAATGTATAATAAATATCGAATTCCATTTGTTCACCCACATGTAAACTTTTAAAGAAAAAAACATGAATTTTGATCTACTCTGTAAGATAAACTGCAAAAACAGGTTTAAAAAAAAAATACTAGTGATTACTAATAAGAAGTAATTCTACAACTTACCACAGCATTTGAATTGCCCAACTTTTGTGTCTTCGAATAATGAAATAAGAACTGTTAAAAAAATAGTGAGCTTTACTATAGATAATTAGTGGTTTCCTTTATTATTTTTTAATGTATATATTTATGGAAATCACCTTACCCTTTTGGTATTATCTTTTTCATCTGTTTCCTGTTGAAAAGAGAGATATAGAAATGTCATTATATTATATTAGAAAATCATAATATGTATAATATAAATGTATAGTTTAAAATTTATAATTTATTATAAGATTATATTATATAATTTTTAAAATATATGACACATGTGCTATACATAAAACATAAGACTGCAATTGGTTAAGCATATATTACTCTAAAAATAAATGGGCAATTAATCAAAAGCTTTATAAATAAAAGTATGTTTATAAATAAAAGTATGAACAAAGATCTTTACTACAGCATTATTCATAAGAGTAAAAAACTAGAAACATCCTAAATGTTCAGTAGTGGTGGAATAGGAAATACTGATATGATCACATGATAGAAAATTCAGAGAAAAAGACCAGAAGGAATCACATCAAAATATTTGTAGTTGTTATCATGAAAGAACAAGATTATCAGTTATTTTTGCTTTCTTCCATAAACTTTTTTATAGTCCTCTCTCCCTATCTGTCTTTAAGAAAAAGACATATCATTCCTTTTTTGTTATTCTTTTTTTTTCTCATTTGCTTTTAAAATAAATAGAAACTCATGGATAAACACCATTGCCATTTATTTTCTCTTAATTAGGAAAAAAATCAATTAAGTGTTTTGGAAAATGTCACTATTAAAAACATTGGAAAAAAATACAGTTGTAAACACTTATTTAGTTTAAGAGAACATTTATGCTTTCAAAATATCAAGTTTTCTTTGAATTACTGTATGTGAAAGTCATGGAAGTCAGACCAAACCAGTGATCATAGGTTAAACTGCTAATGAAAAATACATTCTAAACCTAAGGCTCTTATCCTTAATAAGGTAATTTTAAAATTAGTTTACCTATAAGATACAGAACATAACTGAGGTATGGTACCTCACGCCATTTTTCAAGTTCCCATTGCCTCACCTTGGGACAAAAAGTTCTCACACAAGAATCAAATAATAATTTTAATAAAAACCGAGACATCACAGTAAGAATATAATTTTCAAACCGACATTGACAATATAGTTTGCTTTTTTTGCATTCTTAATGTCCTCTCTGACAAAGTACACTGTCCTAACCTCTGGGCTTAGAAAAATGCATCTGTTCTCCAATTGTAGTATGATTCAAAAAGAGAGAAAGAGCCAAAATGACCTCAAATTTCCCTCATCAGAACTAGAACACATCTTATACTTGAAGGGGACATACCATTTTCCAATTAGATGATTGCCAACTCCATTAATATAACCCTAAATTCTCAGGCGTCAAAGAAACGGAAGTATTTGTTTCTTATCCAGAGTTAATTTATGCTCTTCTAGCTCCTCTTGGCATGCTTCCTAAATTGGGTATATTTTCTTCCAGGAGGAATTCCAAGATACCACTGAGCAATTTTTTTGCCTACAAATTAAACACTATTTGAACCTTACCTGGGGCTTTGGTAGAGTCCCCATAATTATGAAGCAAAGCTCCTCCAATGCACTGGATGCCTAATGGAAATGAGAAGATATATAGGCCATGCTTCTGCTTTATCATGATTTGCATAGAAGAGATAACCATAAAATGTTAGGATCACAAGGACATTCCAACCGTTACGAGAACCACTGACAGAAACTGCCCGCCCTGGCCAGGCACCACAGTAACCACCTGCATGAGTTATCTTACAACAGGAGGTCCTGGTAAGAATGCGGAACTAACAAGCTAGTACCAACCGGAAGAATTCAGGAAAGCTCAAAAGGAGAGAAGAGAGTCCAGTCCATATGTTACTGAGTCCAAGCTCACTCTGCTTGCCGCACAACAGGCCAATAAATTGGAGACAAGGTGCTGAGGCAAGGAATACGACTTTATTTGGAAAGATGTTAGACTAATGTCTCACAATAACCATCTTATCGGGGTTTGGATGCCAGTTTCTTTTATAGCACAGAGAGGGGGAGGAGATTAGGAAGTAAAGTAAAAAGGTTCATACGTTTTGCAATATCCCCTGGAATGGCCAGCCTCGGGGAGGGGATGTGTTAATTTCTTCTTTCTTGCAGCCATCCACAGGTGGACAGGGTCTGGATGTTTCCCTGAACAAAGGCACTTTGGTTTAACATTCGGGCAGAGGGGCGGGGTTCCCCGAGGCAGGCCATTATGTAGAGACAATATCCTTTTAGTGAACAAAAGCAATGGGAAGCAAAGGTTAAAGTAAAACAAACAGATGCAACATGTAATTAGATGTGGTTCTTCCCTGTTACACATGTCCTACCAACCTCCCAGTATTCTTCTCGCTGGAATCCATCTTGGCTGAGTGATGCGCGCGCCACCAGGAAGGACCCTGAGTCGGAGTGATTGGCCAGAGACAACCCGGAAACTAACCCCATTACCATAAAACCCGAGACTGCGAGCCACGTGGCAGAACAGTTCTGGTTCCCTGCCCTGCTGCTCTCCGCCCGGGTTCCCCTTCCAAGTAAAGTCTCTTGCTTTGTCAGCACATGTGTCTCCTCGGACAATTCATTTCCGAGTGTTAGACAAGAGCCCACTCTCGGGCCCTGGAAGGGGTCCCCCTTCCTGCAACACAACTACACCAAATAGAATCCTTGTGGCCCATTGACACTCTGTTGGAATCCCTTGATTTCTCTCATGACAAAAACTTGGCTCCTAAAAGTAAAACCTTCCTTCCAACCAGGAAAATATAAAAGTTATGTATTGTCTATATGCACTGATTAAGGCTTCCACTGTGGGTCCAGATACAAAATTCTCAGTATTTGCTAAAATTCAATGACTGAGAGTAACTAAGGCAGTGCCAAAAGAAGGATGATTATTCCCACCTTGCAGCAAAGTCTGAATCTACATGCCAAAGTGGTGAGCCTCGCTGAATAGTACTCATTACTGGCTAATTTGAAAATCCTTCAATTGCTCGCAAACAATGGGAGTTTGGAGGAGAAGAAGCCGTGTATGGTGCACCTAATATGAGTTCCCACCCTTCCAGGCTGCTGACTGCATACCCCAGGATCAGGGTTTTCAAAGCACCCGAGCACAGAAGCAGGGCAGGGCTCTTGTGGTTTGCAGCCAGCTGGGTGTGGTGAGGAGGAGCCCAACTGGACAAGCAGGGGCGAAACCTACCTTGCACAGAGTTCAGCATAGTCGCACCAGGAGTAATTGATTACTTTATAAATACATATGGGAAATAATGAGGAGCTGAAACAGTGTGGGAGTTGGGTAGGGCTGTGGAGTGGAGCAGCCTGCAACTCCAGAGCAGTGCAAATTCCATTTCTCCTCTTTATTAGCTGTGCGACCTTGGGCGGGTTACCTAACCTCTCTAAACTTCAGTTCCTGCAGCCGTAAATTGGGGATGACAACATCAATGCAGAATTCTTGGAAGGATTACACGCAGGTAAAGCTCTTAACACAGTGCCACATACAGAGCAATTAGTTAACAATAGTAGCGCTGAAAAATGTGTGACCTGTAAAGCTTGATTTAACAGCTGCAGTTACTGCTAATTCAGAAGACGTGTCATAAAGGATTGTTCAGGGACAGCAAGATCCTCACCCTTTGAACAACAGCACATGTTTAACAGGATTGGCTGTAGTTTAGGGATACAGTTGGAGTCATGAAACAGCTTCTCTGAGTATCCCACCTAGCATGTCAAAGGCCTGCTTTGTTCTCTTCTATTTGTTTGCCTGCCCAATGCAAATTGTTGGGATATTTATTAATAGTATTAAATGGCTCATATTTAAGTAGTATTTCAATAAATTATAACACATTTTCATATACATAATCCACACTTTGTCTTTAAAACACAGCTTGACATATACAGGATGGGAATTGTTATTCTCACATATAAAGCAAGTGAGATTCTAAGAGACTGTCACTTGCCCAATACTACACATGGCTAGGTCGTCTGATCTATAGGTATCCCTGTGTTGCACTGGTATTGACTGTTAAGCCTACGGTTGGGAGTTGGATGAGAGAAGAAGCAGAGCGTGATACATCTTTTCTCACTTTTTCCCTTCAGGATTGGGTGTGCAGTTCACCCCAGAAAAATCTAGAAATAAATCCCTGAAACTTCCTCTTATGGCCCATCTAGAAATGCTGAAAAAATACAAAATAATTTTTAAAAAAATCTAGTTATACCATGTGTCTCTTAACTCAAAGAAGAATAAATTTAGATATATGAGTGTCTCCTTAGAAAACATCTTCTAAGCCAGCTGAGGCTTGGCAACAAGACTGAAGTTTGACAGAAAAAGTTTCAAAACAAATTGCATTTTCTCCAGCAACTTTTTACATGAAGCCATTATTCACTGAGCTACAACTATTCTTAAGAATTTTTCTCATCTGAGATTTTTAATATTTTATTTTTTATTTGTGGACCTTTTAAAGAGGCTTTATTTTCTATTTGGCAAAAATGTTTTGAAGAACTATTCAGATAATCACATACATACTATAATAACAGTTAACAGGAAATTAATGATTTTTAAAAAATGGTATTAGTTAGTGTAAAAGATTTCATAGTAAATTTACAAAGCTCTCCTCAAAAGGTACAGTCTCCAAATCCAATAAAAGCTTAGTTTACCTTGATGGTGTTCAGATGAGTGCTTTAAAATTCATCCTTTTAATTTTGAAGACATAAAAGTGGTTCTGAGGGTGTTCCTGAATTTCCAATGTAATGCAAAAGCTTGTGTGCTGATTAATATCCACCACATGTTATATATCCGTCAATGCTCCTGAAGCAATTCGAAATATCATTCATAAATGTTGTCTATTTTGATTCCGGTCTTGCTTTACCACTTAATGCCTCTAACTTGCTGCAAGTGATCCTCTGCAGGCTGAGGAACCGGTCGAGGCAGGAGAAAGGCTGCTTCTGCACACCGGCCAGGATGACATTCTGGAAGGACTACGTGAAGGACAGGCATCGCGCCCTGGCCAGACCATGTAGGGTTTCACCCCAGGCACACAGCTGACTGTGTTGAGAAGGTTGAACCAAGAGCCTCTGCTGAGCCCTCTCCTCTGTTCAGGAGACTTAGTGATGCTGATTAAGAAAGTTAAGACACCAAGCCTAACTCTGCTACACCTGCACTCAGAGACAGAGCTGCAGACAGAGGGAGCAGCGTCCAGTAGAGACGTGTAAGAAGGACACACATTTCCCGCGGCTCGTGTTTCTGAGACTGCTGGGACCTGGGACCCTTTGCTGCACTGCTGCAAGGCTTGCACCTGGACAGACCTCTCCTTGACCAACAAAATACAAAGAAACTATGTGGGACTAAAAATAACTGAGTGTATGCACAGTTGGGGCAAATTATGAACAAAAAGATACAAACAGACCAAAAAACCTTACTGCCACTTCTGAAGAGCTGGGGGCAAAAAACAGGGTGTGGGGGGCAAAAGCAGGGTACAGAGCATGCTCCCTGCACTCAACACCACCAGAGGAGTGGGCAAAACACTTAAGCCACCCCTCCAGCCTGACCGCTGGACATACCCCTACCCTCACCCCATATAAGGAACCAGCTCACCCGCCTCGGAGAGTGAGCAAGGGCACCTGTTACTTGTTCTAGCTCCCCCTGCTGCAGCAGGGGCCCCAGTAAAGCTTTGCCTGAATTTCTTGTCTGGCCTCTAGTCAATTTCTATTGATTAGGGAAGGCCAAGCACACTGGTCTGTATCATTTCCAGGTACAGAAGCTAGACCCACACTCCTCTCTCCCCAGTCCTCTTAACTCTTTCCTGCGGGAAGAGGAGTGAGTTACCTGACAGATGACTGAGAGGAGGAAATTGGGCACGCTCTGTTGAGCCCTTTCCTCTTAGAGAGCCAGCTCTCTGGCCAGTTGTTCTTGCCTTATTGCTGCCCCGTGGCAGAAAACCTGATTCTGGCAGGAGGCTTGAGTCACAGTCTAACCTCAGTTTAATTCTGGGGGTAGTTTTAGCAGACACACTTAGCAGCAGATCTAAGGCCACATTCACAAATTGACTTTTCAGTTACAATGATATTTTGATCTCCTAAGTCTGACTCTGTAAGTTCATCTCTCCATGGGTTGCAAACTCTATTGAAGGCCAGGATAGTAGTCCCCCAATAGAGCAATGGATTCATTATTTTTAATCTAACACAGAATTTGATTTTGAAATTAGCATTTTAATTTCAAAAATATGGGTATATTATCTGCAAATCTATTTTTCTTAGAGATAAAAGCCCTAACACTTTACACCATAAACTCATAGCACTCATTATTACCTGCAGATGATGTAATAATTTCTAATATGTTGACATTTTAGTAAGTCCATAAAATAATGATGGGTCCAAAGGGAGAGATGGAGTATTTCAGCATGACACAAATGCTTACATCACTATGAAACACCTCCATTTGGAATTACCTGAGGCAGAGGATCCATGGACAGGAAAGACAAACAAGCATTATCTATCTGTAGAAAACAAAAATGCCAGTTACATCTTGGAAACAGAGAGAAGATAGCGAAAAACGGGAAGCAGATTTTACGAAGTCAAGTTATCTATGCAACATTAATTAAAGTTCCATGACTGTTCAGGACTCTGGATTTGGGAGGCAGGAGCCTTTTAAACTATCTAAGGAAGTCCTGGAATTGGGATTTCCCCAAGATTCACCCCCAGGCACAGGGATATACATCCCCATTAACAGTCAGTAGGGATCATCAGAGCATAAAGATGCTTCAAACATTGAATGGAAAAACTTCTGGTATTATTCAGCCTGAGAAACGTGAGTAGTGACTAAAGAATGGCCTCAAAATTAAGGAGCACCCTGCTATGTGGTTCTTTAAATCTAATCATATCTCCATATAAATCTAATCACACCATCTAAATTAACATGATAATAGCATGTGTGCTAAATGACAAAGAGCGTAAGTAAAAAGTCTTACACAACATGGGCCATCTTCCAGTTCTCTACCAAGAAGCCAGCCTGAGAAAATAGTTCTATTTTACAGTGAAGGTTTACTGAACTATGCTTGGCAACTAGCTGTCCTCAGCTTTTTTTTTTTTTTTGCCAACTAATTTAATTTTTATTTTATATTGGGATACAGTTGATTTACAACATTATGTTAGTTTCAGGTGTACAGCAAAGTGGTTCAGTTATACATATACATATATCCATTCTTTTTCAGGTTCTTTTACCATATAGGTGATTACAGAAGACTGAGTAGAGTTCCCTGTGCTGTATAATAGGTTCTTGTTGATTATCTATTTTATATATAGAAGTGTGTATATGTTAATCCCACACTCCTAATTTATCTTGAGGGCTCCTTTCTGTGGAGTTTTTTTTTTTTTAATTAATTTATTTTATTTATTTATTTTTGGCTGCGTTGGGTCTTTGTTGCTGCGTGCTGGCTTTCTCTAGTTGCGGTGAGTGGGGGCTACTCTTCCTTGCGGTGTGTGGGCTTCTCATTGCGGTGGCTTCTCTTGTTGTGGAGCACGGGCTCTAGGCATATGGGTTTCAGTAGTTGTGGCTCGTGGGCTCTAGAATGCAGGCTCCGTAGTTGTGGCGCATGGGCTTAGTTGCTCCGCGGCATGTGGGATCTTCCCGGACCAGGGATTGAACCCGTGGCCCCTCATCGGCAGGTGGATTCTTAACCACTGAGCCACCAGGGAAGTCCCTCTGTGGAGTTTTGATGACATGCTTAGGAGGCCTTGCCAAAGACCTTGTTTCCACTGTTCTGCACACTCATTTGTGAAGCACTTTCTGCTGAATGTTATTACAAAGCTCTGCTGGGGGTACACCAGATCTTGGTAATGGTCTCGTGAAGGTTGAAAAAAGGATCCATTTCTTCAATTTTTGTTGCACATTTAGGGAAAAAGCCTTCAGAGAGAAAACCTGGACCCTCTAATGCTTTGATGTCCTCATAAGTAAACCTCACGGTGGGAACTCCAAGATGGTTGATGAAGTAATCAGCATCATCTTGCATCTGTACAGAACTGATATTTGTTTCTGGGCACTGATCTCTTCTGGAACAGTTGAAATTATTTTTCTCAGCTACCAGTTGCTGAAGAAGATGGGGAAGCTACAGAGTAGAGACTTGAGTTACCGCTTACAGGACTGTGGAGACTAACATAAACCACAACATTTCTCTGCAGAACCTTCTTGAAATCCTCTCCCCATTCATACGAGCCAATATTTCCAAAAGCTGTTCCACCCCATGAACAGAAAACAATAGTGTGGTCTGGTCTCCACCCTCTCTTGACTCTTAACATCAAGGCCCGGATAAAAGCTGTGATGACGGCAGTGCCGCTGGCCCATTCTTGTCCATTATAACTGTATGCGGTATGACGATGGCTGCCAACTATGATATAACGGTCTGGAGATGTCGAGCCCTTTAAATATCCAACAACATTAGTAACGGTTTCAAATTTTGTGACTGTCTGAATTTGCATGCTGACTATTCTTTCCTCATTATTTGGAAGTTCTAGAGGGCCACAGGCACTGTGTGTGATTCTATCTTTTGGCGAAGAGATGAGTTTTGCAACGAGAGATGCTGAGATGGGCTGCACTAGTAGACAGGTGAGGTTTGATCGGTTTTGTCTGAATCTTCCATCTGCTAGTGTTGGAGGGTCTCCTGCAGAGGCGGGGGGTGGCTGTGGCTCACCGTGGGGAAAAGGACACTGGCAGCAGAAGTTCTGGGAAGTACTCCTTGGCGTGAGCCCTCCCAGAGTCCACAATTAGCCCCACCAAAGAGCCAGGTAGGCTCCAGTGCTCTGTCCTCGGCTTTTATCCTTAAAAGAAACCTTAAACTGTAGTATGAGATTTATACTAATCATTAAAAACTGTGCTGAGACGTTAAGCACTAAGCTAGGTGTCTAGAGTTATCTATGGCATTTATTTCTTTGGTGGCCTTTTAAAACAGGACTGGAAAAAATGGTACTGATTCTTGTCTGTCTGGGATGATTTAGGTTGAGTCCTATTTATGGCATAACATCTCAGGGGCCCCTGTCTAGTTTCAGAATTTGTTGAATTTAATTTAATTGCCATTCTCACACTAAACTGAAGGGGGATAATCATACCCTTTAGTCATAATTTCTTAAGCTCCTCTGGTTTCCAAGTTGAACATGAACTAATATATATAATTCTGTAATTTAGAGAATAACAAAGGTATACGGTATGATAGAAAAGCATACGTTTATGTCTCCTTTTCATGTTCACAGAACTTATCCTCTCTATATATCACAAATACTGGGAGAAATGTTTTATTCTATTTGTCCCTTGTGTCCATGCACCTGCTCCCTCTTCCATGCCATACAAACCCAGAATCATGGATACAAACACACAGAGACAGTGGTAAACTTCTTGAGGGCAGGGGCTATCTAACGTGCCCAAATAAGTGTTCAATAAATATTCTTTAATTAAATTGCATTGAGTTTGTGGGGAAAAAAATAAAAAGAGAAGTCAATTGAGAAGGGAAAGCGAAAAAGGTACCCTTTTAAGCTTCAAATTGTGACTAATGCTTTATGTATCACCCCCAAATGCGATTTAATTTGCTCTAATAGGGTAGGAGGAAGTGGTCCCTCTCGAAATTGTTGTGATGTTTAGGTATCTGAAGACTTTACATGCTCAAGGGGAAAGCTGTCCACCCCCAGCCCAGGCTGCTCATTTGTACGAGGTGGCGTGTCCAAGGACAGCGGACCCTTGAACTTCAGGGCTCACTAATCAGTGCATCAATATGGCTTGAATAAAAACACCAGAATAAGAAAAAACACCAATTAATCAAATTAGGAGATAAGTGCAAAGCTTTTCAGTCTTTGTTCTCCTTTCTTTAAAAGGCATGGCTGCACTGCCCTCCCCCTTTCCCTTTGGGTAAGCATGTGTTCACTTCACTCAGCTTATGGCCCTAATGGTTTTAAGTGCCACTAATGATTTTGAGAACTCTGTGGAGTCCATCGATGAACCCGTTTGAAAATGGTTAGGTCTCTGTATACGGTTTGAAAAGTATGTGTTTCTAGCATCTGAATAGCTATGTAATATTTAAAACCTCCAGCAGAAAGCTTAACTATATGTTCTTAGCATCTTCTTAAAATATCTTTTTCTATAAAAGAATGTATAATGCTTTTACAGCTCCATTTGAGTTTTTTCCCCAGCATTATCATCTAAAAGTTTTTTTCAAAGATTTTCCTCAGAAATATAATTTCAAGCTAAACTAAATGTTTCTGTACTCTACATTAATATCTGTTTTTAAATTATTCTTCATCTTGCTTATATTTTTCAAGCATGTATTATGATATACCAAGGCAGAGGCCCTTAAATAGTCTTACAAATTTCTGTGCTATTTAAGACTCTTTAGTACTTGGCCCTTATCATCTGTCTTTCTTTGCCCTTATGTATTTTGTTAGGGGGTGGCTTAGGTATAAAGGGTATTCTCCTCAGTTCATAGCTTGCTATCATCACTGGACTCACTTTATTTATCCTTTTATATTTCCATTTCATACTCCTATACCATCCTCCCATAAGCAGCTCTTCTAATGTATTTGACGTGTATCCTCTGTTTATGTTCTTATAAAATCTGTACTGCTGTTTGCTGTGCACATATGGTATTTTCTTACTTTTTTTAACTTAACACTATACTTTAAGATCTCTCCCTGCTCCTGGATACCTCTAGCGTGTTGCTCCTAACTGCCAGAGAGTATTTATAATGTGCATGCACCACATGTTGCCTACCTACTCCCCAGTGATGCGAGGCCGGTTCCCTCCACTCCTCGCATTACCTCCTTGTATCTGTCCTCCACATATGGTTCTGTAGGAGAATATGTTTGGGCTACACACTCAGGAGAGGGCATGCTAAACCACAGGGGTATCTAGGCGGCTTTCCAGATGGCTACACCAGTTGATACTCTCATCAGCAATGCATGGGGATTCCTACACCCTACATCCTTGCTAACGTTTGCCATTCTCTCGATTTCAATTTTTTGCCAGTCTAACGGATAGAAAGTGACAATATTTTTGTCTTAATTTTCATGTCATTGTTACTAATGGATTTGAGCATCTCTTTAGATGCTCGTTGGTCTTTAGGTTTCCTCTTTGTAAATTGTTCTATTCTTTGACTATTTTTACTTTGGAGTCCTGTCTTTATCCAATTAGCTAGAATTTCTTAGATATTCTAGAAACTAATTCCTTATCAGTTTTAGGCATTGTCAATATCTTCTTTCCAAGGCTCTTACATTTTTTCAAGGGAGTCCTTTGTTGAAAGAAATCTTTACTTTTAATGTAATTCAAATCATGATGTTTTTGGCCTTATAATTTATGGTGGAAGTTTTTTATGGAAAAACTTATGGAAATTTTTTATGGAAAAACTTATTAAAATTTGTGGAAAGAAGACTTTCCCTGCTCCTAGCTCACAAAGATGGTTTCCTAATAGAAAAGATATTTCCTATTAACTCTATAATTTTACCCTGTATGTTTAGACCTTTAATCCACCTGGAGCCTACCTTTGTATGGGGTGTTAATTTTATGTTTCTCTATACAGTGAGCCAGTTTCTCAACCCTCATTTGCCGAACAATCTGTCCTTTTGCCTCTGAATTTTCGTGTTACTTCTATTATAAGTTAAGTTTATGTGCACATGCATTTGTCTTAGGTTGTCTTAGGCTGGGTTCCCCCAGAAAGAGACCTTGAGATAAGGATGTGGCTATGAGTAGATCATTTGGAAGATAACCCAAAAAGCACTGGTAGAAGAGTGGAGAAGTAAAACAGGGAAGGGAAGGAATCCAGTCAAGGGTATGTTATCAAGCAGGTTACCACCATTGTAACTGGGATCAATCTGCCTGGGGTACTCTGAGACACAATGCAGAATACATCTCAGAGTTATCCCACCTGAGGGGAGAGGCAGCTAAGGTATTCATTCACCTACTCTCTTGGGTCACCAACTGATGGCTATTCCTGTGGTGGGGGCATTTGGTCCCAGGCACTTCTGGTCTGTCCTGAGCATAGGCCAAACAGGCAGAGTCACATGTGCTTGCAATTAGAAACAGTAAGTTTGGAGTGTGCTAGAATGGTGAATGACAAAGGGATATGACAAGGCACTGACAGTGTCTGCTAAACTCTCCAAGCTCTAGTCTCAGTTCCACTGGTTCGTTCATCTATTCTTACGCCCTCACCATACCTTTTTTATTAGTACAGTTTCTTAGTATATCTTGATATCTGGTAGGGCAAGTTCTGGCTCTTAGCTCTTTATATTTAAAATTTCCTTAGCCATTTGTAGACCTTCATTTTTCCACATCAATTTTAGGTTAAATTTATAAACTTTCCAAAAAAAAAGTTAAGTGGAATTCCGATTGGGTTGCATTGATTTTATAGGGTTTACATTGACTAATTTAGGGAGAATTGATATTTTTATTACATTAAATTAATTGTTCCATCCAAAAGTAAAGAATGTCTCTCCATATATTCACATTATCTTCTAATTCCTTTATTAAAATTTAATTTTTTCTCCATAAGCTATTGTGTATTTTTGGTTAATTCCTAGATACTTATAGTTTTTGTTGCCATTGTGAATGATGTAATATTTTCATGTTACTTTTTCCTAGTGAAAAGAAATGTTATTGATTATTGTATATTGGTATTATATCCAAAACTCTTCTAAATTCTCATCTTAGCTCTAATAGTTTAAGAGCGAGAAATTTATTAATGTAAATTATCATGATTATAGATTAAAGGAGAAAAGGCATATTGCTTATCTCAATATTGGTGCAGATAAAATATTTGATTAAGTTCACATTTTATTTACGATTAACAAAACTCTTAGGAAGATAGGAGAAGAATAGACATTCCTTAACTAGGTAAAGGTTATATAACAAAATTCTAGAGCAAATTTATACCCTATGGAGAAGCTTTAGTTACATTTATTGTGTAACATAGTACTGGAGGCCTTTGGCCAATGATTAGAAGGAAAGAAGAAACTGTTTCTTCAGTGCTTATTGTATTACTATAGCACCTTTTTGGCATCAGATATTTTTCTAGGAATTTATTCATTTCATCTAAGTTTTCAAAATTATTACCATATAACTGTCCATAATACTTTGGTGGAGGTAACAGCTTACTGAAATATAATTCAGATTCTGTATAATTTGCCCATTTAGAGTGTACAATTCACTAGTTTTTTTTTTTTTAAGCTATTATCCCGTTTATCTAGAAAGAAAATAACAGCTTGATATAATAGCCTTCTAGAGAATATATATGTACACACAGAAATTAGGCTTGTGGGTCAAGATAAATGTCAGAATTTAACCCTGACGGTAGCAAGAATTAGCTTACCTCAGATGAAGGCTATAACTCAACTAGTTAGAGCAGAGAATGCCTTAGGTAATAGAACAGGTGCCGCTTCCAGCGCCCTTCTTTTCTCTCCCTGAGATGTGCCCTAGATCTGTGGGTTTATGGGACTAATGCAGGATGGGAGTCCCACCAGGTTAGAGGGGCACTGAGTCTCCTCAATCTGTTTTTTTCTTTATCAGTTTAGAGGGTGATGTCATTGATAGGTAAAGCAGTAAATCTATACTCTAACTACCTTGTTACTGGACCTAAAGTTCATGTTTTGAATACAGACCTTCAAACTGAACCACAGAATATAGGAACTCTCTGGTTCAGAGCTACAAATAACAAGGGGTCTTTCCATAGGGCCTTTGCAGCCACGGACTTTTTAAATTACAAGTCATGACCCACCACTGTCCATCCCTTAGCTGATAATTTTTGTCTAGACCAGTATGATGACTCCAGACCAACATGACACAATTCACTAGTTTTTAGTGTTATTTACTGAGTTGTGCAAACTTCGCCAGTCAATTGTCCATAATACTTATTTAAAATTTTTTTTCTGTTTTTATTTCTTATTAATTTTTATTGGAGTATGGTTGCTTTACAATGTTGTGTTAGCCTCCACTGCACAACAAAATGAATCAGCCATAAACATACAGATATCCCCTCTCTTTTGGTCTTCCCTCCCATTTAGGTTACCACAGTGCTTTAGGTAGAGTTCCCTGTGCTATTACAGTATGTTCCCATCAGATGTTTATTTTATACATAGTATCAATAATGTATATGTGTCAATCCCAGTCTCCCAATTCCTCCCACACCATCACTTTCCCCCTTGGTATGGATGGATAAAGAAGATGTGGTACATGTATACAATGGAATATTACTCAGCCATAAAAAGCAATGCAATTGGGTCATTTGTAGAGACACGGATGGACCTATAAAGTGTCATACAGAGTGAAGTAAGTCAGAAGAAGAAAAGCAAATATCGTATAAAACATTTTTTAAATCTCTCTTTTTCTTGGTGATCTACCCTTTTTCAGTGTATGTCTTTTTTTATCTTTATCTTCTCCTCTGCCTTTTAAATCAGTACTGCCAGTGCTTATTAACATTTTGAAAGAACAAACATATGATTTTGTTAATATTGTTGATTTGTTCTCTCCTCTCTCTTTTTAATATTTATTTCTGCCCTTATTTTTATTATTTACTTCATTCCTGTTTCTTTGAATTTTCTCTGTTGTTCTTTTCCCCCACATTTTTCAGTTGAATGCTAAGCATATTTGTTTTTAAATTTTCTTTTTTCCTGATAAATATATATGAAGTTAAAATTTCTTTCTAGCTACTGTTTTAGTTGTAGCATACAAATTTTGACTCATAATATTTTTATGTCATTCTTTTTCAGTCTAGGGCTATTTACCAAAATTCCACATATTTTCCTAACAGATGGGATATTTAAGTTATACTTTTGTTAATAGTTTCTAACTTCATTGCATTATGATTGGAAAACATTTAAAATGGATCCTAACTCATGAAAACTTTCTTTGTCTTCTAAGACATGGTCTGTTTTTAAAATGCCCCAATTATTCTCAAAAAGAATGTTCATACTGTTTAGTACAGGTTTTTAAAAATATTTCTAATAGTTCAAATTCAAATTTATTAATTGTACTGTTGTGTCTTTGACATATCTACTTGTGTGCTATTTGCTTTAACTATCAGTTTTGAGAGAGGAATATTAAAATCTCCAACTACAAATGTTCATTTATCTATCTTTCCCTGAATTTCTATCAACTGTTAAATAAATTTTGAGATTGTTCTGTTAATATATATTAATGATGGCTGTATCTTTTTGCTCTGTTGTTCTTTTATCAGCATATAAGATCCCGCTTTGTCTATTAAAATGGTTTGTGTATTTGAATTCTATTTTATCAGATATTAAGACTGCTACTCCAATTTTCTAGCAGTTTATATTTGCTTGGTATGTCACTTTCCATTCTTAGCCATTTTTCGTTTTCTGCTTTAAGTGTGACTCTTATAGAGATCATATTGCTAAATCTGTTTTTAAAATCCAGCCTGAGAATCTCTTTTAAGGGGTGTATTTTAGCACATTCATATTTATTATAATTACTCTATTATTAGGACATATTTCTGCCACCTTAATTTACCACTTACTGTATTTTTGGTTTCTTTTTCATCTTTCCTTCTTTCACTTGATAAAGAGAATAATTTTGAATTCAGAATGTCAGTAAAATCACAGTTGTCCCAAAGCTCAATTACATTATTTCACTTTACCATGATAATTTTAAAAAGGGTAAAGTTTCCACTAGTTTGTGTAAGGATAATTCTTTACCTCATTCCACAACTGTAATCCTTGTTCCAGCTGTAATCCTTGAGGCAATACTGGAGCACCTAAAAATAAAGTTTTGGATGATAAAGTTTTGATTTACTTTTGGATGATATTTCTCATTTTTCACTGTACATCACTACCCTCCTATTTCAACTAGATATTTCAATATCTGACTTAGTATAAAGAGACATAATTATTAAATAAACCTTAAAACATTACAAAGACATTACTCTCAAGAGTGAATTTCTTACATGTCTACACAAAACTTGTACATGAATGTGCATAGCAGCATTATTCATAATAAGCTCAAAGCAGAAACAATCCAGATGTCCATCACCTGGTAAACAGATAAACAAAATGTAGTACATCCACACAATGGAAAACTGTTGTCAATAAAAAGGAATGAACTACTGATATATGCTTCAACAGAGATGAATCTCAAACATATCATGCTAAATCAAATAAGCGAGATGCAAAAGATCAAATACTGTATGAATCCATTCATATGGAATGTCCAGAGAAGGCAAACCTATAGTGATAGAAAGACTAGTGGTTGCTTGGGGCTGAGGGTAGGAATGCGGATTGACTGCAAATGGACATAACAGATCTTTGGGGGGTGATGGAAAATTGTATTGTTGTGATAGCTGCACAACTTTTTTTTTTTTTTTTTTTGGTGGCGATGAAACAACACTTTATTTGTTAAGGAGAAGTAAAAGTACAAAAAGGCTTATACGGCAGAACATAAAAAAGTGAGAAATCCATTGTACTTAATTCAGAACGCTTGAAGAATCATCTATGCCACTATGTATGAATAATGCAGGGGCAGAAATTTATTACAGACACATCTATTTTGGTTTGGATATAGTGCTGGACCTTGTTTGACTTAAATCTTGTAAAGAATGATATTCAACTAACTGAAATAACATTTTTCAAGTAAGACAATGCCTCCAGGGTATTGCTAGTGTGATCCTGAAATAGAATTTGGATGATGAAGTATCAGATAAAATTTATGTAAATGGTATGATGTTGTAGCACATTAACTATGATGAGTGAGGATCATTTTTTTCTTCTGTTTCTTTTCTTCCCAGTTTTACGAAGATGTAATTGACATACAGCACTGAATAAGTTTAAGGTATACAGCATAATGATTTGACTTACAGATATTGTGAAATGATTATCACAATAAATTTAGTTAATATCCATCACCTCATATAGATACCCAAAAAAAAAAATGTTTTTTTTCCTTGTGATGAGAACTCTCAGAATATACTGTCTTAACTTTCAAATATGCCACAGAGCAGTGTTCACTACAGTCATCATGTTGTATGTTACATCCCTAGTACTTATTCATCTTATAACTGGAAGTTTGTACCTTTTGACCACCTTCATCCTAACTTATTTTAGCATAAATCACAAATTAATTTAAATTAAAAGACAAATGAAAACTCCCGAAATGTATGAAACATATTTAATAAAATGTGATGGTAAATATCCTTATAATATAGAACTCTTTCAAATCAATACATTAAAGAAAACATTAATAGGCAAATGACTGCCCAACTCCTTAAGTCTACTTAAAAATCACTGAGTTGCAACATAATAAAGGCCATATATGACAAACCCACAGCCAACATCATTCTCAATGGTGAAAAACTAAAACCATTTCCACTAGGATCAGGAATAAGACAAGGTTGCCCAATCTCACCACTGTTATTCAACATAGGTTTGGAAGTTTTAGCCACAGCAATCAGAGAAGAAAAAGAAATAAAAGGACTCCAAATCAGAAAAGAAGAAGTAACGCTGTCACTGTTTGCAGATGATGATACTATAAATAGAGAATCCTAAAGATGCTACCAGAAAACTAATAGAGCTAATCAATGAATTTGGTAAAGTTGCAGGAGACAAAATTAATGCACAGAAATCTCTTGCATTCCTATACACTAATGATGAATAATCTGAAAGAGAAATTAAGGAAACACTCCCATTTACCACTGCAACAAAAGGAATAAAATACCTAGGAATAAACCTACCTAGGGAGACAGAAGACCTGTATGCAGAAAACTATAAGACACTGATGAAAGAAATTAAAGACGATACCAACATATGGAGAGATATACCATGTTCTTGTATTGGAAGAATCAACATTGTGAAAATGACTATACTACCCAAAGCAATCTACAGATTCAGTGCAATCTCTATGAAACTACCAATGGCATTTTTCACAGAACTAGAACAAAAAATTTCACAATTTGTATGGAAACACAAAAGACCCCGAAGAGCTAAAGCAATCTTGAGAAAGAAAAACGGAGCTGGAGGAATCAGGCTCCCTGACTTCAGACTATACTACAAAGCTACAGTAATCAAGACAGTATGATACTGGCGCAAAAGCAGAAATATAGATTAATGGAATAGGCTAGAAAGCCCAGAGATAAACCCATGCACATATGGTCACCTTATCTTTGATAAAGGAGGCAAGAATATACAATGGAGAAAAGACAGTCTCTTCAATAAGCGGTGCTGGGAAAACTGGACAGCTAGATGTAACAGAATGAAATTAGAACACTCCCTAACACTGTACACAGAAATAAACTCAAAATGGATTAAAGACCTAAATGTAAGGCCAGACACTATCAAAGTCTTAGGGGAAAACATAGGCAGAACACTCTATGACATAAATCAGAGTAAGATACTTTTTAACCCACCTCCTAGAGAAATGGAAATAAAAACAAAAATAAACAAATGGGACCTAAGGAAACTTAAAAGCTTTTGCACAGCAATGGAAACCATAAACAAGACGAAAAGAAAACTCTCAGAATGGGAGAAAATATTTGCAAATGAAGCAACTGACAAAGGATTAATCTCCAAACTATACAAGCAGCTCATGCAGCTCAATATCAAAAAACAAACAACCCAATCCAAAAATGGGCAGAAGACCTAAATAGACATTTCTCCAAAGAAGATATACAGGTTGCCAACAAACACATGAAAGAATGCTCAACATCACTAATCATTAGAGAAATGTAAATAAAAACTACATTGAGGTATCACCTCACACCAGTCAGAATGGCCCTCATCAAAAAATCTACAAACAATACATGCTGGAGAGGGTGTGGAGAAAAGAGAACCCTCCTGCACTGCTGGCGGGAATGTAAATTGATACAGCCACTATGGAGAACAGTATGGAAGTTCCTGAGAAAACTAAAAATAGAACTACCATATGACCCAGCAATCCCACTCCTGGGCATATACCCAGAGAAAACCATAATTCAAAAAGAGACATGTACCACAATGTTCATTGCAGCACTATTTACAATAGCCAGGTCATGGCAGCAACCTAAATGTCCATAGACAGACGAATGGATGAAGAAGATGTACTACATATATACAATGGAATATTTCTTAGCCATAAAATGAAATGAAACTGAGTTATTTGTAGTGAGGTGGATGGACCTAGAGACTGTCATACAGAGTGAAGTAAGTCAGAAAGAGAAAAACAAATACCGTATGCTAACACATATATATGGAATCTAAAAAAAAAAAATGGTTTTGAGAACCTAGGGGCAGGACAAGAATAAAGACGCAGACGTGGAGAATGGACTTGAGGACACGGGGAAGGGGAAGGGTAAACTGGGACAAAGTGACAGAGTGGCATTGACATATATACACTACCAAATGTAAAACAGATAGCTAGTGGGAAGCAGCCACATAGCACAGGGAGATCAGCTTGGTGCTTTGTGACCACCTAGAGGGGTGGGATAGGGAGGGTGGGAGGGAGACGCAAGAGGGAAGGCATATGGGGATATATGTATACTTATAGCTGATTTGCTTTGTTATACAGCAGAAACTAGCACAACATTATAAAGCAATTATACTCCAATAAAGATGTTAAAAAAAAATCACTGAGTTGTATACTTAAAAGAGATAAATTTCATTGTACATAAACTGTATCTCAAACAAGATTTTTTAAAAACGAATTACTTGGTAAGGCCTTAATTATTATTGAAATAAAATTTTAACTAGCCTACATCCTCCAAAATAATATTTTCTTCATAGGTTTAATTTTCTAATTCATGCTATATAAATTATAAATATTAAATGTAATTACTGGTTTTCTTTATATGTATACATTTACCTTTACTAAAATCAAGAAAACATCCTTTAGTAGAAGACTATAAATTTGTCTAAGATTTCAACCACACCTAAATCAAATAATTAAAAAAATAGAGAAGTTTTTAAAAATAAAGATAGCACCTACTAATACTGATTGAGCAGTTACTTGATGCCAAGCTCTATGCTAAGCATTAAAATGTATCATGTCCTTTATGATACTATACATAGAGAATCCTAAAGATGCCACCAGAAAACTACTAGAGCTAATCAATGAATTTGGTAAAGTAGCAGGAGACAAAATTAATGCACATAAATCTCTTGCATTCCTATACACTAATGACGAAAAATCTGAAAGAGAAATTAAGGAAACACTCCCATTTGCCACTGCAACAAAAAGAATAAAATACCTAGGAATAAACCTACCTAGGGAGACAAAAGACCTGTATGCAGAAAACTATAAGACACTGATGAAAGAAATTAAAGACGATACCAACAGATGGAGAGATACACCATGTTCTTGGATTGGAAGAATCAATATTGTGAAAATGACTATACCACCCAAAGCAATCTACAGATTCAACGCAATCCCTATCAATTTACCAATGGCATTTTTTACAGAACTAGAACAAAAAATCTTAAAATTTGTACGGAGACACAAAAGACCCCGAATAGCCAAAGCGGTCTTGAGGGAAAAAAACAGAGCTGGAGGAATCAGACTCCCTGACTTCAGACTATACTACAAAGCTACAGTAATCAAGACAATATGGTACTGGCACAAAAACAGAAACATAGATCAACGGAACAAGATAGAAAGCCCAGAGATAAACCCATGCACCTATGGTCAACTAACCTATGACAAATGAGGCAAGGATATACAATGGAGAAAAGACAGTCTCTTCAATAAGTGGTGCTGGGAAAACTGGACAGCTACATGTAAAATAATGAAATTAGAACACTCCCTAACACAATACACAAAAATAAACTCAAAATGGATTAGAGACCTAAATGTAAGGCCAGACACTATCAAAGTCTTAGAGGAAAACATAGGAAGAACACTCTTTGACATAAATCACAGCAGGATCTTTTGTGATCCACCTCCTAGAGTAATGGAAATAAAAACAAAAATAAACAAATGGGACCTAATGAAACTTCAAAGCTTTTGCACAGCAAAGGAAACCATAAACAAGATGAAAAGACAACCCTCAGAATGGGACAAAATATTTGCAAAGGAATCAGCGGACAAAGGATTAATCTCCAAAATATATAAACAGCTCATGCAGCTCAATATTAAAAAAAACAAACAACCCAATCCAAAAATGGGCAGAAGACCTAAATAGACATTTCTCCAAAGAAGACATACAGATGGCCAAGAAGCACATGAAAAGCTGTTCAGCATCACTAATTATTAGAGAAATGCAAATCAAAACTACAATGAGGTTATCACCTCACACCAGTTAGAATGGGCTTCATCAGAAAATCTACAAACAACAAATGCTGGAGAGGGTGTGGAGAAAAGGGAATCCTCTTGCACTGTTGGTGGGAATGTAAACTGATACAGCCACTATGGAGAACAGTATGGAGGTTCCTTAAAAAACTAAAAATAGAACTACCATATGACCCAGCAATCCCACTCCTGGGCATATACCCAGAGAAAACCACAATTCAAAAAGACACATGCACCCCAATGTTCATTGCAGCACTATTTACAATAGCCAGGTCATGGAAGCAACCTAAATGCCCATTGACAGATGAATGGATAAAGAAGTTGTGGTACATATATACAATGGAATATTACTCAGCCATAAAAAGGAACGAAATTGGGTCATTTGTTGAGTTGAGACGTGGATGGATCTAGAGACTGTCAGAGGGAAGTAAGTCAGAAAGAGAAAAACAAATATCGTATATTAACGCATATATGTGGAACCTAGAAAATGGTACAGATGGACTGGTTTGCAGGGCAGAAATAGAGACACTGATGTAGAGAACAAACGTATGGACACCAAGGTGGGAAAGCGGCTGGGGGTGTGGTGATGGTGGGATGAATTGGGCGATTGGGATTGACATGTATACACTGATGTGCATAAAACTGATGACTAATAAGAACCTGCTGTATAAAAAAAAAATAGAGAAAACCTATTTATTAGGTTTATAGACATGTGTGCAATTTAAAAAAAATAAAACACTACTGTTACCTTGAAAAAAAAAATGACCAACTCAATGAAACCTTGTGAATACAATGTTAAAAAGTATAACTATGAATCATAAAATTTAAATTTAGTATGAAAAGATAAGAATGGAAAATTATATTGAAGCTATGTGGAATTATGTTTTTAGACAATAGGAAGAGAAAATAAAAATGTAAATATTGCTTGATAGGGTAGTGAGATTAGAGGCAGTCTTAAATTTTTCATTGTTATGCTAATACAATACCTTTATAAAACCTAAAAATCGTCAAACAACACATTTTTTTAAAATTGTGGTAAAATACACAAAACAGAAAATTTATCATTTTAACCATTTTAAAGTGGACAGTTCAGTGATATTAAGTCAACAAATTTTTACAACTTTCAGATGGCACCTGAATAAAAGATGTGTTGTCCATTGGTGATTTTAATGTATCTGGTATATAACTAAAGTCACCACAAAATTTTTTCTGGGAAATTGGCAGATCATAAACATAAAAAATTTATTTTGCTTTATATTAAACCTTATTGTTTTACTGTTTCAAAATTCAAATTTACTCACAAGAAAGAGTCAGTTTCATATTAGATTTGGTTTCACAAATGCTGCTCCTGCTATTCATTCTTATCACCAGAAAAAAATAAGATTATTTGTGACTAATGATAATATGTTCCAGAAAATAAAAAGTTAAGGTCTCTTAGAAACAATACAAACTTTATCAGTAGAAGTGAATTATAGCAAATTTACATATTCAGGAGAATGTGAAACTTATACCGTTGATTGTTAAAGGGTTTTAAAAGCTTTTCATTACATTTGGTAACAAAATCATAGGCTTAGTTGTAAAATCCAGGGTTAACTACCATTGGGAAAATTAACTATACATTACAGTAAACATTTAGAAAATGTTTTTCTAAAATGTTCAATCTAGGTCAATAAACTTGTCTGTAGAAGTAAAAAAAATAATAATAATAAAAGAAAAGAAAAGAAAATGTATCATGTCCTTTAACCTTCATAGCAACCTTTTAAGCTAGCTATTCTACTTACTCCCATTTTAAGATGAGGAAATTGAAGGATGGAAAGATTAAGTAATTTGTCTCAGATTACCAAAATATATACATAGCAGAAGCAGATTTCAAACCAGACTCCAAATCCTGACAGATTTTTTTTTTCTAATTCTACCACTTTTCAGATAAGTCTTGCCTTGAGTGCACAAAAATTTGTGCTAGTATTTAATCTATGTTCTAATAATAGTAATAGTATTTAGCTACATTATCTGTACCCAGCAATAGAAGTAACTTACAGAGCTCATGTAGTCCATAGTAGAGAGTTGATTTGTTTGAATCCCCTTTCATGGGACAGCTATTCAAGGTGGACAAATGAACTTACACACTTCTCAATTAAATATTTCCCACCCTAGCACAAATGTATATCCCAAAGTCACTGTTGTCTGGTGGGTATTACTCTGAGCTGATTCTGTTTTCAGGAAGGGATAAAGCTGTGCTTCTCAAATTTTCATGCAAAACACCTGGTGATCTTACTTAAATGAGCTTCTGATTCAGTCACTGGGGGACAGGCCCAAGAGTCTGCATTTCTAGCAAGCTTCCCGGTGATACCTGATACCGATGCTGCTGGTGCATGAATAACAGTGAATAGCCAGGGGGAGTGAGCTCCGCATTGTAGAAAGAAACAGAGGATGCCTCTTATTTGACAGAACTAGGGAGCTCAAATACACATTTTAGGTGTAACCTTTCTAACAAGTCTGAATATTTCCAAAAGGGGGATACGAATGTTGTCATGAAAAAAATCTAAAATCCATAGGCCCATTCCTTACAGCTTGGATGCATTACTCATCCGTTTTTACTAAGAGTGCACAGCTTTGAAAAATAGGAAGGTAAAAGAAAGAGGAATGGAGGGAGAGAGCAGTATTTGATTGATGAGAACCAGAGTCAAGTATGATGCAGGGAAATACACAAGGAATTCCACTTGTTGGATTCAGTCTTCACCTGCCTGTACTTCTGATTTCTCCACTCAAGATACCATGGTTAATCTCTGTTTGACAGGGCATTCCTGTTTAAAGAATACAGTTTCATATTATTTCTTCTCCTGACGAACCCCCATCCTCCAGTAAAAGTGGAAGCTCCCCCTCCCCACTGCCTTACCAAGAGCATGGAGAGTTTGCCTCCTTCCATGTCCCCAAGCTTGCATGGGCCACACCAAAATTGCCATTATGTCTAACCTAGTCCCAAGCACTTATATAATCAAAAAGGGGTACTTTGTGGCTCTTACACAAAACACAGTCTCAGGGTAAAAAGGTTAGAGAAGCCAAAATTTCAAAATGTTTATCTATAATTTATAGAAAACCATTAATATCCTATGACTGAATTCCAAACATAAGGGAAAAATTTTCCCCCTTTGTCTATTTGTTAACTAACGTTGATGTGATTTTCCTCGCAAGATACCCCAGATGTGGGCTTTATACTAATCAAATAGCCATACTAGATACTTTCCCAAGTATTGTCAGGGACAGTGCCACTGTCATCTACAGCCTAAAAACTGCACTGTTTTTGATCAATCAGTTGCAAGATATTTATACTTCACACTATCTAGTTAAGTGAAATCTTTAGTCTTATACTGTACAATCTAACTAATGCAAATAATATGGATAGACAACTTGTGATCTGTAAATATACCATGTGTAAGAGAAAGAAAAACAGACTTGATTATTTTAAAAGTGGTATCAATTTTGTTTTCTCATTGCTAGTACTTAACTAGTGTAGTGTTTGGAAGTCAGAAACTGTTACTGCTGACTGAATTTTAAGAATTATTCCATGAATAGGGGTCTGAGTAGGAAAAGACACTTCTTAATTTAGTCTTGGGCGCTTGATCACTTATTGTCAGAGGCCACATCAAGTGACAGTTTGTTGCAGATATACAGATGTGCCCCTCTTTCAGGAAATGTCCTTTATTTTAATGTTCTCTGAATAGTAAACCATTTCCAGCCACCGAATCTGTGGCTGGTCCTTTATCTTCCCATTGCTATTTTATGCTCTGCTAACTCATTTTTGCCAAGGATGTTGCACTTATTGACAAGACTTTTTTTTCCTCTGGCATTGTGGCATTTGCTTTGTTGTTTTTCAATACATCCACTTGCATATTGCGTAATGATTAATCTTGGTAGATTATCTCCCAGTTTTGCTTATGTATGTCATGCTTCCCCTCCAGTGCTATCTTTAGGGGCTCAGGACTAGGGCAGATCATACTAGGATAAATTCACCCTCTTCCCTCCCCATCACATTTTTAGAGAGATAAAATTAATTTTTTGGTATCAAGAGCAGATCTGAAGGGGAAAGAAGACAGAAAAGGGTAGTAGGGAAAGAGGTATCTCATCCCTTTGCTTGAGAAATATTGGGGATATTTATGAGATGACTGGTCAACCACATGATATGCTCTTTTGAAAATAAAACCCAAGACTTGCCTTTTTTAGAAATGAGCTGCTGTTTTCTATAGTTTCTGCTCAATCACCAGAAGCCTGAAAATTTCCCTGCCTCCCCCCCCAAAAAGAAGTTACCTACCACTGATGCAAAAATCACTGCAAGCATATAGTACGTAACATGCATGGAAAGTACATTTGCTTTACAGAGGAAAAAAATTAAACTATGATTATCTTCTTCCTTAATAAGGTAGATAAAAATTACCAAACTAATTTTACCAATAACAAATTTAAAATTGAAAAAGATTAATATTATTTTGCATAAGTCATGCTGTAGCACTGCTGAATAAGTGATGGAGAAGGTTGAGGTCTCCTAGCTTCTGACTGCTTAGATTTCATAGCCAAATTACCTTACTTTTCAAGCACGGGTGTCCCCACCTCCCTACATCTCCAATTCCTTAAGGAAAGGGGGAAAACAATGAAAGGACAGCAAAAAAAAAAAAAAAAAAAAAATTAGGAAAAGAATAATAGTTTCAGTTCCCCCACCTCTAACTGAGGGCTGGGCTACATGCTAAGAAAGGTCCCCACAGTTATGGTTTCAAGTCCCTAACATTCTGAGCAATGATGAAAGTCAGCCCTCGTTTATCCTACTGACAGGAAGGAGAGCAGAGGGAAACTAAGAAGACCTGCTGAGAAGCTAGAAAATTCATAATCTTAGTAGGTCAGTGGCTGGCGCTGGAGGGGCCCTGGCTCAGAGCTGGGAGATGAGGGATGGTCCCCTCAAGGTACCTGGAAAGGTAACCTTAAGGGAACAGGGAAGTGATCTCTCCACTGGAACAAGTTGCATCTGCTCTACACTGTCTCCCAAGCTTCAGACACCCCTTCCTGACCTTGCTTTTGCTTTTCCCACACCTTTCCTCTAAGCAAAGCTCAGGAAGTCCCTACTGTTATCAAACCACATCTGCCTTCACTGGCTTTAGCTGTAGCACTGACTGAAAGCCCGGCTTGCACATTTGCTTCTCCAACTCCGCATTGTAAGAAGGCCTCTGTTCCTTTTCCTGATCTGGTCCCTGAAAACCTACGAGGCACAGAGCTGACTCTTTCCCCTTCGATACGGCCAGAACGGGGCATGTTATTGCTGGGGATTATCTGAACAGATCACTCACCAAGGAAGTTGAGCACTTTGCAAGTTGACCTCGCATCAGCAGCAGAGGCTTCCTATCAAACCTACTCTAGTTTTGCTTCACCGTCAATCCCTCCAGCGATTGCAGTCAAAGGAAAAGCATTCATTTTCACTGTTTTAACTCCCATTACCCGAGGGAGCCCTACAAGTTTCCACCGACCTCAGGCTGCCCGGTCTGGGGATTTAGGCCAGGCCCAGGTCCGCGCTCGAGCCCGGCCACTGGCACCTGCGCCGCTGGCTGCCCTCGGGCGCCGACCCGCTCCTGTGATTAAGAGCGAGAACCTGGGGACCCCTGCGGCACGAGGGGGTGGCAAATCCCAGAAGCCAAGAGAAGAGGCAAGAAAGGGAGGGAAGAGAGCGCGGCGATCACAGCGGGGAGGAGCGGCGCGGGACCAGGTGGTGGCGCGGGTGCCCTGGCAGGCGCGGGGTCGGCTTACCTCCGCAGGTGTCCGCGCAACAAGACAGCAGTAGTAGCAGCAGGAGCGGGGACGCAGCGGCCACCTGACCGGGGGGCGGCCCGGGGCGGCGGCTCGCGGCTCGCAGCATCCCGGGACCCTGCACTGTACCAGCCCGCGCTCCAAGCGATGCTCTGGCTGAGCCTCTGCGTCCCGGGCGCGCTGTTCGCCCAGTTCGGCCGCCAGACTGACCCACCCGCGCTCTGCCAACTTTTAAATCTCGCGGACACGTGGGCTGAGGCGGCGGGGTCCCCGCGCGCGTCACCTCCCCGCCCCCGGCCTCCCTCGCGTCACTCCCAACCCGCTGCCGGCTCCCGCGCCCCCTTCACAAGTTTCTGACTCAGAGTACCACTCATTTTCGTCGCCCCCGCCCTAGGGTCTCTGGGATAGAGGAGAATGGAATTAAAACGAGGCAAGTCCCTTCCCTTCTTTGGAAGCAATGAATGGGAGCTGGAGGGAAATGGCAAGGCAGGCGGCCCGAAGAGGCTGGGATGCCGGTTTTTACACCGGACGGTGGCGACGCTCTGCCTGGGACGCCCCTTATGCACCCTCCCCGGGAAGCCTTCTCTGCCCCTCCTTCCTGTCCCAGCGCTCCAGTAACCACCTCGCTGCAAAGCACCTCTGTTCTGTTCCCTTGCTCATCCTCAGCTCCTGGCCCAACGCCCGGGGCATATTAGAGCGACACAGGTTCATGATGGTGGTGTTCCCCAAATTCCTACCTGGTCTGAGACCTTTTAGGGAAAAGCGGTTGTCTGTTAAAGACGGTTAAGAAGAAAGGGCTGCTGAGAGGCTTGACCACACTACATTTCTAACAGTTCTAGAAGGTCTCTGGCTGTCCTGTGGAATTCCAGTCCTAAGGTAACTCCCTTTTCTATGCATTTCTCCTGCTGTCACTCCCTAGCTATTGCATTCTGATTTCCAGAGTGACCTGACTTCTGCTATCCCTCTCTATACTTTCCTTCCTAAGTGGAAACATCCACGAAGCAGCCTCCTCCAGAGCACCAGCTGATAGTTTTAATTTCTTTCTCCAGAAAGTTGGAAGACGGATCTTATTTGACCTCCTTTTGAAAGGAACGCTGAGGAAAGGGTAGAAAAGGAAGTACATTAACATTTCTTAAGAGACATCTTTATGTCAGGCACTTTCCTGTGCTATTTCATTTAAAATGCACAGCACCTCTGGGATATAAAAGTATTATGATTCTCATTTGATGATGCTTAGAGATATTAAACAATCTACAGGTATCAGCATGTGAGGGAGCCGCTGGCCATTCTACTCTCTGAAGGTGCGTCTCCTCTAAATCAGGGATTTTAATGTATCAGACATGCACTGTGCAACCCACCATAGGCAAGACATGTCCTTAAGGATACAACATTTAGTAATCTTCCTGAAGGAAATTACAATTTAATAAAGGACCCCAAACCCACACTCAAATAGCTGTATTACAAGGCCCATTGGGATGGTGCTCTGGCAGAAATACAGAGAGGCAAGAGAATAACCCTGATAGATAAAGTGAAAAAATAATGCCTACCACTTTAAAGTTCCTTGTACCCATGAAGCATGTGAGCAAGGACAGATTATAGAGTCTGGTCCAGGTTCAAAGATGGATGAGAATAGATTTGAGTCAAGATTGTGTGTACCTTGATTTATCCCCAAAGTAGTAAAAAAGTAGTGCAAAGAATGTAAATGAAATAAGGATGTTGGCGGGGGAAGAAGCCTCTGGTTTCCCGTTGCCTTCCTTGTGTCTCCTGGCGGCGCAGTGAAAGATCACTAGTCTCAGCCACTTGTGTGGGGTGAGATGTCAGTGAGAACAGAAAAACCTGGAAATGGTGGGCTCGATGCTTTTATACCCCCAGCAGGTCAGGAAAAGAAATGACTTGTGTATTACAAGGTTTTTTCCTGCATGAATCAGGCTGCTCTGGATGTGCCTGTACATGGCCCTTGGTGCACATATGTAAGAGTTTTCTGAGTTATATACCTAGGAATAGAGTTATTAGGTCATAGGGATATCTAGTTAAACTCTGGATTGTTTTCCAATGTGTTGTACCAATTTACACTTCACTAGCAGTGCATGAAATTTCCATTGCTGCACATCCTTGCAAAAACCTTTGACACCCTGGTGGGTGTGGTATCTCATTGTGGATTTAATTTGCAATTCCCACTACTAATGAGGATGAGTATCTTTTCACAAATGTATTGGCCATTATTGTTTTCTCTTCAGTGAAATGTCCATTTATCTCTTTTGCCCATTCTTCCCCTTTGGGTTGTCAGCTTTTTTCTGACCCATTATAGAAATGCTTTATGCATCTGGAGCTTTTGTTGGTTAACTGTGTGGCAACTATTTCCTCCCTATATAGGGCTTTTCCTTTTACTCACTGTATATGAGTTGTTATTTTGAAGAAATGCTTAAGAAAAGACTTGCAGACAAATGGTGGTGCTATTGTGTGACTTGGATGATAAGAGAAGATGGACGAGGCAATGAGGGAAAATAGACACTTTATTTATCTAGGAGCTAAGTGGGGCAGGGGTGGGGTGTGGAATTCCACAAATGACTAAATGGGAAGAAGCTGATTCCCAAGGTTCCCTTTTGTCCAAATATTCCAAAGAAGCAAGAACCCAGATCTCTACAGTGGAGGCTTAACAATTTAGTTAGAAACATTCCAATCTGTATGTAGTTCACATTCATCTAACATGAGCTTATACATCAGTATATACCACCAGGTATAGTGCAGCATCTAATGCATTCCTACTTACTCTGTTCAAGACTGAAAGTTTGATTCTTGGTACCATGCTGACTCCTCTCACCTATTTATCTCTTGCAAATTGGCAACTGGACTGTGCTTTCTGTTTGCAACCTATAAGAATGAAGGTTCAATTAAATCATGGACCTACAGATTAGTGAGACCTGCTAGCTTGTGACAGAGGTATCTAGAAAAGTCATCATGGAGAGCATTAGGGAGGGGAGGATGGTTGAATGTCAGGAGAATGGGAGAGTCAGCAACAGATGGAAACTCAGGCAGGCAGTAGTTGGCAATAGCTAAGTCTAGTAAAGTCTAATAAAGAGACTCAGCTTTAGGAGCTGAGAGTAGGGGCAAGATCTGGAAGATTTAGGAGTTCTAGGCAAGATAGCCATGCATTCCTTCAAATATTAATTGAGCACCTTCTAGGCTCCATTCTAGAAGCTTGGGATATAGCAGAGACCAAGTCATTTAAAGTCTCTGCCTTCATGGAGTTGACAGATTTTCAAGGAGAGGTAGATAATAAGCAAGTAAACAAAACAGAACAATTTCAGATAGTAGTAAATGCTATAAAGAAAACAGGGTAATGAAACGATAGAAGGTGACTGGGAGTTGGGGGAAAGATACTTGACACAGGATTATCTAGGGTTGCCTCTCTGAGGGGATGATATGAAAGGCCCTGAAAGATAAGAAGAAACCAGAAAGTTCTGTGAAAAAAGAGCCTCAGGCAATGGGACCATCAAGTGCAAAGGCCCTGAGGCAGAAACTGAAAGAAATGCCAAGCCTGAAGTTTCCAGGAGCAGAAGGAAGCCAGTGTAACTGGCACAGAACTGGTACAGAGTGAGTAAGTGGAATATGGGGAGCTGATGTTGGGAAGTAGGCAGGGTAGAGTCCTGATCATTGAAAGGTCTTAGAGACCATGGGTAGGAGTTCAGTTTTTTTTTCTCTAAGTAAAATGGGAAGTCTCTGAAGGATTTTAAGTAGAAGAGTGAGATGATTTGATTTACATTTGCAAAACATCACCCTGACTTCAGTGGAGAACAGACTGTGGAGGACCCCAGTAGAAGCAGGGAGAACATGGTAGAAGTCCACACCAGAGCCATAAAACTGGAGGAAGTACTGATGCATGCTATAACATGGATGAACCTTGAAAACATTATGCTAAGTGAAAGAAGTCAGACACAAAAGGTTTCAAATGGCATGATCCCATTTATACATAATATCCAGAAGAGGCAACTCCATACAGACAGAAAATAGATCAGTAGTTTCCAGAGGCTGGGAAGAAAGAAGAGTGACTGCTAATAAAAATAGACGATTCCTTTTAGGGGCATTCCTTTTAGGGTGATAAAAAGTGTTCTGGAATTAGACAGTGATGATGTGAATATAGTAAAAATCATTGAAGTGTACACTTTAAAAGGATACATTTTATGGTATGTTAATTACATCTCAATTAAAAAAAAAAAAAGAAAGAAGTTCAGGCCAGATACAATGATGATGACCTGTGGCAGAGGATGGTGGCAGCCTCTGCAATTTAGCACAAAAAAAATTTGTCTATTTTTGGCATTAAATATCCAAATTTTGTTATTTAACAAATAACAGTACAAAATAACAAATTTTGTTATTTAACAAATAACAGTCCTGGATGTTCTTGGTAACTATGAAATCCTCTTCTAGAACTTTGTGAAGGCATTCACCTAAGACATGTCTGTATCATGCTGTAGTCATTAACTAATTTTTTCAGGGCAGAAAATATATACTTCATAAAACCCAGATGGAGAATGTTGGTCTTAATAGTCACTTTGATATAACTGTTATTTATGAATAGCATCATTATATAAATAATGGCAAGTGGATTTTGTGATAACCTGTTCTAAACGGTTTATAGGACACTCACTCATTCAGGAAGCATTTATTAAGCCATTGTCACCTGTAAGATTTATAGACTAACAAAATGCTGAAAACTCTGCGTCTTGTTTTATCTTTCCTAAGACCACCTGTACCTTGTCGTGCATCTTCCCAATTTTCTGTTATTTACTGCTTAAGTTCATGCAGGATGATTCACTTAGAAATACCACCCTAATATCAAATTTGAAGTTTAGAGAAAAGTTTTTGCTTAAAGGTATCTAATACTGAAGAGTAAAGTTCTGATGAGATTATGGAAGTTAAAAGCAAACTGCTCCAAAGACTCAATTTAGCCTTTGGTCTCTAAATAGAATTCAGGGGAGAAGCCAACTGTGGGGTTACAGAGCACAGGTTCAAGGGGAGAGGGTCATTTGTGGCAATTACAAGAAAATGACCAAATGATTGGGGGGGTCTATTTACTTCTGAAGATGGGTATCTATTATTTAGTGACAAGGATACTTTTCAGCTCTTTCCACAAACAACTTTGGCATCTGGATGAAATTCCCAGTTTATAACTGAGTTTGCCTTCTCTTTGAACAATAGTATTTCATATATTTTATAGTAACTCCAATAATCCTAACTTTTCCTTTTCCCATCTGTGTCTTCAAACTAGGTAGATATCGGCCTCTCTGCTTCCAGGAAAATCTCTTGACTCAGAAAGACTTTTGGATGAACTACACTGTACTGAGAAATCAACGCAGGAAAAACACTCTTCTAAGAGACAACAAAAGAATAATGAATACAAGAAATGGGGGACCACAGACCAAATACATCTACATTTCTTAAGGCTTTCTGTTGTAGGATAATTAACTTTGCCCTGATAATGATGTAGCAGCTCACAAAATTTAAGAAATGCAACATCATCCTTTACAGGAGAGGGAAACTCTTCTTATTTTCTCTAAGTATTTGATAAAATTTATTTTAAACAGTTTACAGGAATAATGAGCAACATCATTAAAAGTCCTTCCACTTGAGGTTGTTTTTCAGGTTCATCCGATGCATGTAGTGACTGTGATGTGGACTAATGGTGAATAAAAGATTTGTATGTTCAAGAGGCATTCTTGCTAATGTCTTTGCAAAAGGAGCTAGATTTCATCTCTTCGGTCTCTTGCATTCAGGAGGAGCTGTGGGTGGAGATACTGTTGGTGAATTCTCCAAGTACAGGCCAGAGAAGGTTGCCGTGCAGCCTGAAAGCAGCATAGGTTTATCGCAGAGAGACTTTAGAGATAAATTCCTTTTGAGAAAAGTAATAAGAGAATTTCTTAAAAAGCAAGAAGTCAGGGCTTCCCTGGTGGCGCAGTGGTTGAGAATCCGCCTGCCAATGCAGGAGACACGGGTTCGAGCCCTGGTCTGGGAAGATCCCACATGCCGCAGAGCAACTGGGCCCGTGAGCCACAACTACTGAGCCTGCGCGTCTGGAGCCTGTGCTCCGCAACAAGAGAGGCCGCGATAGTGAGAGGCCCGCGCACCGCGATGAAGAGTGGCCCCCACTTGCCGCAACTAGAGAAAGCCCTCGCACAGAAACGAAGACCCAACACAGCCAAAAATAAATAAATAAAAATTTTTAAAAAAAAAAGCAAGAAGTCAATAACTTTTTGCAGTTACACTGATGCCCACAAGGCTAGATTTTCACATGATAGATGTTCCGAGGGTAAAGCCATTATAGAAATGCAGCACTGTTATTACTAATTTGAAACATGACGTTAAAAAAAATTCCAATCCGTTGAAGGCAGGATCTTTCCCTGTTCCTTAAACTGCAGTTAAAATATTTATACACACTAATGAAAGATTTATTAGATTTTCTTGACATGCTTATGAGTCACATCGTGGCAAAGCTGGAAGCAAAACAGATACTTCCAGACATAGGAAGTTTTATAAAAATGGAACCTAAAATTAAATGACAGTTAAAAAATACAAGGATAAAGTAAAATTTATTATTTCTACACAATAAGTTGTACAACCATTTTTTATCACTAGACTGGTTTTTCAATCTATTTCAAAATGAGTCAAAACGATTATATTTTCTAAAGACATCTGTATTTATGAAAAAATATGTGATTTCTTTACACAGGTGTGTTAAAATAAAATTTTTTACTGCATTTGGTCAAAGGTAATTGAAAGAAAGGAAAAGAAAATTGGTATTATTTGATCTTTTAAAAAATGCTAAAATAAACTAATCAAAAGAGACCTGGAATGAGTTTCTGAATATAAAAATAAGCACCATTTCAGTTAGTATCATAAAAGGAGTAATCACTACTCATTTTATCTCTAGTGTCTCAAATACTTTTAGCTCTGATTTTTTAAGTGGACCATAACAGATATGAAATGCTCAATGTATATGGATGTATGTCATGTTGCTCTAAATTAAATACTAGAAATTTAAGACATTTCTGAGAAGAATAAAATTAGTCAATGTTGAGTAGTTTATTCTCTTTGTTCATCTATGAAGTGATCAAATCCCTTTTTCTCAAAAATTAATCACAGGTCCTTTTTTCTGTTTTCACCCATTAGTACATATGTAAGCTACTTTCAATCTTGAGTTTCAACCCTAATTTCAGAGTTTTTAAACAGCTTAAAAGGAAAAAGCAGAAGTAGGCAAAATAATAGATTTACTTCTTAGAGAAAACTGAAAAATAAAATTAAGGCAATCATTGCCTTAATTCAGTGTGTTTCCAAGCAGATCAACCCTGATATTCTCATCATGACATCCATATGTTTAATGATTTAACTACCAACACTTGATTTGTGGCAATTGTAGTTGATCAATAAAAATAACTTGAGCTTCTTTTTCTCATCCTTCTGTCCTCCTGTACTTTTATTCTCTTTAAAAATATACCAAAGAATTGCCTTCAACTCCTTTCCTATCCTACCACATTATACCCTATCATATAATAGAGACCTTCAGGAGTGCTGAGTTAATTCTATATTGGGCAAAGCACTCAAGGCAAATATGTTACATAATTGATGATGTCTCCCTTCCCTGATCCCTGGATAGTAAATAGCACCCTCTTCCTCTCAGCACTTCCCGTCTCCTTTACACACCTTTTTCTCCTTAACACTTATTACCACCTGACATCATACTAGATATTTCTATCTATAGAGTTGTTGGTTTGTTTTTTATTTGTCTCCCTTTGCTAGGAGAATACCAACTCAGGTTTTTAATCCTTTTATCCTTTTAAAAACACAGTCACTTTCATATTGTTCTATAACTCAAGTTCTCAGTGTTAAGAGTACTTGGCATGCAATAAGCACAAAAATATATATACATGAATAAGGAAAACAAAAAACTGATGTATAAAACTTTTATTTATAATAGTATACAACCTTGAAGCATATATCTACTGTATAAATGGTGATACACCCTATAACTATATTGGAATGATAAAGCGATCTTTCATTGTCCTGGGTTCTGTCTCTTATTCTGACCTAGTCAGTGTGGGAGACTTGAGAAGATGGAACTTATAAAGAAAAGAGTCAATCAGCATATGGTAGAAAATAAACATAAATATAGAAATGCTGTTAGACACTGGGATTATGTAACCAGGAGAGCAAGAATTCTTGGAGGCAGTATGACCTCATGATTGAGAACCTGAGCACAGGAGCTGGACAATCTAGCTCTTTTTTTTTTTTTTTTTTAATTGTTTATTTATTTATTTATTTTTGGCTGTGTTGGGTCTTTGTTTTTGTGCGAGGGCTTTTCTCTAGTTGCGGCAAGCGGGGGCCACTCTTCATCGCGGTGCTCGGGCCTCTCACTGTCGCGGCCTCTCTTGTTGCGGAGCACAGGCTCCAGACGCGCAGGCTCAGTAGTTGTGGCTCACGGGCCTAGTTGCTCCGCGGCATGTGGTATCTTCCCAGACCAGGGCTCGAACCTATGTCCCCTGCATTGGCAGGCGGATTCTCAACCACTGCGCCACCAGGGAAGCCCCCAATCTAGCTCTTGATTCAGAGCAGCACCACCTACTAGCAGCAAGACGTTGTGATACTAATTGCCCTTTGAAAGATCCAGTTTTGATTATCTGTAAACTAGGAGTGCATAAATTTTTTTTGCCTGCATAACATCCCTTCCTTTGGAAAACCATTCCTTTTTCTGTAAGAATCTCACATGATTCAAGGATTGATCCCTGAATTTGCCTCAGAGCTATAGCAAAGGCTTTCTCTTTCTCTGTGAGTCTGACATACATGGACCATGTGGGTTACCACATGCAGAGAGGCTGTTTTGGAATGATACCAAGTAGCCATGAGAAATGGAGAGACAGAGAAAGAGAGAGAGATGGAATTTGTTATACATGCTGACATCTGGCCAGGCCTGAAGCCAGGTCATCCTTCGATGTTCAGAGTTAAGTAAATCAAAAATTTCCATTTCTCTTTTAAGTTGGGATTCTTACATTTGCAACAGTGACCGGCACGAAATAAGTGCACAGTAAGTTTTACTATGTTGGTGATGACTAACAAGTGGATGAGGAAGAGAAATCATTAAATAGAAGGGAGGGTTTTGAAAACTTCTTCTAAAGTTTTACTCCATTTTTGTGTATTTCATAATGAAGAGTGTCAATGCCGAGAATAGGAAGAACAGACACAAGAAGGAGGAGAATTCATTTACTTCCATGAAACTTTCAAGATGTAGACCCACCAATTTTTCAGGAAGGCAGAAGGAGGAGATGGGACAAATTACTACAATGGTCTTTTACCATCCAGACCTCTTACTAAACACACAGCCCAAGCTCTCATAAACTTTTTAAACTTTTTATTTTGAAATAATTATAGATTCACAAGAAGTTGCCAAACAATTTACAGAGAAGTCCTATGTGTTCTTTGCTTATTTTCTCCCGAAGGTAATATCTTGTATAATTATAGAACAATATCAAAATCAGGAAAGTGACATTGGTACAATCCATAGAGCTTATTCAGATTTCACCAGTTTTACGTGTACTTGTGTGTGTGTGTGTGTGTGTGTGTGTGTGAGTTCTATGTAATTTGTGGTTCTATGCAAATCTGTGCAATTTATGAATTGCACAGATTCTTCTAACCACCATCACAGTCAAGACACAGAGCAATTCCATCACCACAAAGCTCCCTTGTACTACCCTTTTTTAGCCATACTCACCCCCTCTCCTCATCCCTAACTCCAGCAGCCACCTGCTTTTCCTTTTACTCTGTTATTTTAAGAATGTTACATAAATGGAATCATATACTATGTTACCTTTGGAGAATGTCTTCCCCCCCCAACTCAGCATAATTCCCTTGGGATCCATTTAAATTCTTATATATTACCAGGAGGTTGTTCCTTTTTATTATATTACATTTAACCATTCACCTACAGAAGGGCATCCAGTTTTGGGCTATTGCGAATAACGCTGCTGTGAACATTTGTGTACAGTTTTTGTGTTGACATAAGTTTTCACTTCCGTGAGATAAATGCCCTAGGGTGCAATTGCTGGGTCATATGGTAAGTGCTTATTTAATTTTATAAGAGGTTGACAAACTGTTTTCCAGAGTGGCAGTACCATATTACTTTCCCATCAGCAAAGAGTGATCCAGTTTCTCTGTATCCTTTCCAGCATTTGATGTTATTGTTATTTTTGTTTTTATCTCAGCCATTCTGATGGGTGTATAGTGATATCTTGTTGTGGGTTTAATTTGCACTTTCCTAATAGCCATTGATGTTGTGCATCTTTTCATTTGTTTGTTTGCCATCTGTATGTTCTCTTCAGTGAAATGTGTGCTAATGTCTTTTGCCCATTTTCTAATTAGATTGAGTTTTGAGAGCTCTTTCTGTATTCTAGATACAAGGTCTTATTTTGAATATGTGATTCACAAACATTTTCTTCCAGTTTGCAGCTTGGCCCTTCATCCTCCTCATAAAGAGCAAAATTTTTAATTTTTTTGAAATCTAGAATATTTTAATTTTTATTAAAAATTTTCATTGAGGTATAATTGATGTACAATATTATATAAGTTTCAGGTATACAACATAGTGATTCACAACTTTTAAAGGTTATACCCCATTTATAGTTATTATAAGATATTGGCTATATTACCTGTGTTGTACAATATATCCTTGTAGCTTACTTATTTTATACATAGTTGTTTGTACCTCTTAATCCCCTATCCCATCTTGCCCCTCCCCTCTTCTCTCACCACTGGTAACCACTAGTTTGTTCTCTATAACTGTGAGTTTGTTTCTTTTTTGTTATATTCACTAGTTTGTTTTATCTTTTAGATCCCACATAGAAGTGATATCATACAGTGCAAAAATTTTAATTTTGGTGAGATGCAATTTATCACATTTCTCCTTTTATGAGTCATGCTTTTGGTGTCAAGTCTGAAAGCTTTTTGCCCAGTCCTAGGTTCTGAAGATTTTCTCTTAAATATAAAAGTTTTATATTTTTGTATTTTATTTTTAATTAAGTCTGTGATTATTTTTAAGTTAATTTTTACGTAAAGTATAAAGTTTAACTCAAGATTCTTTGTTTTTTTTCTTTCTTTCTTTCTTTTTTTTGCCTATGGATGTCTAACTGCTCCAGCACTATTTTTTGAAAAAGCTCTCATAAACTTTTTTTTATAGTTTTTAAAAAATTTATTTTATTTATTTGTTTTTGGTTGCATTGGGTCTTCGTTGCTGCGTGCAGGTTTTCTCTAGTTGCTGTGAGCGGGGGCTACTCTTCGTTGTAGTGCGTGGGCTTCTCATTGCAGTGGCTTCTCTTGTTGCAGAGCATGGGCTCTAGGTGCGCAGGCTTCAGTAGCTGTGGCACTCCGGCTCAGGAACTGTGGCTCGTGGGCTCTAGAGCGCAGGCTCAGTAGTTGTGGTACACAGGCTTAGTTGCTCTGCGGCATGTGGGATCTTCCCGGACCAGGGCTCGAACCCGTGTCTCCCGCATTGGCAGGTGGATTCTTAACCACTGTGACACTAGGGAAGCCCTATCATAAACTTTTAAGAACATTAAATTGCCTTTGATTGTGTTTTCATCCTTTTGGTATTATTTTAAAAACTGTTCAGAAAGTGGGATAACCACTTTTTACTCAAAGTCAATTTAGCATAATATTGTTTGCTTGATTAGATTTTACTGTATCTGCAGCCTCTGAAAGCCATTTTTGCTAACAGATCAATTGCATCTCATTACATCTCAGGAAAGGGAACAGCAGCGGCCCCACCCCACCCCCTCAAAAAACAAAACAGAACAGAAATGCTGTGAACTTTTCCAGACCAGAGAAAAATGCTGCTTGTAAAAATAGTAATATCCACGTCCCAAGGGTCCCATCATTTAGCCTAGTTTCTTCTTCTTCAACAAAACCTGGCATTTATATGGGAATTAATGCAATCGCAAGAAAAATCAACACCTCAAGCATTACATGGAAACTGTTTTCAAAAAGCCCATGTAAGGAATAAGTCAGTTTACAGTAAGTGAGATCAAAACATATGCTGGGACAAGACTTCATTTTCAAGAAAACATACTCTGTTTAATTTGACCATTTCCTCAGCAATATATGCCTGTGAAATGATGATGATGATGATGATATAGCACTTTATATATATTATTTCACTAAGAGGCAGTTGCAAAAAAAGATAAGAAGAAATACACCAAAATGGTGATTGTGATTGTTTTTACTTTCTCTCAATTTCACACATTTTACAATGTGGCCAATTTACCTTTTAAATTAGAAATACATGTTCATATTCAAAAGATTATCAAGCTATACACTGAACACTTTGCATTTTATCATATGTAAATTATTTCTTTAAAAAGTACTGAAAAAATGGAGTGAAGGAAATGCATGTGCAAAACACACACTACCTATAAATCAATTTTGTTATTTTTCTTGAGGAAAAAAAAGACTTGAGAGACATACCAGTTAAGGGCAATGTAGGGAATTTGTTTAGATACTAATTCAAACAAATCAATTATACACAAATAAACAATTGGGGATTCAGAAGTGAATATTCTATAGTATTAAGGGAAATATTGTTATGATTCTAATGAATGTATAATTTGCATACAATAAAGTGCACAGATATTAGGTATTCAGTATGACCAGTTTTTTTTTTTTTTTAATTAATTAGTTAATTTATTTATTTTTGGCTGTCTTGAGTCTTCGTTTCTGTGTGCGGGCTTTCTCCAGTTGCGGCGAGCGGGGGCCACTCTTCACCACGGTGCGCGGGCCTCTCACTGTCGCGGCCTCTCTTCTTGCAGAGCACAGGCTCAGTAATTGTGGCTCACGGGCTTAGTTGCTCCACGGCATGTGGGATCTTCCCAGACCAGGGCTCGAACCCGTGTCCCCTGCATTGGCAGGCAGATTCTTAACCACTGCGCCACCAGGGAAGCCCAGTATGACCAGTTTTAATAATTGTATCTGCTTTAACAATTTGGGTAGCCACCACCCAAAATAAGATATAGATGTAGATGTAGAAAATTTCCATCACCCCAGAAAGTTTTCTCCTGTTCCTTTCCAGTCAATAACCCCCAGCTCTTACCTCAGAGTAACCAATTTCTAGCTTCTAGCACAATAGGTTAATTTCACCTATTCTGTACTTCATATAAAAAGATCATACACTAACACACTCTTTTGTATCTGGCTTCTTTACATATCATTACATATCATTAAATTCACTCACTCTAAGTATACAATTGAATGACTTTTAGTAAGTTTACCAAGATGTGCAACAATCATATAATCCAGTTTTAGAATATTTTATCATCCCAGTAAGGTCCAGTAGGCCCGGGCTTCCATGATGGCACAGGGGTTAAAAATCCTCCTGCCAATACAGGAGACACTGGTTCTAGCCCTGGTCCGGGAAGATCCCACATGGTACGGAGCAACTAAGCCCGTGTGCCACAACTACTGAGCTTGCTCTCTAAAGTCCGCGAGCCACAACTACTGAGCCCATGAGCCACAACTCCTTAGCCCTTGTACCACAACTACCAAAGCCCGTGCGCCTAGAGCCCATGCTCCGCAACAAGAGAAGCCACTGCAATGAGAAGCCCGCGCACCGCAACAAAGAGTAGCCCCCACTCGCCACAACTAGAGAAAAGCTCATGTGCAGCCAAAGACCCCAATGCAGCCACAAACAAACAAACAAATAAATAAAAAGAATCAGAGCAGAAACCAAAATTAAAAAAAAAAAAAAAGACCCAGTAGGGTCATTTTCAAGTAATCCCCATTTCTACATTCAACCCAGGCAGCTACTAATCTATTTTCTGTCTCCACACGTTTGCCTTCTCTGGACAACTCATATAAACTGAATCATACAATTTGTGGTCTTTGTGTCTGGCTTCTTTCACTTAGCATAATATTTTTAGGTTCATCCATGTTGTAGCATTCCTTTTTATTGGCTGAATAATATTCCATTGTACAGATAGACCATATTTTATTTATTCATTCATCTCTTATTGAGTATTTGGGTTGTTTCGAATTTGGGGCTGGTGTGAAAATGCTGCTGTTAACACTCACATGTGAGTCTTTGTCCTCATATATGTTTTCATTTATCTTGTGTAGATAAGTAGGTGTATTACCGGGTCATATGGTACATTTATGTTTAACTTGTAAAGAAGCAGTCAAACTATTTTCCAAAGTGGCTATGTCATTTTACTCTCTCACCAGCAAAGTATGAGAGTTTTAGTTTTTCCATATCCTTGCCAACATCTGTTACTGTCTTTTTGATTGCATCCATTCTAATGATTATATATCAAATAATGTTTTTGAGATCTATCCATGCTGTTGCATATACTAGTAGTTAGTTTCTATTTATTGCTCAGTAGCATTCCATTGTATAAATATTCCACTTTAAAAACAATCCATTCTCCTGTTCATGGACACTTGGGTGGTTTCCAGTTTGGGGTATTATGAGTAAAACATTATCAACATTCTTGCACAGGTCTTTCTGTGCACTCAGATATTCCTTAACTTAGGATGGGGTTACTTCCCAATAAACCCATTGTATGAATATATCATAATTCGAAAGTGAATTTAATACATCCAACTTACCAAACATCATAGCTTAGCCTAGCCTATCTTAAACATGCTCAGAACACTTACATTAGCCTACAGTTGGACAAAATCACCTCACACAAAGCCTATTTTATAGTAAATTGCTTAATGCTTCATGTAATGTATTGAACACTTTTTTTGAAAGTGGAAAACATAATGATTGTCTGGGTACAGAATGCTTTTAGTGTATTGGTTGTTTACTCTTGTGATCACATGGCTCACTGGGAAATGTGGCTCACTGCTTGGCTCAGCAGCATGAGAGAGGATTGTACCACATATTGCTAGCCCGGAAAACATCAAAATTCAAAATTCCAAGTATGGTTTCTACTGAATGCATATCACCTTCACACCATTGTAAAGCTGAAAAATCCTAAGCCAGGACCCTCTGTATATGTTTTTGTTTCTTTGGGGGTAAATTCCTAGGAGTGAAATTGCTAGGTGATAGTGTAGATGTATATTTAATTTTATAAGAAGTTGTAAAGTAATTGTGCTATTTTACACTCCCAGCACTGGAGTTCCAGTTGCTCCACATGCTCACCAACTTTTGATATCCATCATTTTTAATTTTAGCTTTCCTAATATTATTACTTTTTAAGGTGATGATAGGATTGGAGTTAATTTTTTGTGTGGCCTTATATTTTAGCGATAATGTTGAAATTTTTACAAATGAAATTAAATGTTATCTGGAATTTGATTCATAATAATCCAGTGGGGGGAGGGGCAGGGAGTGAGGCTGAGTTAGATGGAACATGTTTTGATGGTTTTGTAGCTGGGGAATGAATGCCTAGGTGTTCATTGAACCTTTCTCTCTAATCATGTGGTTTGAAATATTCCTAATAAAATGTTAAAACAATAAAAAAATTTTAAATATATGTATACATTTTAAAAAATGAACCAAGTATTTAAACTGTTGAACCAGCCACAATATTTCACTTGGGAACATCTAAAATTTGTTCCTTAGGTATTACTTAGCAAATAACTGCCTCAGAGTACTAAAAGTTAATAGAGTTTAAGTGCCTTACACACAACTTCTCCTTAAAAACTACCCTTCTTGTATGAAAGAATATCATTGTTACATTTAGTAATATAACAGCTCTATTGTCCCATGATTTGATTATTTCAGAGAGAAACAAGTCTTAATAACGAGGAAATGTTATCATTTAGAGCTTTTCTGACTAACATGGGTGATTCTCACACAGGCTAATTCTTGTGAAATCCTGATGGTATCAGTTGTACCATCTAAGAAAAATCTATTGGCAAGAAAATAGAAGCATTCATAATAACTTTTTTTCTCTGAGCACTTTGATTATCCTAGGAACATGGAAAATTATTTAAAGTCACTGTAATCAATGTAGTAAGTGCTCAATAAATATTTGTTGAATGATGTGCCACCCATGATTGATTGGTGGACAATAAGATAGGTATAGCGAAAACCTGCTGACCAGAGTTCAGTTTCCTTAGGACTTAAATTGAATGACCTGGTGTTGGGATCCTGGATACACCTGCTTTTCAAGTAAAGTTTCTTTTAGAGCTTTGTGTATGTCAGCTTGGAGTCTGTCATTTTGGGGGATGGTTACCCTGTGTGCCATAGTTTACTGTGAATCTGGGATGTGAATATAATCTCAGAGGGCTGTGAGGGATCATGGATTTAATTTTATTTTGCGTCTCTGTATATAGGGGAAGTTACAATACAATACATACTTTTTTTTGGTAACAGTTTAACACCAAATTTATAAAGATATTAACTTGAAATCATGGTTCCCTAGATTTCCTGGCAAAGTTTGGAAATCTTTTAATTAAGCTTTTTAGTGATGGAGTGTTTTCAGTCTGTAAAGTGTGATATTCAAGGTTAAAAGGAGTAAAACAGGTTGTGAGGCTTTGGGTAGGTATAACTCTTCCTTCTAGTAAGACTTTCCAAAAAGCAAATTGGCTGTAAATGTTGGACTATGTTTCCTAAAAATAAACAAAAATTTATCAATTATCAGAAATATTGTTTACATGTTATTTATATTGTATAGAAACTACTTTAAAAGATTTTCTCCTCAATATTTCAAAGAAAAAAAAAGAAATCTTGGAAATGCTTCCTAGAAGAATTGTAAAAAGTACTACCACTTGCCCTTGACTTCAACTACATAAATCTATAACCTCCTATTTGATATGTTTTCTTACCTGTTTCGAAATCTCTTTGTAAGATTATTCACGTTTCTACTAAACAGAATTTTATAATAATAATCCTGACATTACACACCTGAAACTCCTGTACATTAGACTAAAAAATGTCAGGAACGCAATATTGTGATATAAAAAGATAGGCATTAACCGGTAAAATAAACGTCAGAAATTTTTCTCTTTAAACGTTATCTGTCATTTTAAGGAAAATGTTTAGAAGTGTAATTGTAAACATTAGAAAACTGTCAGAATAAAAGAAAATTGAAATCTAGAAAAACAATAAAGTCACTGTAATCAAATTATTATTAAATCATTAGCATTATTTTCAATAACTTAAGGAGACTAAATAACTTGCCCAGATGACAGATGAATAAATAAGAAAATTATCTTTGGATATACATTTCGAATGTATTATTTTTGTTCTTATTTGTTAGAAGTTAGTTATAATATTTATTGGTGATATCAAAACTGCCAAACATTAGCATTCTCATTTATAATGGTTGCTATTTTTAAAAACACAGTAAGGACACACTCAAAAAGGACACCATCTAGACCCAGTCACACAAGATAACTGATCACTCTTATGTCAAAGGACAGCTCAGAGAACACAGCCCATTCTAAACATCACCCCTAAGCATTATTAACATTCTCTTGGGACAGAAGCAAAGCAGGCTCTCATTGCCTGTCAGTAGCTTTAATGGCCAGACTTTCATTTCCAAGCACACACTGTACTTATTTAAAACATAAAGATATCAAGTGGATAATGTCTCCTTTCTTCTCCAAGGTTTGACTGATGATTTCATTCTGTGACTTTCTACTCTGTGAGGATATGATTTCATGAGAGTCGTTTTAATTCCCCAAGAGAGAACTGAAGTGTTACTTTTTTTGTTATTAATTGTGAAATCTTAAAATTCATTTGACTCATTTTTGAATCTTATACACCAAAAAATAATACACTCCAGGCATCCTGAATTATTTTACTTTATCCTGTACAACTCTAGATTCATGAACTATACTTAACTAAGCTCAGCTGGATTGTGATTATGGTAAATGTAAATGGCTCTAGAGATGCCCTAAATCCTGTATCTCCTCAAGTGAAGGATCCTTAAACATCACAAAAGTACCTGAAAATTATATGCCTGTCATGAATTACATTAAAAATAACATCAGCAGAATGTCTATTTCCAAATGCCTTTTTTTGGTACAGAAATACAAGTAACAGAAAAGTGAAAATTTAAAGTTTATAAAAGTTTGTTTTATGAACAAACCTTCTGCCGACTTAGGTATTTAAAGTGCCCTTGCTTTGGCAGCCATTATTGAAAATATATTTACTATTTTTTCTCAATCTCTTGGAGAAATTTTCATTTCAAATTATTGAGTTATTTGATGTAAATGACTACTCTTTTCAACACTTTCCATGCACATTTTTTTGTCTAGTAGTGACCTTCAAACAGCATTTTCTTTCATGATATAAAAAGTCCAAGCTAAGCCTCATATTTTTCTTTCATATTTGGATGTTTCTCGTGGATGCGTCATGCCCAAGGCAAGATAGAGCTGCACGTAAGGAACAAAGTGTGTCTCCCCATAAGTGACTAAGAGATGCTGCGTTAGGGGCAGCCAAAAAAACCAGCAACAGTCATTTTTGTTCCAACTGCCTTTTGAATAATCATTTCTTATGAGCTCCACCATCCAGACCTCCCCACTACTTGTAACTATCAACAGATTAGCTAGAGGATAAGCAGTTGGGTTCAGTAACAATATACTAAATTTTGTGAGGGAATTTATGTTATCTAGAGATATTCACAAGTTTGTAGTATCATAAGTTCTCAAGATACACCCTGGGAGAAGGCCAAGGGTCCAAAGAGTTAACTATACATATTTTATATATGAAAAAAAGAAAGTTCACAGACAGTAAGTGACTTTTTCAAGTCTAATTCATACCCAGATCTGTCTAACAAGAAAGCCTATTTCCTTCCGCCATGAGTAGGACCTTCTAAGCAGTGACACTGAGCAAACATTCTGGGTACAGGTGATATTTGCCCTTTTAAATCCAAGTTTGAGCTATGTAATTATAATAATAATAATGGAGTCCACAAACCCATAACTGCAATTTTTAAGTCACAAAAGCCCAAACTAGGTTTTATAACTCATTTGGCAGAGAAATCTGACATGACCTGAATTAATTTGGTGGCAAAACTTGGCCTGAAATGTAAGGACTACTCATAGCCCTTATTTATACCATTTACTTTGAGTATTCAACATCTTGCAGCAGAGATATTTATCTGTTCATTACAGGATTCTTCCCCAGACCAAATGGGAGTTTTTTTGTAATTCATGGTAAACATATGATGTTATTTTTCAAAAGCCAAAAAACTCTGAATTCTGACACACATCTGCTCCAAGGGTTTTAGGCAAGGAATTAGAGATCTGAATAACAACAGCAACAATAATAATAACACCGATAGTAAAAGTTGAATTTTACAGTTTTATCTCATCTTTATTTTTTTTTATAAAATAATTTCATATATATTTTTATTGCATTTGTCATCATAATGTGAAAACTTCCTAACTTCTTTGGATAGGTTTGCCCTGATTATCTATTTAGAGGGAAGGAAAAACATGACTCAGCTCTTGACTCCATGAAGTCTCTTGGTCATATGTAACCTGACATCAAAAGACCTGGCTTTGGAGCTTCCCTGGTGGCGCAGTGGTTGAGAATCAGCCTGCCAATGCAGGGGACACGGGTTCGAGCCCTGGTCTGGGAGGATCCCACATGCCGCGGAGCAACTAGGCCCGTGAGCCACAACTACTGAGCCTGCGCGTCTGGAGCCTGTGCTCCGCAACAAGAGAGGCCACGATAGTGAGAGGCCCGCGCACCGTGATGAAGAGTGGCTCCCACTTGCCGCAACTAGAGAAAGCCCTCGCAGAGAAACAAAGACCCAACACAGCCAACAATAAATTAAAAAAACAAAAAAGACCTAGCTTTTGTAAATAGTGCTGCAAAGAACATCACGGTGCATGCATCCTTTCGAATCATGGTTTTCTCCGGATATATGCCTAGGAGCGGGATTGCTGGGTCATATGGTAGCTCTATTTTTAGTTTTTTAAGGAACCTCCATACTGTTCTCCATAGTGGCTATACAAATTTTTTTTTATTAATTTTTATTGGAGTATGGCTGCTTTACAATATTGTGTTAGCCTCCACTGCACAACAAAATGAATCAGCCATACACATAGAGATATCTCCTCCCTTTTGGACTTCCCTCCCACTTGGGTTACTACAGTGCACTGGGTAGAGTTCCCTGTGCTATACAGTATGTTCCCACCAGTTGTCTATTTATACATAATATCAATAATTTATGTGTGTCAATTTCAGTCTCCCAATTCCTCTCACCCCACCCCTTTCCCTCTTGGTATCCATACATTTATTCTCTACGTCTGTGTCTCTAATTCTGCTTTGCAAATAAGATCATCTATACCATTTTTCTAGATTCCATATATATGCATTATTATATGATATTTGTTTTTCTCTTTCTGACTTACTTCACTATATATGACACTCTCTAGGTCCATCCACGTCTCTATAAATGACCCAGTTAGATTCCTTTTTATGGCTGAGTAATACTCCATTGTATTGGCTTCCATGGTGGCGCAGTGGTTAAGAATCCACCTGCCAATGCAGGGGACACGGGTTCAAGCCCTGGTCCAGGAAGATCCCACATGCTGTGGAGCAACTAAGCCCGTGCACCACAACTACTGAGCCTGCACTCTAGAGCCCGTGAGCCACAACAACTGAGCCTGTGTGCCAAAACTACTGAAGTCCGTGCGCCTAGAGCCCGTACTCTGCAACAAGAGAAGCCACCGCAATAAGAAGTCCACGTGCTGCAACAAAGAGTAGCCCCCACTCGCCGCAACTAGAGAAAGCCCACACACAGCAACAAAGACCCAATGCAGCCAAAAGTAAATAAATAAAATAAATAAATTTATAAAAAAAATATTCCATTGTATATATGTACCATATCTTCTTTATCCATTCATCTGTTGATGGACATTTAGGTTGTTTCCATGTCCTGGTTATTGTAAATAGTGTTGCTGTGAACATTGGGGTGCATGTGTTTTTTTGAATTATGGTTTTCTCTGGGTATATGCCCAGTAGTGGGATTGCTGGGTCATATGGGAATTCTATTTTTAGTTCTTTAAGGAACCTCCATATTGTTCTCCATAGTGGCTGTATCAATTTACATTCCCACCAACAGTGTATGAGGGTTTCCTTTGCTCCACACCCTCTCCAGCATTTATTGTTTATAGATTTTTTGATGATGGCCATTCTGGCTGGTGTGAGGTGATACCTCATTGTAGTTTTGATTTGCATTTCTCTAATAATTAGTGATGTTGAGCATCTTTTCATGTGTCTCTTGGCCATCTGTATGTCTTCTTTGGAGAAATGTCTATTTAGATCTCCCCCCCCCATTTTTTGATTGGGTTATTTGTGTTTTTGATATTGAGCTGCATGAGCTGTTTGTATATTTTGGAGATTAACCCCTTGTTGGTTGCTTCATTTGCAAATATTTTCTCCCATTCTGTGGGTTGTCTTTTTGTTTTGTTTATGGTTTCCTCTGCTGTGCAAAAGCTTTTAAGTTTAATTAGATCCCATTTGTTTATTTTTGTTTTTATTTTCATTACTATAGGAGGTGGATCAAAAAAGATCTTCCTGTGATTTATGTGAAAGAGTGTTCTGCCTATGTTTTCCTCTGAGAGTTTTATAGTGCACTATTTACAATAGCCAGGACGTGGAAGTAACCTAAATGTCCATCGACAGAGGAATGGATAAAGAAGATGTGGTACATACATACAATGGAATATTACTCAGCCATAAAAAGGAATGAAATGGTGCCATTTGCAGAGACGTGGATGGACCTAGAGACTGTCATACAGAGTGAAGTAAGTCAGAAAGAGAAAAACAAACATCATATAATATCGCTTATATGTGGAATCTAGAAAAATGGTACAGATGAACTTATTGGCAGAGCAGAAATAAGAGTCACAGATGTAGAGAACAAACTTACAGTTACCAAGGGGGGAAGGGAGGATGGGACAAAATGGGAGATTGGGATTGACATATATACACTATTGATACTATGTATAAAATAGATAACTAATGAGAACCTACTGTTTAGCACAGGGAACTCTGCTCAATGATCTGTGGTGACCTAAATGGGAAGGAAATCTAAAAAAGAGTGAATATGTGTGTACGTATAACTGAGTCAATTTACTGTACAGCAGAAACTAACACAACATTGTAAAGCAACTATACTCCAATTAAAAAAAAAAAAAAAAGACGTGGCTTTTAACTTCTTAAAATAGAAATGAATTCAAATCAGAAACAGAGAATGCTGGGGGGTGTGTGTGTGTGCGTGCGTGTGTGTGTGTGTGTGTGTGTGTTTCTTTTTTCTAAGTTTTTCTTAAATAGAAGCCTCTCTGATGATTTGATTTAAAGAGGAATGGCACTAAATTTTTATTTAGTTGTCTTAATATAGTTTGACCACAGTAACAAATTAAGGGCTTTAGTGACCAGTGTTGTGAAATAGAGTTCTGGCAGATATTAAGAAAATGACAGGATATAATTCTCATATAAGCATAAAAAATGTTTCTTTGCCTCATAAATTATGGATGATCAGTTGTACATATTTACTCAAGATATTTCTTTACTCTCTAGAAAATTTTAAATTTAAATCAGGTTTTCAAATATCAGTGGTTTTCTAGATCAGTAGTTTTCAATCTTCTTTTTTCTGCCTCAAAACACAGAGGGATACAACATATTCCCTTCAGTAACAGCAATTCACAAAATATCATTTACACAGCCAGCAACAATTCCTATGCCTGGAGTCCAACAGAACAAGACAGTGTATCAGTTTGGGTTTTAATAAACATCCAATACATTTCATTTATTTCCTTTTGCATGTTCTAGATGCTCACTTCTTATAGCTTGAACTTTGCTAGCCTAGGTTGCAGGATTAGGGTGAGGGGAATCTAGAATGGATGATAGAGGAGGTAGATAACAAATATCAACTATAGCCTTGAGATCATTTGCAGCACTAGGGACTGTAGCTTGTTACATTAACTGTCCTGACTTGAGACTTTTGTAGGGATTGTGGCCAGCCACCATCATGAGGGCTCTGGACTGGACTCAAGGTAGGGTCGGGCCTCAAGCATATAAAAATACTCTTTTCAGTGAGTATATTCTAAGGGATCAGAGGTTATCTCCTAGGAGTTAGCCAGGGGTCAGTCCTATAGAGACAGGCTTTCTTTGGAATGCACAGGTTTGGGGAAACCCAGACCTGCTAAGTTAACCTTTTACTGCACACATGCATTGGTTTCATCTTCCTAACTAGAGCACATGGTCCTCAAAGAAAAGGATCATATATTTACACAGTTTTACCTGAAGTGAATACATACTTGGTTGTCTCTTTGCCAGAATCAGAGCAAATCAGCATTTCAAAATTCCTGAACTTAGTTTTCTCCCAAGAACGTGTTTCAGTATTACATTTTGAAAAATACTCTGGAACTGCTCTATAAAACTGGTTTGACACCCACGTCGATTGCATGCACTTATTATTTACCTCCGTGAAAAGCTCAAGGATCCCCACTCTCGTTGACTTTCTACTCCAAATGTGGATCAGGGTCAAGGGCAAGGTTATTTTATTGGATCACAGTGCCAAGAAGGAATTTCATTGTTAATGCAAAGGAGTGAAAATTCCAAGCTTTCCCAGATTCATGTCTTTCTGACCCTTCCTTTTTGGCTCTCTTCCATAAACCCCAAACCAATTAAATCAGAATATCTGGAATTGGGGACCAGGACCCCAGGCGATTGTAATGTGAAGCTAGGGCTGAGAACCAGTTATGCAGAGGGCCGAGATTCAGGTGAGGGCTCAGGCAGGCAGGTGTGGAAGAATCCTTCTAACCTACTTAGACTGGTTCCAGCCTAAATGTGGCCCATGGATTAGCAGCATTGATTCCACCTGGAAGCTTGTTAGAGATGCAGAATCTTAGGCCCTCCCCAGCTAGCTTAAGTCAGAATCTGAATTGTAACAAAATATTTAGGTGATTTATTGTATATTAAAATTTCAGAAGCGGTGACCTAGGCAAGAGGACTCCTCCTTATACCCCAGGGCTCCATATTGAAATTAGACACCAAATCTCTAGCTGATAAGTGTTCCTTGGTCTGGCACATTTCTTCCTGTAGATGGTTGGTGAAGGATGGAATCAGGTTCCTATCATTTCCATCTCATTCAGTCTATCATCTTAACTCTACTTACAGTTATTTGCAGGGGGTAAAGAGAAGAATGGGAAGATGCCAGAAGCTAGTCCATCAACGATATCAGCTTATGTAATTAGGAGATAGGTTCAGAGTGGGTTTCCACTATACTCAAGAGGCTTATTTTACAAAGTAAAGATAATAAGGTTTCAGGGAATTGGCTAAAAATCTTCTGTGACTTTTAATGAGTAAAATTTGGGAGAAGAGAAGTCAGTAATTAACATGCCATGGTCATTACACTTGGGCACTAAGCTACTAAATGGCAGTCTATGCCAGGCCTAGACCTGCCTTAAAGGAGTTTCAGTCAAATCCTTCCACCCCAGATGCTCTGAGCTGACCAGCCTTGTCTCTGGACCATTCTGCCAGCAACAGCCTTAGAGGAAGATTTGAGATTTTAAGATAATGGCTTACAAAACTAAGACCTTGAAAATGATGGTAATGAATCATTTTTGAGCACTTACTATGTGCTAAGCATTGTTCTAAGAGCCTTAAAAGTATTAATTCATTTAATCTTCACAACTGTTTGAGATACTATTATTATTCCTCTTATACAGGTGGGGAAACCAAGATACAGAGAAGTTATATAAATGGTAAAGCAGGATTCAAACCGAGGTGGCCTGATACCTCCAACACAAGGCAGTAGACCTTACTATATGGAGAATCAATATAGTAAAAGGGAAGGAGGCCATTGGACTCTCTCTTTTGCTCATCTGGGAGTATTTCTAAGTTCTACAAACAATTAGATAGATGCAGACTTCAAAATCTTCAGTAATATTTTATCTCTCCAATGCAACACCTTTCAAACTTTAATGGGCATATGAATGAGTCAGGAATCTTTTTTAAAATGCAGATTCTGACTCAGAATATCTAGAGTAGGGCCCAAGATTTTGCATTTCTAATAAGCTCAATTTAACATTAATGTTGCTGGTCCAGGTTCCACACTTTGAGTAGCGAGGCCACAGGATACATAAATATATATTTTTTTAATGCATAAAATCACAATCTCACCTCTTGCTAAAATTCTGAATCTGCAATTTCATCAGATGTCTGGATAAGAAACTTAATCACTTTGTACTCCACAGTCCCCATTGTCCCTCAGGATGTCATAGCTTCAGCTGGGACATTCAGAACTAGAACCTGGAGCTTCAGGAGTAAGAGCCTTCCAGAAGGAAACTCAACAGCTCTTTCCCCAGACAATCAAAGCTGTGTGAATCTTCTCCTTGGGCTGGGCCACTTCTTAGTTGCTCACTGGAGGCTCCACAGACAGCCCCACAGACAGCAGAGCAGAACTTCCTTGGAGTCAGGTACATCAGACAGATGCTGCTCCAAATCCTGATCCTGAAACTCACGGCCGGTTTTATGCTATTTTTTTTTTTTTTTTTTTCCTTCTAGGTTCTAAGACCTAGAACACTGCTCAGGTGCCTTGACAGCTGAACAACTTATCCTAACTCCTTCAGCACCTCCACCAAAGGACAGCTCTCCACAGGCTCTGGTCTAGGTTGAACAGCTTTTTCAGTGGACAAAAATTCTTAGAGCTGTATAAGGGAAGTAAGGCTATGGAGTACTGCACCATATCAGCCTCCTACCTATCCTTCAACTAGGGCAAGTGCCTGCCAGAGATGTTATCCTTCAACTAGGGCAAGTGCCTGCCAGAGATGTTGTTCGGTAATGTCTGAACTCAGATGTAGGGAAACTTAGGCAAAGCCATAGATTCCCCTTCATATGAGCTCTTCTGAGAGCAGAGGGGCCGTATAATAATAACAATAGCACTTACCCAGCACCTGTTACCTGCTATGTACCAGGCAGGCACTGTTATAAGAAGTTTACACAAACTATTTTGCAAGGCAGCTACATAAAATATTGTCACAAAGTAATATTTTATTAATGTAAAGTAACATTATCTCCATTGTATAGATGAGGAATCTGAAGGGTAAGTGACTTAATAATTGAGTACATGTAAAGGACTTAAAACTGTGCCAGGCACATAGTAGACTCAATAAATGCTACTTATTTCTCACTAAAGAAAGTCCTCAAACCACAAGGGAAGAGAGAAAGAAAGAAGAAAGGAACAGAGAAGAACTACAAAAAACATTCAGAAAACAATTAATAAAATGGCAATAAGTTCATATCTATCAATAATTACTTTAAATGTAAATAGACAAAATTCTCCAGTCAAAAATCATAGAGTGGACTTCCCTAGTGGCGCAGTGGTTAAGAATCTGCCTGCCGATGCAGGGGTCACAGGTTCGAGCCCTGGTCCAGGAATATCCCACATGCCGCGGAGCAACTAAGCCCGTGCGCCACAACTACTGAGCCTGCACTCTAGAGCGCGCAAGCCACAACTACTGAAGCCCGCACGCCTAGAGCCCGTGCTCTGCAGCAAGAGAAGCCACCGCAACGAGAAGCCCGCGCACCGCAACGAAGAGTAGCCCCCGCTCACTGCAACTAGAGAAAGCCCACATGCAGCAGTGAAGACCCAATGCAGCCAAAAATAAATAAATAAAATAAATTAAAAAAAAAATCATAGAGTGGCTGAATGGATAAAAACAAACAAACAAACAAACAAACAAAACATCTATATGCTGCCTACAAGAGACTCACTTCCAAAGTAAAGACACACACACAAACTGAAAGTGAAGGGATGGAGAAAGATATTCCATGCAAATAGAAATAAAAAGAAAGCTGGTGTAAGTATATACTTATCAGACAAAACAGACTTTAAAACAAAGACTGTAATGAAAGACAATGGGCATTATATAATGATAAAGGGGTCAATCCAGCAAGAAGATATAACACTTATAAATATACATGTACCCAACATGGGAGCACCAAAATATGTAAAGCAAATATTAACAGACTTAAAGGGAGAAACTGACAACAATAATAGTAGGGGACTTTAACATCTCACTTACATCAATGGATAGATCATCCAGACAGAAAATCAATAAGGAAACATTGGCCTTAAACAACACATGAGATCAAATGAACTTAATAGATATATGTAGAATATTCCACCCAAAAGTAGCAGAATATACATTCTTCTCGAATGCATATGCAACGTTCTCCAGGATAGATATTATCAGAAAGACAAGAAATAACAAGTGTTGGTAGCAAAGGGAACCTTCATGTACTGTTGGTGGGAAAGTAAATTGGTGCAACCACTATGGAAAACAGTATGGCGTTTCCTCAAAAAATTAAAAATATAACTACCATACAATCCAGCAATTCCACTTCTTGGTATCTATTTGAAGAAAACAAAAACACTAATTTGAAAAGATATCTGCAACCCTATGTTTATTACAGCATTATTTACAATAGTCAAGATATGACCACAACCTAAGTATCCATTGATAGATGAATGAATAAAGAAAATATGATAGAGAAAGAGAGAAAGAGAGAGAGAAATACTACTCAGCCATAAAAAAGAATGAAATCTTGCCATTTACAGCAACATGAATGAACCTTGTGGGTATTATGCTAAGTGAATGGTCAGACAGAGAAAGACAAATACAACGTTATTTCACTTACATGTGGAATCTAAAAAACAAAACAAACAAAACAAAACATAACCCAGACTCATAGATACAAAACACAGATTGGTGGTTGCTAGTGCAGAGGGGAGTTGAGAGGAAACAAATGGGTGAAGGGGATCAAGAGGTACAAACTTCCAGTTATAAATAAGTCATGGGGATGTAATGTACAATATGGGTAATACAGTCAATAATATTGTATTAACTTTGTATGGTGACAGATGGTAACTAGACTTATTGTGATGATTATTTTGCAATGCACACAAATGCTGAATCATTATGTTGTACACCTGAAACTAATATAATATTGTATGCCAAATATACTTCAATAAAAATCTTTTAAATGTTAGTTATTTTAATCACACAATTAGTAAGCGGCAGGGTTGGGATTCAAATAAAGGCATCCCACACGTTAACCATTCACCTTCTACTGCCCCTTCTATGTAAACTGAGCTCCGAGAATAGCCTTAAGTATCCCAGAGTTACTCCATATATATCTAGAAACAAGATATTCTAATACAAAAATATGATCATGTTACTTATCACTTGTAGGATAAGGCCAACTCTCCTTAGCATGGCATTTGAGGCCTCTCACCATCTCATCCCAGCCACTGCTCCCCAACACCCCTTGTTCCAGCCCATTGTTCCCCTCACCATGGCAGTATTCCTGGTTTGTTCAAATATATCTCTCTCCCTCTCTCTCTATGTGTGTTCATGCTCCTCCTTTTGAAGTGCTCTCTTCCAACTTCCATACCTAATACCACTCCATCAATAAAGCTTTCCCTAAACCCCTCTTTCACTCCTAATCCCATCCTGTGGAACTGCTGCCTCACATCTTCTCCCACAGGAGGTTTCTCACACCTCCCTATAGCACTAACTACACAATACTAAAGTCTCATGGTTTATATAACAACCTCTCCCACTGGATTGGGCACTCCTTGAGAGGAGGACCACAAGCAATGATTATTTGGAAAGCATTCATAAAACAATTATTATTCAGTACCAGGCTCTATGCCCACTATAGTTCATCAGCTGTAACTTCTGGATATTGATTTGTTTGGCCCTTTGGCTAGGAAGTTTCCTCTTCTCCGTTATATCACGCCTCAGTTTGGGCTCAGAAGCAAATCCTGAGATAAGGATTGCAGTGAAAGCAGTTTGGGAGGTGCAGGAAGCACTAGCAGGGGATGAGGAACTAGGACAGGGAAAGGAAGGAAGCAGTAAAGTAAAAAAACCCTAGAGGAAGGGTTGTTGGGCATTTGTACACCATGTCCCATCAGTCCTTGGTTGAGGGTGCTTGGGGTATTAATTTCCTACTCCTTTCTTCTAGCCCTCCCTTTATAACTGAGAAAAGCACATGGCTCTGGAAAAGCACTTAGTCAAAGAGGTGCAGATCCTGGCATCTGGAAGTGGGCTAGAGCATGCCGCGGTGGCAGGGGAGGAATCTGGGTGTGGCACTGACAGCGTCTGCTAGGAAGCCACTCTAAAACACACTAGGGTTGGGAGAAAAGCAAACCCTGTACACTGTTGGTGGGAATGGAAATTGGCACAGCCACTATGGAAAACAGTATGGAGGTCCAAAAAACTAAAAACAGAATTACCATATGACCCAGCAATTCTACTCCTGGGTATATATCTGAAACAAGAACACTAATTCGAAAAGATACATGCACCCCAATGTTCACAGCAACATTATTTACAATTGCCAAGATATGGAAGTAACCTAAGTGTCCATCAACAGATGAATGGATAAAGAAGACGCGTTACATGTAGAATACTGTTCAGTCATAAAAAAGAATAAAATTTTGCCGTTTGCAGCAACATGGATGGACTTGGAGAGCATGATGCTATTACGCTAAGTGAAATAAGTCAGACAGAGAAAGACAAATATTATATGATATCACTTATATGTGGAATCTAAAAACTACAACAAATTAGTGAATATAACAAAAAAGAAGTAGACTCAAACAAACTAGAGAACAAACTAGTGGTTACCAGTGGTGGAGGGAAGGAAGGGGTTGGGGAGTGGGAGGTACAAACTATTGGGTGTAAGATAGGTTACAAGGATATATTGTACAACATGGGGAATATAGCCAATATTTTGTAATAACTATAAATGGAGTATAACCTTTAAAAATTGTATTAAAGAATTAAAAAAAAGAAATCCTCCAAGGTTGTGGAGGAGGAACATGAGTTAGAATTCTGGAAGGTTTCCAGTCATTCTCACTTGATAGTAGTTTCTTTCTTTCTTTTTTTTTTTTTTGGTTTAATGAATTAATTAATTAATTTATTTATTTTTGGCTGCGTTGGGTCTTCGTTGCTGCATGCGGGTTTTCCTTTTAGTTGCAGTGAGCAGGGGCTACTCTTTGTTGTGGTGCACAGGCCTCTCATTAAGATGGCTTCTCTTGTTGTGGAGCACGGGCTCTCGGCACGTGGGCTTCAGTAGTTGTGGCACGTGGGCTCAGTAGTTGTGGCTCGTAGGCTCTAGAGCACAGGCTCAGTAGTTGTGGCGCATGGGCTTAGTTGCTCCGCGGCATGTGGGATCTTCCCGGACCAAGGCTCGAACCCACGTCCTCTGCACTGGCAGGCAGATTCTTAACCACTGCACCACCAGGGAAGTCCCAATAGTAGTTTCTTAACTCCTAGAACACAACACAAATTCCCTATCTTTGGAACTAAAGAACATAGGCGGTTGGAAGCCTGAAAGTAATATGAGATTGAACCCATGGATAAAGTCTAATATAAATTGGTACCAGGATTATGTTTGCATTATAGATGAGGTTATAACTTCAAGGAATAGCTGAATATCCACTATACGTCAAGAAATTTAAAAAAATGTTTTAGTCAAAACAAGATGAGCACAAACTGCAAATGAAGAACATGGCCTTCAGTCATGGAGAAGTCAAATAAATATAAAGACATTTAAAGATCAAGTTAATAAAGAAGTCAGCAGATGGGATCTGGGAGAGTACACCTCAAAGGAAAAAAGGTATTAAGAACCTGAATAGCCATACAATGCAACTGTGCTTGTGGTCCAAAGATCTCTGGGTTTTCATCAGGGAGTTTTACGGAGAACAAACCAATATAGGAGAAAAATATAAATGGCTAGAATCTCTGATAATAGCTTATGGGGAGTAGTGCTATGTTATTTCTTTAATTTCCCCAAGCAGTGTTTTTACAGCTATCTAAGTAAGCAAAATGCAATTTTTAAAAAGTAACTTCTTGCAATGAGTTCTGTGAGTTACCCCCTTCAGATCAAGCCATGTCTGTGCGGGCAGTACAGTGTAGGTAGGGAAAAGGGGTAAAGAACGGACTTGATTGAAAAAAATCAACACATATGCCAAAGGTAGCCACAATTTTTTAAAAACGGATTCTGGCTCAAAAACAGAAAAAGCGAATTTATCTGGGTGATATTAATATCTCTTAATAAGGAATGTTTCAATATGAGAGGGTGGTCTACATGAAAATATAGAAACGGGGATCAGAACAGCTAAAGTTGGCAGAGTTCATCCATGTAACATTGCTCAGGGGAAAAAACACTGACCCTGAGGAAAATAAATATGCTTACTAAAGGGCAGTGCCTTGCTCTGAGTTAGAAACAACTCAGTTAGCTTCCTGAGAGTTCTGGCTATACTATCAACCTCCTTTGCTCTGTCTTTGTGCTCATAGAGCAACCACCTGATTTATGTCCATACAGGTTTTAAGATATTGTGAAACCAGGAAGAGCCTCCTGGAGGGCAGATGCGCACGTGTCATGGTGAACGAACAGCCCCCATCATAAACTGATAGCTTGGTAAGTGTTGTTAAGTTTAAGTCAGACCACTTGCGTCAGATGACTTTTCTGGTATGCTGAGAAAGGGAAGTTCCTGGGTCTCAAAGCTAAGAACCAGACTTGGGAGTCCGGTGACTTCACCAAGGTTAAGGTTAATCTATGACATCTTTCTAGACAACCAGTGAAGCAACCCTCACCCGGATGATCTCTGTACCTTCCAACTGGATAGTATTACCCACATTAGTAGTAAATGTGGAAAAACATCTCCAAAAGAGAACGTTCTCAATACACACAGGCAAAGAGGGCCCATACAGCCTGAAGAGGCCAGACCTTGTGGGGGAGGATAGCCAGGACACTCTGTACCTCTACCTTCATCTGTAAAATGGAAATAATTATAATATCTGCTCCTGCCAGAGCACCAGAACTTAAACATACAAATAACTACTGTCTTCCAAATTCATCCTAAGCACCTCTATGTTCTTTCCAAAAAAGTTACTGTTCAAAATGCTTTTTTGGAACTTTACCTTGGAATTTTCCCTCAGAGCCATTTTACAGGCCACAAAACAAACTCTGTCTCATTTACCAGGGTCAAACCTCAGTTCACCAACAAAAAACCAACTTTTCCCAGTCTAATCCCCCACTTAAGCCATCACACAATGCTGAGAATGACAACCTGGTCAGTTTACAACTGTGACTTCAGCCTCCCCGGCCCCTGGCTCCTTTCCCGCAGCCCAGAAGCACAACCAGTCTCTGCACTTTGTTTCACTAGCTCTAGCCCTATTTCTCTACCCTGCCACAAACCCTAGAAAGAGTAGTTTGCATTTCTCCTTCTTCATTCCTGCATAATTACTCACCATCGAGATGACCTGGCCTCCAGTTCCTCTACTTTACTAAATACCCTCATCAAAGATCACCAGTGACTTTCTACAGCCAAACTCAGAAGCTCCTCACACCACATCCTGCCTCTCTAGAGCATCTGACCCAATGACCAGCTCTCCTGACTCACCTCTCTTGGCATCTATGCCAACCCCTCCTTTCACTTCCCCTCCTGTCTCTCTGGTTACACCTCAACCTATTCTGATCCTCTTTCCTTGAATATAGGCTTTCCCAGAATTCTGGCTTTGGAACTCTTCTCAGTTTATACCCTCTCACTGGGCAAATTTAATCATCCCATGGCTTAACATTAATTACACATAGTTGTCTTTAAAAAAATTTTTTTTTTAATTTTTATACAATTTTTAAAGGTTACTTTCCATTTACAGTTGTTGCAAAATATTGGCTATATTCCTTGTGTTGTACACTACATCCTTGGGCCTATCTTACACCCAATAGTTTGTACCTCTCACTCCCCCACCCTATATTGCCTGTTCTGCTTCATTTACATTGACTCAACTCCTTCCATCATTTTTCAATATTTGATCTTGACATTTGTGCATCTTTTATGTTCCAGAAGCACTGAAGTCCCTGTCTTGACAGAGCTCACTTCTTAGGTTGGAGTACAGAAAAGCAAACAAAAATAACTACCACAATAGATGTTATAATAAATTGCAACATTTTATATTATATATAATGTACAGGGAAATGGAGGGAATGATTATTTCCGCCTTTGAGAAGGCAGCTCAGGTGAGCAAAGTAAAGGAGGAAGTCCAGGCAGAGGGAAAAGCAGGAGAGAAGCCTCATCGGTAGGAATGTACACAGGATGCCCAGGTAAAGGACAGTGAGAAATCTCACTGTTGGGGAGAGTGGATGGAGGCAAGTCTGGAGAGTCGGGCTTAGCGAGGTTGGAAAGGGGCTTTGTTTACTGTGCTAGGATGTACAGGCGTTATTCAGAAGGCGATGAGAAGCCATCAGGAGTTTCAAGTGGGTAGAGGCCATGGTAAGATCTGTGTTTTAGATAGACCACTCTAAGGCAATGTGGGAGGCTGGATGGGAGGAGAGTGAGCCAGGAGATAAGGACTATTGTGCACATTCAGGACTGCCTCAGGCAGTGGGCGTGGAGAGGAGGAGACGGATGTGACAGTTCAACAGAACTTAGTTACCTTGCTATTCACGGTGATTATGGCACATGGGAGGGTGTGCATATTTGCCTGCCCATATACTCAAACTCAGTTTTTTCGTTTATTCCTTAAGCACAGCATCTAAGAAACTACAGGTTATGAATTTTATTCTACTTGCCCATGTTTTGTGATTGCTCATTATTTTAGACTAGTTCAGAATTTGTGACAAAGGTACAATTTAACTTGGCCCTAGCTACTAAAAAAGAAACAAAGGGAGGGAGGGAGGGAGGGAAGAAGGAAGGAAGGAAGGAGGGAAGATTTACTAAGCAAATTAATATTATAAACGAGATTGCAAAAAAATTTTTCTTCTGAAGACAGCAGTTTTGAGCCTTTAGAAAGCATGGAAGTCCACAGAAATATGGCACTGCTGACTCCTAATCCACATAAGAAGTCACATCATTATGTCCACCCTCTGCTCCTCACCCGAACGGAACGTCTGTGGTTGCCAAATAGTCAGGGGGAAAAAATCTCAGTGATATTCGACAAACTATGGAGTTGAAGGGGAAGAAAAGAAGGAGCAATGATAAACCGTGACGGGGTGAGGAGCTGCCAGCAAAGCGGCCTGCAAAACCTCAAACTCCTTCTCCCTCACTACCTGGGTCTTTACATGTTGCTTTGATCATCTAGCCAGAAATTCTACCAATTAGCAGTTCCCTTGGGTTCACAAATATTCCGTTAAAAAATGCAAGTACTGCAGAGACTGTTAAGGTCAGGTTAGTCATCCTCAGATTACAGTGAAGGGTGGGCATTTAGGCTCAGACCCTTTAATGGGGCAGAAGTGGAACATAATAGGACTGGGAGGAGACACCTTAGGAAATAGGAGGGAGAGGCCAGAGCTTTGTACTTCATAACGCAGATAAAAGAGAGGAAACACCTTTTCTCTTCTTCTTCACTTCAGCACCTCATTACTGTTCCCAGTGTAACCTTGAGCAGGACCCTACGGGGACTTCCCAGGACAGACCTCTCCCCCATGTCCTCTGTTGTAGCTCCTCTCTGAAGTACCTACATAACAGTATCTGATGCACATTTCCTGAGTTGTGTTATAGATGCTAAAACCCCACCAAATGGAAGACAATGTTAACGACTTGGTGACTATGAGCATGTAACCCCCAGACCTACCGGAGCCTGAGGAATGACAGTGTTAACCCCTGTGACGCTACCCTGTTACCTCGCCATCAACCAATCAGAGAATTGTGCATGAGCTCATCACATACCCTGTGACTCCCCTTCCTCACCATGCCTTTAAAAATGCTTTCCTGAAACCCATCAGGCAGTTCTGGCTTTTTGAGCATTAGCTGTCCTGGCCTCCTTGTCTGGCACCTTACAGTAAATGCTGCACTTTCTTTCACCACAACCCAATATCAGTAGATTGGCTTTACTGTGCACAGGTGAGTGGACCCAGGTTTGGTTCCATAACACCAGGACCCAAATTGAGATGCGTCCTATTAGTACCAATGCAGGGCACAGTATGATTTACATATGCTGTCATAGTTCGGAATTATGGGTTTCATCTTAAATTCCACTTCTTATACCATTTATTTGGGAAAAGGTGACAAAGTTCCAAAGAGTTGACTTATGAATACACTCACAAGCCACTATTTGGAAATTTTCACTAATTCCTATCCATTCACTAAAGGTCTCCAGAACCTTTTATTTAGCTCCGATAACTGTATGCACTTGAAAGTATTTTTAGATAAATTAAGATGAACTTTTCTCCACTGGATTGAATTATTTAGGTGACACATTACTATCACTATTGATAGCAATTACAATAATAAAGGATGCTAGCATCAAAGCACTTCTACATTGCTTTTGAGTAAAATAAATATTTAGTATATCCATTAGTAACACCAGAGTTAAATTTTATCTTTGAAACAATTGAAAAATTAACTGCAATTGTACTATTTTAATCAGAATAAGTATTTGAACAGTTATTTAATTGGATATTTCCAACTCTTTTAGGTAGTTCAGATATAATTATCCCTAAAAAATTATCCTAAGTTTTAGTTGTATTAATTTATTAAACTTTTGGGAACTGAAATTAGGGCAAAATTCTCCTGGTTTTAAGTTGTTCTCCATACCTGAAACTCTAGTTATAGTTTCTAAGAAAGTTGTGAACTTCCATAGAATCTGGGAGTGATTTATGACTTGAAGACAAAGGGTGATTATTTTAGTCCCAAATTCTAAGTGTAGGTCCTATGTTTGAATAAGGCAGTTGTTTATTGTTTTTTAGTGGCTACTGGTCACCTTGAAGAAAGTTATATTTGTCCCAAATATGTCCTCTTTTAGGGAAGTTTGGAAATGTGGGTCACATTTAACCACTTCTGCTATTCATGGTTCTTCATTGAGGAATGACCCAAAATCATAAATCCTGGACTCAGCTTTCATCCTGTAACTTTTAAATCACTTGCTAAGGAAAATCTTAAGACGCCAAAATTTCACTATAAATGTCATATTTTAAATGGAAGTCATCCTATAGTGAAAGTCATAGCTACACTGGCCATCCCTGTTTAAAACTGAGTTTGAAGTGCATTTCGAACTTCAGCCTAATATGAGGACTTTCCAGTTGCCTTTGCTGCACTAAGCAAATGTATGTGGAAGGAATCACAGCCACAAAATCACCTGCCAATTTTAATTTTGTTCTTAGGGACACTCTGTACAATGGAAAAGGAGAGGGATTCCCTACTAAGAAAGTGAAAGATAAGAGTACTAACATTTTTGAGTTTTTATTGTGTTAGCATGAGGGAAATGAAGCCAAGTAACAGATCCAAGGGTCAGAGAGCTGGTAAACAATAGTAGAACTGAAGCTTGAACTGATCATGGGGTTTCCTAAAGAACTGAAGATTTTTAAGGAAGAAGAAGGTACTTATACGGTACTTATGAGAACAAAGATAACAGTATCTGATTTTATCTTAAGAAAATGCCAAACTGGAAACTAACAAAACTGGGGATCCAAAATATAAAACATATGAAATATGAAGATCATATGGGTTAAATCTTTCATGAATTATTAAAATTAGGCACATACATGTATGTGCACGCACATGGGCATACACCCCAATCCTTGGGTTTCTGTACTCTTATAAATTTATTGCTTTTAATTATATGGTGACATACACACAGGATTATCAATTGCTATTTTTAATTTGTTAGTGATTATTAAACTTAAGAGACAACCTTTAATGCAGCAATGCAGCATATAGCCAGCTCTAGATAAATAGTTCCAGATGAGTTAGAATCTGACCAATAATACGAACACACAGAAATGGAAAAAATATGACCTGCTTGCTGACCTTAATTTCAGTTGGAATTACTATGGATTTAATATAAGATAAATAACATCACCATCATCATTATCACTAATATTTATCAAGTCTATCAAATATGCCAGGAACTGTATACTCTCTCGTTTAATCATCATTATTACTCTGTGAAGAGGTATATTGCAACTCCTTATCACAGATGCAATAACCAAAGCTTGAGGACTGTAGCAGATGTTTGTGGAGGATCATGCAACATGCCCTAGTACACTTGATTTCAGTGTGTCTTGGATGTACATTTCCATGCATGAGGCCAGTGTCCCACATCAATTCTGGGCCTCAGCATCTCCCTGCTTTGCTGCCAGAAGTTTCTCTGAAGCCTTGGGAAGCTGCTCAGTTATGCAGAAATCTGGAAAGGGAGTGGGGAAATATTAATGATTCTCAGAGTCACTCTCAACCAATGTGGGCAAGAATCAGCAGGTAAATGCACCAGGATTTCCATCTTGTGATGAGACAATTCTACACAAGTCCTTAGAATGTCCCCAGCACAACTGAGTCCAGTTCCCCCAACAGCAATCAAATCATTAATATACCCTTTATTGGCTTTACTTCCTTCCAAGTCCTATTTCCCCCACTTCTGCTTCCTGGGATCACCTCTGAAGTAAATTATCTTCACCCAAGTTCTTGTCTCAGGAGAATCCAAAATAAGGCAAGTAGATTAGGTAACTTGCCCTAAGCCAAACAGCCATTGGCAGAGCCAGGACTGGAACCTAAACCATCTGTTTCCAACACCCGTGGTCTTAGAGACGTTCCCCACTGTGAGTTAACATTAACATATCCGCAAAACCAAGCCAAAAGGGAAAAAAGAAAAGGCAGATAACAAACACATTTTCTCCCAGCGCTTTAAAAAGTCAAGTATGCTTCTGCCATTCTACGTTAAGCTGGCTGCTGAAAGAACAGCATGCACGTGGCCCCGCCCCCCGTCTTGAGGACCCTGGGGTCTAATGAAGACAGGCACTGTGCCATGGACACCAGTGAACCACATGAAGACACAACTTACTAGGATCGCTGAGTCTAGTGATGAATGTGTGATATTCACGCCTAAATCAGGGTCATAAAGAAGAACCCATTCAAGGTGGAAGATAAATACTATTGAAGTGGATATCAGGTTTAGTGGCAAATGTTAGACAATATTTGCAGGCTTGTGTTCTGGGTCTGACTCTACTGCTAAATACACCATGTGATTTGGGACATATTATTGAACCCCTCTGTTTCCTCATTTGTAAAATGAAGACAATACTTCTTGCCCTGTCTGCTGCACAGGGCAGCTGGGAAGCTCAAGTGAGATATGGTACCTGAAAGTTCTTTGAATCACACAAAGCACTTGGCAAATATAAACTACTATTACTAACACTTTGAATCATCACCATCATCAATGTTTATGATTACTTCTGCATTTGTTACATGACAGGCACCATGGACAAACTTTTCAAAGATATGTCAAATGTGAAGCATATGATCTTGCTGTGACATTAGCTACAATAGAGTGGAATTGAATACAGAGCAGATCTGATTTTGAAATGACATTTTACTAATGGGGGCTCCCATAAAATTGTAATATGGCTTTGAGAATAAAGCTATGGCAACATCCCAGCACATTGCAACCTAGAATGGATCCCAGGGCCAACATTACTTCCTCAGAGTTAACTAATTGGTTAAGGACATGAGTAAATTCCTCCAGACCACTGGGTGCCAATTAGTGCTAATTTTGGCTATAATGAAGAATGGGCTGAAACCAACCTGAAGACATTTAGTGGGATAAATGTAAAGTCATATTCCTAGGGACAAGGAATTTTGGAAAACAATCATTGGTTATCCTCTCATTGTTTGGAAGAGCCCAATAAATAGCACTGAGTGATGAACCAAAAGAGAAACAAGACAATGGCATAAGGCCATTCAGGCAAGACTATTACTTTATTACTGATAAAGTTGATAATGAAGAAACTGACTTAAATCTATAGACAAGTAGGCTTCACAGAGCCCCACTGGATTATTGCCGGCTCCCTGGGACGAAAACTCCTTGCAAAACTTACAGCACGGGGAGAACAGGCCAGAGCACGTGCTTTCTGTGGGCCAGCTTGCTCCCAAAGAAAGAGAAGAGAGAAAGGCACTGAGTTAAGGATGTCCATTTTCTCCATCAGATGAAGTCACTCCTCCTCCCATCAGATGAAGCCACTTCTCCTTTGGGAAGACTGAGTGAGAGGAGTGGAGAGAGCCCAGGCCTGGTTCAGGAATGGGGTTCCCACCACACAGAAGGAAACATCAGGAATGGGGAAAGAAGTTTGTCCCTCTGTAAAGCATGGAGGCCCAGAGAGAATATGTGAACTTTCCAGGATTGGTGGCAGTGTCAGGGCTGAAAGCCAGAGCTGTTTTATTTATCTGTGTTTAAAAAAAAAAGAGCAAAAACAGAAAAAGAGAGACCTCCTGATTTATTAGCATTGCACCTGAAAAAGTTGGGCTTTGGGGTTGTTTCATAGACTACAAAATTAGCATGAAACTATTGGTCACATGTGTGGCTTAAGTATAGGGTCCAGATCACAGAAAACAACTAATCTGTTCTCCAAAACTTTCTGGAGAATCGTATTCAACTCTATGAACCGCACTTTATTAGGAAGATTGATGATGCAGGGAGTATAGAAAGATATGATCAGGATACTAAGAAGCTGAAACAGAACTGGAATTTGGAAAGTCCTCACTGAGAAGAGGGAGGGGACTTGCTTCTGCAGAGCTCCAGAAAAAAGACAGAACCAAGAGCAGTGAGAGAAAGTCATATGGAGGCAGTTTTAAGTCAATGGAAGGAAGAACTTTCTAACATATGCACACATACACACATACACACACACACACACACACACACACACACACACGTCTAGCAGTGAGCAGGATGCAAATCTGATCATGTTGCCCCCTTTTAAAAACCACTGGATGGTTTCCTAGTCCTCTTACGATAATGTCCAAAGTCCTTAGTAGAGTTTACGAGTTCTTTGTGGACGGGCTGTTCAGTTGGTGTCCAGCCCCAGCTCGTACCCTCTCCCTGTCACTCCGCTGGCTGCAGCCACACTGACCTTCTTTAGTCCCTGGAGCACAGCAGGCTCCTTCCCACCTCTCATCTTGAATGTGCAGGTCCCTCTGCCTGTGTGGTCTTCCTTCTTTTCTATACCAAACCAACTCCGGTTCATCCTTCAGATCTCAGTTTTCCCATCTTCATGGAGTCCTTTCTACCTCCTGGAGGAGCTCACCCCGCCCCCTGTGCTCCCCTTCTTAGTACTTGTCAGAGTTGTGGCTTTACTTGTCTTCTTTGGCCCTTTAATTAATGTCTGTCTCGCCTACTAACCCATGAATTCCACAAGGGCAGGGAATGTATCGTTACTCACAGTATCCCAGAGCCCAGCACGGTGCCTGCACAGATCTACTCAGCACAGACCTCCTGAACAAGGAGGGGAGGGGAGGGGCAGAGGAGGAGGAAGAAGGGACTCCCCAGAACTAGAAAGATTCAAGCAGAGGATATGAAGGACCATCTTTCAAGCAAAGGGTTGAAAATATGCCTGTGCCGGTGGAACGACTGAACAAGCTCAAGCCAGTCAGCAAGTATCTGCTAAGCACGTACTGTGTTCCAGGAGCTAGGTACAGTTCTGAATCAATGCCTGCACTGATGTATAAGAGAATTTTCCATTCTAAGAGCTGGTGATTACACGGAGCAAATCTGTTTAACACCGTAAGACAGAAAAAGAAAAAATGAAAATGTATGACATCCAGGACCAGGTTTCCATCCCAAACTGCAGTCATATCTGACTTCATTAAAGACATATTATGGACTTTGAGTATTGGAATTACTCCTTTTTGATGAGCCATAGCTATAATTAACAAAGAATGGGAGAAGGAGAATTAAGTTAATATCTTGTGGGAAGCAACTGTGAGAACTAAAATAAGGAACCACCCTAGTGATTCCGACTAGCCTTTCTTAAGAGTACACTAAACAAAGCCCAACTGAGTCTGTTTCCAGCGAGTCCTTCCAAAGAGTTCAAATGTGTAAGGACAGAGATGAAAAAATTCAAATTCCCTTTTACCAGGATGTCGCCAGCAGTGAAAGCCTCCATTTAGAATTCCTTGTTTTTCCAAATGTAACTTTCACATTCTAAAACCATGTACCTCTGATGGAAGATTGAAGCCAGACTTTGGGCTCCTGCTGTCAGGAGAGGTGCGCAGAGGGGATCATGAATGAACTGAAGGAACAGAGGCTCATGAAGGAATAGCCCAGAGCTGATTCTGGCCTTAAAGAGAACAAAATGAACTCTTTAACCATTTAAATTTCTCTGTGCAACTTATTTTATTCTTTACTCTCTGGCTTAGTCTTGGGAGATGCATCCATTGTTATTAAATATATATCTGCTCTCATTTTTCCTGGAACATGCTGCCCACAGATGGCCATGTGAGAAGCAGCTTGAAAACAAATTAATGCCACACTTCATGGCCTCTGCCCTTGGGACATTCAGCAGTCACTGCTTTCTCTGTCCAGATGTCTCAACACCTAGAGAATGTACTCTTGTTCCCTTCTTGTGCATCTACAAGAGTTTTGTGCCTGGGAAGAGTTTTGTTGTATTTTAAGATAAGAAATATCATACCAGACTTGTTGACAAAACTGAAAAAAGTAAGAACATGGAGAAAGACTGAAGATACAATTGGCAAGGAGATAATTAACGGAGCAAGATTCTGGAAGAGGTGCGAGGGGTCTAACAAATGCTCATTCATCTGAAAAGTCATTTTAAGACTCAGTTCCAGAGGTCTGCTACAAAAGCTCAGAGTTCTCTAAATCGGAAACTATTCAACTTTACAACTCCTCTACTGCTTATATTTGTTTCTTCTTATCAAAGTAATATAGTAAAATAATAATAATTCAAAAAATTTTTCCATTCATAATACAAATTTAAACTATATTGGCTTCATGGCACTGAAGCTGTTTGAGTTCCCGTTAATTAAGGCCTGAATTGATTAGTAGATTTAAGAATCACATTTATAAATGTAGTTTTCCAAATGCCTATATAACAGAATAAGCAAGATATAAACAAACAATGTACTATTCAGCCATAGCCAATGGGTAATTTCCTGGACACAACAGTGTCAAGGTTCAGTGCTTAAAAACTGCGGAAAAGTGGCTGTCAAATTAATGGCGAAAGTACAGGGAGCCGACCTCTGTGACCATCGGAATCTTAAGATTCATTGACTCATTTTAATATTTTTCAAACCAGTTAAATGACCCAACTCTGGGAAAATGTGACATTTACTAGGCATTTGAGAATGATTAATTTGGTATGTGTATCTTTGTGCTTTTTTCAAACTTTGTATTATGGAAAATTTTAAACATATGCAAAAAAGAAGACAGTATAATGAAACTTCATGTACCCATCACCCGTTCTCCCTGCAAATTATTTTGAAGCAAAGCTCACATGTCATTTTATTTCCTCTGTGTCTACGTATTACAATTCTATTATTTTATATACGTACATTTTTATACATCTTTATTGGAGTACAATTGCTTCACAATGCTGTGTTAGTTTCTGTTGTACATCAAAGTGAATTAGCCATATGCATACATATACCCCCATATCCTCTCCCTCTTGAGCCTCCTTCCCACCTTCCCTATCCCACCCCTCTAGGTGTAGAAAAGCACCAAGCTGATCTCCCTGTGCTATGGGGCTGCTTCCCACTAGCTATCTATTTTACATGTGGTAGTGTATATATGTCCATGCTTCTCTCACTTCGGCCCTGCATCCCCCTCTCCCCGCCACATGTGCTCGAGTGCATTCTCTATGTCTGTGTATTTATTCCTGCCCTGCCACTAGGTTCATCAGTACCATTTTTTTTTTTTTTACATTCCATATATATGCGTTAGCATACGGTATTTGTTTTTCTCTTTCTGACTCACTTTGCTCTGTATGACAGACTCTAGGTCCATCCACCTCACTACAAATAACTCAATTTCGTTTCTTTTTATGGCTGAGTTAATATTCCATTGTATATATGTGCCACATCTTCCTTATCCATTCATCTGTCGATGGACACTTAGGTTGCTTCCATGTCCTGGCTATTGTAAACAGTGCTGCAATTAACATTGTGGTACATGACTCCTTTGAACTATGGATTTCTCAGGGTATATGCCCAGTAGTGGGATTGCTGGGTCATATGGTAGCTCTATTTTTAGTTTTTTAAGGAACCTCCATACTGTTCTCCATAATGGTTGTATCAATTTACATTCCCACCAACAGTGCAGGAGGGTTCAGTTTTCACCACACCCTCTCCAGCATTTACTGTTTGTAGATTTTTTGTGATGGCCATTCTGGACGGTGTGGGGTGATACCTCATTGTAGTTTTGATTTGCATTTCTCTAATAATTAGTGATATTGAGCATCTTTTCATGTGCCTCTTGGCCATGTGTATGTCTTCCTTGGTGAAATGTTTATTTAGGTCTTCTGCCCATTTTTTAATTGGGTTGTTTGTTTTTTTAATACTGAGCTCCATGAGCTGTTTGTATATTTTGGAGATTAATCCTTTGTGCGTTGTTGCAAATATTTTCTCCCATTCTGAGGACTGTCTTTTCATCTTGTTTATGGTTTCCTTTGCTGTGCAAAAGCTTTTAAGTTTCATTAGCTCCCATTTGTTTATTTTTGTTTTTATTTCCATTACTCTAGAAGGTGGGTCAAAAAAGATCTTGCTGTGATTTATGTCAGAGTGTTTTTCCTATGTTTTCCTCTAAGAGTTTTACAGTGTGTGGTCTTACATTTAGGTCTTTAATCCATTTTGAGTTTATTTTTGTGTATGGTGTTAGGGAGTGTTCTAATTTCATTCTTTTACATGTAGCTGTCCAGTTTTCCCAGCACCACTTATTGAAGTGGCTGTCTTCTCTCTATTGTATGTTCTTGCCTCCTTTGTCGTAAATTAGGTGACCATATGTGCGTGGGTTTATCTCTGGGCTTTCTATCCTGTACCATTGATATATATTTCTGTTTTTGTGCCAGTACCAGACTGTCTTGATTACTGTTAGCTTTGTAGTATAGTTTGAAGTTGGGGAGCCTGATTCCTCCAGCTCTGTTTTTCTTTCTCAAGATTGTTTTGACTATTCGGGGTCTTTTGTGTTTCCATATGAATTGTAAAATTTTTTGTTTTAATTCTGTGAAGAATGCCATTGGTAGTTTGAAAGGGATTGCACTGAATCTGTAGATTGCTTTGGGTAGTATAGTCATTTTCACAATACTGATTCTTCCAATCCAAGAACATGGTATATATCTCCACCTGTTTATGTCACCTTTGATTTCTTTCATCAGTGTTTTATAGTTTTCTGAGTACAAGTCTTTCACCTCCTTAGGTAGGTTTATTCCTAGGTATTTTATTCTTTTTGTTGCTATGGTAAATGGGATTGTTTCCTTAATTTCTCTTTCTGATTTTTCATTGTTAGTGTATAGGAATGCAAGAGATGTCTGTGCATTAATTTTGTATCCTGCAACCTTACCAAATTCATTGATTTATTTCTAGTAGTTTTCTGGTGGCATCTTTAGGATTTTCTATGTATAGTGTCATGTCATCTACACACAGTGACAATTTTACTTCTTTTCCAATTTGTATTCCTTTTATTTCTTTTTCTTCTCTGATTGCCATGGCTAGGACTTCCAAAAGTATGTTGAATAAGAATGGTGAGGGTGGACATCCTTGTCTTTTTCCTGATCTTAGTGGAAATGCTTTCAGTTTTTCACCATTGAGTATGATGTTTGCTGTGGGTTTGTCATATATGGCCTTTATTATGTTGAGGTAGGTTCCCTCTATGCCCATTTTCTGGAGGGTTTTTATCATAAATGGGTGTTGAATTTTGTCAAAAGCTTTTTTTGCATCTATTGAGATGATCATATGGTTTTTATTCCTTAATTTGTTAATATGGTGTATCACATTGATTGATTTGCATATATTGAAGGATACTTGCATTCCTGGGATAAATCCCACTTGATCATGGTGTATGAGCCTTTTAATATGTTGTTGGATTATGTTGGCTAGTATTTTGTTCAGGATTTTTGCATCTATGTTCATCAGTGATATTGGCTATAATTTTCTTTTTTTTGTGATATCTTTTTCTGGTTTTGGTATCAAAACTACTGCAGCTTTCTTTGGATTTCCATTTGCATGGAATATCTTTTTCCATCCCCTCACTTTCAGTCTGTATGTGTCCCTAGGTCTGAAGTGGGTCTCTTGTAGACAGCATATATATGGGTCTTGTTTTTGTATCCATTCAGCCAGCCTGTGTGTTTTGGTTGGGGCATTTAATCCATTTACATTCAAGGTTATTATCGATATGTATGTTCCTATGACCATTTTCTTAATTGTTTTGGGTTTGATTTGTGGGTCTTTTTCTTCTCTTCTGTTTCCTGCCTAGAGGAGTTTCTTTAGCATTTGTTGTAAAGCTGGTTTGGTGGTGCTGAATTCTCTTAGCTTATGCTTGTCTGAAAAGCTTTTGATTTCTACATTGAATCTGAATGAGATCCTTGCTGGGTAGAGTAACCTTGGTTGCAGGTTTTTCTCTTTCATCACTTTAAGTATATCCTGCCACTCCCTTCTGGCCTGAAGAGTTTCTGCTGAAACATCAGCTGATAACCTTATGGGGAATCCTTCGTATGTTATTTTTTGCTTTTCCCTTGCTGCTTTTAATATTTATTCCTTGAATTTAATTTTTGTTAGTTTGATTAATATGTGTCTTGGTGTGTTTCTCCTAGGGTTTATCCTGTATGGGACTCTCTGTGCTTCTTGCACTTGGGTGACTATTTCATTTCCCATGTTAGGGAAGTTTTCCACTATAATCTCTTCAAATATTTTCTCAGACCCTTTCTTTCTCTCTTCTTCTTCTGGGACCCCTATAATTCGAATGTTGGTGTGTTTAGTGTTGTCCCAGAGGTCTCCGAGATTGTCTTCAATTCTTTTCATTCTTTTTTCTTTATTCTGCTCCTCAGCAGATACTTCCACCATTTTGTCTTCCAGCTCACTTATTCGCTCTTCTGCCTCTGTTATTCTGTTATTGATCCCTTCTATTGTATTTTTCATATCAGTTATTGTGTTGTTCATCTCTGTTTGTTTGTTCTTTAGTTCTTCTAGATCTTTGTTAAACATTTCTTGTATTTTCTCAATCTGTGTCTCCATTCTATTTCTGAGATTCTGGATTATCTTTACTATCATTACTCTGAATTCTCTTTCAGGTAGATTGCCAATTTCCTCTTCATTTATTTGGCCTTATAGGTTTTTACCTTGCTCCTTCATCTGTGACATATTTTTTTGCCGTTTCATTTTTTTTTTTTTTTTTGATGGGTGGGATTGTGTTCTTGTCTTACTGGTTGTTTGGCCTGAAGCTTCCAACACTGGAGTTTGTAGACTGTTGGGTAGAGCTGGGTCTTGGTGCCGAGATGAGGACCTCCAGGAGACCTAACTCTGATGAATATTCTCTGGGGTCTGAGGTTCTCTGTTAGTCCAGTGGTTCAGACTCGGAGCTCCCACCGCAGGAGGTTCGGCCTGACCTGTGGCTCATGAACCAAGATCCAGCAAGCCACGTGGGGTGGCAAAAAGAAAAAAAAGAGAACAGTAATAAAGAGTAAAGAATAAAATTAGACTAGGAAACTAACAGATATGTTAGAATATAAAAATAAAAATATAGATGAAACAACTGGAAGGTAAAACAGAAACACAATAGTAAAAAAGAGAAGAAAAAAAAAAGAGGGAAAAGGCCTTAGCTGTGGGGGTGGGGCTTAGGCAGGGGCGGGGCTTAGGCAGGGGCAGGGTTTAGGCAGCAGGCGGTGGGGACTATGCTCAGGACCCACAGGGTTGGACAAGGCCTTCAGGGTGGTGTGGGGTGGGGCTTAGGCCCAACAGAACAGAATAGGCCCAGGCGTGCCTCTGGTCTCAGAGGGTAGGGGACCTGGCCTGGGAGCCCAGCAGGCTTCCCTGCCCAAGTGGGCGGGGCAAACGCCCTCTGCTCCTCTCCCCCTCCTCTGGTCCTGGAGGGCCCCTCCTGGCCTGCCTCTCCTGTTCTCCCCCACCTCCCTCCTATGCCCCCAAGACCAACGTGGCCTGGAGGGGGCCTCTGAGGGCGTAGGACATGGCCTGAGAGCTGGGCAGACTTCCTGATTGTTCAGGGGAAACGCTGGGCTCACTCCCACCCAATCCGAGCCTCCGAGCGTCCCCCCAGGCATGGGAACCCCTCCCCACTCCCAGCCACCCCTCAGGGGCACCAGTCTTGTTGGCCTCCACTTCTCCTCCTCTTCAGTCCCCCCACATCCTACCGGTTTGCTTGGGGGTTCCTCCCATCTCCTTGGGTGTCTAGGTCCCCCACCAGCATCTGGCAGGCACCCTAGTTGTGGGGAGACGTGAACTCTGCATCTTCCCAGGTCACCATCTTGACTCTGCCCCTTCCAATTCTAAATATTATTATCAGTGCTTACCTCCTGGGATTGAATTATCTATCAGTCATCAAAGACACTTAATAACAACAACAACATCCACAAGTTTCTCAATAAATATTTGCTGATACAATGAACAAAAGTGTAATATTTATTAAGCACTTACTGTGTGCCAGGCCCTGTGCTAAATGCTTTGCATGCACTGTCTCATTTAATGTTTGTAACAACTCTAAACCATAAATATCTTCACATTTCAGATGACAAAGCAAGTGTAAAAAGATTGAGGGACTTCCCAAAGATAAAGGCAAATTCAATGAAAATGAAATCAAACTAAATTATATTGTGAATATAGAATAACAGCAAAGCATGAATGACACTTGATATTTTAATTAGGTTCAGAATCCAGGCCCTTGAGAATGAAAGTAAATGTGGCAAAACATTAAAAATTGGTGAATCTGGGTAGAGGTATATGGGAGCTCTTTACAGTATTATTGCAACTTTATGTTTTAAGCTATTTCAAAATAAAAAGTTAAAAATTTGAAGTGGGCCCATTTTCTTCTCAACTAGCAAAGTTCAAGGTAGACCCTGACTGATATTTTGCACAATGGGCAGGATTTCTCTTCTTTAGGGTCCCTCTGAAATGAGAACCTAAGTCAGGCTTAGGTTTAGGTCAGTTTTTTGTGGGGTTGGGAGGAGGGTCATCTCAAGAAGCAGAAGTGAAGGGATGGGGAGAGTGACACAGGGAAGAAGAAAAAGACAACACAAGAACTCATTATTAGTTTATCTTTCCCTGTAGGCACCTGAGACTCAATCTTGCTGGGGACCGGTGGTAGCCAGCCTCCAAGTGGGTCCCCAGTGGTCCCTGCCTCCTTGTAATCACACCTCTGTGCAGTGTCCTTCCAGACTTCACCAGGGTTGGTCTGTGTGACCAATAGCATACAGCAGAAGTGATGTTATGTCATTTCTGAGATTAGGTCATAAAAAAGACTACGGCTTCCATTTTGGGCACTGGCCCTCTCTCTTTCAGACCACTAGCTCTGGGGGAAGCCATGTGGTGAGGAGCCCTAGGAAGGGGTCCACATAGTGAGGGGAATCCTCCTGCCAACAGCCACATGAGTGAGTTGGAAGTGAACCCTTCAGACCCAGTCACACCTCAGATGACTATGGTCTTGGCTGACACATGGTTAATCTTGTAAGGAACTCTGAGCCAAAACCACCTAGCTAAATAAGCTGCTCCCTGATTTCTGACCCATAGAAACTCTGAAACAAGAAATTTGTGTTATTCTAGACCTCCAAGTTTGAGGTAATTTGTTACACAGGTAACTAATATAGGACCCTTTGAGGAACTGTATTAATACACCTCAGAAACCTTCCATCACAGTCTGGGAGGCTGAGGCAATTATCCACATAACCCGAATTCCAGAGTGGGCACTGGATGTGGGATGCTGTCAACATGCCAAAGCAAACACAGACGAAATCATAGTGGGGCTGAGAGTATGTGAGGTGGGGACACCAATAAGCATCTGCTGAAGTACTTCATGATAATACTGCCTTTAACTTTTCTAGGACAACGTACAGGTTTCATGTAACATGAAGCTCTCCTTAGGCACATTCCCCTCTTTATTTACTGTGTTAGTCTTTCAAAATCTGCAAAGTTCATCTCACAGAAGCATTAACCTAGCCAGAAATGGAATTTTTAAGACAATTTTTCTGATTAAAAAAGTCATCTCTCTTATTAAAATATATTTGAAAATACAAAATAACCAAAGAAGAAAAATTTAAAACACGAAAACAAATGCACCGTTCACAGACTACCACTGTTAAAATGTGGGGCCATTTAGTGTGCTATAAAAATGCATATACATTTTTATTGAAATCATATTAGTCATAGGTTTATAGATGCTTTTATCACTAAAAAATATATTGAGAGCAATTCCTAATGTGCAGTGATACGACTTCAATGTCTAAATCTTAAACACACCATTCAATGAAAAACAATAAACCATATCAGGTTTCAATTATGTTTTCCAGAATGAGGAAGTTAGCAGTTGGAGCTCTGAGCAAGTTAGGGCGTGGCATCACTTATTTAAGCAACACTAATAAACCCCATGGCTTGACCACGATGGAGGAATTTCTGAGTGTAGAATGAAATAACCTTCCAATTGTGTTTCTCAATCTCTGTTAAAATTTTTCATCAAAAGTAAAAATGAACTGAGCCAGTGGGTCAGCTTCCTCTCTTCAGCTGCTGAGCCACGAGTCTGGCCTTGTACTCATTTCACACTTGTTGTTTGACCAGATGCTCCCTAATGGCCTCCTCTGTGGGGTTAGGCACACGCCAGCTCCAAAGCAATTCTCCTGAATTCAGTGCTGGCTTCCGCCAGAAACAAGTTTTTGGGAATAAAAATGCATTCCATTCCTTCACTAATCTAGAAGAGAGAATGAATACGGAGAGGTTTAGTTGTTTAATGCACAAGAGAAACGTAGTTCAGGATCAAACATAGATCTGAAAGAGTTAATGTGCTCCTCTCAACCCCTCGTGGGCCTAATCACTCAACCTGGATGTGCAGTGTGTATGAGGATCTGCTGACTGTTCCACCTAATCTGGGAAACAGGATGGCAGCTATAAAGGTCATTTGAGGACTTCCCTGGTGGTCCAGTGGTTAAGACTTCGCCTTCCAATGCAGGGGTACAGGTTCGATCACTCGTCGGGGGCTAAATTCCCAAATGCCTCGTGGCCAAAAACCCAAAACATCAAACAGAAGCAATATTGTAACAAATTCAGTAAAGACTTTTAAAATGGTCCACATCAAAAAAAAAAATCTTAAAAAATAAATAAATAAACGTCATTTGGATCCATCTAGTCCTGACATCTCTCTTATCAATACCTTAAGGGATTCTGCATAAGAAATATAAAAGGATTAGTTAAGAAAATATGAACTCCTAATGGGACAAGCCATACACAGTTTGCATATAACATGGGTAGTTATATCACAATTTGCAGGTAGCATGGAGTATGGGTCTGATATTAATTATTAATCTTCCCTCTGTAGGACATAGTGCCTCTGTTCTGGTCCTAGTCCAGATCTTTCTTTTCTTCTATTGGGTCAGATTCTATGCTTCTGACCTCTACTGTACACTTCTGTGTTCTAGATGGGTCTCTATGTGCCAGGAATAGAGTCGTGAATAAGAGACTGATCACTTTCTCATATTAGGCTTCATTCTCTCTTCAATTATTCAAAAAATTTTCACTCTCAAGGTTCAGCAGGGTTATTTCTTTTGGTTTTGCAATTTTCATTCTTTTTAAAATTGCTATTGCCCAATGCCAATGTATCAGAAATTAGGGCCTCTTAAATACTTTCTGTAGCAGGATGAGAGTGAATTGGAATCCTCTAAAAATTTAAAAGAGGAAAAGAGAATCTTCTAGGTTGGATATGCCTGAAATGCAGTCTTATTATTTAATAAGTGGCTTTTCTTCTAGAGTTGTGCCTCTGTTCCAATACAAATGTTTCCATTGCAACTGCCTGTTCTAGAGGACAGAGGTTGGCCTCATAGTGAACAGCTCTGCAGGCTAACTCTGCACTGGTTATGAATTTCAAAACTTCCTTGAATATTCTTACTTTATATTGTTTGAAAACTTTTGTGAATCTCAAAAAGTTAGAAAAAAGCCTAAGAGTCTATCTACTCTTAGGAAAATCTATAAGGTTTTAGTGAATATAGGATAAATCCTGAATATATATGACATGGAAAATGGCAGATCAAAGAAAGGTATTTACTCTTGGGGAAAAAAAAAAAAAAAAAAACCAGTAAGACCAAGTAAAATTTCAAGGCAAATCAAAAAAAATTTAATTCTATTTAAATTATTTCAATAATTCTGAACCTGAAGTTTTTGATTCCCATGACATCATCCTCGTCTTTGGATTTCTACATTGTGGAATGCTGCTAGAAACCCTGTGTCTTGTCTGTGAGCTCCTGCGAGCTGACCAGATGGACAAAGCACATGACTTTGCTAAGAATGATTCAGAGACCACTTTGGAAAAAGGACTGCTCTTACCAGGCACAAATGAAGTTCACATGAATTGTCCACTGTTTCTACCAAGCCCTAAAATTGTAAGACAACCCCAGTCACTAAAAATCAAAGGTAACTCTTTATCAGTTAAATTAAGCAAGAAGACAAGAAGAGTAGAAGCAGAAACATGGATTTTGATTACTTCTACTATAGCAATAGACCTACACATGGTTCTCCAGGAGTCAAATAAAATGGGAATCTAAACTATGTTTCCAGTACTCTAAAATCCATATAAAGCCAAGAACCATATATTTACAAGGACTGAGACACACCACCAATTAAAACTTAACATATCCAAGGCAGATAATCTATATTTATATTAAGCTTTAAGAAATTCTTCCTAACAGCAGAAATGAATGATTATTACTTTTTGAGTTAGTGGGACTTAAGCTGGAACTTGTAGGACAGAATAGTTTTTGCTCTGGAGGACACATGATCTAAATTACTTCCCATTTACTTAGTAACCAATATGATGAGTCTTATTTACCACTCCACCCATACATGATCCTCATTCCTTAACTCATTAGATTTTTACACATTTCTCTTAAGTTATGGAACCCAGAACTGGACCGTTTATTGGTGAACATCTGATCAACATTGAGTTTGCACTTCCATACAAGAAAGTAAAAACCGGAAATAAGAAGGAACCTGCAAGCCAATCTGAGGATTCAGCACCCCAAAGCTAGGTGTTCCTAATGTCTCTGAAGCAAATGTTTGTGGAGGGAAAAACAGAACTTTTCAAAGTGTACGCGTATGTGATTATGTAACAAACAGTTTGGCTAGTCTAATACAGCTATTATTAATTAAAATATTTTGGTCTTCAACAACTTAAAATTATATAAAAAATATTTTTCTGATCAAATATAGGTTTTGCCAAAAAGAAAATTTTATAATAATTCTTTCCACATAAAATATTACAATTTTCTGGAACATATGTCTGAATTTGTTTGGTGATGTTTTCTACTACCTGTGAAACTTGTTCTTACTTAAGTTTGTGAACATCGTTCCAACTTGTGTTTCCATATCTTTGGTCTCATCATTGGAAAATACTGGTTATGATTATAAGAGTAGGAGTTGGGGAATCAGACAGATAGACCCCATTATCAATCCTGGTCCTGCAACTTACTAACTAAGGGACCCTGGAGCCTTAACTTCATGGATCCCAGTTTTGTTTTGTTTTTTAATTTGTAAAATAGAGATAATAATTAACTTACAAGGTTTTTGTAAGGATCAAATGAGAGAACATACATGGAACCCCTAGTGCAGTGTTCCTGTATTAGGTACTCAGCAAATGAGAGGCTTTTCCTTTTGTATGAGGGAGCACAGACATCCCCAATCTAAAAATTATAGTTGTCTAGACTCTGAGGGAATATGTAAATATTAGTTTGAAAATGACTGTTTTAATGACATCTATGCAATCTAAAAATTAAATACTGTATATATTAGATTTCTAATAGCAGACTCTAAGAAGACTGAAATTTAATCTCAAGGCTCCTTCCTCCAGAGATCATCAGGAATGGAGTCAGTATAAAAAGCCAGATAATGTAAGGCCCAATGAACTTTGTTTCTGATTCTCTGCCTGGGTCCCATCCATAAACATGTAGCACGGTGACAATATGCAAAGGCCATCATCAGTCACCTTACTTCATTGGTGACCATCTGAGATTCCAGGAAAAGTCATTTCTTTGTCTGAGGTACATAGTCAATGATAATCCATAAAGGTTACTAAGAAGTATTTTATAAATACACATGCCTAATAAAAATGATCAGCGGGACTTCCCTGGTGGTGCAGTGGTTAAAAATCTGCCTGCCAATGCAGGGGACACGGGTTCGAGCCCTGGTCCGGGAAGATCCCACATGCCACGGAGCAACTAAGCCCGTGCGCCACAATTACTGAGCCTGTGCTCTAGAGCCCGCGAGCCACAACTACTGAAGCCCACGTGCCTAAAGCCGGTGAGAAGAAGCCACCACAAGAGAAGCCCGCGCACAGCAACGAAGGGTAGCCCCAGCTCGCCGCAACTAGAGGAAGCCCACGCGCCGCAACTAGAGAAAGCCCACGTGCAGCAACGAAGACCCAACGCAGCCAAAAATATAAATAAATAAATACATACATACATAAAATTAAAATTTAAAAAAAAGAATCAGATTAGGTTTATCCACCTATTTAAAAAGACTCAAAAATTTAAATAAATGTATTACTGTCCTGTTATGCAATGCTTTTAATGTTGGCATTTCAAATTTAGAAGACAACACTGTGGAGAGGAAAAAGCATTAGGTTAGAAAATCTGGATTTGATTTTTAGCCCCCAAATTACTGTGGTATGATCCTGGGCAGCTCATTTAATCGCTTTTAATCTTGTAGGAATATTAATACCTATCCAACTCCATCCAGCCATCTACTCACCTACCCACCTACCTACTCATCCACCCACCCATTCAGTTATTCAATGATTCATTCAACATACATTTATTGAGCATTTACTAAGTGCCAGTCACTGGAGACATTTTAGAGTTAAACTAGACTCATACTCTCCCCTCAAGGAGTCCACAGTCTGGGACGAGAAACAGACGAATATAAAGGAAGGCACAAAGGAGTGTAGTAAAATGTGGTGGGTGCTGTAAAGAAAACCTGTCTTGGCCACAGCAGGCAGAAAGGAGACATCACTTCTACTTGGTGAGAGGTGGCTGGAAGGACATCTCACTGACACCATGGGAGGGGTAAGACAGGCGTCACGAAAGAGGTGACGCAAGAGCTGGCAAAGTACAAGTAATTTTTCCCAGTGAATCTGGGGTGTGATATTGGAAAGGGTGTTCCAGCTGGAGGGAACCACATAAATAAATACTCAAAGGTATGCTATAGTGTGGTAGCCAGCAAACTACATGCAGCCTGATTTGGCTGAAACGTAGGGTGGAAGGAAGACGCAGCTAGAGATGAGGCTAGGGAGGATGGTCTGCCGCGCTGAGCAGGTTTCATTTTATTCTATAGGCATTGGGAAATCTTTAAAAACCCCTAAGTTAGAGTGAAATGATCAGATCTGCATTTGAGAAAGACTACAGCTATAGAGTGGAGAATCAGTATGAGAATGTTATAAGAAAACAAGAAGACCCATTGTAAACTGCAGATCACTATATAAATCACTATATAAATGTTTGCTTTTATACTTAGTTCAATATAAGTCATGATTTGCTATATTAGAGACCATGCATGATTGATAAAATATGAATTCTATCTAACTCTATGTACTTATTTAAATAAATAAACCTATGAAACAAAATACTTTTTCAATCAGAAATGAATTGTAATAATAAATTAAGGAGACTTGAAAAAATTTCACCTTGTTCCAGAACTCTTATCTCAACAAAACATATTGCTGGTGAAGTTCCCGCAAAAGAAAAAATTAAAATATTGATGATCTTTGAAAATAATAAGTGTTGGCGAGGATGTGGAGAAATGAAACCCTTGTGCAATGTTGATGGGAATGTATGGAAAAGAGTATGGGAGTTCTTCAAAATATTAAAAACAGAATTACCATATGATCCAGCAATTCCACTTCTGGGTATGTATTCAAAAATTTGAAAGCAGGGTCTCAGAGAGATATTTGTACACCCATATATAATGGGTATATATACACCCATTATAGCAGCATTATTCATAATAGCCAAAAGATGGAAGCTACCCAGGTATCCATCAAGGGATGACTGGATCAACAAAGTGTGGTACATACATACAAGGGAATATTATTCATTTCCTTTAAAAAAAAAAAAGGAAGCTTTGACACATGCTACAACATGGATAAACTTTGAGGACATTGCACTAAGTGAAATAAGCCAGTCACAGAAGGACAAATACTGTTATGATTCCATTTATATGAGATCCCTAGAATAGTCAAATCCATAGAAACAGTAGAATGGTGGTTGCCAGGGGCTGGGAGAGGGAGAAAATGGGGAGTTGTTATTTAATGGTTATAAAGTTTCAGTTTTACAAGATAAAAAATTTCTGGAGATTGGTTGTACAACAATGTGAATATATTTAACACAAGTGAACAGGCTTACCCTCGAACTGGCTACGATGGTTAGTTTTATGTTAAGTGTATTTTGCCATGACTTTAAAATATACTGATGATATATTGATGATCTTTAATAAATTAAAAACTGCATTAAAGGGCTCTATGAACAATGATCATGATACAAAAGAGTTAGTTTCAAAACATTTAAACTGTGAGGGGGGACTTCCCTGGTGGTCGAGTGGTAAAGAATCCGCCTTCAAATGCAGGGGACGTGGGTTTGATCCCTGGTCAGGGAACTAAGATCCTACATGCCACGGGGCAACTAAGCCCACACGCCACAAACACTAAGCTCCTGCGCCTCAATTAGAGAGCCTGCATGCTGCAAACTACAGAGCCCATGTGCCCTGGAGCCTGCATGCCACAACTAGAGAAGAGAAAACCCGCCCACCACAACTAGAGAGAAGCCTGAGCACTGCAACGAAAGATCCTGCATGCCTCAATGAATATCCCACATGCCGCAACTCAGACCCGACACAGCCAAAAATAAATAAATAAATAATAAATCTTAAAAAAAAAAGTGTGAGGGGTTTCTTTTCTTATATTGTTTTTTGTTGGAGGGAGGTAGTGGTTCATAGTCAAAGAAATTATTATACACTGTATCTCCCACTTGATGCTAAATTAAACTAGTATATACTTTTAGAACATTAAGAAGGGAATCAAATGATTTTTTTCTATTACTTTTAAATAAATAGTAGCTTAAAACAGCAGAAATACCACAAATTCTTTGTGTTTACAATCACTCAAAAATAAATTCAAGAACAGAAATTAAAGAGGACAATATTCAAATGAAGTTGCTGTACAAATTACATATTACAAGGCAGATCAACCTGTTATATAGGTCAAGCTCATTTTCTTTCAGTATAATGATGTAGGATTCACCTACTAAGTTTGTGTAGGTCTGCCTTACTTCTACGCTTTCAGCAGGATAGTCAGAGAGGAATTATTTCCAGCTCATTAACATGATGGTTTTCAAACCTGAGTGTGAATAAGAATCACCTGGAGAATTTGCGAAATTTTGCAGCTCCCTGGGCACCATCTGCTTCCACCAGATTCTGATTCAGCAGGTCTGGGGTGAGGCCAAGGAATGTGTATTTTAGCCACACATAGGGAGGGGTGGGGTGGGGGAGGTCTCAGATGCTTGAGGTCCACAGACCATACTTTGAGATAAACTACACTGCAAATGATTAAATAAAAACAATCTATTCCACATGTAGCTTGAATGTCCAGATACCACTGATAAATGGTGAATTCTAATTGGGAGATTCTTTTTAACAACTAAAGGAAAATTTGTATCTTATAATGTTTGTAATGTTTGTCCTTTGAACACAATGTCCCACAAGCTGACCACGAGCCACAGGCCAGACTGGAGGTCCAAGATGGCTGTGACTATGATATGAACTTGAAGAGATGTCCAGCAGGTAGGAGTATTGCCCATCACCTCTTCAGTTGGAAACTTTTTCTCTGCTCTCCCCAAATTCACAAGAGATCATTTTAGAAAATTTATATTAGTTTGGGGATGCCTACTGGTGTCCTCTGAAATGTAACCAAAGGAGACTGAGGAAAGAAGACAGATCTATCAATGAATTTCAGAGCTAGAAGTGGATGCTTAGGGGGTCTAACCTTCTATACTTACAGATGAGGAGACAGGCAGGAATAATAAACAAAAACATAAGCAACTTACTGAAAACCACTTTCGTGGGGTTTTCCTGGACTCTACTTCAAATGATAGTCTCACTCCTTTAATTCCTACTATAATGATGGATTGCTATCCTTCCATACTCCAATTATATACAAGAAACAAACCAATTAGATGCTTTTTTTCTATTGCCTGAATGGCAAAATTAATTCTTGCAAGGAGACAGCAAGCAATTTGGGATCTGGCATTCTGCCTTATAATTATGTCATTTAAAATTTTTAATCTGACCTCTCTTTTTACATGTCTTCACTGGTCATGAATAATGATAGAGATGCAAACTTACTAAAATTTCATGTCTTATGGGAATAAACCTGGTAGGTCAACAAAATACTGACAAATACTCTCACATTTGAAGAAAACTCATTGATCTTTTTGCCAATAAAATATATAACTTGTTTTAGTTGCTCCTAGATTTTTACACTGTATCTATCAGAGCAAAAAAAAAAAACAAAAACAAAAACCTGAAACAGTTAGTGGTGACTTGATAAATAACTACCAACTGTAGCAATAGGTTAATAACAGTGTCACAGACAGGAAGAAGAGAAGCAGCCATTTTATATAGTCAGTGAGAACCAGAAAGTAAAATCTATGCCCTTTACTGCAGTTGAATAGCAGATCACAATGAAAATGGCATAAGTACCAATAAAGTGAGAAATCAATTGATCCCTAGACTCAAGGTCAGGTATTTCTCATAAGCCACCTCATATCCTTTTGTGAAATAAATCAAGGCACAAATAAATGCATGCTCACACGCACACACATCCATACACATACATATAACTTTTTCTCTTTCACTTCACCATCATTCATTCAATTCATTCAACAAATACTTATTGAGTGCCTACCAAGTGCCTTGTGAAGCTGCTCATTCAGAGGGAGGAAGATAGACAATAAGCATGAGATCAAACAGAAATACAAGATGATTTCAGAAACTTATAAGAGCTCTGAAAAGTTTGATAAAGACATGTGAGAGACACTGGGTGGGAAGAGGTCATGTTATGGGAGGGCCTCTCTGAAGAGGTGGTTTGTAAACCTGAGATGGGAACAATGAGAGGAAAGTGCATGGGAAGAGCATCCGGGTAGAGCAAACAGTAAGCGTAGTGGTCAGTCAGGAAGCAGCTGGCCTGGAGTCAAGCTGGCCACTGAGCACAGTGACTGAGCCGAGAGGGTGGGAGATGATACGAGCTAAGGTCGGCACGGGAGGCAGCTGTCGGATCATGTTGGGCTTTAGGGATTATTCTGATGTTGCATAAGCAATAAGGACTAGAGCTTGAATCTTCTAATTTATAGCTCGAGGTCCCTTTGCTCTCCCCCTGACACTCTGCTTCAGTGGGGAACATGAGAGGTAACAGCCACTCACCCAAAGAAAACACAGGCTGGCCCAGCTCTGAAAGGCATGGAAAAAGTGACTATGCCCCGTCTCTCATTCTGATTTCCTGGATGTGGCTCCCTCTTGGGGTTCTCGTGCTTTGATTTCTGTCGATTTCATCTTGTCCAAGTCCCTGAAGTATGGTGGTCTATACAAGGACAAAGAAATAGCCTGTCCTTGTCCGAGATGAGCAAACATTTCTAAAGGAGAAATTTACTAAATGTGAAGGGGAAAGTAGCTTTCCAAAGTGTAGGTTTCTGAACACATACTATCCAGCTTCAATGGACTGGCACAGATGCTCAAATATCTTGCCCTGCTTTTTTCTGACCCTAGTCCCACCTGTCATCTGGCATTAAATCTTGGGGATCCTTCCTACTTCCTGATCCTGGGAGAGGGTCCACCGGTCCAGTCTGTGTTATTCTGAGACAAGTTCTCAAAAGAATCTAATTACACTTAATTTAATTAGGGAGACTATTTCCTTCTGGTATATAAAAGAAGAAATGCACCTGCCCTTCAGAGTTTACTGTGGCAATAATAAATTAGATTGACTCCATAGGCCGCTCAGGAAGATTGTTCTCACTGCCTTATACTCAACTTTGATATTTAAATAAGTAAAAGGCAATTCAAGATCTTCTGAGTCAGGTGCAGAGTATGAGATTTAAGATCAAAATTATAAAAGTTCAGAGGTGAAAAAAGCTATTGTAGAGTAGACCAACACAAAGGTCTCACAGAGAAAGTGGATTTTGAGTTGGACACTTGTACTTCACTGGCATATATCTTAATGACTAAAAGAATTGCAAAGAAATCTTAAACTGCATTCGAGAATCTTACTGTTAATAGTCGTATCATTATTTTGAAAGTATTCCATATATATTGTAGGATAAAGCAAATAAGTATCTTATAGTCATTAGGAACCAAGATTTTAACTGTAACATAAAACAATACACGTATAAAATCAAACACATTAAATAATCTTAGACATGAACTAAAAATATCAGTATAAACTGTAAGATTTTTCCCTCTTAAAGAAAAGCACAGGGTTTCCCTGGTGGTGCAGTGGTCGAGAATCTGCCTGCCGATGCAGGGGACACGGGTTCAAGCCCTGGTCTGGGAAGATCCCACATGCCGCGGAGCAACTAGGCCCGTGAGCCACAACCACTGAGCCTGCGCGTCTGGAGCTTGTGCTCCGCAACAAGAGAGGCCGCGACAGTGAGAGGCCCGCGTACCGCGATGAAGAGCGGCCCCCGCTCGCCGCAACTAGACAAAGCCCTCGCACAGAAACGAAGACCCAACACAGCCAAAAGTAAATAAATAAATAAATTAATTAATTAATTAAAAAAAAGAAAAAAGAAAAGTAGGTAAACATATATATTAAAAAAAAAAAGAAAAGCACATATTTTCTAGCTCTATACACTATAAAGGCAAAGTGTAGAAGCAAAGACAACTCAATGTCAAAAACAGCCACAGTCCCCAGAGTGTGATTTCTAAATATTACTTCCCACTAAAAGGAACTAGATCTTCTTGAAGAAACGTCTAATTCCAGGTGTAGAGCAGGAAACATACAAGATGAGACTGGGCTATCTTATTATGTCAGAAAGGAAGGAAACACTCAAAGATTACTGGGTCATCCCCAAAGGCACAGCAATCAAAATGAAGGAGGAAAAATGTTTTTAAAAGGCTGAACATTTAGCCTTTAGGCAAAGTATAATGATTGTAATAGATTGACACACCACTATCAGAGAGCTGAGGTCATAAGGCAACCAGGCAAAAAGAATTCCAAAGGATAACAAGCCCTTGCAAAGAGAGATGAGCTGACAGAGAAGAGGTGGCTGCCCAAAAAGCAGACAAATAGAAAATAACTGAAATTCCAAAGAATTCTTAAAAGCTGAGTGTGGGATAGCATAACACTTTAGAATCTCTAGGAACCCCAGACACAGAAGGAGTCTGAACTTTCTCATCAGCTATTTCCAAGGGCAGTCACTGGGTACTCACAAAAAGAACTGGGGTCAGGGTAGGAAAACTGAGAGAACCACCCACGTCCTCCCAGGTAACTGACATGGAAACCCAGCTGCTTCAAAGACCCTTGTCTCATAAAAAGCAAAAAATATTAGATTCCAGGAGAAGAAAAGGAAACACTCCCACCCCATGGTCCCAGACAAAGACCTGCTACCATTGGAGGAGGGGTAGGAAATCCTCCAATTTCCCCCATTCTAGGAGGATGCCCTTTTTCTTTTTCTTTTTAATAAATTTATTTATTTTATTTATTTATTTTTGGCTATGTTGGGTCTTCGTTGCTGTGCGCAGGCTTTCTCTAGTTGCGGCGAGCAGGGGCTACTCTTGGTTGTAGTGCGTGGGCTTCTCATTGTGATGGCTTCGCTTGTTGCGGAGCATGGGCTCTAGGCGTGTGGGCTTCAGTAGTTGTGGCATGCGGGCTCTAGAGCACAGGCTCAGTAGTTGTGGCCCACAGGCTTAGTTGCTCCGCAGCATGTGGGATCTTCCTGGACCAGGGCTCGAACCCATGTTCCCTGCATTGGCAGGCGGATTCTTAACCACTGCACCACCAGGGAAGCCCCAGGATGCCCTTTTTCACTGAGAAAGAGATAGAAACAAAAGTTCTCTGCCACTGGAAGAGGGGAAGTAAACCTACTCAGGCCCAGGATCCTGCACTAATACAAACCAAAGGCCCACATCTATTGAAGGGGAGGTGTGAAACTAGCTCCTGCCAAAGATCCCCCACCAAAACAAAGCAAAGCTCATTGACATGAAAGGGCAGAAAGGCTGAGAAAGACTTATTAGCTCTAAGGCCCAGGCACACAGGGCTTATCCATCGCTGAAAACAGAGCAGGGGAACTGAGAAACCCCATGTCCCCACCCTAATTATTGCACCAAGTAACAAGCAATAACAGTATACCACTGTTGGTGGGGCAGGGGTTGGGGGAGGACAAGAGAACCTCTTTGTGATACAAGTATGCGGAGCCCACTGAAGACTGAAGGTGGAGCAGGAAAACTAAGAAAAACTCTTTTTCACTCCAGGTTCTACACTAAGTACAGGTATCAGTAATCCACTGATGGAGGAATTTGAAGTCTATGTTATACTGAAGGCAAGTACGGCAACGAATAACCTAGCTAAACTACTGACTAACCTGACCGAAGAAAGAGCACGTCCATTTCCAGGTGTAATTACCTTTTACCTTAGCCTCTGCTGTTCTTTTACACATTTCTAGCATTCAACTTTAAAAGTTATAAGACATAAAAAGCAAATAAAGCCAAATCATTGTCACAAGTTAAAGCAGCCCATAGAAGTAGAACCAAAGATGCCTCAGATGTTAAGATAGAGACTTTAAAATAATTATGATTAATATGTTAAAGTCTCTAGTAGAAACAGCAGACAGATGGAGAATGTTAACAAAGAGATGGAACATATAAAAAACAGTCAAATTGAAATTCTAAAAATTGAAAAAAGTGTAGTAACATAGTTGAAAAATTCTTTCAATGGGCTTATTAGGCAACTGGTCATAACAGAGGAAAGAATCAATAAACTTGAAGATAAGCCAACAGAAATTATCCAGACTGAAACACAAAGTAAAAACAGAGTGAGAAAAAAAACCAAACAATAACACCAAAGCCAGAACATCTTAAGAGCTCTGGGGACAATATCAAATGGTCTAATACAGATATAGTTGAAGTACCAGAAGGAGAAGAAGGAGAGAACAGATCAACAGAAATATTTGAAGAGATAATGGCTGATAATTTTTCCAAAATTAGTAGTAGACAACAAACACAAATCCAAGAAGCTCAGAGAACACCAAGCAGGAAAAATAGAAAAAAATTTATACCTGACCACATTATAGTCAAACTGTTGAAAGCCAAAGATAAAGAAAAAATCTTTCAGAGAACAAAGATATGAATGACATCAGACTATTAGAAACTATGCAAGTCAAAATACAATACAGCAACATCTTCAAAATACTTAAAGAAAGAAAGAAAGTCAACCAAGATTTCAAGAATTCTATATCTAGTGAAAACATATTTCAAAATGAAGGTGAGAAGTGGGACTTCTGGAATGATGGAGTAAGGAGCTCAACTGAATTTCCAGCAAAATAATTGAACGGGTGAAAAAATAATTTTTATTTTTTTAAAGTCTGGAAATTGTCCTAGGGGCATACAGCAAATAGAGAAATATTCATTCAAGAAAATCTACTAAATATCAGTAAAAATAGTAGTATTTGAACCACAACCCACTCCACTATCTCGCCAGCTCCTCATTATAGAAGTTCTATTCATGTGCAGACAAGAAAATGGGAGCTCCATCACCCCCTCAGCTACAGTCTGGGGCTACAGTTTCATCACAGGAAGGACAGGTTGTTGACATTTCTCATCTATTCTAGGAAGCTCTATTATAGGCAGGCATGGCTAAGGACCAAGTCTCTCATCCTCTACCCAACCCCCCACTCATAGGGCAGAAGCTATACCCCAGGTACAGAAGGTCAAATATCCTGGGGCTCCAGTTATGCCCGCCCCAGCTCATTCATGGGGTAAAAGTTTCCCACTTGGAGGCACAAGCTGAGAAGACCAGGGGCTGCCAACTCCTCCCCATGCCCACCTCAGTGCAAACTAATAGAGCAGGAGTGTCATTCCAGGGAAAGCGAGTCCTCACAGCCAAATGTGGTAGAGTGGAAAGCGGGTTCTTCCCAAGAGGAAAGGCAGTCCACATGATGAAGGTTTGCAGCTCTGCCTGAGAAGAATGACTTTATTTGGAACTGAGAATGAAGAACTCCATGCCTACAGGCATTGCTGAAAAATAATACCCATCTCAGTGGAGAACCATTAAGAGGTGGCTAGTAGCTCCTTGAATTAGCCAAACATTAAAGCAGCTAGAAGTTTAAGAGAGAGAAACAGGAAAGAGATAGCCAAGAAGAGTCATCCTGGGATCAGAGTCAACTCTAGGCGTCAGCAAGCCTGGGCAGCCCCTACTCAGAAGCAATCACTGGGCAAAGTGGAAAGCATTCTCCAAGCTGCACACAGACCCATCAACCCAGGGCAGAAGGCTCACTGGCCAAGGGGCTTAAACACAACCTCTGAGCAAATGCTGACTGGACAATAAGCTGCTCTGACTTCGGGGCAACTCCTAGGAAGCCAGGCTTAAAAATACCACCACATTCACCCCTGGCGGGCTAGAAAACTGTGTGCCTACCCTTCCTTTTTCTCAGGTCATTTGCTTTAGAAAACTTATAATGGTAAGTACTTTCTCCTCTCTTTGAAATGTATATAAGTCCTTTCGAAGACTAGATTGGCCTTTTTCAGGGCCAATTGGTCTTTAAGACCCAGAACTGTCTTTTTCAAGGACGTGGGAGCCATCTCTTTAAAATGTAATGATCAGCGGAGACAGCACCTCTATCTCCCAGTGTCTGTGGGAAGGTAAGAGCCTGGGACCTTGTTCCAAGCTGCAAAACTACCAGCTGTCATAAAAACATGAGAAATTAGAGCTTTTTTTTTTCTGGATAAAGCCAATTAGCCAACACAGATGGTCACCCCAATTACCAGGTAAAGTTAGTACAAACTATGTGTGACAAAATGTGCCATCAAGACCTCTTACTTGACTAGTCGCTGTTTATCTTGAAAACATGCATGCGATGGGTTGTATCTGCTTGGCTACCTAAGAGTGAGGATTTCTTTCTGTCTTTACAATCTTTTAGTGATTGTCAGGGATGCACATCACATTCTGGTTTAATTCTTAATCGATAATAAAACTGTTTTCTTTTTCTATGATCTCTATGGAGAAGTTCTCTGGGTTGAGAGATTTTGTTTTTAATTATATTTTCCCAACATACCTCAGGAGCAATCAGAGAAGAAAGCTCCAAGCTCCTGCTTCTGGCTATAAAGGTCCAACAACAAACACAACAAAAGTAAACTCTCTGAACTACGTAGCAGCCTCTGAGCTGCATACACATTCAATGGTAAAAGGTAAAAATAACTGGCTAAGGAGGTTTAAGCACAACCTTGACCAACTCTGCTCTTCTTTTTCAAGATTGTTTCAGTTATTCTGAGTCCTTTGAATTTCTAAAGGAGATTCTGAACATGACCTAAGCAAAGCATCTGTTAAGGGAGGGTCCTATAACCTTAAATCTAACAGGGCATCACCAAATGTCACAATCTGTAGAGTAAATTTCAAAACAGTTTTAAAAAACTACCTGCTCTACTTATGAATGAGAAAACATTTACTCTCCCAGGAAGCTCTTTCTTCATTGCCTAGCCAAACCTTTCCCATTCGTTAAGATTCGGTTCACATTCTATCTGAGCAGTCCAGGCCATGCAACTGCCCTTCCCTAAACGGTTACCTACCTGCCATTTATATGAGACAATTGAGCACTTATTCGCATATGATTTTTTTAACATCTTTATTGGAGTATAATTGCTTTACAATGTTGTGTTAGTCACTGCTGTATAACAAAGTGAATCAGCTATACATATACATATATCTCCATATCCCCCCCTCCCTCTTGCATCTCCTTCCCACCCTCCCAACCCACCCCTCTAGGTGGCCACAAAGCACCGAGCTGATCTCCCTGTGGTATGCAGCTGCTTCCCACTAGCTATCTATTTTACATTTGGTAGTGTATATATGCCAGTGCCACTCTCTCACTTTGTCCCAGCTTACCCTTCCCCCTCCCCATATCCTCAAGTCCATTCTCTAGTAGGTCTGTGTCTTTATTCCCGTCTTGCCACTAGGTTCTTCATGACCTTTTTTTTTTTTTTCCTTAGATTCCATATATATGTATTAGCATACGGTATTTGTTTTTCTCTTTCTGACTTACTTCACTCTGTATGTCAGACTCTAGGTCCATCCACCTCACTACAAATAACTCAATTTTGTTTCTTTTTATGGCTGAGTAATATTCCATTGTATATATGTACCACATCTTCTTTATCCATTCATCTGCCGATGGACATTTAGGTTGCTTCCATGACCTGGCTATTGTAAATAGTGCTGCAATGAACATTGTGGTACATGACTCTTTTTGAATTATGGTTTTCTCAGGGTATATGCCCAGTAGTGGGATTGCCGGGCTGTATGGTAGTTCTATTTTTAGTTGTTTAAAGAACCTCCATACTGTTCTCCATAGTGGCTGTATCAGTTTACATTCCCACCAACAGTGCAAGAGGGTTCCCTTTTCTCCACACCCTCTCCAGCATGTATTGTTTGTAGATTTATTGATGATGGCCATTCTGACTGGTGTGAGGTGATACCTCATTGTAGTTTTGATTTGCATTTCTCTAATGATTAGTGATGTTGAGCATCCTTTCATGTGTTTGTTGGCAATCTGTATATCTTCTTTGGAGAAATGCCTATTTGCATATGGTTTTATTCTCAAATTGTGGCAGCAAAGCTATAAACTCCTCAAGGGTAGAGACAATGTCAGAATCCTTTAAAAAAAATTCCTACCAGTTATAGCTTGAAACTTAAATCAATATTATTTGTTTTTTGTTTTTCCTTTTTGGCAGTGTGCCATGTGGGATCTTAGTTCCCCCACCAGGGATGGAACCCGTGCCCCTTACAGTGCAAGTGCAGAGTCCTAACACTGGGCAACCAGGGAATTCCCTAAATCAATATTTTTTGGATTGAATGCTACTCTTCACAGTTTTTTTTCAAAGTCTAAGTTACATTTACATCTAAAATAAATTAAACAAAAGATATATTTTCTTAATTAGACAATCTACCATAACTGGTCACAACAGTATGCAACTGACATCTTTGTTAAATTTAATTAAGAGATAAGGGGTTGCAAATACTTAACAATTTTCTCTGTTCCAGGCAAGGATCTTGATACTTTGCATGAATAATTTTATTTAATTAAATGGAATAAAATGTGAGTCACACATAAACATTATGCATTTAGGATGGACAAACAAGATGTATTATTTTTATCAACTTAAAAATGCTGGTTAAACTAATTTAGCTACTCAAGAGATCATTCTTCAGAATCCTGAATTTCTGCCTTGACCCACCTCGTCATCATGAAAATGTCAAACTTAAAATACTCAGTATGCTTTATAACATTTTAAAGCATATTCTCAAATAATTTATAGCAGTAATCATGCTTTAAAAATATGCTTACAAAATTTATTATAAGTGTTCTAAAATTTTTTTCATTTTATGCAATTGAATTATGCCATGGAGTAAATAATAATTTCCTCCAAAATGATTATTTTATCTCTCTTTCCATGGTATCTTCTCTTAGTACCTCAGAGTTTGCTTTGTTCTTATTAGATTCACATGACTGTCAAAATATGTAACTATGGATGCCAGAAATATTTTTCAGATCAGGGCAAATAGTTAGTGGAAAAATGTACTATTTTTCTACTAAAATAGAATACTGGAAAATATTTTCTAAAAATACTCATTGTGAAATGTGGTAGATTTATTTAATGTTGGAACCACATTTTAACTCAAATACTCAAATATTGTTGACATCAGTGAGTGCATGAGTCATTTAGTGGAATAAAAAGGCATAGCCCTTATCATTACTGAAATATTAAAAAGATTTCAGAAAGATACTAATGTAAATAAAGTAACATAGTATATTTATCTGTCTCATGATATTTGGCATAGAGTAACACTTAATAAATAGAACCTTTTTTTTATTACATTATCACATGACTCAACATTTTCAATAATAAGATATAATGAAAAATGGGGATATGTTACTTTTACATTAGTCTCTGGTAACAGTCCTCACTATCACATATTTTAAATATTTTTTTCATGCAGATACTTATTCCTAAAACATTCTTGACTACCTGATACGGACCAGGTATGGAGGGGTTGTTTTCTACAACACATGGTGGATGTGTGTATATGCATCAGCACCTAATATACTCTAAGCTAAAATTTAAATATTATCTAATATTTACAGCAGGGAGTAATTATTAAATAATGTATATATCATGCTTCTTTTATATTTCCAATTTTAAGTAATAAGCAGAGGCAAATTTACCATGAAATAATGAATCTTAAGCTTTAGAGTCACTCCCCTTCCAAAGTCTAGGAGAGGCTCCAGCAACATATTCACATGAACTCATATTTTTGTAAATTTTGTAGAAGTAAAATATTTTAATTATAACTGTTTAAGGTAGCTTTCTCTTTCCACTACAATCACATTTTCCATCTTGTTGGGTGGTATTGCAGTGACCAGAGGTATTCTAAAGATCCAGCTAAGTGGAAGTTGAGCTGGAGACACAGTTAACTTGGATTTAATGGGATAAACTGATGCAGTTATCAGTCACTCTTCTATATAATTAGGTACTGTTAGCCTCCCAGGATATAATTTCTTCCAAGAACAATTCCAGTGCCCACTCTGACTCATCTTGCATCATGATATGAAGATGAAGGGCACTGACTATATTGTGTTATGAAAACTGGAGAGAAACAGCCAAAAGCTAGTCTGTGAGGAATTCTTCCAATTATCAGATGTATAAAATTGTAACTTGAAGGTTTGACCTCACTGTCTCCTAGTCAAAATGGAATTTCTATTTTTTCATAAATATGCTCTATACTGCAATATATACAAATATAAACACATCATATGTATTTTTTATGGAAATCTTACAAAAGTTTTTACAATTCCTATGAATGTAGGGTACAAATTTACAGCAACACCACAAACAATGAGTGTTTCTGTGAGCAAACTCACATATCTATGCATCTCAACACATCAGATCACATCTTGGCATGACTGACACATCTTGAAATGTGGCAACCCCAGGAGAAATGGCCTGTAAAATTCTTTTTCTTAAAAAGCAATCTCGGGCTTCCCTGGTGGCGCAGTGGTTAAGAATCTGCCTGCCAATGCAGGGGACACGGGTTCGAGCCCTGGTCTGGGAAGATCCCACATGCCGTGGAGCAGCTGGGCCCGTGAGCCACAATTACTGAGCCTGAGCGTCTGGAGCCTGTGCTCCGCAACGGGACAGGCCGCGATGGTGAGAGGCCCGCACACCACGATGAAGAGTGGCCCCCGCTCGCCACAACTGGAGAAAGCCCTCGCACAAAAACGAAGACCCAACACAGCCAAAAATAAATTAAAAAAAAAAAAAAAAAAAGCGATCTCTAACTCATATAAGCTCCAAGTCCCACAAAACCTGGATTTGTCCCTTGTATGCAATTCTTCCTAGATTATCCTCACACAGTGAATCATAATATCTAAAAGATGATATTGACTTTAAATACCATGTAGTCCGGTAGGGAGTTTCATATATTTTCTCTTAAGTTTCAACACCTTTTTTTTCAAATAAAAGATTATGTTATAAATGCAGTAGAAAGTCTTAGTGATCAACACTATGAGGAAAGTAGAGAATAATAAGCTAAGTAAGAAATAAACATGAAACAAATAAGAAACAATAGGTGAAATTAAAAAATAGATGTGAACTCATAACCTTAAAAAAATACATCCTCTCCTCTATTTCTGTTCAGAGTAGCTCACTATTCAAGACACTGAGGTAGACAACAATTTCTTAACACAAAAAAGATATTAATCCTAAAAGAAAAAAATTAGATAAATGGGATCTCATCAAATTTAAAAATATCTGTTCACCAAAAGAAATCATTATTAAGGTGAAAAAGCAAGCCACAGATTAACAGAAAAGATAAAAAAAAATCAATAGTAATTTTAAAAAAATGAGCAAAAGAGCTAAGCAGGCACTTCACAAAAGAAGATATCCAAATAACCAATAAGCATGCTGAATAGGTGCTCAATATCTTTAGTCATCAGGAAAATGCAAATTAAAACTTCAATGAGATGCCACCATATGCCTATCAGAGTAGCTAAAATTAAAAGATTAACAATATGAAACATTGGCAATGATATGGAGCGATAAGAATTCTTATACATTGCTGGTGGAAGTATAAAACTGTACAACCACATTGGAAAACTGCTTGGCAATTTCTCTGAAAGTTAAACAGACATCTGCCTGCCCAATGACCTATAATTCTACCCCTCATATATTTATATAGTATATCCAAGAGAAAGAAATGCTTATGTCCACAAAAAGACTTACACAAGAATGTTTGTAGCACTTTTATTAATAGTAGCCTCAAAACAGAAATAACACAAATATCCATCAAGAGGAAAATGGACTAATGAATTGTGGATACTGATTCAATGAAATTCTGTATGATAAAAAAGAACAAACTACTGATACACTACCACTGATGAATCTCACAGGAGCCAATGTAAAAGACCTCTCACTGGTCAAGTTGTCATAATTTGGCCATCCATGGAAACAATAATAATTATTATTAATTATAATAATATGAATAATAGTAATTAGTAATTACTAACCTGAGTAATAAGAATTACACATCATTTTGGTTAATTGAAATAAATCAAGTCTATAAAAGACACAAGTTCATAACAATACTCTAAAGAAAAGAATTAATAGAAAGCAGTGACTTTCAATTTTTTAAACCAAGGCCCACAGCTAGAATTATACTACACACACATACACATCACACACCTTAAATGCTACACAAAATTCTACTCACTCTTCTTATGTCTCATGAACTGTTTATTTCTATTTTATTCAACTTTTTAATCTATTTAAGAAACTAATTGCATAAAAAAACAGCTGCAATCTATAGTTTATAAAACACTGATTAAAATTACAAAAAGTTCGTTGAAATGAAAAAGGATAAGGTTCCTTTTTACTGATTTTAAGGTTTTGATAAGTAGGAATATTCTTATATGTAGGCATTTTGTTTCACTAATTACATGTCTGCTTATATGTATACAAGATGAGTACTTATTTCCTTTTATGTATGCTGAGAAGAACAAATGCAGAGAAATAAAAAGTAAACTGAATAGTCCTAGAAAAAATAAGAATTGTACCAAGAAGAGAATCATGCTCCCTGACTTCGGACTATACTATAAAGCTACAGTCATCAAAACAGTATGGTACTAGCACAAAAACAGACACATAGATAAATGGAACAGAATAGAAAGCCCAGAAATAAACCCACATACCTATGGTCAATTAATATACAACAAAGGAGGCAAGAATATACAATGGAAAAAAGACAGTCTCCTCAATAATCAGTGCTGGGGAAACTGAACAGCTACATGTAAAAAATTGAAATTAGAAAATTTTCTCACACCATATACAAAAGTAAACTCAAAGTGGATTAAAGACATAAATTTCAGCTCTGAAACCATAAAATTCCTAGAAGAAAACATAGACAGAACACTCTTTAACATAAATCATAGCAATATTTTTTTGGATCTGTCTCCTAAGGCAAACAAAACAAAAGCAAAAATAAACAAATGGGACCTACTTAAACTTAAAAGTTTTTGCACAGCAAAGGAAACTGTCAACAAAATGAAAAGACAACCTACTGAATGGGAGAAAATATTTGCAAATGATATGACCAATAAGGGGTTATTATCCAAAATATATAAACAGCTCATACAACTCAATATCAAAAAAAAAATCCTTAACAACCCAATTAAAAATAGGAAGAAGACCTGAATAGACATTTTTCAAAAAAAGGTATACAGATGGCCAACAGGCACATGAAAAGATCCTCAACATCACTAATCATCAGAGAATGCAAATCAAAACCACAATGAGATATCACCTCACACCTGTCAGAATGGTTATCAACAAAAAGACCACAAATAACAAATGTTGGCAAGGATGTGGAGAAAAGGAAACCCTTGTATACTGTTGGTGGGAATGTTAACTGGTGCAGCCACTGTGGAAAACTGTATGGAGGGTCCTCAAAAAACTAAAAATAGAACTACCATATGATCCAGCAATTCCACTCCTGAGTATATATCCAAAGAAAACAAAAACACTAATTTGAAAAGATATATGCACCCCAATGTTCATAGCAGCATTGTTTACAATAGCCAAAATATGGAAGTAACCTAAGTGTCCAACAACAGATGAATGGATAAAGATGTGACTGATACACACACACACACACATACACATACACACACACACACACACACACACACACACACACAGGAATACTACTCAGCCATAAAAAAGATTGAAATTTTGCCATGTGCAACAACATGGACAGACCTAGACGGCATTATGCTTAGGGAAATAAGTCAGACAGAGAAAGACAAATACTGTATGTTATAACCTATATGTAGAATCTAAAAAATAAAACGAATGATATAACAAAACAGAAACAGACTCACAGATATACAGAACAAACTAGTGGTTACCAGTGGGGAGAGGGAAGGGGAGAGGGTCAAGACAAGGATAGAGGATTAAAAGTACACACCACAATGTATAAAATAAATAAGCTACAAGAATATATTGTACAACACAGGGAATACAGCCAATATTGTATAATAACTTTAAAAGGAGTACAGTCTATTAAAAATTTTTGAATCACTATGTTGTACATCTGAAAATAACATAATATTGTAAATCAACTATGCTTCAGTAAAAATATAATAATTTGAAAAAGAAATTGTATCAAAAAGAGAAAGGATTGTCCAGCATGGGTAATCAAACAACATAATCAAGTAGAAAAGGGATCCAACAAACCTGTTTCCTAATGATAAATTAACCAAATGTTGTAAAAACAAAAGTTAAATATGTGTACTCAATCTCTCATATCTAGGAACTGAAACCTATATGATACCAAACTAACCATAATAAAACTCTAATACAACATATATAGTTTTAATTAATTTTATTCTTACCTAAATTTCAAAAGACAATCTATTCACATGGTTCAAATTTTAATATAAAATTATAAAATATTAAAAGGTGTATTGGGACTTACCTGGTGGTGCAGTGGTTAAGAATCCGCCTGCCAATGCAGGGGACATGGGTTCGAGCCCTGGTCTGGGAAGATCCCACATGCCGCAGAGCAACTAAGCCCTGGCGCCACAACCACTGAGCCTACGCTCTACAGCCCACGAGCCACAACTACTGAGCCCATGTGTCACAACTACTGAAGCCCGTGCATCTACAGCCTGTGCTCCACAATAAGAGAAGCCACTGCAATGAGAAGCCTGCGCACTGCAACGAAGAGTAGCTCCCGTTTGCCACAACTAAAGAAAGCCCACTCGCAATGAAGACCCAACACAGCCAAAAATAAATAAATACATAAAATTAAATAAAAATTGTAAAAGGTGTATATAATTTTGTGGTTTTTAAAAAATCTCTCTCTCTCACCTGTCTCGCATCTGCTCAGTTCCCACTCTCTCAGAAGCCCATCCCAATCTTGGTAACCACTGGTAAGTGTCTTATGTCTCCTTATAGAATTTCTTTGTGCATAGTCAAGAAAATATGAATTATTTGCCTCCCTTTAAAAATTTTTTATTCCCTTCCAGAGGGTTTTTAAATTAAAATACAATTCACATACCATAAAATTCAAAAATGTACAAATTAAAGTGTACAATTAAGTGGGTTTTGGTTTATTCACGAGGCTGCACAACCATCACCACTATCTAACTAAAGGACTTTGTCATTACTCCAAAAAGAATGAACATCCCTCAGCTATCACCCCCCCACCCCCACCAACTCCCCTATGCCTAAGAAACTATTCATCTACTTTCTGAGTTCATAGATTTGCCTATTCTGGACATTTCATATAAATGGAATCATATAATCGGTGGCCTTTGATGACTGGCTTCTCTCACTTAGCATAATGTTTTCAAGGCTCATCTGTGTTGTAACATGTATCAGTACTTCCTCTCTGTGGTTGAATATTCCATTTTAAGAATACAAAATGGAAGTTTATATTAATCAATTAATTACATTAGTGGAATTTTAAATCCATTTTGTTTAGCTATTCATTGGCTGATAGACATTTGTGCTGTTTCCACTTTTTTGGGCTACTATGAGTAATGCTGCTAAGAGCAGTGGCATACAAGTTTTTGTGTGAGCATATTTTCAATTCTCTTGGGATATACCTAGGAGTAGAACTGCTAGGCACATAGCAACTCTATGTTTAATTTTTGAGAAGCTTTCAGACTATTTTCCAAAGGGGCTGCATCATTTTACATTCCCACCAACAATGTATGCATGTTCCAATTTCTCCACATCCTCACCAACAGTTGTCACTGTTCATCTTTTTGATTACCTCCATTTTTTAACACAAAATAAGACAGCATACCATGCACACTGCTGCATGATTGCTTTTTCCACACAGTATCTTAGAGATCTTTCCCTAACAGGAAAATAGAGAGGACTTGTTTCTGGGGAAGCAGCTGGTACAGAGGAGGAGGGGGTGAGGGGAATCCTGAACGAACAGACATACTTACTTATATACATACATAGATATATTTTTTTTCTTCACAGTTTCCTTGTATCACAAACACACGGGCCCCTGAAGGGCTCCCAGAACACCATCTGAGAACTACTCACCTATCTGGGTTACCCCTCACTTGACAGATGAGGAAACCAAGGCCCAGAGAGGCCATTTGACCTCCTAGGCCTATTGTAACAAAGTACCACAAACTGGGTGGCTTAAAGAACATTTCTGGAGGCTGGAAGTCCAAAATCAAGGTTGTTTCTTCTGAGAGCTGTGAGAGAGAATGTGTTTCAAGACTCTCCTAGCTTCTGGGGGTTTGTGAACAACATTGGTGTTCCCTGGTTTATAGAAGCATCACCTGATCTCCGCCTTTATCTACACATGACATTCTCCCCGTGTGAGTACCCATCTCAAAACTTCTCCTTTTTATTAGGACAACAGACATATTGGATTAGGGCCGACTCTAATGATCTAATTTTAATTTGATTACCTTGGTAAAGAATAATATCATAGTCTGAGGTCCTGGGGGGTGGAACTTCAATGTATGAATTTTGATATCAATTTTCAAAGATGTTATTAAGCTAGTGTAACCACTTGTAGGCATCCGTGGGAGATAAATCTTCATACACACTGTGGCACTGTGGTCAGCTGACTGGAGGTCAGGAAATGCAGAGCCAAGTCCCGACTCTGACACTCACTCACTGTGGGACCATTTACCATCTGGATTGCCACTGTCTCTTCTCATGGACGAGTTGATATGATATCTAAACTCCAGAGGATTCTCTGATTCCTATTCTGTTTTGTTATGCTCTGTTTTGTGCTATTCTTTTCTACCTCCACACACAAATATGAGCAACAGAGAGATAAATGATGTAAACAGACAAGCATACTTATAACACCCATTCGTAGATTTACAGATTTTTTAAAATGGAAGGCTTTCATCTACCGCTCTCATTTAATAGGCAAAAATATGGAAGCCTAGGGAGGTGAAGTGCCTGGTCCTAAGACACACACATCATTCCTTGCTTGAATAACTTCAAATAGGGGAGGGTCCTTAAATTAAGTCCACAGACCTGAGGGTCTCCATGAATGAACTTTAGGGGTCCATATACCTCCTGAGAGTTTGCGTGTAAAAGCTGGTGTGAGTTTGCATGTTTATATTTTATTTACTCTGTTGGAAGAAATCTTTAGCTTTCACCAAATTCTCAAAAGGATCTATTTTTGTTCAAACAAATCCTTAGTTCTTATGCCCTAAATGCTTGGCATATAAGAGATACTCAATAAACATTAGTTGACTTATGTATATTGAACCCTTAACCAAGATAAAGTTAATAACCACTGGAGTAGAGTAAAATAGAATATGATCATTCTCTAGAAAATAATCCTCACTGCTTCCTGCTCACAAAATGCTCTATCTATGTGGAGTCTTTTGTCAGCCTGTAGTTCCCAGTCCTGGATGAATTATTTTGTACAATGCTGTGCTTGTCAATTAAACCAATTAAGAAAAGATGCTTAAATCACAATTTCATCTCCTTTAGGAAATCATCCATCTTTTTATTTAACTTTACCATTTTACTTAATTAACAAGGGTTTAATGGCAGTTAATAAATGATATATTAATTAATTTATGAAATTACTTTGTCCTTATTAAAGTAATTCATATTTTTAAATGCTTGTAATTTTCATTAGTTCTATCAAATAAGACAGAGCACGTTCAATTAAAGCTGAGTTACCTTACTTTTAGTCCAAGTCCCAGGGAAAACCTCTAGTGTATCTAGGACGTGTGCTGGAACAATGATCAAAACTGTGACTTTGACAGAGGCAGGGAAATGCCTTGGGCCCAAGACGTGGTATCATAAGCAGAGAGCAGTACCATAGCGTAGGCGCTCAGTAAATATCTGATGAATCAATGAAAGAAAAAAGACGTAGCTAGTGCTGCTAGGAGGACAGAAATCCCTCTTTGAATAGGGAGCCATTAACCTTAAGAAGAACTGATAGGATATCCACCAAATGGAGGAAGATGAAATGGTTAGATCCTCCTCTGAAAGAACATGTGTTTTTGTGGGACATTAAGGAATGGCATCAAGCTGATGATTATCAATGTAGATATCAAATACAACTTCTGTCTTTAGTTATTAAACACTTCTTTATTGGTAATTTATTACTAAGGACTAGTAAATTTGGAAGCAACCCAAAGTCCCAGGTATGGGGCCTCAAGACAGAAGAAGTATGAGACTCTGAAAGAAGCAGGCCAGGCCATTTATGCCATAAATATATGTATGACAATAAATTTTACATTTTAAAAAACCCTACAAATGTTATTTACAAATAACTTACACTCTTCGGAAGCATTTACAATAATGATTCACTTTGCCAATAGAGATGGAAAGCTCTCTTCTTTAAAAGATTCGGTCTTACTCATGTTTGTGCCCCAATTTCAGCAAAGAGTTGCTGCTTTATAAATGACTGTGGATTTATACTTTAAGTATGAGCAAGAACGTGATTTAAGTATAATCAAGGAAGATCCTACAAAATCATGCTATTTATTTTACCTAGCCTGCTAGACCACCCTATATCACAGAGAAGGAGTGGATTTCTCATCCAAAAAACTGCCTGAAAAAGTAATTATCAGCTTGACATCTAGGTGCTACCCAAGACTTAAAGAAACAAACAAAGGAATTTGGGGTGCTCCCTTGGTGAGTACCAAGACAAGAGGGATCTTTCTATGTCTACTCAGCACCCCCTGGAACAAAGATCCTTGATACAGTCAGCCCTCCTTATCCACAGTTCCAAATCTGCAGATTCAACCAACCACAGATTGAAAATATCCAGAAAGTTCCAGAAAGCCAAACATGAATTTGCCAGGTGAGGCAACTATTTACATAGCATTTACATTGTGTTTACAACTATTTACATAGTATTTACATCATATTAGGTATCATAAGTCATCTAGAGATGATTTAGAGTATACAGGAGGATTGCATAGGTTATATGCAAATACTATGCCATAAGGGACTTGAGCTCCCTGGATTTTGGTATCTACTGGGCGTCCTGGGATCAGTCTCCTGTATTTTAGAGAGAAAAGAACCTAATATCCAGATCTTCAATGAGACATCAAATTTAAACCATTTAGGATAAAGAAGATGTGGTACATATATACAATGGAATACTACTCAGCCATAAAAAAAGAACGAAATGCCATTTGCAGCAATATGGATGGAACTAGAGATTATCATACTAAGTGAAGTTAAGTCAGAAGGAGAAAGACAAATACCATATGATATCACTTATTATGTGGAATCTAAAATATGACGCAAATAACTTTTATGAAACAGAAACAGACTCACAGATATAGAGAACAGACTTGTGGTTGCCAAGGGTGATGGGAGGAAAGGGATGGAGTGGGAGTTTGGGGTTAGCACATGCAAACTATTATATATAGAATGGATAAACAACAAGGTCCTACTGCATAGCAAAGGGAACTATAGTCAATATTCTGTGAAAAGGCATAATGGAAAAGAATATTAAAAAAGAGAATGTGTATATATATATACACATATATACATATATATATATATAACTGAATCACTTTGCTGTACAGCAGAAATTAACACAACATTGTAAATCAACTATATTTCTATTTAATCAACTATATTTATATTTAATTTTTTTTTAAAGTGAAATTTAAACCATTTATCTTACCTGGAGCTGAGGTTTTTTGGTGTTGAGTGTTTTCTCCCTAGCAGCTGAGAATGAAGTCTTGGAAGAAACTGTGGATGGCTGACTAAGAGAAGATATTTTGTTTTAGCAAATTTTATTTTAAACTTATTCACATTATGATCCATTCATTAGGTGGAATACTAGGCACTTCTTAAAATGGCGGTATAGAACAATTTAATGAAAAAGTTAATGTTCATTTAAAATTTTCCTTCTTCAGCTTCCCTGGTGGCGCGGTGGTTAAGAATCAGCCTGCCAATGCAGGGGACATGGGTTCGAGCCCTGGTCCAGGAGGATCTCACATGCCGTGGAGCAACTAAGCCCGTGCACACAACTACTGAGCCTGCACTCTAGAGCCCGTGAGTCACAACTACTGAGCCTGTGTGCCACAACTACTGAAGCCCGCGTGCCTAGAACCCATGCTCCACAGCAAGAGAAGCCACTGTGACAAGAAGCCTGTGCACCACAACAAAGAGTAGCCCCCACTCGCCGCAACTAGAGAGAGCCCGCATGCAGCAGTGAAGAACCAACGCAGCCAAAAATAAAATAAATAAATTTATAAAAAATAAAAATCAAAAAATAAAAATAATAAATAAAATTTTCCTTCTTTCTATGGTATATTGAAAAATATTTCATGTAATAAAAATATACAAATTACATATCATAAATTAATAAATATAATAAAAATAAATAAGCATATGGACCCAGAATTGATGAACTGCAACTCAGAAATAAACTCCAGTGTTTGTGCAACATTACTACACAGAAATATTCTTATTTTCTAAAATTCTTCCAGTTACATCAAGAGTTCCTCTTGGTGGAGGAATGGTGTGGACATCTTTCAGGGTGGAAGAACCAGTCTTCATTACACAGGAACACACAGGTATTTCCTTAGAGTTCATCTGAGCAATTATCTGACAATGACCCTGAAAAAGACTCTGAATAACTGAATATGAAAGAAACTTGGGGTTCTTAAGTGCGTCACCTTCTATATTGACATATGAACGTTATTTAACTTATAAGTTCAAAAGCGAGTTGATACTATTAAATCATCTAATGTCATCTGTGGTCAGGTTCAACTAGCCCCTTAGCTCTAGAGCTGATCACAGATATGAAAGTCATTTAAGGGAAATAATTGTTGGTCATAGCTCCCTGCTGGAATTTTAACTGAAGAGTGTAATGCTTCTATTGTGTATTTACAGATGTGATCAATACAAGGGAGTGAGAGTTTAAGTTGTCAGAGATAATGGTTGTTCCAGCCCTGAAAGAAAAAGGTGGGGTGCTGGATTCAAAGACCACCAAGAAAATTTATTTATTCATACAAAAATACTCATTGAAACTACTGCATGCTAGGCTAAAGATAAAAGGAACAAGAAAGAGACAGTGCCTCACTGTATGAAGTTTTATGTATTTTCCACTCACAAGCAATTCTTGAGCGTCATCTTTATGCCAATATTATAGATTTGGGGCGGGGGGTTGGGGGGAGAGACAGCCCACAGTGCCTAGTCTTGAAAAGCAATACTATGCTCTATTTGTGCTCTCTTTGGAGATACTGAGGAAATACACCATTAAAAAAGGGCAGGGGGAGATATCACTCAAGTGAATGTGCAATGGTATAGGCAGAATAATTCGAGGTAAGATTATTAAGTAAATGAAGTTTGACTTTGGTTCTCCGCTTCTATTTTTTTTTTTTTTTAAAGATTTATTGATTGATTGATTGATTGCTATGTTGGGTCTTCGTTTCTGTGCGAGGGCTTTCTCTACTTGGGGCAAGTGGGGGCCACTCTTCATCGCAGTGTGCGGGCCTCTCACTATCGCGGCCTCTCTCGTTGCGGAGCACAGGCTCCAGACGCGCAGGCTCAGTAGTTGTGGCTCACGGGCCTAGTTGCTCCGCTGCATGTAGGATCCTCCCAGACCAGGGCTCGAACCCGTGTCCCCTGCATTAGCAGGCAGATTCTCAACCACTGCGCCACCAGGGAAGCCCCTTCTGTTTTTATGTACTTCCTTTCTTTCAGTGTCTCTGAGGCTCCCTGGCACTTTCCTAAGGTCTTCGCCTTGATGTTCACTATCCACGGCCTCAAAGCTAATCCAAGGCCAAATAACTAATTTGACAAACTGATTTCTACTAAAGCGTCTACTAAACTAGTTTATACTAATTTGATGAACTGATTTCTAATAATTAATTTAGGGTTATTTTCCTAAATAAACCTAGAATAACAACAATGCCGTATATTCTCATTGTGCTGTTAACGTATTTACAAGCACCAATGCAAGGTACTGGGTGTTCAACGGTAAGGGGCTATAAAGATGAATAAGACATTAACCTTGTTTATAAGGGACCTTATAAGGAGGAGAGATCAATATATGAGCAACTTTAACCAAAGCAGTGAACAGCGGGGATGGCATGGGCATGAGGGCCAAGCGAGGGCTGAGCTTTCATCCCACACCAGCTGCCACTTATGAACTCTTGAGGTTCTGGGGTACAGCATTGCTTGAGGTCAATAGGTTCTTGCAGCTAAACCTGTCATCAAGCTCCTTTAATGAACCCCAGCCTAGGTCTTCCTAGGTAGGAGAGGTAGAGAAGGGCAATCCCAGCACTAACGGGAGGAATCAGTGAGATCTCCAAGGGAAAGATGAACCTCTAGAAAGAGAAGCCTGGGCTCTGAGGTCCAGCCACTTTCATTGCCTTGGAGGGTCTAGGGCCGATTTTTCAAAAGAGCTGGCAGGTTTCCTTAAATAGTAACAGTAATTTTCAGAGATGGGAGGGAGGCTGATAAAAGGTTACTGTCCCACCCTACCAGATACAAAGACTTTCAAATGAGTTTTGTCTTTGTGGTTTAACCCAGCGATGAACACTGGTAATTCCAGGTCAGGTTGGAGGAAAGACAGTGCCTTGCCAGATCAACAAAGATATAACTGTGGACAACTAACCCCTTTAATCACCTCTCAAGTCACACCCAGCACTGGAGTCTTATACTAAGAAGACAAGTCACAAAGCTGATCTACAGGAGCCAAATGTGTTCCCATCTCCTGGATCCTCCCTTCTTACATTTTCATTTCTGTGACATTAGATCAAGTTTTTCACACTCCCTAGGTTACAACAACAGTCTTCCTTGTCTCCAATAAAATCTGATGGCAATGGATCCTCTCTCAGCAAGGTCACTAGAATAATGCTTAAACACAGTTACATCATGTCATTTCTATAAGCAAAGGTAGTTTTCTTCTACTGCCTTTGAGGTTGGCTAAAGTACTGAAAGCTTCCACCTACCTCCTCTCTCCTGAGTTATTTTCATCCTCCTTCTGTGTTACATGCACTCTCCACTCCAATCAAGAACCACACTTCAGGGTCCTCTGTAGGAACCTGCTGTTACGCTATCTGGGCTGTTTACTCCCCTGGACCCTCCTTCAATCAGTATCATTCAAAAGCAGGCTTTACACTTACTTTTCCAGGAAACCTCTAATCACTGACCTTAACTATTCATATCTCAAGCAGACACTTCTAGAACTAACTTGTATTAATAGTGACTTGCCTATTAATTTGCTTATTTTGATTTATTCTACTCCAAATATGTTATTTTGTTGTTTCACATGCTACATGCTAACTTTCCAAAGAACTTTCAATCTCCTTAAAATCAGATACCATGTCCTCCAGTCTTTGTTTCTTGTTTTTTTTGTTTGTTTATTTTAGTTTTTGGGGTTTTTTTGGTACTCTGTTCATCCCATCTCCCCAGTCTCCAAGACAATACATTTTAAGCTATGGATTTCTATCAATTAGCAGATCATGAAATCAGATTTGTAAGCCTCCTACCAACAACTTTTTTTTTTTTTGGAATCTAGTCTTTGTTTTCAGATTCCTGGGGGATATTTTTCTTTCTTTTTTTTTTTTTTTTACATTTTTATTTATTTATTTATTTATGGCTGCATTGGGTCTTCGTTTCTGTGCAAGGGCTCTCTCCCGTTGCGGCAAGTGGGGGCCACTCTTCATCGCGGTGCGCGGGCCTCTCACTATCGCGGCCTCTCTTGTTGCGGAGCACAGGCTCCAGGCGCGCAGGCTCAGTAATTGTGGCTCACGGGCCTAGTTGCTCCACGGCACGTGGGATCTTCCCAGACCAGGGCTCGAACCCGTGTCCCCTGCATCGGCAGGCAGACTCTCAACCACTGCGCCACCAGGGACGCCCCCAACAACTTTTAAATGAAATAGAATAGTAACTCAGAGTGCCTCTTCCATGGTGAGGGCAAGGATATTTTTAAAAATCTGACACAGGGCTGTGTGTGAATGTGCATTAGACCATGATATAAAATGTATTTCTTACTAAGTTGTGATCAGAAAACCTTGAGAAATATGGCCAGAGATTGACTACATATTTATCCTAAGTGAGAAAGTTACCTTTTGCACATTTATTTGGATCCCCCTAGCCATTGCTCCTGGGCTCCTGGCTTATTTCCCTTTGGCTTTTGATGTCACACCTGTTGGCTCCAAGCATCACTTAATGACCTCCCAGATTAGACCCTGCCTGCCCCGTGGATCGCAGGCTGACCCCTGCATGCCGCCATCCACTTTGACCCTGTGTGCCTTGGTCTCTACACTCTTCTCTCTCACGTTGTCCCAGATCCAAACTTGTCTCAAGAAAAAGCCCAGAAATGATGATGGCAAAGCTCCTGATATACATAAATGCACACAGCTGGCTCTTTTAGGGAGGAGGGTCTAATATCCTCTTTCCATGTTAAAGTAACTGACTTTATTATATAATGAAAAATAAGACTGAGGAACATTTCTTGGCGCTCCCTAGGAGTAAAACTCCAATTCATGGAGGAGTAATTAAACCCATGATCTTAAAATAACAACTTAGTTAAATTTTGAAAATAGAGCAGCAAAAATTCAGCATTAAAAAATTCTAATTACGTGCTTCCCTGGTGGCGCAGTGGTTGAGAGTCTGCCTGCCAATGCAGGGGACACAGGTTCACGCCCTGGTCTGGGAAGATACCACATGCCACGGAGCAACTAGGCCCGTGAGCCACAACTACTGAGCCTGCTTATCTGAAGCCTGTGCTCCGCCACAAGAGAGGCCACGATAGTGAGAGGCCCGCGCACCGCGATGAAGAGTGGCCCCCGCTTGCCACAACTAGAGAAAGCCCTCGCACAGAAACGAAGACCCAACACAGCCATAAATAAATAAATAAAATAAAATAATATAAAAAAATTCTAATTACTAGTTTTTGTCTGAGGTGATAGTTATTATAATAAAAATACTATTTTAAAGGTCAATTAGAATGACAATTATACTGCAGTCATACTTTTTCTTATTCTTGCTTCATTCATAGAGATATAAATAGAAAATTAAAGTAAATATTCTTATAATTTTTTCAAATGTTCCTAGTGCAAATGTTTTGCTTTTAAAAATGACCTAGTAGGGACTTTCCTCCAGAATTATTTTGGTCAAAATATAGAAATTAGGTAGTGATTTGGGGGAAATTTATAGCTTTTTACATTACCATGGTAATAATCGATATTTCCACATATTTGTATAGTCATAACTTTCCATTCACAGTTTGCTCTGGAGCCAAAAATGACTACATTGGTGCCATCAGTTGCTCTCACAACATTTAAAAAATTATAATCGTTTCCTTATCTTATTTGCTGCCATTTAGCCAATGTAGAGAAAACAACATACAAATGAGGTTTCTTTTACAAAGGCAGCTATAACTTGATGAAAAACTGACAAGGAATCATCTTCCTACATATTATATGTTAAATTACTTACAAGCTGGAATGGAAATTCCCTGGAAAAATTGAGGGATACCCTGTCTCCCCAGCATAACTATAGGAATGGTCTTACAGTCTGGTATGCAAGCCCTTCAACCTTGAAGAAGGTTCAGGGAAGAGCTACCAAGATATCCATGGAGTTAGAAAATAAGTCTTTTAATGAAAAATACTAGCACAATTGAGAATACAATGTTGACCGATTTCTGGGATGAACAATAGTTAAGAAGTGGGTGCTTCAGGGAGAAATTGGGTAGGTAGGGGGCTAAATTATTAACAGCAAACCTCTGGTGATGGTTTGAAGCTGGTGTCTGAGAGCTTCCTAGGGTTGAACTGGTCCATTAGTCACAGCTCTGCCCTGACTCAATTCTGCATTCCAGGAAAGCAGGGACTGTCTAGCATGTAGGACATGGCAAGTACCCAATAAATGTTTGTAACAGTTGGCTTTATCTCATATTCCTATTTTATTTTCCCTTCTTACCATTTTATTTATATTTTCTTTCACAGGTTTCCTTCATGGAACAAGAAGGGTTATAAATAAATACTATATAAAAGGTAAATGAAATGTTCTTGAAGAGCAAAAGGAAGAATGTAAACAGTGCCATGGGAATGAGTGTCATAAAGACTTACAAACCAAGGTGCTATGGGCTTTCAAAGGATGGAGAAGTCACATATGGATACAGAAGCCCAGTGAGGTTTCATAGAAGAGGTGATTTTGACACTCCTATAAGCATAGATAGGAGTGTGACTGGCAGAGAGGATTCTGATAGATGAAGACAGCCTACTCTTCTAATTCATTTAATAAATTTTACTCAAATATTTATTTACTGATTCTAAGAGAGAAGCTTAGGATACAAAATATAACAATATAACCGGTAGTATCGGCGTAACGAACAGTGAACCAGGAAGTCTATCTTTTTTTTCGGCCATGAAAAGAATAATGGGAGATTCCAGTTGAGAGAGGAAAACAAATTTATCAGAATTTAGGATTAAGGATACTCCAAGCTACTATTTGAATTTTTTTTTTTAATTATTTGCTTTTTTTTTTTCTTTTTTAAATTTTATTTATTTATTTATTTACAGCTGTGTTGGGTCTTCGTTTCTGTGCGAGGGCTTTCTCCAGTTGTGGCAAGCGGGGGCCACTCTTCATTGCGGTGCGCGGGCCTCTCACTATCGCGGCCTCTCTTGTTGCAGAGCACAGGCTCCAGACGCGCAGGCTCAGCAATTGTGGCTCACAGGACTAGTTGCTCCACGGCATGTGGGATCTTCCCAGACCAGGGCTCAAACCCGTGTCCCCTGCATTGGCAGGCAGATTCTCAACCACTGCGCCACCAGGGAAGCCCAACTATTTGAATTTTTTTTTTCATTTTTTTTTTTAAACATTTTTATTGAAGTATAATTGCTTTACAATGGTGTGTTAGTTTCTGCTTTATAACAAAGTGAATCAGTTATACATATACATATGTTCCCATATCTCTTCCCTCTTGCATCTCCCTCCCTCCCACCCTCCCTATCCCACCCCTCTAGGTGGTCACAAAGCACCGAGCTGACCTCCCTGTGCTATGCGGCTGCTTCCCACTAGCTATCTATTTTACATTTGGTAGTGTATATATGTCCATGACACTCTCTCACCCTGTCACATCTCACCCCTCCCCCTCCCCATATCCTCAAGTCCATTCTCTAGTAGGTCTGTGTCTTTATTTCCGCCACTAGGTTCTTCATGACCTTTTTTTTTTTCCTTAGATTCCATATATATGTGTTAGCATACTGTATTTTTCTCTTTCTGACTTACTTCACTCTGTATGACAGACTCTAACTCCATCCACCTCATTACAAATACCTCCATTTCATTTCTTTTTATGGCTGAGTAATATTCCATTGTATATATGTGCCACATCTTCTTTATCCATTCATCCGATGATGGACACTTAGGTTGCTTCCATGTCCTGGCTATTGTAAATAGAGCTGCAATGAACATTGTGGTACATGACTCTTTTTGAATTATGGTTTTCTCAGGGTATATGCCCAGTAGTGGGATTGCTGGGTCGTATGGTAGTTCTATTTTTAGTTTTTTAAGGAACCTCCATACTGTTCTCCATAGTGGCTGTATCAATTTACATTCCCACCAACAGTGCAAGAGGGTTCCCTTTTCTCCACACACTCTCCAGCATTTATTGTTTCTAGATTTTTTGATGATGGCCATTCTGACCGGTGTGAGATGATACCTCATTGTAGTTATGATTTGCATTTCTCTAATGATTAATGATGTTGAGCATTCTTTCATGTGTCTGTTGGCAATCTGTATATCTTCTTTGGAGAAATGTCTGTTTAGGTCTTCTGCCCATTTTTGGATTGGGTTGTTTGTTTTTTTGTTATTGAGCTGCATGAGCTGCTTGTAAATCTTGGAGATTAATCCTTTGTCAGTTGCTTCATTTGCAAATATTTTCTCCCATTCTGAGGGTTGTCTTTTGGTCTTGTTTATGGTTTCCTTTGCTGTGCAAAAGCTTTTAAGTTTTATTAGGTCCCATTTGTTTATTTGTGTTTCTATTTCCATTTCTCTAGGAGCTGGGTCAAAAAGGATCTTGCTGTGATTTATGTCATAGAGTGTTCTGCCTATGTTTTCCTCTAAGAGTTTGATAGTATCTGGCCTTACACTTAGGTCTTTAATCCATTTTGAGTTTATTTTTGTGTATGGTGTCAGGGAGTTATTTGAATTTTTTAAAGCAGTTGTAATGTCTACTGTTCATTCTATGATTGTCTCAGTTCATTCGGTTACTATAACAGAATATCATGGACTGGGTGGTTTATAAACACCAGAAATTTAATTCTCACAGTTATAAAGGCTGGAAAGTCCAAGATCAATCAGGAGGCCAGCAGATTCAGTCTGGTGAGGGTCCACTTTCCGGTTCACAGAGGCCATGTTTTTCCTACGTCCTCAGAGACTGGAATGAGAGAACTCTGGTCTCTTCATCCCCTTATATAAAGGGCACTGACCCCATCCTTGATAACTCCACCCTGATGACCTAATCACCTGCCAAATGCCTCTAAACATCATCACACTGGGCATTAGGTTTCAACATGTGAATTTGGGGGGGTGGGGAACACAAACATTCAGTTTCTAGGAGTGATCGAAGTCAAAATGCACTACTTCCCAGGTTAACAAGTCCTACTCTTAGCCCAACAGAACCCACTAATCATTTCCTTACATCTCACGCTCACCTCTACCTGCCTGCTCTAGCCTCACCTGAGAGTAATGTCCACCTCCAGAGCATCTTCCAAGGCTGCAGGAGACTAGGTTCTCTTGTGGGAAGGGTCTCCTCAGCTTCATAGCACTATTCAAGTCCTCTCATATCCCTCTTTCTCTTTAGGGAGATCTATCACATGACCCTGATGAACTCAAGAGGGTGAAGCTTCAAGGACACCCAGACCCTTTTACATCTGGACCCAAAGAATGAAGGCTTGAAATAAATTGGTCAGGGACTATCCATTTTCCCCAGTGGGTGCCATCCAGGAACAAGATGCTTTTCAAGAGAGACACCACCCGCTGCTTGCCCACAAGTGTGTGGCTTTACCCCATGGCCTCCACAGGCCATCAGACAGGAATACCACACAAGCCTAAATCTTTCAATTGCATCAAGAGGGCTGGAGGAGTTTTACCACCACACTCATCTGTGGCTGGGATGCTGGACTGCTATTTTGTCTCTCAGGATCTCCTCTAGTTTCCGATTAGCACTAGAGCCATGCCGTATGTAAGCAGATCAGTTCACTGGAGCCCTAATTCTAACACCGAGAAAGTAACAGTCCTATTTCTCAGGACTGCATCCTGTTTCCAGGATCCTTCCTGACATACTCTTTGCAATATCCCTCTGAATCCAAAAAGCCCTGCTTCCCAGCCTTGTCCTGCCTCTTGGATAACAGAACTTGAATTCTGATGCCAGACTGCATTGGACTAAAGCAGCATTTTCCAAACTTACTGCCATAAAAAGTCAGGTTCACTCATGAAAAATACAGAATCCCAAGCCCTTCTCCTAGAGGTGCTGGTTCAGGACATCCGAGGAGGGTCTGACAACGTATTTTTAACAAGTACCCTAGATGATCCATCCCTAGGACTTTTTGCCACTTAGGGAAAATGTGAATTAGAGTTTGCTATACCTTCTTAGACCTAGTGATTTGGACTTTTAGTCCCTGTCTAAAGGGGAGGTCAACGCTTTTGTCCCAGTGAATTCCCCCTGGTTCCAACTCCGGCCAGCTCTTAATCCAGCCCTTCTTTCTTCCACATTCGCAGCATGTCTTACAGACAGGGTCACCCAGACCATGGCACTTCTTTTACCCAGAAGGACCTCCCTGACCCATGATTTTGTCACTTGCCTCACAGAGAACCATCTCTACCTAAGAGTTCCTACCCCCACCTGCTGAGCCTCTTGGATTCATTCCCTCGAACAGAATTGCAGGCCCATACCAGAATGGAATTTTCTACATTCCATGGACATGGTGATTTTAATCTCTGCGTCTTCCTGAAAGGGCACCAGCTCTTTATACCCATTAGTTTCTTTTGGCCCTTATTGGCAGCTTCCTCTTTGTTGGACAGCCTATGATGTAAGCAGCCTATTTATGACCATTCTTGCTCTTTAAAACAACATATAAATATGGCATAAACCACACTGTCATGCATATGCCTATATTCCCAAATAATTTTTCCTTGTTGTCTAATGCATACAAAATTAGTCTATAGAGTTTAACCATAAACCCAGCAATTATACTAACCACTTATTTAACACCTTTATTTATGCAAGCCATTTTATAAATACAATAATATATTCAAATTTTTCTTTATACTTATTATCTCCCTGAGAATAGAGCCCATACCCTCAACTTCTTTCTTACTCCACTTATCCTTCAGAGCACTAGAATGCACAGATACACAGTAAGCAATCAACAACTGACTACAACATTAACTAATCAAATAAATGAGAGACTTAAGTTATATCACAACTGAGTGATAGTGAGAACGTTCATCAACCGCAAAGACTAGAATGCCAGAAAATCATTTGTTAGAGGAATTTCACGTATCAACCATGAATGTCAAGGAAGAAGAAAGGTCTGCATTTTTAGCTCTTTGGGCCATCCTAGACATCCAAGAGGGCCAAATATGAATGTACTGGATAAGTGGAAAATAAAATAGAACAAACAAAAACACAACAAAACCCAGACTTCCCCTCCTACCTGAAAATAATGAATGTGAACATTGGTGGAAATCTAGAAAGTGGTGCTTTCCATGTATATGTTGGCATAGATCCAGTGTGGAAGTTGACTTAGGGTTGGTAAAGCTGAGGAATACAAGAAGGAGTTAGTTCTACTGTCCAGGAATTCTTAGATATCATGATAGCCTTCTCTGAAATGCTTCCTTTTAAATCAGTGGCATTCTGAAAAATAGAAAGCTCTAACAGGAAAAGGATGGGATCGATGGGAGTTAATGAGGGAATGGTCGGTCACTCACTAAGCCCTTCAGTACCTCCCAAACTCTGTGCATGGTGCTTTGTTCATGCTATTTCAGTCTGGACAGCAGCTTATACATGAGAAAACCGAAGCTCCTAGGAAGTGAAGTAACTTGTCCCAGGTCATCCAGTGGCAGAGTTAAGATACTAACCAAGGTTGGTCTGACTCCAGAGATAAAGTTCTTTTCCCAACATCAAGTGACCAATTCAAGTCAACAAAAAAGCTATTGAGGACTTGTGTCGGGACCTGTTCTGACATCAGGGGTATTGCATGGAACACAGATTCCCTGCCTTCAAGGAATCTATATTTTAGGGATTCTCAAGTCATCATTCGGGATATTTAAGATATCTTTAAAATGTCTAGAGAGACACTGAGAAAGGAATGATGATGCTATCTGGGTCCTAAATCAACAAGAACCCCATCCAGAGATATTCTGCCGTCATTTCTATAAGGCTCACTAGAACCAGGGCAATTTTTCCTTTATTTCAAAATCAATGAAAGGCAGAGAAGACATACAGGTACTGAATGATATTAGAAAGGGCCTAATTAATGTCTCATAAATGTTAATTTCATGATTCATCTGCAACTACTACTACTCTACAGCACCAAACCGTATTATATAGCCGTAGGTGCCAGGGTCCACTTTGGTAATTATTTGTGTCATATTTAATAAAAGAAGTCATAGTCTCCATTCCACACAGACACTCCATGTAGCTGCAACTGTAATTCCTATTGTGGCCTCCCTTGACCTCAAAACGTCCAAAGGCTTTGGAGAAGAGTTTAGAGTGGCCAAAACTGCAAAGGAAATTAAACTTAGCAAGCCATTTCCAAGAATCTCGAAAGTTTGTTTATATTACTGAGCAATGTAGAATCATTCTTGAATATCAAACAGAAATCTTCCTCTGCATCGATATTTTTTTTTCCTTTTAAGGATAGACTAAAAATCAACTCAGGATTATTGCCTTGAGATTTGGTACCATATTGACCTAAAGATTCAGGGTAAGCATCAACCTTAAAACAATTTTGGGAAAATTTACTTTGACCTCTGTAGTACAAAGAGGTCTTGCATTGGAATGAGAAAATTAGCAATTTTGAGCATGATCTTATATTGCCAACACTTTGACCAAGGCCAATACTGCAGAAAATATTACCATCTTATTCTTGTTTATTCCAGTCCCTTCCCAAATGTCTCCTAAAGAACACTCATAAAAGTGAGCCATCTAGGGATTGAGGGCAACTGGAGGTACCTTTATTCATTTGTAGTTTTTTTTTTTTTTCCAATCTAAATGCATTCTTGCCATGCAAAGGAATAATTTAGAGCTTTAAAAGCTGAGGCTCTTACCCTTAGTAAAGTATAAAAGATAAGAATTTCTCTTCTCTGCCTCACCTATACCTACTGGTCAAGGTTCTTCCAATACCCCATCCTCTCTCCAGAAATACACAGAAATGCACACAGACTAGGGACCAAATTCATAACTATAAATGGAAATTACTGAGGGAAAAAGAAACTATGACTAAAAGGAAACATTATTTAGGAAATCATTACTGGAAAATTGCTACGGATTATTGCAAACCTTCCTTTTTTCCTAAAACATTTAATATCATTTCCATAGGTACTCAAAGAACTTACACTCTGGCATTAAAAAGAAAAAAGAAACCTTTCATATATCTAATTATTTCCTTCCATTGATTTTTTAAAAATATTTTTTTAAAAATAAACTTTATCTTTGAAGTAATTTAAGGCACACAAGAAATTATAAAAATAGTAGAGTTCCCATGTACCCTTCACCCAGCTTCCCCAATAATAACATGTTACACAGCCTTAGCACATAGCCAAAGACAGGACATTGATGTTTTTCAATATTATTAACTCACCTTATTATTAACGTGTAGTCCTTATTCGTATCTCACAAATTTTACATACATTTTTTTCTTTTCTTTTTCTGGTCTATTGTTATATGAAGTTTTACCACAGGTGTAGATTCAAGTAACCAACACCTCAATCAGGATATAGAACTGTTCTATAACCACAAAGAAACTCCCCAGTGTTATTCCTTAATTGTCACACCCTTCCCCCAGCACTGGCCCGGGCAAACACCCATCCATTTTCCATTACTGTAACTTTGTCATTTGGAGGCTGTTATAATATATAATCATACAATACATAAGCTTTTGAGATAGGCTTTTTGCGTTTGCCCTTAAGATCCAACCTTTACATTGATTTTTAAAGTTCACTTAAGCAAAACTTAAAATAAAACCCAAAACACCTTGTGATCAGAACTTATCTAAGTTTTTTCCACTTGCACTATTCAGGGAAAAAAAATTCAGAATAATTAGTGTTTTGTTTTTTACAAGAGAGAGAATGATTGCATGTGCAATTTGGAATGAACTGCAGAGCTGCTAATGGCATTACTCTTTGGAGGAGGTTAAGAAGAAACGGCTTTGGCAAGTTGAATCATCTTATTTTGGCCTCCCTAAAACTATAACATTGGGATCACTGGAACCACCAGCATTTTGGTTTATTGCTCAAATAGTTGTTACTGTTTGTGGAGAGCAGACTAAAGTTTTGAAGATAAAATCTGCATTAAGAACAAGTTTAGGGACTTCCCTGGTGGCGCAGTGGTTAAGAATCCGCCTGCCAATGCAGGGGACATGGGTTTGATCCCTGGTCTAGGAAGATCCCACATGAAGTGGAGCAACTAAGCCCACGTGCCACAACTACCGAGGCTGTGCTCTAGAGCCCGCGAGCCACAACTACAGAGCCCGCGTGCCACAACTACGGAGCCCGCGTGCCACAACTACCGAAGGTCATGCGCTCTAGGGCCCACGCTCCACAACAAGAGAAGCCACCGCAATGAGAAGCCTGCACACCGCAACAAAGAGTAGCCCCCGCTCGCTGCAACGAGAGAAAGCCCCGCGTGCAGCAATGAAGACCCAACACAGCCACAAAAAAAAAGAAAAAAAAAGAATGAGTTTAACAGAACCTTGAACTTGATCAAATGCCAATTACTGCACTATTTCTGTATCTGTAATTAGGAATACTATCTAGGAAAAGGAGCAGATTTTCACAACCATTTCTATCATAAACAAAGTGGCACATTTGCAAAGAGTCTATTAAAATATGTTTGTTACTTCTCTCAGAATTTTAAATGCTTGGATTTTAAGACTTTAACGTAAAATCTGCATGAGGCTAAATTTTAATAAGTTGAGTCAATCCTTCATGGCAGAAAAAGCATTTGTGGAGAATACAAAATAATTCAGAAAAGTGGACTTCCTAAAGGGCTCTTTGTAGCATAAAAACTGTTTCAGAAATATGGTAGAAAGTTGTATCCAGGAGCTATTAAATTGGTTTTTAAATATATGTAAATGGGAATGCCCAGCTAAACCACTACAGTAACAATCACACGTCCCTAATGGCTATTCCCGGCTGGCAGCTTTCCATTCCCACAGGCTCCTATAACTACTTCTGTCAGTGTATTTGGCCTTGAGCTTGAACCACCTGCTCTGAGGACACAGAGCTTCTGAGCTCTTCATTCAGTCTTCTGTTGATAGCCTCCCCTCACCTTTCAGACTTCCTATTACAACCTTGGCAATGCTGCCTTGGGCTCCCCTAGGTGGACTCCTGCCTTGAAAGGATTCAGGTTTTATGAGGGAGGAGCCAGGTTTTATGAGGGACCCAGGGGGTCCCTTTGCAGATCCTCAAGCTGTACTACCAGAGGCCAGCAGTCTCTGTCAGGACATACAGACCACCTGATTCCAAGTCCAACTTAAAAATCATAACTTTTCTGCACACGTCCAGCTGTGCAAGAGATGCTATGCACAGTGCAGCTGGACAGCTCTCTTCCTAAGGCATCAGGCCCAGTGATTTAGAAGAGGTCTTCAAAATGGGTTAACTAGTTAGGGGGTTAACCCAGCAGCGGGAATGAGGATCTCATTGGGGGAAGGGGAGTGGAAGATGTACCCAGAGGGCATGGTGTTAGGGATAGCAGCCATTCCAGAAGGCAGGCAGACAACAGGCCACAAAGAGGTACAACAAACCACATCAGGTGGTCATCCCAGCAGGACAGAGCACAGGGCAATGAGGAGCTGGAAGAAGCAAGATGGTGGAGATGCAGCTAGTGGGCAGGGTCGGGAAAGTTTGGAAGCAGATTACCGCGGCAGGGGTAAGGCTTCGGGGAGCACAGAATTGTCCTTGTTACTGGCACTGGAGTGCAAATTTAGAGTTGGAGCACAGGTATAAAGTAAGGAAGGGAAAGGAAAGGGCACTGAAATTGATAGGCAGCCGACTAACCTAGGTGCTTTAAGCACATGATCTCATTTAATCCCCGCAACCACCATGCAAAACAGGAATCATGATCCTCATTACACAGGAGAGAAAACTGAGGTTCAAAGAGGCTATCTAGTTTTGCCATAATCACAGAGGTAACATGTGGGGTAGCAGAATTTGAACTCAGGACAGTCTAACTCCAAAGATATTGTTGCTAAATTCACATTCTCATTTATCATATTTATGATTATTTAATGCCAAATCTTTGCAAACACAGCCCCCAATGCATATTTGCCCAAAGCATATTTCTCCTCATGTCATTTGTTTTTTCCTCCTTAAATTATATTGTACCATAAATTAGAGACTTTTAAAATAGTCTGAATTCACTTCCAGTGGCTCTGGGATGGGGAGTAGAGTCAGACCTATCCTGGAATGGTGCTTGAAAACGGCCAAGAGGAAAGCAGGATGCTGGATGAACAAGCCAGACCTAGGCTTCTGAGGGTCCCCAGAGGATACAGCTATTCCAAAAGCAGAGACCAAAACATGAAGAATGGAGCTGGGGTGTGACTGGTGAGCCTAGGCTGAATACAGAAAATTAGACTCCTCCAGTGAACTTTTCTCAGCACTCCACAGGCACACAGTGGAGACAGATGGCTCTAACAGGGGGCTGGCTTCAGCCCTAAGACACTGGGAAGAGGATATGTAAACATATTGATTTGGGGGGCACAAATATTCATTGCAATTTATAACGACATTTTTAAGAGTGCTGAAAATATCATAATGTAAATGGATTTCAAATTTTCCTCCTAAATTTCATCCTTCTATAAAAATACTTCATGTATTTTTATAATATGAATATTTTCAAATAAAGAATAATCAGACATGTATCCTTTCCAGTTTTGATAACAGTCCGCACGGGAAAGTCCAGGCAATGTAATTTTTTAAAATTAAGGACCAAAATTTATTTGGTATTTCAGAGCACCACCTGGTGGATTAGTTAACAATAACAGCCCAGAGCAAAAGTGAATCAAAATGGCTCTGAGGGCTTCCCTGGTAGCGCAGTGGTTGAGAGTCTGCCTGCCAATGTAGGGCACACGGGTTCAAGCCCTGGTCTGGGAAGAACCCACATGCCGCGGAGCAACTAGGCCCGTGAGCCACAATTACTGAGCCTGTGCTCCACAACAAGAGAGGCCGCGATAGTGAGAGGCCCGCACACCACAATGAAGGCTGGCCCCCGCTCGCCACAACTAGAGAAAACCCTCGCACAGAAACGGAGACCCAACACAGCCATAAATAAATAAATAAATAAATAAATAAATAAATAAATAAATAAATAAAGACTTTCTATTTCACTGTCTTTATTGAAAAAAAAAAAAAAAAAAGGCTCTGAAACAACAGGTGATGGAACCCTGCGAGGCTCATCCCTTCTCTTTTTCCTCTCTTTGGCTCTCATTCTTTTCCTTTCTCCTCCTCTCCCTCTTTTCGTTTCCTATCCAATCTCTCCTGCCTCTGTTTACACTTTAAGCTTGTCCTGCCTCTATGAGTACTGCTGAGTCCTCAGAGCCGCTAAGGAGCTCGCTTATGCCTAATTTCATAAAATCTAAGGGGTTTGTAAATTTCAAGTATAAAGGCAAATATATTTGAAGTTGCAAAATTCAGTCTTCTTCCAGAGACTGAATCTTTCTGCTCAAGGATAGGTTTGTGTTTTCCAAGGAGGAGTTTTTGCTCATCTGTTTTACATAGAAACCGTCATCCTGTTAGAACCCCTCTTTCATATTTTATTTGTAAATAATGACTAAAGTTGACTAACTTATAGTGTTTTAGCCAGTTGTCCTGATCTAGCTGCCCACTGACTTTTGAGAAAGTGAAGGTTGGTTTGGAGCAAACGTCTTAAACGTCTCTGATCCCAAATGACCCACTAGTAATATGAATGAGTGGAAGGGGACAAGCAAAGACATTAGGGAGTGATGGAGACTGGGGACCTAGAGACCTCATGACTTGTCCACAGGGGTATACATTATTCTGATCGTGCCAGCTCTTCCTGTTTTTAAAGGGAAGCCAAGGGACTTCCCTGGTGGCCCAGTGGTAAAGAATTCACCTTCCAGTGCAGGGGATGCAGGTTCAATCCCTGGTCAGGGAACTAGGATCCCACATGCCATGGGGCAACTAAGCCAGCGCACCACAACTACTGAGCTCGCACGCCTCAACTAGAGAGCCTGCGTGCTGCCAACTACAGCGCCCACGTGCTCTGGAGCTCACACGCCACAACTACAGAGCCCATGCGCCCTGGAGCCTGCGTGCCTCAAGTAGAGAGAGAAAACCCCACACACCACAACTAGAGAGAAGCCTGTGCACCTCAACAAAAGATCCTGCATGCCTCAACAAAGATCCTGCATTCTACAACTAAGACCCGATGCAGCCAAAAATAATTAAATAAATAAATAATAAAAATTAACAGAAAAATAAAGGGAAGCCGAAAAGCTTGATTTTTATGAGAGAATTTACCAAAAAAATGCCTGCAGGCCAGAAGTGGGCCATAGGCCAACCCCTGATTTGAAGTTGTGGGAATTTGGACTTCATTCACTGGATGACAGACTATGAATGAGTAAGCAGTCTGCAGCTAAAACCCAACCCAATCCCTAAACAGATCACTTTTACCATGCCCAAGAACCTCTACCACTTCACAATCAGCAAGTCTGTGTCATTACCCCCTGTTCCTTAACAAAGTCTTAATACAGGATAATGGAGAGTTAAGATGTCCTGGCAGTGGCCTTTTATCTCTGTGACTATCCATGTGCCTTGAAATAATCCAAGGTTCAGATTTCAGCCCCAACTAGAAACAGTTTAGCAGAGCTGGGAAAAGCAGCTGTGGCGCTCATGGGCTTGAAGTTTGCACTGCATTTCCGAACAAATTAATATTCAAGTTTTAAAATATATATATATTTTTCTGCACAAAGTGTAAAGGGTTTTTTTTAATTATGTGTAACACAAAGTTATTTAAGTCAATAAATTTTTAAGGAATTTCACATGTTCTGATTCTTTCCACTGCCAATCACCTTAGTTCCTCCAAATTCATAATCTTCAAGATAAAGTAGCCCTTTCAAAAAGAAGTTATCGTGTGAATCAGCCCACAATTCTTTTAGTTAGGCTTCTTTGATCTCCAATGAAATATGGACACACTTCAAAATTCCCCACCTGTAATCTTTGGGATCCAATCTCCTCAAGCGATTTACTTTAGGACCATGTTTAGGGTCAGGCGATGGATCTGCCTGGTTCTGAATTTGACACCCTCTAAAAATGTATTAGGTTCAAATCATATTCACTCCTAAGCCATCACACCCTAGAACAGTACAGATCATTGGGATATGCCAATACCTAAGATAAAAAGTTTGTTAGGTTTTTCATAGTTTACTTAAGCAAAAAATACCTTAACTCAAATTTGGGCCATCTTGCCTTACAACTAAGCTTCCCCATCCATACACTCTACTGGGGCAATAAGAGGCAACCAATCGCTAATTGACGTAGGAAAGATGCTGACACCATTTACACATTTTAAATTAGCTTCCTTCCTCAGAGTTCTCCGGGAAACAGTGCAACATTTTTTGTTCTTTGTTTTGGCATGGAAATAACTCATAGAGGACACAACCATGATATTTTAAAAACAAGTAGCATGGCAAAAAAGACAAAGGATGTCTGTCTGCTTGGGCTGCCATGACAAATACCATAGACTGGGTGACATGAACAACAGAAACTTATTTCTTCATAGTTCTGGAGGCTAGAAGTCCAAGATCAAGGTGTTGGCTGATTCCGTTCCTGATGAGGACCCTCTTCCTGGCTTGCAGACAGCCACCTTCTTGCTGTGTCCTCACGTGGCCTTTCCTCATTGTATGTACGTGGAGAGAGCGCCCTCTGGTGTCTTTTCTTATAAGACACTATTCCTGTCAGATCAGGGCACCACCCTTATGACCTCATTTAACTTTACTTCCTAAGGAACCCCATCTCAAAACACAGCCGTGCTGGATGTTAGGGCTTCAACATACAAATTTGGGGGCGGGGGAGGGACACAAACATTCAGCCCATAACAAAGGAGCTGCACCATACTTCTTTATCATTTGCAGAACTCCTCTTGAAACTAAAATATTGATAATTAAATCATCTCCTTTTTTAAAATTATAAGTTCTAATGCTGGATTCTTTATTTTAGCCAAATTACTTTCAAATCTCTTTACCCTGACCTACGATCTTTTCAAACTCTAATAGGTGTATTTGCTGTTACCTTCAGATATTTGCTAGCCTTTCATAATGTTTCAACTTGGTCTCTGAAATAATCCTTCCTTTATTGCTAAATAATTTCTAGTTTTAGCTTTCCTGGGACTTCAAAAAATAAACTTTATTGTTACTTATAATGTAAACAATAGGTACGACTTTTTTTCAGAATTTGCTTTAGAACTCTGGGAAGGCTTCAATTTATAATTCCTATCAGGAGATTGGACTTAATAACATTCTAGACCTCTCAATTTTATCTTTGTTCTTTGGGAAATGAGCTACCTGACCAAGCAAATCTGGTTTTGAAGAAATAATAACTTGTCATATTTTCAGTTATTTACGATTTTTTAAAATAGAATCCCTTTGAATACTTTTTTGAAAAATTACTGCAAAATGCCCTCAGGTGCTAGACATTAGTCAAAGGTCTTGCTCCTCCCATTTCCCCTCTGTAAGCCATGTCCCGCCTACCCCCTGGCAGCAGCTGATTAATGGACAACTGACCCAAGGCTGGACTGGCCTGATCGGGTTTTTTTTTCTCACAGGAATTTGGAAGAAGGACAGAGAAAGCCTAAGGCAGTAAGATATGAACTCTGGATTTGAACAGACTTGTCAGCCAAGGGCACCATTTGAGAGCAATGCAGATGAGTCACGCCCAGGACAGCAAAGGAAGCCAGCTCTCAGAAAGCAAGAGGAATGAAGCAGGTGCACAGAGCAAAGCAAAGAGAAGCAGCCCTGGCAACCTAGAAACACTTTCTCCACAGTTCCCAGTTCTCATCCTTCTGAGCCTCCACTATAGTTAAGTGGACTTAGAGTGGAGTCAGTTCCTTACGGTCTTAAAATAGAGTATATTAATAGAAAAGTTGAGGTCTAGTTAGGCCAACAGATCAGGAGATGACTGCCATGGAAAGACAGTTCCCAAGAGCAGTGGGCCACAGGAGGAAGCACCGGGGTTGCTCATTAAGAGGAAGGAGAGGGAAACAGTAATCAAGAGCCTTTAATGTGGTTCCCACTGAAAGGGACAGGGGAGACAGAGTCAGTAGGTTTAGGATTGACAAGTTTGAAGAATTTCAGCAAGCTCTGGGGCACAGGAGCTGTCCCTAGTTGTTTGGTGCCTGGCCCTGGGGTCATTAGAACAAGTGTGCAATGGTCCAGAGTGTAAGAGCCTGAGAAAGGAGATGGTTGGTGGCGTGGACTCTGGATTGGTTGGTCTGCATTGCAGAAGTGTGCCCCTGGTGAGAGGGCGCCTCCTGAGGGGGCCAGGGAGGGAATGAGAGAGGCAGGAGGCCAAGAAAAATGACTGAGGCATATTATTGGGTTGCCCAGAACGAGGGATGTCCAGCATATGCATGTAAGGCAGATGTTAAAGCATCAAATTTATAGAAGCTAGAAGCATGGTTAACACACTTATATCCAAACATACTCTAAAATAGGTTCAGGAACTTGTCCAAAGTTGTAGAGCTAATTAGAGGCAACACCAGGACTAAAAAGCCCAGTTCCTTGCTAACATGCCACACTAGTTCTATTGTACCTCCACAAACCTCCCGCTGGTCCGGGGACTCCAGTCTCTTTGTAGGATAATATGGGGCGTAGGACTCAGACTCCACAATAGCAAAAGCAAAACCCCATGAAAAGGATTTTTTTGATCCTTCTTGGAAGGGAAAATATCACTTTTGGAAGCAAACTCTCAAGCTACAATAGTGCTGTTCCCTTCGAGCAATAACACAGAGAATTCACACCTACCCAGAATATCAATGGCTAATTTTTCACTTACCTGTCATTTAGAATTGATATTACATATCATGGTATGGTTAATCTTTTGCAAAGATACATAGCAGTTTTCCTATTTCTAAGATGCTATTAAGACTCTGATCTGAATATGCGACTGTGGGATCAGTAGCCCTTACCTCAAGATTGATAGGTGAAGCCTCTCTTGAAAATGCCCATTCACCTTGATTCTCCCTACCTTGACTTCTGAATTTGGTGTAGTTAGACACATTTTGTTCCTTATTATCTACTCTCATTTTCCCATTGTCTGTGCTACACATTTTGAGACTTTACATAGTACCTTATTGGTGCACTGATTGAATGACACATTTTTGCGGCTTGTCTCTTTTTAGATTACAAACTTCCTATTGACAAAAGTATCCTGTGTCTCTTGTTCTTTCCTTTCTCTGAGCCATTATTCCCATGTAAAAGTCCAGGCTGTAAGGAGGCATGAGCATAAATGAGCTATAAGAATACTGCTGTAACAAAACCAAAAATAAATGAAATAAGAAACCAATTGAGCTGCTTTTAAGCTTCGTAGCTCTCAGTTGCTTGGTGATTATTATTGTTGATTTTAAAAATGTTTCCACTACTTGTCTTGTCTTAATTCATGCACTTATTCATAGGTAATGTAACATACAGCTGGTCTGATATCAGTTGTGGGAAACGTATAAATCATATGTAAATTAAAAGCATGAAAATGTATTTACCTCATTGGGTGCATTGGTGTCATGAAATCTTAAAATGAACAGTATTCTAAAGAACACACACACACAAATATGCTACTGGTTTCTGACAGATGACTGCACTGCCTGATTTGGTGGTGTTCCAGGAATAGACAAAGCAGTAGAAGAGAATAAGGGATCCAGAAATAGATACAAACTCATATGGTTTATAGAACTGTTTTAGTATTTTTACCTATGCTATTCATTCATTCAATCATTCATTTATTCAACAAATATTTATTGAACATGTGTCAAGCACTGTCCTAGGTATCCTGATTAAAACAAAGATCCAAAAAACGAATTCTGCCTTATTTTTTTAATCTATAGCATAGAGAACTGTACCATTATGTCCATTTTATATATGAAAAAAACTGAGGGTAAAAGGTATATTTACTTGCCCAAAGGCACATAACTAAGAAGTGATAACATGGGGATTCAGATCCAGGTCTGTGTGTCTTCAAGGCCCATGTATTTTTCAATACCCCTTGCTGCCTTCCACCACAGTAAACATTTATAGGAGATTGCCCTGAATTTCAAGTCAAAAATATCAGATGAATCTGTTAATGACTTTCCTTTAAAATTGTACGAATTGTCTACAGGAAATGCATGCCTTAAAAAGCTGCAAGTTTCTTGATATTGTTCTTGTACTCTCTGTGCAAGAATACAATAAAAATCCTAAAAACGAAAATAAAAAAGAATAAGTCTTTCTCCCTCTCTCCACACACACATACTACACACACACACATATACAAACACACACAAAACTATACACACACACACACACATATGAAGCAACCTTGTAAAGTCATCTGCTCTATCTTCCTCCAGTCAAGCCACAAGACTTGAATTTTTTTTAAATCTCATATACCTCCCCTGGGGTGCAGATTTCTTAAAAAAAAAAATTCATCATTTATTTCATGAAATAAATTTCAATGGCAGTAATATTTTTAAAGTGTTTCCACTTTCACTTAAAAATAAATGCACGATAGTTTCAGGTAGCCTTAATTTTTCTAAAGTAAATTTGTTAAAATAAACTTCTCCTTAATTTTTAAATTGCATAGTTTTTATGATATAAACTGTAGTGACATTATTAATTGCTTCAAACAAGCTAATCTATGTCATAGATGATATTTTTCCACAAAGTGCATAATACTACATAAAAAGATAATGGAGTACAAATGTATAAAATAATTTTTAAGACAATAATCAGTTTTATCATATCCCCTAACACTAATATAAAAAATATATAAAATCTGTGCAGTGAAGGTAAGGAAATACACTGTATTGCATTTTCTGCACACTGGGATGTGTACATGCCAGTTAAAAACCAAACTCCCACTAAAGACCAAAGCACAAGATATGGAGAAAAATAAAAAATACAACAATGAATAAAAAGGCATCTTTCTATTCTGTTCAAACTGAAACCAAGGATAGGATTGTTCCTCTGCTTTTTTCCTAAGCGTTTCAAACTTGGTTACTGATAGCAGCATTTGCATTTCACAACTGAGCACTAATTTCCAGAAATATCTGAAGATGTTCAGGGTTTATCTGTGTATCATTCAGGCTAGGCTAGGCTATTCTGCAGGATCAAACAACCTGAAAACTCTCAGCAATTTAAAACAACCTTTATTTCTCACTCATGTGCATATCCATCCTGGGTCAGCAATTGGCTTTGCTTGCTCAGTGAATCACAAGGGTACCCAAGCTGACAGAGGCTCCATCCTAACGAAGACAGAGGCAGGGAAGAGAGAACATGGAGAACCATGGGCTGGGTCTTTAAGCTTCTGCCCAGAAATGACATATATATCACTTCCAGTCACAGGTTATTGGCCAAAGCAAGTCACATGACCAAGCCTGATAGCAACAGGGTGGGGATGAACAGTCCTTCCACAGAGAGACATTGAACGTTTACAAATAATAGTCTTCTGCAAGCTCAAAAAGTACCCTATACCTAGGATTATAGTTCATGAAATAGGCTATCTACATCATCTCATTTGATCCTGATAACAGCCCTTGGTGATACAAGGTACAGGAAAGTGGGAATATGCTGCAGAGCATTTCAGCTGAATGAACTCAACAGTGTGCACTGCTTCTGCTATTTCTGGTCTTCCGCGTCAGCCAATCAGACTGGCACAAGGGGAGGGACCAAGCCAGACCAAGGCCCCTTCCAAGCTGCTCTCATGCCCACCAGCTTCATCCATTCCAGTTCCCGCCTTCTGAGTGCTCCCAATTCCTTGTCCTCGCGAATAATCCCAGGAGTGGAGTGGGTGGGGCCAGAGGGGAGGTGAGTGACAGGACAGGGCTGTAGTGGGACCCAAGGAAGTCCCCGCCCCTGCCCCAGGGTAGTGAAGCCTGGTCATCAGATCTGAGGACATGGAGCTGTGCCAGCGTGCAGCTGCGTCCCTGAAGAGCGATAGAAATATTCATAATGAGAAGGCAGGGTGTCTGCTCCAGGTGTACCTTGTTGGATTAATGTTAATAAATAACATAATGGCATAGGTAATAAGGTAGGTGAATTCCCAGTTGATACAACTCAGCCAGGGCTCTTAGGGGTGTTAGGCCCTTTGGTGTCCAGAAGGGGCCCAGGGTGCCCCACAGATTGTTCCTGACCCAGATGTCAACAAGCTCACTGCTTCTGCCACAATCATCACCTCGGGTCACCACAGTCACAGCACCTTTCCCTCCCAGAGTGGCTGAAAAGCAGGCAGTAGCAGCTTGCAGACTGAGTCCCTTTGTTCCCTGCTGGGCTGCTGCCACTCCTGGACCCCAGGTGCTGTATGTACTGCATTCCCTGGAGGGGGTGTAGTAAGAGGGGTTTGTAGGCTGTAGTGGGTCCTGGTGCTTCTCACCTGGACTCTGCAGCCCCCTGCTTGGGGCAGAATCACACAGCGGTTAAGCACACGGTGCTACCATCAGACAGACCTGAGCTCAAATCTGATTCTATCACTTGAATGTCCTCTGAAAACTCTTTGCTCCTCTATTAACTCATCTTTAAAATGGAAATGACACTAATAGAGCTGCTGAGGGTTATTACAGGGGTTAAATGAGTTCAGTTGTAAAGCATTTGTCATAATAGCTGACCTGCAGAAAGCCCTCACTTATGTTAGCTACTGCTGTTACGTTAATCACAATCGTGATAAACATGTGCCTTTCAGCTGTGCAGAAGGACACACACACATGCACACACACACCTCCCCCACTTTGGGCCTGGGGCCACCAAGCACTGCTGTAAAGCTGCCCTTTTTCTCCACCAGGAAAATGGTTCCTGCCTGCTCTCCCTACACCTGCTGAATAAGAAAATAGCATGCCTTGTCTCCCAGGTCCCAAACTCCTCTCTTGGAAGCAAAAAGTACCATGCCTTGAATTCCCCCTCCACTGGTCCCTTTCATCCATGAACCTGTTGCTGAAGTGCCTCCTGGGTCAACCCCCAACCCCAACCTGCACTTTATTATATTGGGTCCTTCCATCTTTGCAAACCCTGCACCCCCAGAGTCACAGGATACCCCACAAGCTGCCTGGGATGCACTTGGCAAATTAACACCCAACTGACCATCGAATATGTTGTAATGTGAATAAAGAAAATAAACGAGCTCACAAATGCTTAAAAAATGACATCTATTAAATGCAGAAGTTCACAAAATCCAAATCATCTCAACTCCCAAATTCTAAAGTTCCATTAAATTTGGTTTTTCCTCATAGTGTTCTGCCTGTTATCCATTATTCCTATTGAGCAAATGTACAGCAAATTAATTTGTTTTTCATCTTTTGGCAGGTTTCACAGTATTAGAGGAAAATAAAAGTGTTCTGTGATTTGATGGTGAATCTGAAAGGCTTTCAGATTTATCCTCAAGTCAATGAAGGCTCTAAGGGAATAGATCATCAAAAATAAAATAAAATTTAAGGGCTAAAAACAGTGAAGAAAGAAAAGGAATAGCTGTCATGTCACTGGAATCCTCTGGAAAACAAACTAGTGCTAAATCTATGTGTAAATTTATAGCATAGTGTAATGTAGTACAAACAGCCCTAGAACGGGAAGGAATCGGTTGTGTTCAAGGAACAGGGAAAAGGCCCCGTATGGCTGGAGCATTGTGGGCGAGGAGGTAACTGGTGTGAGATGTCAGAGGATGGTGTGGTAAACTGAAATATTAGACCCAATCTATCTCTCTCTCCCTCTCTCTCTCATGTGCACGCACACACAAACACACACACACGTGCCCATGCCTTTTGCCATGTCACTTAGCAACTCCTCTCACAAAAGAGGAAGTATTTCCCTACCCCTGGACTTCAGGTTTGCCATGACACTTTCTTTGGTCGATGGGATGTCAGCAGATAGGACACAAGAATTGGGCTTGGGTGCGTAGGCAGCCCTCTTGCGCTCTGCTACCGCCCACTGGTGACTGATGCCAAGAGGAGAATGAGAGACACCTGGAGCAGACTGGCCCCGAGCAAACCTGCAGCGTGAAGCAGGGCTTCCCAGTCTGCAGAGCCCAGGTCAGCCAGCACCCCCAGCCCTCCCCGCCAACCTGCAGGCACGTGGGCAAACTAGCTGACATCAGCAGATCCAGGAGAACGAGAGATGTTTTAAGCCAGAGTTTTTAGGGTGGTTTGCTTCTCAGTATCACTGAGGCAATATCCAACCAGTCCCGATCTTGTGGGGCTCTGTATGCCAGAATAAGAGTGCTGGTTTTATTCCTGGGAGAGGTTTTTAAAGTCGGTCACATTATCTGATTAACAATGAAGGTATCATAAAACTACTGCAGCAATCCAGGCAAGAGAAGCTTGGACTAAAGCGAGAAGATTGAAGGTGAAGAGAAGCAGATGGAAACAAGAAGCTTTGTGGTTTGGAGGAGCAGAGAAACAAAGTGGGAGTTGGGGGTCTAGGGAAATGTGAAGAGAAGGGAAGGGTCTATTGGTTCAAGATGAAATTACTAGAGCAAGTCCGCCTGCTGAAGGGAAGGGCTGACATGTGAAGAACAGCTAAGGCAGACACAGCCTGTCCTATGCACGTCACTAAATTCACCTTACATCTGCATAAAAACTCTGCAAAGTAGGGCTTCCCTGGTGGCGCAGTGGTTGAGAATCTGCCTGCCAATGCAGGGGACACGGGTTCGAGCCCTGGTCTGGGAAGATCCCACATGCCACGGAGCAACTGGGCCCGTGAGCCACAATTACTGAGCCTGCGCGTCTGGAGCCTGTGAGCCTGTGCTCCGCAACAAGAGAGGCCGCGATGGTGAGAGGCCCGCGCACCGCGATGAGGAGTGGTCCCCACTTGCCGCAACTAGAGAAAGCCCTCGCACAGAAACGAAGACTCAACACAGTCATAAATAAATAAAATAAATAAAAAAAATTAAAAATAATAATAATAAAAAAAAAATTAAAAAAAAAATCTTTAAACAAAAAAAAAAAAAAACTCTGCAAAGTAGATATCACTAACACTGCATCTCACAGATGGGGCAACTGAGGCACAGGAAAGTTACATAATTTTCCTAAATGCACCTAGGAGGTGGCAGAGACGAGATTTGCCTGCATACTTAGCCACCAAGGCAAGCGATTACCACTGGAGTCCAGACCGCAAGACATGAATGAGAGGGGATATGGGACTGTCAACAAAGAATATTGCCCGCCTTTCCAGTCCTACAAGGGTCAAGTCATTGGCCACTGCAGTCGCTGACCTACAAGGACACCCTGAGAGGAATTCAGGATGAAGCATTCTGTGTTTTGGATATATGGGCCCCTCGATAGTTAAAATGCATATCTAAGGGAGAATTTCAGTGAGCCCAGACTCTTGCATTTCCCATACATAGAAAAGCACTAACTTCATTAACTAAGATATCTGATCCTCGTGGCTAGCAGTAACCTTTCGCCAAGATGTATGCTTGACTACATGTATTTCCCAGCCTGGAAAATTCATATATACAGCCTGGTTCCTCCCCTACCTCTTCAGAACAGTTCCTCAGAGCTACTGAGAGGCTGTCTCCTGGGCTATAGTCCTCAGCAAGTTCCCAAATAAAACTGAAACTCATAGCTCTCACTACGACAGGACCAGGGCACAACAGGAGGCTGGTGTTCAATATGCTCAGGAATGTCCAACATGGGGAATATAATCAATAATATTATAATAACCTTGTATGGTGACAGATGGTAACTAGACTTATCATGGTGATCATTTTGTAATGTATAAAAATATTGAATTACTATGTTGTATACCTGAAACTAATATAATATTGTAAGCCAATTAGACTTCAATTAAAATTTTTTTAAAATAAAAAATACGCTCAGGAGAGCTTCATCCACAGTAACAGGAGTGAACTGAAGACTGTGGTTACAGGTAGAGAGAAGCTGTTTGATGGAACCATGACAGAATGATAAGGGGGTTCCTGCTTTATTATTTATCTGATTAAGCAGTATAAAAGGCAAATCATCGGATCAATGCAAGTGGGGAGCAGAATTCAGGAGCAGGAAATAATTGAAATAGTCACTTTAGGGAAAGCGAAAGCTCATATATCAAGGAAATAAAGTAGAATTACGGTGCAGTGGCCAAGAATTTAAAGAGAGGCTGGCTAACATTATTTATTTAGTTTCAAGTTTAAGAGAGGGAGGGAGACAAGAAAGGGTACAGATATTTGCTGGGGTGTGATCACAGTGACAGAACAAAGAATCTAAGCTGGACATGGAGGGAACCAACAATAGGAGCAGAAGAATGATAGCAAAAGAAAAACAAAGTGAAAGAAAGGTCAGTGGAGTAAAGGTCCAAATGACCTAAAGTGTGAGGACCAGAAGAGGCAAGCTGGAAGCACAGAAGACAGTGGTCAAGAGATGAATGCCCGCAGTAAAGGGCTGGGAGGTAGTCCAGCTACTGGCGACAGAAAGGTCAAAGTTAGGACTGTAGGAGTGACAGAGGGGGAGAGGATCAAAGAAGCGAGGTGCTGGATGCAAATCTCCAAGAACAATGCCAGGCACTAGTGACAGGAAGACAGTGAAGCAGTCTGGTCAGCAGTGAACGGGGAGGACCTAGGGGCTGTAGATAACAGCAACAGAGATGGGAAGTAAAGTCTGAAGGCACAAAATTCACAGGAGCTGGGTGTTCTAAGGAAGATAGAAGAGATACGGTCTGGAAGCTGCAATGGGGTGCTAGGAGGACACTCACCTCAAGCTCAAGGGCCTGTGGTACTTGCACTGGGACTATTAATAATAATAATAACATAATCATAATAGAACAATGATAATAAGCCGCTTCCACTGAAGAGGGCTGCAGGGGAAGTGATGTCCATAGGAAACACCCTATGGATGCTTCGATTAGGTCAGGCAGGTGGTAAGGGCTTTCAGAGCACCAGTTTGCCCTGGCAGTCCATCAATTCAAATGGCACAGGGAGGAGTTTTGGGAGGTTGGAGAACAGCGGGAAGTTGGGTCAGAGGAGTGGAGGTGGTGAGCGGTAGCAGAGGGCACAGACAATGTGGAAGCCTTGGAGGGGTGTGGGCTTCAGGTGGGATGTGAGGCTGAGGGGACCAGTTCTGATGAGCCCTTGGGGAGGCTGGGTGCCCAGGCCAAGCTGAACAACGTGGGGCCACTAGGCAACAGTCCTCTCCTGCTGACCTTGACAGTGTGGTGGCCTGTGCAAGAAGCCAGGGGGTGAGGGCCTCCTTCACCTGTCTGTACACAGGGAGGGGCTGGCAGTGCAGGCACAACAGAACAGAAAGAAAGAACCAGAAAATTAATTAATCACAGTTCTGGTTCTATTGTTCAACAAAGAATAATCATGTACCTGCTTAAGTAGGACAGTTATTAAAGGTATTATTTATTAGAAAGAATTGAATCAGTGTGGTTCTTGCTGTGAATTGTGAAACTACAAAATTCCAAGCATGCTTTTGAAATAAACTTATGGTCTCAACCACACTTGTAACACTAATGATTTGGCAAACCTATAATTAAAACACACAACTGATTTACTTAGATGGAATAAGCACAAACAAGATCCTTCTTCAGAGTTCTTTGCTGCTGTGAACATTGATTAGAATCATCAGAACAGAAAGTATTCAGACTTGATTCTGCTGAAAAATGCATTGTGACACTAGCAGGCATTCAATTGTTATTTATGACAGATAATCTTGCTATATTGCTTTGTTTCTAAATACAATATTTCATAATTCAAATGTCCATGAATGAATGGCTAGTTGATAAAATTCTAATTTTCTACATAATATACCATACAATATACCTATTAAAAACGGAGTACATCTTGGGCTTCCCTGGTGGCGCAGGGGTTAAGAATCTGCCTGCCAATGCAGGGGACAAGGGTTCGAGCCCTGGTCCGGGAAGATCCCACATGTCGCGGAGCAACTAAGCCCATGTGCCACAACTACTGAGCCAGTGCTCTAGAACCCGAGAGCCACAACTACTGAGCCTGTGTGCCACAACTACTAAAGCCTGCGCACCTAGTGCACACGCTCTGCAACAAGAGAAGCCACTGCAATGAGAAGTCCGCACACCACAACAAAGAGTAGCCCCCGCTCACCACAACTAGAGAAAGCCCGTGCGCAGCAACAAAGACCCAATGCAGCCAAAAATAAATAAAAAAATAAATTTATAAAAATGAAGTACATCTATATATGCCAATAAAGGAGAAAAAAGGAAGATATATCATACAACATACAGAATGTATGTGTGTGTGTGGAGAAAGAGAGCATGCACACATGAAAAAGAGAGTTATATATGATGGATCATTTTTAGGCGTTACTTCTTGAGCGTAGAAACACTGGATTTCCATTTTGAAGTTTCTACAGTTTTTACATCTTTTTTAGTGTCCAGTTGTAGCACAGAGGAATGAGGGATAAATAAATAAGGTTCTATTTATCATGGCCAGCAGAGAATCTCAAAGATCAATCAAAAGGTATTAACATTCCTTGGATGAATCCTGTTTGTCCTTTAAGCTTGTCTGAAAACTCACTGTTGCACTGACTAGTATGTATCTCTACAGCTCCTTCATTTCCTGCTGTTCAAGTAAACTGCATTTGCAGCAGGGTGTCCTGTGTCCAAACTGATTGTGGTCTACAGAACTGACGACCTAGTGATCCTGGCAGAAATCTATCAGCCTGAGTTGGTAATCAAAGGGGATCATTCTTTGACTGAAGAATCAGTTCTTTTCCGGGTTAGCAGGGGTGCCTGGAGGAAGGAAGACAAGGAGATGGATGGATGGAATAGGATGGAGTCTTCCCCTTCACCGTCCAAGGCCTTGGTCTGAACCGTGATGGAGAGAAGGTTTAACCATGAAACTGAAGGCCCTGGAGAAGAAGCCCACCCCATCCAGCAACAGACCAAAAGATTATAGTATAGAATTGGCTCTGTGACCAGAAACATTCCCAGGGCAGCAGAAGCAGCTCAGTGAGGAGGCAAGAGCAAAAGAACTTGAGTGCATAAGTTCCGGAACACAAGCAGATACCACCTTGGGGATGCCTGAAATATGGAGGGACATTTAAGGAAAGGATAAAATGGTGGCCAAGACTTACTATGATCTGGATAACAACAATAGGACTACATGTGCACTCAAGGCCTATATGGGGCTCACGTGTGCACTATCAAACACGGTATCAGAAGTTAGTCAGCCTGTCCAAGAGTCAGGGTCCATAGCTTCTGCTCTGATGGGGGGTGGACAGGGGAGTAGATTATATATTCCTTACTTCCATGGTTTTGGTCCCTTAAAAAAACTGTGGCCTATAGGATTACATTTGAATTTAGGTCATAACTTTTTTAGCCTGTTGCTGAAGACTGCCAAAATACTTGGTTTCTCTTTTTAATCTCAAATTCCTCTGTGCTAATATCATAAAAATTCATGGAATTTTCAATTTACCTTTGAGTTCTGATCTGATTTATTAGGACACATCTCCACTTGAGATTGTGATGAAAACTGTCCTCTTTGAACACTTAATCAAACACTAATCACATAAGATTCGTTCTTCAAAGAAGAGCCCCATGAACTCAGAATCTTTGAAAACATACTTGATTTTCAGTTAAATCGCTGAGTATATCTAAATAAGAATAGCAGGGTTAAGAAGAAAACCATGGAGGTCCAGTGCATTTACACAGGCCTCCATTCAGGTACTGGGCTGTACTTTTAGCAAAGCTAAGTCTTTAATTTAAGTATGTGCCATAGACTTTATTGGAAAGGACATAAATAATGGAACTGGAGCCTGGAAAATGGCAAGCTGGCTCAAACTCTTGGAGCATCATTCGTTAGATCCAGCTGCAAAAGCTAGAAGTTTTAAAAAATGCATGTAGGATTTCTTTCTCAGCATTAACACATCACTACTTTAAATGTCAGTTCTGACTGAGAAATTCCTCTCTGCAGGTGCTTTTTACCCCTGTAAACTCAGCAAGCTGCCAGGGCCTCAGAAGACTAAACAAAATGCTAACTTAAAAATTCATTATAGTATCTGCTCCCTTTCCAAGACATAAAATGTGCTCTATAATTTGCTCTTCTGAATCCCCAGGGACCTTAATCGCCAAGGCCCCATGTGCCTGTATGACTCCATCGCTCGTCTATTATTAATATACTGGACAGTTCATAAAAACGCATCACACCCAAAAGTCCTAAAATGGGAAGTGAAAATGCCACTAGCCAGCACATTAATTTTCCAGAGGTAAGCAATATCATAAGTGATGACAAAGGTGATATCAATGCACTAGATTCCCACGCGGGAAGTGTGAAGGGTTAAACTCTATAGTTTGCATTTACCAACAGATGGTTGCAAACGGATGATGAAGTCCAGGGGCGTGAAGTCACTGTTAGAAGTCCATGAACAAAAGAAATTCAGTTCTCTCCAGCTATGAAAGATAATATAAAATTGTCAGGAATATAATATAGAAGTATAAAATTTAAGTAGGCATTATTTTGAAAATATAAAGACATCTGGACAAAGGCCCAGACTTAGTACATAAGGCGGCTGCTTACCCCATCACATTTCAAAGACTCTCATAAAAATGGCACATAAATCCAAGATGGTTATAACTCAAGTAGGTCCAGTCAGGACATTACCGTCTAGAAAGGGCCCACAGGAAAAAGGAGGAGACTGGCCAGAAGCAGGGAAACTGACCCAGTCTCAGGGCAAAGTGGGATCCCTGAGAAAATGATGAAAGAGTGAAAAATGGTTATTTCTGATATTTTCAAACCAAACCCTTGCAGTCTAGGTCATGATGAAGAACCAAATCTTCTTTCCCTGAAAGCTTGGGTCTGAATTCAGTTCAAAGCACTTCCTTAAAATTTAGTCAATAGGCAAACACAGTAGAAATGGATTCAATGGATGAAGGAATAGAAAGGCCTAACCAGGGCTTCCCTGGTGGTGCAGTGGTTAGGAGTCCGCCTGCCAATGCAGGGGACACGGGTTCGAGCCCTGGTCCGGGAAGATCCCACATGCTGTGGAGTGGCTAGGCCCGTGCGCCGCAACTACTGAGCACACGCGCCCAGGGCCCATGCTCTGCAGCAAGGGGGGCCACCGCAATGGGAAGCCCGTGCACCGCAACGGGGAGTGGCCCCCCGCTCGCCACAACTGGAGAAAGCCCATGTGCAGCAACGGGGACCGAACGCAGCCAAAAATATAATTAATTAATTAATTTTTTTAAAAAAAACCTCATGGATTATGTAAGGATAATGTTTCTGTCCTAAAGAAATCCAGCACTTTTTTGAATGCAGTGATAAGTGGAGGGAGAGAACAATATGATTAGACAGAGATACAAGAAGAGTCCTAGAACTCTTAGAGTTTGGCTGGCAATCATAACCCATTACGGATGAGATCAGAGTTAAGCAAAGATAAGAGATGGAATAAATTAAGAGTCTGATCTGACTATAGCTCAATCTTGATGATGTTAGCATATGTGATGAGGGAATGTGTCACTCAGAACAGTAATCAGCCTAGAACCAGAAGGAAAGAGGGCATAGAAGGGAAAGCGTGGTAAGGACCCATCACTGGCCAGACACGACTTGGGGGGATAAACCGGTTCACTCTCCATGTGCTCTCAGCTATGGGGTTTGGATTTTACCAGGCATCTCCCTGGTCTGGATAAAACATCCCTCGAGACCACCTACATAACTTCACTTCAATTTTGTCTTCACTTTAGTATCTCTTTGACTATGAATTCAGCCCCTCAGGTACCCTGATGCAGAAAGGATTCATAGAATGATAAAAATGAATATTTTTGTGGCTGGAAACAGATATTCTCAAAATTAATAAATCAACATTTGGATTTACACCATTCTCTTATACATTAACATGAGTCTGTCTTCTCTTATATCAGGAGGTATTTCACAAGGCACTGGCATATAAACTTCTGGAACTACAAATCTAATATCAGACCCACACGACAGGAATTTCACCACCCCGTGGGGCATCTTAGCAGCCCCTTAAGTGGCTTTACCCTCTCATGTTACAAAAAAAGAAACATGTAAGAATACATGATCCACTTAATATCCTGTGAACTTAGCACTAGATGATGGCGAATCAGAAATCAACTCTACAAATCAATAACTGATATCAACCCCATTAGATTGTACAAGAATAGACACCATATCTATTCTGTTTGTTTTGGGCCCTAATGCAGTGCTTGACATATATTAGGGCCCGAGAAATATTTTTGAATAAATAAAATTTTAAGAAAGGAAAAAGTAAGATAAGGAAAAAAAGAGAAAGAATTCAGGTTCTTTCCAGAAGATTAAGCTGACTGTTAGGCCAAGTGCTTTCCATCCTTTTGAGTAGTTATTCACAAATATTTTCGGAGGACAGAGAAAACTGTGAAAACAGATCAGTCATGCAACTGGACTACTCATTACAACACAAGGCTGTGAAGATGCAAGTTGTTCCTGCTTTAATATAAACACAAACTGAGGTTATTTAAAAACCATTTCCTACGTATTATCCAGCTTGAAGAAAAGAGACATCTGAAAGTCCACTGTATTTGTCTAGTACTTGACTCAAGTATAAATAGCCTACAGTGATGAGTTACGACCAAAAAATATGATTGACAGAAAAATAAAGAGAGAATAACAACCTGTACGTTGTCCTTATGTCATCTGAGGAAACAGAGAGAGATAAGCCATAGCAGGTAATTCAGGAAGCTCATATGTTTGTCATGGAGACTCAGCAGGACTTTGCACACACTCTAGACACTGCTTTGTCATATTATGCTGGGTTGAAACATTATGAACTCCCTAACATTGAAGCTACTCCTACACTGTTAAAAGGTTGGAGTTTAAGGTCCAAGCAGGGACTTCCCTGGTGGCGCAGTGGTTAAGAATCTGCCTGCCAATGCAGGGGACACGGGTTCAAGCCCTGGTCCGGGAAGATCCCACATGTCGTGGAGCAACTAAGCCCATGTGTCACAACTACTGAGCCAGTGCTCTAGAGCCTGCAAGCCACAACTACTGAGCCCATGTGCCACAACTATTGAAGCCCACGTGCCCTAGAGCCCATGTTCCACAACAATAGAAGCCACCGCAATGAGAAGCTCGCGCACCGCAACTAAGAGTAGCCCCCGCTCGCCGCAACTAGAGAAAGCCCGCACGCAGAAACGAAGACCCAACGCAGCCAAAAATAAATAAATAAATAAAATTTTTTTTAAAAAAACGGTCCAAGCAAAAGACCTATTAAAATCTAGTGAGGACACTGTGTTAAGTGAAAAGCACCAGACACAAAAGAACTAATATTGTATGATTCCACTTATATAAGGTACCTAGAATAATCAAATCATAGAGACAGAAAGCAGAAGAGAGGTTATGAGGGCCCAGGGGAAGGAGGAATGAGAGTTCTTGTTTATTTATTTATTTTTATTTATGGCTGTGTTGGGTCTTCGTTTCTGTGCGAGGGCTTTCTCTAGTTGCGGCAAGTGGGGGCCACTCTTCATCGCGGTGCGCGGGCCTCTCACTATCGCGGCCTCTCCCGCTGCGGAGCACAGGCTCCAGACGCGCAGCCTCAGTAATTGTGGCTCACGGGTCCAGCTGCTCCGCGGCATGTGGGATCTTCCCAGACCAGGGCTCGAACCCGTGTCCCCTGCATTGGCAGGCAGATTCTCAACCACTGCGCCACCAGGGAAGCCCCAAGAGAGTTCTTGTTTAATGGGTACAGAGTTTCATTGGGGAATGATGAAAAAGTCATGGAGATGGATGGTGGTGATGGTTGCATAACAATGTGAACGTACTTAATGCCACTGAGCTGTACACTTAAAAATGGTTAAAATGGTAAGTTTTGTATAAGTATATCCTACCACAATAAAAACAAAAAAAAATCTAGTAAGGAATTAGTCACTCACTAGACTCAGAAGGCACAATCTGAATGGAGCGAAACCAGCAACTCAGACAGTGTAACTTCTTCTTCCCGCTCACAGGGCTGGGATATTGAAATGTTCTGAGAATTAATTTTTCATTAAGACCCCTGAGCAGACATAGCTAGAATGCCCCTCCCACCCCAGATGTAAATGAGTCTAAGAACTTAATAGCCATCGTTATCATTTACTGATGACCTGCCATGAGCCAGCGCTAATCCCTCTACACAAGGCATTTCATTAGAATGTAATTCAAGACCCTTGGGTTCCAACCCCAGCTTAACTCTCCCACCCAACTCTTCTCTGACTCCGTGCTCAACCCAGACAGAATCGTTTGCCTTTCCCCTGCAGCTCTATAAACACACACACACACACACACACACACACACACACACACACGGCTGTTCTTGTTTTACATATGGTTCACAACCCTCTACATTTGGATCATCCTGCAGGCTTCAGCCTCAAGAGTTCAGCTTCCTCTGATAACCCCCGGATCACAGCCTAAACCAGTGTTTCTCACACCTGGCTCCACATCAGAATCACTGGGGGGACTTGAAAATTATTGGTCCCCAAGATACAGCCTAGAAATCTGATTTAGCTGGTCAATGCTGTGTCCAGGGTATTGGTATTTTTTTTAACTCTCCAGGGAATTCTAATCAATAGTCAAGGCAGAGAACCACTGAGCTAAACTGAGTTACTTATTTTCCCTGAGCACCTGAGGCCCCTCACGCTTCAAACTATCTTAGCCTGCATCTTGCTTTATTGTAATCACTCATTAGCTTGGCCCTCTCCTTTGAACACAAGCTCCTTGAAGGCAAGTTCAAGTTCACCATTGTATTCATAAGCCTGGAACAGCCCCTGACACATAGTAAGGGCTCAGTAACTGCTCTGAGTTGCTTTCTTGAATTCATTTTGCACCCACTCTGCATGACAGGCCTTATCATCCCCAATTTAAAAACGAGTTCTCTGAGGCTCAGAGAGGGTAAGTCATTTACCCAAAGTCACACAGCAAGTGAGTGACAGAGCCAAGATTAGAACTTTGCCCTCTCTGACTGCAAAACTCTGTTCACGACACTACAGTGCTTTCAGACTTCTTGAATAAGTTGCTCATATTAAATGAGTTGTTCCAACTGAATTAGAAATAGAGTCAAGACTGGAAACTCTAAGTGTGCTGTGAATAACTGGGTAAAATACATGCAAAAATCACTCAATTTCCTAAAGTTGTTGGGGACAAGCTTTTACATAATCTGGACTTTGGCTGAACAATCATTGCCATTCCCAAAGGAATATTCACTTCTCAATAATTAGAACTCTCTTTTCTAGGACTCCAGATCCCATAAAACCTGAAACAGTTTTGATGTGTTGAGTTTCTGAGCAAACAACAAACAAAACAAAACTAGTAAAAGAAAACTGTGAGATTGTAATGTCCACTACAACTTTCTTAGGCAACCACACCAGGTACTGCTGATAACCACCCACTCAATTTTAGGTACAACCTGTAATGCACGTGTTCAAAATATAAAATGAGGGCTTCCATGTTTCCTGTGGCTACTCAGTCTCTGGCACAGTATTTGTTTTCCCCAAAAGGCAAACACCACTGAGACCACCCCACTGCCTGACAAGAAAAGAATACCTGCATGGTACTAGATGTACCTGCATGAAACTCTTATCCCAAATACAGGGCAGTCATTGACTTCTGGGACATGCTTACGTCCTGAGATGAACTTCCATTGCTCAGGTTTCCCTGACTGCTCGGCTGCCAAGTGCAAAGTGGCCTAGGAGTGCCAACTGCTTACTGCTCAGTGTCCAGCACCACCTTTAATTAGGGAAAATTGGAAGTATATACAATAGTAAGTAAACATTTCTACCCATGATTCAACCAGACAGTAAGCATAGAATGTACAAGTCTGTGATTAAGACAGTGAGTCAGGCCACAAAGCTAGGTTTGTACGAATGTTCTGGCATGTTATGGGATGGACTGCTATACAATAAATTTTGACACAAATGAATAAAAAGGCCTTTTATTTTTTTAACATCGTTATTAGAGTATAATTGCTTTACATTGTTATGTTAGTTTCCGCTGTATAACAAAGTGAATAAGTTATATTATACATATATCCCCATATCCCCTCCCTCTTGCATCTCCTTCCCACCCTCCCTAGCCCACCCCTCTAGGTGGTCACAAAGCACCGAGCTGATCTCCCTGTGCTATGCAGCTGCTTCCCACTAGCTAGCTATTTTACGTTTGGTAGTGTATATATGTCCATGCCACTCTCTCACTTCGTCCCAGCTTACCCTTCCCCCTCCCCGTGTCCTCAAGTCCATGCTCTACACCTGCATGTTTAGTCCTGTCCTGCCCCTAGTTTCTTCAGAACCTTTTTTTTTTTAAGATTCCATATATATGTGTTAGTATATGGTATTTGTTTCTCTCTTTCTGACTTACTTCACTCTGTATGACAGACTCTAGGTCCATCCATCTCACTACAAATAACTCAATTTTGTATATGTACCACATCTTCTTTATCCATTCATCTGTCAGTGGACACTTAGGTTGCTTCCCTGCCCTGGCTATTGTAAATAGTGCTGAATGAACATTGTGGTACATGTCTCTTTTTGAACTATGGTTGTCTCAGAGTATATGCCCAGTAGTGGGATTGCTGGGTCATATGGTAGTTCTATTTTCAGTTTTTTTAAGGAACCTCCATACTGTTCTCCATAGTGGCTGTATCAATTTACATTCCCACCAACAGTGCAAGAGGGTTCTCTTTTCTCCACACCCTCTCCAGCATTTATTGTTTGTAGATTTTTTGATGATGGCCATTCTGAACTGTGTGAGGTGATACCTCATTGTAGTTTTGATTTGCATTTCTCTAATGATTAGTGATATTGAGCAGCTTTTCATGTGTTTGTTGGCAATCTGTATATCTTCTCTGGAGAAATGTCTATTTAGGTCTTCTGCCCATTTTTGGGTTGGGTTGTTTGTTTTTTTGATATTGAGCTGCATGAGCTGCTTGTATAGTTTGGAGATTAATCCTTTGTCAGTTGCTTCGTTTGCAAATATCTTCTCCCATTCTGAGGGCTGTCTTTTCCTCTTGTTTATGGTTTCCTCTGCTGAGCAAAAGCTTTTAAGTTTCATTAGGTCCCATTTGTTTATTTTTGTTTTTATTTCCATTTCTCTAGGAAGTGAGTCAAAAAGGAGCTTGCTGTGATTTATGTCATAGAGTGTTCTGCCTACGTTTTCCTCTAAGAGTTTTTATAGTATCTGGCCTTACATTTACGTCTTTAATCCATTTTTAGTTTATTTTTGTGTATGGTGTTAGGGAGTGTTCTAATTTCATTCTTTTACATGTAGCTGTCCAGTTTTCCCAGCAGCACTTATTGAAGAGGCTGTCTTTTCTCCATTGCGTACTCTTGCCTCCTTTATCAAAGATAAGGTGACCATATGTGCATGGGTTTATCTCTGGGTTTTCTATCATGTTCCATTGATCTATATTTCTGTAAAAGGCCTTTTTAATTATCCTGGAAATCAGGAAGTTTCACAACTATCTCTCCAAGCTTGCCAGGGCAATCTTTTGGAACTTTCTGGGAGACCTATATCTTTCACTGCTTCACTCCCTAGAAATAACTTAATGGACAAACTACAGGGGTTAGGAGCAGAGTTTTAGAGTCAGGGACTCTGAGTGTGAGGCTAATAAGTCCTACAGCTTATTAGTCTTGGACCCTGGAACAACTTTTAAAAGATCTTTTAGCTTTTTTCCTTAATGTGTGAAAGGGAATAAGAATAACAGCTAATAGAGTTATCATGAGACTTAAATGAATTAAATATTACTGCAAGTAATATACTTATCACAAATCCAATTTTTTTAAAAGGTGTCCAATAAATGGTAGTGTTTGATACTGTGAGTTACAGCGGTGTCAGTTCCTCTGATCCTCTCCTACTTGGGCTCGGCTCTCTCAATGGCCTCTTCTTGGCAGCTGGCTCTCTGGGGTCCCACAGAGCCTCATGGCCATAGCCAACTCACTCACATTTCCTGCTCTAATATTCTAAGAGTCCATGGATAGCCAAGTGAGTTGTATAATCAAAGCAGCTCTAAAGTCAGAGGATGGTGAAATCACTCCAGCCTGAAGAGGCATGTGAAGGCTTGGTGCAGGAAATGGGACTTTTAAGTTAATTACTTTTTTTTAAAGATTTATTTATTATTTATTTATTTAATTTATTTATTTTTGGCTGTGTCAGGTCTTAGTTGTGGCACACTGGACCTTCGTTGAGGCATGCGGGATCTTTTGTCATGGCACTCAGACTTCTCTCTAGTTGCGGTGTGTGGGTTTTCTCTCTCTAGTTGTGGCGTGCAGGCTCCAGGGCACACGGGCTCTGTAGTTTGAGGCATGTGGGCTCTCTAGTTGAGGCGCATGAGCTCAATAGTTGTGGTGCGCGCGGGCTTAGTTGCCCCGTGGCATGTGGGATCTTAGTTCCCTGACCAGAGATGGAACCCGTGTCCCCTGCATTGCAAGGCAGATTCTTTACCACTGGACCACCAGGGACGTCCCTTAAGTTAATTATTTAATTTATTTATATCTTACCCCAATCCCAATATTGGTGGGGTGTTTTTAAAATGTACATAATCAATGGTGGAAATAAACAGTTGAGGGAATCAGAGGATGGAGAGAATACAGCTAGGGAAAAACCAAGGCCAGCCATATGATTTCACTTGATCGTGTCCCAGACAATCTTGGGCTAAACAGGGACAAGTCTGGCTATAAATGTTCTGTTACCAAAACAAAGAAGGAAAATACAATCAGTTGCAAAATTCATATATATTAATATATGCCAGCCACTATTCTAAACATTGTACATGTATTAACTCACTTAGTGGTCACAACCCTCTATGAATTAGGAGTCTGTTGTCACTGTTTACACAGACGAGAACCTGAGGCTCTGAAAGATTAAATAAGTGGCCCAGTGCTCACAGAGGCAGCGCTGAAATTGGAACCATAATTGCCTGGGCTCACAGCCCAGGCTCTTCAAGACTAAGCAATGCTGTTTTGATAGATAACATAAAACTAGTAATAGCAAACCAGCAGTTTAGAGGATGCATTTCCCAACACTGAGCTCTGAGCCCTCATAAAGACAAAACAGTTTAACAAAGTACACTAGCATCCAGATTTGGGGATTTCCCAGTTCAGTTCATTTTTTTTTTTTAATTTTGGCAGTGGAAGAATACGATGTACAGCTGGCAACCTCTGTTTTGCTTGTGTGTGTCAAGTAAGGACATTAAAACAACAACTACCAAGAACTGTCAACATTATTTCATGAAATAAATGATACTTAAGCACGAAAGAGAAAGAAAGAGAGAGAGAGGAAAGAAAGAAAGAAAGAAAGAAAGAAAGAAAGGAAGGAAGGAAGGAAGGAAGGAAGGAAGGAAGGAAGGAAAGAAAGAAAGAAAGAAAGAAAGAAAGAAAGAAAGAAAGAAAGAAAGAAAAAGAAAGGAAGGAAGGAAGGAAGGAAGAAAGAGAAAGAAAAGGAAAGAAAGAAAAAAAAAGAAAGAAGAAGGAAAGAAAGAATCTAAAACAGGATCTTGTTTTTAAATTCTGAATAAATTCAGCTTTCTGAAAAGCATACCTTGTCCATATCTTTCTCATTTGCTCTCTGGCAGGTGAAGAAATATCAGAGAATATCAATGATGCATGAACTAGCATTCAAGAACCACTGACAGCCTCCCGTGGGCATCTCTCTGTGACCCCAGAACACCAAGGACCCAAAAGCAGAACTGAGACTCCATCCTTCTCCTGGCTGGATTCCAGGAAGTTCTCAAAATTAAGTCTCTTAAGATTCAGAAGATGTGATCAGATCAAAAAATACAGAAAGTCTGTGAGGAGTGGCCAGAATAGGAGCCCTAAATTTGTGGTTTTCACACAAGATGTGCATAGCACTCCCAAATAAGAGCACATGACTGCAATCTTTGAGATACGCCACAGTGACATTGAAGGCTGTAATTTCAGTCTTGAATGAAACTGATGACCATTACTTTAAAGAGAACATAATACACTTAAATAAAATATAAGATTAACTCCAGGAACATTATTAGATTTTCCTGATGCTAACACGTTGGCATCATTTTTCTATTTTGTGTAGTAAAGAATTTGAGTTGCTTATAAATTTATGCTGAAACCCACTGGATGCTTTCAGAGGCTAAAGTGAGCATCCCCACTTGTACAGGGAGTTGTATTTACAATACCTACTGTTCCTATATTTCCATTATAATGCAATTATCCTGTATGGGAAAAAATAAAGGTCACTGGGTTAATGGAGCTCACCTTCCTTTTTTAGTCCATAAATAATAAATCAAATATAATATTTAAAAAGAAAACCACATCCTGGGCATCATTGTATTTCTGATGCTTTTCTTCATAGGATATTTGAGTACCAGCACTTACTATGGCCATAATTGTTACAGCCCATCAAGTTCCCACAGCACGGGTTCAGTAAAGAAGTACTCAGCATGTGTCTATTAAATTGATATTTATCAATCCTAAAATGTTCACGAAATTTCCTAGGACATTTTCAAATCAGATTATAGTACATTCCACTCTGAATTCGAGGAGTGTATCACAGAATGATTTATCCTAGCAAATATACAGATAATCTTATGAGCTTTATCTGCTAAGTATTGACAAAGATATCCATTTAAAACATTCTAGGGCTTCCCTGGTGGCGCAGTGGTTGAGAATCTGCCTGCCAATGCAGGGGACACGGGTTCGAGCCCTGGTCTGGGAAGATCCCACATGCCACAGAGCAACTGGGCCCGTGAGCCACAATTACTGAGCCTGCGCGTCTGGAGCCTGTGCTCCGCAACAAGAGAGGCCGCGATGGTGAGAGGCCCGCGCACCGCGATGAAGAGTGGTCCCCACTTGCCGCAACTAGAGAAAGCCCTCGCACAGAAACAAAGACTCAACACAGTCATAAATAAATAAATAAATAAATAAAAGAACGTGAATTTCTTAAAAAAAAAAAAAAAAATTCTAAACAAACACAGATTCAACAGCATTCCTTTGCTTCCAGACGGCTTACCAACAGAACTTGTGAGTAGATAGTAGCCAGTGCTTGCAACCATGCTAAAAGTAATAAATGGCTCTAGGCAAGATTCTCCTGCCACTAGCTTCTCTAATGAAGGAATGAAGACTTTCCTGCCAGCTAAAGAGCTGAATAGGGCTCTCAGCCCAAAAAAGCCTAATCAATGCTTTCACTTCAGGCTTCCCAAGGGATCAACTAAGCAATCGCTCCAGTACCTGGCACATCAAGATTTATAGGCAGATTAGGAACACATGGCCTAAACAGTTTCGGAAAGCCATTTGTCTTGAGTAATGAATAAAAAACAAAACAAAACACACAACTTATAGCAGCTGCTGCTGGATTACCAACACCCTGAAACTAATGCAACGTCTCATGAGATTTATCTGAGAAATATTTTTAAAATAATACGGGAATGATAGTACACCCCTGAGCCTGCTCTAAGAACTGTTAAACACTTGTAAATCACTTTCCAAAAATAATGAAAATGAAAAACTCTGCTTTGCGCTTGACACAGGCTTGTATAACAAAATGCAGTTCAACTGCCAACCAAGAGAATCACACACAACTCCTGCCTCAGCAAGAATTTCAGCAGCATCACAGCACATCCCTGTGAATAAGCACTTTAAGTTCACATTATAAACCTAGCAATGAACCAGCCAACCATCTTCATTAACAATGCAGCAGTTATAAGCACACTGTTTTAAAGTTAATTTGAAGGGCATGTATCTATCAATAGCACATGATTGTTGTTATTATAATTAGTAACAACAAAAGTAGCAACTACCACTTACTGAGTGTTGTTCTGCCAGGCACCGGTCTATTATTTTACGTGCATTATCTATTTTAATCCCTGAAAAATCTTTATGGTCTGTGATAGGTGACATATTATACCACCCCAAAATACACCAGTTTGGCATAAGAATTATTTAGAGCTAAAGACACTTAAAAAACTACATCGAAGAAGGGCATTCTAATCTCCCTTTTATTCCTGAAAATAGAATATTAAAAATTCTCATGTGAAAGATGCCCTCCTTGTACCAAGAGAAAAGAAACATTCTTCCATGGGCAGTCAAAGCCAAGAGAATTCTGCACAAACAGACCTTGTTAAAATAATTCTTATCCTCCTTCAGCCTCCCCATGTATTTTAGTTACTTCCCCAGAATTGCATCTCTTTGTTCAACCTGGTATAAAGTATTTAGATTTTGTCACTTCTTTGGGTTTTCATGTCATTATGAGGGCTCCTGTGTCATGTAAACCTTATGGAAATTTGTATGCTTTTCTGTTAATCTGTTTTATATTAGTTTAATTTTCAGGCCTAGCCAAAAAACCCTAAGAGGATATTAATAAACTGAAGGAGAAAAACCATATGATCATCTCAATAGATGCAGAGAAAGCTTTTGACAAAATTCAACACCCATTTATGATAAAAGCCCTGCAGAAAGTAGGCATAGAGGGAACTTTCCTCAACATAATAAAGGTCATATATGACAAACCCACAGCCAACATTGTCCTCAATGGTGAAAAACTGAAACCATTCCCACTAAGATCAGGAACAAGACAAGGTTGCCCACTCTCACCACTATTATTCAACATAGTTTTGTAAGTGTTAGCCACAGCAATCAGAGAAGAAAAAGAAATAAAAGGAATCCAAATCGGAAAAGAAGAAGTAAAGCTGTCACTGTTTGCAGATGACATGATACTATACATAGAGAATCCTAAAACTGCTACCAGAAAACTACTAGAGCTAATCAATGAATTTGGTAAAGTAGCAGGATACAAAATTAATGCACAGAAATCTCTTGCATTCCTATATACTAATGATGAAAAATCTGAAAGTGAAATTAAGAAAACACTCCCGTTTACCATTGCAACAAAAAGAATAAAATATCTAGGAATAAACCTACCTAAGGAGACAAAAGACCTGTATGCAGAAAATTATAGGACACTGATGAAAGAAATTAAAGATGATACAAATAGATGGAGAGATATACCATGTTCTTGGATTGGAAGAATCAACATTGTGAAAATGACTCTACTACCCAAAGCAATCTACAGATTCAATGCAATCCCTATCAAACTACCACAGGCATTTTTCACAGAACTAGAACAAAAAATTTCACAATTTGTATGGAGACACAAAAGACCCCGAATAGCCAAAGCAATCTTGAGAACGAAAAATGGAGCTGGAGGAATCAGGCTCCCTGACTTCAGACTATATTACAAAGCTACAGTAATCAAGACAATTTGGTACTGGCACAAAAACAGAAATATAGATCAATGGAACAGGATAGAAAGCCCAGAGATAAACCCACGCACATATGGTCACCTTATCTTTGATAAAGGAGGCAAGCATATACAGTGGAGAAAAGACAGTCTCTTCAATAAGTGGTGCTGGGAAAATTGGACAGGTACATGTAAAAGTATGAAACTAGAACACTCCCTGACACCATACACAAAAATAAACTCAAAATGGATTAAAGACCTAAATGTTAAGCCAGACACTATCAAACTCTTAGAGGAAAACATAGGCAGAACACTCTATGACATAAATCGCAGTAAGATCCTTTTTGACCCAGCTCCTAGAGAAATGGAAATAAAAACACAAACAAATGGGACCTAATAAAACTTAAAAGCTTTTGCACAGCAAAGGAAACCATAAACAAGACCAAAAGACAACCCTCAGAATGGGAGAAAATATTTGCAAATGAAGCAACTGACAAAGGATTAATCTCCACGATTTACAAGCAGCTCATGCAGCTCAATAACAAAAAAACAAACAACCCAATCCAAAAATGGGCAGAAGACCTAAATAGACATTTCTCCAAAGAAGATATACAGATGGCCAACAGACACATGAAAGAATGCTCAACATTCTTAATCATGAGAGAAATGCAAATCAAAACTACAATGAGGTATCATCTCACACCGGTCAGAATGGCCATCATCAAAAAATCTAGAAACAATAAATGCTGGAGAGGGTGTGGAGAAAAGGGAACACTCTTGCACTGTTGGTGGGAATGTGAATTGATACAGCCACTATGGAGAACAGTATGGAGGTTCCTTAAAAAACTAAAAATAGAACTACCATATGACCCAGCAATCCCACTACTGGGCATATACCCTGAGAAAACCATAATTCAAAAAGAGTCATGTACCAAAATGTTCATTGCAGCTCTATTTACAATAGCCAGGACATGGAAGCAACCTAAGTGTCCATCATCGGATGAATGGATAAAGAAGATGTGGCACATATATACAATGGAATATTACTCAGCCATAAAAAGAAATGAAATGGAGGTATTTGTAATGAGGTGGATGGAGTTAGAGTCTGTCATACAGAGTGAAGTAAGTCAGAAAGAGAAAAACAAATACAGTATGCTAACACATATATATGGAATCTAAGGGAAAAAAAAAAAAAAAAGGTCATGAAGAACCTAGTGGCAAGATGGGAATAAAGACACAGACCTACCAAAGAATGGACTTGAGGATATGGGGAGGGGGAGGGGTGAGATGTGATAGGGTGAGAGAGTGTCATGGACATATATACACTACCAAATGTAAAATAGATAGCTAGTGGGAAGCAGCTGCATAGCACAGGGAGATCAGCTCGGTGCTTTGTGACCACCTGGGGGGGTGGGATGGGGAGGGTGGGAGGGAGGGAGATGCAGGAGGGAGGAGATATGGGAACGTGTGTATATGTGTAGCTGATTCACTTTGTTATAAAGCAGAAACTAACACACCATTGTGAAGCAATTATACTTCAATAAAGATGTTTAAAAAAAAAAAAAAACCCTAAGAGGATAGAGAGAAAATTTTGCCTCCCCTACATCTGTGATGGTTTGTTATCTAACTAAATCCACTGACCCATCAGCACAAAGCATTAAGATCTAACATTTTTTAAAAATATAGACACTTAATTTGCCTTAGTATTCATTCTCAATGTAAATATTTTTGGCTTTGAAATTTATCTAGGCTTCCCAAGAAAGTTTCCTTAAAATATTAATCATTTTGCCATCATTAAAAAATCTACAAACAGTAAATGCTGGAGAGGGTGTGGAGAAAAGGGAACCCTCTTGCACTCTTGGTGGGAATGTAGATTGATACAGCCACTATGGAGAACAGTATGGAGGTTCCTTAAAAAACTAAAAATAGAACTACCATACGACCCAGCAATCCCACTACTGGGCATATACCCTGAGAAAACCATAATTCAAAAAGAGTCATGTACCACAATGTTCATTGCAGCTCTATTTACAATAGCCAGGACATGGAAGCAACCTAAGTGTCCACTGATAGATGAATGGATAAAGGAGATGTGGCACATATATACAGTGGAATATTACTCAGCCATAAAAAGAAATGAAATTGAGTTATTTGTAGTGAGGTGGATGGACCTAGAGTCTGTCATACAGAGTGAAGTAAGTCAAAAAGAGAAAAACAAATACCGTATGCTAACACACATATATGGAATCCAAAAAAAAAAAAAAGATTATGAAGAACCTAGGGGCAGGACAGGAATAAAGACGCAGACGTAGAGAATGGACTTGAGGACACAGGGAGGGGGAAGGGTAAACTGGGACGAAGTGAGAGAGTGGCATGGACTTATATACACTACCAAATGTAAAATAGCTAGCTAGTGGGAAGCAGCCACATAGCACAAGGAGATCAGCTCAGTGCTTTGTGACCACCTAGAAGGGTAGGCTAGGGAGGGTGGGAGGGAGATGCAAGAGGGAGGAGATATAGGGATATATGTATATGTATAGCTGATTCACTTTGTTATAAAGCAGAAACTAACACACCATTGTAAAGCAATTATACTCCAATAAAGATGTTAAACAAAAAAACTCAAAAAAAAACATTAATCATTTTTATGAATATCATCAAATACTTACTTCTTTACTTATTACTAGAAGTTTTACACCTGTTCTACATAAAATTGAAGTAGGTCAATTTGCATTCGTTAAAAGGCAAATTTCCTGAAAAATAAAAACAAATGCATATCTTGTAGAATAATTTCTGACATTATTCTTACAATGAAACTCTGGGAACGTGTGAAATTATAAGTATGCATCATTGTAAGCAAATGATTTTTTAAATAAAACTTGAGCTTATAGGATTAATAAATAACCATTGGCCTGGACTTTCACATGATCTATCAGCCCCAGCAGGATTAATTTGTAGCCCCCAAACTACATTATAAAAACAGAAGCCCGGGGCTTCCCTGGTGGCGCAGTGGTTGAGAATCTGCCTGCCAATGCAGGGGACACGGGTTCGAGCCCTGGTCTGGGAAGATCCCACATGCCGCGGAGCAACTAGGCCCGTGAGCCACAATTACTGAGCCTGCGCGTCTGGAGCCTGTGCTCCGCAGCAAGAGAGGCCGCGATAGTGAGAGGCCCGCGCACCGTGATGAAGAGTGACCCCCACTTGCCACAACTAGAGAAAGCCCTCGCACACAAACGAAGACCCAACACAGCCATAAATAAATAAATAAATAAAAATAAAATTAAGAAAAAAAAAAAAAAAGGCAGCTGGCCATAGTTTAAAAAAAAAAAAAAATTCTTGCCACTCTCCTTTCTCTAGGATAATCCCACCTTGATCCTTTACTGCTAAATCTTTTCAATATTATAATCATTAAAGTGTTACAGTTTTTGTATACAGTTATACTAACATCACCCCCCTGACTGAGCATCATGGATCCAGGTCAGCATCTCCACCCCAAGTTTGCTGTCTTCAGAACAAAGCACCCTCTTTTCTTAGTAATAAAGTGTTGAGTGGAGCGAGGATATAGCCTTGTGCATGTTTGTAGATCATGCTGCTGTGTTAGCACATAAACATTCCAAACTAAGAACTCATTCAGCCGGGCTTCTGTTTTTATTTTTTTTAATTTTTATTTATTTATTTTTTTAAACACTTTTATTATTTATTTATTTTTTGGCTGTGTTGGGTCTTCGTTTCTGTGCGAGGGCTTTCTCTAGTTGTGGCAAGTGGGGGCCAGTCTTCATCGCGGTGCGTGGGCCTCTCACTATCGCGGCCTCTCTTGTTGCGGAGCACAGGCTCCAGACACGCAGGCTCAGTAGTTGTGGCTCATGGGCTTAGCCGCTCCGCGGCATGTGGGATCTTCCCAGACCAGGGCTCGAACCCGTGTCCCCTGCATTGGCAGGCAGATTCTCAACCACTGCGCCACCAGGGAAGCCCCAAAAAATTTAAATCTCTTTGCTTGAGCTGGAATATCCATCTTCTCCTGCCTTGGACATTGGCATTCCTAGTTCCCAGGCCTTCAGACTTGGACTGGGCCTCATACCACTGGCCCTTTGATCCTCAGGCCTTTGGAATCCAGCTGGGACTTATGCCATTGGTCCCCCTGGTTCTCAGGCCTCTGGACTCGGACCATATTCCACCACTGGCTTTCCTAGTCCTCCAGTTTGCAGACGGCAGATTATAGGACTTCTCGGCCTCCATGAAAGTATGAGCCAATTCCTATAATAAATCTCCTCTTATACATATCTATATAATATATCCTATTGGTTCTGTTTCTCTGGAAAATGCTGACTAGTACAGATTTTGGCTGAGAAACACCAGTACAGATGATCTCCAGGTTTCCTCTCTTTAGTTGAAAAACCAATGGCTCTACTTAATCTGCACACAGTTGGGGCAGCACGGCAGAGTGAACAGAGCACTGAATTCAGGATTCTGCTCCCATTTCTGCCACTACCTGTGTCAACGTGAGCAATTCAGTGAACCACCCTGGTTCTCCATTCACTAAGGTGTAAAGTGAAAGGCTCTGTGTGGCTGACTTGTGAGGCTCCATCTAACACTACCAGTCGCTGATCCTGGGGAAGATCTTGGAGTCCACGGAGGATCATCAGGTTCTAAGAGTGCCTCCAAAGAGCCTCCAGCATTAGAAGGTCCATTCAGGCCCAGGCTGGCCAACTCCTTATCCACTGCTCAACCTATCAAGAAATTTCTTACCCAACGATGATGATTCATAATTAATTTAACAGTGGGAATGCCATGGAAAAATCAGGTTTGATTTATTTCTTCTCTGCCCTTCTCATTGAATTTGTTACCAATAAAATATCTTGGATTCATCTCCTAATTAGTATCCCCACGATCAGTGCCCTGGTCCAGGGTCTGCTCATTGATCTCCCAACTGTTCTCCAATTCCATGCTGTCCCTTCTCTGATAATACAGCCCCACATCATCTCACCAGTCATCTATCTAAATGTTAATCTGATCCATCTCCCTCCCTACTTAAAAACCCTCAGTGAGCTCCACTGCCTGTAGAATTAAGTCCAGACTCTTTAGCATTGTTTCCGATGTGGTATCTGACCTCAATCCCAGCAACTGCTCTCACCTCCCAAGATCTCTACACTTAGGGACTTTTGGATTCAAGGATCTCTAAATCCAATCTGCCCTTGACCAAATATAGAAATGAAGCAAGTTTTACCATTACATATAAGCTTCTTTTCTTAGCCTATATCTTATCCCTTTTGCATAAAATCTTTTGGAAGCATAAATTTCTTTAAAGAATCAAAAAGAGCTGCTTGAATCAATAAATGTTTTGGTATAATTTCTCTATTTTTTAATACCACCCTGCCTCCCAAGCTACATGGTTTGTAATTCATTCATTTAACTTGTCAGTCATTCATATAGCAATCATTTGTGAATCTTGTTGTGTGTCCTGTACATTGATAAACTATATAACAGGCTATATATTGGCTCTACAATGTTAAGGAAACATGTTTTTTCTAAGCATTTCAATTACTGAAATAATTTAATACTCAAGGACAATACTATAGCATACTATGTTAATTATTTTAATGCAATGACACATAATTTTTTTACATTTTAACCTAAAAAATGATGATGAGAGACTGAGAAATTGAGATAGTAGTTACCCCTATGAAGTCACCTTCTTCAAACTCACTTAAAATTTCAGAGTTGATATTTTTGTTTGTGCTTGTATTACTTGACATGACCTTTAAATGTCCAGCAAGAACCAAGTAGCATTCTAAGGGTACGTGTCCTTGTCTTAGAATCATACTTTCAGCTTCAAATCTGAGCAGAAAGAATATTAAAAACATCTCTTCTGTAAAATGGTAAGTTTGAAGTCATTATTGGCTAACAAAATCCTGTCAACTTCACCTGTAAAGAATTTTACTTTTTATTAAGAAGCAATTATCCTCTTCTGGTAAAGACCTTGAAGCAGGGACCCTAGCCAACTTGTCCACAGCTGTAGCATCAGAGCCTAGAATGGTGCTTGGCTCAGAACATAGACACTCAATGAATATATACTGAGTAGATTTATGAATAGGCAAAATAGGGGTGTCACACAACCACAGAACAGAAGGTCTCCCTACAAATTAATTCATTAGATGAGCCCTGCTACCTCACAAAATATAGGTATTTTTTAAAACTACTACTGCTGAATTCATGACGTAAAGCCAGATTTTTCACTTTCTGGGAGACATAAATTTGGTGTTGATTTGCGTTCCTTTTATCAAGACTTTTTTTAAGTACTATATTCAAGATCAGTTTTGCAAATCTGCTATCTCCCCTATTCATAGCTCTTTAGCCAGAAATAGCCGTTTGTCCACCCTTAATTTCTAGAAACAACCTACCCCTAGTAATAATACATGGTAAACTTTAATAGACATAAAAACATGGAGTATATAGCAGTGGTTTTAATTATTCAAAAGGAAGATATTTTATAAAGTATTGGGATTTTGCCCTACTTCAATAAGTTTGATGTTGTGAAGGAGAGTCAGAAGCAGGAAAACTCCCAACAAAACAACCATACAAGCTGATAAGTAAGCCTGTCACAGTTCCATAGATGCTGACAGAAGGTATGGGACTCTTGAGTCAGAGACAAAGGACTTTACTAGTTGCAGCAAAAGGAGTAACAGGAGTATCAGTATCGTTGCACCAGTCCCCAAATCCCTCAAGGCAATGGGGAGCGCCCAGTGGAGCCTGCATATGCAGTGGGGTGAATCACAGGGGAGGATCCTGTGCATAGGGAATCCGCTGCTTTTATAACAGGCAGTAAGCAAGCTGGTGTGTCTGGAAGGCAACCAGGTGCCATGAAGAACAGCAATGCATTACTTTTCTCAGGACTGCCAGCTGCATAAACAATCCGAGAAATGGCCCAGGTAAAAGAACAGTCAAAGCCTTGGGATTTTGGCACATTCAGTAAGAAGTTTAGGCACACAAGAAGCTCCAAGCAGACTGTATCTCAACATACAGGGCACAGTAATACAAATGAATGGAATTTTAAAATACAGCTAGATGGTTACCTAAAGAATTATGATTCCAAAAGGAAAAAAATACAAGGAGAAGTTTTACAGTGCTATTTTCACTGCCTTTGAGAAAAGGATCACGAGATGACAATGTGAAGACTCCTGACTTTCGATTATGTTAATAGCAATTTTTAAAAACCACTACTCAAACTCTGTAGACTTGAACAAAATATCAAAAATTCCTGAGGTAACTGCCACGTCACAGAAATATCCTCAAGATAATGCTTAGTTTCTATGAACCAAAAATAGGAGAATGGTCAATAGGAGCACCGAGGAATCATGAGAATGAGGCCAGTAATAAGTATGTGATGGAAAAGGAAGGAGAAGGTGTGTGGAATTGAAAACTAATAAATTTAGGACAAGCACTTTAATAAAAAAAGTCTGGAATTCAACACTCAATTGGATTTAAAGCATCACAGAAAGGGCAGGAGGATTCCACATTCTGTTTTCTCTCTGTTATACTGTGCAAGTGCAGATGAGAGCCAGTCATTCCCAGCCAGGTTTTGAAGTGCATCATTTGGCTGCCAGATGCCCATTATACTAATTGGATCACCAGTTTCCTCTATATCTTGTTGACACAAGGATTCCAGGGCTACCCATTTCTTCTGCAGCATTAAAATTTAAGAATGCCACACATACAGTAAACCATAAAATATTCACATGGGCCTGTACTCTACTTTTATATTATATTGTAACTCTGGAATGATTCTTCAATAGCCTACATGAGTGATGTGAAGCAATGCCAATACTAAATAGGTTTCTCATGCTTAAACATTTAATTTTATACTTCCGGAGCATTAGACACACTTGTGAATATTTACAGTTTGATTGGAATCATCATTTTCCTCAAGCATTGTTTTCTTGTTTAGTATATAGCTACAACTGCTCCAACCTGACAAATATAGAAATCAGAGTACTTCTGCTAGGAACAGAAAAAGACAGACTTAATACCCTCACAATCAAAAACTAAAATGTCCTCATTAATATACATATGGCTATATATGTATATTGTATATTGAACTCTAAGAAGAACCTATGAATATTATTATTTATAGATACACTGATTCATTTTGGTTTTATTCTCCATTTAAAAGGGTAAATTTGAATAAATATTAATATCACTCTTCACTGAATGACCTGGTGCTTAATAAAAGTAACTCCCCATTAAAATTTCTAAATATCCATGATTTTAAAAATGACACCACGTTAATACTACATTATTTAACTTTTTCCAAGAAAGACTCACATACACAATGGATCTTGTATTAAGCAGGGTTCTGGATTCCAGACAAAAGAATCCACTCTGATCGGTTTAAAAAAAGAAAGGATTTACTACAGGTATTAGGTAGCCTATAGAATCTTTGGAAAGGTTAGTGAAATAGTTTCTAAGCCAAACTTACAGGAATAACTTTGATGAAAATGCTGGGCAGATCCCAGAACCACTTTGTCTCCACCACAGTCAGGAAACTGGGGCCGCCACACCTAAACAAAGAATCCTGTGGGTTTTGCCAGTTCCTGCACCAGCAAAACGGATGTCCCATGTCCTACCCTTCCCCGCCCCATATATTAACTACAAATCAAATGTCATGAAGATATATCTGTCAGAATCTAAACCTTGCACTGATACGCTAAAAGAAAGTGAGGAGGGGAAAAGGCAGATTTTTGTTTCGTTGTTTTGTTTTGGTTAATATTCTACACTGAGATGGCAGGGTTTACATTATGGGGAAATATAAAAATGTAGAGTTTTTTCAAAAGAGTTTGGGTAACCCCAGATTGCAAATGTCAACTTCAACTTTATCATAAAATTCAGGGTACCTTATCTAATATATTTGGCATGTTTTTCCTCTTTCTAGACAAGTAAGTAGACTGTTATAGTAGTCCAGTCATTTTTTTAATTGTTTTGGAATTTTGCTTTTAAGTTTTGATCTTCATCCTATTTTCAATTCTAGTTTCCTTCAGGTTGGTTGGAAAATTCATCATTACATTACAGAGTTCAAAGCACAAACCCCAAATTATTACACATTTCTTTTGATCAATATTCAATTTGTAACATGTCTTTTGTCTTCAAAGTTTTGTTAAACTCTATTCACCATCTGCCACTGCTTTTCTTAGGGGTTTGCCAAGACCCAAATGGAATATTTTCGTGTCACTTACTCTTGATAGATTGTGGTCTGGCAAAGTTGAAGCTGTACTTCATTTGGCAAACTGTGAAATGACCTATTCTTTAGACATAGTTGAAGCTTTTAACAAAAGAAGAAGAAAGAAAATAAATAAATAATAGCGTAGAAAAGAGCTAAAGGAAAAAGATTATGATGCTCTGCAATTAGCTCAGATCCCTTCAATGTTTCTGATAACCAAAACAAGAGTAGATTTTATGTGTTCCCCAAAGTCCAGCCACTTTTTATGTGATAGATATTGGTAATTAAAATCTTCCATATCTGGATTCATGAGAATTTGGTATGATCCTCACAGAGCAAAACTTTTCCTATGGAAGGGAAGGAGACATTGAGACAGTGAGGAGATGGTCTTCCCCAGTACTCATGAAGTTCCATGGTGTTAGGCCCTCAACCTCTGTGAAGAAGTTGGTAAGGAATCCTTCAGAACCTAGCTTGCCCAGCAAAACAGTTAGGACAAACCGAGGACCAGAAAAGTAAAATCTGATGGTGTCCAGGAATCCTTTACTGGAAGACTTTGAGGTAAAAAGTTCAAGCATGCCTTTTTTTTCCTTTTCCAAAGTATTAGGTTTTAATACACATTAATATTGCATCTGCCTGCTATCACTGAGAAAGAACTGTGAGGTGGCTACTAAATCTTTAAAATGTTTGCATTTCTAAAAGGTCTGAAAACAAAGATATGTTCACAACCCCTACTTCATACCATATACAAAGATTAACTCCAAAAGTGGATCAGTGGGGCTTCCCTGGTGGTGCAGTGGTTGAGAATCCGCCTGCCAATGCAGGGGACACGGGTTCGAGCCCTGGACTGGGAAGATCCCACATGCCGCGGAGCAACTGGGCCCGTGAGCCACAACTACTGAGCCTGCGCGTCTGGAGCCTATGCTCCGCAACAAGAGAGGCCACGATAGTGAGAGGCCCGCGCACCGCGATGAAGAGTGGCCCCCGCTCGCTGCAACTAGAGAAAGCCCTCGTACAGAAACGAAGACCCAACACAGCCAAAAATAAATAAATAAATTTAAAAAAAAAAAAAGTGGATCAGTGATGTAAATATAAGATCCAAAAATATTAAACCGCAAAATATAGGGGTAAACCTTCATGACCTTGGATTTGGTAATAGATTCTTAGATATAACACACAAGCAGCAATAGAAAAAATAAACTTTGGACTTTATCCAAACTTAAAACTTTTTGCATCAAAGGACATTATCAAAGAAAATGAAAAGAAAACCTATAGAATGGGAGAAAATATTTGCAAGTCACATATTTGACAAGGGTTTAATACCCAGAATATATAAAGAACTCCCAACTCGGTAACAAAAAGACAAACAGGCCAATTTAAAAATGGGCAGTGGACTTGAATAGGTGTTTCTCCAAAGAAGATATACAAATGGCCATGAAATGGTACATGAAAAGATGCTTAAACACCTTACTCACTTGGGAAACGCAAATCAAACACAGAATGAGATACCACTTCACACCTACTAGCACAGCAGTAATAATAATAGTAGTAGTAGTAGTAGAAAATAACAAGTATTGATAAGGATGTGAAGAAATTGGAACCCTTGGGGGTTGTTGGTGTGAATGCAATTGGTGCAGCTACTGTGGAAAACAGTATGGCAATTACTCAAAAAGCTACAGAATTATCATACGACCCAGCAATTCTACTCTTAGGTAACCCCTTCCTTGACACCTAATTCCTGGCAACCACTAATTGTTTTCTTTCCCTACAGTTTTACCATCCACAATATCATATAAATAGAATCATACAATGCATTACTTTTTGTGTCTGGCTTAGCAAAATGCATGTAAGATCATCCGTGTCTTGTATGAATCAACAGTTTGTTCCTTTTTATTGTTCAGTTGTATTTCATTGTATGGCTGTATCAGTTTGTTTATCCATTCACCTCTTGAAGGACATTTATAAGGATGATCCTTAAATTTCCCTTTTCATTACTAAATAATTAAAATTCCATTTAATTCCTAAATGAGTATAGTTTTGTGTTAATATTTTATTTTAATTTTTTGAAATTTGGTGTTTATGATGTACAGACTTAATTTACTATTTATAAAAACACTTGACTAACTAAAAGGCCTCATTTTCTGACCTGCTAGGTAAGTTTTCTGCAAAGGCGATTTGATTAAAAATTTTGAAATTTTAGGGTGCTTAAAATCTTAAGTATCAACTTCTACATGTTATGACCATATCTTTTAAATTTTTAATGACATTTTAACCATTTTTAAGTGTGCATTTCAATGGCATTAATTACATTCACGCTGTTGTGCAACCATCACCACTGTTGCCAAATCTTTTCCATCACCCCATAGAGAAACTCTGTAACTATTAAGTAATGACTCTCCATAACCACCTCACCCCAGCCCCTAGCAAGCACTGTTGTACTCTCTGCTTCTGAGTTTGACTACTCTAGATACCTCATGTCAGTGGAATCATATAGTATTTGTCATTCTGTGACTGGCTTATTTCACTTAACATAATGTCCTCAAGCTCATCCATACGGTTATGTGTATCAGAACTGTCATTCCTTTTGAAGGCTAAATAACTTTCCATTAGACAGATATACTACAACTTATTTATCCACTCATTTGTCGATGGACATTTAGATTATTTCCACGTCTTGGCTATTGTAAATAATGCTGCAATGAACCTAGGAATGTTGATACCTCTTCGAGGTCTTGATTTTAATTCTTTTGGAAAAATATCAGAAGTGAGACTGTTTGATCATAGAGTAGTTCTATTTTTAATTTTTTGAGGAACCTCCATACTGTTTTCTACAGTGGTTACACCGTTTTACATTCCCACCAACAGTATACAAGGATTCTAATTTTTCCACATCCTTGCCAACACTTGTTGTCTTTTGAATTTTTGATAATAGCCATCCTAACAGGTGTGAGGTGATATCTTATTGTGGTTTAATTTGCATTTTCCTGACCTTAAGCATCTTTTCATTTGCCTGTTGGGTTTTTGTATGTCTTCTTTGGGGAAATGTCTATTTAGTTCCTTTGCCCATTTTTTAATCTGATTATTTGTTTTTTTGCTATTGCGCTGTTGCATTTCTTACATATTTTGGATATTAAGCCCTTATCAGATAAATGGTTTGCAAATATTATCTCTCATTCCATTGGCTGCCTTTTTATTTTGTTGATTATTTCCTTTCCTTTGATGTGCAGAAGCCTTTTAGTTTGATGTAGTCCCACTTGTCTATTTTTTTTTTTTTTTTTTTGGCCGCACTGCACCACATGTGGCTCTTAGTTCCCCAACCAGGGATAACCCGTGTCCCCTGCAATGGAAGTGCGGAGTCTTAACCACTGGGCTGCCGGGGAATTTCCAAGTCCCACTTGTCTATTTTTGCTTTTGTTGCCTGAGCTTTTGTCATATCAATGAAATAATTGCTAAGATCACTGTCACAATGGATGTCCCCTTCACAATAGCATCAAAAAGAAAATATTTAGGAATAAAGTTAACTAGGGAGGTAAAAGATCTGTACACTAAAAACTATAAAACATTGATGAAAGGAATTAAAGAAGATACAAACAAATGGAAAGACATCTCACGTTCATGGATTGGAAGACTTAATATTGTTTAAATGTCCATACTACGCAAAGCAATCTACAGATTCAATCAATCCCTATCAAATTCCAACAGCTTTTTTTTCAGAAATAGAAAAAACATTCTAAAATTCATATGGAACCACAAAGGACAGCGAATTGCCAAAACGATCTTGAGAAAGAAGAACAAAGCTGGAAATATCACACTTCTTGATTTCAAAATATATTACAAAGTTACAGTAATTAAAACAGTATGGTACTGGCATAAAGACAGATATAGATCAATTGAACAAAATAGAGAGCCCAGAAATGAATCCACACATGTATGGTCAACTGATCTTCAACAAGGGTGTCAAGAATGCACAATGGGGAAAGGACAGTCTCTCCAACAAATGGTACTGTACAATAGATAATGACAGTCAGGTTTGTATCTGTGGGAGAAAGACGTTTCAAACAAGCAAAGGAGGAATGCTAGAATAAATCCTACGGTAACAGGCTGAAGTTGAAGACATCCATTTGAACTAATGTTTATTTTAATATATATACAGATGGATATATACAGAAATGAATATAGATAAATGGGTTAATATACTACCAACACTTGCCAGCTCTATGCACTGAGAGGGCCTAGAAGTAATGACTCTCCAGTTGTAACAAGAACACCTAGTGGACAGGTTTTGGTTTCTAAATACCATTCTCCAATAAAAGGAACTATACTTCTTAAAGAATGGCTGGTTCTTGGGCCAGGGCATAGAAAATACAAGATAAGCCTGGAGAATCTTACAGTGCCAGAAAGTAAGTTGGTGAAAATAATTATTATTATAAAGGAAATAAAAATAAAATAAATAAAAGACATGGGTCTGTCAAATGGACACATGAGCCAACCCTTAAGAGGTCCTGATACCCAGAGCTGGAATAATTTAAGCAATATAATAAACAATGATAATAAAGAATTATAACCCAAAGAATAGAATAAATATCCATATGGCAATAAATATCTATGAGACCATACTGATATAAATATACAAGCGAATGAATGAATGAATAAATGAAAAGAGGCAATTCTTCCTTTCAGAAGAATTATTAATGCAAACAGAATGAGGAAAACCGAGCATCACCACTAGAGTACCAAAGTAATAATTGCTGCAGGGAAGATCCACTGATGAATGCTAAAATTAGTGACAGAAACAGGGTATCCACATTGCCTCCAAGTATCTCCCATAAAGTATTTATTAATAACTGTGGAGGTTTAACATATGTCTACAATTTCTTAAATATTCCTCCCTCCAGAAGATGTACCTTAATTCCCCTGGACTGGGCTGGACTTAGTAACTCACTTCCAAAGGACAGACTATGGAAAGGGGAAATGGTAACTTTCCATGGAGAATCCTGGCAGATACCACCTTAGCCAACTGATCAAGGATAACATCGCCAGTAATAAGACATTAATGTCATGCACCCAAAATCTATAACTTCAGTCTGATCATGAGAAAAAAACCCAAACTGAAGGACATTCTAGAAAACATCTAACCAGTACACCTCAAAACTGTCAATGTAATGAAAGACAAGGAAAAAAATGAGGAACTTTCACAGATTGAAGGAGAGTAAGGAGACATGAAAACTAAAAGCACTGTGGTCTCCTGACTTGAATCCTGGAACAGAAAAAAAGACAGTGGAAGCACTGGGGAAATCTAAATAGTCTGTAGTTTAATTTACAGTATTTGTTGAACCAATCTTAGTCTCTTAGTTTTGGTCATTGTTCCATGGCTACATGAGATGTTAACATCTGGGGAGACTGGGTAGAGAGTATACCAGAATTATCTGTACTATCTCTGCAATTCTTCTGTAAGCCTAAAATTATCAACATAAAAAGTTTAAAAATTTTTTAGCTTCAGCTAAACACAGTAATTTGAAATAAATGGGTCTCAATCCCAGGTAACTGAAGCCCAAAATAAAAGCAAATCAGCTGTATCCAGTTATTACTATTCACCCATACAATCTGAATGTCCAAGTTTTCCAAACTAAAATCTCTCATAGTATGCCTATGACTCATAAAGAGTGAGTAAATATCTATTTTTACACCTTTAGGAACACAATTCTGTATTTAAATTAGATTCTATAAGAAAGATAAATTGAACTTAATCATGTTTGTTTATACTACTTTTTCCAAATTGTAAATTCACTGCTAAGTCGAGGACTGTCTGTAACCAGATAAGAATTTCAGCTCGTTATTACAAGAACTTACATGGCTATGATACCAGTGTTGGAATCTCCTGGACTAAAATGGTATAGGTGGATTCAAGACAATGTCATAGCACAGAAAACAGTGACTTTTAGAAACGTCTGATGCCAAAGATGATGAATACCTGTAATATAGCACTTTATTTTTTAGGATACTCTGAAATGCTTTATATCTTAAAATGTTTAAAATCAATATCTCTTTTTACTTTAGAGCTGGTTTACAAAACAGCCTTTAGAGGCTAAAAAACAACAAATGTAAATCCAATTTACCTAAGTATATTAAAATTTTAATAGAAGTAGAGAAGGTCCACCTAATATCTTAGGAACAGAAATTCATAGCTACATAATGGATTGCTGTGAAGTCTGTTCAAAGATTAGTAAATTAAAATTACAGAAAACATTTTAATAGGCTTAAATAAATTTATTTATATTCAAAATCAATGATTTATCTTAAACACATACCTCAAACATAACACACAGTAGGAACTCAATGATCAGTATTTCTTTAATTCATATATGATATAAATGAAAGATTGCTTCACTAGACCAAAAGAAAATATAAATATTACAACCATCTTTATTTAATCCCATTTTGTTTTCTAAAACCCTAAACTTAAGGCAAGGATTAGGACAGTAGAAGTGTAAGAAAAATAATTTGGCATGATGTTTTCATAGTGTTAACCTGTATTCGCTTAAAATTATAGAAGAAAAGCACTATTAATAACATTGGAATAATCATTATTAGAAAACAAACTTTTTAAATTTCTTTACCTCTCTGAGATTTTCTTGGCTTCTTTGCTTAGGCTGAACGAACAACAATGTTTTCAGCTTTCCAAATTCTTTGCTCTGTAAAACAAAGTGTATTTACATTGAATGCATCTCACTTGTCCCCAAGGATACAACTTCTAAAAATTTGGAAAGCATTTATAGCCTGGGTAACATAGAGTGTTATATTTATGTAATAGTGACTTCTAACTTTGCACGTAAACTTTGTTGAAATAACTTTAAGAAACAGAATTACTTAAAACAACTAAAGCACCAAGCATGGAATTCACTGGTCATGTTATATAGATAGACAAGTTTGATTCTAACAGGACCATTATAGCAGATTGAGAGTTGTTTGCCTGACGAAGTGATATTTCTTGTTATAAGTCATCCCATGAATGTAACTTACTCTCATGTCAGCTCAGCTGATCATATGAGATCATAATCACATTCACCAAACAGACTCCATGAACCTATACAAAAGTATCAAGAGTAACTGTTTCCTTTTTATCTAGGGAATTCAGTTTCAAAACAGTGTTACTGACTGAGGGCTACACTCTGAGGTGAAATACAACTCAGTTTAGTTAAGTTTATTTATCCCAATACAGCGTCTTTCCTTAACTTTTTATTCCAGATCTTAGGCATCAACATGAAAAAGCATGACCTCCAGCCAAATCCTGATATCAATTTACTCTTCATATCCCATAGCCAATGATGAGAAACTGAATATAGATCTAAGATACTCCTAGATGTATTCTGATAGCTTGTTTGTTCTTATTAATAGTAAAAATAACAATTTATTGAGCATTTATTATGTATCAGGCACTGTTTCAAGTACTTTACATCCATTAACTCAAAAAGCAGTTTATATTTTTTGACTTCCTATATAAGGAAGAAACTCTCTGGCTGTTTAACATGCCTGTCAATGACACAGGGAATATGCTGACTTAATTCTTCTGGTTTGTAGTAGCTATTTTTAAAAAGGAATGAATGGGGCTTCCCTGGTGGCGCAGTGGTTGAGAATCTGCCTGCCAATGCAGGGGACACGGGTTCGAGCCCTGGTCTGGGAAGATCCCACATGCCACGGAGCAAGTAGGCCCGTGAGTCAATTACTGAGCCTGCGCGTCTGGAGCCTGTGCTCCGCAACAAGAGAAGCCGCGATAGTGAGAGGCCCGCGCACCGCGATGAAGAGTGGCCCCCGCTTGCCGCAACTGGAGAAAACCCTCGCACAGAAACGAAGACCCAACACAGCCATGAATGAATGAATGAATGAATGAATAAATAAATAAATAAATAAATAAATAAATAAGGAATGAATGACAGCACTACCACAGTCTACCCAAGCAATATAGCAGAGAAGATGCAACACATAATCCTTAAATCAAGGAACTGTGCTTCACTACATCTCCTGCCTACGCTGGAAACTATACAGCACAGTGTAACGCACTCATATCATGGCTGGCACTGTTCTAATGGGATCTAGTAATATTATTCATCTGTGCTCATGAAAAGTGAATTTTTACCCATAATCTACTCATACAAATGCCAGCAACCAGAAGAAATTACTGATAGGATTAACATATAATAATTTAATTGTGCCAAATTAAAAAAAGAAAACAGAGGCAAGTGAGTTGTTTCATTTGATGTCAATACATTCCCCAAATATATATAAGAATTTAACTCTATTAAGCATAGTAAACTGTAATTTGGGGAATTAACTTTTACTCTGTGATAGAATACATATAAGTTCAAATTACTTTTAATACTGAATATATTAAAATTTAAAACTGGCCTACAAAACACGTATCATTATGAAAAGAGCTAATACATTCACATGCATATAAAGAATGGAGGGAAATACACCAGAATGTCATAATTGATGATCTGTCACCCTGGGTATAGAATTTTTAGTCATTTTTATTTTCTTCTTCATCTTTCTAAAACCCAAATTTCCTACACTTAACCTGTATTACTTTTATTTCAAATTTTATTTTAAAAAATAGCTCAATTTTTTTCTGATTATGAAAATAATATATTTACATTTAAAACTGAAAATCTATTGAAATCCTACCAACCATAGTTATATTTTGACGCATTCTAGAGCTCTGTGTCTCTGTTTCTGTGTGTGTATATGAATATATATTCACATATATACATATCTGCACACTAAAGAAACATACATAATTTTATAAACATAAAATTATACTATTCTGTTTTTTGGCTTGATTTTTTTTTTCTTCAGTGATATACTATTTACTCCTTTCCACATGTACACAGTTACTTTTAATAGCTGCATTGTACTCCATTATGTAATTTATCAATTACCCCTTAGAACCCAGTTTAGACATCACTTAAGCAGCTTTCACTTCCTCCCAAGTCTGGGTTCAGCTCCCCTCAGATGCATTTCAACCACAATCTATACTGTCAACACTGCATCAATGAATGTCTAGTTGACTGTCTTCTTTCCTAAACCATAAGGGACCGTCTATGTCTGATTAAATGTTGTAGCCCCATACCTACTACAGTGCCTAGTAAATAGCTGTTGAAATATAAGTTGTTTCCTTTTTTTAAATAAAAATACAATAATAGAATCAACATTCCTGTACACACAAATTTGTGCACTTGTCCAATTATTCCCACAGCATAAATTTCTAAAACTGGAGTTGCAGAGACAGAGGTATGCACGTTTTGAATTGTAATAAATATTGCCAAATTGCCCTCCAAAATCCTTGTAGATATTTACATTCCCACCATCAATGGATAAAAGTGTCCGTTTCTTTGTATCTTTTAAATACTGAGTATTGTCACCCTTTTTTAAACCTTCAGAGTGATATTATCATTCGTCGCTTTTACAATTAGAAAAAAAAATTAAGACATTACAGGTTTTGCTATTCTTAAAACTAGATAGCTATTAATTAGGATGCAGTTAAAAAATACTAACCAAGTTATATTTAGGATAATTGCTCATGCTGAATAAAAGTTCATTAGCTGAATGGTTCTTTATGTTCAAGTAAAACAGTGCCCATCCTGCTGCTCAACTCTTTTCAAGGTACCTGAAGGAGAGACGATATAAATATACAGAAAATGTATATGATAAGTACTTACTTGATAGAGAAAACGTGCAGGAAAACCAGCTAACGTGGAGATGAACTGACTGGAGTAGAACATACACAGTTTAACGTGCAAGTTAGGATGTGGGGAAAAACTCTTAAGGTATGGACTCAAAAAACAAGATGAAATTGGGAACTTACTGTGGAGGTGTATATGTTGCTCTGACAAATGAAGCTGAAAGATGCTGTCTTGCTGTTCTAGAACTGCATTTCCAAAAGCTTATTGTCACCGTCCACAAGAATGTCTACCAGTACCCCAGACTCAGCGTGTCCAAAAGAAAACTCATATACTTCCTCTCTTCCCCGCAGAACACTTAGTTAATTTTGGATCTAGGCCATGATGTTATATCTAGACTTGTAATGTGCAATACGTAAATATGGCTCATACAAACTGAGATGTGCTGTAAGTACTCACTGGACTTCAAAGACTTAGTATAAAACAGGATGTAAAATATCTCATTATAATTTTTATATAGATGACTTGTTGAAATGATCGTATTTTGGAAATACTGAGTTGCAAATATATTATTAAAAAATAATTTCACCTGTTTGTTCCCTCCCCTTTTTTAAAAAATGTGGCCACTGGAAATTTAAAATTACATGTGTGGCTCACATTATATTATATTTCTATTGGACAGCAATGACCTACACCATTGAGATCTAGACCACTGAGATCAAGGGCTAGATTATGAAGCTAACCATCCGTTGTTGTGCTCTAAGAATTTCAGAAAGGAGCAAAGAAGTGAGAGGAGGAAGGAGCTAGCTGTGAACTGGGTTTGGCTGGTTTTGACTTTGTGGAGTCGAAGAAGGGGATTACCAGGCATGGGAGAAAGGACCATAAAGCAAAGATGAGAAAACTCGGTTTTAAATGCCAGATTTTCTAGAACTATGGCCCTCACTGTGTTATCTCTCTGCTGCTTCTGCCAGAGCCTTCAGCAGTGCCTCAGAACACTCTAATCATGTCTGAGCTGGACTATGAGGTAGCAAGCTTGAGCCAAAGGGTTAAAATGGGAAAGTATGTCTCCTATATCCAGGAGCTGCCAATAAGAGAACCAAGAGGACAACGAACTGGAAGGGCAGAAATCAGCTGTCCAACTACCCCCCCCCTCCCATGTCCCACAACCCAGGAGATTCCTTTTCCAGTGTCAGCCTGGGAGTTCTCAGTCTGGGTGGAGAGTTTTGTTTGTATGTTTTTATTTTGGTTGTGCATTTCAAAGATGGTATCACTCCCTCACAGAGCCTCCTTTAACCTGTAACAAAACCCCAGGCTGTCCCAATCCCAAAGTTTGCCTGAACCTCACCAGAATTTGCCACATGCTACGGAATCTGTGCCTTGGATGCCAAAGTTGTCATCAGCGTCCAGCTTTGTATCCATCTCCTTTCCAATAAGCAGATGGCAGCCTGGCCCCAGTTACTTCAACTTCACTCATGTTCTTACCCCGTGGAAATCCCTGCGTGCCTTGTGCTCAGGCATGCCCAACTACTGAACAACTGAAGCTCAGGACCTTTTTCAACCTTATGTTACTAAAACAAAAAGCAGCGGTTGCCTGGAGCCAGAAAGGGGCTGAAGAAACTTTGGGGAGTGATGCATATTTTCACTACTTTGATTGTGGTGATGGTTTATCGGTATACACATATATTATCAAAATATGCACCTCCATAAAGCTGTTATCAATTATACCTCCATAAAGGCTATCAATTATACCTCCATAAAGCTGTTAAAAACAGTATTAACATGTTTCCTTCTCATAATCAGTTTCATCAATCAAGAAATTAATGAATAAATACTTATCTATCACCTACTCTGGCTATCTCCATCCCTGGTAGAAATAGCGTTTTCTTGGCCAAACGGCATCTAAAAGAAGCCATTCTATTATTTCCTTTACGCAAATAAAGTAGTATTTTAGCAGCATAGCTTCCTTAATGTATTTCATTGTGTTAACCAGAGGAAAAACTCATCTGATACATGTTCGAAACTAGTGAGTTGTCTTTCCACAGAATTATCTCTAGGGAATTAAAAATAAAACTCTGAAAACTTCACAACCCAGTACAGGCATACCTCATTTTATTGTGCATCGCAGACACTGCATTTTGTTTTGCTTTTATAAATTGAAGGTTTGTGGCAACCCTGCATTGAGCAAGTCTATCAGCAAAAAGATCACGACTCACTGAAGGCTCAGATGATGGTTAGCATTTTTTAGCAATAAAGTACTTTTAAATTAAGGTATGTACATTTTTTAGATATAACGTTATTGCACACTTAATAGACAACAGTATAGTGTAAACATAACTCTTACATGCACTGGGAAACAAAAAAAAATTCATGTGAATCACTTCATTGTGATATTCGATTTATTGTGGTGGTCTGGAACCGAACCTTAAGTATACCTGTAGAGCACAGTAGCTGTCTTAGGTTGGGTTTCACAGAAGCCTGAGATGGGGATTCTTGTACTAGTGATTTGAGGTTCTCAGGTGAAAACTATAAGGAAATGGGGCGTGCAAGACAGGGAAAGGGAAGAAGCAAAGCAAAGATGTGGGTGCCGCTGTAGTCCACCCCAGCCTGATCCCACAAGCAGCTGTGGGGCAGGAATGACACTGCCAACCGGTTCCCCCTGGAGCAGGAAGGAGCCCTCCTAGCAATCATCCTTTAGCTACAGACCACACCTGAAAGCCCTGCGGTGTAACCACCTGAGCATGTCCTGGAAAGGCAGCTTCCATCAGCGAGGGCAATTCTTGAGAGAAGGTACAACTGTGAGCTGTTGGCAGCCTATACTCATAGCAGCTGGAGAATGAGGGCACCTACCACCCTGAAAAACACAGTGTTTCCGTTTCCTCGTCTGTAAAATGGGACTAACGACATCAGCTACTTCATATGCTTAGAATCACACATAGCACGTGCTCAATAAATATGTTATTGCTGCTGTTGTGTCTTCAGAGATGCCCACACTGGGCGTCTCACTGCCCAGGTGTAATCCAAACGCCCTACACAGCTGCACACCCAGGAGAAATTTTTGCCCCATCATTACTTAATTAAGGGCAATCTAAAGATTTCATATTTAGGTGACTGCCTAGATAAACATATCCATTTTATCTGACATTTTCCCCAAGTTCAAAATCAAGCAAGGATAACCTTTTCTGTTTCTCTTTAAAGAGTGGGAATGGTGCTATCTCAATATCAGCTGCTTTTTTAAAATATTTATTTATTCATTTATTTTTGGCTGCATTGGGTCTTCATTTCTGGGCGCATGCGGGCTTTCTCTAGTTGTGGTGAGCAGGGGCTACTCTTCTTTGGGGTGCGTGGCTTCTCATTGCGGTGGCTTCTCTTGTTGCGGAGCACGGGCTCTAGGCACGCGGGCTTCAGTAGTTGTGGCACATGGGCTCTAGAGCGCAGGCTCAGTAGTTGTGGCACGTGGGCTCTAGAGCGCAGGCTCAGTAGTTGTGGCACGTGGGCTCTAGAGCGCAGGCTCAGTAGTTGTGGCACGTGGGCTCTAGAGCGCAGGCTCAGTAGTTGTGGCGCACGGGCTTAGTTGCTCCGCGGCACGTGGGATCTTCCCAGACCAGGGCTCCAACCCGTGTCCCCTGCATTGGCAGGCGGATTCTTAACCACTGTGCCACCAGGGAAGTCCCACATCAGCTGCTTTTTACTTCTGTGGGAGATCCTCAATAAATGGTCTTCATCTAGAGTGTGATAGGAAAAACAAAACCAAAAACAAAACCCCTCTCTCACCTATGCTGCGTGACCCCAATCATGAAACCAGTCTTCCTCAAGCAGCAGAGTTCCCACAGGTACACCCCATACTTGGAGCATAACTTAAAGTCCCAGGGGCTAATTCTCTGGTTCCTGCATTCTCCAGAAGCAAATACATAGAAAATTTAGACTCTTCCTCTGGTTCTCTCTCCTAGTTTTGGAAACCAAATTGACATCTCTTACAGCTGACTAAAGAAAGTGGGATGGGTCAGTGGCGACTAGACTCGGTTCCCAGGAGAGGGAAGGAATGCCAGCGAATTCGAGGAGGGGGCGGGCCTCGCTGAGGTGGCTGGTTCGCCTCGGCTTGGCGGCTTTTGGGAATGAGCACACCAAGGGAAGCCCTCGCGGGAGAGGCGGCCCTGGCCGCTGCGGGCAGGCCCCTGGGCGGCTGTTACCTTTTCTTGCACTGGGTCAACCCGCAGACGTGCGCCAGGATCATGGCTGCCCGCCGGAGCCTTCCCCTAGCCCCCGCCGGGCGCGGTCGGGAGGAGTCGGCGGGGCTCGGAAGCCCGGCCATTGGCCACGAGAGAGCCTTCGGCCTCGCCTTCCCCTGGACGCCGTGGGCTCCGCTCCCTACAGGGAGGCGGCGAGGGGCGAGGGGCGGGGTCCGGGGAGGCCACGCAAACCTTCCGCTGCGGCCGGAACGGAAATGGGTGCGTGGAGGTGGGGAAAAGTGAACTTTTATTTTTATATTGAAACTAATGAGGCTAAGCTGTGGAAGTAAATGTAACATATGCATGCGTTCTTAGAATAATACATGACTTTAAAATTAATTTAGCTAAGGGGAGGGAGACCCTCGGGGTAGCGATCTGCAGGGAGCCGCCCTCGGGGGCTAGGTTGAGAAACGCTGTCATCTACCCGGATGGCTCTTTCTGTAAACGAGTTCTTGCCTCTCGATGCGCGCCCTGAGCCCGGATCCAGGAGACGCCCTGTCCCGCGCTGGGCGTGGAGCTTCCCCGCGGCAAGCCCCTCTGCGAAGAGGACCGCAAATCCACCTCCCCACCCCCCGGTCAAACTCGTTTACTGAAACATCGTGAGACCTGCTGCATCTGGGCCTTCTTGGCAAAAACTGTAAGGACGGGGTTTAAACAGCCACAAGCAGAACTTGAGGGAACCTTGCAGTGAAAGCCAAGAGACTGGCTGTAGTGTAGATGGTACTGATGGCTTAAAGGGCCCTAGGAGGTCTTTTACTAGGCCGATTTATGTGATTGCCCGTTTGGGTGGGGCAATTTAACAACAGAATAGCCCCGTTTGCTTTAAGTTTCCTGGGAAACGAAGTTAAATACACTTTGGTTGTTTTCAAGTACTTACAGTTTCGTCAAACACCTGCCATGTAACAGGTTCCTTCCATTACAAAGGCCTCAAAACGGAATTATGCCAGTAATATATGGACTCTCTCTACAGCAATGTTCAGTTGGGAGAAAATACAAATGTAGAAGAAGGTTGCCTTTTTATGTTTTCTTGGAGAGAAAAAATAACAAGTTTACGTTGTCTTTTCAGAGACTCTCAAGAGTGGAGGGGTCCTAGGAGAGAAACAGTGCATTGAAATTAACCTACAGTTCTCCTGCTGTGTCTTTCTTCTGGGTTTCTCCTTTGCTACTCACACAAAACACTTCACCTCTGGTCACCAAGTATATGGAGGTTTTTCCCACACCAAGCAATTCCCTACCGCACCAGCTGGGTACCCTACAATTTAACTCAAATCTAACACTATCTACCTGGAGACAGTGTCAGATCCCAGGGGTTAAGGGCTCAGTCCTACAAGACTGCTCCCACCTTACTTCAGATGCCAATCCCAAGTAGCAGGTCCCCAGGTTACCCACAACTTCGGTCTGATTTCCCACCACCCCCTTCCCCTTTGATTTGATTATTTGCTAGAATAGCTTACAGAACTCAGGGAAAAACTTACTGATGTTTACCAGTTTGTTAAAGGATAAGTAAGGGATACAGATGAACAGCCAGATGAAAACATACATAGTCTGAGAGGGTGCCGCCGCAGAAACCCCCATCCCCGTGGAGCTGGGGTACATCACCCCTCCAAAGGTGAATGTATTCATTGGGCTGGAAGCTCTCCAAAGGGTACCACTGGGATTACGGAGGCTTCCTCATGTAGGCACGATCAATTATTAACTCCATTTCCATCCCCTCTGCCCTCTCTGGAGAAATGGGGAGCAGGCCTGAAAATTTCAAGCTTCTAAGTATGGCGTGGTCTTTCTGGTGACCAGCCCCCATCTAGGAGCCATCTAGGAGCCCACTCGGAGTCACTGCAATAGAACAAAAGATGCTTCTAGTGCTCTTGCCACTTGAGAATTTACAAAGGTTTGGGGAGCACTGTGTCAGGAACCAGGGACATAGACCAATATATATTTTTTCTATTATCTCACACACAGACTCTAGACTGTACCATATTTGATGCATCTGATACACTAAATATTACATTGCATTTATTGAGGAATTTCTACTATGCTTTATCATTTCCAATAGTGAAGAATTAAATATTTAATTTGTAGTTTTGTGTTGCCTCAGATCAGTTGCTGAACATGTTAGAAACAATGTTTTATCTGTCAGAAGTCTATTTCAATAAACTTTTTCACCTACTTCATTTTGTCCCTGATAGAAATATAAATTTTTATTCTCTTTTGCCATAACAGTAGTATGAACTGTTTAGAATGTACGATGTTGTTACGTGTATATGAAATACATAGCTCTTAAAAGTGCTTTATATTTTTATTAACTTTCAACAAGAAATTTCATTGTTAGAATGTGGGGAAATTGTGGTTATACAAATGACAGATATTTTGCAAATACTCTAAGCTCTACAAATGTTTAATGGTAACAATTTCTTTGGCACACTGTAGCCTTTATTAGTTGGTTTCCATTCTCATATTTTACAAGCCAATATCCTATATACATATATGCTATTGGCACCTTTAATGTGAAGTTGATCTGTATTATTATTTTCCCAAAACAGCTGTGGAGAAGTTTCATTCCATCTAAAAATAAATGTTGAGACCCAATGATGTATTTAAGAAACAATACAAATCCTCTCCACAAAACTGTATTTTTTTTCCACTTTTCATTACAATGAAAGAACATGAAGATTGAAGTTATCAGTTTCCTTTCCTGTAACAGTGTGAGTGTCCAAGGATACAGAGTTATTTCATTCCACCGCCAAAGAAGTGGATTTTCTTTTGCCCAGATTCCTCAACTGTAGGAACTTTCTGATGCCCATTATCCTCAACTGTAAAATGAGAGAACTGAATTATCTAAACTTCTTTCCAGCTCTATAATTTTATTATTTTTAATATTGTATGTTCTACAGAATGCCCAGAACAACCAACAGTAACATTTTCTAAAGATCATAAATATTAGAGGAAGGAATCAATAAGCAAGTATAGTACATTGGGCAACTTTTTCCTTACCGTGCAACCATACCCGTTTTGAAAAGTTGTATAATTCCACTACTCCTTCAATTTTGTGCATTTTTAGTAATTACCAGTACCTAGAAAAATTGGAAATCTGATGATATAATACATATTTTTTAAATCCCATGTTGGTATTTCCTTTTTATAAAGAATCTTGCCTGAAACAGTAAATGTATGAAAACCACTGTGGCTTGTATAATTCAATTTAATGTTTTAAAAAACCCATATACACCATCAAGATTTTTTTAAATGGGAGAGGATACGGGGATCAGTACAAGGATACCCAAATCTCTTAAGATTGAACCTGATTCTGAACCTGATGTAGATAATGGTTATGAACATAGGTCTATCCAGTTAGCTCTAAACATACACTGAATTTTTGTGCAAAATCAGTTCTAATGAATCAGATCACTCTCCTAGATAATGTAATAGACTTTTTTCCTGAGGCTGATCCCTGTCTCAGTGAATGGCACCACTCTGTCCACTTGTTCAAGAAAGAGATCTGAGAATCATTCTCAACTTCTCCCCCATTCCAGCCCCTCACAAATCCATTCTCCCCGAAGTTACCAGAATGGTCTTTATAAAATGCAGATTTTTACATGTGTCCCTCTCTTGCTAAAAACCCTTAAGTGGTTCCCTACTGGCCTGAGGATAAACTCCTAACCCCCTCAGTAGACTTTCAAGGCTCTTTATAGTTGTCTCCCTCCCACCCCCCGACCCTCGCCTTCCTCTTTACCCTCTCCCCTTTTTGCCAAGCCCACCTCTCCATCTTCTGCCATGGCCCTGCTCAGTTATTCTGATTTCCCCCAAGTACAGGAATGTCTCTTGGCCCACTCAGCCTGAAATGCTCTTTGGCCCTTTCTTCCCTGGCTAGCTCCTACTGTCCCATCAGGTCTCTGATTAGATGACTTCCTCCAAGTAGTCTCCCAGGTTCCCCTCGCACCGGCCCTCATAACACCACACTGTAACCCTACCACAGCCCTTATCTACAGTACTGTAATCACCATTTTCCTCCAGTTCCACTAAGCTACTAAACCGTGCCCTGAAGGAAGCTACATGTGGAAAGAGTCTGAGCTTTCAAATCAGAGAGACCGGTTCCTGCAGGCATAAGTTGTGTGCGCTTCAGCAAGTTTTGTAATCAGCCTGGGTCTCAGTTTCCTATCTGTAAAGAAAGAGGACCATTATAAAGATTAATGAGACAACGTGTAAAGTATTTGCACACAGCTGGGCACTTAGTAGATGCTGAATAAATAGTAGTTACAAATGGTAACATTTCTGCCCCCCAAATCTCCTCCATAGACTGGACTGCTCTCAAGAGAGTGAACACCCTCTTATCACTACCAAGTAGAGAGAGATGAAAGAGAAAACTGATTTTTCTGACCCCCTCCAAAAGATCCTCATTAGTTATATACACGTAAAGGAGGTTATCTGACTGGTCTTTCATGCCTCAGTTTCTTTATCAACAAATACAACATCTTGAAATGATACATCCCCTTGCTTATTATTTGTTGAAAGGAATATGATTTTCCTTTGGCCACACTGCACAGCTTGCAGGATCTTAGTTCCCTGACCAGGGATTGAACCCAGGCCACCTCAGTGAAAGCTCCATGTCCTAACCACTGGACCACCAGGGAATTTCCCCCAAAAGAAATGTGATTTTAAAACATTAAAATATTGAAACTAGGGACTTCCCTGGTGGCTCAGTGTTTAAGAATCCACCTGCCAATGCAGGGGACATGGGTTCGAGCCCTGGTCTGGGGAGATCCCACATGCCGCAGAGTAACTAAGCCCGTGTGCCACAACTACTGAGCCTGCGCTCTAGAGCCCACGAGCCACAACTACTGAGCCCGTGAGCCACAACTACTGAGCCTGAGTGCCACAACTACTGAAGCCCATGTGCCCTAGAGCCCGTGCTCCACAACAAGAGAAGCCACTGCAATGAGAAGCCCGCACACCACAGAGAAGAGCAGCCCCCACTCGCCACAACTAGAGAAAGCCTGCGTGCAGCAACGGAGACCCAATGAAGCCAAAATAAATAAATTAATTAATTAATCAAAGACCAAAAAAATATATATATATTGAAACTAATTGGAAGCTAAAAGACCATAAATAATGTAAAACAGTAAACCCTCACTTTTAGTCATGACCCGTAACATTTTCCTCTCTGTATTCTTTTTACCAGAAAAGACAAGTTGTAAAACAGGTTGCTGGGAATTTCACCACACTTTCTGTCCCCATCTACTATGACAGTAGTGGAACTAAGCAAGTGAGCGGCTAGCAGAGGAAGCCCTAGTAGTCAGGAAAAGCTATATTCTGGGCAACACAGCCGTGCATAATTGAGATTAAGTTTTTTACAATTTATCATCAATCTTAGACTCACAGGCTATTAGAACTAAAAAACACATTAGCATTCTGGAAAAAAAAGAGAAGACTGAACACATATATATTTCATTTCCTTCCCTCCAAATTCTTCAAAAATGACAGTAAAAAGATTGTGTTAAAACACACAAGCTAAAAAGAATGAGAGAGGAAGCATAGCAACAAAATGTTGTAAGCTGGAAAATAGTGAATGAGTGGTAATTGACTCAGATAGCTGACTTAGATTTAAATCCTAAACCTGCAGAGGAAAAGCTAAGAAGCAAACCAGTTCCACTACAGAATCCCAGGAAGGTCTGGGGTTGGCAGCACCAAGTACCTCTGAAATAGGGCCAATATAGGCCTACTGAGGGATTGAGTTAATTTCTGTTTAAGAAGCAATTAGACCCTCAGATCACTGTCTCTCACTCCATGCAGCAAATCAAATGTCTCTCTACCACCCCATCCAAATACTGGAAGTTTACTCTCTGGAGATAGAAAACAGTTTCTGGACATTTGGCCCAGTTGAGAGTACTGAACCCAGAAGTATTAGCAGAATATTTATATAGTGAACATTGAGAAGACCCTACACCGACGCCTCCTCAATGTCTTTTCTTGATGAGCTCCAGAATGAAGGGAGCCAGGGCTATATCTTCGAAGCAGGAAATTGGAAAATATTTCTCTAGAGAACATGAGTAGTCCAAAATAATATCTATAGATATGACAAAATTTTCTGGCCAAATCACCCTTCAGTGAATCCTATCATCAACAAGCCCAGAGCTTCCAATAAGCTCAGAGCCCTTAAATATGAGCAGATGGCCAAAGATCACCAGATATCTGAAGGAAAGTCGGTAGCACAAAAGACAAAAACTAAAACAAAGGAATGGGTGGCGGGGGTTTGGCGGAGCCAACTTAGAAAAAAGGAGACCATATAGGCAAAATAATGCCTTAAATAAATGTAATTAAAGTGCCCAAAGAGGAAAAGCTATTTTACCCATAGAAAAAGAAAAAGACACTGGACTTCAAGACTTACTATAAAGTTACAGTAATCAAGACAGTAAGATATAGGTGAAAGAATAAACAAATAGATCACTGGATCAGAATAGAGAGCCCAGAAATAGACCCCCATAAATATAGTCAACTGATCTCTGACAAAGAAGTAAAGATGGTATAATGGAGCAAAATTTGTCTCTTCAACAAATGGTGCTGGAACAACTAGACATCCAGATGCAAAAAAAAAAAAAAAAAAGAATCTAGGCACAGACCTTACACCCTTCACAAAAATTAACTCAAAATGGATCATAACTTAAATGTAAAACACAAAACTATAAACTAGTAGAGGATAACATAGGAGAAAACCTAAATGACCTTGGATTCAACGATGCCCTTTTAGATATGACACCAAAGACATGACCCATGAAAGAAAGAATTGATAAGCTGGACTTCATTAAAGTTAAAAACTTCTGTTCTGTGTATGACAATATCAAGAGAATGAGAAGACAAGCCACAGAATGGGAGAAAATATTTGCAAAAGACACATCTGATAAAGGACTGTTATGCAAAATATACAAAAACTCTTAAAGTTCAACAATAAGAAAAAAACAACTCGATTAAAAAATGGACAAAAGACCTTAACAGACACCTCACTGAAGAAGATATATAGGTGACCTATAAGTGTATGAAAAGATACTCTACATCATATGTCATCAAGGAATTGCAAATAAACAACAATGAGATACTATTACGCATCTATTATTGTGGTCAAAATCTAGAACACTGACAACACCAATTACGAACAAGAATGTGGAACAACAGGAACTCTCATATACTGCTGGTGGGAATGCAAAATGGTACAGCCACTTTGGAAGACAGTTTGGCTTCTTACAAAACTAAACATATTCATATTCATTACAAACCATACAATCCAGCAATAATGCTGCTTAGTATTTACCCAAAGGAGTTGAAAACTTATGCCCACACAATAACCTGCATAAGGTGTTTATAGCAGCTTTACTCATAAGTTAAAACTTGGAAGCAACTGCAATATCCTTCCGTAGGTGAATAGATAAACGAATTGTGGTACATCCAGAGAATGCAATATTATTCAGTGGGAGAGGACTGGGGTTGGCTGCACGAACACAGCCTGAAGGGGGCTAGTATGCCACAGCTAGCCGGGAGGGAGTTCGGGAAAAGGTCTGGAGCTGCCGAAGAGGCAAGAGACTTTTTCTTGCCTCTTTGTTTCCTGGTGCGCGAGGAGAGGGGATTAAGAACGCGCTTAAAGGAGCTCCAGAGATGGGTGCCAGCCGCGGCTATCAGCACGGACCCCAGAGACGGGCATGAGATGCTAAGGCTGCTGCTGCAGCCACCAAGAAGCCTGTGTGCAAGCACAGGTCACTCTACACACCTCCCCTCCTGGGAGCCGGTGGAGCCTGCCACTGCCAGGGTCCCGTGATCCAGGGACAACTTCCCTGGGAGAACACACGGCGTGCCTCAGGCTGCTGCAACGTCACGCTGCCCTCTGCCGCCGCAGGCTCGCCCCACATCCATACCCTTCCCTCCCCACCACCTGAGTGAGCCAGACCCACCGAATCGGCTGACCCTTTAACCCCGTTCTGTCTGAGTGAAGAACAGGCGCCCTCAGGCGACCTACATGCAGAGGCGGGTCCAAATCCAAAGCTGAACCCCGGGAACTGTGCAAACAAAGAAGAGAAAGGGAAATCTCTCCCAGCAGCCTCAGGAGCAGTGGATTAAAGCTCCACAATCAACTTGATGTACCTACATCTGTGGAATATCTGAACAGACAACGAATCATTCCAAATTGAGGAGGTGGACTTTGGGAGCAAGGATATATATTTTTTTTCCCTTTTCCTCTTTTTGTGAGTGTGTATGTGTGTACCTCTGTGTGTGATTTTGTCTGTATAACTTTGCTTTTACCATTAGTCCTAAGGTTCTGTCTGTCCATTTTTTTTCTTTTTCTTTTTTTTAGTATAGTTTTTAGCACTTGTTATCATTGGTGGATTTGTTTTTTGGTTTGGTTGCTTTCTTCTTTCTGTCTTTCTTTTTCTTTTTATTACTTAAAAATTTTTTTTTAATAATTATTATTTATTTTAATTATTTCATTCTATTTTATTTCATTTTATTTTATTTTATCTTCTTCTTTCTTTCTTTCTTTCTTTCTTTCTCCCTTTTATTCTGAGCCGTGTGGATAACAGGCTCTTGGGGCTCTGGCCAGGAGTCAGGGCTGTGCCTCTGAGGTGGGAGACCCAAGTTCAGGACATTCGTCCACCAGAGACCTCCTAGCTCCAGGTAATATCAAATGGTGAAAATCTCCCAGAGATCGCCATCTCAACGCCAAGACCCAGATCCACTCAATGACCAGCAAGCTACAGTGCTGGACACCCTATGCCAAACAGCTAGCAAGACAGGAACACAACCCCATCCATTAGCAGAGAGGCTGCCTAAAATCATAATAAGGTCACAGACACCCCAAAACACACCACCAGACGTGAACCTGCCCACCAGAAAGACAAGATCCATCCTCATCCACCAGAACACAGGCACTCTTCTACCAGGAAGCCTACACAACCCACTGAACCAAACTTAGCCACTTGGGGCAGACACCAAAAACAACAGAAACTACGAACCTGCAGCCTGCGAAAAGGAGACCCCAAACACAGTAAGTTAGGCAAAATGAGAAGACAGAGAAACACACAGCAGATGAAGCAGCAAGGTAAAAACCTACCGGACCAAACAACTGAAGAGGAAATAGGCAGTCTACCTGAAAAAGAATTCAGAGTAATGATAGTAAAAATGATCCAAAATCTTTGAAATACAATGGAGAAAATACAAGAAACGTTTAAGAAGGACCTAGAAGAACTAAAGAGCAAACAAAAAATGATGAACAACACAATAAATGAAACTTAAAATTCTCTAGAAGGAATCAATAGCAGAATAACTGAGGCAGAAGAACGGATAAGTGACCTGGAAAATAAAATAGTAGAAATAAGTACTGCAGAGTAGAATAAAGAAAAAAGAATGAAAAGATTTGAGGACAGTCTCAGAGACCTCTGGGACAACATTAAATGCACCAACATTCAAATTATAGGGGTCCCAGAAGAAGAGAAAAAGAAAAGGACTGAGAAAATATTTGAAGAGATTATAGTTGAAAACTTCCCTAATGTGGGAAAGGAAATAATCAAGTCCAGGAAGCGCAGAGAGTCCCATACAGGATAAATCCAAGGAGAAACACTCCAAGACACATATTAATCAAACTATCAAAAATTAAATACAAAGAAAAATTATTAAAAACAGCAAGGGAAAAACAACAAATAACATACAAGGGAATCCCCATAAGGTTAACAGCTGATCTTTCAGCAGAAACTCTGCAAGCCAGAAGGGAGTGGCAGGACATATATAAAGTGATGAAAAGAAAAAACCTACAACCAAGATTACTCTACGCAGTAAGGATCTCATTCAGATTTGATGGAGAAATTAAAATTTTTACAGACCAATCACAAGCACTGAAATTGAAACTATGATTAAAAATCTTCCAATAAACAAAAGCCCAGGACCAGATGGTTTCACAGGCAAATTCTTTCAAACATTTTGAGAAGAGCTAACACCTATCCTTCTCAAACTCTTCCAAAATATAGCAGAGGGAGGAACACACCCAAACTCATTCTACGAGGCCACTATCACCCTGATACAAAAACCAGACAAAGATGTCACAAGGAAAGAAAACTACAGGCCAATATCACTGATGAACATAGATGCAAAAATCCTCAACAAAATACTAGCAAACAAAATCCAACAGCACATTAAAAGGATCATACACCATGATCAAGTGGGGTTTATCCCAGGAATGCAAGGATTCTTCAATATACACAAATCAATCAATGTGATACACCATATTAACAAACTGAAGGAGAAAAACCATATGATCATTTCAGTAGATGCAGAGAAAGCTTTCAACAAAAGTAAACATCCATTTATGATAAAAACCCTCCAGAAAGTAGGCATAGAGGGAACTTACCTCAACATAATAAAGGCCATATATGACAAACCCACAGCCAACATCTTCCTCAGTGGTGAAAAACTGAAACCATTTCCAAGATCAGGAACAAGACAAGGTTGCCCACTCTCACCACTATTATTCAACATAGTTTTGGAAGTTTTAGCCACAGCAGTCAGAGAAGAAAAAGAAATAAAAGGAATACAAATTGGAAAAGAAGAAGTTAAGCTGTCACTGTTTGCAGATGACATGATGCTATACATAGAGAATCCTAAAGATGCTACCAGAAAACTACTAGAGCTAATCAATGAATTTAGTAAAGTAGCAGGATACAAAATTAATGCACAGAAATCTCTTGAGTTCCTATACACTAATGATGAAATATCTGAAAGTGAAATTAAGAAAACACTCCCATTTACCACTGCAACAAAAAGAATAAAATACCTAGGAGTAAACCTACCCAAGGAGACAAAAGACCTGTCTGCAGAAAAATATAAGACACTGATGAAAGAAATTAAAGATGATACAAATAGATGGAGAGATATACCATATTCTTGGATGGGAAGAATCAACATTGTGAAAATGACTCTACTACCCAAAGCAAACTACAGATTCAATGCAATCCCTATCAAACGACCACTGGTATTTTTCACAGAACTAGAACAAAAAATTTCACAATTTGTATGGAAACACAAAAGACCCCAAATAGCCAAAGCAATCTTGAGAAAGAAAAACAGAGCTGGAGGAATCAGGCTCCCTGAATTCAGACTATACTACAAAGCTACAGTAATCAAGACAGTATGATACTGGCACAAAAACGGAAATATAGATCAATGGAACAGGATAGAAACCCCAGAGATAAACCCATGCACATAGGGTCACCTTATCTTTGATAAAGGAGGCAAGAATATACAATGGAGAAAAGACAGCCTCTTCAATAAGTGGTGCTGGGAAAACTGGACAGCTACATGTAAAAGAATGAAATTAGAACACTCCCTAACACCATACACAAAAATAAACTTAAAATGGATTAAAGACCTAAATGTAAGGCCAGACACTATCAAACTCTTAGAGGAAAACATAGGCAGAATACTCTATGACATAAATCACAGCAAGATTCTTTTTGACCCACCTCCTAGAGAAATGGAAATAAAAACAAAAATAAACAAATGGGACCTAATGAAACTTAAAAGCTTTTGCTCAGCAAAGGAAACCATAAACAAGACCAAAAGACAACCCTCAGAATGGGAGAAAATATTTGCAAATGAAGCAACTGACAAAGGATTAATCTCCAAAATTTACAAGCAGCTCATGCAGCTCAATATCAAAAAAACAAACAACCCAATCCAAAAATGGGCAGAAGACCTAAATAGACATTTCTCCAGAGAAGATATACAGATTGCCAACAAACACATGAAAGAATGCTCAACATCATTAATCATTAGAGAAATGCAAATCAAAACTACAATGAGGTATCATCTCACACTGGTCAGAATGGCCACCATCAAACAATCTACAAACAATACATGCTGGAGAGGGTGTGGAGAAAAGGGAACCCTCTTGCACTGTCGGTGGGAATGTAAATTGATACAGCCATTATGGAGAATAGTATGGAGGTTCCTTAAAAAACTAAAATTAGAACTACCATACGACCCAGCAATCCCATTACTGGGCATATACCCTGAGAAAATCATAATTCAAAAAGAGTCATGTACCACAATGTCCATTGCAGCTCTATTTACAATAGCCAGGACATGGAAGCAACCTAAGTGTCCATTGACAGATGAATTGATATAGAAGATGTGGCACATATATACAATGGAATATTACCCAGCCATAAAAAGAAACGAAATTGAGTTATTTGTAGTGAGGTGGACGGACCTAGAGTCTGTCATACAGAGTGAGGTAAGTCAGAAAGAGAAAAACAAATACCGTATGCTAACACATATATACGGAATCTAAAAAAAAATGGTCATGAAGAACCTAGGGACAAGACGGGAATAAAGACACAGACCTACTAGATAATGGACTTGAGGATATGGGGAGGGGGAAGGGTAAGCTGTGACAAAGTGAGAGAGTGGCATGGACATATATACATACCAAACGTAAAATAGATAGCTAGTGGGAAGCAGCCACATAGCACAGGGTGATCAGCTCGGTGCTTTGTGACCACCTAGAGCAGTGGGATAGGGAAGATGGGACGGAGGGAGACGCAAGAGGGAAGAGCTATGGGGATATATGTATATGTACAACTGATTCACTTTGTTATGAAGCAGAAACTAACACACCATTGTAAAGCAATTATACTCCAATAGAGATGTTAAAAAAAAATGGGTTTCCGTCTGGTGATGCTCTTGATTATAATTCCTCATTTTCATATAGTGAAATTTGAAAAGACTGTACATGTAAATTACTCCTGCAAAATTGTTTCTCTGAAACATGTATCTTAGAACGTCAGATTTGATTCTCTTTCATTTCTTAAATAAGGCGGCAGAGGCTCAGAGAGAAGAAACTAATTCAAGATCTTGCCACAGCTAAGGGAACACAGGGAACTGGGACGAGATCTCCTGCCCTCCTGAGGCAGGGCTGCCCCACCCCCACACACGTGCTGGTTCCATGCGTTGATAGAGACCTCTGGCTCCCATGTTCTGTAAACCCGTATTCCAGACATATCGTTCTGGGACTTTTCATCTCTCCAATTAATTTCATTTGTATTTACAAATATTTCCAACCTCCGATTTACTCCTTACCCATTACTATCTATATCAGATGCAATTTATGTGCATCCTCACATGGGCTCTTTGCCACTTGCAACTTGAGAGCTCTGGCTACTGCCACCATTGCCGCTCCACCGAACACTGCTGAAGTCTCCTTCTTCTACCGGGGGAGGACTGGAGCCTGGCATGGCCTCCATCATGCCCACCACAGCAGAAGCCATGGCAGCTCTTACAGACCCACAGAGGCTCTGGGCTGCGAAGCATGGGATATGAATTTCCCATCAGATGTCCAAAGGGGTCAAGTAACACAACAAAAATGGGGCAAATTTTGACCGATGAGAGTCATAAGGAGGGAACCAACAGGTAAATTCATTTCGTTTCTTTCCCGCAATGAACTGCTTCAACATGCAGTGGTTCCTTATGGCCTATCTGGAGACATCTTGTGTGAGCAAATTTCCAGCTGTGTTTTCTTTTGAAGCTGTGGCCAGTGCAGGAATGGTCCACCCTTCTCTGCCTCACACTCCCTTCCTCCTCACTCTTGCTGTCCTGGGATTGCATCCCCCAATAAAACATTCACATGAAGGCTTTGTCTTGGGCTCTGTTTTTCAGTCAACTCAGACCATAAAAGTTTCAATTTTGGAGAAATAAAATTCTTACAAATTAAAAATATACTTTCACAAACTCAGCTGGCAATTATTTTAGAAAAAAAATTTTTTTTTCCCTGAGATCTCCTGAGTCCTGGTAATGGGGAGATGGGACACACAGGAGGAAGCACAGAAGAGATAGAAGGTAACATAATGTTCATCACAGGCCCCCACTTTTGTCTCCAGTTTAAAAAGCAGTTTAACATCACTGCTATCTGCAGATATTTGATGTTTAGTAATGAACATAGAATCTAGAAGAGAAAGTCTTCAAGTGAGGTGAGGAGATGGGTGTGTATATTCTTCTAGGATATCTAGAATACTTAGGTAATCACTTCTAGTATAGACTCTTTGAATTGCCATTAAGTTCAATGATTAGGGCAGAAACTCTCTTCCCTTTGAAAGGTATATGTTAGCTACCCTCTCGGATCTTGAAGGAGGGAGGAGGTTTAATTTATGGGAAGAAAGGCCTAGGAAAGCAGGTGGCAGCCCTCGGAACTTAGAAACACCAGCCCAGCTCTATTAATCATGGTTTTTATTTTCTATATTTTATGATACTTTGACATTGTAGGGGCCTTGCAGACCCTGGAGGGCTGCCCCTCCCAGGGTTGGCTAATTTCTAGAGATGGAAACAACTTGCCATGTGAATGCCTTTATATGCAAATCAACCAGTCCAGAGCCCATACTCCAACCGCCTCTTTTATCAAACTCTCACACACCAAGCCAATATTCCCCCTGCCCTAAATCACTCCAGAGCCAGGTACTAGATAGGAACCACTACTACAGCCCAGAACCTGAAGAAATTATTCAAACTACCCAATCTTAAACTGTTTAATGTGCCCTGCTTTGCCTTTCCTGAAGAGATCACAGTAAAGATTGTGCTCATGCTTTCTCCTCTTCCTTCTGTCTCCTGACCCACCCTGGTGCTTCCCTATGCAGCCCTGCATGGAATGTTGTGCCTCCTGTTTCCAGACATCTATGAGTATAAATTTCCTCCTGCATGAAAATCATTTGTCTGCATGTCTTACCACACCTAATTTTTTTTTTATAAATTTATTTATTTATTTTTGGCTGTGTTGGGTCTTCGTTGCTGTGCACGGGCTTTCTCTAGTTGCGGTGAGCAGGGGCTACTCTTCATTGCGGTACACAGGCTTCTCATTGTGGTGGCTTCTCTTGTTGCAGAGCACGGGCTGTAGGTGCACGGGCTTCAGTAGTTGTGGCTCGTGGGCTCTAGAGCGCAGGCTCAGTAGTTGCGGCACATGGGCTTAGTTGTTCTGTGGCATGTGGGATCTTCTTGGACCAGGGCTTGAACCCGTGTCTCCTGCATTGGCAGGCAGATTCTTAACCATTGCGCCACCAGGGAAGCCCTCCATACCTGATTAAAAACAATCCCAGGTACATTTCTCAGCACACCAGCCTAACAGCACCCCTCCTCAGAGACCTGACTTTCAGCTCCAGGGGGCTTCTCCTCTAAGTTTCTAAGTCTGAATAATTTCAACTTCTTTCCTTTGTTTCCCTAGTCCTAAGGTGGTGATAGCTTCCTGCTACATCCATGACACTGAGTGCTTCTTTTACCTTTTCAATAAAGACTCTTTATATCTTCTTCATATTAATTTTTCTCTGTCAAAATAACCATTGTGTTTTCTGCCTCTTTACTAGACCCTGATGAATACACAATTTTATGGTTAATCCTGGCACTTGGGTTTGCATCAGAGCTTAATAATTTATCAATAGCTCATGAGATGTTGCCAAGGTAGAAGGGGTGGTGTGTGGAATAAACTCAGCCAGTAAAAATTCTGGGAAATCAAAGAGATTCATATCAATTTACGATGTGTCATTCTTGAGAAAATAATGCTAAATTCCTCATACCTGCCAATTCCTCATCTTATGCAGAAATGCTATTCTACATCTTCACATTTTATTAGATCAATACTGGAGACATATCCAAGTATTTGTTGTCAATAAAGGTCATGATACATTTCTAATCTTATGAACATCAAGAAGGTTTCAAAAACTTATGTCATTGTCAGTTTGGGCCATTATAACAAAGTACCATAAGCTGGGTGGCTTATCAACAAACATTTATCTCTCATGGTTCTGTAGGCTGCGAGTCTGAGATCAGTGCCAGCATGGTCAGGTTCTGGTGAGAACACTCTTCTGGGTTGCAGACAGCTGGTTTCTCCTTGTATCCTCATATGAAGGAAAGAGAGTAAGCTAGCTGTTAGCCTCTTCTTATAATCCCATCATGAGGGCTCTACCTTCCTGACCTAATTACCTCTCAAAGGCCCCACCTTGTAATACCATCACATTGGGAGTTAGGATTTAACATACGAATTTTGGGGAGACATAAACATTCAGTCCACAACAACATATATAATAGAGAACAAGATCTTGCCCTATGAGAGGACATCCTTATCTTCTAGTATGCAACAATGACTCAGGTATACCAGCTATTACTGTGATGGTGGGTAGTGAGAAGTACTCTGGTAGATGGCAAAGTACCTGGGTTCTAATCCAGCTATACTACTTCATACTAACTTGTTGACCTTGGGAAAAGCATTAACTTCTCTGAGCCTCAGTTTCCTTATCTGTCAAATGGGATTATTAATACTACTTATTCCACGTACCTTACAGGCTTACTCAATTCACGAAGTAGTTATACATCATCTATAGGTAGGTATTCCAAGATATACAAAAGGAAGTAAAACATGGTCCCTGACTTCAAGGAATTTATACTCCAGTATTTTTCTATGCATTCAACAGTTATGGAGCACCTCCTTCCAGGCACTGTGCCAGGAGTTAAGAATACAGAGATGTCTAAAATATGGCTCTCTCATTCAAGGGGCTCACAATCTGAAAGAGAGCTAAAACAAGGCCACAGATAACTAGAACAAGTGGTGGAGTGTGCAACTAAATTTGAAACAAATCAGCGTGGCAGTTAATGAAACACAAGGCATACGCGTAGTTGAGAGAGTCAGAAGAGGCTTTGTGGGTCTAGTGCTATTTGAACTGACAGTGAACAAAAACCTGAAAGAAGGAAAGATACAGGGAATGACCAGAAGAGCGAGCCTAGTTAGCTGTCAATAAGAGCCTGAGTGGAGTGGAGTTAGTAGAAATCAGACAGAAGAAATGAGTGTAAGTGATACGAGATGAACAATGCTTGGAAGTTCAGGGGTGATAATTATAATAGTAACTGAGTTACTGGTAAGGATACAACGGTGAATAGGTGGGCACGGCCTCTGTTTTCAATGAGCTTTAGATTAGTTGGGAATAGGAAAAAAAATTTTTAATTTCCCTAATATGGTCTCTGTTTTTAAATATAGTAATAGAAATAGTATAGAATATAGGATATTGGAGGTTCAATAAGATCAAAAGGTCAGGAGACAATTGTCACTGAAGAGATGGTTTGTTAAATTCACAGATCCCAAGAGGAGGGGCCATGCCATGCCATGCCACACCACAGGGGACCACAAGGGGAGCACCGGGGTCTGTCAGGAGGCAGAGGGGGAGGGGGAAATCATGGGCAAGGGTCTTTATTGTGGTTTCCACCAGAGGGAAAGGGAAGGAAAAAGCAAGGTAGGGTAACAGGCTTAGGATTGGCTAGCTTGATTAATTTCAGCAGGCTCTGGGGCTAGGGGCTGTCCCTGTATGTCTGCTACATGGCTCTGCAGTGATTATGACAAGAGGCCCAGAGTATGAGAACCTGATAAAGAAGGTGATGTGGGTGTGACCCTTCCAGGGTCAGCAAGCCCGCAGATGTCAAACCAACAGAGCACAGAAAATAAAACACACGGTTAATATTGATACAATCTCCTTAAAAGTATGGGAGGGAGTTTATTTAGTTTTGTGTCCCTAACACCCACCACGATCCTTTGTACATAGTATGGAGAGACTCAGTAAAGGTTTGTTGAGTGACAGGTTAATACATCCTCTCTTTGACTCTTAAACTTTGCTGGAGTTGGACAACTCTCATATACGATTGTGTGTCATCTCAGTGGTGGTCAATCTCTCAGGGAGGCGCTCAGACTAAGGTAGGCATCCCTGAGGTGGACACTGCAACGCATGGTCCCAATCCCCCTTCAGTGAAGGAGGGTTGACAGCAGACAGCCTTCCGAGTCTGCCTTTGGGAGATTGTGAACAAAAATTAGATAAGTGATCCTTTTAAAAATTAAAAATACTATTAAAACAAAAATGAAAAATGAATAAGACTGGTTACTTCTTTTATGGCAAAACTACTTTGTATCATAATTAGTGTTCTTTCAATTTCAAGAGACAGAAATCTAACTCAAACTTGCTTAAGAAAAAAAATGGAGGGGGAAAGGTGGGGAGACGGATAATTGGGAGATTGGGATTGACATATCCACACTAGTATATATAAAATAGGTAATTAATAAGGACCTACTGTATAGCACAGGGAACTCTATTCAATACTCTGTAATGACCTATATGGAAAAAAGATCTAAAAAAGAGCAGATATATGTATATGTATAACTGATTCACTTTGCTGTACAGCAGAAACTAACACAACATTGTAAATCAACTATACTCCAATAAAATTTTTTTTTAAATAGAATTTACTGATAATATGACTGGAAAACTGTCTTCAGGCATAGCTGGATCTAAGGGGTCAAATGACGTCATCAGAATTCTCTCCATCTTCATTTATCTCTCACATCTATTTATCTCTATTCATGACCTCATCTTTTTTTTTTTAAACTCCAAATAGCTTCTCTGTGTTTGGGGACAATGGCCTCAAGCAGCTCCAGCTTACTTTATACTTACAGCTCTCGATTCTGTAAGGAGAGAAACCATCTTTTTTCCCCCAGAATCCCTATGTAAAATTTCAGAGAGGAAACTGATGGACCTTTACATCAGTCAGTATCCAGTCTGGAGATAAAAACCACATTGGTTATTGGATCAGGGAACAGGTACAAAACAGCAGTTATTTACTTTAGATTAAGGATGACTGAACAATAAAAGACTAAGGACCAAAGGAGCCCCCTCTCCACCCAGGATGAGATTCAGGCCTCTTTGAAGAGGGCAGAACTAACACAAGAGCCAGAAGCTTGCTGCTGGCCAAGAAACTTGCCATAGGGCACCAGCCAGGGCCAGGCTATAGAAGCAGCTTGCCCTTGAGACAGGGTGTGGACAGGCTGCAGCTGATCTGTACAAGAGTCAGCTGTTGCCAGAGGGGATAGGTGGCTGTTGTTGAGGAGAGCATGGCCAGAGGGCACAGCTAGAATTCTCCTGTGCACTTGCTAGGCTCCCATCCTAAATAGTACTAACGATGGAGGACCAGAAGCCGGAAGGGAAGTATCTTCCTGCTGCTATTGCTGTGCAGGGTTATTCTATTGCCTTCTATTGATGAAGTTTAGTATTCCATTAGCAGGTAAAGGAGAAATGTTTACAGGGCCCAGCTTTAAGATCAAAAAGCAAGGCAAAGAAGGGTGGATTTGGAGAGACAATAGGTTAGACACCATCCTACTTGGTCCACCACACAGCCCCGAACCAACCAGGTTCAGGTCATAGATTCCCCTGTGACCAGCAGGCCAGGGTCATGTGCTCATACCTGTGCTGTGACCGACCAAGTGGTAGGAGGAGCAGCCCCACCACTCCGCATGGAGCGGCTTCTCGATAGAACAGACGGATTCTTCAGCCAGAAGAAAGGAGAGTGCTAGGCACATAAAAACAATCGCTCTCCTTTGTATGTCGTGTATTGACCTTAAGACGTCTGGTTTTATTTGGATTTGTTCACGTAGGAAAGGAAAAATTAAAGCCTTTCTTTAAGAATGATAACTGCGTTTTAATTCATTCAAGAGACATTTATTAAGCACCTACTATAAGAGGAGCTCATCCTCACTAGTCCTTGACCGCTGACATCTTTGTGGACACAGGCTGAATTAAAAGGTCTAAAAATGAAAAGGCCGTTGGAAAAAAGGCTGAGACAAGAAAATGGTACCTTTATTTACAGATTAAATGTCCTAAGAGATGTATCTACACCTTTGTAGCAAAGTTTTAAAATACTGCTCATGGTCAAATGAGAACAAGGCAGTATGGCCCCATGGTTGAGAGCACAGATTGTAGGGCAGGACTGCAGGAGCTCAAATCCAGTCTCACTACAATGTGACAAGGGGCAGGGAAGTGGTGACTTGTATGAAAGTTTTCTCACATACAAAATTTGAATAACAATAATACCTACCTCCTAGGATTGGTGGGAAGATTAACAAGCTAACATCTGTAAAGCTCTTAGAATAGCTCTTGTCACATAGTAAGTAAGTACTATATGACCATTAGCACTTATTATGAATTTGCCATTATTAGCTGGATATCAAGTAATGTGACTTTCTCTCCATTGACTAATTTGAAATGCTTTTATCTTCAAAATAAGAAAAAAAAATTTTTTTTTTGTTTAGAAGTATCTAACTGCTATGTATATTTTAGCACCCACAAAAGAGGCCATTCTATAAAAATAATTTTATTCTTTTCACTACCTTCTGTCTCTTTATGAACATAAATCATGTATCCCATGGAACCAAGTAAAAGCAAACAAAAACTGGTTCTTCGTGTTATTCTACAACATATGGAAGAAAATACAAACCTTTCCTTTATCATCTCTCTTTAAATGTTTATAAAATTGTATGAAAAGACAAACTCTTCCCTGAAAATGGATTTGTGTATATATCTTGTCAAAAGAACATTTTTTCACAGAGTACTTATAGAACTTCTTTTTTGTTTTGAAAAGGAAACTGCCTCTGAGTATTCCGAGCGAGAAATGTACTCCTTCTCTGGCTGAGTCAGAGAAACCCTTTCCTAATGAGGACTCTGGCACTGACTGTGAACCACTGAAGCCTTCCAACAGTGACACATTCTGCAACATTAGTGATAAACTGAAGTCTCAGATACTGAGTCTCTCAGCAAGGCCTCGTCGGTGAATGTTAAGATGTCAGGGAAGAATGGGCATGAAAAGAAGGAACTGCATTCCTTCTCCTCTCAGGGATAGGGCTGTGCTCTCTAATAACTCTTACAACAGTCAGAGTTATGGGACTATATGGAGTATCCATACCTGGAAGAAAACAAATAGAAACAAGAGAAAACACCTTACAAACTACATCCATTTGGAGTCTATCCTGAATCATCAAAGTGTGTACACACACATACACACACAGACACACACACACACACACACACACACTCATGCTTAGTCTGTTCGGGCGGCCGTAACAATACTACAGACTGAGTGGCTTAAACAACAGAATTTATTTCTCATTGTTCTGGAGGCTGGGAAGTTTAAGTTCAAGGTGCCAACAGATTCAGTTTCTGGTGAGGGCCTGCTTCCGGTTCTTTTCCCTGTGTCCTCCTCACGGAAGGGGCAAGGGAGCTCTCTGGGGTCTCTTTTATAAGGACACTAATCCCATTCATGAGGGCTCCACTCTCATGACCTAATCACTTCCCAAAGGCCTCACCTCCTAATACCATCACACCAGGGGTTAGGATTTCAACATATGAATTTGAGGGGGCATAAATATTCAGCCCATTGCACACACTCACATACACACACACACACACACACACACATACACACAATGTCCCTAAACTAGAATTACCAAGGAATACCTTGATTAAAGAACAAATATTTGCTGGATTAAGTAAAATATGATATGGTACAGTAATGGAATTTTTTGTGCATAAAAAAGGTTAAATGTTTTGATACCAACACGATCCTGATTCCTGCAATAAAAGTTTAACAAATACAACATAGAACTGGCGTATTTCAATATGGTATAGAATACACATAAAAAGGTATCAAGTTCACGATCTATGAATGAAGATTTACAAAATATTTTACTACTGAAGATATTCTTACCAAAGGTAGAAGCTATAAATGTGGGACAGAGGTGCATCATCTTCCTCGTCAAGCTTTGAGGGGGGCTACCATGCTTCCACAGAATACTCTGTTTCCTAAGAGGAAAAATGGGGACAATCATATCTATCTCTTAGCTTTGTTGGAAGATTAAACAACATGTATTGCAAAGGCCAACACACAGAGTCTGGCAATGATTCCTGCTGACAAATAGTATTTTCCCTCCTCTCCTGGAGGCCACTCCAGGACTTACTCACATGAGGGTGGACACAACCAAAGCATTTTGCTGAAGCAAAAGGGATGTGGGATGTGAGTCTGAAAGAAGACACAGAGTTGGGGCCCAGCCTGTATTTATAGTGTTTACCACTACTTCCTCAGGCACGCTGAGAAGAACAGAACTTTGGTCAACATACTCCCAACTAGTCCAAATGTGTAATTCCTGAAGACCAATGAGCTGCCTTAGCCCTGAGCTCTGTGGAGACCTACCCTCCTTTAATTTGTGAATGTGCAAAACGGAGAATCATATTACCATTTGAACACTGTGATCCTGTTACTTATGGACAGGTAGGACACTTGCTCCCCAATTTCTTCAGCAAATAAATCATTCTGTGGTTGCAAGAGGATGTAAAATTTTTAAAGACTGTGTTGTAAAGTGATTAAAGCAAGATTCCAAAACTGAAAATTAAAAGAAAAAGAGTTCCTTGGTCTCTGAAAAAGAATAGTAAGAGTAAAATAGATCTGGACTGTTTATAGACTTAGAAATTATAGTCCACTCTTGTAGTTGTGGGTCTTTTAGAATCCAGGCTTCAGTTCCTCAGTTAACACAAAAGTTCATTAATCTATGAGTCTTATATGCAAGGAAATCTTTTCTTCTAAGTAATTGGCCTCCTTGTACACCAGCTGGGCTATATCTACATACACACGAGCTTCATTACTTTACCCAGGATTGTGGACTATCAGGGCCTCATTAGTGAATCAATGGATTTTTAAAAATTATTTCCCGGTTGGAAATATATTCAGGGAATGTTGGAGTTTTAAAAATAAGTGTTTCCAGAAATACGCCATTTTGTTATGGTTTTCCCCTCATCTCATTGACAATTCTATGGCATTTCAGAAAATAAATTAAGAGACTAGAATGATCTTTGGCTATGAGAAAAGAATGTTTTAATATCTCTATTAAGTATCTTAATGAACACTTTCGGGAGGGTCTATTTTTTTTTTTCTATTACCTCTTCTGTTGATGTTTCCAAAGGGTTAGTACTGTACTCCTCTTAAATGACAAAGAAATTAGGGTCTCTAAAGATCTTCCTTATTTCCACTTTTAATGAATTGTCATTTGCATTTCTTTTAAGGTTGACTCTTTTGATTCTTTATAATGTAGATAATGCTTTGATAGATCGTTCTTATAGAATTATTTAAAACCTTAAAAAAGACATTTATTATCATTTTAACACGATTTTCCCCTGTCAACCAAACTGATACCTTAAGAATATTCAAACCAGCTGGCGAATCATTTCCAAACACACTTAGTTGATAGCAAACATTTCATTTTGGAACTAAAAGCTCACTATGTCAGTTCCTGAGCCTCTAATTTCAATGTTACTTGAGACCACACTGGAATACACAGCCACTCTTTTCTTTTTCTTTTTTATTAGTTATCTATTTTATACATATTAGTGTATACATGTCAATCCCAATCTCCCACTTCATCCCTCCCCTACCCCCACCCCACTTCCCCACTTGGCGTCCATACGTTTGTTCTCTACATCTGTGTCTCTATTTCTGCCCTGCAAACTGGTTCATCTGTACCATTTTTCTAGATTCCACATATATGCGTTAATATACGATATTTTTTTTTCTCTTTCTGACTTACTTCACTCTGTATGACAGTCTCTAGGTCCATCCACATCTCTATAAATGACCCATTTTCGTTCCTTTCTATGGCTGAGTAATATCCCATTGTATATATGTACCACAACTACTTTATCCATTCATCTGTCGATGGGCATTTAGGTTGCTTCCATGACCTGGCTATTGTAAATAGTGCTGCAATGAACATTGGGGTGCACGTGTGTTTTTCAATTATGGTTTTCTCTGGGTATATGCCCAGTAGTGGGATTGCTGGATCATATGGTAATTCTATTTTTAGTTTTTTAAGGAACCTCCATACTGTTCTCCATAGTGGCTGTATCAATTTACATTCTCACGAACAGTGTAGGAGGGTTCCCTTTTCTCCACACCCTCTCCAGCATTTGTTGTTTGTAGATTTTCTGATGATGCCCATTCTAACTGGTGTGAGGTGATAACTCATTGTAGTTTTGATTTGCATTTCTCTAATAATTAGTGATGTTGGGCAGCTTTTCATGTGTCTCTTGGCCATCTGTATGTCTTCTTTGGAAAAACGTCTATTTAGGTCTTCTGCCCATTTTTGGATTGGGTTGTTTGTTTTTTTAATATTGAGCTGCATGAGCTGTTTATATATTTTGGAGATTAATCTTTTGTCTGTTGATTCGTTTGCAAATATTTTCTCCCATTCTGAAGGTTGTCTTTTTGTCTTGTTTATAGTTTCCTTTGCTGTGCAAAAGCTTTGAAGTTTCATTAGGTCCCATTTGTTTATTTTTGTTTTTATTTCCATTACTCTAGGAGGTGGATCAAAAAAGATCTTGCTGTGATTTATGTCAAAGAGTGTTCTTCCTATGTTTCCTCTAAGAGTTTTGTAGTGTCCGGTCTTACGTTTAGGTCTTTAATCCATTTTGAGTTTATTTTTGTGTATGGTGTTAGGGAGTGTTCTAATTTCATTCTTTTACATGTAGCTGTCCAGTTTTCCCAGCACCACTTATTGAAGAGACTGTCTTTTCTCCATTGTATAGCCTTGCCTCCTTTGTCATAGATTAGTTGACCATAGGTGCATGGGTTTATCTCTGCACAGTCACTCTTTTCTTAAGAACGTCCAGAGAAAGTTCTAGCATTTATTTCCTTCAGAAGTGTATTTGAGTCTCACAGCTAAAGTCCATGTGTTCATGGCAACAAGAGCAAATGCATACTGATACAGGATAAGTGATTGGTAAGACTAATGTTGGAGCCCAAGACAGGCTGCCCCAAAATGTGCCTCAATGACATATTGATTATTTTGAATTAAAGTTACTTGAGAAACAGCCAGTGGAAAAAAATGAAGTTAAAAAGCCAACTCTGACCCCTTTCTTTCCCCCTGAAAGCAGGAAATAAATCTCCCATGTGATTATTATTTTCCCTATACCAGGAGGATAGAAAGCATCCTTATCACTGTTAGGGAATTCAAGGTTATGAAAGCTGTATAGAAAAACCCTATTACTTCTCCATTAGTCTGCTACCCCAAGCACAATCCTCTTTGTTTTGTTAAATCTTCACAAATAATTGTTTCTTTATCTAAAAATGATATGTATACAGCCTGCTTTGGCCACTTCAGAAGTCCCATTTCTATGAGACCTCTGTGTGTACGAATTAAATAGTTTTTTTTCTCCTGTTAATCTGTCTTGCATCAATGTTATTATTAGACCAGCCAAAAGAATTCAAGAGGGGTAAAGGGAAATTTTCCCCCTCCCCGGCACTAACAGCTGTCTGCTCCAGCTGTGAAGATATTTCACTGCAAAATCAACTATGCCAAAAAAAAAAAAAAATTAAGTCATTAGAAGACTATTTGATTCTTATTTGTTCTTTTAGTAAATTGTTACAAATAAATTGAGTGAATAAATGAATGCAAGAATGCCTATGATGTACTAGATACTGTGTATCACATACCCTGGATGTATAGCAAGTGGGAAAAACATGGGTTCCTGCCCTCATGAAACTTACAGTCTAGGAGGGGAGAAAAACATAAAACAAAGAATCACATAAATAAATACCTAATCAAATATTTATGACAGTATTGCTGATGAGTTGTTCTGATTGTCATACCAGTCTTTTTTTTCCTCCATAGGAAAATAATTTTTTAAGTGAAAGCTGAAAATAATTCTCTGAAAACCTACCTCCCGTGATGTGAACCCATTTACTCATTCTCTGGGTGAAAGTGGAAAGTTGTTGTGTCATATTGACTCCACCTTCCTCCTTCCACATCCAATTAGGTGCCACAGCTTATTGATTTTATCATCCAAATATATCTTGTATTCATTCCTTCTTCTCCATTTTCCATACCCAAAAGCAGAGTACCAGTTCTCTGGTCCTCTTACCCAAATTATTTTAATAGATTCCCAGAATCACAAACAGAATAGGAGATATTAAAGTAGGAAAAGAGCCTAGAGATCATTCTTCAGATAAGGAAACAGGCTCAGAAAGGCAAATGTCTCACCCAGGACCCCACGATTCAGCCTAGTCACACATGCCATTAATGTTTCTTAGGGGAGCCACGGACGACATTTTTGGCTGCCTGCTTGCAGTCATTCCCAGCCCTTCTTCCTTGTTAGAAAATCTGTCTTCCCATGATAGGAACCAAAAATGACAAATTCTGGCTTTCCTAGGGATGGCCATGTGACCAAGTTATGGCCACCAAGATGTAAAAGAAAGTCTGTTGGCTGGTTTCTGAGAAAGAGTTTGCTTCTGACAAAAAGAGAAATCAAGGCCAGCAACAACCACTCCTCTTTCTTCCTGTCTTTGGAGCTGAACAACAGTGGCCTGAGGATAAAAAGCCAACCTCTGAGGACAGAAGATCAGAAAATGGCCAGCACTTGGGACCCTCACCTATGAGTCCTGAGCTAAATTTGGGACTGCCTACTTGCAGACCTCTTATTATGAGAGATCGTTTAAAGTCTTTCCTATTTACAACTTGATGTCATGTATTCTGTTACTTGCAGCTGAGCATACCTTGGATGGACTCCTGCTTTGTTTATTTATTGTCCATCTACCCCACTAAGCTCCAGAGGAGCAAGGAATGGACCTATTTTCTTCATTGCCATATTCCCAGTCCTTGAGCAGAGCCTGGCACAAAAATCAGCCCTTGAAAAATATTTGTCGAATGAATGAATGCCCCCAAATCTTCATTGGTTCTCTACTTCCATAGAATAAAATCCAAAGGATTATCCTGGCATTCAAGGCCCTTCATGAGCTGGTCCCACTCAATTTACCTTTCCACCCTTATCTTTTACTTCCACAAATTATATAATTTAAGCAAACGGGACTGCTTCCTGTCCTCCCAAACACCCCCTGTGGCTTACTGATCAGAGCTTTCGTTCCAACATTCCTTCCACAGAATATGCATCTCCCCCTCCTCCACTTGGATACTTCCCTCTCACCCTTCAAGTTCCAGATCTTCCCCCATAGCACTGTCTCTGATACTCTCCAGGAACAAATAACTTTTCTATATTTCCTTTCTCTTGTGCCATTTATCACTTTTAAACATTTATGATAATTATTTGGTGTACTCATCTCTATTAGATTATAAGCTTCTTGAGGATAGGAAATCCACCCTCCCAAGAAACAGATACCATGCTTTGCTCCGGTAGGTACCTAGTAAATTTCTCTTTGTGAGTAAAGAAATGAATAACATTAAAGTAAGCCCATTTAAAAAATAATTTGGACGCAGGAATGGATGCTGATTCTCATGAAAACAAAGGTCTGAGTGAATGGCAGGAGGGGAAAGAAAGGAGGGAAAGAGACTTGTTGGAAGTGTCAGGAGAAAGCACGGGTGCTTTTTCTCTTACCGATGACAGCAAAGTTCTTAATGGAAGATGATCCCAATCAATAGAGCCAGACAGCTGATTTATGTAACGGAATCAAGCTGAAATAGTGGTCTTCCTCTGCAGAGTGATGTGAAAGGGGAAAAGGTTACTAGACTAGGGAGACCAGCGGACTCCACAAGTGTATCTGCTGGTGTTCATAAATATGTTCCTCATCCACAAACCACAGGAGAGCTCCAGAGAGCAGCCTCCTTGAGCCTGGATGCTGGAGAGTGACAGCGGAGCTGATGCCGCTGCTGTATTTTGGCTGCCGCCGCTGCTGCCACTGGGCAGATACCGCAGTGAGGGGTCTGACCGCGCTGAGTGCTCTCGGGAGCCTGGGTCTGGCTAGGAATGAGAAGTTGAAAGTAAGGGTTGGGAGGTGGGCAGGACTCACCGAGGAGCTGCAAACCAAAACAAGAAATCTAGGGAGCAGAAGGAGAGAAAGAGTGAGCTGGAGCCAAGACCTCAGGCCAAGTGGAACTGGAGGAAATGTCATCATTGGTAAAGGAGGACTTGGAGAAGAAACTGTTTAAGCCACTCTCACAGAATCTGTACGAGTTTATTGAAATAGAGTTCTCGGTCCAGGACAGGTATTACCTCTGTGTGTCAGGTAATCTGTTCTTTCTGTTATGATTTCAAAATGTAAATAACCCCAAGATGCTTGGGTGATAGAAGGACATTTTTGGGTGTTTATTTTCCTATGCAATAACAGCAGATGTATCTTCTTGTGATAGAACTTAACTATGCGAAGATTAAGAATTTGGATTCTACAGAATTTTTTTAAGTGCTAAAATGGAAGACAAAAAAATATTGTATTAAGAATATTTTGGTTAATTGTTCAGAAATGAAACTGGGTATGTGCTTTTGCTGATTTGATTATTTAGTCTCCAGTCTTTTATTTAATTCACTTGCATGGCATGCGATTTTCTTGTGTGAGAGCTTGTTTTAAAAAATTCAACGGAGAGCTCTCTATATATTTTAAAACATATTGGAGAATTGAGTTATACAGCTCTATTTCCAACAAATCTGGACAACTAGGGTTCTCTCTTTTCATGCTAGGAAAGAAAAAAAAAAAAGACCTTAGATTTTCTTCTGAGGCTTATTTAGACTTCCTGGTGGCTTATTTTGAAAAGAGAAATGATCTTTTAAAAATTCTTTCTCACAGTATGCACACAGAAACAATATTTTAATGGTAGAAATTAGTTCATGAAGATGGAACTTTAAGGAAATGTTCTCTAAACTAATTAAAATATTTTCCCTCATATTTTAAAAATTCATGAAAATTGTCCAAATGTAGGAATAAGCTTTTGCACTTAATTATGATTTACCTAACCTGTAATTTTTGTGCTGAATTTAGACAGAAATTCTTGTGCCATTATTGAATTTAATATACAGCATTTCCTTTTCCCAATCCATGCTTTTTAATAGTTTTCAGGGGCTTCAGAGGAAAGAGCTTAGAAACTCTAAGTTTTCATTGTAGACTTTGCTTTTTAAGGCACACAGTTCAGCATTTTCAGAAAATTTGTTATAATTCCTTTCCTGATAATTTGCTTAGAAGAACTTTCAAAAGTTGTCAAGAGGGGGTACTATAAGGGAAGTAGAACATCTTTAAAGAAAGTGCTAAGAACTCTTTAAAATTCTGTAATTCCTAATAAGTATACTAATATTTACTTAATAATAAGAATACTAACATTTATGTAATACGTTACCTAGCATATTTTGCCAAATAAATAAAAAGTGTAAGGCTTAGCATATCAGCAAGGTACAAAACTTAATCAGTCCGGGAAAAAGAAAGAAATCAAATGGAAAAAGGTCAAATGAAACAATTTTAGAAACTGTATTATATTCAAACGATCAGATCACTATATCTCAAAGTATCTTGACTTAATATATTAGAGAATATGCTTATTCCAACATTAAAATTTAATAATTTTATACCTATTATAATCCTACTTTATAAAGCTAATTACTAATCACATAACATTAGTGTATACGTGTTTTTTAAGAAACTTATAAAAAATAGAACAATCAATAATGCATATTTATTTACCAGGCATTATTTACATCTAATTTACCACATGTATCTTAACGCCCGCCTCCAACTATATAATTAACTTATTCTATCTGGCATGGAAAAAAAAACCAAAACACTCCTACAATTAAATTTTTGGAAAGGGATGTAATTTTTTTCCCAATATCCTCAAGTTCTGAGAAAGACACTGTGGGCTGGGGTCACCTGCTGTCTGTTTTCATAAATGACATGAATCCTTTTAACCAGGATTGGAACAACAAGGGGTTGGCATTGTTAACACGTGTGAAGGCAACCTCTTTAGGGTTCAATGTTTTCACCTGGACAACGACCACAGAAAGTAGGTGATCACTTTCATTAGTAAAATTCAATGATTCTGTCATGTTAGAAGCAAAGGAAAAACAAGGTTCTCTTAGACGTGAGAAAGAGAAGACAATATTGTGATATTCCAGGTAAAAGTTAACATTATAAGTCATGTTCACTCACCAACTTTATGACTCTTCTACATATCACATCCATCAACTTGAGAGCACATTCCCCAAATGTGGCCTCTCTTTATGACCATTTCAAATGCAATTAGACGGAACAGTAATTTAAAATAAAGTCAGTGTGATGCTTGCTAGTCCTAAATCTTTGACTATGCTTTACTCAGAAAATCTCCATTGATAGGAATCAAGCAGGCCATATCTCAACTGTTGAGGCAGGTAACTCCAGGTTTTGAATGTTGACCACCTTCTGGGAGTAGGGAGACGTATAGTTATGATTTCCTCTTTATATCCTACAATCCAGCAGTTCTAAATTTGTGAGAATCAAGTCTAGAGTAGTTAAATCCCATCATGCATTTCTCAAATTAAAAAAGATATGTTTAAATAAGTTAAACTTTCTATTTATCCAATCAGAGTCTGCCTTTTGCAGGGGTCTCACAACCAGATGATTGTGATTTACTGTTGCCTTGATAACTTACTTGGTCAATATCAAAAAGCAGATGTCTTAAATTCTGTCTCCCTCTCTGAAGTTTGCTAGGATTTACATTGGGGATTTCCTGGCACCTCGGTCTCCTCCCACGTCAGGGTTTACATGGTCATTTCCCCTTGAAATTAGCTTCCCCTAGCCTAGAACATCATTATCCCTGGCTGTTAAAAGCGACAACTTCTTAGGAAGGAGGGAGGAGCTCTATAAAGTACGGGAACAAGAAAGGGACAAGTCAGTTGTGCAGTGATGAGAATGCAAATGAGTTAAAGAAATTCTGAAGGACTTGAAATCGCATGTAAAGTGATTATGGCTGATTGGATGGGAAGTAGCAGGGCATGGTGGAATGGACCTTGGAAGGCTAGGAGTCCGACACAGCTGGTGTGAAACATGACTCTGCTTTGCCCACCTGCCAGCTGTGATATATGGGGCAACGCTCTGGCCTCCGTGTTGACCTCTCTGAACCAGAAATAATAACATTTACATCTACACATAGTGCTCTCCTCTTAAATCCTAACTAGGGGGGGAAAATGATAAATTCTATTCCAAATAGGGCTAGAATTTTATTCCAAATTGGAAGGTGGGGTTATATTGTTAAAATTACAGAAAAGAATGTATCTATTGTGAAAACATATGCTGAAGTATTTATTTATAAATAGTATATGCTGTAAATAAATATTTATAATAAAAATAAAATATACAGTAAACATATGGAAGTATGTATATTTCTATTTTATAAATAAAAATTGTATACATATTCTGATACAGATTTAAGTATTCACATATATTTAGAAAATATTCTCCACTCACAGGTAATTAATTTGAAAATAAATGGCATTTGCTAGAATTATGAAGATAGTATGCATAAACTCTCCATACCTATTACATTTTGATGCCAAAAAAGAACTTCTCTGTGAACTGGAGAAATGAATAATTTTGTGAAATCATTTATACTGTTCACAATAAGAGTGTTAAATAAGAATAAGTTAACAAGAAGAGGAAACAAAATACTAGAGACTGGGTGGCTTATAAACAACAAACATTTATTTCTCACAGCTCTGGAGGCTGGGAAGTCCAAGAACATGGTGCCTGCAGATTCGGTGTCTGGTGGGGATCTGCGTCCTCATAGACCACTTTTTCTCCCTCTAACTTTGCAGGGTGGAAAGGGCAAGGGAGCTCTCTGGGGTCTTTTTATAGGGACACTAATCCCATTCATGAGGGCTCTGCCCTCATGACCTAATCACCTCTGAAAGACCCCACCTCCTACTACCATAACCTTGGGGGTTAGGATCTCAACATAGGAATTGAGGGGAAGGAGGGACAAGCATTAAATCTAGAGTATCCAGTATTGGCCCAAACTCGATGTGATTAAAATATTTCTAGAAAAATTATTTGAAAGTTATTTTTTTGATGAAATCAGTAATAGCATTCTCAACAACCCCAAGACGTCACCAATACATTGAAACATTTTCACTGAGGCTTCTTGTCTTTGATATCTCATGGTAGTTTTTCCCTATTACTTAATTTCAATGATGAAAACAATTATGTAACACTGGGATTGTAAAATGACAGTGGTTTATGTATTTAAAGTTCTTCTGTGCAGTTTACTCGTGGGCTACTATTTTTCCTGTTCTGCCAAATTATATTGGTTCACTTGGCCAATCTTCTTTCCACTTAGCCTCATGAATAATAGTGACTATTTCACCGTGCTAATAGAGGCAGTTATTAACAACAATGTTTATTTTGAAATTAAAAGTGAAGATAAGTTGTTAGCGTGAAGTTAAGATGGTTGTTCTGAAAATGTTAACTAAAATAGTGAAACTGGAGCAGGTTCATTCTGAAAGTCCCTGGGTCTATAGATATCACTAAATCATAATTAGATAGCGGCCCATCTGATGTTACGGAAACCAACTCTGTAACATTTTGACTATATAAACACATTTCTGTTTTAAGACAATGTGATGTTTCCACTTTGCCGCTGCATTAATGTGAATACGGCCATTTAATTTTAGCTGGCAGCAGAACTCAAGTATGGAACTTAGGGATTGGGTGCACTCCAGCCTGAGCAGACTTTGACTCTTGGCTAAAGACAGTTCTTGGAAGCTCTTGGCTACAGAGGAGACTATTTTGCCAAATTAAGGAGGTTGTACCGTCTCTGTGCTGCATCACTGTATCAAAAGGTTAACTTTTAAAGCGTGCATTTTATTTTCTTAGTTTGTTATTAGTGGGACAGTGACCATTAATGTAAGAAAACTTGATGACTGGTAGATCCTACCTTCTTAACATCTCTTTCTTCATTCCCTCCCTCCCACCCATCCTTTACAGAACTGCCCGAGAAAACTTTCTAAAATGTAAAGCTCAGCCTGACCATTCACTTAACGTCCTTCAGCAACAACACTCTTCGCCCTCGTCAATGTCCCCACAAACAGAGCTTTCAGGATAATATTTGAATTCCTTAGCGTAGCATTCTAGACCATTCAGGAACCAGCTCCTGCCTACCCTGATTCCTACCACCTATTCACCCCTACCCTTCATGCCAGCAATACTAAATGCCTGTAAGGACTCAAAAGATTCAAGTATTTTACGCTTTTGTCCACATGCTGTTCCAGAACTCCCTTTACCCCTTTCTTCATTCTGCTAACTCCCATGGTCCTTTACAACTCAGATAACCTCCTTCAAGAAGCTCTCTCTGACCCCTAGTGGGATGAAGATGTCCCTTCTCCATGTTCCTATAAGACCCTGTCCATGCCTCATTCACAGCACTTGATGGTGTATTTTCTCTCTGAAGCCCCACTCTCTGTAATCTCAGCAAGAGCAGGAATGGTGCCATAGGGGAATGCATTTTTTCAATGCCTAGCCCAGGGCTTTGTACAAAAGGAGAACTCAAATACTTATCAAATTAATGAAACAAATCAGTGGGTCTACAGCCAATTAGCTGGTTATCATAACATGTAGATGAGGCAGTGGAATTTGCTTCAAATATTTTTATACAGTATCCAGTTATTTCTCCCCATCCCCATCCTCTCCCACTTCCTAAGTCACCAGTGAGACAGCTAGCCAGAACAAGAACATTATTATTTGGTTCTGAGGTAGAGCCTTTGTCTGGACAATTACCTCCTCGTGGAAGGAACTGCCTCCAAAATCTTGTCCTTAGTAAGTATGACAGAATCAACCATGCTTCCACTTCAACACACCAGCCTAATGGCTTCTTTTCTCTTTTCCTTTCCTCTTCCCAAAGCTAACACCTAGACCAGTGGAAGTGGACCTTTTTTAGGGTTGGGGAAGTGTACACGGGCAGAAACCCACCAAATTTTGCACAGTTTCAGGAGACTCACAGTCTCTGAGCCAGTTTCCTTACCCAGGGTTAAGATCTTCCACACTGGGTCCCCTCCAGGACATGCCCCTCAATCACTCCTTTTGTCCTCAAAATATGCAATCACTCCTCTTCCAAACTCTTGGAATATGTGATCTAAATCATAGCCTTTATTCTCTTATCTCTCTTTTTAAACCCTACGTAACATAAGAACTGGCGCGTAGTACACACTCAGTATGGTTAGTCCATGAAGGAGCCCTCTACAAGCTGTTTTCTGCCCTCCCCATTCTAGAGAAACTGCCCTCAGGGAAGAAATCAATGATCTTCCCCAAGTCAGATTCAGTGCCAGGACTGAACAAAGTTACCCAACAAAGTAACTTCATGGGATTGTCTCCAACTCTTGAAATTCTCTGTCCTCTTGATTTCCGTAGCATTGCACTGTTGGGCTTGTCTCTTTTCTGATGGGCCCTTCTTAGACCTCTCTGCTGGCACCTTTTTTTTCTCTACTCTGTTTCACCTCTTTCCTCTGCTCTTTTCCCTATAAACCTAGTTTTGGAAACCTGTTCACACAGAAAAATCCCAAGTCTGTATCTTCATTCCTAAACTATAAACTTCCATCATCTCCTTCTCTTCTGAGATAGTTTATGGAGCTCATCTGTATATCAAAGACTAAATTCACTATTCCGCCCAACCATGCTTATGTATTTGGTTTCCATCCAGTGTTGTGAATGCCTCATTTAAAATCTAACTTAGATTTACCACTTCTATTTCCATTGCCTTCATCCTATGCCTAGATTCCAACAACAGCCTCAAAAACAAAACAAAACAAAAACGGAAACAATTACTATAAACCAGGCACTATCCTAAGTCATTTATATACTTTAATCTTTATACCCTATGGGTTTGTATCACTCTGATGTCCACTTTACAACATGAGAAAACTGAGGTTTAATCTCTCTAGAGATTAAATAATGAGATTACAGACCACACTGAAAGAAGTGGTGTCATGATTTGAATCCGGAATGTTTAATGCCAGAGGCCACTAAGACACACTGCCTCTTCTAGGGACCTCCAGTTCTTCTTTCTTTTCTTCTTCAATGTATCCTGGGCATCACTGACTCCAGAAAAATACTCCTTCAACAGGACACAGCTGTATTAGTCTCCTGCTCAAGGAGGAAAGAGACTTACTGAATATGTATTACAGTATGAGCTTTCACTGAACTCCTGACATAGTGCCCTCTTCTTAGATTTGTCAACCTGCTCAGACTCCCTTCTCTGGGAGACTGAGCTCAGCTCCATCATGAAGTCTAAGCTCAACTGGTTGCCTTAATTGCAGTATCACCTGTACTTACAGAGGATACTCCCTCCACCAGTCCCAACTCTGGAGCCCTCAATGTCCAGGCCAGATTCCAATCCCTCCCATCAGAGGGGGGTTGAGACACCATGAGACCACAGTGGTTTCTGTCACTTTTCAAAACATTTCCACAACCTGGTTAACTTTGTTGTCCACCATATCCTGACACCAATCAATCTATACAATCCACTGTCTCTAATCCTACCTGGTGAAGTTCAGGGTCTATTGTCTACTCATTTTGTCATACTGTCCTTCACCTAGAAATGCCGTCAGTATCATCCTTGCCTTTACTAATTTTAAAGCTCTATCTCCAATTCTATTTCTTCCATAATTCTTTCCTTAACTATTCAAATCCTCTCCTTTCTTAGAACTTCTGTTGAACATATAGTCTGTTCCATATTGCTTATCTATCACTATGATTATATTGTAATATATTGTTTTAATCTTCTTAACTAGGAGCTCATGCCAAAGTGATGCTTTCCAGAACCAAAATAAAGTCTTCCCCAAAGACAAATTCCAGTCTTATTCTTAGAAGACAGAACCAGCTTGTAACTCTCCAAGTGACATCATCCATCTTGAAAGTTTAAGATATTCAATTCCCATTGCCACCTCTTTATAATATACATGTATTCCTTCATATTATATATTTTATGTGACACATGTGTGTTAGCCTTGTCTCTTCAACAAAACCATAAGTTTCCAGAGGGCAGGGACCATGTCTCATACTTGTACCCCCTGTGGCATTTGTAATAGTTCTATCAGGCAAATAGTGGATACCCAGTAAATACTCCCTTGGGAACTCATTGATAACTTTCAGTCCAGGAACTCTAACATCAAATGTTGATTCTTCTAATGTGTTCATATGAGACCAAACACAATGATTTTAAGACCAGGAAATTATTTCCCTCATGTTGTTCACATAAAATAAGCAATGATTTTCCCATATCTTTCAAAGCACAGTACTAAAGTTTTTTGTCTCGATGGCACATTTTGAATACTAGGATTTTGTATACACACTACAGAGGATTAAAAATTTCAAACAATACCAAATAGGTCAGTAGTTGCTGTTTTGCAAGCACTCTTACATCAAAAATCTCACAGCAACTTTTTAAAAAAAAGTGTGCACAAGTATTTGCATGGTCAGTCTTCAACAGTGGGTTGCTGTGTGAGCAGAACTGTTTACTTTCCTGACCTCATTTTCTTATATTGTCATAAATTAAAATTCCAACTTGTTCTGGTAAATACTTTGGCACTGACTGTATGCTCACACTAAGCCTCCTATTTCCTGCCCTGAGTTGAACTCTATCCTCCACCACAAAGCTCAGAGCTGAAAGCACAGAGCTCGGTGTTCTATCTGACAGACATTACCGTGGCTGTATGTGACCACAATTGCAGCAAAAATAAAGTTAACACACTGAGGAAATTTGAGGGCATACTCATGAAGCTTCAGATACCTCAGGGTTCATAACTGGGGTGCAGATACAATGTACGTTCAAGCTTATTATAGGAAAAGGAGATTCATAAATACTGAAAAGTATGATGATGAATAATTTATTATCTTCTAAGAGTCTATGTAAACGAAGTGTTTTTCTGTCCTACAGTGACCAAAAATGAAGAAGTAAAAATAGTTATGGTGAAACACTACAGAATAGGTTTAGATGAAAAATATGAAGTAACCAAAAAGTGGTCTTTGAACGATCTGCGGATGATCGATGGAAAAGAAGCAGATACAGTAAGTGTTATGTTTTGTAAGGGAGATGTGGGATCAATATGCTGGAGACCTTTATGGTTAATATCTTACTTCATATATTTTTGGCACGTACTGAGTGTTAAAATGACATATTATTCTTAAGTGGTACAGTTTAATCTACTGGGATGAACTACTGGTTTGTTTGTTCTGTTTTTATGAGTTTAAATTTGAATTTTGTCTATTAGATTTAAAGCATCTTTCCCAAGGTCTTCTTAACAGGTTAAACACAATCTTCCAGTCAGTTCTGAAACTTTAAATATCTGATGCTTCCACCACCACTCTCTCCCCAGCCCAGTTTCCTCCATAAGTTGTGGGGATTCCTTTCCTCATCTTCTTCAGATTTTACTGTCGGTTAGCTGCTTGATCCTCTGGAAGGATCAATAACCCTTGGAAATCCTACAACCTCTGTGTTGAAAGTGGGGAAAGGCGTGTACTTTAATCTCTTGTACGACCACTTGAAAGTGGTTTTCCCAGTCTCTCCTTGAACTCTTCTACTGATGGAGAACTCATTACCACATGAGTAAATCCATTCTATTTCCAAATTAACATCTTTTATTTTTACATGTCCCACTTATGTTTAACTAAAATCTCCTTCACTATAACATCCACCTATCAGTCCCAGCTTCATCATTTGAAACAACCAGATCAAACCCAATCCTCCTTTCACATAGCAGCCTTTCCAATGTTTGAAGACACTAATAAGGTTCCCTCAAGTTTCCTCTTTTCTGGGTTAAATGTAACCATTTCATTCTTTAAATAATGTTCATATGAAGATCAAATAAGACAATATGACAGGATTATACAAACACTAAGAGGTCATAGAGCTGTTGTTATTTTCTCCCATGACGTTGCTGCAACACCCTTCACTATGCAATTTCTTCTCCTCTGGAATGTTTCAGTTTTTCCAGAATTAAATACAATACTTTAGAATCAGCGTGACCAGTTTGTATTTCCTTTGATCTGGATTCTTATTTCTAGTAAACACTCAACTGAGACCTCAGGTCTTTTGGGCATGAATTGCCATTTAACCTGATCTGCCATACCTTCTACGTACATGGAATAAAATCTAGATAAAAGCCCTTGATGATCTGGCTTCTTTATATCTGGTCATTTCCCCTAAAACTTTATACAGCAAAAGTGCTTTAATACTTTCGGGGCTTAGAAAGCCCAGTCACCTCTATCCCTCACCCCATTCTCAGATTCCCCATGGAGTAAAGTCCTACTCATGTCCCTCTGCCCTATAACCCCATTGCACAGTGGATGTAAATAATCCAACAAACTGCAACTGCTGGCTTACTCTGTCTCCCCTCTGGATAAAAAACTGTAACCATTCCTTTTCATCTTTTATTGTAGCCTTCTGCCTGGCAGTTATCAGGGACTCAATAAATATTTCTGTTATTGTTGGATGAATTAGAATTTAAGCTCATTTATTCTTAATCTGATTAAATGCCATATTCTTAGGTTGGCCTATTGTTCCTACCTATCAAATCTTCTAATATTTTGATTTTTTAATATTCACTATAGTATGATACAGATTTAATGCACACAGCATTTAGGACTTCATTCAAGTCAATAATAAAAATGATGAAGCAGGCAGGGCTAAGTGCATACCTCTAGGTAATTGATAGGTTATCATTACTACTACTATTATTACCACTACTAGTAGTACTGCTACCTGCTACCATCTCACACTCAGTAAACTCTTACCAGATGACAGGAACCACAAAAAGCTCTTTCCATATATAACTTCACATAATTGTCACAAAAATCCCATGAATTAGATTCTATCATTACTCCTGATTTACAGATGACGAAAATGAGACATAAAGAGATTTACTGACTTGCCTAAGGTCAAATAACTACTCTAGAGATGGAACTAGACTTTACCTCCAAATCTAGCAATTTGTTTTCTTTAGACTGGTTGTTTTTCATCTCTACAAATTTGTGTATTCAGTCATTCACTGAGAATTTATGGTATACCAGGCTCTGCTAGGCTCTGAGGATACAGTGGTAAGTTAGATGGACACAAGCTCTTAATTCTGCCACTTAATTCTGCCTTATTAATTATCTAGTCTGAATATCTAAATTTTCCCTTAAGATCTTTACTGAAATCAATATATGTTATCTGCTATTATCTTATCACCTAGGAATCCTATTTTTAAAATTTGGTGTATTTGGCATGACTTCTTGGTGAAAGCATGCTGGATTTCATTGCTTTCTTTCCTAAGTAATCACATAGCATTTTTCTGACAATATATTCTACCTAAATGTTCAACACTTAGGAAATAGTTAAATATATTTTTTCATGTCAATATGCTGGAACATTACATGGTCATTAAAAGTCATGTTTCCAAAAGAATACCTCAGAACACAATTGTTCACCATTTAATACGTTTTTAAAAAGTCAGCTGAATACAAAACTTTTCTATAATATTATCTCATTTTACATATTTAATTTATCATAGTATTGAAAATTGAAAGCTGAACCTTAAATTTTAATACAAAAAAAAATGTATGTGGGTATGTAAATGTATATATGAAACTAACCAGTACTTTAACAATAATTATCTCTGTGTCATAGGAGTACAAATTTTTAAAGTATTTCCTTCTATATACTTTTAGGTATTTGCCAAAATTTCTATACTGCATTGAATTTTATCACAAGTCAGTGTCAAGTTCACTAATCTGTAGTTTCAAGAATTAATCATGCCCACCTCTTTTTTTGACCATTTTCTTATTTTTTTCTCAAGTGCTCAAGTGAATGTACAATTTATTTTACATTCAAACTTCATTAAGACATGTGCAATATGGCAATTTTACTGGGGGTTTAACCCTATCTAGGATGATTGCTTGCTGGGGCTTAGCAACAGGGTCCAACTTAGCACTAATTAAATACTTTATTGAATAAATATAATACCAAACAAAATGCATTCAAATGCTTTCTAAAAAAATCAATTTTAAAGGGCTTTCTAATCAGGCTAATGACAAACACAATAAAGGTAGATACGCTAGTTTAACATAATTGGCTGATCTTATAAGCCAATTATACAGCACTTATATCTTTTAGTCTGCATGTATATTATTAAATGATAGAGAACATCTAATACAACCATTTCTACAGAACTAGGAAATAAATTTCTAAGAAAGAAAGATTTTACAGACCCCATCTTTTATACCCACCCCAACAGTAATACCCCAAATATTACTAATGTCATAATTATTTTCTATAAGCTTGGTCAGTGCCCAGGATGTATTAATCAAGCCTGTCAGCTTAGATTCATTGGAAGCAGCTAGCTCTGCTCTATTTTCTCCTCACCTTTCTGGTCTTTAATTCCATCTCTATGTTGTTAATTATTCCCTTTCCCATTTGAAGATTGTTATCTTTCACAGTGAACTAGATACAAAAGGGAAATAGAGTATTTCTATTTTTCTGATCACTTTAGGGCCTAAAATATTAAATTGCCAGAAGAAAACCTATAATATCCAAAGAGTAGTTCTTTTAAATATTTCTTTTCTGTGGATGAAGTAAAAATATCTCAGTTGTTCTGGGAATTACCACTTGTCTTCCCTCTTGCAATTGAATCCTCAGGAGTCAGCATTTATTATATTTTTCTCGATAGCAATGTTTTAAATAGAGCTATTTCAAGCCAAAAGTTGTCAACTTTAAAATGGAATGGAATTGAAATTGAAGTCAATTTATAAAGCAGAAATCAGAATGACTGGGAATTTGGAGACTGACGTGGTGCAACAGAAGAGAGAATGATGTAGCAGGAAATGGGGTTGGGCTGAGTGAGAGCTTAGTCCTTGTCTTGGCTCTGCCAATAACTACATGTGTGGCCTGGGCTTCACCCCTCTGGAAACTATTATTCACTATTACATTACATTATATTACATTATATTTAATCTACTATAAACAAGGGATTTCTGAATGAACTATGAGATTCCCTTTTAGCTCTATCAGAAGAAAGAAAGAAAGAGGAAGGGGGAGACAGAGGGAGAGAGGAAGGGAGGGAGGGCGGGAGGGAGGAAGGAAGGAAGGGACAGATGGACGAACTTGTATTCTATGTTCATGCCTGCTTAGGCTTCAATTATCAGGCTAATGGAAAAACTTAATCCTCTCCAAGTAGCTCAGAAGAACAAAGGATATTTTCTACATGATAAGGAGTAAATGTTTCTGTGAGGAAACTACATAAGGAGTAGGATTAGTATCTTGTGATGGAATGGGTGTGATTTCCTTTCACTGAGATTCTCTAAAGAACTGTCCTTCAATCTGCAATCATGACAGCTAGGAAACATTTTGCAAGGTGTGACTAGAGAACATTGTACTTAAAATCACATCACTCTTGTACATTCTTTTTCTTAAAGTATTGTTTTGTTTTTTAAAAATTTTAATAGTGTAAAGCAAGGTGATATTAACACCAGTATCACAATCTTTGGGGACAGATTTGGGAAAAGGAACTATCATTCATTAAGCTCCATACTAGTATCACAGTTTAAATGATTAATCTCATGCAAACTTCATAGCAACCCTATCTAAAAAGTGAAGGCCAAATATAATAAGTGCCCTGCCCATGGTTACATCAGAGTCAAAACAGTTGGCTGACTCCAAAACCCTTGTTCTTTTTCCTGTCTCCTCTAAGAATTTTCCTATTTGAAAAAGAAATTGCAAATACATAAGTTCTTACGTACAAACTTTACACACTGCATGGTAACAAGTCATTAATACTTTTGTTTGGTCTGGTTTCTCTCTCTGCCTCTTTATCATTTAGGGCAATGTTTACCTCCACTTCTCTTTTTATAGGATTACTTCAGATCAGTTCAACACACATTTGTTGAGAACTTAGTAGTTGCTGTGGTACACAAAAGATAAATGACTGAAAACCTCTGCCCTCAAAGAGAGTTAGGAGTTAGGCAGATAATGAATGCGAAAACATTTTGTAAACTGAAAAGCACTTTATAAATGCAAGGCATAGTTGTTACTGCTATTAGTAACAGTAGCAATGATTATTATTTTAACATGTAGGACCTAGATCAGGTTTGATGCCTACTTTTCCCTGAAACATCTCCACTAGAAGAATACAGCCTAGAGCAATCCAGTGAGTCAGTCTTTAGTAAATTGTCAGTTTCAGTCAAATGATTTAATGATCCTTGCTATTAACTTTAAAAGTAATTTCTTGCTATTAACTTCAAAGCCAGCAAGTTGGTGATCTGTTGTATGCCAAAGGCTGATTAGCCATTCTGTATTTCCCTCTTCTACCATTGAAATAGCACAACGGACGACCTCCTAGTAGAGAAAAGGAGAAACCTTTTCTCTCCTGTGGAAATCTATAATTGGGTTTATTTTTTTCTTCCATCCCCATCCATCCTCTCAAATTCACTACCCTGGGAAGACTTGGTAACTGCACATTTTGACACATATTTATTTGCATAATTGAAAAATCACAGATGCTTCAAAAATAATCTTTCTTATTGTTTTTCTTTTTAGAAGCAACATGTTTGAAACAGGTAGTTTTGGAAAGCTCATTTGTAGATTTTGGGAAAACGTTTGATACTGATACTTTACAATCAATACAACAATCAATATGAGAGAATCCAGGAAGTCTAGCTACTTTCCTGGCTACAAACAAAATCATGTCTCTCTTTTTCTTCTAGGACAATCCATTTTTTGATCTGCACTTCAAGAAAGTGTACAGTTTGGAAGCATATAGTTGTGCTTCCAAATATGCCTTTGTTCGAACTGTAAACAAGCTGAATCATGCATACCTTAAGAAGGACTTACGGATCGTGAACTTTGATTCTACTTACCTTAATGATGATTCCATTTGGTCCTCCAACAACAAGGATTGCTTGGTCCTTATGAGAATATGCTTTTATGCTTTCAATCTAGTGTGCTTGTCCCTGTGTCCCTTGCCACTCTGAATATGTATACCATGTTCCTTCATCAGTGTTCTATGAAAATGGTTCCCTAAGTAAATATTGATAATCATGATTTTGTTTTTTCCTTTTATCAGTGACTACTATTTATATGAAAATAAACTGATGCTTTGTGAATTGCAGTGAAATGTGTTTCGATGCATTCATTCAACATTCTGGACTTTTGCCTATGTGTTCTTTGGTAACTTTGGAAGGAGTTGGATGGTTTTGCCTAAACTAGTATTCTACTAAGGGGTATCAAAAATTATCTTGAAAGGCCTAAATAAGTGGAAATACGTCCTGTTTTCACGGACAGGAAGATTTAATATTGTCAAGATGTCAGTACTACCCAAAGTGATCTGCAGATCAATATAATCCCATCAAAATTCCAATGGCTTTTTTTGTAGGAATGGAAAAGTCAATAGTCAAATTCATATGAAGCTGCAAGGGACCCCACATAGACAAACGATCTTGAAAAAGAAGTACAAAGTTGGAGGACTCACACCTCCCAATTTCAAAACTTACTACAAAGGTATAGTGATCAAAGCAGTATAGTACTGGCATAAAGATAGACATACAGATGAATGGAATAGAATTGAGAGTTCACAAATAAACTCATACATCTATGGTCAACTGATTTTTGGAAAGGATGCCAAGTTCACTCAAAGGAGAAAAAATAATCTCTTCAACAGATAGTGTTGGGACAACTGGATATCTACATGCAAAAGAAAGAAATTGAACCCCTTTCTTACAGCATACACAAATATCCTTAAAATGGATTAAAGATGTGAATGTAAAACCTGAGAGCATTAAAGTCCTAGAAGAAAACATAGGGGTAAATCTTCAGGACCTTAGATTTGGCAATGGATTTTTATGACATCAAAAGGAAGAGCAACAAAAGAAAAATTAGATAAATTGGACTTCAACAGAGTTACTTTTGCATCAAAGAACATTATCAAGAAAGTGAAAAACAAACCTACAGAATGAAAGAAAACATTTGCAAATTGTATATCTGATAAGGGTTTAATGTAAAAAACTCCTACAACTCAGTAACAAAAAGACAAACACCTAATTCAAAGATAGACAAGAAACTTGAATAGACATCTCTGCAAAGTATACAATAAACACAAGAAAAGAAACTCAGGAGCATTAGTCATTAGGGAAATGCAAATCAAAACCAAAATGTATCCCCCTTCACACCTACCAGGATGGCTATTTTTTTAAAACACAGAAAACAAGAAGTGTTGGCAAAGATGTAGAGAAATTGAAACCCTCATACATTGCTTATGGGAATGTAAAATGGTATAGCCATGGTGGAAAACAGTTTGACTTGTCCTCAAAAAGCTAAACACAGAATTACCAAACAACCCAGCAATTTCACTCCTAGGTATATAACCAGAGGAATTGAAAGCAAGGAGTTGAATAGATGTTTGTACACCAATATTCATTGCAGCATTATTCCCAGCAGCCGAAAGATGGAAACAATGCAAGTGTCCATCAACAGATGAATGGATATACAAAATGTGATATATCCATACAGTGGAATATTATTCTGCCATAAAAAGCAATGAAGTTCTGATACATGCTACAACATGGATGAACATTGAAAATACGTGAAGTAAAATAAACCAGATACAAAAGGACAAATATTGTACGCTTTCACTTATATGAAATATATAGACTAGGCAAAATCAGAGACAGAAAGTAGATTAGCCATTACCAGGGGCTGGGAGGAAGAAAAAATGGGGAGTTATTACTGAATGGTTATAGAGTTTCTGTTTGGGGTGATGAAAAAGTTTTGGAAATAGATGGTGGTGATGGTTGCACAACACTGTGAATGTAATTAATGCTGCTGAATTATACATTTTTAAATGGTTAAAATGGCAAATTTAATGTTATATATATTATACCATAATTTTTTAAAATAATGTAATATGTTAAAAATAATTGAATTGTACACTTTAAATTGGTGAATTGCATGGTGTGTGAATTATACATCAATAAAAATATTAAAAAGAAAAAAAGGACTACTTTAAATCTACTAGAAGAAAACATGGGTGAATTTTTTTATAAACTGAGAGTGGAGAAAACTCCTAGCTGTCACTCAAATCTAGAAACAATGAAGAAAAACGATTAATTTAACTACATCAATATAAGAAGCCTTTGCATGAAAAGAAAAACTATATTCAATCAAACGACAAATGACAAACTGGAAAAAGTGCAAGTTATGTAGCAACACACTTATATCTTTCATATACAGATTGCTCCTAAAATTGAAGAGTTAAAAAAACTAACTGCAATTTGCTGAAAAATTAGTAAAAGATACATACATTAAAAAAAGAATTGCAAATGACACTTAAACATATGATAAGATGCTTAACCTTGCCCATAATAGGAGAAATACAAATTAAATATACAGTGTGATCCTGTTTCTCACCTCTCTATTGGAAAAAATTCAAAACTTTGACAATATTCAATCGGGAATGGGAAAACAGTTCCCCTCATTCACGGCTGTTGGAAATGCAAGAGAGTACAAATCTGATAGGAGAGGAATTTGAGAATATCTTGCAGAACTACGTATGCATTTACTCTTTGATATGGAAATTTTATTTTATTTCTGTGACTCAAAGGTATCCCAAAGGTACTTTGGTAAAGATACAGAATGACAAATGCATAAGGCATGTGACATTGTTTGCAAGAGAGAAATATTTCAAATAGTCCGAATATCCATCTTTAGAGGAAGAGGCCTGATTGGAGGTCATTGGCATGGGGGAGGTGTTGGCAGGCTAACAAGAACCCAAGCATACTAGGTGATTGGTTAAAGGTATGTATATGGCTTTCTCTATAGTTGGTCCTAAGTCAGAAGTGGGGGCCAAAATTAGGGAAGCTGGGTTATTAATCAAGTCCTGGTCGTTTGGGGCCCATTACTACAGGGGCTATTATTAGGCTTTCTAGATTGATTGCTACAGATAGCAGTTTGACTTCCTGGACTGGTTACTGAACATACTAGTTTGGCTTCCTCAGCTGGTTGCTGCAGGTGGTGGGGCAGAGTTCTATTTTTGTATATAATCTGGCCATTGTCCATTTGTATATTCAGAAATATCTTTTTTATGGTGGTGGTTACATGACTGTATACACTTGTCAAAATCCATCAAACCTAAAACCATATGCAGAAGCTTAATTGTTAGTAATATTGGTAGTGTTATTTTTACAGTATCATAGGAGTGTGAGTATTGTAAGATTAAACACGTTATCACGTTAATGTCATTAGGAACCGAGATTTTTAAGCTTAACAGAGGGAATATACAAGTAAAAAATCAAAGAAATTAAAGCCCGGTAACAGTAAATTTAACTGTAAATGGTAATATAAACTTACTAATATAAACTCCTCTTTTTTTTAAAAAAAAAGCATGCATTTTCTAGATTTGTCTACTGAAACCATGAAGCAAAGACATCATGAGGCATGAGCATCTTAGCATGCAAGAGTGTTCTGCAAATACCATCTCCCACTGAAAAGACTGGAGACTATTTAAAGAAATTACTGATTCCAGGTCTGGGACAGAAAATGTACAAGATGAACATGGGACATCTTGATGTATCAGGAAGAAAGGAAGCTATCAAAGTCAACTGGGGTCAGTCCAAGGACACAGGAGCCAACTTGAAGTAGCTCCCACTGGCCTAAGACGAGACAATTTGAGCATAACAGGAAAATGACTATACTAGAATGAAGCACAGCAGATATACTTAAGTTCATGAATTTACAATACTAACAAAAATATATCATTTGTTGTCATTGAAATATCTGAAAATAGACAAGTAAAGGATAGACTCAAGCATGTATCTTGCCGTTCCCGTAGGAACTGTATTTCAGGTGACACATGATAAGGGGAACTTTTAAAGAAGAATTCCAAATAGTGAGTGCTGTAGGAATGATAGAACTAGAAAATTACCATTTTTCAATCTCTAATGAAATAATGGATTTAGGCAAAAACTATCAATGAATGTTAAAAACCATTAGGTGAAAGGTTATGGGGAATTTTATAATGGAGGGAGCAGGCTGACTCTACCCAAACCCAATGAGCAATCTTAGTATCACCAAAAGTGGGTCAGCCAGCCTGAAGTGCTCATGATGTGATGTGGTAAGAAGTACATAAGCACCATCAATGAAGGAGTCCTATCTAAAAGATGAATGTGAATCTAATCAGTCTTCTAGGTTTAGTTACTGAGTTTTAAGAAATATGGGAAATGAAGGAATAAGCTAAATGGCATGCAAATACAGAATGTGACATTCTATAGCACCAATGACTCAGTTTCTCTACAAATCAATTTTTTTAAGTGTGTTGGGGGAAGGGGTAGGAAAACTGTTTATTATTATCTTATTTCTTAATATAAAAGAGACAGGAAATATAACATCCAAATATAGCATGTTGGAGGCTATCCAGGGACCTGGTGTGGACCCTGATTTGAATATCCCAAGTATAAAAAGACTGAAACAGGGAAATTTGAATTTGGAGGGTATTAGATAGTAAGGAACAATGGTTAATTTTCTTAAATGTTACAAGGCTGTGATGAGTATGTTTTATAAAAGTCTTTATAAATAAGACAAGACAGTTAGATACTAGGATATTTACTGGTGATATGGCATGAAGTGGGGATTTATTTTCCAATGTTGCAGGAATTAAAAATGGAGAACAATGTAAAATAGGATTGTTATAGCCATTATTGAAACTGGGTGATGAATCCATTGGAGTTTATTATACCAGTCTCTCTACTTTTGTGTATGTTTTAAATTTTTCATAATAAGACATTTTTAAATACTTACATCTATCATTCTGAAGCAAAGGTTGAAGATCATTTTGAAATACCATTCTCTTATAAAAGGAGGCAGAGTTACTTGAGAATGGCTGGGGCAAGGAAAATACTAGATGAGCCCAGAACATCTAGGTGCCAGAGGATAAGAAAGTGCTCAAAAAAAAAAGAAAGAAAGAAAGAAAGAGGGCTTCCCTGGTGGCGCAGTGGTTGAGAATCTGCCTGCCAATGCAGGGGACACGGGTTCGAGCCCTGGTCTGGGAAGATCCCACATGCCACGGAGCAACTAGGCCCGTGAGCCACAAATACTGAGCCTGCGCGTCTGGAGCCTGTGCTCCGCAACAAGAGAGGCCGCGATAGTGAGAGGCCCGCACACCGCGATGAAGAGTGGCCCCCGCTCGCCACAACGAAGACCCAACACAGCCAAAAATAAATAAATAAATTAATTAATTAATTAAAAAAAAAATAGAAACACTCCTTAAAAAAAAAAAAAAAGAAAGAAAGGCCGCGATAGTGAGAGGCCCACGCACAGCGATGAAGAGTGGCCCCCGCTTGCCGCAACTAGAGAAAGCCCTCGCAGAGAAACGAAGACCCAACACAGCCATAAATAAAATAATAAAAAAAAATTCTTAAAAAAAAAAAAAAAAGAAAGAAAGAAAAGAAAAAAAAAAGAATGAAAGCAAAAATACACAGGAGAGAACTTTAAATAGTTCCCAATGACCAGCACTGGAACAATTTGAACAACAAAACAAGAATAAAGTAAATATCTGAGTCCATACTGACAAAAATGAATAAATGAGGAAAGAAGGGATAATTCTTCCTTATGGTATAATTCCAAATAAGAGAAGTAGAAGGAATGAGGAAAACTAGTAAGTGTAGACAAATGAGAGAAATAGAGAGTCACCATCAAAACACCATAGTAATAATTGCTGCAGGTAAGATCAATAAATGTGTGTTAAATTAGTGAATGAAAGTTTAAGGAGAAATAGAACATTTTCATAGCCTCAAAGTATCCTTTTATTCAAGCAAGGCACATCACCTCTGTGCTATTCTTCCCCCAAATCCAAAACTTTGTCTAATTGTGAGAAAACATCAGACAAATCCAAATTGAGGGACATTCTATAAGTTACTACTCTTGAAACATAACAAAATGGCTGTTGTAACAAAATGAAAAGGCAACCGAGTGAATGGTAGAAAACATTTGCAAATCTTAGATCTGATAAGGGGCTAATATCCAAAATACATAAAGAACTCATACACTTCAAGAGCAAAAAACTAAGCAATCCAATTAAAAAATGGGCAAAAGATCTGAATAGACATTTTTCCAAGGAAGACATTCAGATGGCCAACAGGCACATAAAAAGGTGCTCAACATCGTTAATCATCAGGGAAATGCAAATCAAAACCACAGTGAGATATCACCTCCCACCATTTAAAATGGCCACTACCAAAAAGACAAGAAATAGCAAGTGTTGGTGAGGATGTGGAGAAAAGGAAACTCTCATGCACTGTTGGTAGGAATGTAAATTGGTGCAAACAGTATGGAAGTTCCTCAAAAAACTAAAAATATAACTAACATATGATCCAGCAATTCCACTTCTGGGTATTTTTAAATACCCAGAAAATGAAAACACTAACTCGAAGAGATATATATACCCCATATGTTCACTGCAGCATTATTTATGATAGTCAAGATATGGAAACAACCATAGATAGATGAATGGATAAAGAAAATGTGACATACATGCACACATACCACACACACACATACAGTGGAATATTATTCAGCCATAAAAAAAGTGAAATCTAGCCATTTGCTACAACATGGATGGATCTCGAGGACATTATACTAAGTGAAATAGGTCAGACAGAGAAAGATAAATACCAGATGATCTCTCTTATATGTGGAATCTTAAAAAAAGGAAGAAAGAAAAAAGCTCATAGATACAGAGAACAGACTGGTGGTTGCCAGGGGCAGTGGTGGGAGAAATGGGTGAAGGCGGTCAAAGGTAAAAAGAAAAAATAATTACAATAAAGTAAATAAAAATGAAAAAACAATAAGGTCAGCTTTCTGAGCCAGGCAAAGGGAAGGAAAGTAAAGGAAACAAAAGTATAAGGTGTGTATATTTGTATAACTTCCTGACTTAATTGACTTTTTTCAATTATCTGGCCAGAGCTGTGAGGAAAGAATCTATTCCAGGCACCTCTCTCTCTACAAGATGGCTTGTAATGGCCATTTTCTCCTAGTGTCTTCACATGATCTTCCCTCTGTGCATGTATCTGTGTCCAAATTTCCTCTTTTTATGAGGAAGAGTCATATTGCAAAGAGTCATATTGCATTAGAGCCCACTTTAATGATCTCATTTTAATTACCTCTCTGAAGACCTTATGTCCAAGTAAGGTCATATTCTGAGATACTGGGGATTAGGACTTCAAAACATGAATTGGGGAAGGCGAGGAGTGGGGTGTAAAAATTCAATCCATAACACTGAGAAACAGATTGGAGGACACCTGAGGGGACATGACAACTAAATGCAATGTGGGGTCCTGGATTGGAGCCTACAACAGAAAAAGGATATTGGTAGAGAAACTTTAGAAATCTGAATAAGATCTGTAATTTACTTAGTGATATTATACTAAAGTTAATTTCTTAGTATTGATAATTTGACTATGGCTATGCAAGATGTTAGCTTTGGGAAAAGCTGGGCCAAGAGTGTATGGGAGCTCTCTCTACTATATTTGCAATTGCTCTGTAAGATTAAATTTTTTAAAAAAAATAAGACCTATTTGAGTTGATTTCTATGAAGCAGCTAAAAGATGAAGAAGGCCATCGTATACAGATAGTATCAAATTGTGGGAAAATGAGTTAGCTGCATCTCCCTCCCTGAAACCAAGTCGCTGCTTTATCTAGTTATGCTGAAAATGGGAAATGCCCTATAGTTAGGACAACAGGTAAAAATACCTTTTATCAAAGCAGGCAGTTCAAATGAGGATATGCTTGAAAAATCTCATATGTCCTATGCCAAGTCTCACTTTGCCCTCTCGAACTAATAAAAAACTATCCATATAGCTCACGTGTTTGCTTCTCAGGTAAAAAGTTCAGAATGTGGTCAACAAAAGTGACCACATCCCATATTGGAGTGATGTCTTTAAAGAGAGAATAAAGATAGAGTCTTATTTATGTTTGGATTGTACACTGGAGGCACTCAAGATATGTGTATTTGCTTTCTTGACATGTAAGCCTTGCAAAGGAAATCTGACTTTTTAGGTACTTACTGAAAATCGGATCACATTAGCATTATGTTATGCTTCTTCTCTCTCTTACCTTTGCCTTCTCTGTGTTCTTTTTTCCCACTACTCTTTTAAAGTTTAATTTATGTGCAAGCCAAAATGTCTTTAATTCTCTAGACTCTGTCGTATATTTTTTCTTTTACTCCTTTTTTACCTAAGCCACTGCAATCAGTTTGAAACTCCTAGTGCCTAGTAGCCAAGACTAGCAGAATCACCCATATATTCATTCAGGTTGTACACCACACAAGAGGGTCATATCTAAAGGAGAATCATCCCTATCATTGACAAAAATTAATTGAGATGACATAGGCTCTAGGCATGCGGGCCTCAGTAGTTGTAGCATGCGGGCTCAGTAGTTGTGGCTCGCGGGCTCTAGGGCACAAGGGCTTCAGTAGTTGTGGTGCACAAGCTCGGTAGTTGTGGCTCGCGGGCTCTAGAGCGCAGGCTCAGTAGCTGTGGCACACAGGCCCAGTTGCTCCACAGCATGTGGGATCTTCCTGGACCAGGGCTCGAACCCGTGTCCCCTGCATTTGCAGACGGACTCTCAACCATTGTGCCACCAGGGAATTTGCAGGTGAAATCTACAATTTCAGGCCACTCTGTTGAGTTGTGGAATGGTTGGGGCAAGCTCCCTCCTTCATAAACTCCCATCTGCACTCATAGAGAGTACCAGTGAACTGGCACACACTCTAGCAATTGTCCACACTCCCACTTGACTACATTCTGAGCATCTCTTTGTATCAGCTGGCTATTTTCACAATAATGCCATATAACAAGCAACTCTAAGTTGGAGTGGCTTATAAACAACAAGCATTTAGCTCTAGCTCATATATCTTTAGGTTTGCTGGAATATGGCTGATGTAGGCTAGGCTGGGCTAGACTGGGCTGGGTTGGGCACCAAGCTTCAGGTTGAATTCAGGTTTACTCCACATCTCTTTGTGGTATAGAAATATAAATATAAATAAATAAATAAATATATATATATATATATATATATATATATACACACATACATATACAGTATATATGTGTACACATATATATACAATAGAATATTAGCCATAAAACAGAATGAAATATTGCCATTTGCAGCAACATAGATGGACCTTGAGAATATTATACTAAGTAAAGTAAGTCAGACAGAAAGACAAACATTATATCACTTGTATGTGGAATCTAAAAAATAGTACAAATGAATCTATGTAATCAAAAATCAAAAACAGACTCACAGACATAGGAAACAAATTTATGGTTACCAAAGGGGAAAGGGAGCAGGGGAGGAATAAATTAGGAGTACAGGATTAACAGAAACAAACTACTATATATAAAATAAATAAGCAACAAGGATTTACTGCATAGCACAGGGAGCTATACTCAATATATTGTGATAAACTGTAATGGAAAATTATATATATATCTGAAAAAAAGTACACTGCCTGCCCCAATAGAGGTCTTATAAATATAAATTTGTTTTGTTTTCTAAACAAAAGAGATTTTGTTTAGAAGACCAGATTTTTTTTTGTAACAGAGACCTACATTTTAAAGGCATTACTTTGATAGTTGCCATACTTCTCATTTGCAAATGGTACATTTTTTTTTATCCTTAAGCAAGTAGCAAATAAGTGTATGATCCTGAAAGTCCACTGACTTGTTACCCTGGAAGTCTGGTTGTGGGAGAAGATTGAAAACTTTCAATTTAGTGGTAAGTAGAGCCAAGTCCTGATAAAGGAGAACTGCTGGGACACTTTGGCTACTTGTTTCCACATTCTATAAGAGTAGCTTATTCATGAGCTGAGAGCAACCATTTTCACCTTCTAGGGGAAATTTGAGCCAAGAAATTATGAATTCATTACTTCCCTGATACTGTAGGGGTACTTAAAAAAAACAAATTTTAAAATCTTATCTAATATATTTTAGTCATCTAAATCTCTATCCCAAAAATCCTATTTAAAGAAAACTTCACTACAAGTAGAACAGTGATTGTCAGGGACTGGGAGAGGGGAAATGAGGAGTTATTGTTTAATGAGTTTCAGTTTTGCAAGATGAAAAGAGTCATGGAGATGGATGGTGGTGATGGTTGCACAACAATATGAATGTACTTAATGCCACTGAACTGTACACTTAAAAATAGTTAAGATGGTACATTTTATGTTACATGTACTTTAACACAATTTTTTAAGTTAAAAAAATAATTGAAAATGTAAAGAAAATGAACAATCCACTGTGCTTTCAAATTTCCCACCCTTAAACAAATAACAAGACAACCTAAAAACCATAAACTATCCCCCAAATTAACATTGCTGAGAATAAGCCGAATAGAAATACCTGTACTGTAATTCTCCACCAATGCAAATATTGACAAGCCCCATTTATGTTTCGTTGTCAAGAAAACATAAAATAAATTTTGTAGACACACACAGCTTTCAGAAAGAAATCTTTTATTTCAACCATGCTGATGGAAATTGTTCCAGGTAAACTAACTTTTTAGTGATGGCTAGCTAGTCTTAATATCAAGTTTTTGTAAGTTGTTCTAACATAACCATTTCAGACTGAACAGCTTACAGCAGATCACTTTTATTGAATTTCTCCTAACAATCATGCTTTTCTATTTCATGGTTTGACTATCCCTTTTTTGCTACCAACTTTAAATATTTTTCCTGAAGAGTCTGTGGAAAAATAGATAACAAGCTTATTATAGAAGTCCCAGAGTTTATACACAATTCTAGGGAAAAAAACAGTCTTGGGGACTCTCGTAGAAAGCCCTTGACCCTCAAGGGCCATCATTAATGGTAAAAATTAATGATCTACACTACCTGTCACTAAGTAACAATGGCAACAGCAAAACCTTATCTTTGTACAGTTTAAGTGCCATTTACCAGAAAGTTACTTACTGACTGCTGTTTAAACACTTATGACTTAGTATATGTGACCATATATCGTCCCACTGAATTTTATCCATACAAATGGTAAACAATTTAATAACTCTTTGGGACAAAGAAAGGATATACGTTTAAAGCAGTTAGAATAGTCAACATTAAATCTGATTTTCCGTAAAAATGAACACAGTCAGGGACTTCCCTGGTGACCCAGTGGTTGGGAATTCGCCTGCCAATGCAGGGGACACAGGTTCGAGCGCTGATCTGGGAAGATCCCACATGCTGCAGAGCAACGAAGCCTGTGCACCACAACTACTGAGCCTGCACTCTAGAGCCCATAAGCCACAACTACTGAGCCCGAGCGCCTAGAGCCCGTGCTCCGCAGCAAGAGAAGCCACCGCAATGAGAAGCCCACACACCGCAATGAAGAGTAGCCCCCGCTTGCTGCAACTAGAGAAAGCCTCCGCAACACCGAAGACCCAGCGCAGCCAAAAATAAATAAATAAAAAATAAACAAATTTATTTTAAAAAATGAACACAGTCAAGCCATTAATATTTATCTTGATTTGCTTACACTTCTAGGGTGCAGGTCTAGGCTTGCCAACAGCATTGCTCCTGAATTCCCCAAGTACAAAGAGGAGAAAAAGATTGTGTCCAAGGCTTGACGTGAGTGTATTAAAGAAGTCACCCTGAGAATCATTAACCTCCACTTCAAGCCACAATATGTGGTGTATTTTTGTCCATGGTAGTCAATTCCCAGAAGAGATTCCGAATTAGGTGAGAGATGATCTCTGCACTTCTGAGAGAATCTCTCCAAACGTAAATAGGGAGCTTAGCACTGTGCCTTTTATTATAATATCACCCTACAATATGTACATTGAATAAGGCAACTGCATTTAAAAAGCTTGGAGATGCAATGCGATTCTGCAAGCCAACCTCTGCCTTCCTTATAGTATTCGTATGCCTTATTGTATTACTTTTCTATGTTTTTCAGATGTGTATCTATATCTAGTTAATATCTATTTTTAGTATTTATTTAATTAATAGCAATACAGGTAATTACCATCCTCATTTAGTGTCTCCTGACTTCCTTCTATAAAGCTGCAAAGAAATGGAAAGTATTCTGTGGGGATATTTACATCTGTTTCTAATAAAACCAAAACAAACACTGATTGCTTTATGTGCATAATAGCAGAAGCTCTTCTCTCATCCAGTCACTGTTAAAGCCATTTATAATGAAAGAATCTGGAAAGTGGAGCACTGTAATCCTCCTTGTTCCAAAAAAATTTTCTTGGCATTCTTTGTGTTGATACTAATGGTCTGACGTCTCTGAAAAATTGTTCTTCCTTCCTTAGACAGGAATGTGCATAATTGAGTTATAAGAAAACAATGCTAAGAAATAGAAAAGAGAAATACCAAAGTAATTGACATAATAAAAAGTTCCCAAAATTAGGGATAAGGAAAAAATGAGATTAAATAAACCCATATGATTTCTTCAAAATATAGAGATCCCTTGGCCTCACACTCAAATTAAAGTCAATTAGACTTAAATTAACGGCAGTTGGGACTGCAGTAAAAGTGGGCTATGCCTCAATCCACTTCCGTGAGATCTGCGGGGTTTCTCACCAAAGTCCTCAAAGCTAGTGGCGCTGCCCAGCTGTTGGTACTTCATCAGGCAGAGCTCTGTGTTCAGTAGAACACTTCTGTCCTTCTCCTTCAGGGCTTTCAAAATGAGGAAAAGGGACTCCCCCCTCCCTCCAAATGGGTGAAATGAGTGCAGGTTACTCTGAGGGCTCTGAGATCAAGTCTCCACAAGCTTCACACCTCTGCTTTATTGGTGCAGGTATCAAGAGTGATTTCCCTGAGGAAACAACTTCCTGCCAATATTGTCGGGTAATTTTGCCAATACGTTTTAAAATTTTTATTTTATTATTATTTTTTTATACAACAGGTTCTTATTAGTTATCTATTTTATACATATTCGTGTGTATATGTCAATCCCAATCTCCCAAATCACCCCACCACCACCACCCACCCCGCTTTCCCCCCTTGGTGTCCATACATTTGTTCTCTACATCTGTGTCTCTATTTCTGCCCTGCAAACCGGTTCATCTGTAACATTTTTCTAGGTTCCATATATATGCATTAATATAGGATATTTGTTTTCCTCTGACTTACTTCACTCTGTATGACAGTCTCTAGGTCCATCCACGTCTCTACAAATGACCCAATTTCATTCCCTTTTATGGATGAGTAATATTCCATTCTATATATGTACCACATCTTCTTTATCCATTCATCTGTCGATGGACATTTAGGTTGCTTCCATGACCTGGCTATTGTAAATAGTGCTGCAATGAACACTGGGGTGCATGTCTCTATTTGAATTATGGTTTTCTCTGGGTATATGCCCAGGAGTGGGATTGCTGGGTCATATGGTAATTCTATTATTAGTTTTTTAAGGAACCTCCATACTGTTCTCCATAGTGGCTGTATCAATTTACATTCCCACGAACAGCGCAAGAGGGTTCCCTTTTCTCCACACCCTCTCCAGCATTTGTTGTTTGTAGATTTTCTGATGATGCCCATTCTAACTGATGTGAGGTGATAACTCATTGTAGTTTTGATTTGCATTTCTCTAATGATTAGTGATGCTGAGCAGCTTTTCATGTGTTTCTTGGCCATCTGTTATGTCTTCTTTGGAGAAATGTCTATTTAGGTCTTCTGCCCATTTTTGGATGGGGTTGTTTGTTTTTTTAATATTGAGCTGCATGAGCTGTTTATATATTTTGGAGATTAATCCTTTGTCCATTGATTCGTTTGCAAATATTTTCTCCCATTCTGAAGGTTGTCTTTTCATCTTGTTTATAGTTTCCTTTGCTGTGCAAAAGCTTTGAAGTTTCATTAGGGCCCATTTGTTTATTTTTGTTTTTATTTCCATTACTCTAGGAGGTGGGTCAAAATAGATCTTGCTGTGATTTATGTCAAGGGGTGTTCTTCCTATGTTTTCCTCTAAGAGTTTTATAGTGTCTGGTCTTACGTTTAGGTCTTTAATCCATTTTTAGTTTATTTTTTTGTATGGTGTTAGGGAGTATTCTAACTTCATTCTTTTACATGTAGCTGTCCAGTTTTCCCAGCACCACTTATTGAAGAGACTGTCTTCTCTTCATTGTATATCCTTGCCTCCTTTGTCATAGATTAGTTGACTATAGGTGCATGTGTTTATCTCTGGGCTTTCTATCCTGTGCCATCGATCTATGTTTCTGTTTTTGTGCCAGTACCATATTGTCTTGATTACTGTAGCTTTGTAGTATAGTCTGAAGTCAGGGAGTCTGATTCCTCCAGCTCCACTTTTTTCCCTCAAGACTGCTTTGGCTATTCAGGGTCTTTTGTGTCTCCATACAAATTTTAAGATTTTTTGTTCCAGTTCTGTAAAAAATGTCATTGGTAATTTGATAGGGATTGCAGTGAATCTGTAGATTGCTTTGGGTAGTATAGTCATTTTCACAATATTGATTCTTCCAATCCAGGAACATGGTATATCTCTCCATCTGTGTCATCTTTAATTTATTTCATCAGTGTCTTATAGTTTTCTGAGTACAGGTCTTTTACCTCCTTAGGTAGGTTTATTCCTAGGTATTTTAATTTTTGTTGCAGTGGTGAATGGTATTGTTGCCTTAATTTCTCTTTCTGATCCTCCATTGTTAGTGTATAGAAATGCAAGAGATTTCTGTGCATTAATTTTGTATCCTGCAACTTTACCAAATTCATTAGCTCTAGTAGTTTTCTGTTGGCATCTTTAGGATTATCTATGTATAGTATCATGTCATCTGCAAACAGTGATAGTTTCACTTCTTCTTTTCCAATTTGTATTCCTTTTATTTCTTTTTCTTCTCTGATTGCCGTGGCTAGGACTTCCAAAACTATGTTGAATAATAGTGATGAGAGTGGACATCCTTGTCTTGTTCCTGATCTTAGAGGAAATGCTTACAGTTTTTCACCATTGAGAATGATGTTTGTTGTTGGGTTTGTCGTATATGGCCTTTATGATGTTGAGGTAGGTTCCCTCTATGCCCACTTTCTGGAGAGTTTTTATCATAAATGGGTGTTGAATTTTGTCAAAAGCTTTTTCTGCATCTGTTGAGATAATCACATGGTTTTTATTCTTCAAGTTGTTAATATGGTGTATCACATTGATTGATTTGCGTATATTAAAGAATCTTTGCATCCCTGGGATAAATCCCACTTGATCGTGGTGTATGATCCTTTTAATGTGTTGTTGGATTCTGTTTGCTAGTATTTTGATGAGGATTTTTGCATCTATTTTCATCAGTGATATTGGTCTGTAATTTTTTTTTTTTTTTTTTTTTTTGTATCTTTGTCTGGTTTTGGTATCAGGGTGATGGTGGCCTCATAGAATGACTTTGGGAGTGTTCCTTCTTCTGCAACTTTTTGGAAGAGTTTAAGAAGGATGGGTGTTAGCTCTTCTCTAAATGTTTGATAGAATTCACCTGTGAAACCATCTGGTCCTGGACTTTTGTTTGTTGGAAGATTTTTAATCACAGTTTCAATTTCATTACTTGTGATTGGTCTGTTCATATTTTCTATTTCTTCCTGGTTCAGTCTTGGAAGGTTATACCTTTCTAAGAATTTGTCCATTTCTTTCAGGTTGTCCATTTTATTGGCATAGAGTTGCTGGTAGTAGTCTCTTAGGATGCTTTGTATTTCTGCAGTGTCTGTGGTAACTGCTCCTTTTTCAGTTCTAATTTTATTGATTTGAGTTCTCTCCTTTTTCTTGATGAGTCTGGTTAACGGTTTATCAATTTTGTTTATCTTCTCAAAGAACCAGCTTTTAGTTTTATTGATCTTTGCCATTATTTTCTTTGTTTCTATTTCATTTATTTCTGCTCTGATCTTTATGATTTCTTTCCTTCTGCTAAATTTGGGTTTTGTTTGTTCTTCTTTCTCTAGTTCCTTTAGGCATAAGGTTAGATTGTTTATTTGAGACTTTTCTTGTTTCTTGAGGTAGGCTTGTATAGCTATAAACTTCCCTCTTAGAACTGCTTTTGCTGTATCCCATAGGTTTTGGATCATCGTGTTTTCATTGTCATTTGTCTCTAGGTATTTTTTGATTTCCTCTTTGATTTCTTCAGTGATTTCTTGGTTATTTAGAAACATACTGTTTAGCCTCCATGTGTTTGTGTATTTTACGTTTTTTTCCCTGTAATTGATTTCTAATCTCATAGCATTGTGATCAGAAAAGATGCTTGATATGATTTTAATTTTCTTAAATTTACCGAGGCTTGATTTGTGACCCGAGATGTGATCTATCCTGGAGAATGTTCCATGCTCACTTGAGAAGAAAGTGTAATCTGTTTTCGGATGGAATGTCCTATAAATATCAATTAAGTCTGGTCTATTGTGTCATCATTTAAAGCTTGTGTTTATTAATTTTCTGTCTGGATGATCTGTCCATTGGTGTAAGTGAGGTGTTCAAGTCCCCCACTATTATTGTGTCACTGTCGATATCCTCTTTTATAGCTGTTAGCATTTGCCTTATGTATTGAGGTGCTCCTATGTTGGGTGCATATATATTTATAATTGTTATATCTTCTTCTTGGATTGATCCCTTGATCATTGTGTAGTGTCCTTCCTTGTCTCTTATAACATACTTTATTTTAAAGTCTATTTTATCTGATATGAGTATTGCTACTCCAGCTTTCTTTTGATTTCCATTTGCATGGAATATCTTTTCCTATCCCCTCACTTTCAGTCTGTATGTGTCCCTAGGTTTGAAATGGGTCTCTTGTAGACAGCATATATATGGGTCTTGTTTTTGTATCCATTCAGCAAGCCTGTGTCTTTTGGTTGGAGCATTTAATCCATTCACATTTAAGGTAAATATTGATATGTATGTTCCTATTACCATTTTCTGAACTGTTTTAGGTTTGTTTTTGTAGGTCCTTTTGTTCTGTTGTGTTTCCCACTTAGAGAAGTTCCTTTAGCATTTGTTGTAGAGCTGATTTGGTGGTGCTGAATTCTCTTAGCTTTTGCTTATCTGTAAAGCTTTTGATTTCTCCATCGAATCTGAATGAGATCTTTGCCGAGTAGAGTCATCTTGGTTGTAGTTTCTTCCCTTTCATCACTTTAAATATATCATGCCACTCCCTTCTGGCTTGTAGAGTTTCTGCTGAGAAATCAGCTGTTAATCTTATGGGAGTTCCCTTGTATGTTATTTGTCGTTTTCCCTTGTTGCTTTTAATAATTTTTCTTTGTCTTTATTTTTTGTCAGTTTGATTACTATATGTCTCGGCATGTTTCTCCTTGGGTTTATCCTGCCTGGGACTCTCTATGCTTCCTAGACTTGGGTGGCTATTTCCCTTCCCATGTTAGGGAATTTTTTGACTATAATATCTTCAAATATTTTCTCAGGTCCTTTCTCTCTCTCTTCTCCTTCTGGGACCCCTATAATGCAAATGTTGGTGCGTTTAATGTTGTTCCAGAGGTCTCTTAGTCTGTCTTCATTTCTTTTCATTCTTCTTTCTTTATTCTGTTCCACAGTAGTGAATTCCACCATTCTGTGTTCCAGGTCACTTATCCGTTCTTCTGCCTCAGTTATTTGCTATTGATTCCTTCCAGTGTATTTTTCTTTTCAGTTATTGTGTTGTTCATCTCTGTTTGTTCTTTAATTCCTATCTAGGTGTATGTTCTTTAATTCTTCTAGGTCTTTGTTAAACATTTCTTGCATCTTCTCAGTCTTCTCCTCCATTCTTTTTCTGAGGTCCTGGATCATCTTCACTATCATTATAATGAATTCTTTTTCTGGAAGGTTGCCTATCTCCACTTCATTTAGCTGTTTTTCTGGGGTTTTGTCTTGTTCCTTCATCTGGTACATAGTCCTCTGCCTTTTCATTTTGTCTACCTTTCTGTGACTGTGGTTTTCGTTCCACAGGCTGCAGGATTGTAGTTCTTCTTGTTTCTGCTGTCTGCCCTCTAGTGGATGAGGCTATCTAAGAGGCTTGTGCAAGCTTCCTGATGGGAGGGACTGGTGGTGGGTAGAGTTGGGTGTTGCTCTGGTGGGCAGAGCTCAGTAAAACTTTAATCCACTTGGCTACTGATGGGTGGGGCTGAGTTCCCTCCCTGTTGGTTGTTTGGCCTGAGGCGACCCAGCACTGGAGGCTACAGGCTCTTTGGTGGGACTAATGGTGGAGTACAGGAGGGCTTATGCCAAGGAGTACTTCCCAGAGCTTCTGCTGTCAGTGTCCTTGTCCCTGCAGTGAGCCACAGCCACCCCCTGCCTCTGCAGGAGACCCTCCAACACTCTAGCTGGTAGGTCTGGTTCAGTCTCCTATGGGATCACTGCTCCTTCCCCTTGGGTCCTGATGTGCACCCTACTTTGAGTGTGCCCTCCAAGAGTGGAGTCTCTGTTTCCCCCTGTCCTGTTGAAGTCCTGCAATCAAATCCTGCTCTCCTACAAAGTCTGAATCTCTGGGAATTCCTCCTCCCCTTGCCAGACCCCAGGTTGGGAAGCCTGACGTGGGGCTCAGAACCTTCACTCCAGTGGGTGGACTTCTGTGGTATAATTGTTCTCCAGTTTGTGAGTCACCCACCCAGCAGTTATGGGATTTGATTTTATTGTGATTGCACCCCTCCTACCATTTCATTGCAGCTTCTCCTGTGTCTTTGGAGGTGGGGTAACTTTTTTGGTGAGTTCCAGCATCTTCCTGCTGATGATTGTTCAGTGGTTAGTTGTGATTCTGGCGCTCTTGGAAGAGGGAGTGAGAGCACATCCTTCTAATCCACCATCTTGAACCAATTTCAATTTTGCCAATATTGTTCAAACATCAATACTCACTACTCCTGGCCATTTAGAAGAAACTTTTCCCTTGGAGCTCATTAACAATGAAAAATTTATTCCATGGTATCCAAATATGAGATTGCTTCATATATGATATATGTTAAATATGTGGCCTTCTGCCTATGAAAAGGAAGCAGGACTGCAGGGCCTGAGTGACTATTTCATGTCTTTTGAGAACATAAATCTACCCAATTTAATCTTCTAACCAACCTGCATATAAATAATAGCTACCATTTATTGGGTGCTTACTATGTACCGAGTAATGTGCAAGTGCTTTACAAAAAATATATCTCAGCGAATTGCAGGACAGTCCCAAAAGATGGCATTTATAATTTTGAATTTACAGATGAGGAAACTCAAGCTCAGAAGAGTTAAGTAATCTGCCCTGTGATCACTGAACCAGTAAAGACCAGATTTGAACCCAGGTCTGCACAACCCCAGCAACCATGTTCTTTCCACTGTCTTATGTTGCTTTCCAAGTGTACTTTATGCAGAGAACTATAGTAATATAAAGAGATATTCAGTGAAATACTACTATGTGCCTACTATATGTCTTTGGGCTAAATAATCTGTGCCATTTTCTAATCTTTAAAATAAGGATAATAAAGATTCCCACCTCATAGGACCAAAGTAGTTAATACATGTAAAATGCTTAGGATAGTACAGAGAACATAATAAGTGAATTGATATGAGTTCTAGGAACTGGGAATACATCAGTGAGGAAAACAGAAGTCTTTGTCTTCATAAGGCTTCATTCTGGTGAAAGGGAAAGAATAAGTTAACAAATAAACAAATAACATATGTTAACTATATATATATATATATATATATATATATATATATGGCATTATATCTGATATATATATATATATCAGATATAATGCCATAGTATTGCAGGATGTAATAAGAACCATGAAGAAAAACAAAGCAAAAATGAAAGATAAAGAATGCTAGGTTGGGGCACTATTTTAAATAGGTCTATCATGGAAGGCCTCATTGAGGTAACCTTTGAGCAAAGACATGAAAGGGATGCAGTAGTGAGCCATGCAGATATTTAATGGAAAAACATTTCAAGCAGAGGGAAAAGCAAGAGCAAAAGTCCAGCTTGCCTAGACTTTTCAAGGAACAACAAGGAGGTCTAAGGAACTGGAGTAGAGTGACCAAGGAGGGTAGTAGAAGATGAAGTCCTGGTGGGTGGGGAAATGGGGAGATTGTGCAGGATCTTGTAGGTCATTGTAAGAACTTTGACTTCCACTCTGAAGCTACTGGAGGGTTCTGGGCAAAGAGTAACATGATATGGCTCATGTTTTAAAAAGGATCCCTCTGGCAGCTGTGTTAAGAATACACTGTAGGGAGATAAGCAGTAATTCAGGAGAGACAAGAAAACGGCAATAATCAAGGAAAGAGTAGCATTGGAGATGGGGAGAAGTGATCAGATTCTGGAAATACTCTAGAGGTAGAACCCATAAGATTTGAAAGATTGGATGTAGAATATGAGAGAAAGAGAGAAGTCAAGGACCGGCCTGAGCAGCTGAGAAGATAGAGATACCATTAACTCAAATGGAGAAAACTCAGGGAGAAGCCATGTTTAGAAATCTTTCATGCATTATTTTAAATCCTTTCAGCCTCACCTCTTATTCCAGGTGTTGCTGCAGTGACCAATTCTGTGCAGGCCTCAACCTCAAGATCATCTCCCAAGAACAATATTCCAGCACCTTGCCTCTCTCACTCCCTGCTTCTAGCATGGGATACTGCAGAAACCAGCCCACAGTGCACATGCGCAATTAGAAGCATGTGGTGCAAGCTTAACCAATGGCAGACCGGAGCCGATAGATAAGTGCGTCCTCTTTGTTCTTCTTCACTTCAGTACAGAATTCTGAAACCCATTTCGCTAAGTCTTCTCAGAAGCTTCCACAGTATCAATCAACAAATCGCCCACTGCATTTGTCAACTTAATAATGCATCCTTGTATTGGTTTTTCCGCTTTCTCTATTTTGTTTCCCCTGGGCCCCTTAGTCTATTCCCTGAACACATTTTCTCAAATAAACTACCAGCACCTAAGCCTTTGTTTGGGGCTCTGCTTTCAGGGGAACACTGGGCATCAAAATTGACTCCAGAGACCCTACTGTATAGCACAGGGAACTCTACTCAGTGCTCTGTGGTGACCTAAATGGGAAGGAAATCCAAAGAAGAGGGGATATATGTATACATATAGCTGATTCACTTTGCTGTACAGCAGAAACTAACACAACGTTGTAAAGCAACTATAATCCAATTTAAAAAAAAAAAAAAAAGATGACTCCAGAATGTAAAGCCTCAGTATGGGATTTTGGAGGCTGATCCTACAACACTGATCACAAGACAATAAGGACCCCTGCTGGTGGTTAAGTAGTTGGTGGTAAATTGCAAGTGGTGACAACCCCTGGCATACAGTAGCATCGCTAATTACCAAGACTCTCTACTGTTGTAGATTAGAATGAGGTGCAGACAGAAGATGAAACATTGAATTACATGTGGCTATGGTACTTGAGCGTTATGGAGCAATGATAGTCATAAAGTGGGCTGACTTCTGTTAACTGCTTTGGAGATCTTAACAAAAGAAAATGACAGGCTCTGTTCAGCCAACAATCAAATCATGGCACACTGTGAAAGCCAGAAGCCTCTAGGGCAGAGTAGCCACTGAGCCGACTGTGCTAAAAATCAGCCTCGACATATAATCAAAAGGGTGGCAGAGCGGCAAAGGAGTCTAAATGCACAGCCTTAAAATATTACCCGTGTCAAAGCTAGGGCCCTGATAGGAAAATAATGAAACCTTGAGATCTAGAATGAGGACATTTGTGTGCACATGTCTTATAATCTTAAACCCCCAGATTTTTTGTCATCCTCTGTGCCAACAGACTCCTTTCTCTTGATAAAGGAAAGCAGTCTCTTCTTGTCTGGAACTACTTCAAAGAATATATCTAAGGCAAGAGCCTAATTTATTACCTTAATTTTCCCAATATCTTCCCCCAACGACCACTGCCTCAAGCCTCTAATCAGGGTCAGAGCTCAGCAAACCTATGTGGGGATTGCAATCCCTGCTCCAGGGAGATCTAGACCAGAGTTCCTCAACCTCAGCACTAGTGACATTTGGGGCTGGATTCTTTGCTGTGGGAGCTGTCCTGTGTATTGCAAGTTGTTCAGCAGCATCCCTGCCCTCTACTCACTAGACGTTAGTAGAACCCCCTCGGTAATGACAACCAAAAATGTCTCCAGACATTACCAAACGTCCCCTGGGAGTCAAAATCATCCCAGGTGAGAACCACTGAATTATAGATGAACTCAAAAAGAATTGCAAAACTATCTAATAGAAACCAGGGGATTATTTGTAAGAGTGAATATTTAGAGCACTAAACCAGAGGAATCAGGTTATAAGGCTGGATATGGGAGAATTTATGACATGGGACCATTCACCTGTGATTCTGGATTTAATGTTTTGGCAAGGACACCCGGAGCCAGTCCTAGTACAAAGCCTTGGTGCCTCCTTAAAGCTTGGCTATGCTGATGGCCTGTGCTAAATGAGATGTTATAGAACAATTCTGAATGAGTATTGAGAAAGGAATCAGAAGACTCAGGGGAGCAGAAGTGTTAGAACGAATTTATTATGTGAGATGAAAGAACTACCAGAATATGTTTCCCAGAAGTAAGGGTGTTGGAATGAATTTATTGTAAAACTAAAGTACCTATCGGTTGGATACGTTGCCCAGAAGGGCTATGATGCCAGTTGCCTAATGCTCAGGCCATTTGTTCCCGCAGATCTAAGGGTGCTAGAGGTATCTGTGATGGATAAGAGCCCTGTGTGAAATCTCTGGAAAGCCCCCAGTAAGAGTTGCATCACAGAGCCTTAGTGTTCTGCAAGGCCATGCCTGAGGCAGAGAACTATTCTCCACTGGGAACACTAGAGCTAACTATCATGAGCTGGATATTATCAGATCCTCTAAGTCATAAGTGCATGGGTACAGCAGCAATCCACTGAAGTCTGTAAATGGTATAGAACTGAGCCTGAGCAGGTCCAGAAGACACAAGTATTGTAAATTACATGAATGGGTGACTCAGACTCCCATGGCACTTCTGTAGCTCTGGTATATCTTCCTCAGCTCACTCCTATGCCCTCTTGGAGTTCCCTGTGACTACCTATCTCAGAATAAAACATTTGAGCCTGGTTCACAGACGGGTTGGCACATTGTGTCGGTGTGTAGGAAAAACTGGACTGCTGTTGCACATAGCTCCACTCAGGGGTGGCTTTAAAGAACAAAGGTGAAATGAAATCTTGCCAGTTGGTAGAGCTGGGAGCAGTATTCTTTATTGTTAGCTTTGTTTATAGAGAGAAGTGGCCCGAAGTACAAATATTTACAGACTCCTAGGTTTGTCTTTCCTGACTGAAGTGACTCTGCCAACATCCATAACACCAGAATTATAGTATCCTGATCAATGCTACTTTAACCAAGGAATCCATTTTATAGCCTCCTCCTAAAAAAAAAGGTGACAATATACACATGACCAGAGACTCCACTGATATTGCCATATCCCTCATCACTCAGAAGTAGCCAGCTTCTGATGTGGTAAATGCTTAAAACCAAGCAATAAAGAGTGTCCCCAACAGCTAAAGACATAGCTCTGGAAACCCCAGAATGGGAGCAGGATTGGCCCGTTTTATCATCACTTCCAGTGACCCACTCACAGAATTTGTGTTTCCTGACTCCCAAATTTAGGCTTTGGTAGATTACAGTAATTAGCTCTCCATGAGTTGGGTGGAGGATGCTTCACTGAACTTGAAACTCCCTCACTATCATTTGGTTACTTGGTTTCTCATGGCAGTAGTCACGTAGCAACGGAAAGAGTTACTACAGTAGTGGGAGTACTCAACTGTGACTGGCAAAAAAATCTGGGATTGTTGCTACACAATAGCAGTAGGGAGGAATAAATCTGGAAGGAATTCAACTGAGGCTTATCTTGGTGTTTCTGTACCCAGGGATAAGTTGAACAGGCAATTACACAATCATGGCCCAACCAGAGCAAGGTAAACAAAGGGTGAAGGTTCCAGTTACCTCGCTGAGGAAACAACCTATATCAGCTGATGTGCTGGCCCAGGGTGAAGGGAGGTTAGGATGGATAGTAGAGGAGGGAGTTAATGAAAACAAGCACGGTACTGGCATCAGTGTAGCAGCAGGGACTGAAGCTTATTCCACCAACTCTCTTATGTTAAGTCTTCGCAGAGATGGTAGGTGGCCATCACCTTGAAGGGGACTCTGTAAAAGACCAGACGTAACGAAGGGCCAAGCAGATGTAGTGGTACAAAGAGTGGACTGAGGGCTTCCCTGGTGGCGCAGTGGTTGAGAATCTGCCTGCCAATGCAGGGGACACGGGTTCGAGCCCTGGTCTGGGAAGATCCCACATGCCGCGGGGCAACTAGGCCCGTGAGCCACAACTACTGAGCCTGCGCGTCTGGAGCCTGTGCTCCACAACAAGAGAGGCCACAATAGTGAGAGGCCCGCGCACTGCGATGAAGAGTGGCCCCGCTCGCCACAACTAGAGAAAGCCCTCGCACAGAAACGAAGACCCAACACAGCCATAAATAAATAAATAAATAAATAAATAAATAAATAAACCCAAAGTTTAAAAAAAAAAAAAGAGTGGGCTGAAATAGACAGCATCTGTGTATCCTCTGTCACCACCTCAAATCCTTTCAGCCTCTTATTCCAACCACTGCTGCAGCAAACTTTTCTGAAGAGAGTTTGATGAACTTTGGGCAAGTACGACATGACTGCACCTCTCTTCTTCCTCAGGACTCCTCTGATGTGGAAGTCAGCTTGGCATTCACAATTGTGCATTTGGGAAGTGTGGAGTAGGTAATGGCCAGGGACATTAACCTTTGATCAAAGGGAGACAGGAGCTGACAGATAAATACCTCTTCCATTCTGGCTTTCAGTAGACAGTTTTGCGAATCATCTCACGAAGCTTCCCAGAAAGTCCTAAGGGATCAAGAAAACATTCAGATATGGTGACGACGAACTCAATAACACATCCTTATACTGCCTCTCCCTTTTCCTTGTTTCACTTCCCCTCCCTCTTCTCTCACTCTTGCTCCCTGCTATCAAAGCCCCAAATAAAATACTGCACATAAGCCTTTGTTTCAGCCTCTACTTTGAGGGGAATCCAGGAGGGGAGGGGAGAAAGGAGAATTTAATTTTTAGAAATTTTTAAATTTTAGTTTGAGATGCCTAACGGACATCCGAGTGGAAGTGTTGGGGAGGCAGTGGATACACAAATCTGGAGTTCACGTTGTAAAGCAACTATATTGCAGTAAAAATTAATTTAAAAAACCAAAAAACTAGAGAACAACAACAACAAATCTAGAGTTCAGGGAAGAAGTCCAGGCTACTGAAAAGCAATTCACTTCCCAACTTTGAAGAGGGCTGTAAACATACAAGTAAAAAAAAAAAGGAAGAAAAGAGAAAGAAAAAAAAGGACAAAATAGCACATGCAATTGTTATATAAAGAGTGCTCACAGTAAGCATTCTGGGACTGAGCAGGAAGGACCCAAGAGGTCTTTCTAAAGATCAGATCAGATCCTGCTCTTAAAAGGGAAGTCATTCAATGAAACTGAAAAGCATTTCAAGTAGCATTGACTAGAGCATATTGATCTCAGTAGCAGACAGGTCCCTACTATGTCTGCTGATTTTTCCACCAAATTATATCTTCAGCTAAACACTGAAAGATACTTTGCACAGCTCATTTGTCCCTTCCTCAGTGAATCCATCTTGACAGAGTGAGTTACACCCTCTTTCGCATTCCTATGGTGCTACATCTCTTTTTTTCTACTTTTGTTGTTTAGTTTACCACACTAGACTGTAATTTATCCCTCTATTTAATTCTGTCTCTCCAATGACGGTGTGTCCCCTTCTTAGTGGTATCCCTGTCTTTGTATCTCCAGCACCTAATACAGTGCCCAGCATTGAGGTGGCTCTGTTTTCAAATGAACGAATGCTTGCATTGAATGGGTCCCTGAAGAACCCTTGCAAAGGACGCTATTGAGCTAGAGCAAAGAAATCGCTCCTCTGAATTACCAGCACATTTATCTGACCTGTATCTCTCTTTGGTCATTTATTTTGTCTTATTTTATACGTATTTGCATGTATACCTTGTTTGGCCCTACCATACCGGGAACATCTTCAGGGTGAGATTCATGTCTGAATCACCTCTGCACCTCGATCAAAGTGCCTGGCATAAAACAGGTGCCAAACATATGGAATAAATAAACCACTTGCCTTGCAACCAGCAACACTGGCATCACCTGTGCTTCTCAAACTTAAACGTGCACAGGCGTCATCTTAAGGCGTTAAGATGTAGATTACCATTCAGTAGCTCTGAAGTAAGCCTGAGAGGCTGCATTTTCTAAAGAACCCCTAGATGATGCCCAAGCAGCTGGTCCACAGACCACATTTTGAAATACCAACGTCACTGTATCAATGGTTCTCCACCATAGCTGCATATTAGAATTTTCCCCAAAGATGTGAAAAGTGCTGGTGGGAACTTCCCTGGCGGTCCAGTGGTTAAGACTCCCCCCTTCCACTGCAGGGGGTGCGAGTGCGATCGCTGGTGGGGGAACTAAGATCACGCATGCTGCGGGCCTAAAAAAGTAAAAAAAAAAATTTTTTTAAGTGCTGGTGTCTTGGTCCCCCCCGTCCCACCCCCCCACATTCTGATTTAACTCATTTAAACTCTCCATGCCATAAGCAGCAAGTATCTAGAGTTAACAGAGCTTTACGTGTGCAAAAAAGAAAACATGTAATTGCATCTCTTCTTAAATGAACTGCTGAAAACAGCTGAATAAATAACTCTTCAAGAGAAACTAACACTAGGCACCAAACGCCCCAGCTCCCGAGTCAGTCTCCGAGCGACGGGGTCCAGCCCCTACCAGTTCTAAACACTCCCCTACGGCGAAACCTGCCCACCCGCCCTCGCCAAGGCCACTGCCGCGACTCCTTCCGGCTCTACCCGACCGATTTCCGGCGTGGTGGCTGGTCACGTGCCCGGATATGGGAGGTGGGGCCGATCCGCCGCTTCCGGTTCGCCGCTCGACCGAGGGGCGCGTCCTCGTAGCGGTGTCCGCTCCAGCCCCGTCCCATCTCTGTTGCGGAGGACCCGCTTCGGCACAGGCGGGCTCGGTCCGGCCTTGCGGTAAGCCTTCGGCCGCGGCTGCCGGGCAGTCCTGGCGGCGGCGCACCGACGAGCGGACGGGTGGACGCCAGGGTCTGAGGCGGCTCCTCAGTTCCGCTGCTGACCCAGCACCGGGGGGTCGGGTGCCGCTCCCTCCGCCGTCAGGGCCCCCTTCTTTTCCTGCCTGTCTGGGTAAGACGCAGAGTCCGGTAGGAGCATCCCCCGCCCCGGGGGGCTGGGAGGGCAATCCTGACACCCCTTTCCGGTTCCGCCCATGAAAACCAGATTTCACTGTAAAAAACGGCCCTGATCCGTTTGCTCTCTGGCGTGAACCAGGAGGGGTCCAAATCCACATTTTCTTCTACATCTTTTAAGTGCATTTCCCTGGCTCCAGGCACCGTGTTCTCGTCTGGAGGACAGTGCTCCACGCGCTAAGATGTCTCGAGAGCGTCCAGGGCCCAGCCCACACTCACTCACTGACATAGCACTCCTGCTGACAAGTTACCTGCCGCACCCTGTAATGATCCAGCTGAATTTAAGGAAGAGAACCAACGTAGAGTTTTGTGGCTGACTGCCACTGGAACATGGTCAGACATGGGTTCTTAAACCTGGGAAATAGTTTTGGAGGACGTCTAATGGTTCATTCACTGACTTACAAAAAATGTGCTGTAAAGACTCAGAGTTAATCACTCCACCCTGAGAACGTAGATGCCATTGGAGGCATGGCTCTTCCTGTCTTCATGGACGTATCTGTCACATACACCACCGTAACCTAGAATTGTGCCTGGCACTTCGCAGGCATCGATATTTGCCGAATGAATGAGAGTCGCATAGTGCTTTTCATTATGACTACCTCCTTTATGAACTCTGCCCAGTCCAGTCTTGTTTTACCACTTACCATACAGTCAGTCCTTTGCTTTTGACCAAAGAGGGACCACTATTAGTGATTCATTTAACCAGTTTTTACTATTCAGTTCAAGTTACCACAAGAGGTATTTGTTGAGTACCCACTAATAAAGGACACAAAACTATGCTAAAACACCCCCCATCCCCCCTTTCTTTCAAGAGAGTTGTTGAGATCCAGGAGCTTGTGATTTTATGAACCAGGTGGACAGCAAGTGCTTGATTGTTTAGTAAATGCAATAAGTGCTGTAGCAATTGAGAGGAGAGATCAGTTTGGATTAAGATCTTTATTGAATCAACTTCATATAAATTATGGAGTGTAGTTAGGGTTTGGATACATGATACTCCCTGCATGGAAAAGCTCCTAAGCAAAGATTTAAAGACCAGAATGAACAGAGAGCTTGGAGTGGAAGGTTTGTATTTGGGAACATTAGGAAAAGGTTGAGCAAGGGCATATTGTGATGAAAGCTATGTTTTCTTATTATTTGTCGAGAGTTTTGGGGTTGTAGAAGCTTGCAAAGAGATAACCAGATGCTGTGGTGTTTAATAGATGTGGTTGATATGAACCTGGGTTAGTGTGTTGGCAGCAGGAGCAGAAAGGATAAATTATGTGTAGATGAAGGAAAATCAGCAGAATGCTTTAGTTGTCATGTTATTTGGTGCTGTCATTTTGGTTAATTTATTAAATGCCTGGTATGTCTTTGCCAAGTTCTTGGAATGCAAAGATGAGTAAGACGTGGTCTTGCCTGCAAGGAAATACTTTTAATGGGGGAGAGAATACAACTAGCTAGACAATATGGTTTATAAGTGCTATGTTAGCAGAATAGAGGGAAATATTAGAGAAGTAGGAAAGGAATTTTTTTTTTTTCTTTGAGTGTGTGACTACTTCACAGAAGAGGTGACATTTCAGCAGGATCTTAAGGATGAATTGGAATTTCCCAGGGAGAAAAGAATTTCAGGAAAAAGAAATTGCACAAACAAGAGCCTAGAGACAGAAAAGCAAACTGGCCAGTATCCAGCGTGGCTTGGGCATAGGATAGAGTTGAGCTTTTAACACAGTGTGTAGGCCCTAGAACATATTAAGGGGTAGTAACATGGACATTTTATAATAGGTGGAATGGAGGTTAAGATGGGTGAAAATATAGAGAGATGAAGAAGAAAGCGGTTGGGGAAACTTGCTCTTCATGGCTTCTATATTCTCTGCAGGGTAGACGGTGAAGTCATTTGCAGAGAGGGAGGAGGCTGACACTAGAGTTGGGGGTTGAAGGAGAGAAATAAGGATTTGCAGTATTGATGGTGAGTAGGAAGAGGAATCACCAAAGAAGGTGTTAAGGAATTGCTGAGCAACTTTGAAAGTTTAGCTTTGATTGGATTTAAATATTTGTAATGAGTGCAATGAACATGGATATGAGGCCTTCTTAAATGGCATATGGTAGCCAAGAGAAGTAGAGAAAAAAGACAGTTTGTGGAGATTGGTGAACTGAGTGAACTGGTCTACAAATGGAGCAAGATCATTGAAGGGGATGGTGTGGGTGTAGGGAAATGAACACTGCCTCCAGGCTAGGTTGGAAAAGAAACTAAGCTTGGAGAGGCCAGATGGACTAGGAGAACAGGAGGGGGGGAGGCCGTCAGGAGACTAGAGGCAGAGATGAGGAGAAAGAGGGATAGAAGTGCGATTTTTGTGAGAAAAGCAATTTTTTGAGTTGGAGCAGGGATAGAAGTTTTCCAAATTGAGTAAAATATAGGAGATACCTATAGTTTACAAAAGTGTCCGTGTGTTTTAAAAATTCACTCTAAGTCATTTATTTAAAACTCATAATTTCTTCATTTTCCCATAGAAGCAGTGTTAGAACTAGGAGTTAAATTTCCTAAGCAAGCTCACACGTATGAAATACTATACATCTGCATTGGAAATAATAATGTATATACACACGAATATATATATACAGTATATTCAAAAAATAAAGTTGCAGTGAGTTTTTTTTCAAATATGTAACTTGTTATATTTGAAGAAAAATGATTAATATACCATAAAATTCACCCTTTTTCAGTATGTAATTCAGTGGTTTCCAGTATATTCAAAGGGTTATAAAAACATCACTACTATCTAATTCAAGGACATTTTCATCACCCCAAAAAGAAGCCCCATACACATTAGCAGTCACTCCCCATTCCTTCTTGCCCTCAGCCCCTGGCAACCACAAATCAATCCATCTATGTGGATTTGTCTACTCTGGACATTTCACATGAATGGAATCATAAAATATGTGGTTCTTTGTAACTGGCTTCTTTCACGTAGCATCATGTTTTCAGGATTCACTGATGTTGTAGTATGTATCAGTACTTTGTTCCTTTTTTATGGCCAAATAATATTATACTGTATGGATATATTTCATTTTGCTGTTCATCAGGACATTTGAGATGTTTCCACATTTTGACTATGGTGAACAATACTGCTATGGACATCTATGTACACGATTTTGTGTGGACATATGTTTAGCAGTTCTCTTGAGTATATACCTAGGAGTGGAATTGCTGGGTCATATGGTAAAACCATGTTTAACTTTTTGAGGAACCACCAAGCTGTTTTCTGAAGTGGCTGCAGCATTTTATAGTCACCAGCAATATATGAGACTTCCTTTTTCTCTACACCTTTACCAACACTTGTCTTTTTAATTTTAGCCATCCTAGCGGTGTAAAGTGGTAGGTATCTCAATGTGGGTTTGATTTGCATTTCCCTAATGGCTAATGATGTTGCGCATCTTTCCATGTGCTTATTGGCCATTTGTATCTCTTCCTTGGAGAAATGTCTATTCAGATCCTTTGCTCAGTTTTTAACTGGGTTACTTGTCTTTTTATTGTTGAGTTGTAAGAGTTCTTTATATAGGAAATTTATATTTGAAGATTGGGCGTGGGTTTTTTAATTTTTTCCTAAATTTTTAAAAAATATTATAATATTTGGTGAACACTTCCAAAGATTTTAGAGTTTGATATCACTGGTTCTCTAATTTCTTTTCCAGACATACAGCTTTTTATTTTTATGATGTAGGTGTACTAATGTATTAAATCATTCATCCTACACTTATTTGCCATAAATAAGATCATTTTTTAATCCTAAATGGAACAATGTAAGATAGAATGATTTTGAGAATGAGTATAATATCTATACTCTGAATTTTTTCAGCTGAGTAAAGATGACAGCAATCAAGCACGCATTACAAAGAGACATTTTTACACCAAATGATGAACGCCTGCTGAGTATTGTCAATGTCTGCAAAGCAGGAAAAAAGAAAAAGAACTGTTTTTTGTGTGCCACAGGTGGGTATCTAGTAAGTCAAGGTTCTTGTTTGGCATTCTTTTATTCCCTAGGGGTCATTTCCTCATTGTTTAAAATATTCTCGGACTTCCCTGGTGGTCCAGTGGTTAAGAATCTGCCTTCCAGTGCAGGGGACATGCATTCGATCCCTGGTCAGGGAACTAAGATCCCACGTGCCACGGGGCAGCTAAGCCTGCACAGCACAACTAGAGAAGCCTGCGTGCTGCAACAAAAGATCCTGCATCCCACAAAGAAGATCCTGTGAACTGCAACTAAGACCTGATGCAGCCAAATAAATAAATTTTAAAAATTTAAAAAATAAAAGAATGACCATGTATCACTTTTAAAAAAAAAAGAAATTCAATTTAAAAAATAAATAAATAAAATTAAATATTCTCATTGTTTCTGTGATTGGAAAATTGGGCCAACAAATTCGTTTTTTTTCAATTGTCTTTAAGTAAATCTTGAGTAGACACAAAATTTTTTTTTTTTAATTTATTTATTTTATTTACTTTTGGCCGCATTGGGTCTTTGTTGCTGCGCACGGTCTTTCTCTAGTTGCCGCGCACAGGCTTCTCATTGTGGTGGCTTCTCTTGTTGTGGAGCACGGGCTCTAGGTGCTTGGGCTTCAGTAGTTGCGGCACTCGGGCTCAGTAGTTGTGGCTCAGGGCTCTGGAGCACAGGCTCAGTAGTTGTGGCGCACAGGCTTAGTTGCTCTGTGGCGTGTGGAATCTTCCCAGACCAGGGATCAAACCCGTGTCCCCTGCATTGGCAGGCGGATTCTTAACCACTGCACCACCAGGGAAGTCCCACAAAAGTATTTCTGTAACATACATATAAGGTGTGAACACTTATATATACCACTATCCAGAATAAGAAGAATTTTACCATTACCTTTGAAGTCTCCTGTGTGCCCTGCCCTGCTCCCATTCCCTTCTCTCCCTCATTAAGAGGTAGCTAGTGTCCTGAGTTTTGATTTACTCTTTCCTTGCTTTTCTTTATCATTTTACCATATGTATTTGTAATCTCGAATATACATTGTTATATTTGCGTGACTTTGACCTTCACATAAATTGAATCATAGCACAGGTATTCATTTGTGACTTTTTCCACTCAACAGTATGTTTGTGTTTGTGAGTGTTATCTCTTGATTTTCTCCTATAGCTGTAATTCTTTCATTTCTACTGCTGTGTAGTATTCTACTCTGAGAGTACTGCTGTTTACTTACCCATCCTACCAGGGATGACCAGGAGGTTTGTTTCCAGGTTTCCTATGCGGGCAGCACTTCTGTGAGCATGTTTGTCCTTGTCTGCCAGTGTATACAGGCAAGAATCTTCTAGGGTAGACACCTAAATGTGAGATTGCCGGGTCATAGGCAGTGAATGGTCAACACTACCCTAATACCAGATTATTTTCAAAAGTAGTTGTACTGGTTTTCACTCCCACAAGCAGTGTGTGTTTCAGGTTCTCCACATCCTAGTCTAAACTTGGTTTTGACAGACTTGTTTCCAATCTGGTGGGTGTGAAATAGAATCTCGTTGTGGTTTTAAATTGCATTTCCCTAAGTAATAATGAGATTGAGCCTCTTTTCATGGATTGATTAGCCATTAATTTTCTTGCCTAAGAAATTTACCTGTTTAAGCCTTTTACTCGTTTTTCTATTCTGTTGGTCGTCCTTTTACTGATTTCTTTAAGTTCTGCATGTAATTTGGATACCAATTTGTTGGTTGTATGCATCCCAGTTTATGGCTTATCTTTTCACTTTTTGTGATGCCTTTTAATGAAATCAGATTAATCAATCTGATCATTTATGGCTTCCCCTTTTTGTGTCTTATTTAAGATGTCCTTCCATACCCTGGAGTAATAAAAGTATTCTATATTACATTCTATAAGTTTTATAATTTTACCTTTCGCATTTCAATCTTTGATTTACCTGTGTCTGTGTTTATAGTGATGAGTGTGAGTGTGTTTGTTTCTGGGTCCTTTCTTATATCTGGATTTTATGTTGTCTTGTGGGTATTTTGTTTTTTCATCTGAATTTTAGAATCAAGTCCCAAATTTTGTTGGGATTTTGATTGGAATTGTTTTGAATCTATAGTTCACTTTGGAGAGAACTTGCATTTTATGATATTAAGTCTTCTGTTCGTGAATATGGTGTGGTTCTCCATTTATCTTGGTCTTCTTTAATGCCTTGCAGTAAGGTTTATAGTTTTAAAGACTTTCAATAAGTTTTATAATTTTATTATTATTATTTTTTAAATGTTTATTTATTTATTTGGCTGTGCTGGGTCTTAGTTGCAGCACGAGGGATCTTTGTTGCCACATGCGGGATATTTAGTTGCAGCATGTGGGCTCTTAGTTGCGGCATGCGGGATTTAGTTACCTGACCAGGGCTCAAACCTGGGCCCCCTGCATTGGGAGCACGGAGTCTTAACCACTGGACCACCAGGGAAGTCCCAAGTTTTATAATTTTAAAGGCTTTGTACATGTGTTATATTTACCCTTAGGTATTTATTTATTCCTAGATTTTTAATACTATCGTAAATAATAACTCTTGTTAGTATTAATACATTTTTAAGACTTTATTTTTTTTAGAGCAGCTTTAGGTTTATAAGAAAATTGAGAGGTAGGTACAGAGATTTCCCTTATGCCCCTTTCCCCACACATGCATAGCCTTTCACTTTGTTAACACTACTCACCACAGTGGTACATTTGTTACCAAGAATGAATCTACGTTAACAAATCATAATCACCCAAAGTCCATAGTTTACTGTAGGTTTCACTCTTGGTGTTGGGTTTGGACAAATGGATAATGTCATATAGAGTATTTTAACTGCCCTAAAAATCCTCCGTGCTCTGCCTGGTCATCTCTTCCCCAATCCCTGGCAACCACTGATCTTTTTACTGTCTCCACAGTTTTGCCTTTTCCAGAATGTCATACAGTAATTGGAATCAAATAGTATGTAACCTTCCCAGATTGGTTTCTTTCACTTAGTAATATGCATTTAGCTTTCCTCCATGTGTTTTCATGGCTTATAGCTCATTTCTTTTTAGTGCTGCATAACATTCCATTGTCTGGATGTACCACAGTTTATTTATCCATTCACCTACTGAAGGACATCTTGGTTGCTTCCAAGTTAGCAGTTATAAATAAAGCAGCTATAAATATCCGTGTGCAGATTTTTGTGTGGACATATGTTTTCAGCTCCTTTGTGTAAATACCAAGGAATGCAGTTGCTGGATAATATGGTAAGAGTATGTTTAGTTTTGTTAGGAAACTGCCAAACTCTCCTCCAAAGTGACTGTACCATTTTTAATTCCCACCGTCAGTGAATGACAGTGCATGTTGCTTCGCATCCTCACCAGCATTTGGTGTTGGCAGTGCTCTGGATTTTGGCCATTCTAATAGGTGTGTAGTGGTATCTCCTTGTCATTTGAATTTACGTTTCCCTGATGGCATATGCTGTGGAGCATCTTTTCATATGCTTATTTGTGGTCTATATATCTTCTTTGGTCGGGTGTCTGTCAAGGTCTTTGGCCCATTTTTTTAACCTGAATTTTTTTTCTTATTTTTGAGTTTTAAGAGTTTTACTTCTCAAGTAATCTGCCTCTGACCTTCTTAGTCTGATTTAGATTCTTCCATTAGTATTCTGTGTATTCCTCAGTCATAGCATTTGTTATGAAATACTATTCCTGTTTTAGTATTGTGTCCAGGCACCTGACAGCTGTGTTTGCCATGAATGAATGAAGAATGAGGAAATGAATAATGTCTCTAATGAAAGTGTGTGTTTTATTCAACAGTGACAACGGAACGCCCCGTGCAGGTGAAGGTGGTCAAAGTCAAGAAATCTGATAAAGGAGATTTCTACAAAAGGCAGATTGCTTGGGCCCTTCGAGACCTTGCTGTGGTAGATGCCAAGGATGCTATTAAAGTATGTTTTTGTTCTTTGACATGAATTCAGAAAGTGTCTTTCATTTTATAACATAGTATGTTGTCTTCTAAGATGATCTAAACTTGTTTTGTGACCCAGTAGTTCACCACCTAACCAGCAATTAGTCTAAAGTGTATTATCCAACCTTCCATTCTCTCACTTCTCATTCGCAGGCTACTTAATATAAGTATGTATGTAAGCTGGTTTCATTGTTTGTGCTTTTTTTTTTTTTGAGCTACAATTATGTTTGTTCACAAGCTACATAACTAGAGCAAAATAACCTTGACTGTACATATCTGTATTTAGATTAGGTATACTTAGTATAAAATCCATAAATTAGTATGGATTTTAAAGTGGTGTGTTGTGTGAGTAGTTTTTTAAAAAATCATTGTTTTGGTAAAACCTAGTTCAGAAATCACAGAAAATATAACCAAAGTGAATCTTCCTTAGGTAGTCCTTAAAAATAATATAGAATCACCAGCTGAGGCAGCCAAGCTGGCCCTCTGAAGCTATGGTTTGAATAATGTGGCTCAAGTGATGGCAGTGATAGTGAGTTTCACCCCTTATTTTAAGGACTTTGAAGAATAAGATATAAGACATTAAATAAGATATTAAATAAGATATTAAAGAATAAGATACCTTACACCTTAAGTCACACTCAAACTCCAGGAAAGTTGAATAATACGATAATCGTGATAAAGGGCCACCTTTATTCCTGACAGTTCGAGGCATTTCACAGCAATACCCTTTTTTTAAAAAAAAAAAAAAGAAATAAAGTAGAGCCCCTCAGGTTAAAGTAGGTGCTTCTTCCTCTTCAGCCTCTCTAACCCTGCCCCTCATCTTCCTCTGCAGCCCAGAGGCACCTCCAGAGCTCTAGGGAATGCCTTGCACCACATCTACTGTGCTGTGGATGGGGCTGATAGCAAGGCTTACAGTACTGTAACTACATGTGCCCGTTGACTGAACTCTGCAAGTCTCATACGGTGATTAAAAAGGCACAGAGAAGTGAAAACTACCTTTGTAGAGCAGTCTGATAAAATAAAAGTCTGGTTTTATGCTGACCTGGTTACAGACCTCTGAGGAACTAAAAGCTGGACAGCATGACAGGCAGTTGAGTCAGGTGCAAGAAGATTTTTTTAATGAAGCAGAAACAGCTTTAGGAGAGTCCTGCATATCTGTAGAGTTGAGATTTCTTCCAAAATGTAAAGAATGCCTTTTCTTTAAATATTTTAGGCAAACTGGGCCTTTGCTTTATTCCTAAAAAGCACCCAGTTTTTAGAAAAATGTGGGATGTGGAAAACGGGGTCTGGCAGGGGCTTTGAATGTGGGTGCGTGTATATGTATTTGGAAAGAACGTGAAAATGAGATTGTTAAAAACACTTCAATTATTTAATAATTTCTGTTATTACGAGAAGGATCAAGAGTAGAGATTTTCTGTTTAAGACAAAATACTTCAAAGGCTTTTTAGAAATTCACCTTTATTAAAAAGCCTTTTTCTCTTCAATAGTTCCACACTTCATAACCCCATTGACTTGTGTAATTCATTAACATTGCTGAATGCTTATTTAAATGCTTTCCTCAGCTGACACCTCATTGCTGACTTGCTTAATGGATTTTTTTTCATTTTATGCAGGCATCTTGGTGTGTGTATGCTACATATGGATATAAAACATAAAATTTTTATACATAGCCTAACATTAGCCATTTTGCATCACTCATTATTTTTTTTTAAATTTTATTTATTTATTTATTTATGGTTGCGTTGCGTCTTCGTTGCTGCACGTGGGCTTTCTCTAGTTGCGGTGAGCGGGGGCTACTCTTCGTTGCGGTGCATGGGCTTCTCATTGTCGTGGCTTCGCTTGTTGCGAAGCACGGGATCTAGGCACGCAGGCTTCAGTAGTTGTGGCACATGGGCTCAGTAGTTGTGGCTCCTGGGCTTAGTTGCTCCGCGGCACGTGGCATCTTCCCAGACCAGGGCTCGAACCCGTGTCCCCTGCATTGGCAGGCGGATTCTTAACCACTGCACCACCAGGGAAGTCCCTGCATCACACATTGATTTGTGTGAGTGTTGCTGCTGGAGCAGTCAGCCTCTTTTATGGCATTATGTGAAATATTCCCAGGGAAGAGATCATTTCCCGTCAAGCTTCATATGAGTTGCCAAGACTCTTAGATTTCTTTATAAATACTAATGCAATTTTTTTTTGAATTTTTGAATTTTATTTTATTTATTTTTTTATACAGCAGGTTCTTATTAGTCATCCATTTTATATACATCAGTGTATACATGTCAATCCCAATGTCCCAATTCATCACACCACCACCACCACCACCACCCCCCTCCACCGCTTTCCCCCCTTGGTGTCCATACGTTTGTTCTCTACATTTGTGTCTCAGTTTCTGCCCTGCAAACCGGTTCATCTGTACCATTTTTCTAGGTTCCACATATATGCGTTAATATACGATATGTGTTTTTCTCTTTCTGACTTACTTCACTCTGTATGACAGTCTCTAGATCCATCCACGTCTCTACAAATGACCCAGTTTCGTTCCTTTTTATGGCTGAGTAATATTCCATTGTATATATGTACCACATCTTCTCTATCCATTCGTCTGTCGATGGGCATTTAGGTTGCTTCCATGACCTGGCTATTGTAAATAGTGCTGCAGTGAACATTGGGGTTCATGTGTCTTTTTTTTTTTTTTTTTTTTTTTTATTAATTTATTTTTGGCTGTGTTGGGTCTTTGTTTCTGTGCGAGGACTTTCTCTAGTTGTGGCAAGCGGGGGCCACTCTTCATCGTGGTGCGCGGGCCTCTCACTGTCGCGGCCTCTCTTGTTGCGGAGCACAGGCTCCAGACGCGCAGGCTCAGTAATTGTGGCTCACGGGCCTAGTTGCTCCGTGGCATGTGGGATCTTCCCAGACCAGGACTCAAACCCGTGTCGCCTGCATTGGCAGGCAGATTCTCAACCACTGCGCCACCAGGGAAGCCCTCATGTGTCTTTTTGAATTATGGTTTTCTCTGGGTATATGCCCAGTAGTGGGATTGCTGGATCATATGGTAATTCTATTTTTAGTTTTTTAAGGAACCTCCATACTCTTCTCCATAGTGGCTATATCAATTTACATTCCCACCAACAGTGCAAGAGGGTTCCCTTTTCTCCACACCCTCTCCAGCATTTGTTGTTTGTAGATTTTCTGATGATCCCCATTCTAACTGGTGTGAGGTGATACCTCATTGTAGTTTTGATTTGCATTTCTCTAATGATTAGTGATGCTGAGCAGCTTTTCATGTGCTTCTTGGCCATCTGTATGTCTTCTTTGGAGAAATGTCTACTTAGGTCTTCTGCCCATTTTTTGATTGGATTGTTTGTTTTTTTAATATTGAGCTGCATGAGCTGTTTATATATTTTGGAGATTAATCCTTTGTCCGTTGATTCATTTGCAAATATTTTCTCCCATTTTGAGGGTTGTCTTTTCGTCTTGTTTATGGTTTCCTTTGCTGTGCAAAAGCTTTGAAGTTTCATTAAGTCCCATTTGTTTTTTTTTGTTTTTATTTCCATTACTCTAGGAGGTGGATCAAAAAAGATCTTGCTGTGATTTATGTCAAAGAGTGTTCTTCCTATGTTTTCCTCTAAGAGTCTTACAGTGTCCAGTCTTAAATTTAGGTCTCTAATCCATTTTGAGTTTATTTTTGTGTACGGTGTTAGGGAGTGTTCTAATTTCATTCTTTTACATGTAGCTGTCCAGTTTTCCTGGCACCACTTACTGAAGAGACTGTCTTTTCTCCATTGTATATCCTTGCCTCCTTTGTCATAAATTAGTTGACCATAGGTGCGTGGGTTTATCTCTGGGCTTTCTATCCTGTTCCATTGATCTATGTTTCTGTTTTTGTGCCAGTACCATATTGTCTTGATTACTGTAGCTCTGTAGTATAGTCTGAAGTCAGGGAGTCTGATTCCTCCAGCTCCGTGTTTTTCCCTCAAGACTGCTTTGCCTTTTCGGGGTCTTTTGTGTCTCCATACAAATTTTAAGATTTTTTGTTCTTGTTCTCTAAAAAATGCCATTGGTAATTTGATAGGGATTGCATTGAATCTGTAGTTTGCTTTCCGTAGTATAGTCATTTTCACAATATTGATCCTTCCAATCCAAGAACATGGTATATCTCTCCAACTGTTGGTATCATCTTTAATTTCTTTCATCAGTGTCTTATAGTTTTCTGCATACAGGTCTTTTGTCTCCCTAGGTAGCTTTATTCCTAGGTATTTTATTCTTTTTATTGCAATGGTGAATGGGATTGTTTCCTTACTTTCTCTTTCCGATCTTTCGTTGTTAGTGTATAGGAATGCAAGAGATTTCTGGGCATTAATTTTGTATCCTGCAACTTTACCAAATTCATTGATTAGCTCTAGTAGTTTTCTGGTAGCATCTTTAGGATTTTCTATGTATAGTGTCATGTCATCTGCAAACAGTGACAGTTTTACTTCTTTTCCAATTTGTATTCCTTTTATTTCTTTTTCTTCTCTGATTGCCGTGGCTAGGACTTCCAAAACTATGTTGAATAGTGGTGAGAGTGGACATCCTTGTCCACATTTGCCTTTTTTTAAAAAAAATTTATTGAAGTATAGTTGGTTTACAATGTTGTGTTAATTTCTGCTGTACAGAAAAGTGATTCAGTTATACATATATATACATTCTTTCTTTTTTTTATGTTCCTTTTATTTACTTATTTTTTAAAATTTTTATTTATTTATTTATTTTTGGCTGTGTTGGGTCTTCGTTTCTGTGTGAGGGCTTTCTCTAGCTGTGGCGAGCGGGGGCCACTCTTCATCGCAGTGCGCGGGCCTCTCACTATCACGGCCTCTCTTGTTGCGGAGCACAGGCTTCAGACGCGCAGGCTCAGCAATTGTGGCTCACGGGCCTAGTTGCTCCGCGGCATGTGGGATCTTCCCAGACCAGGGCTTGAACCCGTGTCCCCTGCATTGGCAGGCAGATTCCCAACCACTGTGCCACCAGGGATGCCCAACATTCTTTTTCATATTCTTTTCTACTATGGTTTATCACAGAATATTGAATATAGTTCCCTGTGCTATACAGTAGGACCTTGTTTATCTAATCTATGTATAATAGTTTGGATCCGCTAATCCCAAACTCGCAATACATCCCTTCCCCACCTTTCCTCCCCCTTGGCAACCGCAAGTCTGTTCTCTATGTCAGTGAGTCTGTTTCTGTTTCACAGATAAGTTCATTTGTGTCACATTTTAGATTCCACATATAAGTGATATCATATGTATTTGTCCTCCGTCTGACTTACTTCACTTAGTATGATACTCTCTAGTTGCATCCATGTTGCTGCAAATGGCATTATTTCATTCTTTTTTATGGCTAAGTAGTATTTCATTGTATATATGTACCACATCATCTTTATCCATTCATCTGTCGATGGACATATAGGTTGTTTTTCTGTCGTGGCTGTGGTAAATAGTGCTGCAGTGAACATTGGGGTGCATTTATCTTTTCAGATTATAGTTTCGTCCAGGTGTATGCCCAGGAGTGGGATTGCTGTATCATATGGCAACTCTATTTTTAGCTCTTTGAGGAACCTCCATACTGTTTTCCATAGTGGCTGCCCAATTTATAATGCAGTTACCTTTTCGTTGTAAGTGAAAGTTTTTAATCTTTTGTCACTTTAATTCTGCTTATTGAGCTATAAATTCATTAGTACATCCATGCTACTGTAATATGATTGTACCATAGGTAAGTCTTGATCCCTAAATTATCCCACATCTTCACAGTGAAAGTCATATCACTTTCCTTGCCTACTTATGGTCTTTACTACATTTTATTCCCCCTAAATAACACTTCAAATTAATTGAATACATGATTAGCCTTCTATAGAACATTAAAAACATTTGAGCCTATTTTTAATTCCTTGGATGTGAAGAAAAGTATACATCCATATGTTTTCATATTTTATACAGTGGTCAAGTAGTTCTAAATTCAAGGGAGAATATCAAGGCATGAAAATATTTCTGTAATGTGGCTTAAGAGACATGTAGAGAGCATATTGCAGCTCTCTCACACCAGTTGAACTTCTTTTTCATTTGAAAGGACCTTAAAAGGCCAGTATTTTTTACTTTTGAGACACCTTTATTTGTTCTGTATTTTCAGAATTGTAAACAGGAGCAGTCCCTGCTTTTCACCTCATTTGTTCTTGGAAATCACACTAGGGTATAGATTGTATTTTTTCTCACATGTTATAATGAGAAGATTCACAGCTGTGAATAATAGCACATTATCAAAGAAAAAGTATAACTCTAAAACCCCATAGACAATTTAAAAAGAAAAATTAGGTCCACATCAAAACCAGAAACCACTGTCATCCTATAAACTAGGAAGCTGAGACACAGGCCATTAAGTAGACATCCTATACTTTCACTCATAGACCCAAGGGGCATAGAAAGGAAATTACCAAAACACTATGTTGTTTTTAATCCAGCTTCTTTTGAGAGGTAAACAAAATTTGTGCTATAAATTGAATTCTCCGAACCATTCTCTGCAAGTCACTTAGTCGATTTTGTGTGTGTGTGTTGTGTGTGTGTGTGTGTGTGTGTGTGTGTGTGCCGTTCTTTGCCATTTTATTATGTGCGGGTCCATGTAACCACTGCTACAATCAAGGTACAGAAGTATTACAGCACCTTAAAGAGCTCCCTCAGCTACCTCTTTATAGCACACCCATCCTCTTTCCTCCCCCCAACAATCCCTGACTCCTGACAACCACTAATCTATTCTCCATCTCATCCATTTCAAGTAGAATTTAATTTTGATTTATTTATAGTTATTGGAGAGTATCTCTGTGTAGATATTTAGATATGACATTATATAAACATAACTTAGTTGTGCTTGTGTTGACATTACCAGTTTCAGTGAGGGGAAAAAACCTTTTAGTCGATTTTTTTTTTTTTTTTTGCTGCGTTGGGTCTTCATTGCTGTGCGTGCGCTTTCTCTAGTTGCAGCGAGCGGGGGCTACTCTTCATTGCAGTGCATGGGCTTCTCATTGCAGTGGCTTCTCTTGTGGAGCACAGGCTCTAGGCATGCGGCCTTCAGTAGTTGTGGCACAGAGGCTCAGTAGTTGTGGCTCGTGGGCTCTAGAGCGCAGGCTCAGTAGTTGTGCTGCACGGGCTTAGTTGCTCTGCGGCATGTGGGATCTTCCTGGACCAGGGCTCGAACCTGTGTCCCCTGCATTGGCAGGCGGATTCTTAAGCACTGTGCCACCAGGGAAGTCCCCCTTTTAGTAGATTTGTAATGCTGATTATTTTTTCCAACAACAGCTTCAACTTCTTTTTGTTTTATTGAAATATATATTTTACAATAATGAAAAGAGGTTATGATCAAAAACAGTATCTTTTGTATATTTTTATTTCAGGAAAATCCTGAATTTGATTTACATTTTGAAAAAATATATAAATGGGTTGCCAGCAGCACTGCTGAAAAGAATGCATTTATTTCGTGCATTTGGAAACTGAATCAGCGATATCTCCGGAAGAAAATTGATTTTGTCAATGTTAGCTCACAGCTTTTGGAAGGTAAAGTTAAATAAAAATGTATATGTAAAATCAGGTATATCTATAAGTGAATATATAATTTGGCATTTCTCAAAGTATTTAAAACTCTGAATTATCTTTTTTGTAAAGGAATTTTAAGATAATTTTTCTTATTGCAGAAGTGATGCTTGTTCATTATAGAAAACTGATTCATTAAATTAAATGAATATCACTTATAAACTTAATCCTCAGAGATAACTATGCATTTCTATGCATACTGAAATGCTTTTTTTAAAATAAAGAAATTTATGTTGCTACCTAACATGCTTTTTCATATAATGTTTCATGAACGTTTTCCATGTTATTAAACACTTACCCCATCATTATTTTTAATGGCACCATAGTATTCCATTGTATTGGATATACTATAATTTTTTAACTAATCACTTTTAAAAAATTTTCCAATCTTTGCTTATCTTAAACAACTCTGAGATGAATATCCTTGTAGCTGTATTTTTGTGTAGAGTGTAGGTGTAGTGTTTAAGAAACAACTCTGGAGTCAGACTGCCTGGGTTCAAATACTGGCTTTGTCACTTACTATAGCTGTGTGACCTTGGGTTACTCTATGTTTCAGTTTCTCGTGTGTCAGAAACAGAGATAATAATAGTGTCAACTCCATAGGATTGTTGTAGGGATTAAATTAATATATGAACATGATGAGAACAATGCCAGATATATAGTAAGTACTCAATTATATATTAACAATTATTCTATTATCAGGATAAAGTCCTAAGACATGAGGTTAATTAGGGTATTTTAGATCAGTATATCTTCAGGAATATTACTAGGGATTGTTTTGTGTTATAAGACAAAAACTCTACTGTTAATTGTTGAAAACATACAATGAGTTTTTTTTCTTTTAAAATTTCTTTTATAAAGACATACACGTTGTGAGAAGATGGGTTCTGTGTGCCTTGCGGATGCAATTTGTGTTGTATTCTTTATCTCAAAGGAAGCAATTGAAGTAACAGCAGGTGGACAGAGTTGTTGCCCCTGTTTATTGAGAAAAAAAAAAGTATATTTGTTCTAAATTATATATTAGAAAGAAAACTTAGATTTGTCCTAAGTTGTATGTTAGCATTTAAAAATAGAAGCTTCTGTCAAGTGAAACATCTGAAATTGCCAATATTCAACCATTTTGACCTATAAAAATGGCAATTTCAGATGCTTCAAACTATTCCTTGACTTAGTCATTTGCCTCTGTCCTTTCTCCATTTTGTTTTACTTAATTCCTTTGCTGTTTGGTCATCTATCTTTCTGTCCTTAAATGTAGTATTCTTGTCCATCACTTATTAATTAGTGAGGCCGTTACTGGTTTCAGGCTTGATGCTTGGAACTGGCAGAGGCAAGTCACATCTCTCAGGCCACATGCTTCTCCCTGCAGTGGGGCTGGCCTTGTGTCGGAGACCTCAGGGTTGCCATCTCGCCAACATTAGCCTCCAGTGTCTTGGTGGTTGAGTGTGTTGAGGGAATGACCTTTAAGAAATTTATGGTAATTTTCCATGCCTTGAATAGCAGCTTAATTTGTTCTGAGTAGCTTTCTTTTTTTTTTTTTTTAACCATTTCAGGGTTGAACATTCTGATCAGTGAATGATTCGTAAGCTTTCTGTTCTGTTTTCGAATATGATGTGTTTCCAATTGTTACTTATTGCCTAAGATGTATTTTAAACCAATATATTTCATTCAGTCAACAATATGGGCAAGTACATACCTACCTGTATTTACCTCATTAAGGAATATTACCAAAATCAATGAGAAGAGTATTGCTGTTTTTTGAGAATGAGGTGACTAGCTTTAAAAAAAGACGACATTTAATTTTTCAGGGCCTTAAACAAAGGTGTAGACATTTTTATTTTTATAAATATTACCTAATTGAGATCAATTTTAAGAATACTGAGATCCTTAAGGATCTCATTTTGAAAATCACTTTCTATAAATCAGTAACTGTTGCTTTGGTTCAATGGAGTTCATATAGTGGCTTTATTAATGTCCATGAACTTGTTTAATGTTTTACTGGACTTTAAAATTATGGCCACTAACTCCCATTTTTAAAAAAAAGTCTCTAAGCTTTGGGTTATGTTAGAAAACAAATGAGAAATTATCAACATCTCCTTTTAAGAGCTAAGTAATCATTCAAGTAAATAAGACTGTTCATTGGAAATGTTAGCAGTAGCAGCTTTAGTAGTTTTTATTGGTGACAGTTGAATGTTCGTGCTAATAATTGGGGCTTCTTAGTAGAATAAGGTTCTTAAAACAGGACTTTGTTAGCAGCTGAAGTAGAGTGAAGTTTTTGTTTGGCCTTTTCTTTTTCATTCTTGCAGCCAGATTTTTTTTAAATCATTGACTTGAATCCTTAAAAGCCAGCTTGAACTGATAATCGTGTGTGGTTTTTTAAACTGCTTCCATCTTGTCCTTTCTAACAATGTTTTATGACTAATCCGTTGTGAGGGAGTGTCCGGGTAAAGGTTTGGGCCTTGAGTGAAAATAACTAGACTAAACGCATGAGTCACAAATGGCCTATAAACAATCCCCAGGAAGTGATCTGTTTCCCAGTTTTCTCCTCCAAGGACTCGGCAGTACTGTTTCTTAAAAGACTAAGAGAAAATAGAAAGATACATGTATTTTTAGTCACTGTCAGAAAATGAATAAGAAAGATGAACACTGGAAATTTAGCTTCTTGTGGATATTTCCAGTTTGTAGTTGTATTTGACGTCTTTTAAGCTTTAATGTAGCATGAAGTTCAAATGAAATATGGGTAGTATTTTTAAAATTTAAACCTGTGTACGTTTCTAGCCAGCTAATATTCTTTGCTTACTTTCCTCTGCTTTTTTCATACCTTTTTACTCTCCAGAACTGCCTAAAGTTACAGAAGGTGCGTAACACCTTTTCTTCTTATTCTATTCCATAGATTTTTATTACTTGATGTTGTTATGTACTGTTGGTTGCATATTTTATGAAATTGTGTGCAGGGAAAAGTATATTACTACAAAATCCATATGGTAATAAAAATCGATGATAGTATTCATTATTCACTTCCAAAGGGCTGTTTTATGGAAGAGAAAATACTTCTGAAGCAATTATGATCATTTAAAATATTTGTTTATTTTTAAATATTTACTTGTGCAAGGAGCTGTACAGAATGGTTTAGGCATTCCCTGCCCCCTAGCAGCTAAGAAGCTGTCACACATGGCAGTTTAACATTTCCACAGTGACTCTTTCAAAGGACTAGGAGCTCGGCGATGCTACTGTAAGGAACTTATATTTATATACTGTAATCTGTAATTGCCTGTACCAAAAGTTTTATCCCCCTCCTTTTTTTTCTGGGACATGATCTAAATCTGCCTAATTGCCATTCTTAAGAGTAAACCATTTGTTACTTTGAATTAGGTGTTTTTTGTTCTAGGACAGATTAACGTGTCATGTCACGCTGAATGCAAATATTCATTTTCATACAAAATAATGAATATTTCGAACATCCAGTGTTTGTGATTTTAACGTGTCACATGAGTTGATGAAAATCAGTGACTTTGTTTTGGGGTTTATTTAGGGGTAAAAATTATTTTTTTCATTTTACCTCTCTTAACCTCAAGATTTATGTAAATCCCACATGCTGAGTGTATTCTCTCAAAACACTGAACTGAGACATTTACCCAGAAAGCATCTCAGATTTGACCTCGTGGTCTTTTGTTTTGAAGCAGGAAGACAGTTTAAATTTTTGTAATTTCATGCAGCATGTAGTTGTTGCTCTTCTTACTACAGTATACAGTTACTGAGAAAGTTTCTATTAGCTGATCTTTAGAAATTTTATTAACACATGTGAAAAATTTTTAAAGAAAGAGATGGAAAATTCGGTTAATATTTTCAGTGCCCAAAATAAATTGTGAATTGTAGATGCATTTTTAAAATTTCAATTGAAAGTTATTTGGAGAAAAAAACAAAACATAACAAAGACAAAAAGAACAAAGATAACAGAAGAAAATGTTACCTGGGAAAAAAGGGAAGCAAATTGTTTTTCATGTGTCCTGAACTCATAATCATTGTTTTGTTAGATCAACAGTCACTTCAGGTAGGGGGAAAAGGTTAGTCTGTACACGTGCTTTGTTTCTGGGTTTGTATTTGTTTTATAGTTTGATTATGTTTTGGGAAACTGTGACTAAAGCCTATTTTAACACAAATCAGTGAATTAGACTGCATGCTTTTGTTATAATAGATATTATGTTAACACATGCGGTTCTTCAGAATAATAAGGGGGTTTTTTTCATATATTTTGAATCATTTTTTCCTATTTTTCAGCCACTAAATGTGACCTGTGCTTATAACTGACCTTACCTATAAGTACAGTGCTATTGTCCATCCTACTTTTTTTTACTACTTTATTTTTAAATTTTACCCTCTTTAAGAATCTGTTCCAAGTGGAGAAAATCAGAGTGTGACAGGAGGCGATGAAGAAGCAGTGGATGAATACCAAGAGTTAAATGCAAGAGAAGAGCAGGATATTGAGATAATGATGGAAGGCTGTGAGTATGCAATTTCGAATGCCGAGGCCTTTGCAGAAAGGTTGTCCAGAGAGCTGCAGGTGCTAGATGGGGTAAGCCTTTCTTGTAATCTATGATTAGTGATGTGTAGTGGATCGAGGAGACTGGTGATGTTCATATTTTACTGCCTGAGCACTTAAGCCTGGGTAGGGTGATTATTGCTGTCTTCCTCTGTAAGTGCATTACCAGCTGCCCTCAGTCTTTCACTGTTCTTGTTCAAAAGACAACCATTCCTAATAGGCCAATGAAGGCAGTTGGCTGAGGTTCTGGATTTGGGGAGCTTCTTGATATGAAGTGATGGAAGTAAAAAGTAGCCAACCTGAAGCCAACTTGGGGGTTGATTCCCCCAGCCTCTGAAACACCTCAGAATAGTTCAGTACAAAAGAATAGCGTTTTTGTGGTTTGAAAAAAAAAAAAAAGTACAGGTTAGAAAGAGAGAAATTGGGCTGAAAGAAGTGAATCATGTACCCAAAGAGAGCAAGATAGTGTGGTGAAAACAGAGAGCCAGGGGAAAAGGATGTTTGACTCCCCTGCTGAAATGTTTTGGAATAGACTCTATTCATTTGTACGCACATTTCTAAGTTTGTATCTAAATGCACATCTTTATTTATTTACATTTTTTTAGAAAGTAAAAAGCTGCAAGTAGCACCTCTGTTGTGAGAAAAACCTAAAATGGGAACATTTGGGTTTTTTTTGTGTTGTTTAGACAAGGTATGCGTTTAAGAAAAACCCTCAGAGAATAAAAAATATTCAAAGACTTAAAGAATGTTGGCCTTTTATACATGAAAGGTACGGAAGTTATGAGATTGAACTCAGGCCCAGAGATTACACGAACAGTCCAAGCTTACAAATCTATAAAACTCTCTGGAAGTAAAGCCTAGAAGAGACTTTAAGATGTTAAAGTAGAAATTGTCCTGGGTCAGTTCAAACCCCACCTTTGCTACTTGATGTCAGTGGGTCTGAGCCCTGCTGCCTTTACAGTTGGGCTGCACCTACAATTGAGTTATTATGAATAGTGTATAAAATAACACATGTGAAATTATAGCATCAACTGTACAATGATACTCTTCTAATTCCTTGCCCAAATTTTTTCCTCATATTGTGTTATCTGCCTTCTTAATGTGGCTTAGTGGTTTGTATTTTCTTTTCTAGTTAATATTGCATCTGTGTTGCAAGTCATCATATTACTTTGCAGTTTAATTTTGGATTTGAAAGCTTCCATATTTCAGGGAATTCAGAATCAATAGTCAGAATCATTTAGAAAACATTAATAAAGGGATGGTGGTTTGTTACTGCTTTGCCTCGGAAAAAAAGTAGTCCCAAATGAAAGAGAAAAGAAAGAATACCATAGAAGGAGCTATCTTATGGCAATAGGCTCTTCCACATCCTGTTAGTACAAATCATACAACAGTTATAAATTAGTTCCATGAATTCTTCTAAGACTGGCATACTGCTGCTACCCTCTTGACTAAGGTATTAACATAGATGATTATGCTTTTATTTAGGGTTTTATGTAAATATTACAGAGTATAGAAAATTTTTATAGCTGATAGAGTTGAAAGAAGTATCAGAGATGACATAGTGTAATGCCACTTAATTGATAGAAATGAGAATATACCATTACTGATGATGCATCATGGGGCAGAACCCTACTTGTTCAGTCTGCAAATACGCAATACTGAGGTATGGTCTCTAACCTTGATATAAGGGAAAGTGTACTTTCCTGAAATACTGTGTAAAAAAGTGGAATGTAAACACAAAGTGATAAATTAGATGTTTAAATGTGTATGTCAACCTTTGTTACTCTGCTGTCAAAGAGATTTATCAGTATTTCATTTTTATACCTCTTTTACACATTTGAAGAATATGAAGTATTACTTATCTTTTTAACTTTGTAGGCCAACATCCAGTCAATCATGGCCTCTGAAAAGCAAGTAAACATCCTAATGAAGTTGCTGGATGAGGCTCTAAAGGAGGTGGATCAGATTGAATTGAAACTGAGCAGTTATGAGGAAATGCTCCAAAGTGTAAAAGAACAAATGGATCAGATCTCTGAGAGCAACCACCTGATTCATCTTAGTAACACTAATAATGTAAAACTCCTATCAGAGATAGAGTTCCTTGTGGTAAGCATGATTATAAATTACCAACAACAATAAAAAAAAATCTAATAATATGTAAAGCCCATTTGTAAACATTTTCTGATTTCCTTAGGAGAGCAAGGTTTAAAATACTGAAATTCCAAAGACCTAGTAATAGGATTGAGTAGCATCTTACCTGTAAATTTCCTGAAGAGTACATGTACAAACGGTGTATTTATATATATTCCAGAACCACATGGACTTGGCCAAAGGTCATATAAAGGCCCTTCAGGAAGGAGATCTTGCTTCCTCCAGGGGCATCGAGGCCTGTACCAACGCCGCGGATGCCCTTCTGCAGTGCATGAATGTGGCTCTTCGACCAGGTATGACAATAAAATCTGCCCAAGAACCTGAGACTAAGCCTGTGACTTAGTATAAAGCTTTTGACAAGAAGTACGTGGGGCAAGCGGTTTAGGGTTACATTCTTAGCTATTAAAACAAGTTTCACTTATTATCAAACATAATTCATATTAGCACTAAGAAATTTTTCATTTCAATTCCTTCTGATTGACCATCAATGACTCTGGTTAACACCAGGATTTTTCTTCAGTACTGTCCATAGAACCTAGCACAAAGTAGATGACATAAGGTTTTGCTACGCCAGCAGTTCCAAAACTTGAGTTTGCATCAGAATCACCTAGAGCAGGGGTCCCCAACCCCTGGGGCTGCAACTGGTACTGGTCCGCGGCCTGTTAGGAACTGGGCCGCGCAGCAGGAGGTGAGCGGCAGGCGAGCGAGCGAAGCTTCATCTGCTGCTCCCCATCGCTCGCGTTACCGCCTGAACCATTCCCCGCCACCACCATCTGTGGAAAAATTGTCTTCCACGAAACCGGTCCCTGGTACCAAAAAGGTTGGGGACCACTGACCTAGAAGGCTTGAGAACATACAAATTGCCAGGTGCCACCTCCAGAATCAGTAGGTCTGGGCTGAGACCTTGGAATCCATGTTTCTAACAGTTCCCAGATGATGCTGAGGCAGGACCCCACTGTGAGAACCACTGTGCTATACTGTTTTTTTCCCCTTACCTTTCTTTTACAAAGCATACGAATAAACCAGTAAAACTTTGGGTTCCTCAAAACTGAAATATGGATACTGTTATAAAGGTATTCATTAAACATCGAGGAACCCTTTTTACGCATTAAATAAGTCAAAAAATGTTATGATTTCAGGCCATGACATGCTTCTGGCAGTCAAACAGCAACAGCAGCGTTTCAGTGATTTGCGAGAGCATTTTGCCCGGAGACTAGCCAGTCACCTCAACAATGTTTTTGTTCAACAGGTAATTTTATTTTATTATTAATACTGGCATGTTCCTGTAGCCTGTTTATATATATATTAACTTAAAATTTATATATATTAGCTTAAAATTAAATTCCCAGAAAAAAATTTAGTGTGTTTAATTGGGATCACAGTATATTCCTGCACACATTTCTTTGATTTTAATATTTTTAGTATTTTTAAGTTTAATATTTAATATTAAGTTTAAATATTAATATTTAATATTTTAGTAATTTAAAGTTTAATATTTTAGTATTTTTAAGTTTTAATATTTAATATGTGCATATTTGCTCATAGATGTATTTGGGGCCTCAATGGCCTCCTTAAGGAAGACAGTCTAGTTCCTTTTAGCTAAAACTCCCTGAGTTTTAAATAACTGTGCTTACATGTTGCATATACCATTTAGACATTCTTATTTATAAAAATAAGTCCAAACCTGTTACATGTTTACTGTTTGGCTTGTTTTATTTTTCAGTATTTTGAAGTGAGAACTAGGACTTGATTCCATGTTTGAAGTGTATCATTGGCTTCGTGTACTTACATATATGAGAAAAATGACTAAGTCATTTGTAAATTCCAGTTGATTTAATCTTATATAAACCCTTTGTCTGCATTTTTATATGGAAAGGGATGTTATAATTAAGGTTGTGGCAATGATAATAATGCTAATATTATTAAGGGTATCTTAGAGGGACTTGAATAGAAGGCATTTTAATATCTGGGCATTTTAATAAATTAGGTTTCGTATATTTTTCATCTCCTTTATTTTAATAGGGTTATTGGGCAAAAAAAAAAATTGAGGGAAATTCTGTTCATCAGGTAATGCTGTCTGAAATAGTGGATTCTTATTTTGTTTTCACTTGGTAGTATTCTAAAACAATTGTATTTACTATATTTTATTTCTGATTAGTTTACTCAGGCCCTCCTTCAACTCTATAACAGGTCCTACTTTCTTTCGGTGCCTGTGAGTACATCAACTTTGGCTCCAGCTTCTTTGATTCTTCTCTTTTTTCTGTAAAGTTTACTAAACTTAACAACAGCAGAATCTTTATAGATTATAATTTACTGATTTAAGCTACCTGTTAACCATATTTATAGCAGTTTTTTAATGTCCCATAACAAAAAGTTTATTTAGGCCAAAAAAGCATTTAATCTCATCCTGCTTGCCTTTCTTCCTGTCATCCTATCACTCACTCACTTTCTCCTTCATATATTTAGAAATCATTTGCCAAGTGATTAGAGATGCATACCAGACATTTACTTGGAATAGATGAGAGGCTGATTCTGCCCTCAAGTCACTCACAGTCTAGAGAAGGGAGATATAATAGACTGATGGACTGAGGGAGGGTGTAAGTTATGATAGTGGTACTATGGGAGCATAAAGGAAGACCATCTAACTAAGCATACAAGGGGGAAATTGGGGAAGACTCTTAACATTTTACTTGACGTGAAAAGCATCAAGAAAAAAGTAAGCCTAGAAATCACATAGGAAATATTAATGCACATTTTTCTTACACTATTATTTAAATAATATCTATTTCTACACAGTTCCCTAGTTTTTAAAAATAATCCTGTTGACAGTGATATAGGCCACACTTGCAGATGGTACTGAAAATACTAGTCAGTAAACGATAATCCTTTCTGCACCCTTAATTGTTTGTTGTAACATGCTACTATTTATGATTTTGCTTTCTTGCCTTATAAACTAATGGCTTTGTTTAAAGTGAATGCTTCCGAGTTCTGAAAATCTAACATGTATTGTTACATGTGAGTAATGCATGTTGAAAACCAGAATGTTGCAACAACCTAGAATGTGCTGAAGAAGGTGGAAGATGATGTCCCAAGTATAGAAAAGAGATTTTCTGTGTGTTAAATTTAATGCATTGTGTCACCTAGCAAAAGAGTTGGGAAACATGGGTATTTCTTTTCCTGGTTGTGGGACACACTAGCTGGGAAAATTTGATTACCGCATTATGGTTTATCTCTTTGTCAGTCACCAGATTTTTATTGCATGCCTGTTTTGTACTCACTGTCATCCAAATATAAGAATAAGAAATGGCTCCCACCCTCAAGATGCTTGTGAGGAGGTGTTAAAAGTAATGTACTTAAAGCTCTACCGCAATGTATACAGAGTACCTTGGAGACATTGAAGGTTCAGTTCCAGACCACCACAATAAAGTGAATATCTCAATAAAGCAAGTCACACAAATTTTTTTGTTTCCCAGTGCATGTAAAATTTATGTTTACACTATATTGTAGCCTATTAAGTGTACAATAGCATTATGTCTAACAAAAGAATGTACACACCTTAATTTAAAAAATACTTTATTGCTGAAAATTGCTAACCATCATCTGAGCCTTCAATGAGTCATAATATTTTTGCTGGTGGGGGGGTCTTTCCTCAATGTTGATGGCACTGAGGGATCAAGGTGGTGGTTGCTGAAGAGTGGGGTGGCTATGGCAATTTTTTAAAATAAGACAATGAAGTTTGCTATAATGATTGACTTTTCCATTCCCAAACAATTTCTCTAGGGCATGCGATGCTGGTGATAGCATTTTACCACAGTAGAATTCTTTCAAAACTGGAGTCAGTCCTCTCAAATCCTGCCTCTGTTTTATCAACTAACTTTATGTAATAGCCTAAATCCTTTGTTGTCATTTCAATAGTCTTCACAGCATCTTCACCAGGAGTAGATTCCATCTCAGGAAACCACTTTCTTTGCTCAGCCATAAGAAGCAACTCCTCATCCATTAAAATCCATTAAGTGAGATTATAGCAATTCAGTCACATCTTCAGGCTCCACTTCTAATTCTAGTTCTCTTGCTATTTCTACCACATCTGTAGTTACTTCCTGTACTGAAGTCTTGAACCCCTCCAAGTCATTCATGAGGGTTGGAATCAGCTTCTTCCAAAACTCCTGTTAATGTTGATATTTTGATCTCTTCTCATGCATCACGAATGTTCTTAGTGGTATCTAGAGTGGTGAATCCTTTCCAACATGTTTTCAGTTGTCTTTACCCAGGTCTATCAGAGGAGTCACTATCTATGGCAGCTATGGCCTTACAAAATGTTATTTCTTAAATAATAAGACTTGAAAGTCAAAATGACTCTTTGATCATGGGCTGCAGAATGGAAATTGTGTTAGCAGGCATGAAAACAACATTAATCTCTTTATACATCTCCATCAGAGCTCTTGGGTGACCAGGTGCCTTGTCAGTGAGCAGTAATATTTTAAAAGGAGTTTTTTTTTCTGAGCAGTAGGTCTCAACAGTGAGCTCAAAGTATTCAGTAAAATATTCATGTTGTGAGCAGATGTGCTGTCATCCAGACTTTGTTGTTGCATTTTTAGGGCACAGGCAGAGTAGATTTAGCATACTTCTTAAGGACCCTAGGATTTTCAGAATGGTAAATGAGCATTGGCTTCAACTTAAAGTCACCAGCTGCATTAGCCCCTAACAAGAGAGTCAACCTGTGCTTTGAAGCTTTAAAGCCAGGCATTTACTTCTCCTCTCTAGCTGTGAAAGTCTTAGATAGCATCTTCTTCTAATAGAAGGCTGTTTCATCTACTTGAAAAATCTGTTGTTTAGTGTAGCCACCTTCTTTAATTATCTTAGCTAGATCTTCTGGATAACTTGCTTCAGCTTCTACATCAGCAATTGTGCTTTACCTTGCACTTTTATGTTATGGAGACAGCTTCTTTCCTTAAACCTCATAAACCAACCTCTACTAGCTTCAGACTTCTCTTCTGCAGCTTCCTCACCTCTCTCAGCCTTCATAGAATTGAAGACAGTTAGGGCCTTGCTCTGGATTAGGCTTTGGCTTGTGGGATTGTTGTGGCTGGTTTGGTCTTCTCTCCAGACCACTGAAACTTTCTCCATATCAGCAATAAGGTTGTCTTGCTTTCTAATCATTCAAGTGTTCACTTGAGTAGCACTTTTAATTTCCTTCAAGAACTTTTCCTTTGCATTCACAGCTTGGCTGTTTGATACAAGAGGCCTAGCTTTCAGCCGATCTTGGCTTTCAACATGCCTTCCTCAGTAAACTTAATCATTGGTTTAAAGTGAGAGATGTGTGACTCCTCCTTTCACTTGAACACTTAGAGGCGATTATCAGAGTATTAATTGGTATAATTTCAATATTGCTGTGTCTCAAGGATTAGGGAGGCCGGAGGAGAGAAATAGGGGAATGACCAGTTGATGGAGCAGTCAGAACACACAACATATATCAATTAAAGTTCACCGTCTTATGTGGACACAGTTCATGGTGCCCCAAAACAATTACAATAGTAACGTCAAAGATCACCGATCACAGATCACCATAACAAATATAATAATGAAAATGTTTGAAATTTTGCAAGAATCATCAAAATGTGACACAGAGACATGCAGTGAGTAAATGCTTTTAGAAAAATGGCGCCAGTACACTTGCTTGACACAGCGTTGCCATAAACCTTCAATTTGTAAAACATGCAATTTCTGCAAAGCGCAGTAAAAGCAAAGCACAATAAAATGAGATACGCTTGTATATTAATTTGTTAATTGTATAGCCACATATACATAGTATTCATATGTATAAGTGCTAAAGAGGTTTAATCTAAAGTAAGTTTACTGAGGATTTAAATAGTCAGATATGGCATCACAGATTAAGACAAGTCTTGAACAGAGTTCGTGCAATGCAGTTTATAGCAAATGTATAGATATCATAATATTATAACTACGGTACAGAAGAATCCGGTGGAAATAATCTAATGACCACAACATAACAGTGATTTAAGAGCACTGATTTCTGGTCTTTTTAAAATTCACACATCAATAAAAGTAAATTTGGAGACTGACCAAGTCACCAATTTATTTTACGAAGTAAAAACCTTGAAAAAGAAATATCTCCATCTGCTTTCACTATCGTTTTATTTTTAAAATGACATTTGGTACTAAAAGAAAAGGAAGAACATAATTTCAGACTTTCTAAATTAATACATTTACCTTTATGAGAAACTGGCTCCCATCCTTTTCTTGTTTTCTTATTGCTGCAGGCCAGTGAGAACATCTTCACATTTGGGAATCACTGATTCAGAGCACACTCTCTGTGATACAACTTTCACAGTAATACTTCCACATAGCTATATTTTAATGAAACTTGAAATGTGTCTTTAATATTCACTTCTTACTGTAACGTAAGAGTAATATTTTTAACAACTGGCAAAATTTTTTTGGCTCTTAGATCTTCTTACACACTCAGCTTCCATTGAAATAATAGACTCTTACACATAACTTACACATTTACTAGGGATTCATGTATCTAGAAATATATTCATCTGGGGGAATCAGACCAGTTACACTAATTAGGATTCTGATATTGGAAGCAGGCAATCAAATTAAGGCTAATAAAATTGAGGAAATATTTGCAAAAGGGATATGTCCTTGTAAAAAATTTTTTGGTTTTTTGAAAGATTTGTCTTGAAAGGATAACTGTTCCCTGCTCCTTTTCCCCCTTTGGTTCTACAGAGACCTCATGATTCTGTGCTCCACCTTTAGGAACATGATAAGACCAATTATGCACTGAACTAAAAGTACAGCCAGGAAAAAACTGAAGTTGTGGGAGGTTTTGCTCTATGCTTAAATTTGGAAATTTTTCTTTCAACATATATTTACAGAAACATTATATAGCAAAATAAAACCTGTGTAATAAACCAGCAATATTCAGTTCATGCCACAAAAATTATTTCCTTAAGCACATTTCACAATCTTCTAAACATAGGTTGATGTGGTTAAAAACTTAGAAAGAACTATGATTACTTAAGATCGGTATTCATGATGTTTGTTGAAACTTTGCTCATATTTTCTTTTTCCTTTAAGAAAATAAAAATAAACATGCCTTAACATAGAAAGAGTTCCCAAATCTTGAAAATTTGTTCAGTATTTAACATGAATGCGTCATTTCTGTTAGAAGGTCAGTAAAGCAAAGTGGTTAAGAGTGTGGATGCTGGAGCCAAGTTTCCTGGATTCCAAATCCTGATTCTGCTGCCTGGGTGACCTTGGGCAAGTTAACCTCTTTGTGCCATCTTAGTTGCCCTATCAAATGAATGGGGGTAATAAAAATACCTACTTCATAGGGTTGTTATGAGGATTAATGTGTTGTTATATGCTCAGCACTTAGAACAGTGCTTGGTTTTAGTAAAGTGTTCGAAATTAGCTAATTTTATTATAAATTCTAGTTATATGTATATGTATATATATTATATATACATTATATATTAATATATATTATATATTATAATACATATTATAATAATATTATATATACACACACACTAATGAAAATTTGTAATTCACTAAGTTTTTAGAAAACATATTTGTCTTAATTTGGAGAAAATCTAGTATATTATTTTAAAATTATGTTAATAATAGGGTTTTGCTATTTTTTAAATGAGGAGAAAAGTAGTCTGCAGAGTTATTGTAAGGATTAGAATTTATATATATAAAGAACCTAGCATGGTAGTAGGCATTCAGTAAATTGTTATTGTTACTAATTTATTTATCTATAATAAGAAACTTTAAACAATGTCTTAATTTTAAAAATATATAATGAATAAAATTCTTAGCACATTTGATTTCTATATGTGATCGTTTTCTATATTTTTTTAGAATTTGTTTTATTTATTTTCTTTATTTTTTTTTGGCCGCGTCGGGTCTTAGTTGTGGCACGTGAGGTCTTTGTTGAGGCATGCGGGCTCTTCGTTGTGGCACGCAGGCTTCTCTCTAGTTGTGGCATGCGGGTTTTCTCTCTCTAGTTGTGGCGCACGGGCTCCAGTGCACATGGGCTCTGTAGTTGTGGCGTACAGGCTCTATAGTTTGTAGCACATGGGCTCACTTGTTGAGGCGCACAAGCTCAGTAGTTGCGGCACACTGGCTTATTTGTCCAGTGGCATGTGGGATCTTAGTTTCCCTACTAGGGACTGAACCCGCGTCCCCTGCATTGGAAGGTGGATTCTTTACCACTGGACCATGGGGAAGTCCCTCTATATTATTGATTGAACTAAACAATTTAAGTATTTGATTTTCCTGTTTCCTATAGGTATTTTGGAACCATTTTCTCTAAAATCTTTCTGTTAACACTAATAACATTTAATCTATCTTAATAGTAATAGTTTGAAGGTAATGATGTTCTTTATATCAGAGTGAATTTTCAAATGATGGTGATCTTTAAAATGCTGTTTGCAAAAGAAAGCTTTGAATAGTAATATATGCGAAAGATCTTTGTAAACTGTAAAATCCTCTATAAGTGTTAACTCTCCATTTTGCAGGAGAGGTAAAGGTTTTTAATTGAAGAGCTTTCCTGACATTAAATTAAATAATATAACTTAACATGTAATGGTCTGAGTACACAGTTGTAGAAGAACATAAACAGTGATTTTGAGTCTTATTAAGTCATTGAGAAAAATTAATGAGGAAGATTGGGATAATGAAAAGATATCTAATATTGTTATTAATAAAGACAGAATGTTTGAAAAATATTTATAAGCTATAACAGTTTTGTCAAATGTTCTTTGCTTTTAGTCAGTGTAACTAGTTAAAACACAATTTGGAGACCTTAGCAGACTTAAAACTATAATATCTATTTATGCTTTAGTATCTGATATCTGTGATTTAATGGAATCCCAGTCATCCTTCTGATGTGGCCATTAGAAATCATTTCTGTAATGTAATGTTTGTATTGATTGACCTTTGGCAATTTTTGAGTCTGGTTAAAATGATTTTGTTTGACATGTTTTTAAAGGAAAACAGAAATGAGACTCAGATGACTAAGGTTCAGATTCTAGCTTTCCTCCTTTGTGACCTGTGCAAATCACTTAACTCTTTGAGTCAATTTGTTCTTCAATTTTTCTATTGGATCAGATGATCTACTAGTTCTATATACTCTAAAGCAGAAGTCAGGAAGCATTATCTGCCTCAGGCTATTTGAAAACTTATTAATTTATATAAGTCATGTCAAGGATGAAAAACAAAATCATATTTTTATTTGCTTAACAAATCATTGGAAAAATTAAAATTACACTATTATTATGGGTTATCCTGGAAAGCCCAGGTTCTAGTCATCTGTAGTCCTTCCTAGTTCCAAAATTCTATATCCTATATATTTTCGTCTGTTGCTTTAAATATTGTAGACTCCAATGGAAATACCATAGATGTAGACAATTTGTTTTGAATGACTTCCCTATTTGCTGTGTTTCTTAATACAGTTTGTATCATGATATTTATTTGCTTAGTAAATTGTAAAATGATATGGGAGAGGCAAGCTTGATTAAAACATTCATTCTCAAAAAAAAAAAAAAAACCATTCATCTCAACTCCTTTAGAAGATAAAACAAGTAGTTGATTTATCAGAGAAACCATTCTTGTGTGTTTATGACTGTTTTATGGTGGTGGTGTTCAGTTCACATACACAGGATGATAAAAGAAGCCAAGTAAGTACTCAGTTCTTATTTTTGTATGTGCTGTTGGTTTTGCTTGGCCATATTTGATCACTGTTTAGAATTTTTAGTTACAACAATGTTTCTTTATACTGTCAATGATATTTATTTACTTACTTACTCATTCTAGGGCCATGATCAGAGTTCAACTCTTGCTCAGCACTCTGTTGAACTGACTTTACCTAATCATCATCCATTTCATAGAGACTTGCTCCGATATGCCAAGCTGATGGAGTGGCTAAAGAGTACCGATTATGGAAAATATGAGGGACTAACAAAGGTATGGATTTGATGCCAGTTACTGAGTATAGAGCATAATCTTTTAGAATCAAGAGGCCATGTGTTCAGTTCCCCAGGTGACATTTGAAATACTATTGTTTATTCTTAGCAAAGTAGGAAATAATTGAATTTCTAAGTGCTCATTAGCCAGGGAGAACATTTATTTACTTGGGTGTAGAAGAGCTAGATTTTGAACTTCCAATATAATGTAGTTTAGGCCATACTGTAGCCTGAAGCATCATTCAGTTTAGTTAACTGCTATAATTATTTCCTGACTTTCTTTATATACAATATAGAAACTAGGGAGTATGAAGATGCTGTAAGTGAGACATTTGCCCTCTAAGAATCTATAATCTGTTCTTTTAAGCAAGTGCAGTGTGCCTCTTTATTAAGCAAACATTCCGCTCTTCTAGGCACACAGAAACATGGGTATTTCTATTCCTGGTTGTGGGACAACTGGGAAGAGCGATTATAATTAAAACAATCAGCAAAAAATTAAGTGCTAAACTGGAAATGAGTTTAAATATGTGGCAGTTTAGAGAAGGGAAATCCGTGACCGGAAGCCACGGGGGAAAACTTAATGGAAAACATTGGACTTGAATTGACTTTTAAGTAATGAGTGGAATTAAATTAGCCAGAAATAAGAGGAAGGGCATTCCAGGGATGAGGAGCAAGATGTGCAGACAAAAGTGGGAAAATATGCCCTTTTCCCAGGACTATAAGAAGGCAAGCCTGATTAAAGCAGAAATTCCATATTCTGGAAGAGTGAGAAGTTAGGTTAAAAAATCTGAGCCTTGAGACCTAACAGTATTCTTCACACATGGGAAAAGCCTAGATGGGGGAAACTAATTTAGAACTTAATGTAATAACTGAAATGAAATGAAATCTTGAACCAGAAAGATGATAATAGGCATAGAGAATATAAACCAAAAGAGAGAATCCAAAGACAAGGGACAGGATGATGCCAAACTTGCTAGACTTGGAGATTAGAAGAACAGTGGTATATACCACTGACTAAATGTCAGCAAGTGGACAAGATAAGAGTCATTCATATATTCATTCAGCAAATGAATTGAGCACCTGTTATGTGCTAACACTGTGGTAAGCGCTAGAGATGTAGCGCTGAAGGAAGTAGGTGAACACTTGCCTGTTCAGAGTGCATATGCTGGTGGAGAAGGACTGACACAAAGGTCAGTTGTATAGCCTGTTGGAAGGTACTGCTGAGGACTCTAGAGAAAATAAAGCAGGGAATGCCAGGACGTCAGAAAGGTTTGCAGTTTCAAAAAGGATGGTCGAAGGTGTCATGAGAAGGTGACATTTGAGCACAGATTTTAAAAATAAGGAGGGGTGAGCAGTGGGAGTTTCTGGGGAAAGCTTTCCCGGCACAGTGCAAGTGCCCCAAGGCAAGAGCAGCCTGGAGCACTTGAGGAGCGGCGAGGAGGCCAGTGTAGTTGGAGCACAGCGAGCCAGGTTCAGGATTAGAGGGGCAGGTGGGAGAGGTAAGGTGGGTGTGGCAGGGCAGATCTGGAAGGGACTGTGCACCACTGTAAGGATTTGGCTTTTACTTTGAGGGAGATGGGGGAGTGGTGTTGGTGCGCTTTGAGTAGTGGAATGACACGATCTGACTTAGATACATGGCCATCGTAGCAGGAACCCATGGGTTCAGTACTCTACTGTTGTGTGTTGTTTTGTTTTGTTTTGATTCAGCAGAATTCTGATTTGGAGATAGCTTAAAGAAAAGTATTTGCATTACTGGAATCTTTGCCTTTTGAAGTTTTAAGAGGATTAATATTTTAGATAATTAAACATTGTTATATCTCCTTAAGAGTTTTGTGCCAACAAGTGCTTTGTCCCCTAGTGAGTATTCAAATGAGTAAAACACTCAATAAGCTTTTTCCTAATTGTGTTCTCAGTGAGTATTATTGCCCTATCTTTATATATAATGTATTCATGAATGTAATTTAAAGTGAAGAAACGTGACGATAGCCAATCTAGCACTGAATTATGGAATCATTCTCTGCTCACAGTATAGTTTCAATTGACAATATTAATGTGCTTTTTTAAATGAAATTGACTTAATTCCCAGGAATATTACTTGATCCTGTGTTTTGAACTTTTGACAGACCATGTATTTTATGCCTCATAATCTAATTTGGTAGCCGAAGTGTTTTCATAAACAGGATTTTATTAAAAAGAAAGAAGGAAGAAAGGAGTGAAAGAAGGAAACAGACTAAACCAGTGTTTCTTTAGTAAGAAATGATAATTAAATCCAGGTACTATTTGCACTTGGTTGGGTGTACACAGCTCACACTTTCTGGCAGGACCAGGAAATGCCTGTTTTAAATTCTTGAGGGATAAGAATCACTAGACCCAGCCCCAACTCTACTTATGGCTGAATCTAAGCAAAGCCCTGATGTTTGGTATACATAATTAGAGCTTAAGGAAAATAGAGGTGCCTTGGTCATGTAATGAGCTCTGCTGTCAGAGTCCTTCTTTCCCAACTGTGGCCCTGGGTTATGCATGTAGGGCAATCCATAATGGAGATGGTCCATCCACGCTTAGGTAGGAAATGAGCTTTCCTCTCCTAATAGCCCCCTGAGGTTGGCAGTCAGTCTTGAAGATTGCTCGGACATCTTCTCTTAACCGCAGTTTTACATTTGTGGAATTTTCTTTTTGTGTAAAGAGAAAGTAAAACACGGAGTTATCTGTAAGGCTCTACAGTCAGCACAAAATAAAGTTGAAAACACTGTCTGAAATAACAATATTTATATTCATAATATTTAAATTTTAAGTAAGGTGCTGTATACAAGGTGCTAAGAAGAATACATACTCACAGTGAGAGATATCAGAATTTGGTAAATGAATGAACGAGAGTCACACCTGTCTGTGGCCTTTCCCACCAGTGAATTCTCTTGAGGACCTGGGGGAAGCTATTCAGTCATTTGAATTGCATTGAAAACGAAGATGATTTTCAGTAGTCTGCTCAAATCACTGTTTGCAAAATGCCAAAATAGCTGTTTTGAAACTGTTTAAATTGCTTGGGTCATAATGTGCTCTTTAAACAATTTGGGTATTGGAATGCAGTCTGTAATATTGAGTGATTTGAGTAGAAACCACTAATGAAGATTTTATGAATTGTAAGAAGCTAATTTCCCATTTGTCAGTCCTTTACAATGATTTTCAGTGATCAATATTGTTATGAGAATTTAAACTTGAAAAAATGAGATGCTGAAAAGGTGAAACAGCCCAATGAAATAGGAATAATTTTAGAGTATATTTTAATTTATATTTCCTTTTAAAGTTACCCAAAGATCACAGGAAAGAATTTCCTGTTTGACTAATTTTCTTACAGAGACTGTGTGGGAATGTATATGGCCTACAGATTGAAAAAAGCAGGATCTGTATTATGTTTTATCCAAAAATTGTTTTATAAGGATATATCTATAAAATATCTAAAAAAAAATCAGTGGTGGACTATGAGTCAGTATACAAACATTTAAATAATGTATACCTTTGAAAGGTGCACCTGATGTTTAAAGCAAAGTAAACCTGCTCTAAAACTGGGTATGTTAATTTGAAATAATAAAGGAAGTTGAAGCGTAGATTCCATAATAAATTTAAAAGAATAGCTAGGTACAGCAGTTTTTCTGCTGTGGATTTATTTAAATTTAGTGAAACTCTACATATGGCATTTAACTTAGGACTTGGAAAAATACATGGTCTCCCACTGTTGAAGAATCTTTTGTAAGGGTATAAGATGTTTTTATGTGATGATAAGCAAATATGATAAAGAAATGAGTTTGCATGTTAAATAATAGACTTTTTCATTTGAACTAGATTAAATTAAATTTGCTTTTTTAAAAATAAATTATTTAATTATGAAAACTGTAAGATGTATTAATTAAATTCTTGTTGAAAGTAACCTATTTGGGGGTAATGTAATACCCTATGCTGGCAAGGTATGGTAAAACTCAGTGTATTCCTTCGTTGCCATTGACACTGTCTATTGGTCTAATCGTTTTTAAAGCAACATGGCAATATGGAGGAAGAGTTATAAAGATTCCCTTATTCTTTGGCACTGTAATTCCACCCTTAGGAAGTTATTCCAAGGAAACAATTCATTAGAGGTGAAAAGCTTATTGTAACATTGTCTATCATAGCAAAACATTGAAACCACTTAAGTGGCCTGTGTTAGGAGATTGGTTTACTAAATTGTGGCACATCAACAAAGCGTAATACTGTGCAGTCATTAGAGTGTGAGACTGGAGAAACATAATTGCTGTAACCCAAATACCCTATACAGTATGATTGTAACTATATTTAAAATATGTGAAAGGTAATACGTAAAAATGAAAATGTAAGTGTGATTATGTTCAACTTCGTATTTTTGTAAATTCTTAATGTTATGATGTGTTTAATTTTTTTAAAGGACAGAAAATAGCCTTCTTTTTATATTCTATGAAATGCATCAAAATTTTAAGAGCACATGTAGAGAAAAAACGTAGGGACACCAAGTGGGGAAAGCCGGGATGCGGGGTGGGGGGGTGATGAATTGGGAGATCAGGATTGACATATATACACTAATACGTATTAATAAGAACCTGCTGTATTAAAAAAAATAAAATAAAATTCAAAAAAAAAAATTTTAAGACCACAATATTCAAAACAAGCACAAAGGACTGGGGGGGGGTTGAAAAATGGAAGTTGTTATGTTTGTTTTATTAATAAGAAGTATGTGTTACTTTTCTTTTTAAGAATTACATGGATTATTTATCACGACTCTATGAGAGAGAAATTAAAGATTTCTTTGAAGTTGCAAAGATCAAGATGACTGGCACAACTAAAGAAAGCAAGAAGTTTGGTAAGCTTAGGCACCTCAGTCCCTTGTTTTCTATTCTATTAAAAATGGTTTTATTTTTATTTATGACAAATAATTCTGAGACTTTTTAGGCAAAGTGGAAGGAGATACAGTAGAATTAATGAAAGAATAAATCTAATGCATTGGTTTAATTTATAGGTATTTCATAGAAAAAATATTTATGTCTGTAAATACATTTTTTACTAATTAAAATTCTACAGTATGTGAATCTGACAGCAATTGTGTATTCGTGCTATGTTTAAAAGTACAGTTAGCCTCATATCCGCAGCTGTGCAACCCATAGATATGGAGGACCACCTATGGGACTTGAGCATCCATGGATTTTGATATCCACGACGGGTGCTGGAACCAACCCTGCACAGTAACCGAGGGACAACTATGTATATTCATAGGAGAAGCAGTTGACCAGAAAACGAAGTGCAGTCTGGTAGAGAAAAGAACTAAACTAAGAGACACATGTTGAAAGTTCAGTTTCTGATTTCCTAAAAGACCTTTCATAACAGTTGGAGGCAAGTCTGTGATCTCTTAAGTCATTGCTCTCCACAGGGAAGTGAAAGTGATTCCTGGCTTCTTACTTCTCACTGGCTATTTTGAATCAAAAAAGGTTTTAAGTGTTTTCTCCCCTGGCAAGGGGCTATAAAAATGTCACCAAAATTTATCCTGTAATTATACCTTATTTTTCCAAAGAGATATTTTTGAAACAAGTTGGTTTTTGTTCCTTCTAAATATGTTAAACAGACAAAAACATGATTTTAAAGGATAACCAGTGAAAGTATCAAGTTGCGAGGAAGTGATTTGCCGAGGCCACATTCTGCTCTTGCATGTACCCATCTCTGGACTTCCTTTTGGATGGAGTTCTGTGCCTACTCAAGTCAAAACCTGGCCTTAAATGGCTACAGTGTGTACTCAGTGTGTCTGCATAGCTCCCCTTTAGAACCATGAGTTTAGCATTTGCTTGTTGAAAGGAGCCTATGCCCTAAGCAACTTCCGTAATCAGGAGATAGGATTGAAATTGATAGCTCATCTTTCCATTCTTTAGGACAAAGAAGACTATCTTTAGTGGGTAATTATTTTGTGATTCACTGGTTTGTGGGGTTTTTTTTTTTAAATCCAACACTAATATATTGATGATACTAGTCCAGATTTTTTAAATGGTTTGAATTTGTGTACAAATGTATTGATTACACTTTGGTAAAGACACTGATAAGAATCTTGGGACAATAGGCTTTTGGAAACAGAAATGCTAACTCATCCTAAAGGTTAATTGTTCTTAAAAAGCAGTGTGTTTATATCCTTGTTAATGTTTCACCATGGGTATGTTATACTTTTTTTTTTTTAGTAAATGACATATTAATACAGTTACATGTTTAATGTTTTCATTTAGTATATTTGTCACCACTTGTTAGTGAACCATTTTATTTTGAGAGAACTCTTCTACAGTGAAAACTGAAGTAAAAGAGAAATCTTTCTAAAATTATCTCCTCAGGAGGTTATTAATGCCGATATCATAATAGCTTATCAAGCCTAAGATTCTCATTGAGATAAATGACATAATAGAAATCTAATTTAAATCAAGTATAATAGTATCTTAATGGTATCATTGCATTAACCTGAAATGTTTTTTCTTTTCTTACCCCTTGAGAAGTTCTTAAATTATCTTGTTAAAAATTATTTTTAATTAACCTAATACAAGATACAGAAGATACTTTTATAGTTCTAAAACAGTGTTAAAATTATCTCTCTTCTATGTATCTATTAAATAATAAGGAATAGGAGAGTAATTTGTAACAGTTGATGTAATCAAAAAGATTATAGTTTCTATTACTTTGATATTATCAGTTACAAGAGAAGAAAAACTAAATAATAATTCAGAAGATAAAAACGGTTTTGTTCATCTTTGAAGATCTAACTTGTTAGTCAACATTTAAAAATAAATTTCAAGTTAAATACAAATGGTTTAAGAAGTTCTTAAATAGGTAGAATGTAAACTTTCTAAAGGTATCTTTTCAGTGATTTAAATTATGTTTAAATTAGTTTTTAGTAGTAATTATAATTAAAAGGGACACCTAAAATTTTGGGAAGATAACTTTTCAATAAATTAAAATTAAGTAATTATGAATAAAATTTTAATTTGTTTTGTTTTTGACTTGCTCTGAAAATGCTGGGTCACAGATACTAATACGAGTAGAAAGTCAGATTGAATGTATTTTACCAAAGGAAATTGTGTAGTCAATATATAGTCATGGAGATTCAGGGGAGTTCTCTCTTTTTCAGTCACTCTTGATTCAAGTCTTTAACGTCTACTGAGTTCAAATAATTTAAAATAATGTTAAAATGCCAGTAAAGTACTTTTTCTTTGTGATAAGGTCTTTTTGTAGGTCTGCCTTTTTTGATCTGTAGGTTTACTTTGATATCCTCAAAGGTGTGGAATTTCCCCCCCAAGATTGATACTTTGGTGTTTTGTTTTCCCTTTGTATTCTACAGATGTACTTAATGAAAAGGCAGGAAAACAAAATTTAGTAATTATTTTTCAAATTGCTTGTTTTTTTTCTTTCTGCAGCTGAGAAAGATACAGATACATATATTATTTAAGCCCATTAACATATACATTTACATAATTACTTCCTCATATTTATAATCCAAAATTTAAAATTGACATGCCAGAAACATTTTTTCATTGTTTCTCCACTAAATTAAGAAATCTTGTTGATTCCAAAGGGAGTCTTGAACGCAAGACTGAATTCAATCCTGACTGGAAGATTCATTCAATAAATGTTTATTAATTACCTATTATATAATAAGCACTGCTAGGTACTGAGAATCCAGCAATGAGCAAAGACCCTACCCTCTGGAAGCTTATAGTCTAGCAGGAATTATTTAAAGATATTTAAAAGTTTACCAGCATATTGGTGCTTGTTGATGATAATATACACTTTTTATGAGCCCCAAATGGGGCACTACTATTAATTCTGTATTCTTTATTGACTACTAAAATATGTGTATATATATATATATATATATATATACATATATAAAGCATTAGGCTTTGCTCTGGAATTGGTGAACTTAGTAGAGTGACACCTTAAGGCCACCAGAAGGTACTAGTCAGGATGGCCAGCTAGTAGCTCCAGCACATCCCTCCTTGCTTGCCACTTTAATGTCCAGCCTTATTGTTTCATATTCCCTTGAACTTTGAGTAGCCAAGCCTGGGAAGATTCACATGTCTCTGGTGTGGCAAGTTAGTAGTTCATACTTGGGATTTTGCCTTGAAGTTTGGCAGGAATAGTGACAGTTGACACATGGTTTTCTAGTTTTTAAATATTTCTAGATTAGAGTTATATTCTTTAATTTTCTGTTTCATTCTATAATTTCTTTCTTTGCCTTTCAAATTAACTTCTAATTTGGGTTTAGAATGTTTCACAAGATGATCTCTACAATTGATCTAATAAATATTAGAGAGAGATTTTAGATAAAAGAAATGCCAGATGACCCTAAAAGAGCTCCAGTTCCTGCATTAAACCTGTTCCCTCAGCTTTACCCTTCCATCTACCCATCTCCTAATAATTAGTATTTTGATACATACCTTTCATTCTAGGTGTTCACAAAACCAGTTTAAGTTTCTTAGTAGTTCAGGTTGTTATTCTAAAATGGTTTTAAAGCCTCATTTGTATAATGTTCTATCAGATGGAGTATACAATTATTTAGTACAGTGGAGATTCCTTTCAGGAGCTTTCAGTGAATACAAGAGTGTTAATGCATTTAAAGTCTAAATCTACAACTTCATCCTGATAAATTTTCACTGTATTAAATTATTTACTTGAACTCTGTTTTCTTCAGAAACCAAAACTTGCAAATATAGTCTTTAAATTTAAGTACATCAACTCAATAAACTTTAAAAAAAATCATTTAAAAGTATGGGGGAGGCTTACAGATGTAGATATTTTTACCTGAATATTTACATAAAACAGTACATTAAAAGACTAGTAAAGTTTTTTCCCTCATATAATTTTTCAAACAGTAGCTGACCAACTAAACATACGTTGCATCTCTCGTTACTTGATGCTCATGGTTCTTTGCATGTGTCTTTTAAACTAGAGCTTTAACTTCCTCTTGTGCATGGTTTGTGCAAATTGCAGTTTATTAACTTGTCTTTGTCTTTGATGCTTGCAACCTAATCCATCACAGCTACACTGCCTCGAAAAGAAAGTGCTGTCAAACAGGAAACAGAGAGTGAGTATGCTTAGTGTATTAGTAGGTATTCTCAATGCATGTTTGTTTAATGTCTAGAAATTAGTTATTTTTCTTGAAAAAAGTTACACCAAAAATACTGATTTCTCTGAGTTGCCAGGTATTGGTGAAAGAAAACCAACATGATGGTAGTGGTATGACTACATCCAAGAAATACATAATATAGTTAAAAATATTTGGTGGGTAGTCAGAAATTTATGAAAAGTCTTAACCATTATACTTTTGTTTTCAGGCTGTGTTTAGAAACTATAAAAATTCTTGTAGATATGGTCAGATTTTGCATAATGAAATCAAAGTTTATCTCTAATTGTCCTTATATCTTTTTATCACTTCTTATATCATTTGTCCCTCCTGACCATCAGCAAATAATACAGGTTAGCTGAGAAATATTCAAGAAGAATAAAATGTTTTTATTGTTTAAATTTAATTCTAGTAAAAATATCACATTTTCTTGTAAATGGACTCTTTTAATTCTTTTATGTATGTAGGATATTGTCCAGACATATTGTTCTCATTTTTCCCCATGGCTACGATAGATACCTTTGTTTATACCTAAACTCACATGTCCCATATTAATATACTTAATGATGGAGGAAACCTGCACAAGCCTCTTAGATAGCCTCATCCACCGGAGGTCAGACAGCAGAAGCAAGAAGAACTACAATCCTGCAGCCTGTAAAACAAAAACCATATTCACAGAAAGATAGACAAGATGAAAAGCCAGAGGGCTATGTACCAGATGAAGGAACAAGATAAAACCCCAGAAAAGCAACTAAATGAAGTGGAGACAGAAAACCTTCCAGAAAAAGAATTCAGAATAATGATAGTGAAGATACCAGAAAAAGAATTCAGAATAATGATAGTGAAGATAATCCAGGACCTCGGAAAAAGAATGGAGGCAAAGATCGAGAAGATGCAAGAAATGTTTAACAAAGACCTAGAAGAATTAAAGAACAAACAGAGATGAACAATACAATAACTGAAATAAAAACTACACTAGAAGGAATCAATAGCAGAATACCTGAGGCAGAAGAACGGATAAGTGACCTGGAAGACAGAATGGTGGAATTCACTGCTGTAGAACAGAAGAAAAAAGAATGAAAAGAAATGAAGACAACCTGAGACCTCTGGGACAACATTAAAGGCAACAACATTAGCATTATAGGGGTCCCAGAAGGAGAAGAGAGAGAGAAAGGACCCGAGAAAATATTTGAAGAGATTATAGTCGAAAACTTCCCTAACATGGGAAAGGAAATAGCCACCCAAGTCCAGGAAGCGCAGCGAGTCCCATACAGGATAAACCCAAGGAGAAACACACCGAGACACATAGTAATCAAATTGGCAAAAATTAAAGACAAAAATTATTGCAAACAACAAGGGAAAAATGACAAATAACATACAAGGGAACTCCCATAAGGTTAACAGCTGATTTCTCAGCAGAAACTCTACAAGCCAGAAGGGAGTGGCATGATATACTTAAAGTGATGAAAGGGAGAAACCTAAAACCAAGATTACTCTACCCGGCAAGGATCTCATTCAGATTCAATGGAGAAATCAAAAGCTTTACAGACACACAAAAGCTAAGAGAATTCAGCACCACCAAACCAGCTCTACAGCAAATGCTAAAGGAACTTCTCTAAGTGGGAAACACAAGAGAGAAAAGGACCTACAAAAACAAACCCAAAACAATTAAGAAAATGGTCACAAGAACATACATATCGATAATTACCTTAAATGTGAATGGATTAAATGCTCCAACCAAAAGACACAGGCTTGCTGAATGGATACAAAACCAAGACCCATATATATGCTGTCTACAAGAGACCCACTTCAGACCTAGGGACACATACAGCCTGAAAGTGAGGGGATGGAAAAAGATATTCCATGCAAATGGAAATCAAAAGAAAGGTGGAGTAGCAATACTCATATCAGATAAAATAGACTTTAAAATAAAGAATGTTACAAGAGACAAGGAAGGACACTACATAATGATCAAGGGATCAATCCAAGAAGAAGATATAACAATTATAAATATATATGCACCCAATATAGGAGCACCTCAATACATAAGGCAACTGCTAACAGCTGTGAAAAAGGAAATTGACAGTAACACAGTAATAGTGGGGGACTTTAGCACCTCACTTACACCAATGGACAGATCATCCAAAATGAAAATAAATAAGGAAACAGAAGCTTTAAATGACACAGTAGACCAGATAGATTTAATTGATATTGATAGAACATTCCATCCAAAAACAGCAGATTACACTTTCTTCTCAAGTGCATATGGAACATTCTCCAGGATAGATCACATCTTGGGTCACAAATCAAGCCTCAGTAAATTTAAGAAAATTGAAATCATATCAAGCATCTTTTCTGACCACGATGCTATGAGATTAGAAATGAATTACAGGGGAAAAAACAAAAAAAACACAAACACATGGAGGCTAAACAGTACGTTACTAAATAACCAAGAGATCACTGAAGAAATCAAAGAGGCAATCAAAAAATACCTAGAGACAAGTGACAATGAAAACACGACAATCCAAAACCTATGGGATGCAGCAAAAGCAGTTCTAAGAGGGAAGTTTATAGCTATACAAACCTACCTCAAGAAACAAGAAAAATCTCAAATAAACAATCTAACCTTAAACCTAAAGGAACTAGAGAAAGAAGAACAAACAAAACCCGAAGTTGGCAGAAGGAAAGAAATCATAAAGATCAGAGCAGAAATAAATGAAATAGAAACAAAGAAAATAATGGCAAAGATCAATAAAACTAAAAGCTGGTTCTTTGAGGAGATAAACAAAATTGATAAACCATTAGCCAGACTCATCAAGAAAAAGAGGGAGAGGACTCAAATCAATAAAATTAGAAATGAAAAAGGAGAAGTTACAACAGACACCACAGAAATACAAAGCATCCTAAGAGACTACTACAAGCAACTCTATGCCAATAAAATGGACAACCTGGAAGAAATGGACAAATCCTTAGAAAGGTATAACCTTCCAAGACTGAACCAGGAAGAAATAGAAAATATGAACAGACCAATCACAAGTAATGAAATTGAAACTGTGATTAAAAATCTTCCAACAAACAAAAGTCCAGGACCAGATGGCTTCACAGGTGAATTCTATCAAACATTTAGAGAAGAGCTAACACCCATCCTTCTCAAACTCTTCCAAAAAACTGCAGAGGAAGGAACACTCCTAAACTCATTCTATGAGGCCACCATCACCCTGATACCAAAACCAGAAAAAGATACTACAAAAAAGGAAAATTACAGACCAATATCACTGATGAATATAGATGCAAAAGTCCTCAACAAAATACTAGCAAACAGAAGCCAACAACACATTAAAAAGATCATACACCATGATCAAGTGGGATTTATCCCAGGGATGCAAGGATTCTTCAATATATGCAAATCAATCAATGTGATACACCATATTAACAAATTGAAGAATAAAAACTATATGATCATCTCAATAGATGCAGAGAAAGCTTTTGACAAAATTCAACACCCATTTATGATAAAAACTCTCCAGAAAGTGGGCATAGAGGGAACCTACCTCAACATAATAAAGGCCATATACGACAAACCCACAGCAAACATTTACATTGGCGCAAACATTTACATTGGGCGATTGGGATTGACATGTATACCCTGATGTGTATAAAATGGATGACTAATAATAACCTGCTTTATAAAAAAAATAAAATTTAATTTAAAAATTAAAATATATATATATATAGTTAATGATGTATGTATTATATTTTAGTTGTATTTTAAATATAACAAATTTTCAGGGTGTTTTTTTTTCTCTTCATTTTGTTTAGTTTTTAAAGAACCGTAATCAGTTCACTTACTGTAAAAGCAGAGTTTCTGGGTTCAGGGGTGTATTAAAGTTGAATCGTGTGTAATTGACTTTTTTGGTAGGGCAAGAATAATTTGATATGGTTCCACCTAATGTGTTGATTTGAGGTGGAGGTGAGTAATATTGGGATATGGCAGTTTTTTTCAGAAATATAACCGTCATGTTAACTAGTACACTAGAGGGTCAGTGACTTTCATCCATATTCATGTCATTTGAGTGGGAAAGAAATCCTCACCTACTTTAGTCTACAGAAATCATCAGGCAGCTTAATCTTTATGGTGAGACTGGTCGGGGCATAATGTGATCTTTAAGATCTTGTTCAGTCCTATTCTGTGATTCTGTATAGTTTCACTGCTCTTTACAGTATGTTCAGGAATAGGACACAAATGTTAATGAAAGAGGACAGCTTACAATCTGTCCCATGTGGTAGATTTGTGCCCTAACTAGTATGAGCCCCAGAAGACCAAGACAGTAGAAGATAACCCTCATTTATGCTATGGATCTTTTATTCATGAAGGTTTAAAGTTTTATTATTTCTTAGGTCTTCATGGAAGTTCCGGTAAATTAACTGGATCTACTTCTAGTCTAAATAAACTCAGTGTTCAGAGTTCAGGGAATCGCAGATCTCAGTCATCTTCCTTGTTGGATATGGGAAACATGTCAGCCTCTGATCTCGATGTTGCCGACAGAACCAAATTTGATAAGGTAAAATAAAATAACAAGTACTTCTTAAACATTACTATTAGTTTTCTAGCATCAGTTTTTTATTCCTTTAATTTTGTTCAAAGATTTGGGCTCCGTTGGCTCTTTTAATTAACCATATCCTACTTTACAGTTCTGAATCTGAAAAAAATATTGTCAAATGTCAACTGAAATGTGATTTATCAATTAAATGACGTAACAGTTTTATTAAAGTTTGTTATAAATCATAAAGTGCTTGCAATCATAAATCCATTTATTTGAGCAGCTACAGAGTAAAGAGGAAATAGCTTTTATGAAGCTAAACTGTTCTCTGCAATGCATTAAATAAGTTTAAAAAGTTTATCTCGTAAAGCAATTATACTCCAATAAAGATGTTAAAAAAAAAAAGTTTATCTCTGTGTTCCTCTTTCCAGATTTCGAGTAAATAATTGTTGTGAGTTTTATTTTAAGTATGTTCTGGCCCTGTTATGCCTTGTTAATACTGTGTTGTCCTTTCAATCTTGAAAGTGTTTGTTTTGGGGGTTCTGTTGAGATTATAGATGAAGCATCCCTGGTCCCTGCAGAAAAGTAATTAAATGTGGAATGTTATTTTAAGCATTTTGGTTCAGTTCTTTGTAGGATCATTTTGGTTTTCTTCAGATCTTTGAACAGGTACTAAGTGAACTGGAGCCCCTGTGTCTGGCAGAACAGGACTTCATAAGTAAATTTTTCAAACTACAGCAACATCAAAGCATGCCTGGAACTATGGTATGAGTCACATTTATTTATTGGCTAGTATTTATGACCTGTAGCATAATTAACCTAATTAATATATTGCCACAATTTTAATATCAGAACAGAAAAAGACTAAATTTGTAATTAAGGATTTTTTAAATACATTTTGTCATACAAGATAATAAAAACCGTGATAGAGTTTGGGCATCTAATCTAGTATTCCAGACTATTTTAGGCCTAAACATTGTCTAAATTAGTAAGGGGGGAAAATGTCTGAATTTACTTTGCAAAAAACTTTTTTTTTTGTTTTTTTTGACCGTGCCGTGTGGCATGCGGGATCTTCCCGGAACAGGGATGGAACCCAGGCCCCGTGCAGTGGAAGCACGGAGTCCTAACCACTGTACTGCTAGGCAGTTCCCACAAAAAACATTATTTAAAAAACAGTTTTAGTAATCATCAAGAAAAAATAGAACTAAAAAAATAAAAAAGATGTTTGCGTATATATACCATGGTCTTTTTTTATAAAGAAAGAAAGAAAAAAAAATGGGGAGGCCTCAAATCCGAATCTTATGGCTTTGTTACTAACTAGCTATGAGTCCTTAAAGCAATTATTTAATCCCTGTTTTTCCTCATCTGTGCAATAGGTATAATAATACCTATTCATCATGCTTCTCTGATGGCATAAGTGTAAGAAAATAAAATGAGAGATTTGTAAGAATATTTTGAAGAACTTAAAAGCACAGTGCAAATTGAGTATTTTTTTTTTTAGATTAAGGTCATCTTAAAAAAGAGAACCAACATATCAAAAGCAGGCCTAAAATGAATGACAAATTAATTATTTTAAATGATTAGGGACTTGTTGTAAGTGGTCCAGGTAGTTAATATGTTTACTTGTTAGCTTCTGTAAGAACTTTCGATAGCATTTTTTAATACCAAAATTTTATTAAAATGATCATTGAGATTTCTTTAATTTTTAAAATTCTCTCTTAAAAGTTGTTTCGGGATGTTTTTAGCTTTTTGTTGAGCTGCCTTTCCATTCCCATGCTGCCTCTGAGCCTCCTCAACCTTCTCTCTCCTCCTCTCCCCTCATGTGCACACATACAAACACAACTTCTCATGCCACAGTAATTCTCAGATAAAATCTAAGAACAAAGCACTTCCTGAACATTCTTAAACAGCATACTAAATTGTATAGTTTTGTCGGTAATACTGCCTTTAAAAATCATTATTTCTCATAACATATTCTCTCCTAGGAATTTTAAGACTGAGCAGGCTATTGCTATATAAACTAGTCAAATTGTTGGTCTTTTATTATGTAAAGTACCTGAATAATTTTTTTCAGACTGAAGCAGAGGACCTAGATGGAGGAACGTCGTCACGGCAACATAATGCTGGCACACCACTGCCTGTTTCATCTGAGTACGTGTTTGTTACTATCTATTGTTTATTTTGGGAAAAAAATAAACGTTAAATTGAGCAGAAAGGAGTGCCGCTCAGTGAGGAGTGAGGAGTTCAGATGACTCTCCATAACTGACAGCACTCAGAGCATCAGCCTGTGTGCCCGGTGTCTTATCGAACATCTTACTGAAGTAAAATTGGTCCTGTTTATGGCTCTTTAGCTCTTCTTTACTATAGCGATCACAGAAATGCAATCAATTTTGATATTTGCTGGTAGGAAGTAGCATTTGAATTGCAGTGTATTTCTCAGAAATCACAAAGTACATTTCAGGACCCAGTTTTACAAATGACCAAGTTATTTTGAGTGATAAAACTTAACTTCAAAAAAATATGTTTATATTGGAAACCACTATAGGATAATTAGTTCATCATATTTGGACAGTGTTAGTTGAAATATCAAATTTTAGTCATTTTGTGTATACCCGGGGGATAAAGTTGAAGATGAATACACCTGAAGCTTGTAATAACTTTTCTATATTTTGTATGTTTTCTGAACAGGAAAGATATGATTCGCCAAATGATGATTAAAATATTTCGCTGCATTGAGCCAGAACTGAACAACCTGATTGCATTAGGAGACAAAATCGATAGCTTCAACTCCCTTTATATGCTAGTCAAAATGAGTCATCATGTGTGGACTGCACAAAATGTGGACCCTGCTTCTTTTCTAAGTACTACATTGGGAAATGTTTTGGTGACTGTCAAAAGGAACTTTGATAAATGTATTGTAAGTTCGTTTTTTTTGTTTTGTTTTGTTTTGTTTTTTTTAAACATCTTTATTGAAGTATAATTGCCTTACAATGGTGTGTTAGCTTCTGCTTTATAACAAAGTTAATCAGTTATACATATACAATATGTTCCCATATCTCTTCCCTCTTGCATCTCCCTCCCTCCCACCCTCCCCATCCCACCCCTCTAGGTGGTCACAAAGCACCGAGCTGATCTCCCTGTGCTATGCGGCTGCTTCCCACTAGCTATCTATTTTACATTTGGTAGTGTATATATGTCCATGACACTCTCTCACCCTGTCACATTGTTTTGTTTTTTGTTTTTGTTTGTTTTTTAATAACTTAGAATTCTAACTGTTGGAAAAAAAATGTATTTAAGCCAAGAGATTTCCAGCTTTCCACTGTGGGATCTACTGCCCAAAGCCTTGAAGCAGGGTGTTGGCTACAATTTACATGAACAGAGTTAGTTGGATGGTGCTGTGCCAGCTAGTTTCCCATCTACACTGTGAATCTTGGCAAGTTCTGGAGTAGGTGGCATGGAGGGAGCAGCTGCATAAGAGGTCCACTAAGTAACTGAAATCTCAGTTGACTATTAATGACCATAGATTTAATGAAACAGTTGAAACTATCACTTGAATTTATTGTTTTTCTTCTTTTAATATACTCCAATAAGATAATTAATAACTGGATTATTTTAATTGCTTATTTAAATTAGTTTATTAGTTTAATAGCTTTAATTAATAATCATATTGCTTTATTTTAAGAATAAATTGTTCTTATGTTAACTTTTGGCAATCACCATTTTCCTCCTTCTAATAGGGAAAAAAAATCATTAACTTTTTTTTTTTTCTGTTAGGTTTTGGTAAGCTTGTAGGTATGAACTGGACTGGGCCAGGTTCTAAAAAAAAAGTTTCATTTTATTAATATATTTAGTATATAAAAGTGGATATTTATCATCTGAATTTTTCTACTCTGTAACCTCTAAGTTAAATCCAGCTTTTGAATAGCCATAGAATAATGGGAGAATAATAAAAATATTAAGGGCAATTAAAATCCATATCATTTTTTATACTTTCTAAAAATATTTATTGAGATTCTGAAAGTTTAAAAACAGTCTGTGTCCACTGTAGAAACTTAAATGTCATCTCAACAGTCTTGTTAATCCTCCTTCCCTACCGAGTGATTTCACTTGGCATTTGAAATATTATGAAATTTAACCATTTAAGGCTTATCCTCTTCCCTACCCTGCCTTCTCCAGAGGTGATGATAAACCTGGAAGGTCTGATTGCAAGCTGATAGCCAAAAGGAAAAGGAAGAACTACCAAAGGCTAAGATAATGAGTCCCATTTAACATAACTGGAACACTGAATCATGAGGACACTATACATTTACAGAATATGAAGGTTCTGTTGCTTTTATCAGGAAAATATAACTTTATATAATACCTCTCAACCCAATAGAACGTAGTTGTTGAAAGCATAAGATGTAGTATCAGGTAGATGTAGACATGGGTTCAAATAAAGTGCTTAGCACATTGCCTGGCACAGAATAAGAGCTTACTAATGGATCACTTGCAATGGTGGTGGTGGTGGTGATAATAGTACTAGTAATTAATAATAGTTTATTAAAGAATGTTCATGTTACTCTCAAGACTGGGAAGTAAAGAAAGCAAAATTAACCTAGACAAAGGTATAAACTCATTTTCTCCTAAATTGCGTGTATTTCTAAAGGATATACCTCTTATCACCAAAGGGAGAAGGATGGTTCCTTCTGCTGTCTGTCATCACTCTCTGTTTCTTATTTTAACTCATGTCTTCTCAGTGTCTGGTTGATTTTGTGTGCTTAGTAAGTGTTATATGTTTTGGTACATGAGACAATATCAGAACCTAGGGCATAATGAATGGGTAATGAATGGGTCTTTGTGTATTAAGACAGAAACATGAATGTCAGATGACTGCAGAAAGTGGAATAGACAGCACCTGAGTTTGGCACTTTCATCTGGTGACCAAGCCCAAACTATTCTTCAAGGAACAGGGCTAAAAATGTTAGCCTAGCAAGAACCAGAGATAAAATTAGAAAGTAACTGACACATCAAGTTCTACCAAGCTGGACTCTGCAGTCCAGTACATTTCTTAGCTGCATTTAGTTTGCTTTTCAGGATTCCTCACACTATAGTGACATGGATTTGCACTCTTAAACCTTTGAAAATAATAAGATTTGGCTGTCTTATCATTGTTTATTCTTGCCTTCTTTGTCGTAGATTAATTAACCATATAAGCACAGGTTTATTTCTGGGCTCTGTGTTCTGTTCCGTAAATCTATGTATCTGTTTCTGTGCCGGTACCATACTGTTTTGATGACTGTAGTTTTGTAGTATAGTTTGAAATCAAGGAGCATAATACGTCTGGCTTTGTTCTTCTTTCTCCAGATTGCTTTGACTATTATGGTCTTTTGTGTTTCCATAGCAATTTTAGAATTATTTGTCCTAGTTCTGTGAAAAATGCCATTGGTATTTTGATAGGGATTGCATTGACTCTCTTGATTGCCTTGGGAAGTATGGTCATTTTAACAATATTAATTCTTCCAGTCATTGAGCACGGTTTATCTTTCCATTTGTTTGTGTTGTCTTCAGTTTTTTTCACCAGTGTCTTACAGTTTTCAGAGTATAAGTCTTTTACCTCCATGGTTAGATTTATTCCTAGGTATTTTATTCTTTTTGTTACAACTGTAAATGGGATTGTTTTCTTAATTTCTCTTTCTGATGGTTCCTTATTAGTATACAGAAACACAACAGATTTCTGTATATTAACTTTGTTATCTGCAGTCTTGCTGAATTCATTTATTAGTTCTAAGAGTTTTTTGGTGGCATCTTTAGGATTTTCTATGTATACTATCATGTCATCTGCAGATAGTGAGAGTTTTACATCTTCCTTTCCAATTTAGATTCCTTTTATTTCTTTTTTTTATTCCTTTTATTCTTTTATTTCTTTTTTATTTCTTTTTCAATTTAGATTCCTTTTATTTCTTTTTCTTTAGAGTCCTTTTATTTCTTTTTCTGATTTCTTATTTATTTCTTATTTCTTATTTCTTTTTCTTACCTTTTGCTGTGACTGGGACTTCCAATAACATATTGAATAAAAGAACAATTACTTTTCTAAGCCACATGTCATATGGTTTTCAGGTTTTACCCCCAAAACCTCAACACAATGAAATTTTAGGTAAGAGCTGAAAATGATCCAACACTACTTGGCAATGTAATTTTTACTGTGAATAGATCTAGCTAACCTGAGAAGTACACAGAACCATAATTGAACCCACAGATCATTTTGAACCCAAGTGTCTAGATTCTGTCTATATGAAACATCTCTTTTGCACTTTGTCACCATCATACAGAAGCACTTTGCTTACATATTTAGAATAAGTAACTAATAGATACATGGAAAATTATATAATACAAATCCATAGTAGAAATGCCTGTTTTCCTTCTCTGTTCTCATATCCCAAAAATACAGAACTTCTCTATCCAAACAAGTTTTAGGCTGGTGTGATTTGGAAATAAACTATGGTTCTCAAACTTGACCTCATAGCCACCAACCAGAAATAATGTTGAGAAATCCTGTGTGTGCTCTGATATCTGCTCTGCCCCAGAATGGGCAATCACTGTATACTTATCTTTCGTAAATGATAAAAATGTTTATTGGTTGTTTTTACTTTAAACAAAGACCTGAGGTTCACAAGCTTTGATTGCATCTTGTTTTAAATAATTTGTATATTTTTCCTTGACTTTATTTTCTTATGTAAAATATATGTACTTTTTAATCTGTAGAAATAGTTTTTCGTAGTTATCCCTATTAATCTTTATTTAGTAAACATTCAAAATGTTCTAGGTATTAAATTATGTCCTGTCTCTATGATGTATACATTTGCTTTTTATTATATGCTGTTTCTAAGTTGATTGGCTATTTTTCTCCTTTGCGTTCTGCCTATCTTTAGAGTAACCAAATAAGGCAAATGGAGGAAGTAAAGATCTCAAAGAAGAGTAAAGTAGGAATTCTCCCATTTGTTGCTGAATTTGAAGAATTTGCTGGACTTGCAGAATCAATCTTTAAAAATGCTGAGCGTCGTGGAGATCTAGATAAAGCATATACTAAACTTATCAGAGGAGTGTTTGTTAATGGTAAGCTTTTGTTACATTCTAAAGAATTTTTTGGTTGATTGTTTTCATTATTTCTGGTAAGTTAGAAGTTGGGGACAGATGTGTTCATTATTTTGCATATTCTATAGTCTTTTTTAAGTTTTCTGAAATTAAAGATTTCTTAAATTTGAAAAATAAGCAGTACATAAAACCCATTTGTATTCACCACGAACCACTTATATTTTAGGGTTCATATGTGCTTATCACTATGGAAAATTGAAATTCATTGTTTAAACACAAAAAATGATCTCCCAGATTACATTGCTTTTTAGCAAGAGTCTTCCAGAGATGATCAGCAGTGATGTCTGTGTAACCTTAAACAAATCAATTCACTTCTTTAGGCCTGTTTTCATATGTGTCACATATGGTAGATTAATGCTAAAATACTATAATTCACTGTCTTCCTATGTCAGACCACACAATTAAGTTACAGAAACAGTGTGGATGTGTTGTTTAATTTGAAATAAATGATCTGATTGCATCTATTCAGGAATTTTTAAAGCTAAAAAATTGACAGGAAGTTATAGATAACATATTTTCAGTGGAAACAGGTTTAGGGGAAAGATAGATTAATTATATGATTGAATGTTTGTATGGTTGATAGTTCTTTTAAAATTCAAAGTAGCTTTGCGTTTTCTGATTGTAAAGTAATATATGCTCATTACATACCCCCAAAAATCAGCAAACTGATTTTAAAAATCAGGAAGAAAATAAGGATAATTTGTAATCTAATCATGCAAAGATAACATTTAATTTTTCGCTGCTAAACTTTTGAGTATATCTCTCTCGCTGGTGTATATGTGCATATTGTGTGTGTTCTCTAATTTTAAAAGTTTTATCATACCTTACACACTGTTTTGGAACCTACTATACTCTATACTTCTAGTGTCTTTCCTTGTCTATTAATATAGATAACCATAATCATTTTTAATGATTGCATAGTATTCCATGTATCATTATTTATTTACCACATCTTTTGTTAATAGGCATTTAGTTTGTTTCCAGTTTCCTCCATATATTTTTGTATACTTGTCCAATAATTTCCTTAGGGTCAATTATTAGAAATGGAATTACTGGGTCAAAAGTTTTGTGTCTGTGTTGAGGCTTTTGCCAAATAGCCACATAGAAAGATTATACCAGTTTAGTGCTTTGAGCATTTGGTGAAAGTTTCTATCACATCTGCATCAAAGCCCAATATTACTAGGTATTATCAATCTTTTTATTCTTTGTAAACCTGAAAGACTATAAATCAGTTTTGTTTATGGTATGTTTTACCATGCAAGAGCTTTCAAATTTTATTTGAAATATTTATTCATCTTTCTCTTTATGATTCTGAGTTTTGGGCCATTCTTAGAAAGTTCATACTATCACAAAATTATTTCTTTAATTGGCTTTATTTTTCTTAGTACTTATGATTGTATTCATTTATTTATTTGCTTTTAACATTTTAAGTACTTGAGCAATTTAGAATTTGTTTGTCTGAAAGATGTGAAATAAGAATCCAAATTTAGTGTATTCAAAAGGACCAGCTAGTTGTCCTAAACATTTTGAATAATTCATCATTTCCCCACTGATTTGAAAAGCCACCTTTACTCTATACTAAGTTTCCATATATATGTATTTGGGACTGTTTTAGAATGATTTTTTATTAGGTTTACGTAGATGTAAGATCCTTCAATACAATATATTTTATTAAGTCCAGAAATGTGCTTACTTCTTATACTTACAAATGAAAAAAATCATGTAAATTTTTCCTAGCTAAATATGGTTATACTTATATCAGGATGTTACTATGTTTTTCCTGTTTTCATCTTAGTGGAGAAAGTAGCTAACGAAAGCCAGAAGACGCCCAGGGATGTAGTCATGATGGAAAACTTCCACCATATTTTTGCAACACTTTCTCGTTTGAAAATCTCATGTCTAGAAGCTGAAAAAAAAGAAGCCAAACAAAAATACACAGATCACCTTCAGTCTTACGTCATTTACTCTTTAGGACAACCTCTTGAAAAACTAAATGTAAGTATATTTTCATTCAGTGTATCTTTCCTGGTTTTGAACCTGTGTACATGTGAATAACACAATAGACATTTGTTTTAAATTTGCTCATATATTGATGCAGGAGGATAAGGAAGGAGAGACTCAGATACTTAAGCTGCCAGTGTGCCAAGACACTGCTAGATGTTTTATATACATTATTTCTTTTAGTTCCTATAAACAGTGATGTGGGGTAAGATGGTATTATCCCCATTTTACAAACGAAGAAACTGAAAGTAAATGAAAAGTTATAATAACTGGAAAGTAGCAAAGCTGGGGGATGAATCGTAGATTTAGGCTTTTCCATTATACCAGACTCTTTTATTTCTTACCTCATAAATGGCTAACCTTTATCCCTAGTTCAGATGAAGATTTTGAAAACTTTATCAAGATAAAAGGAAAACCAAAAATTGTTTTGTTCGTTGCCTTTTCTTTTCCCTTCTTTTCTTGACTTCTCATTCCCCAGAGCAAGTCTGATCATTAAAAGTGAGAAATGAGGGACTTCCCTGGTGGTCCAGTGGTAAAGAATCTGCCTTCCAATGCAGGGGACACGGGATCGGGGAACTAAGATCCCACATGCCGCGGGGCAACTGAGCCCGCGTGCCACAACTACTGAGCTCGTGCACCTCAAATAGAGAGCCCAAGTGCCGCAAATTACAGAGCCCACGCGCTCTGGAGCCTGTGCGCCGCAACAAAAGAGCCCGCATATCACAACTAAGACCCGACACAGCCAAAAAATAATAAATAAACAAAATAAATATTTTTTAAAAAGTGAGAAATGATAGTTTTAGAGAGTTGTGCAACATAGTAGAAGCTTAAATGGACCCTTCTAACTAACTTTGTCCACAATATGATTAGTCATCTTCTATAAGTTTTTAACTTGAAATGAGTCAAATAAAAATTATGTATCTGTTGTCGATAATTCAAAGAATTGTTTTGATTAAAAGACATTTAATCAAATGCAGAACCAGTTCTTTCTAAAACTTAAGAACAGACAGATATTCCTTTAGGGTAGAAGGTTGGTCTCAGACCTAAAGCCTACATGATACTTACCTGCAACATAGAGGCACTTCCTTTGAAATCAAATTTAAAGCAGAAACATTGATAGACCCCTTATTATTTAACATTGTTATGGAAGATCTAGCCAATGCAATAAGACCAAAACATAAAGATATACAAAGGAGAGTCAAGGTTATAATTACCTATATATAATATGAAAGTCTATGTAGAAACAAAATTTTAAAATTACCAGGAATAGACTTGTCCAAAAATTACTGTCAAAAAATTAATAATTTATAAGAATAAATAAATAATAATTGCTAAGAAAACTTTAGAGAAAAGTAATGACTGGATTTGGCTTGTCGATATTAAGTCGTATTGTGCTCAAATAAAGACTTGCCAATCAATATGCATATTAAAAGACCAATTATACTTAAAAGACAACCTGAGGAGAATATTTGTAACACCATGTCAGTATATTTAATATAAAAGATCTTTTTAAAATCAATAATGAAAGCACTAAGACCTCAACATATAAATGGGCAAGGGTTCTGAATGTACCACTAAGCATCTGAAAAGCAGGTTAACTTCATTTATAGCCAAAGAATTGTGAAATAAAATGACAAACTTTTTCACTTTTTAAAGTGGAAAAGATTTGTTTTTTAATTGTGCTAATGCTGATGATAGTATGGTAAGATAACATTCTCATATACTGTTGACAGAAATATAAACTGATTGAACTTTCCTGGGAAGCAATTTGTGTATATGAAGAGTCTTCAGAATGCTTAACAATTATACTCCTCAACTGAGGAATTATAGTCTAGAAATTTATGCTGGGTAGTAATCAATAATGTGGGTAAATACTTACGAATGAAAGTTATTTGTGACGACTGTATTTGTAAGAGTTTTTTTTTTTTTTTTTGATGAGTAGATTTTGCCAACTCCAAGAAAAAAGAGTGAAAAATATTAAATACCCAATACTGGAGGAATGAATAAACAAATTATAGTTCAGTCATTGGAAGGAACATTATACAGCCATTAAAATTTATACTTTGGGAAAACATAAAATATTAAGTGGAAAAACAGCGTGCAAAATTATAATCTCATTTATGTACTCACACATCAAAAGACTAGCAGGAGATCTAAAATGTTGACAGTGGTTATCTCTGAGTGGTATGATAATAGCTGATTATTATTTTATCCTTTATATTTTCACACATTGATTTTTTATATAATGAATATACTATTTTATAATCAGATTTTTTTTTAATTTAAGTGGTCATGAAAGCATTTCTTAGCTATTATTTCTTTCCATTTCCTCGAAGCATTTCTTTGAAGGCGTTGAAGCTCGGGTAGCACAGGGTATAAGAGAAGAGGAAGTAAGCTATCAACTTGCATTTAACAAACAAGAACTCCGAAAAGTTATTAAAGAGTATCCTGGAAAGGAAGTAAAAAAAGGTCTAGATAACCTCTACAAGAAGGTTGACAAACATTTATGTGAAGAGGAGAACTTACTCCAGGTATGCTTTAGTTCTTTGAACCATCCTAGATTGCACATCCTTACATATATTGCTTTTCTCCAAAATATTCCTCTAGAAATACTATGCATTTTCTAATTTTAGTGTAGGAGGAAAGTTCCACAAGGTACAGACCAGATTAATGAATTGTGAGGGGAAGAAAGGAGTAATATTTATATAAGTTTATATGGCTATTCCTGTTTATTTTGTATTTGTTTTTTATTGTTTTGAGGCATTAAGTTGTTTTTCTATTGTTTGGGGATGGGTTTTTTCATTTTGTTTTAGTTTTGAGGGAAGCAAGGAAATGGAATGGTGTATAGTACAGTGGAGTGATTCTGAGCATGGGGGTTGGAGCTGGAAATGGGTTCATAATCTGGCTCCAGATAAAGCTTCATGGTTTGGGGCAAATTACTTCACCTCTCTGAGCCTCAATTTCCTGATTTGAAAAGTAGAAATAATACCTCTCCTGTATAGTGGGCACTACTATTACTGTCATTGCCATTTTATACATGAGAAAATCAAAGCTTAGAGAGGTGGAGTAATATGACCATGATCCCATAGCTAATGAATGGTAGAGTCAGACTTAAACTGCCAACTGAGCCATCATTCTTTATAAGCCATACTAAAAGGCCCAAAGATGAGTGAGAATAATTCTGATTTTAACACCATGGAAGGCTTCATGAAGGAAAGCATTTGTGTTAGCCTCTGAAAGTCAGATACTAACTTAACAGATAAAGTAGGAGAAGTGGCCTTCCAGGTGGATGAAATACCATGAGCTAAAAGATGAGAAGCAAAAAAGTGTAAGTAAAACTGTTCAGTAAATAGTCTTAAGTTGTCTATTAGGAATTTAGGGTTTATGAGATTTAGGGTTTATAAGGAAAAATCCCCTCAACTGGCAGATAGGGATGATTTCATAGTACCCACCTCACCGGGTTGTCATGAGACTTAAAAAGGATAATGTATACATAAAGCACTTTGTACTGTGCTGATATGAAATAAGTCAATAAATATAACCTATTAATATTAGCTAATATGTCAATGTGTGTATCAGATTCTGTCTTGATAATTGTCTGCATCGTGATTTCCACTTCCAGATTATAAATTCCTTTGATTGCAGGTGATTGGTCTGACTCATCTTGGTGTCCTCCATGGCATCAAGCAATGTTTTGCATCATCAGTTTTAGATAAAGAAATTGTTAAACTTTCACATGAAATGAAATTTAAGCATTCAGTGTTGCATTTCATTTAATCATTAGTCTTAGTTTCATACATAGTTGTGCATATCCACATCGCTGTTGGATATCGGAGTAAATATAATAACAGATAAATGTAATGAGTGCTTACTGTGTCACACTGTTCTGAGCACTTTACGTGTATCCACTCATTTAACCTCACCTGAAGCTTGTGAGGAAGGTATTATTATCATTACCCTGGTTTACAGATAAGGAACTTGAGGCACAGAGCAATGATGTAACATACTCAAGGTCACAAACCTTATAAGTGGAAGGAGCTAGTTTCTAGCTCCAGAATGTATGTTCTTAACTATTATGCTATTCTAAATCCTTAGAATATATCTTGACATTATTTCTACATACTTGACTGTGTATTATTTCCATTCATAGTTTAATGACTCTTATTTTCATTTTTATTATAGGTGGTGTGGCACTCCATGCAGGATGAATTTATACGCCAGTACAAGCATTTTGAAGGCTTGATAGCTCGCTGTTATCCTGGATCTGGTGTTACAATGGAATTCACTATTCAGGACATTCTGGATTATTGCTCCAGCATTGCGCAGTCCCACTAAACCTTACAAAAGAAGAAAAGATAAATGAAAAAAGCACTCTGAGTACACCAGACACTATTCAAAAAACATCAAGCAACCGTTTGGAGAACCAGACTTGAAATTTTATGTATGAATGTCAGATAAATGGGTAATACCATACCACAAATATTCAAAAGTGAAAGTACCAACCTATGTGGCAGTTTCATTTGCCCAATAAGTTGTGTACTAAAAGCATTTATCTCGGGCTTCCCTGGTGGTGCAATGGTTAAGAATCCGCCTGCCAATGCAGGAGACACGGATTCACGCTCTGGTCCAGGAAGATCCCACATGCCGCGGAGCAGCTAAGCCTGTTTCCCACAACTGCTGAAGTCCGCGCACCCTAGAGCCCATGCTCTGCAACAAGAGAAGCCACTGCAATGAGAAGCCTGCACACCACAACGAAGAGTAGCCCCTGCTCGCTGCAACTAGAGAAAGCCCACGTGCAGCAACGAAGACCCAACGCAGCCAAAAATTAATTAATTAATTAATTTAAAGCATTTATCTCATCATAAATGCCTTTATCATTTTTCTAGACTGTCCAGGAAATTTTCCTGTATTGCCTCGCTTCTTATATTTAAGAGTGGTTATCCTATGTGTAATGCATTGGGAGTTCTTCAGTTTTCACTAATTCAGTATTGCTTACAAATGTAACTACTAAAATTTTGTATAGAACTTTTTCCCTCTAACTAATGTATATATGGATAGGGATCTTGTGATGATCAGTTGTAAACTTGGAATTTGAGGATTATGTGACTCTGTGTAGCAGTGAATCTAAAATAAAGAAGTTTTCAAAAAAATTAAAATTTGGTAGTATTATTCTTAGATCTATCATGCTATCATTTGTATAAAAGCAAGTTCTTATAAAATCAGTATATAAAAATGAATTACATGTCCATTTACCATAAACCACTTAAAAGTATAATAAGATAATAAGAAAAATAAAACCATTTATAATAACATTAAAAACATTTAGTATTTAGGACTAAATCTAACAAAACATGTGCTATGGACTGAGTTGTGTCCCCTCAAAATTGCTATATGGAAGCCCTAACCATGCCCTGCCATGTGACTGTATTAGAGATAAGGCCTTTAAGGGGGGTGATTGAGGTTAAATGAGGTCATAAGGGTGGACCCTGATCCAGTAGAACTGGTACCCTTATGAGAAGAGACACCAGAGCCCTCTGTCTACAATGTGAGGACACAGCAAGAAGGCAGCCATCTGCAAGGCAGGAAGAGAGACACCACCAGAACCCAGCCATTCTGGCACCCTGATCTCAAACTTCCAGCCTCCAAAACCATGAGAAAATAAATTTCTGTTGTTTAAATCACCTGATCTCTGGTATCTTGTTATGGCAGCCTGAGCTGACTAACACAAAATCAGTATAAGACCTTTATGGAGAAAATTATAAAATTATTAAAAGATATTTTAAAAGGCTTAAATAAGTAGAGGACTATTTCATGTTTCCAGATAAGAACACATAACATGGTAGAAATGAGAGTTATTCCCAAATTTAAAAATTCAGTGCAAACTTCCAGTTTCCAGTCCAGCAAGTAAGCTTGAAAGTCACCTCTCCATCCTAACAACAAGTAAAAAGCTGAAAAAACTTAAAAGCAACTCTTCTTAGAACTATAAGAGAAGCAAGGTCACAGGGCAAACCACTGCCACAATTGGAGAGATCAATAGAACAGGGAGAATTACAACTTACTGAAACCTCCATAGGAACCAGTGCTAAAGTAGGAAAAACAACTGTAATTGACAAATTGCTGGAGATGAGTGTGGGTAAGTCAGAGAAATAAAATCTCTGGGGGAACCCAGTCTTTGGGGGTAAAACTTTTGTGAGTTTTACCTCCTATAGCTCTACCAAGTTCTTACATTGAATATCGGAGAAAAATTCCCTTGTGCTTCTGGCAAAAGGAGGGAAAAAGGAACCAATTTGAAATATGCCAGAATATTCTACTCAACAAAGTCTGCTGTCAGGAGAATTATTTAACCAGAGCCTAACTGATCTGGGAGAAGGGAAACACCCAACTCCAGTTGACTCAAGCCTTCCACATGGAATGGAAGAGAAATACCCAACTTCAGCCCACTCTAGTCATCCTTTTCCACCTAAAGGGGGAGAGGGCACTGAAAAGCACAGGTAAAGTTCACAGTCAAGAGTACAGGCTCATTAAAAGACTGAGACCTTATCTTAGGGCTACAGAGTGCTTCCTCTCCCTCTACACCTCACCATCACCTTACTAAGACCTATTTACAACAGTCCTTTTTACCCAGTACATCATTATTTGACTACCAAGAAAAAATTATAAGACATACTAAAAGGCAAAAAACAGTTTGAAGAGACAAAACAAGCATTAGAACAGACTCAGATATGGCAGGGATGTTGGAATTATCAGATCAGGAATTCAAAATAACTGATTAATATGCTAAGGGGTCTAATGGATAAAGTAGAAAGCATGCAAGAACAGATGGGCAATGTAAGCAGAGAGATGGAAATCCAAAGAACCAAAAGAAAATGCTATAGATAAACCTCTATAACAGAAATGAAGAAGGCCTTTGATAGGCTTACTGGCAGACTGGACACAGCTGAGAAAAGAATCTCTGATCTTAAGGATATCACAATAGATACCTCCAAAACTGAAAAGCAAAGAGAACAAAGATTTTTAAAAAAAAAACAAACAATGTCCAAGGACTATGGGACAAAGGATATAACGTGCATGTAATGAGAATGCCAGAAGGACAAGAAAGACAGAAAGGAACAGAAGAAATCTTTGAAACAATCATGACTGAGAACCCCAAATCAATGTTTGACACCAAATCACAGATCCAGGAAGCTCAGAGAACTACAAGCAGGATGAATGCCAGAAAAACTATACCTATGCATATCATTTTCAAGCTACAGAAAAATCAAAGATAAAGATTAAAAAACTCCTGAAAGAAGCCAGAGGGGAAAAAAACATCTTAGCTATAGAGGAACAAAGATAATTACATCCCACTTCTCAGAAACCATGCAAGCAAGAAGAAAGTGGAGTGAAATACTTAAAGTGTTGAGAGAAAAAACCAACCTAGAATTCTGTAACCTGTGAAATTATTCTTCAAAAGTGAAGGAGAGAGAAAGACTTTTTCAGATAAACAAAAATTGAGGGAATTTGCTGCCAGTAGAACTGCCTTGCAAGAAATGTTAAAAGAACTTCTTTGGAGAGAAGGAAAATGACACAGTTCAGAAACTCAGATCTGCATGAAGAAAGGAAGAGCATCAGAGAAGAAATAAGTGAAGGGAAAATTAAAACTTATTTTTCTTATTCTTAATTGATCTAACATAACAGTTTGTTCAAAATAGCAACAATGTATTCAATTATTTATGCATATATAAATATGCTTATGTATAAGTGAAATGAACGATAGCAGTGATAAAAAAGGATGAGAGGGAGGAATTAGGATTATTTTATTACTATAAGCTACTCTTACTATCCATGACACATTGTAGGGTTATTTGAAAGGCTTGGATTAGTTGTAAATGTATATTGCAAACTCTAGGGCAAACAATAAAAAAAAAAGGTTTAAAAGAAGTATAACTGATATGCTAAGAAAGGAGAGAAAATGGAATCATATAAAATGCTCAGTTAAAACTACAAAAGACAGAAAAAGAAAGAATGACAAAGCTAGGAACAAAGAACAAGGGCAACAAATAGAAAACAGTAACATATATGGGTAGCTATTAATCCAACTATATCAAAAATCATTTTGAATGTCAGTGGTCTAAATGCACCAATTGAAAGACAGAGATTGTCAGAGTGGATCAAAAAACAAGACCCAACCGTATGTTGTCTACAAGAAATCTACTTTAAATATAAAGACATATACAAAATAAAAGCAAATGAATGGGAAAAAATATACCATGCTAACACTAATCAAAAGAAAGCAGGAGTAGATATATTAATTTCCGACAGAGCAGACTGCAGAGTAACGAAAGTTGTCAGGGAAAAAGAAGGGCATTACATAATGATAAAGAGGCCAATTCTCCAGCAAGACCTAACAATCCTTAATGTGTATATGCCTAACAACAGAGCATTGAAATATGTGAGGCGAATACTAATAGAATTACAAGGAGAAATAAACGAATCCACTATTATAGTTGGAGATTTCAGTATACCTTTATCAGAAATGGACAGATCCAACAGGCAGAAAATCAGTAAGGACATAACTGAACTCAACAGTACCATCAATCAAATGGAGATAATGGACATCAATAGACTACTTCATCCACAAGAGCAGAGTACACATTCTTTTCCTGATCATATGGAACATTCACCAAGATAGACCACATTCTGGACCATAAAAAATGGTTCAGAATAAATTTAAAAGAATAGAAATTATCTAATGTCTGCTTTCAGATCACAGTGGAATTAAACTAGAAACCAAAAACAGAAAGATAACAGGAAAATCCCAAAATATTTGGAGATTAAAGATTCAGTGCAATTCCAGTCAAAGTCACAACTGTTTTGGTTTGGTTGGTTTTCGTGGGACCCAACAAGCTGTTTCTAAAATGTATATGGAGAAACAAAAGGCTAATAGCCAAGACACTCCTGAAGAATGAGGTAGAAGGAATTTCCTTATCAAGAATTATAATTAAAGCAACATTGTATTGGTGCAAAGATAAATAAATAAATAAACAAGTGGAACAAAACCAGGAGTCCAGAAACAGACCCATACAAATAGAGACCCTTGCTTTATTACAGATGTGGCACGGCAAATCAGTGGGGTAAAGAGACTTGGAATAAATAGTGCTGGAACAGGTTGTCCATAAGAGAAAAGGTAAAAATCGAGCCCTTATCTCACACCATGTACAAAATGAATTCCACATGGATTGGATTCCTAATTGTGAAATGTAAAACTATAGAACTTAAGAGAGTATCTTTTTACCTCAGGAATGGGAAGGATTTTGTTAAACAAGATGCAAAAATGCAAATCATAAAGGAAAAAAAGTTGATAGATTTGACTATGTCCAAATTAGGAACTTGTGTTCATCTTTCATGAAAATGAAACAACAGACCACAAACTGAGAAATGATAACTGCAACACATATGACAATCAGCATCCAAAACTTATAAGGAACTCCTAAAAATCAGTTTAAAACAAAAAAGACAAACCAGGGAATTCCATGGCAGTCTACTGGTTAGGACTCCGAGCTTCCACTGCAGGGGGGAAGGGTTCCATCCCTGGTCGGGGAACTAAGATCCTGCAAGCCACACGGTGCAGCCAAAATAGAAAAAGACAAACCAATAGATAAAAAGGACAAAAAAAAAAAAAAAAAGTACAGGCATTTCACAGAAGAAAGTGACAGTACGACTAATAAGCACATGAAGTGTTCACTTGACATAAGGGAAATGTTTTCCCTGATTGAATTTAAATTAAATTTGAAAGGATGTGAGGTCAACAGAACACAAATGCTTCTAGAGGAAGCATAAGTTGGTATAATCACTTAAACAATTTAACACTGTCTAGTAAAGTTAAAGATGAGTGTAACCTATGACTCAGCAATTCCACCCCTAAGTCTGTGCTCCAACGCAGTCAATCTGAATCCAAACTACACGTTAGAACCACCTGGTGTGCTTGTGTAATACGGATGCCTGGGACATTAAATTTCAGCTGAGCCAGGGTGGAGGGCAGGCATCTATAGTTTTTCAAAGCTCCCCAGTGATTCTGGTACTCAGTGTGGATTGAGAATCACTGCCATAAAGAGACTCGTGTACTTAGGCATTAGCACAAAGTCTTAACAAAGACCCTATCAGTACAGTTTGTAATAGCAAAAAATTGCAAATATCCCAAATATCCATTAACAGTAGATGGATAAATTAAGGTATATTCATTATATGCCAATACAGTAGTGAAAATTAGTGAATTTTATCTACATACAACAGTGCAGATAAATGCCAGAAAAATAATGTCAGGTAAAAAAAAATCACAGAATACATACTGTATGATTCTATTATTATAAAAGTTCAAAACCCAAAATTAAACTATATGTTGTTTAGAGTTGCAAATGTGGTAAAACTGAAGAAAAGCAAGGAAATGATCATAAAATCCTGGAGAGTGATTAGGGAGCAAGAAGGGAAGTTTATGGTACCTGGCAGGGACAGGATTTTAAAGGCATATTGTCATGTTCTTTTACTTAACTGGCTAGTGGCTACGTGGATTTCATTGTACCATGACACTTTATACCTTACATATACCTTATAAATCTTATTTTATTTTAGTTCAACATTTAATTTAAAAACATAAAATCAAACTCACATATATGTGTGTATATATCTTTATTGATATATAATAAAACTTGAACATTTATAGATGGTGATCTGGAGCCAAAGAAGATCGAGTGACTTGCTCAAGGTCTAAGCCAAATATTAACAGAGCTGATATTCCACACAACAATAACCTTCCTCTCAAAGTGCTGGCCTTTCTTTTACCCTGTTGATAGCAGGAATGATACAAATATAAATATACTTACATCTAAGGACCAAACACTGGCTGATATCTCCATTAACAGGCAAAGGTTAATTTTACCTGAGGTGGTATGGCAGGTGAAAGAAAGAAAAGGCAGTGGATGACTCCCATCAGCTATAGTTTTCTGGATCTTAAAGATCTATACTATTGTATGCTAGATGGGATAGGGAAGGAGAAACATAGAACTTTTAAACAAACTACAGAAAATGGTAACTTAGAGCAGGGATCACCAACGCCCAGGCTGTGGACCGGTACCAGCCCGTGGCCTGTTAGGAACCAGGCCGCACAGCAGGAGGTGAGCGGCAGGCGAGCAAGCGAAGCTTCATCTGCTGCTCCCCATCGCTCAAATGACTGCCTGAACCATCACTAGCATTACCACCTGCACATCCCCCCACACCCCAGTCCATGGAAGAATTGTTTTCCACGAAACTGGTCCCTGGTGCCAAAAATGTTGGAGACCGCTGACTTAGAGAATATAAATAAATGAAAAAGTGCTGAGAAAGTAAAAATGGCTATGCCAGGAAGGTTAAGTATGCAATATTAGAGTGGTGTCAAAGAAGTAAGATTATTTTCTTATAACTATCTGCTTTGGGATCCTCTACATTGGCACTTCTCAAATGTTAATGTACATAGGGAACAACCAGGAATCTTGTTGAAATGTAGTTTCTGATCCAGCAGGTTTTGTGTGGTCCAAGATTCTGCATTTCTAGTAAGATCCCAGGTAATATCAATGCTGCTGGTCTATAGCCCACAGTTTGTATTGCAAAGCTTAACAGTGGTGTAGAGTTACATCATTCATACCTCTGAACAAATCAGGATAATTTTGTTTTTTTTCTCCTTTGGGAGATAGCTGACATTTATGCTTGTGGGTTTTTTTTGTTTGTTTGTTTGTTTTTATTTATTTATTTATTTATGGCTGTGTTGGGTCTTCATTTCTGTGCGAGGGCTTTCTCTAGTTGCGGCAAGTGGGGGCCACTCTTCATCGCGGTGCGTGGGCCTCTCACTATTGCAGCCTGTCTTGTTGCGGAGCACAGGCTCCAGACGCGCAGGCTCAGCAATTGTGGCTCATGGGCCTAGTCGCTCCACAGCATGTGGGATCCTCCCAGACCAGGGCTCGAACCCGTGTCCCCTGCATTGGCAGGCAGATTCTCAACCACTGCGCCACCAGGGAAGCCCTGTATGCTTGTGGTTTTAAAAGAGTTCTCAGTTTGTAATATTTGGTGGCACCATGATACCGTGGTATAATGCTCACTTAATCCCTGAGTATAGTACTAAATGCATTTAGGAGTAATTCATATTTTCAAAAGAGGATGGGGGGAGCATTCAAAAGACAGTGGGGTAGATGGAAACGGGGAGAGGTATATATGAAAAAAGACAGGGAAAGCAGGTGCTAACAATGGAAAATAACAGCAAGCAAGACAAAGCAACATCGATCTATGAGCAAATCACTTGCCCAGCAATCTTGAGACAGCAGCTTCTGTGAGATTAGCATCTCAATGAATTTCACTTGCAACATGGTGAGTCCTTCAAGAAGTTCCAGCCTAGTTAGCTAGAGGAGAAGGCAGTGGAAAAGAAATTAAGAAATTGAAGGAATGTGCTCTAATCTGAATTTTATACTTGTCTCCATTTAATTTTAAACAGCCTTTCCGAATCGCCTTTAAATTACATTACCCTGTAATTCTCTCATAAGAGCCTATTCTTTTACTTCATGGCACTTACCATAATATGAACTATGTTTGTCTTTCTACTTCTTCAGTGTCTTATCTCCCCTACTTAGCCTGCAGTCTTTATGACTAGAATCAAGACTGTTCTGTTTACCAGTATCTATCTAGCACATGTAAGTACTTAATAAATGTTGAATTTAAAAAGTAAAAAGTGGGACTTCCCTGGTGGTCCAGTGGCTAAGACTCCGAGCTCCCAATGCAGGGGGCCTGGGTTTGATCTCTGATCAGGGAACTAGATCCCGCATACCGCAACTATGCCACAACTAAAAACAGAGCCCACACACCACAACTAAAAAGATCCCACAGGCCGCAAGGAAGATCCCGCATGCGGCAACGAAGATCCCATGTGCCACAACTAAGACCCCATGCAGCCAAATAAAAAATATTTTTAAAAGAATAAATAAATAAATAAATAAATAAAAATAAAAAGTAAAAAGTGAACAGGGAGACCTGAATCGTTAATGCATGGAAGGAGGAAACCTCCTCCATGAGGTTTCTTTACACGCGTATTTCTTTACAATTCTCTTCCATGTCTACAGCATGACCATATTCTTGAAAGTAAGTTGCATTAGGGCAGAGGCTCTGCCTGCTTTGTTCACTGCTTGAGCCCAGCGCTTAATGTGCCACCTTGCTTTAAGTGCTCAGTAACTAGATGTGGAAGATAATGTTCATTCTAGGTGCTGAGTGAAGGAACTGTTATAAGGAAATTGAGCCACAAGATAAAGCAAAAAGAAAAACTGCTCTACTCCCTGTTTTTATACAGGGTCTTGCACAGTGATATAAATTCAACAAAGACTTGATGAATTGAATTAAATTAATGGAGGACCTAAATAAACAATGTCTTCTGTAGATTTCAGATATGCTCTTTTTGGGAGGAGGGTTTTCTAGATCTACTGTCAATTCCTCTGATAGACACTGTGGGCTGTGGCATCCGCCTACTCTTCCTTGCTAACAGAGCTCTGCTTTTTACAGAGTAGGAACATGCCAGACAAAAGTGAAAAATCAAGGTTGGCATAAACCCCTGGATCTCAACCTGCTGCATATTACAGTTGTTGGGGAAATGTTTAAAAATACTGATATCTGCACCCCACCCCGGCCAAATAAATAAGAATCTCTGAAGGGGGGGCCCAAGTTTTTACAAACCTCCCGGGTGATTATAATGGGCAGCATGTTTGCCCTGGTCTAAGCCCTCCATGACAATCCAGCTCTCCTTTGCCTGTAGTTAATTTAGGAATATGCATCCGTGCGACCCAGTTCTGGTCAGTGAGATGTAAGACAAAAATCTGCTAAGGGGTCCTAGAAAAGATTTTTCACCCTGATATAAGAGGAAGTTCATAAGATATGCAGGGTCTTAATCCTCTATGTCTTCTTCCTTCTTGGTATGTTGTGATTTGAAGAGATCATGGGGTAGGATCATGAAGGTAGGGGGATTACCTGAGCCATCAAAGAAAATGTAAATCATGGAATGATACATGTCAAAAAATAATATGTATGTAAACAGTAGAGAGAGTAGGTACAATTATTTGAAATTTTAGGGTATTGAATTTAATTTCTTTAATGATTATCCAAATGTTACTATTAATCATTAGAGGTTTCTATTTAATTTTCATTGCACAATCATGATCCTTTTAGCTTTGTAGATGATTTAAATAGTAGTATTGCAAACAGGTCTGAGAGTTCTTTGGAAGAAATTTTATGTTGTTTTATTAGAATTTAATATTTCTTTCATTTGCTATAGTTTAAAAGAGCCCTTTATCTTTGGATATTTTTCTGGACCAACAGCTCTTATTTTACTCCCCCAGACTTTGCCAAGCTGTAACTAAGCCAATATCGATTCTCTGCAACTACTTTGAGGTCAGGTTGACCAGTCAATATTGTAGCACTTAGGGAAAGAGAACTTTCTAAAAGGATTTCTAAGGAGTGGAATAATACAACATTTAATCCAAAACACCACATGCTTTTCTAAGACAGTCTGTAGGCCCTAAATTTAATTTGAAAAAACAAAAAATCTTGAAGTGGTTTGTATTAAAATTTACTCATTATAATTTTACTTACATTTTTTTAAGCCAAGTTTACTTTAAATTAACTACAGCTATAAATGTACTATATCTAACTTGTGCTCATAAAAAGTCATTTCCATATTTGTTTATTCAGGAGGAGTAATCTGCTGTAAGATTGCTCAAACCATAACATTTATCACAGTGAACAGTTCTCTAAGTAGAAGAGAGAGGAGGAACAGTTAATGAGAGTGTAATAGATGAATACTTTAACCTTTACTGATGTAGCCTGAAATTATGCACCTTTCCCTAGGGCATCACCTTAAGAATTGTGATTTCTCTTCTTATTCTCAGGGTCCCTTGTCTTTAAAATAATTTCCTGCCTCTTAGCCTTGTCTTTGGACCACAGATTTTTTTTTTTTTCTGCCTGAAAAATTATAGTATTGCTGTTCATCAGGGGGTATAAAATTTATCAAAATAATCTAGAAATGAATTGAACTGTTTCTCCTTCTATATCATAGTAGAATCATTCTGGATCCTGGTAAGACTATCCATCACAGTCTCCATGCTCTACAAAGATTAGGCAGATGACTATATTAGCTGGACCAATCAGACTCTCTTTCTCTGCCAGGAATCTGAATCTTGGGCAGAGTGACGCTGAGTGGAATGAAGGCACTTAGAGTTAAATCATTCCAATGGTCACACCAAAAGAGACCACCCATAAATGTCTTCTATAAAGATCTCCAAAGTTGCCCTGGTTTCTATTGCTCCCAAAATCAAGTGGTTCTGTTTTCCTCTGATTCTGTGAATCACCCAATATTCTTCCCATATTGCAGTCAGGGAGTGGTAGGGAGCCCTTATGTTAGCTGAAGTTAGTTTCTGTAGCTTGCAACCAAAGATCCCCAATGAATGCAGACTGAAACATGTATGTACACAAAATCAAACGAACTATATAAGACAATAAATGATAGATGCCAAATGAACGATACAGACAGTAAGTGTTGTAATAGCTCAGAGGAGTTAGATATATCTGTGGTCTGATAAAGTCAAGAAAGACTTTATAAAAGAATTGGGATATGCATTACTGAGTTACTGCCACCCACCCATTGGGCAGCACCCATGAAGATAAATAGCAGTGTAACACTGAGCTAAGAGCTCAGGCTCTGAAGTCAGAGAGAACTGGGCTCAAACACTCCTCTCTCTGGCTGTATGATCTTGTTCAAGTAAGTCAGCCTTTGTGCCTCAGTATCCCTATTTGTAAAATGGAAAGAGAAGTACTCCTCTCATAGGTTCATTGTAAGGATTAAACCAGATAATGTTTGTAAAATGTTTAGCACAGTACTAATAAGCATTCAATTTTAAAAAGAAACAAATCAATCATGCACTTCTTTGCAATGGTTGAGAAATCAGACTCATCTCTCCAGGGTGATTGGATGAAATGAGCAACATCCTTGGGTCAAAAAAATGACAACACCTAACAGGGATCCACTCCTCACCCCAACCCAACCCCCCAACACACACACACACACACACACACACACACACACATGCACGCGCACGCACGTTCTCAGGACAGAGGGAGTCTCATCAAGGCTTTTGTCTGTGAAGCCATTACCCACAAAGTCTTTAGTAACTTGCTAATGTTATTTCATTAGCCTTTTGCAAACCTGTGAGACAAAGCACAGAAGAAAGTTTCTAGCTTCAACCAGACTTCCAAGAAATTGGTTTCGAATTCCCCCAAATGACATGGGAAAGAAGCTCATTCACGGATTCTGGAAACTAGATATGAACTGGGTCCTGTTTCTTATTCATACACCAATAATCTATTCACTAGATTGGTATGTCTCTTCTGCCATTTTAATCAGACCGCCAAAGTTACGTCCTTTTTAATTTAAAAAAGAATTATATTACTACCTTTTAAAACACTGATGAATCCAATTGATCAGTCGCCACAGTTCATTTTACTTGAGCACATTAGATAGCAAGAGTATCTATTGGCTATACTTTATAACACATCAAAAATAAAATAAACCATGAAGCTCTGGACATTACTGCTATGGTATCAGGTATTCACACAAAACCCCAAAAGCCTTGATGAATTGCCTTGTCATCATCCAAACTCCTCATTCTATTACTCAGTATAAGGTTCCTTAAGTATAATGGGAAGCATTTAAAAGAAAACTGTAAATGAAGCATCATAATTTAATTGCTGCTCTATTTTAATCAGATGTAATCCTATGAAGAAAGCCCAAAAAGTAACTAAACTAGCATCTTAACAAGTTTACATAACAGCAAATTTTTAAGACATTTCATTTACTTATATTATTTGATAATTCATTATTCAATCATTTATTCATTCATCAAACACTTACTAATGGCCTGTGGGGCTACAGAGATAAGATCAAAAAGCACATAGTGTAATGGTAGAGATGGGCAAGTAAAAATATCCAACCCAAATGCTTACAGTCATTATCTTTAGAGAAAAGAGTAAAATGGGGGACCAGAACAGGGAAAATATTAGAAGTTTCTTGTGATTTTCGATTTGTAATCTCCTATATGGTTTGAATTCCTCTACAAGCATATACTAGTTGATAAATTTGAAACATGGTAAAATGAAATGTTAATAAGGTTAATATCTTAGACATCATCAACATAATTGCTCTCTTTTGCTTTTCCTAGCACATATTTTTCTAGTTGGCCCAAGACATCAACCAGTCTCAGAAGGAGACAAGGAGATCTGTTACAGAATGAGAACACTGATTGCTTACTGGGCTCCAGGCACTGCTCTAAGCAATTTACATGTAATGCAAGGAGAAAGAATTAATACTCAGCTTCTGGCCTTCAAAATAAGATTGTGCAATTACTGAGCCTGCGCGTCTGGAGCCTGTGCTCCGCAACAAGAGAGGCCGCGATGGTGAGAGGCCCGCGCACCGCGATGAAGAGTGGTCCCCACTTGCCGCAACTAGAGAAAGCCCTCACACAGAAACGAAGACTCAACACAGTCATAAATAAATAAATAAAAGAACGTGAATTTCTTTAAAAAAATTTAAAAAATAAAAAAAAATAAGATTGTGCAGCCAAACAATAGTCCAAAAGCCAGGCTATTGTATTGGGAGGGGATTTTCTAAATTCCTTTATTCACCTTCAGCCCCCATCCATTAGGTACTAAGCCTGGATGCCTTGGCTCAGAGAGTTCTCACCTGGGGTAGAGAAGACACCCCTTAGAGAGGGTCTAATTACTCTATGGTGGAAGGAAGGTGTGATACAGAGGAACGGGAAGGGGAGCCAGTCCTCTTCAGCCCCAGGGTTGTGGGAAGGAAAGAGCAAGAGAGGAACAGAGTGGTCAGACACGCATCCTGGCATGTAGTATTAGCTGGGGAAGACGTCAAAGGTGGAAAGGGGCGCTTATCTCCACTCCCCATCTGAGACTCGGAGAGGAGGCCTCATTCCAGCCTGCTTCATATCAACCCTAGTGGGGCCAGCATGACCAGGCAGAGGGAGGTCATGAGGTTTAACTTTAGAGTCAGCTATACTCTCTTCATGGCGCCCCTGTGACCAAGACTCTCCAAGAATCTGGCTGGGGACCCATAGTGCCAGTGAGGTGGGTGAGGGCCTGCGAGATGGGCTGAGATGAGTCACAGCCAGAAGTCAGAGGAATAAGTTGTGTTGGGAGGAGCCCCAGGGAGGCAGAGAGAGAGCACCACTAGGGAGAGAAAGAGAAACCCATGCCTCACACCAGCCACAGGCAGCTGCAATGCCGGCGATGGTAAGAGCAACCAGGTAGACAAGGGTAGAAGAGGTTCCCAAGGCCCACAGTCTGCCCTCAGCTACAAGGTGAGGCAACTCCACACCTCCCCATATGCATACACCCAGTTCACGTCTTGGAGCCCAAAGGGTGAGAAACCTGACAGACTGAGCTTTTATTTTCCTAGACATACTAACAACCCCCTTTAAAGGGAGTGTTTAAATTACTGGGTCAGATCTAAACATTAATTGTTTTTACTCCTTACCAGCAGGTGGGGACCGGGGAAGAAGGCTGGATCAGTTAACAAAGGGACCACAGTTTCTCCAAACTTCCGAGATGTGGTGTGAGTTAAATTCACAATCCTGCTAAGTCAGTCTAAAAATCAATTACAATTCAGGGTATTAAATGCTATGAAAAGAAGCTGCTATGGGAGCTCTATGCAGCAGAAGTAATTAATGTATTAGATCAGACCCATAGAGCATCCCACCCAGGATTTGGTCCTCCCAGGGAAACCAGCGCACATGTGCTGAGGGGCCGAGCGAGGGAGCATGGTTGATTTTGGCTCGGCATTTCATTAACTGGAAACTTAAGGGTATTCCTTAAAATATCACCAGTTTGGCATCCAGTGATTTCTACAACTCTCCTTGAACATTTTTATACATCTGCACCATTTCTTGGAGGCTTTAAATCTCTGTTTAGAGGCTATTTCGGAAAGTTCTGTTCGTCATCACCCAATTTTGGTGAGTTAGGAAGAGTGAGGCAAGGCAGGTTCTCTGTGTATCAGCATCTTCCTCTTCAGATGGTTTTTCCCCTACTTTGAGAAAAAAGGAAGCCACCATGTTTATTTATGTTTGAGGTTTAGATAGTAAGCATAGTTTGCTCAGAATGGCTCAAAACATAAGTTTTATTTCCTCACATCCAGTTCTTCCTCTTGCCCCTGGATAATAACTCAGGCAGAACCCATGACTTTTTTGGTGTCTCTGAAGAAGAAGTCCTTGGTTAGTAATTAAAATACCTACAGCAGTTCCCTGTCATAAGCAGAACACTAAACGTGGCTCGGTGGTCAATGTTCTCACCCTTTGCCAGCTTGGGTCCGCTGCTGGCAGAGAAACAAAAGGAAGTGGCCCCTTGTTTTCCTCTTTTCCCATTCCCACTTCAATTCCTCCTCTACCCAAATTGCTACAGGAGGGAGAGGAGGGAAGAGGCAGGGAAGTTGTTATTTGACCAGTGTTTCTGTGCTCCAACGTCTGCTCTCAGGTGTTTAAACCTGACTCTTTGTTGTTGCAGATGCTTTGGAGACCCTCCTCCCCGCTCTGTGGGTTTCTCACCTACAGCTCATTTGCCAAGAGTCAGTGCATCTCAATTCCCAGTGGGCTCTTACTCCTTCTCTGCCTCCCGAACTGGCACCAGCCCCAGCTTCCCTCAGCAGAAGACTCCTCGTCTTCCTGCTGGCCTTCCTAGACAGGACCTTCTTCTGTTAGGGTTTAGTTGCAGACCAGAGAAACCCCTCTAGATTGTTTCAGTGGAAATGGACTTACAACCAGGTTTGCAGGAGGCTTACAAAATTGTTTGGAAGGGATAGAGGAACAGGCTCTAGGCAAAGCTTCTAGAAACAGCTCCCACTCCCAAGATCACATCTCCTTTGTGGTCAGGAAAGCTTCCACCAATGCTGCCGGCAGCTCCTGAAGCTACCTGCTCCACCACCCATCCCAGCCAAGTGGATGCCTCCCGTCCCGCACTCTCCTTCCTTCACCCCATTCCTAATGTGTCTCACATGAGTGCAGATGATGGTGGAACTTCAGCTGCAGGCAATCCAGGAAAAACAACACTCAGCTTTCCAGCCTCTCAGACAGGAAGGCATGCCAGGAGCCTGGAGTTGATGCCAAGGGACCCAATTCACAGGATCTGGTACAGGAACAAAGATCTCTCACATGAGGCTCATACCTGATTGTGGAAAAGATATGACAAAGTCTGAGAAGGTGCCCTTAACTCAGGATTCTCTCCTTTGTTCAGGGGACACGAATTAAGTAGTCTCTTTAAGTGCCCTCTCTCTTGATTTGAGATGAACAGAGAAGTCCTCCAAAAATTCCTGGATCACTTCTAACATTTGGTTACACTTGTTAATAGAACCCTAATTTGGTATGAGAATAGGTCATAACGGATTCAGGCCTTCTTGCCAGTGACTGCTCTAGAAGTGGGCCTGGAACCCAGTTCTGGCCAATTAAGGGAACTTTACCAGTGGATTCTGGGAGACATTTCTCTTTGATGAGAAAAAGGCCTGTGAGGAAAAACCTTTTATTTTCTTGTCATGAAATCCCTGCTCCCCGCCCTCGCTTCTTGTTTTGGGTGCTGATGCATGTGGACCTGTTACTTAGACTTGTGGCAGCCATCCTGTGACCATGGGGCAAAAGGTCTGAGGATGAAAGTCACCCACTGAGGAGAGAGAGTGGAAGCATGGGAAGTGGTCAGGTCCTTGATGGTGCCATTGAACGACAAACCAGAACAGGACTCGCTTTTGTCAGGTATTTTGTCAAGTGAGACCACGAAATGCTTTTATTACTCAACCAGTTCTTAGTCAGGCGTTCTGATACTTGCAGCCAAATGCATGTTGACTGACACTCAGGATGAATCACTGGAACCCATGATAAGTGAGAGAGAGAGATTTGGAGCCCAAGTCAGCAAGTGAGTATTTTCATGTTTCTGCACAGTTAGGACTTTCTGAGTAAGATTTACCAGAACCCGGGTTAAAGAACACGGCTTGGAAGTTTAATTATGACTATGACAGAATAGATAGTGAGAAAACTCTGGAAAGAGTTACCTCCCTGGAGGTATGTGTTTACATTTCAAATGGGGGCAAAACCTGGAACTAAGGAGACCTCCCAGGAGATGTAAACCAGGAGAGGCTTCACTTGTCTTCCCCTCCACCCCAGATATCTATTTATATTCCAGAAGGTCAGAGCCCAGGACCTTTCCCTTATCTTCCCAAGGAAAATTAGTGTTAACTAGGCAGGAAAGCTTTCTCTCCCTTTCTCAAGAGAGGAAGGAAGAGAGCTATTCCTCTCATACATAAACTCTCAGATTCTTATTTGCGGGGGTAGTTCCTCTCCTGCAGTACAGAACCCGGTACATACAGGACAGCATCTGACTCTCTTCACCTCACCCTGGGGGGTTGGGCAAGGATAGTTATTGATGTAAGTAATAAAAACTGATCTCTGCACCAGAAACCTCATATTTGCCTTCAGGATAATATACATAAATATAGATATTAAAAACCGGTCAGCTGTAGAAAGAGGCTCGGGCATGGTTCTTCACTGGAGAATGTGACTCAGTTGCTAAAAAGACTAATGTGATACTAGACAGTATTAGGATACGTTGAAAGTACTGTGCAGATATCACAAGGGAAACAAATATATCCCAAGCTTCAGTCCTAATCTGATGCAACCATTTCTGGGTATAAATCTCAATAAGAAAACTGAGAAACTACAGTGTTTCTACTCCAGAGGAAGTAGCCAGATAAGTGATGGGCTTGGAGACCCTATCATGTGAGCAAAGGTGGAAGGATCTGAGTATTCTGAAAGGTCATCCCATGTATGAGGGAAAAGGTTCACTTTCTTTTGATTGCTCAGAACAAATGGCTCACACACAAGGAGAGGCAGATTTTGGCATCATATAAAGAAGAATTTTTCTAACAAAGATTTCAGCAATAAAATGAGCTGCTTTGAAAAGTAGTGAGTCCTCTTGTCATTGTTGGGTGGCAGCTGGGATGACCATCTGTTGGAGGGGTTGCAGAAGAAATCTGTGTTTGATGTGGGAGGTTGGTCTAATTGACATTTTAGGACCCTGACAACTCTATGTCTCCACCAAGTTTAATGGATCATCATCTGAATATTCTCCTTTTAGCCATTGTCCTATAGCATTCCCTTCCTTGATAGTCTGCCAAATTCAGAGTTGTTTTAACTTCCAGAGTTAAAGTCAAGGCTCTATCACTTACTTTGTGACTCCTGGTAAATTACTTAATCTCATCTGTAAAATGGGGATACCAATACTTCCTACTTCATAGGGTTAGTATGGTGATTAAATGAAATACTACCTGTAAAGCATGCACAGCACTTAAAATAGAACCTAACAAGCGCTCAGTACCCAATGGTTGTTATTAGTTGTTTAGCATCTTCACTTATTGTCTTTCTCCACCTTTCACTTGGCTACCTACTCATCCTTCAAGTCTCTGTTGGTTTTAATGTATATGTCTCTTATTTTCAGTGAGTTTGAGTCTCTTGTCACATGATAAAGAGCTATTTGAGCAATTACATTTTCATACCTTTTTCATTTAAAAATTAATTTCCTGATATATTCTATCATGTGTTAGTCATTTTACTAGCAATTTGTAGGAACTTTTTATATATTAGGTCTATGATAATAGTTGTAACATTTTCCCCAGCTTATCCTTTGTCTTTTGGCCATAGAACTTTTGAAGGTTAGAGCATGTAGAAGGTTTTTAATATATATATTAGTGTTTATTAATCTTTTTATTCATGCAGAGCCCCCGCTCTTATCTCTATGCTTCCTGACTCCAAAAGGTGATTAAAGGTGTAGTTCCTTGCATTAAAATTATGAAATGAACATTCTGATGTCTTTGTAGACACACAAAATAAACTACTCCATCATCAAGATGCTTCAGCACTGTGCTTTTAAAAGGGACTCGCCCTTTCTTGCCAATAATTTTCCAGTGTCTCTGCTGCTAAAGAATAGCTTTTCATAGCACCTGATTATTTTGTAGCCAACTCACTACAGAGGCTCCACTGCAAGGCTCCAGACAGACTGGAACTATCATAACCATTATCCTTATCTGCCGGTAAATAATGAACTTGCCAGCCAAACTATACACCTCTGGCAATAGGGAAATTGAGTCCCTGCTGTTTAAATAAAAGGACCTGAATTCATTGACAGTAATGTTGATATTTCAGCCCCATCTTTAGGCCAGTCACTGAAAGGAGGCAGCTCTGCTATACTGGACTTGTATCAGAAGGCCTGGTTCATTCAGTTCAGTTCTGTTCAATTCAATTCAGTTCATACATCCTGATCTTTTGTTAAGTGCCAGACACTCTGCCTGGGTTATAGGCACAAAGAAGAACACATTAGTCTTCTGTGTACTGTCAGGAGCTCACAGTCTAAAAGGGGAAACAGGATAATCTGTGACTACAGTAGAGTGAGTTAGCAACATCCAGATACACAGAATATGTTTTGAATATACAGAGCAGAAACCTGAAAAAGGAACCTCAAGTTATCTCTCAGTTCCTCCTAGATGTTATCTGCATACACCCAGGTGTTTCCTGGTGAATTTTCTTTACTCACAACACTTTAAACACCAAATGAGAGGGTTTTTTCCTCCTGACACCCAAATACGTGGTGTCTTTTCCAAAACCACTTCTCCAACTCTCTTGGACACCAACTGGTCCAGAATTCAATTCATTTCCTTTTCTAAAAATATTTATTTATTTTTTATTTTCCTTATTTTTTTGGCTGACTCAGGTCTTAGTTGCGGCATGCGGGATCTTCATTGAGGCATGCAGGATCTCCCATTACGGCACGTGGTCTCTTCACCGTGGCCCTTGGGCTGTGGCTTCTCCCTAGTTGTAGCGTGTGGGTTTTCTCTTCTCGAGTTGTGGCGCGCAGGCTCCAGGGCACGCAAGCTCAATAGTTGTGGCGTGCAGGCTTAGTTGCCCCGCAGCATGTGGGATCTTAGTTCCCCGACCAGGGATTGAACCCGTGTCCCCTGCATTGGAAGGCAGATGCTTTACCACTGGACCACCAGGGAAGTCTACAGAATTCATTTCTGACACTAACTACTTACTACTGTGTTAGTAGAGACCCCAGAGGTTAAGGGCTCAGTCCCACAAGACTGTCCCTATTTCAGATGCCAGTCACAAGTCCCAGGCCTCCCATATTTCTGACTGACCAGCTATACATTGGATGTTCCCGTAACCCCCTCTCAGGTTAGATAATTTACTATTATCTATTTTATACATATTAGTGTATACATGTCAATCCCAATCTCTCAATTCATCCCACCACCACCCCCACCCCCCGATATCACTTTTCATTTCCAGTGTTGTCATCTATGCCACTCTGCTCATCCTTGTCCCCATCAGTTTGCTGCCTTTGTTATTCCTGAAGCAATCATCTTCCCCATAAGTATCTTTCTCATCATGTTATCTCCTCTCCTCCTTTCCTCCCCTCTCCAAATCTCTCTCTCCCACTCTTCTTTTTTTAATACTCAAGATCTTTATTGATTCAACTATAACAGCAACCACTGGTGAGAATTTAATTTTTTCCCTAATTTCCAAACACCTGCTGGTTCGGAAGGACAGTTACAAAAACAAGACACAAAAAACTGATCATGGAGGAGTCACACAGGACTGCTTGGTGCCCTCTGCTATCCGTCCACAACAGAGAGATGAATGGGACGGGTAGGGGAACTCCCAGATCAACAGAGATGAAGAGAAGACCAAGGAAAGTACTGGCAGTCTCTGCTTTTCCATTCAGAATGGATGGAACTGGGCCACTGGTGGCACTAAGACAGGAAAGGGTGTTTTAAAATATATAAAATATTTAAAAGATGCTTTAAATGGACGCCTGCAAATGAGAGTGTCCTCTAGGCTCTGCAGGACACCTTTCGGGTTGATCCCTGGGGAAGCAGAGGGTCTCCTCACCCAGGTGGAAAGAGATGGGCTCCATCCTCAGGTGAAGGAGAGGCACTGGCTCCCAGTCCTCGGTGACTTGGATATAGACAATGGGTGCAGGATGGCTCACCACCCTGCTTGCCCCTTATCTCGACAGCGTCCCTCCCCAGCTCTCCTGGTTTCCTGTAAAATTACCCTTGGTCTGGGCTAGAGGTTTCGCTTTGTTTTGTTTTGTTTTAACATTAAGATAGAGAGTAAGCGGGTACATTGGAGCAAGAATGGATATTCTGTGCTAGATTCATGGGATTCTCTAAGTTTGAAGTGTCCAGGGATTTTGGTTTCAAGCACTGGCAAGTGCTCCCTTTGGAAATTTCAGTGTGGCCAAATGACTATCAAGCATTTCAGCCCCTCTCTGCCAGCCTCCCACTCTTAGAAAGATGGCAGGGTGAGAGTTTTTGTTTTGTTTTGTTTTTTAATTGAAATATAGTTGATTTACAATATTGTGTTAGTTTCAGGTGTACAGCAAAGTGATATGGTTATACGTATATATGTATCTATATTTTTTGATTCTTTTCCATTATAGTTTATTACAAGATATTTAATATAGTTCCCTGTGCTATACAGTAAATCCTTGTTGTTTACTTTATATATGGTAGTGTGCATTTATTAATCCTATACCCCCAATTAATCCCTGCACCCTCCCCTTTGGTAGCCATAAGTTTTCTATGTCTGTGAGTCTGTTTCTGTTTTGTAAATATGTTCATTTGTATCTTTTTTTTTAGATGCTGCATATAAGCGATATCATACAATATTTGTCTTTCTCTGTCTGACTTACTTCACTCAGTATGACAATCTCTAGGTCCATCCATGTGGCTGCAAATGGCATTATTTCATTCTTTTTAATGGCTGAGTAATATTCCATTGTATATATGTACCACATCTTCTTTATCCATTCATTTGTCAATGGACATTTAGGTTGCTTCCATGTCTTGGCTATTGTAAACAGTGCTAGCAGGCTGCATTCTAATGGAAATGTTGGAACTGAGACAGTAAATTCTGAGAGTCCCAAAAAGCTGGTAACCCAAACAGTTTAAATAAATAAATAAATAAAAGACCATCTATTTTGACTCCATCTCAAAATCAGAAGGAAAAACAAAATTTATTTAAAGGTGCTTTAAAGATGAGCTCCTGACTTGTGGAAGAAGTACTTTTTTTTTTTTTGAATAAGCTGCCTCAGCAGCAATGCTTCTTATTCAAGTATATTCTAAAGCAAGCAAGGCTATAGATAAGAATATGGTAGGAAGAGGCAGAGCATAAATCTAAACAGAAATTTGCATCTTGAAGATGTCTGAAATCTCTAAAAATTTGGTTGGTCACGGGTGCCAGAAATACAGTAAACATTCACCAAGAATGAAACATTCACTAAGAATGTGTGTTGAACTGACAAGCCTCATATAAGTTTCTCCTGAGGGTGAAGACAGGACTGGTTCTCTTCAAGAACACATTTCCATCAGGAAGCCCAGGACAAGGGGACCCCATAGAGTTAACCTGCACACTGGATTTAAAGGAGCAGTCAAGCACAGACAGACATTTCTAATTCCCAGATGTTCCCTACTTTATCGAGAAGTGGCTTCTTGGATGGGAGAGCCTGCTCAAGTCTGTTTAAGCTAGTGTGGTTGGAAGGATTAAGTACCCCGCATTGATTCTTGTGGGGACCTGACTTCCAGATACTATCATCTATTTCACCCTGAATCTGAACTGTGAACTTTTCTTCAGCCCAGTAACCTAATATCTAATTCACATTTGCTCCCTTTGCTTGACAAATCCTTACTCCAATTAAATCAGCTTTAGTGGCTCAGCTAGAAGGATCCAATTCCCTTTCTTTGTCAATTCCTTCTAAGGGAGACAGCAAATAATTGAGTCTCAGAGACACCAAGCCAAGGACTAGCAAATAAACATCTTCGGGCTGCTGGCAGTCAGGCAGAAGTACCAACATATCTCTCAGTGTATCGTCTGGTTTAAACCTACCCCTGTCGACCTGGTTTCATCCTCTATTGGGAATGTGATGGTTTTAAGATATATCCACAAATTGTTTGACACTGCTCCATTCAGTAGGTGGGGTATAATTCCCCTCCTCTTGAGTATAGGCTGGCTTAGTGGCTTGCTACCATGTAATACATGATGATGTGATGATGTGATGATGATGATGATGGAAGAAGTGACTGTGGGTGCTTTCGGAGACTGTCATAAAAGGCAGTGCAGATTCCTCCTTGACCTCTCTCTCTCTGGGATCACTCACTTGGGGGCAAGTCAGCTGCCATGGTGTGAGGACACTCCTGCTGCCCTACAGAGAGACCCACATGGGAAGAGACTAAGCCATGCTGTCAACAGCCACAAAGAGAGGGCTTGGAAGTGGTCTGTTCCTCTTCTCTATACATCTAAGTTCTAGTTGTTTCAAGGTTCGACTCCAAGTTCCATCTGATCCATGAAATTTTGGTTGTTCTTTTCCTCAAAGGATTTTTTTTCTTTTATGAGTTCCTGAGACACTTATTCTGTGCCATCAACTGGTAGTTAAACACATATGTATTAGTGTGCTAAGACTGCAGTAACAAAGTAGCACAAATTGGGGGGCTCAAACAACAGAAATTTATTGTCTGGAGGCTAGAAATCTGAGATAAATGTGTTGGCAGGGCTGGTTCCTTCTGAGGGCTGTGAGGAAGGATCTGCTTCATGCTGCTCTCCTAACTTGTGGTGGTTTGTTGGCAATATTCAGCATTCCTTGTAGACAACATTCTCCTTGTCTTCATGTTGTCTTTTCTCTGTATGTGTCTCTTTCTCTTTACATAGTGTGTTCTTTTTATAAGGACACCAGGCCTATTGGATTAGGGGCCCATCCTATAGCAATATGAATTCATCTTAATCAATTATATCTGCAATGACCCAATTTCCAAATAAGGTCACATTCTGAGGGGGTTAGGACTTCAATATATGAATTTTGGGGAGGACAAAATTCAACCCATAACAATATAAAAAGTTCTAACACAAAGCGCTCGTTTAAATTCAGCAAAATGCTCTCAGCCAAGAACTATAAAAATAGGAAGAAAGGAAAAACACAATTTGAATCATCTAGGCAGCTTTACCCACTATTTTATTTTATGCTCCCAAAGGGAAATTGAGATGCAAGATGAGATTCTGCTGTTCACTCAGTCAGATGCAATTTCGTTTTGCTTCTTGGAAACTCAGCATCTAGTCACTCTGAATGTGACCTAGTGTTTAAAAATACGTATTTGATAATATGTGATATTTGCCCTATAGTCTGGCTTTATAATCTCACTTCCAATGAGATGCTATCTCCTATTTTGCTGGGCTGCTCTATTTCACTATACAGCAATGACAGAATAATGCTTTTACACTTCACTGAATTCTTTCCCTTTTACCTGGACAGCCCTCTCCATCCCTCTCCCACCTCAGCCATAACTAAACAAATAAGCAAAGATGGAAAGTTCTCAGCTTTTAAGTGAAACAGAAAGGGAGGGAGTGAGGGAGGAAGAAAGGAAGGAAACAAAAGATGAAAAACCTTACGCAAGTGTGAGGCTCTGTAGGATACATGACATGGTTACCTTATTTGGAAAAAGGATTTTAGCAGATGTGAAAAGTTAAGGACCTTGAGATGAAGAGATCATCTGGATTATCTGGGTGGGCCCTAAATCCGATGATAAGCGCCTTTATAAAAGACACACATGGACTTCTGGCCTCCAGAACCGTGAGAGGTTACATTTCTGTCGTGGTAAGCCACCCAGTTTGTGATCACTTATAACGGCAGCCGAGGAAACTAATACAGGGAGTAAAAGTAGGGGAGGGATCAGATGGACTTAATAGAATCAATATCAAAGCCCAGAGCCTAGGAAATCCCTGCCTCCCACAGCCCCACACACTGAGCAAGCAAGTGCCAAGGAGCTTCCGGGAGACAGGCTAGTCTGTGCGTGTATATCACTGTGTCTAGGAGCTTTCTCAGTTGTCTTTCTCATTACTACCAGGAGAGCACCCCACATTGATAGCAGCCAGCAAATAGCTTGCTGATGGCCAGCATGAATAATTCCTGTCTGTACCCACAGAGTTTGCTCAGCCTGCAACTGATCCATCCTGCTGGGGGACCTGTAATGAAGTAATGAAGGTGAGGGGGCAAAGCATCTACTCCTGATGAAGGTGGAACTACATGGAACTAGCTCCAGATTGCCTACAGAGCAAGACAGCAGGAAACTACCAAGAACAACTCTGCTGCTGTTAGCCCCATCAGGGCTACCTGATACTACCAGTTCCTGGGCCTTTAGGGTTTCTGCAGAGTAGTTAGCTTACTTCTTAGCTTTTACCACTGCTGTTTGGGATTCAGATTTTTCAAGGCTGAGAAGTCTGTTTTCTGCTGTCCAACTGCTTGCCAGTCCCCAAATTTTACTGATCTTGTCTCCTCCACTATTCTCTTGGTTCTAAAACCTTTTAAAAAGTACTTTTGGACTTCCCTGGTGGCACAGTGGTTAAGAATCCACCTGCCAATGCAGGGGACAAGGGTTTGAGCCCTGGGCCAGGAAGATCCCACATGCCACGGAGCAACTAAGCCCATGCGCCACAACTACTGAGCCTGCGCTCTAGAGCCCAAGAGCCACAATGACTGAGCCCATGTGCCACAACTACTGAAGCCCATGCGCCTAGAGCCCATGCTCCACAAGATAAACCACTGCAATGAGAAGCCTGCACACCACAACGAAGAGTAGCCCACACTCGCTGCAACTAGAGAAAGCCAGCACGCAGCAACAAAGACCCAATGCAGCCAATAAATAAATAAATAAATAAATAAATAAATAAATAAATAAAAAAGAATCCGCCTGCCAATGCAGGGGACACAGGTTCGAGCCCTGGTCCAGGAAGATCCCACATGCCGCGGAGCAACTGAGCCCATGCGCCACAACTGCTGAGCCCGTGTGCAACAACTACTGAAGCCCATGCACCTAGAGCCCGTGCTCCGACCACAATGAGAAGCTCGCACACCGCAACGAAGAGTAGCCCCTGCTCACTGCAACTAGAGAAAGCCCATGCGCAGCAACAAAGACCCAACACAGCCAAAAATAAATTAATTAATTAATGAAAGTACCTTTACTGTCATTTTAAAAGGATGAAGGAGGAAGGGAGGGCAAGAGGAAGGCTGAAGCTAATGTGTACATTTAATCTGCCATCTTTAATTAGAAGGATGCAAAATTTTTATCTGAAGATTTGTACCTTGATTCAGTTCTGGAAAATTCTTAGCGATTATCTCTTCAAACATTGCTTCTTTGCTGAATTAGTTTTTCTCTTCCTACTGTAACAAGTCACCATAAACCTAGCAGCTTAAGACAATACAAATTGATTATCTCATAGTTCTGTAGGTCAGAAGTCTAGGTAAGCCCTGCTGCCAAAATCAAGGTATCAGTAGCCTGGGCTTTTATCTCAAGGTAAGAGAATAAAGGAGGAAATCTGCTTCCACATTCACTTAGGTTATTGGCAGGAATTCCGTTCCCTGTTCCTGGAGGGCTGAGGTTCATGATTCTCTGCGGGCTCTTAGCCTCCCTCAGCTGTCCCAGGATCCCCGCATTCCTCATCACACTGCACCCTCCATCTTCAAACCCCCAACAGCCGTCAAGTCCTGCTCACACTTGTCTGTTTTTAAGGGTTTGTGCAAAGGCATTGGGCCCACCTGGAATATCCAGGACAATCTCCCGGTTTTAAGGCCTTTAACGACCTTAATTATATCTGCAAAATCCCTCTTGCCATGTAATATAACATATTCATAGGTTCCAGAAATTTGGGTGTGGACACCTTTGCGGGGGGCGTCTGCCTTTCATAGCTCTGGGGCCTTCTTTGAGTCTCTCAAGCTATTATTTGTATTTCTTAATTGCTTTCTAAATATATTTCTTTGCACTAGGTTCTAGGTAAATTTTCTAATTCTTTTCACTATAGCTAATCTACAGTTCATCCCACGTAATGTAAAAAAAAATTTGATGACTGTATTTTTAATTTCCAATTTTTCTGATTGACTCCCTTTCATATGCATCTGTTCTTGTTTCATTTAACAATTCTTGTTCTTTCTAATGGCTGTTATTCCTTCCGTCTATCTAGACCAGTGGTTCTCAACCAGGAGTGATTTATCCTCCCAAGGGACAGCTGGCAATGTCAGGAGAGATTTTTGGTTGTCACAACTTGGGGGATGCCACTGGCATCTAGTGGGTAGAAGCCAAGAATGTTATTAAACATTCTACAATACACAGGACAAGCCCTCTAAAACAAAGAATTATTCAGCCCCAAATGTCAAAAGTGCCAAGGTCAAGAAACTTCGATCTAGATCACCTTACACATACTCATTTTAAAGGCTTCATCAGACTCTTTCATTTCATCTAGAGAGAATTCATGTTTTGATGTTTTATTTTGTTGGCTATCCTTGTTAGCATTAGATTTCTTCATTGTTTTTGGTTTGTAAGTGCACCTTCAGTGAAAGGTTATTTTTTATTCTCTCTGCATCTGGCTTTCCCTCCCCCCAATTATCAGTTTTGAGGGTGGCCCCAACAGGATTGCCCCACAATTCATAAAACAACTTATTAAAGCACGTGGGAAAACAGACAAGGCACACACAACGAAAACGGATAAAGCAATATATGAATGGATACAAAGTATTCACAACCCACAGAGCAGTTAGGTGATATCCAAAGATTAGGTACATTTTCAGAATGTAAGTCCTACTTGGGAGAGTAGTAAATAGAAAGGAGGAAATGAGCTCCTCTCTGATCATCTAGAAGTTTTCACGCGAGAAATGGAATTCTAGGATTTGGCCATGTGTTTTCTATATATGAGCAGGCTCTCTATAACCAGTTGATTTAAATGTAATTCCATTCACAAATGATTACTGCGGTCGGTGCCAGAGAAATTAGCTGAGTAAAATAATCTTGACTCAAGGAATTCAAAATTGGAGGAGGCAGGGAGAGACATATAAACAAATAATTACATTTTGACGGGATGAGTTATAACTCATGGGATCAAAACATAGTGATATTATACTCATCATAATGGGATGAATATAAGGGTCTACACATCGGGGACATGGGTGTGGGTGGTTCTCAGGGAAAGTTGCACAGACAACTGGCTATTTAAGCTGGAGTTTACGTGGAGTAGGCGTCCCCCTAGCGGGTGAAGGCTAATCCTCAGCAGGGACCAGGGCTGGGCAGGGTTTTAACCCCGCGCCCAGAAGGTTAAGGCACCCGACGGATAGGATGACACCGTCTCTGGCGCCCGCTGAGGTTCGGGGCTTTCCGGCCGCTAGGGGGCGCCGCAGCGTCGCGCCGTGCGGGCCGTTGCGTTTCCGGGCCGGGCCTCGCGCCGCCATCGCTGTGGGGCGCGACCTCGCCGCGCGCGGCAAAACGACTGCCGCTCCCGTTACCGGGGCAACCGCGGCGCCTCCTCCGCGCCGGCCCCGATAGTCTCTCCGCGCCATTTTCAAACTGTCCTGGAGACGGAACCGGTGTCTGGGGCGGAAGGAGCCAGCAAGGGAGGCGAGGCGCGAGGGAGAATGCGACCGCAGGCGGAGGGAGCAGCGGCCGGGGCTGCGGGTGAGCGCGGCGCGGGGCGGGAGGGCCGGGCTGGGCGGTGCCTCCGCCTCCCGGGCGGTCCCGGCGGGCCGGGCCGGGACGCTGCCGGGAGGGAGGCCGCGCGGCCTCGGGAGGAAGTGGGGCCCGGGCGGGCGGGCGGACGGGGCGCGGAGACTCCCCGCCGCCCCGCTGCCGACACCCCTTCCCTTCAACACCCGACTGCGGAGCTGCGGCCCGGAGGTCGCCGTGGGGCCGCGGGAGCCCCCTGATTCCTCCTACCCCTCTCGCCGCGAGCGTCTGTGCGGCCCCCGCGGCCCCGCCTCCTACTGACTGATGGGTTGATTTAAAAGTTAAAATGCTCTTTTCGTATGAGAATCATACAGGCTCTTTGTAAAAACAAAAGCGTAGGACGAGAGTCGTTTATTAACCATTGTCCGGCACCTTAGTTAACATCCCCTCTTGCTTCCACTCTCTGAAATGAGTGAGGATTCCCGAGATAAGCTCAGTTAAGGTTGGTCTTGGGGTTTGTTTTGTTTTGTTTTTTTGGCCTCTGTGCATATGTACGCACAGGATATTTTTGTAAAAATAAGATGTACTGGCTTTCAGACGTCAACCCCCCAGAGTTAAGCAAGTGGCTGGTTCTAAACACGTATGCGTGGAGGACCTCCAAACCTTACCTTTTATGCTGTTTTGCTAGAAATTTTCAGTATAGCCACAGTGTTTGGATAATGGAGATGGGGGTGGTGGTGGAGGACAGCAGCCTATGGGTGGGGAAAGCCTAATACGTGTTTTTTGTCCTTGTTGGGAGGATTTTAATCTTTTTCATCTGTCCTGTGTGTTGATGATTTTTTGATTCATATTCATATTCTCCCTCTCTCTCAGAAGGATGTGAGGAAGTATTATTTCTGGGTAACCAAAGTGGGTACCAGACAAAATGGAGAAATGTTTGAATGTTGAGGCCCTACTAGTTCTTGATTTGACAGGTGCATTTCTGATGTCTCCAGGACTTTTTCTAGAACACCCTGCATCAGTCAGGTCCCTCTTGTGGAAGGAACCTAGAAAGAACCTAGTATGGAATGGGGACACCATTCAAAGAAAAGGCTAGCAAGAGTGTGGAGAAGGAAGGATTTGTAGAAAGGAGTAATCAAGGAGAGGTACTAATTTAGGAGTGATTTGGTAAGTTGAGGCAGCATAGTACAGAAACCAGAGTGCTGGATCAGGACTCAGGGGACCTGAATACCCACCTACGTCGTGGCCTTGTGGTTTGGGAAGATAGTTACTCTCTTTTTATTTATTTATTTATTTATTTATTGGCTGCCTTGGGTCATCATTGCTGCACGTGGGCTTTCTCTAGTTGCGGAGAGCAGGGGCTGCTCTTCGTTGTGGTGCGTGGGCTTCTCTTGTTGCAGAGCATGGGCTCTAGGTGCACGGGCTCAGTAGTTGTGGCACACGGGCTCAGTAGTTGTGGCACAGGGGTTTAGTTGCTCTGCGGCATGTGGGATCTTCCTGGACCAGGGCTCGAACCCATGTGCCCTGCATTGGCAGGCGGATTCTTAACGACCGTGCCACCAGGTAAGTCCCTGTTTTAACTTTTCCGTATAGGTTTATGAGGAGATGTTTATTTTAATGCAGCAACGTGAATATCATAAACATCGGATTTAAATCAATCTAAATATTCCAGAAGACTGCCTACCTGAAAAGAAACAAAAAATAATTGCTTCATATTAAAAGATTCTTTTCTTCTTAACGTGAAACAATAATAATAGCTGATAATAGAATGATGTTTCGTTCTTTTCTTTTAGGATTTTAATTTTTGGAAATGAATAAAACTAGTTTGGAAGACAAGATGACTACAGCTGCAGAAAGAAAATATATTAATATTAGGAAAAGATTGGATCAGTTGGGATACCGCCAGACTCTGACAGTGGAGTGTTTACCTTTGGTAGAAAAACTTTTCAGGTAAAGATGAAAATACAGTTCTAAACCTGTGTGATCCTTAATCCCATTTATCTAGTTTCTGATTGAACTTTATCCTTCAGTAGAGAAATGGGTAGATTTTTTAAAAGTCCTTAAGTCATCTGAAGTTTCTCTATTCTTCTTAGATTCTACTCTGCTGTCATCGATTCAGGGCCTCCACATTGCAAAACTCTAGGGTCACCATTCACACTATACTATTCAGAGTGAATGTTTCTGCAGGTTTTGTCTGTGAGTAAAAGTACAATTTTTAATGTGATTTTCTGATCTGGTTAGGAGTTCTGTAACTGCTTTATTCACTGGTCTTTATTTTTTTATTGAAATATAGTTGACTTATTATGTTAGTCACTGGTCTCTAATTACTATTACATTTATAATGTTTCTCTAATGTGGTTGACCATGACTTTAGCTGTTACTAGTTACTTTAACTGAAAGAGTCTTTGTGATTTTTGTTCTTTTCCGCATGAATTCTATTACTGTGATTTGAGACTAGAGCAGGGAAGTGGCCTAGGAAGCTTTTGCAGTAGGACTATAAGTGATGATGATGGAAAGGAGAGAATGGATGAAAGATACTTTATGGTCTTTAGCATGGCTTGCAGAATCCTTCATGATCTAGTACTAGATCGACAATTCGGAGTTATAGGGTAGAAGTATATTTAACTTTTCAGGAAACTGACAAACTTTTTCCACAGTGATTTTATACTTGTACACCTTCATCTCCCATGTATTAACCACCTGAAGCTCCTAAACATGTGTTCACTTTCTCCCTTGGTCTCTCCATATGCTATTCTATCTGCCTGTAAAGTCCCTTTCTCCTCTCCTTCCTGCCTTGCCCTTATGTTCAGTTAGCCATATGGCCTGCAGGACTCTGTCACATCTGCTGCATGTTATTAGCTATTATCATTGTTGGAAACTTGTTTTATCTTCCCGATAGAATGCAAACTCCATGAGACTAGAGACTGAGTTTATAACTGGCATACCTAGAACAGGCTGAACACGTTGTTGGCACTGAAATATTTGTTGAGGTTATCACGTAGTATTATAACTTTTGACAAATTGTTAGTAGAATATAAGATCTATGGTAGTGGGTTCTTTACTGTGTTCCCTGCTCAGTAAATGTTGATGGAGTGAATATTCCACTGGTCTGTGTTCTTAGAGGTCGGGAACTGACTCATTATTTGTTGCATCCCTGACACAGCATATACCAGGCATTCAGTAAATGTTTGTTGAATGAACAAATAAGTTTCACAGATTCCACAGGATCAGGTGACTAATTAGACATGGCGGGGTGAGTTAGAGGGGAGATTGAAAGATGATTCTGCCTGTGTGTATATGTTTCATAACTTTTAATTAATCCTGTTTTGGGACTTCACTTGTGGCTCAGTGGTTAAGAATCTGCCTGCCAATGCAGGGGACACAGGTTCGATCCCTGGTCCGGGAAGATCCTACATGCCGCGGAGTGACTGAGCCCGTGAGCCATAACTACTGAGCCTGCGCTCTAGAGCCCGTGGGCCATAACTACTGAGCCTGCATGCCACAACTACTGAAGCCCACGCGCCTATAGCCCGTGCACCACAACAAAGAGTAGCCCCTGCTCGCTGCAACTAGTGAAAGCCTGCGCACAGCAACTAAGACCCAACGCAGCTAAAAATAAAACAAATTTATATTTTAAAAAAATCTTTAATCCTGTTTTGAGAAATTTTTGAGTACTTCCTGGTACCTTGAAAGACTCCTAGTGTTTGTTTTTGTTTGTTTGTTTTTAGATTTGAGCTCACTTTAACATTTATTTTAAGTCTTTTTACAAATATGTTTTTAGTTATTAAAAGTTAATGGAATGTTTCCTTGTATTTACATTTTCTGTTCTTGAATATTAGTGATCTAGTTCATACAACAGAAAGTCTTCGGAAATCAAAATTATCTGCTGTGAAAGCTGAAAAAGAAAGTGCCAATTTTGATTTTGTATTGGAACCTTATAAACTTGAAAATGCAAGATTGAGTAAGGAAAATAATGAATTATACCTGGAATTAATGAAACTGAGAGAACAATCAGGCCAACACATTAAAGGTAAAATTTTGTGATTTTTAAAATGCAATATTTTTGCCCTTTTCATTTTATATGTAAGAAAGCCTAGTCTACCTTTAAAACTGTTGATTAGAAAATGTGATAGTCATCTTATTGACACCTCTTGAAATATTGTAGGGTGTATTGAAGAGTTTCCACGAAGGAAAATAAATTTGCATTCCATAACTGTATTCATTTTTTACCTTATGTGGATTAAATTTTTAGAATTAAAATTGCTATAGAGGGCCCTCCCTGGTGGCACAGTGGTTAAGAATCCACCTGCCAATGCAGGGGACATGGGTTCGAGCCCTGGTCCGGGAAGATACCACATGCCGTGGAGCAACTAAGCCCGTGCACCACAACTAATGAGCCTGTGCTCTAGAGCCCATGAACCACAACTACTGAGCCTGTGCTCTAGAGCTCGTGAGCCACAACTACTGAAGCCCACGTGCCATAACTGCTGAAGCCTGTGTGCCTAGAGCCCATGCTGTGCAACAAGAAAAGCCCGCACACCGCAAGGAAGAGTAGCCCCTGCTTGCTGCAACTGGAGAAAAGCCCGCACGCAGCAACAAAGACCCAACACAGCCATAAATAAATAAATAAATATATATATTTTTTTAATTGCTGTAGAAAATATTAAATGCTGGTGCTGAAGAAATGTTCTTGAAATAACTTTTGTTTTTCTCTTACTGAGAGAAAGCCATGTGTCTGTCGTTCTGATTCTTTAATATACCGTCTTTGACCTGGAAGGTAGAATTAGAATGATTTCAAAGGTACTGGGCAAGGGGTAATTATACGGCTAACTTATTATAAAATCTTCTTATATTCAGTAGGAAGCCCTGTCTGATACCTGGCATGAATTCATAATCCTTTAGCTTCATATTCAGTTTACTGTATCAAATGCCATGATTTATATTAGGCTCATACCACAGAAGAAAAATATAATTCCTTTTTGTGCTTAATGACTTATTTGCAGTTTGTTAATAGTGGTAGAAAAGGTATAGCCTTTCTAACAAAGCATACATGAGAATCAGGTGGAGCCTTTCAGATTACTATGACTTTTTGTATTTTGTGAAATGGAAGAATTTCTAGATTGTAAAATACTCTGAATCTTTTTCATTTTAAGAGTTGAAAACCACATTGAAAAAGTGTGCACGTGAAACATCTGATCTGAAATTTCTAAATAATCAATATGTTCATAAACTCAAACTTTTGGAGAAAGAGAGCAAAGCTAAGAATGAAAAAATTCAACAACTTCAAGAAAAGAATTTGCAAGCTGTAGTACAAACTCCAGGTGCGTCTGTTCCCTCTCAAAACAAATTGTACGCAGGTAATATTTTAAAGATGTTAGAACTGTTGACTGAAATGGGACTTTGGATTTTCATGCTTAAGCTTTAGTATTTGAAAAGATGTACTTGGCTAGTCACAAAAACTTTTAAATTTATTTCTGAAGATCCAGCTTATATTCTATACATGTGCTTAGAAATTTATATAATAATAACTTCTTAGATACAAGTAGTCTGGCTTCAGTGCCCAGAGTTTTATTTCCTTAATCATTAATTTAAATTCTTTTTTCTATTATTTTTATCATTATTATTATTTCAGTTATAAAAGTAATTCATACTCATTAAAGAATTTGGAAATGATGGGGTATATGCAGAGTTGGTGGTTGTCTGGGCATAAAGTCAGTTGAAGAATCTCCAGTACTAGTAACCAGATCATTGAGATGTCTAAACCATGGGATTAAGATTATGGAAGTAAGTGAGGTGTAGGAAAGGGCTGAATTATGAGACTAGGTAGAAACTGAAGTAATTTGGTCAGAATGAAGGTTGCCATCAGAAGAGAGTTGAAGATCTGGACACTGGCACAGTTCTAACCAGTGACAAAGTCCAGGCGTAATCATGTTATTGTGTGCCTATAGCTGAGTGAAGAGGAGACTCATGAGAGTTGAGGAATTGGGAACCGAGGGGTCAGGGTGGGGGAGGAATCAGTGGGACTTGAAATGGCAGGAAATGAGATGGAAAGGGAGGACCGTGAGCCAAAGGCAGAAAAGATGGAGGAATGTGGGAGAAGATCTCAGAAGTACCTGGAAGATTAAGAAAACAAAAAAGAGGATAGATTTTTCTGAGGAAAGAGTGGGACAGATTCAAGAGAGATTTAGGAGGAAATTTTAATCTCTAAAATTTAGTGACTGAATGTGATAGACTTGGGAAGTAGAGGAATTCCTAAATTTCTGTTTGAAGGGAATGAGTGGGTAGATGATGGTACTATTTCTTAAGATAGAGAATGTGGAAAGCAGAACAGGAGTCCACCCTCCACAAAGGGTGTGTTGAGTATGTTATACCTACAGGACATTCACACTGAGATTTCTAGTATGCAGTGGGATATGTAGATCTGTTCTCAGAAGTATGAGCCCAGATGGAGATTCACATTTGGGAATCATTGGAATATCATGAGAATTGAAGCTCTGAATGTGGTAGGAATTATCTAGTAAGATTATGTAGACTGGTAAGAGAGGAGAACCAAAGACAGACCCTAGGAAAATTGGCATTTAAGGCACAGGTGGAAGAAGAGGGTCTTTGAAAGAAACTGAGGAGCAACCAAGGAGGAAAACCAGGAGATAAGGGAAGAAGAAAATGGTTTACTTGTTCAGGTGTGTATACAAGCAGGTCATTTAAATACTTTTGACCCAGTTTCTTCATCCTCAAAACAAGAGATTAGGAGTATAAAAAATTTGTTAGGATTCTAATGAGGACAAAGTTAAGGGTTACGTTTGTTCTTTGTGAGGGTCAATTAGTTTTTCAAGTACATGTCTAATCTTCGCCAGATACTGGAAAAGGTAAATTATCCATGTGGTTTGGACCAAGGCAGGATATATCTAACCATAAAAATAAATTACTCCTGCTAGTTTTAAGGATAATTGAGACAATTTACTAATTAAGAAATTATACTAATTCAGGGTATATACATTCTGCTATATACTAATTTTGCTTCTTAAAGTTTCAGTTATCTTCTCCTTTGGCATTGCTTAGTAAGCATGTTTATTTTAGTTATCACTGCCTTAAGCTCCTCATTTGACAGTTTCCTGCTGGTGATGATTTCTTGAGCTCATAGTAGCGAATACCACAAGGCACACTCAACTTTTAATCTTGCCAAAGTCTGGTCCTCATCTCCTGGAGGAAGAGATTAAATCTGGGCATATGTACCAAGCATGCAGAAAATAAAGCTTGTTTTATAACCATATCTTGTTGAGGTTTTCAGGAATGCGTTGTTTAAAGATCAGGTGGGTATTTATATATAAGGGAGAAAACATTTTATCAGTATGTAATATGAGCTAGAGACACACTTTATAACTAAAAGGCTAACCTTCTGAAATATTTAATTCTAAGACAGTGTTTTGTTTTGTTTTAAATTTTTTGAAATACACATTTGCTTTTTGTAGGTGGCAAGAAAAGAAGTATTGCTTTCAGGCGCCAGCGTATGCAAATTGACGAACCAGTCCCTCCCTCTGAAGTCAGTTCTTACCCAGTTCCTCAGCCAGATGACCCGTACATTGCAGACCTCCTGCAAGTGGCTGATAACAGGTGCATTAAATAATTCTTTGTTGGCTTTAGTTAATTGATCACTTGGTTCGCCTTCAGTTTCTTCATAGTAGGGCTTCTGTCTTCTTAACTAGGGTATCTTTGGTGCCTAGCACAGAACTTTTGCACAAGCACTCAGTAAATGCTTTCTGAGTGTATTCTGAATATAGAAGGTTTTTACTTGTTTTGAAACTTCTGATTTCAAAGAGATCATATATCTGATGTTTCTGTCCATATTTGATTTAAAACAATTTAGTGCCATCTAGAGCCTATTTCAGTAGAGTTGCTTTGACATTTAGTTTCATCACCCAGTAAATCTTTTACAGACTCTTTATTACTTCAGATTTTTGTCAAATACCAGTAGACATGAGTAGAGTTGTAACTGGCTTTGAAATTCTGCTTCATGATTCTCTAGCTCTATATGTTGATATTTCCTTAAATTGGAATCAGATATAAATTCTGTTTTAATTAAAACTTCATTAAGCTCTCTGGAAAAGGCACTATGTAACTGTTCTGGGGATGTAAAGATGAATAAGGTGGTGTTGCAGCTTTTGAGAAGCTTATAACCCAGTATAATAAAGATGAGACAAGGGAAATACACAAAATGCCATTAAGAAAATTATAAGAGGTACAGAGGAGTGAGAGAGCACTAGTGACAGCCTCTGTGGTCATAGCTGCAGAAACAGTTTAAAATACGGAACACACTAGTGGAAATGGTTAGTGCAGTTAACTTTTTACTTTGTAGATTATGCAGAGAGTGTGGGGGAGTTTTATACTTTATTAATCTCAATATAGCAAAAAAGAAAAAGACATTGATTGAGGGACTAATTAGGATCTTTTAGCTCAGTTCTTCTCACACAGTATTATATACCTGTATTTATATAGTTATCTGACCTTACCCATGAAATATCTTGTGTTTTGTTTTTCTGGTACAGTTACAATCTAGGATTTAGACAGTGTGTTAGTATTATGCAAGAAGTTTTTGGGGGCTACATGTGTTAGCATTTTCTGTCTTTTTCTTTCGCCTTAACATTCTTCTTCATTCTTTTCTATCAAACCATCATAGGTAGCACTAGTCTCTTGATTATCTTGTTTGTTTTAATTTGCACATGCACATTTACCTGTATTCAGAGTCATTCGTGCATATGTAAGTGTGGGTGCATGCATACTCCTTCCTACACCTAGATTAGTAGGAAATGTTGGTTCCAGCGATGGCAGGGACGAGCAGTGTTTAGCCTTACCCTACTCCATGGAAAATCTCTCGTAAAAGCAGACCTGGCTTCAGGCTTTATTTTTCCAGTATGAAAGTGGTTGTGTCATATTTATGTTAATGCGTGGCAAAGCTTGATGTAAAACAAATACATTTGGGCAGTTGCAGAATTCATTTAATTTAGACAAATCTTGTTTCTCTTAGAATTAACGAGTTCCGGAAAGGAGTAGGTTTTTTGCTGTAGTTACTTGGAAAATGGTAGTATTTCTCAATATTTTTCTTTTTTCTAGGATTGCAGGATAGTTCATTAGAAAATACAGGGTCATGTAGGGTCCCTTATTTCACTTTATAATATTGTAAATTTTGGACTAGACGCTTAGTTCCCTGAACCTGAGAATTGGCAACAGTACCTGGAAGAGTTGTCCTGATGATCAAAATGCAGTAGTAGGCATAATGTATCTGAGTTTCAAATTATTTACCACTCAATTTTTTATCTATTCTTGGAAAATTAAATCTGCAAGACGATGTACTTCACGCTGTGGCTTTGGAACCCTTTGGCACAGCACCTCCTACCTCACTGAGAAACAGAAAGTAGAGGGTTTTTAAGAGAAGACATCTAGTTTCACTTCTTGTTATTTTGTATTTCTTAACGAAAGTATATTGGCATTAGTTATAAATGTGTTTCAGAATTCAGGAACTTCAGCAAGAAGTCTACCAGTTACAAGAAAAGTTAGCAGTGATGGAAAGTGGACTGAGAGATTGTAACAAGCAGGTAGGATTTTTATTTACTTGCATAGTAGGTGTGATTGTAAGTGAAATTAAGTTATACTTGATATTACTGATACTGAGTTTTTAATACAGCTCTCCTTTTTCATAAATTTGTTAATATTTAGAATTAATAGATGGAATGGCTTAGATGGCTTCAGGGCGTTCAGTCCGTTCCCTTCATTGTGCATGGAGGTGAATAGTAGCTTTTTGTTTTGCTTTGATTTTTTAAGGTGAATCATCTGTCTCCCCAAATATAACCATATTAACTGTTTCCATCTCAGGAGGTATTTTATTAAAGTGTGTTATGCTTTGTAATGGTATTTTAAATAATTTTTTAATCTTACTGTAGATTTTGTCATTTTGAATATAAGGCTCTTTGAAAGTTACTTTTCTGTGTTGCCGTATTTGTTGCATGCTTTTGCTACAAGCACTAGTACCCCATAACAGTTTTCTGAGGAAGCAGGGGAATTAATAGATGCAGAGTTAGATTATAACTTTAACAAGCTTTGTTCTTTCCTACTTTCTGTTGGTGTCTTGGCTAAATTCTGACTTGGATAATTATAGGCTTGCTTTCTTAACATGCTTACTGAAGTTTAAATTGGGTAACATGTTTTTCATTTTCTGCACATGACTACGTTTTTTTGGAGTGAAGAAATCTGCACATACAAATATAGATGTAACGTATGTGTTGGTGTAACTGTTAAGTTTATAAAGTACTTTGAAGATTACTTGGATAAAATGGAGTTAAAAGGAATTGTTATAATGTCAACCAAAAAACTTACTTCATGGAGAGATGTGGAAGATACCAAATATGCACATGAGATGAATTGTATTGATATTTTTCAATTTATATTCAGTCATTCTTTCATCATATTTTTTTTCCAAGTACTTTATGAACATAAACTGACCAATCTTTACTATCTCTGTATGAGGTGGCTGGGGTGTTTGGAGAAAATAACCTGACCATTCTGATTGAAACCACCAATTTATTGTGGTTATCAATCTTGATTGAGTCCACTCTGTTCCCTATCAGTTGGTTTTTTTTTTTTTGCTTGAACTTGTTCTGTTTTTCTCAACATATATTCCAGATTTTACTGTTCTCTTCAAGCTCTTTCCCTGCCTGTAAGACCCTCCTTCTCAGGATATCACCCTTTTTTCAATTTCCTATCTCTACCCCTTTAAAATGAGCAATATTCACACTCAGGCTCTCCTTAAGACTTAGTGGGTAGGGTGGTGTTCTTCCTGTTTAAGGTTTAGTCTTTCTGCCTGTGCATTTGGCCCCATTTCCTCTCTTCTCCTTAGGATATTGCTTTAATCAGTTATTCTTTAACAAGCTTACATGGCCGCTTTACAATTATAAATTTTTTAGTCTTCTTAACAGTCCTGTGAGGAGGCACTAGTGTCATCACTAATATCCCTTTAAAAATCTCTTTTAACTACATTTCCCTCTTGCTAATTAATGTCTTCTCCCTCATGTGTACTTCTCTAAAGAGTATCTTATTCTTCTTTCTCTTCTTCTTCACTTCCTGTTCACTCTGTAACATTTTTCAATCTGGCTTCTGTCCCACACTTTATAAATTGATCTAGTAATTGATACCACTGACATTAATTGCTACCTCCAGAAGGATACTTTAAGTCTTCATTTTCGTGACGCACTCTGTAGTATTAGACATCATTCATAATTTTTCTTTGAAACTCATCCATGGCTTCATTTTCTTTTGGTTTACCTTTTCTTGCTTTTTTTTTTTAACCTCTTATAATATCTTCTTTGCTTTTTTCCTTTGCCTGCTCCCTAAAATATCACTGTTTCTCAAGATTCTGTCTTTGACTCCTTCTCCTCTCCCTCTGTGTTTTCTCAAATAGTCTCATCCACTCTCTTAGTTTATTACCTGAATACTGATGACTCCCCAGTGTCTCAGGCTCAAACCTCTCTGCTGAGGACCAGACCCACATACCCAACTTGACACTGGGCATTTCCACTTGGATGAATGCTCTCTGTACACATATGCCTAGTACTGAAATTGCCAACTTTTGTCTCAAATCTCTTTTTCCTCCTATATTCTCTACTTTGGTTGGAAGCATCAGCATTTGCCCAAGCCAACATTCTGTAGTCTTTCTAGATCTCATTCTCCTCCTGTCACACACCACTCACCATGCTCTGTCAGTTCTGAGTGCTTCTTAAACTTACTACTTCGCTCTGCCCTATCCCACTGGCCCTAATCATCTCTCATCTATTCCTACAAGAGGTCTTCCTGCCTCTGGTCTTATTCTTATCAAATTCATCCTTTAGTCCAGAGTAATATTTCTCCCAGCGAAGTATTCAGTGCTTATCATAATTAGTTCCTGCCTAATTCTTCAGACTCATCTCCAACTATTAGTTTCCTCGCACATTACAATCCAGTCATACTGAGTCATTTCTGCTCCCTCAAACATAGCGTGTTGCTTTATGCTTCTTTGTCACTGCCTGGAACATCCCTCCTTTCTCCTCTGCCTAGCATCATTTATAACTTTTTTGGACTTGTTTATTTGATAAGGCCTTCATTAATTTCAATAGACACGACTATATTATGGAGTCTAAATCACTTTATTCCCTTGACTACTTTGGTACCATATACCTATTTCTATTTTTCTACCATTGAACAACATATTAAAGCAGTTATTGGTTGGCTTGCTTGCTTTTCCTGTAAAGCTGTGTGTTCCTGAAAGTAAGGGACTGTGTTTTATTCATCTTTGTATACTTAGAACTAAGCCCAATAATTGTTAAATTGAATACTTGGCTGTTGTTTTCAAATTTTTTGGAAAAGAAAACCAAAGATTGAAAGTGTGTGGGTTTTTCCAGATTCTTTTTTCTTTTTTTAAATATTTGAATTTTATTTTATTTATTTTTTTATACAGCAGGTAATTATTAGTCATCAATTTTATACACATCAGTGTATACATGTCAATTCCAATCGCCCAATTCATCAAACCACCATCCCCATCCCCCCGCAGCTTTCCCCCATTGGTGTCCATACGTTTTCTCTCTACGTCTGTGTCTCAACTTCTTCCCTGAAAACCAGTTCATCTGTACCATTTTTCTAGGTTCCACATACATGCATTAATATACGATATTTGTTTTTCTCTTTCTGACTTACTTCACTCTATGACAGTCTCTAGATCCATCCACATGTCAAAAATGACCCAATTTCATTGCTTCTTATGGCTTAGTAATATTCCATTGTATATATGTACCACAACTTCTTTATCCATTCGTCTGTCGATTTAGGTTGCTTCCATGACCTGGCTATTGTAAATAGTGCTGCAATGAACATTGGGGTGCACGCGTGTTTTTGAATTATGGTTTTCTCTGGGTATATGCCCAGTAGTGGGATTGCTGGGTCATATGGTAGTTCTATTTTTAGTTTTTTAAGGAACCTCCATATTGTTCTCCATAGTGGCTGTATCAGTTTACATTCCCACCAACAATGCAAGAGGGTTCCCTTTTCTCCACACCCTCTCCAGCATTTGTGGTTTGTAGATTTTCTGATCATGCCCATTCTAACTGGTGTGAGGTGATACCTCATTGTAGTTTTGATTTGCATTTCTCTAATAATTAGTGATGTTGAGCAGCTTTTCATGTGCTTCTTGGCCATCTGTATGTCTTCTTTGGAGAAATGTCTATTTAGGTCTTCTGCCCATTTTTGGATTGGGTTGTTTGTTTCTTTAATATTGAGCTGCATGAGCTGTTTATATATTTTGGAGATTAATCCTTTATCCGTTGATTCATTTGCAAATATTTTCTCCCATTCTGAAGGTTGTCTTTTTGTCTTGTTTATGGTTTCCTTTGCTGTGCAAAAGCTCTGAAGTTTCATTAGGTCCCATTTGTTTATTTTTGTTTTTATTTCCATTACTCTAGGAGGTGGATCAAAAAAGATCTTGCTGTGATTTATGTCAAAGAGTGTTCTTCCTATGTTTTCCTCTAAGAGTTTTATAGTGTCCGGTCTTAAATTTAATCCATTTTGAGTTTATTTTTGTGTATGGTGTTAGGGAGTGTTCTAATTTCATTCTTTTACATGTAGCTGTCCAGTTTTCCCGGCACCACTTATTGAAGAGACTGTAGACTGTCTTTTCTCCATTGTATATCCTTGCCTCCTTTGTCATAGATTAGTTGACCATAGGTGCATGGGTTTACCTCTGGGCTTTCTATCTTGTTCCATTGATCTATGTTTCTGTTTTTGTGCCTGTACCATATTGTCTTGATTACTGTAGCTTTGTAGTATAGTCTGAAGTCAGGGAGTCTGATTCCTGCAGCACCGTTTTTTTCCCTCAAGACTGCTTTGGCTATTCGGGGTCTTTTGTGTCTCCATACAAATTTTAAGATGATTTGTTCTAGTTCTGTAAAAAATGCCATTGGTAATTTGATAGGGATTGCATTGAATCTGTAGATTGCTTTGGGTAGTATAGTCATTTTCACAATATTGATTCTTCCAATCCAAGAACATGGTATATCTCTCCATCTGTTGGTATCATCTTTAATTTCTTTCATCAGTGTCTTATAGTTTTCTGCATACAGGTCTTTTGTCTCCCTAGATAGGTTTATTCCTAGGTATTTTATTCTTTTTGTTGCAATGGTAAATGGGAGTGTTCCCTTAATTTCTCTTTCAGATTTTTCATCATTAGTGTATAGGAATGCAAGAGATTTCTGTGCATTAATTTTGTATCCTGCAACTTTACCAAATTCATTGATTAGCTCTAGTAGTTTTCTGGTGGCATTTTTAGGATTCTCTATGTATAGTATCATGTCATCTGCAGACAGTGATAGTTTTACTTCTTCTTTTCCAATTTGTATTCCTTTTATTTCTTTTTCTTCTCTGATTGCCGTGGCTAGGACTTCCAAAACTATGTTGAATAATAGTGGTGAGAGTGGACATCCTTGTCTTGTTCCTGATCTTAGAGGAAATGCTTTCAGTTTTTCACCATTGAGAATGATGTTTGCTGGGGGTTTGTCATATATGGCCTCTATTATGTTGAGGTAGGTTCCCTCTATGCCCACTTTCTGGGGAGTTTTTATCATAAATGGGTGTTGAATTTTGTCAAAAGCTTTTTCTGCATCTTTTGAGATGATCATATGGTTTTTATTCTTCAATTTGTTAATATGGTGTATCACATTGATTGATTTGCGTATATTGAAGAATCTTTGCATCCCTGGGATAAATCCCACTTGATCGTGGTGTATGATCCTTTTAATGTGTTGTTGGATTCTGTTTGCTAGTATTTTGATGAGGATTTTTGCATCTATTTTCATCAGTGATATTGGTCTGTAATTTTCTTTTTTTTTTTTTTTTTTTGTATCTTTGTCTGGTTTTGGTATCAGGGTGATGGTGGCCTCATAGAATGAGTTTAGGAGTGTTCCTTCCTCTGCAATTTTTTGGAAGAGTTTGAGAAGGATGGGTGTTAGTTCTTCTCTAAATGTTTGATAAATTTCACATGTGAAGCCATCTGGTCCTGGAGTTTTGTTTGTTGGAAGATTTTTAATCACACTTTCAATTTCATTACTTGTGATTGGTCTGTTCATATTTTCTGTTTCTTCCTGGTTCAGTCTTGGAAGGTTATACCTTTCTAAGAATTTGTCCATTTCTTCCAGTTTGTCCATTTCTTCCAGGTTGTCCATTTTATTGGCATAGAGTTGCTTGCAGTAGTGTCTTAGGATGCTTTGTATTTCTGTGGTGTCTGTTGTAACTTCTCCTTTTTCATTTCTACATTTATTGATTTGAGTCCGCTCCCTCTTTTTCTTGATGAGTCTGGCTAATTGTTTATCAATTTTGTTTATCTTCTCAAAGAACCAGCTTTTAGTTTTACTGATCTTTGCTATTGTTTTCTTTGTTTCTGTTTCATTTATTTCTGCTCTGATCTTTACAATTTCTTTCCTTTTGCTAACTTTGGGTTTTGTGTGTTCTTCTTTCTCTAGTTCCTTTAGGTGTAAGGTTAGATTGTTTATTTGAGATTTTTCTTGTTTCTTGAGGTGGGCTTGTATGTCTATAAACTTCCCTCTTAGAACTGCTTTTGCTGCATCCCATAGGTTTTGGATCGTCGTGTTTTCATTGTCATTTGTCTCTAGGTATTTTTTGATTGCCTCTTTGATTTCTTCAGTGATCTCTTGGTTATTGAGTAACGTATTGTTTAGCCTCTGTATGTTTGTGTTTTTTACGTTTTTTTCCCTGTAATTCATTTCTAATCTCATAGCTTTGTGAACAGAAAAGATGGTTGATATGATTTCAATTTTCTTAAATTTACTGAGGCTTGATTTGTGACCCCAGATGTGATATATCCTGGAGAATGTTCCATACGCACTTGAGAAGAACGTGTAATCTGCTGTTTTTGGATCGAATGTCCTATAAATATCAATTAAATATATCTGATCTATTGTGTCATTTAAAGCTTCTGTTTTCTTATTTATTTTCATTTTGGATGATCTGTCCATTGGTGTAAGTGAGGTGTTAAGGTCCCCCACTATTATTGTGTTACTGTCGATTTCCTCTTTTATAGCTGTTAGCAGTTGCCTTATGTATTGAGGTGCTGCTTTGTTGGGTGCATATATATTTATAATTGTTCTCTCTTCTTCTTGGATTGATCCCTTGATCATTATGTAGTGTCCTTCCTTGTCTCTTGTAACATTCTTTGTTTTAAAGTCTGTTTTATCAGATATGAGTATTGCTACTCCAACTTTCTTTTCATTTCCATTTACATGGAATATCTTTTTCCTTCCCCTCACTTTCAGTCTGTATGTGTCCCTAGTTCTGAAGTGGGTCTCTTGTAGACAGCATATAGATGGGTCTTGTTTTTGTATCCATTCAGCAAGTCTGTGTCTTTTGGTTGGAGCATTTAATCCGTTCACGTTTAAGGTAATTATTGATATGTATGTTCCTATGACCATTTTCTTAATTGTTTTGGGTTTGTTTTTGTAGGTCCTTTTCTTCTCTTGTGTTTCCCACTTAGAGAAGTTCCTTTAGCATTTGTTGTAGAGCTGGTTTGGTGGTGCTGAATTCTCTTAGCTTTTGCTTGTCTGTAAAACTTTTGATTTCTCCATCATATCTGAATGAGATCCTTGCTGGGTAGAGTAATCTTGGTTGTAGGTTCTTCCCTTTCATCACTTTAAGTATATCATGCCACTCCCTTCTGGCTTGTAGAGTTTCTGCTGAGAAATCAGCTGTTAACCTTATGGGAGTTCCCTTGTATGTTATTTGTCGTTTTTCCCTTGCTGCATTCAATAATTTTTCTTTGTCTTTAATTTTTGCCAATTTGATTACTATGTGTCTCAGCGTGTTTCTTCTTGGGTTTATCCTGTTTGGGACTCTCTGCGCTTCCTGGACTTGGGTAGCTATTTCCTTTCCCATGTTAGGGAAGTTTTCGACTATAATCTCTTCAAATATTTTCTCGGGTCCTTTCTCTCTCTCTTCTCCTTCTGGGACCCCTATAATGCCAATGTTGTTGCGTTTAATGTTGTCCCAGAGGTCTCTTAGGCTGTCTTCATTTCTTTTCATTCTTTTTTCTTTATTCCGTTCCACAACAGTGAATTCTACCATTCTGTCTTCCAGGTCACTTATCCATTCTTCTGCCTCAGTTATTCTGCTATTGATTTCTTCTGTCGTAGTTTTCATTTCAGTTATTGTATTGTTCATCTCTGTTTGTTTCTTCTTTAATTCTTCTAGGTCTTTGTTAAACATTTCTTGCATCTGCTTGATCCTTGCCTCCATTCTTTTTCCAAGGTCCTGGATCATCTTCACTATCATTATTCTGAATTCTTTTTCTGGAAGGTTGCCTATCTCCACTTCATTTAGTTGTTTTTCTGGTGTTTTATCTTGTTCCTTCATCTGGTACATAGCCCTCTGCCTTTTCATCTTGTCTGTCTTTCTGTGAATGTGGTTTTTGATCCACAGGCTGCAGGATTATAGTTCTTCTTGCTTCTGCTGTCTGCCCTCTGGTGGATGAGGCTATATAAGAGGCTTATGTAGGTTTCCTGATGGGAGGCACTGGTGGTGGGTAGAGCTGACTGTTACTCTGCTGGGCAGAGCTCAGTAAAACTTTAATCCGCTTGAATGCTGATGAGTGGGGCTGGGTTCCCTCCCTGTTGGTTGTTTGGCCTGAGGCAACGCAACACTGGAGCCTACGTGGGCTCTTAGGTGGGGCTAATGACAGACTCTGGGAGGGCTCACGTCAAGGAGTACTGCCCAGAACTTCTGCTGCCAGTGTCCTTGTCCCCATGGTGAGCCCCAGCCACCCCCCACCTCTGCAGGAGACCCTCCAACACTAGCAGGTATGTCTGGTTCAGTCTCCCCTGGGGTCACTGCTCCTTCCCCTGGGTCCCGATGCGCACACCACTTTGTGTGTGCCCTCCAGGAGTGGAGTCTCTGTTTCCCCCAGTCCTGTTGAAGTCCTGCAATCAAATCCCTCTAGCCTTCAAAGTCTGATTCTCTAGGAATTCCTCCTCCCGTTGCCGGACCCCCAGGTTGGGAAGCCTGACGCGGGGCTCAGAACCTTCACTCCAGTGGGTGGACTTCTGTGGTATAAGTGTTCTCCAGTCTGTGAGTCACCCACCCAGCAGTTACACGACTTGATTTTACTGTGATTGCGTCCCTCCTACCGTCTCATTGTGGCTTCTCCTTTGTCTTTGGATGTGGGGTATCTTTTTTGGTGAGTTTCAGTGTCTTCCTGTCAATGATTGTCCAGCAGCTAGTTGTGATTCTGGTGTTCTCACAAGAGGGAGTGAGAGCACGTCATTCTCCACCATCTTGGTTCAGGTTCCAGTTTTTCCAGATTCTTGTATGTGAATTCGTGGTTGGTAGTGATGTTTTTAATCATAGTCTGTTGTTTTCTAAATAATAGATAATTAATTAAATTCACTCCAGCCTCATATTCTTTTTAATATTGAGTTTCAGTAGCAAATCACTTTCCTTTGTGTTTTACATTCGTTTATCCCACATTTATTCCACCAGGCAGTGAAGTAGTTCAGACTCAGTTCCAGTAGTTAGTAGTTTCTTTTTATATAAACATTGCCTACTCTTAGAGGAGGAAAATACAAAACAAAAAAATTAAATTAGGAAGAATCTCTTCAATAAAAATACTTGTGAAACCTATGTTGACAATTCTTAGGTTGATATTTTCTGTGTATATTTTTGCTCTGCATAAATTCATTTCATAATCCCATTTATGTGTGGGTATATATATATGAATGTTAATCTTTTTTATATATTGTGGGACGTAAGAAAAATGGAAGTATATCCAAATAAATGTTTGTCCAGTGTTAATCATTTCAGTTTAAAACCCGAGTTTTTAAAATGATAGCATGACTTTATGTCTTCAGATTGAACTAAGAGAACGAGAGATAGAACGACTGTCAGTTGCATTGGATGGGGGTCGCTCCCCTGATATCCTTTCTCTGGAGACTAGAAATAAAGCCAACGAAAAGCTTATTGCTCATTTAAATATTCAGGTAATGACTTTTATAATTATTTCACTGAGCATATAAAATCATAAGTGTTTATAATGGTCTATGGGTTTGTGAAAGTGACAGGGTTGTTTGCTTGGCTGTTATTTACAGTGGAAAAAATTTGATAGAGTCAAGGTATCCAAAATTGGGTGCAGCTATTGAAAAATCATGTTTTTTAAAGAATATTTAATGAGGTAGGAATATATATATACCATAATGACAAATATTTAAAAGAAGAGAATAAACCATAGGTAAAATATAACCTTCAGTTTGCTTTTTAAAAAAATGTGTGTGTATAAAATTGATGACTAATAAGAACTTGCTGTATAAAAAAATTTTTAATTTTTAAAAAATTAAAAAAAAAAAAACTTGGTGAACACAGAAAAAAAAAATGTGTGTATGCATTCAGAGAGAGAAAACACTAGAAGAGAATACACCAAAATACACTAACAAAGTTTATCTTTGTGTGATGGGATAGTCTTCTTTATGATTTTCTCCATTTTCAAAATTTTTATGACAGTATGTCTTTTATAATATAAAAAAGATGATTTTTTAAAATAAATATAAAAATTAAACATATAGTTTTCACTTACTTATGTAGTGGTTTCCCTTGTCATGCATTTGACCTAAGAGTGAAAGAACAAGAGACTTCTATGAAGCATGACAAATGACCTTTAGAAATTTATTTATTTGTTTTTTAATTGAAGTATAGTTGAGTTACAATGTGTGTTAGTTTCTGGTATACAGCAAAGTGATTCAGTTATACATATTATATATGTATTCTTTTTCATATTCTTTTCCATTGTCTTTTATTACATGATATTGAATATAGTTCCCTGTGCTATACAGTAGGACCTTGTTCTTTATTTTATATATGGTAGTTTGTATCTGCTAATTCCAAACTCCTGATTTATCCGTCCTCCATCCCCTTACCCCTTTGGTAACCATAAGTTTGTTTTCTGTGTCTATGAGTCTGTTTCTGTTTAGTAAATAAGTTCATTTGTATTATTTTTTTTTATTCCACATATAAGTGATATCATATGGTGTTTGTCTTTCTCTTTCTGACTTACTTCATTTATGATGTATGATAATCTCTAGGTCCATCCATGTGTTTGTAAATGGCATTATTTCATTCTTTTTTGTGGCTAGATAATATTCCATTGTGTGTGTGTGTGTATATATATATATACACACCACAACTTCTTTATCCATTCGTCTGATGGACATTTAGGTTGTTTCCATGACCTTCAGAAATTTAGATGTCATTGCTGCCTAGACTGCAATCAGAATAGAGTAAGCCCCAAATATCAGCAGTAGCTCTCGAGCAGTGCTGTTCAGTAGAAATAGGATATGAGCCACATATGTAATTTAAAATTTCCTAGTAGCCTGATTAAAAAAGTAAAAAGAAAACAGATGAGATTAATTTTAATAATGTATCTACCTAAATATATCCAAAATATTACCATTTCAACATGTAATCAATGTTGTCAAATATCATTGCAACATTTTACTTTTTTTGTACTAAGTCTTTGGGATCCTGTTTGTATTTTACATTTATAGCACATCTCTGTTTGGACTAGCCACATTTTAAGTGCTCAGTAGCCATGTGTGGATGCTAGTGGCTACTATATTGGACAGCACTCTAGACTAATATTATCTTCGTAGTGATAATCTTGTCATATTTTTAAAACTCTGTATTGGGAAAAAGTTCACACAAATTCCTTACTTATCCTTTCCTTCCATGCTTGAAAATTGAAGACAGTGGATATATATTTTTACTAAACCACACATTGTCAGTTTTGCAAATCAAAACAGTATAAGTTGGCAAATGTAAAATAGCTGGGGTTTTAACTTTTGGTTTTTAAAAACATATAGTATTTTGAAATATTTTGGAAGTTCAGTATTTTAATAATTTTCCAATTTATATACCTTATGAATTACAAATTCAATTTAGGTTGACTTTCTTCAGCAAGCTAATAAAGACCTGGAAAAGCATATACAAGAGCTTATGGAAACCAAGGAAACAGTAACTACTGAAGTTGTTAATTTAAGTAACAAAAATGAAAAACTCTGCCAGGAATTAACTGAAATTGACCAGTTAGCACAGCAGTTGGAAAGACATAAAGAAGAAGTGCTTGAGACTGCCGACAAAGAACTTGAGGAAGCAAAGGTGTGTCTAGATTGTGGAGGTGCTCATTAATTCTCCTGGAGTATGGTGAGCTTGAGACCTTTTGATGTCCTATTCGGGCCTTTTGGTTTGTTTTTTGATTCACGTTTTTCTAAGGTGTTGTTTACATCCCCTAAATTCTTGCCCTTTTTCTAGTTGTTTGTCTTTCTGAAGCACATCTCTTCCTAGGACAGCTCACCAGACTCTATCCTCTTTTCCTACAAGATTTTCTTCTCTGTCCTTTTATCTCTGCATTGTGAGCAGGCTTCTGAAGTTTGTCCTCTAAGTCATTTTGTGCTCATGAACTTTTAAAGGTATTTTTTGAAACTGTGTATGTCCTTGCACATTTTTAAGTTGATAGCTAACATTTTTCATCTTCAAGTTTAAATAGATGCAAAGGATGTAATTTCTAATCAATTGTAAGTATTGATCTCTTAAAACTGTCATATCATTCTTTTAAATATAGCCAGTATAATCCAAATGACCCTTCTTGAAATCCTCACAGAATTTTATCCTATTTTAACATATTTTATGCTTGAATATCTTTTTATAATAACTCATGTCAGATGTCTCTGCAATTAAAAAAATACATGAATTGAAATTTTTTGTTTTAAAAAATGTCCTGCGATTGTAAGGTTCAGAGTGTTAGTATTTAGTATTTTCCTCTAAATAGTGTTATCATTATAATTATTAGTAATCAGTGGATCAAAGTGACAACTGTAGTACAAATGTTGATAAATACTTATTAAATAAAAAAGTAAAATTTTATTGGAAATACATCTCTTAGTAAGATATAATGGGAGAAAATAGTGTCTTAATCAAAGGCCTCGGCCAGCTCCAACATTTCAGGTTATCTTTTTGTCTGGGCTTCAGAAGTTTTTTATAAGTTGAGATAGAATTACATTAGATGCATGCCCTTCTTTTGAAAAGTGGGGAAAAGGCAGTTGTGGAAGGGGAGGTGGGAAAGAAGAACTCACATGATACCTAGAGCACAAGCAAGTTCTCAGGTAGATAATTTTTAAGAAGGACTGTATGTGCAAATTAAGAATCCAGATATTGATTCCTTAAAACTATATATACATATATATATATTATATATATAATATATATTGTAAATAATATATCATATATATATATATATATATATATATATATATATATATATATATATGATAGTTTTACATAATACTTGGATAGTCTTTATGTTATCCCAGGAATGAGTATAACCTAGTTTGAAGATCACTACTTTACATCAGTTGAATAATATGAGTTAATTTTGTAGTGTCACCTCCACTAACTAGGGGAATAGAAGGAAACTACCTCAACATAATAAAGGCCATATTATGAAAAGCCCACAGCTAACATCATACCCAGTCACAAAAGACTGAAAACTTTTCCTCTAAGGTTAGGAGCAAGGGAAGGATGCCCATTCTCACTACTTCTATTCAACATAGTACTGGCAGTCCTAACCAGAGGAATTAGGCAAGAAAAAGAAATAAAAGGCATCCAAATTAAAAGAAAGAAGTAAAATTATGTTTCCAGATGAGATGATCTTATATGTAGAAAACCCTAAAGATTCCATTAAAAAGAAAAAAAAAAAACAGAACTAATAAATTCAGCAAACTTGCAGGATACAAAATCATTGCATAAAAACCTGGTGCATTTCTATATGCTAGTAATTAAAATACAAAAAGGAAATTAAGAAAATAATCCCATTTACAATAGCGTCAAAAAAGAATAAAGAGGGCTTCCCTGATGGTGCAGTGGTTGAGAATCTGCCTGCCAATGCAGGGGACACGGGTTCGAGCCCTGGTCTGGGAAAATCCCACATGCTGCGGAGCGACTAGGCCCGTGAGCCACAACTACTGAGCCTGCGCGTCTGGAGCCTGTGCTCCGCAACAAGAGAGGCCGCGATAGTGAGAGGCCTGCGCACCGCGATGAAGAGTGGCCCCCACTTGCTGCAACTGGAGAGAGCCCTCGCACAGAAACGAAGACCCAACACAGCCAAAAATAAATAAATAAATTAAAAAAAAAAAAAAGAATAAAGTACTTAAGGATAAACTTAATCAAGGAGGCAAAAGACTTGTACCCTGACAGCTATAAAACACTGCTGAAAGAAATAAAGACAGAAATAAATGGAAAGATATACTGTGTTCATGGATTGGAAGACTGCATACTGCTCGAATGGCCATACTACCCAAAACAATGTGCAGATTCAGTGTAATACCTCTCCAAATCCCAATGGCATTTTTTACAGAAATAGGAAAAAAATCCTGAAATTCATGTGGAATCTTAAGGGACCCAGAATAGTCAAGACAGTCTTGAAAATGAAGAACATAATTATTGCAGTTTTAATTTTGCTTTTGTGGCTTTAGTTTCATTGCAGTACTCCTATATCTCATTCCTCTCCTTTTCCACTTCCTTTTGCATATTCTGTGCTGTGCATACAACATATTGAACACAGCTTCACGTGTCCCATTGGCAGTAATCAAGAATGACAACTTGGCTCAATAGAAGATTCCTATTAGGTTATAATATTTTAATCTTGGCATTCAGCACTCTCAGTTGCAGTATAGAGGATCCAGGTTGGTAGTAGCAGGTGGTGAGAAAGCAAATAAGATAAGAAAGTCAGGAAATGACAGGGCCACAAGGTGAATCCTAAAAATCAAGGGTCAAGGAAAGTCCTACAAGTATACAGATAGAAAAAGATTTTCAAGTAGCCCTCTCGTTTCACATGTTACAGATAGGTCCCTGTAAGCATTCAGGATACCAAGAATTAAAGAGAAACCTAAACTTTGCCTCTTCCTCATTGAAACTGAGGCTTAGGGCTGGCTAACACCTCAGATCTCACTGGTGAGAGGGAACATGAACTGCTCGAAAAATGGCTTGGTCTCATTGGCACTGTGACTTAGTGATAAGTATTCTTGACTTTTAGGTATTTACCTAATAGGCTTTTTATTCCTAGAAAGAGATTAAGAAAAAGCTATCTGAAATGCGGAATCTTGAAGAAACAATGGGAAAACTTCAACTGGTAAGTAGGTGTTATATTGCAGGGGTCCCCAACCCTCGGGCCGTGGACCAGTACCAGTCCTTGGCCTGTTAGGAGCCGGGCCGCGCAGCAGGAGGTGAGCGGCGGGCGAGCAGAGCTTCATCTGCTGCTCCCCGTCACGCGCATTACCGCCTGAGCCATCCCCCCACCTCCCATCTGTGGAAAAATGGTCTTCCACGAAACCGGTCCCTGGTGCCAATAAAGGTTGGGGACTGCTGTTATATTGAATTGCCAGCGTTTTCATCAAGAAAATTTTTATGTTTTATTTTACTTTTTTTTTACTAAGATATAATTAACCTATCATGATATTCACTCTTTTAAGTGAACAATTCAGCGGTTTTGGTATAGGCACAAAGTAGTGCAACCATAGTTTGTCCAAATTATGGAAGACCTTCTAAACCGTGGCAGGATGTTTGGATTTTATTCTAGTGGACAATAGAAAGCTATCTAAAGTGTAAGCAGAATAAGATAAAGGCATCGGAGATTAAGATGAATGAACTGGTTTCTTAGAAAATGTGAGAAAGTAATTTAAGGTATTAAAATGATCTTCATCTGGCAGTGGTCTCATTGCTACTCTGCTCCCGCAGTTTTGTATCCACTCCCTGAGGGGCTGTCTGGTCAGTCTTTAACTTGCCATTGGCAAGGCTGGCGTGGGCAAAAGAGTGAGGAGGAAGATAGGAGGTGCAGTGGTGTTTTTCATTACTGTCTAATTCCAAAACATTTTATCACTCCAGAAAAAAACTTCATATCCATTAGCAGCCACTCCTCATTTTCCTCTGCTCAGCCTCTGACAACCACTGGTCTGCTATCTGTTTCTGTAGATTTGCCTATCCTGGATATTCTGTATAAATGGAATTATATAATATGTGACCTTTTGTGTTTGGCTTTCACTTAGCACAGTGTTTTCAAGGTTCAAGCATGTCATAGCATGTATCATTACTTCTTTTTATGGCTAAGTAATATTCCATTGTATATATATATTTAATTTCATTTATATTTTTATAATTGTTTAATAGCATACATAATAGGTAGCAAGTTACACTCAAATTTGGAAAACCTGTTAGGAATTTTATATTTTTTAAATGACTTCATGACTTGTCAGTTTACTAATATTTAAACTAAAAATTGATAGTTACTTCGTAAAATTTTGTTGACTTTTATTAAAAGCACTCAATCGTCTTTTAATAATTTTGTTTGGCATTACAAACCATTTTACTAGTCATATTGTTTGTTCTGGTGGTCTTCAAATGAGAAAACTAGTAATCATCCCAGCATAAACCTAGATATAGCATATAGTCTTAGAGCCTAGAACTGGCAGAAAGAATGTCTTGCTTACAGGTAGAAACTTCTAGGTGGTCATCCAAAAGATTGTTAAGAATTTTTTTTAATAGCCTGTTAAATTGGATGAGTTTCCACTAATATTGCAAAGACTAATACTAATTTCCAAGTTTTCTCATTACTTATACTCTTTTTACAGTCAAGCTGTAATGTTCTGGTGGCAGTCATAAGGCAAATTAAAAAACAAAGCCATTTGTGATATGCTGGCACATAGTAGGTGTTCAAATACTTGTTGATTTTTATATGCTCACTATTAACAGTGCATCACAATGGCTTCCTGTTTTATTCAACTGCAGGTATTCAGTTCAGCTCAATATTTTTTTTTTTATAAATTTATTTATTTATTTATTTATTTATTTATTTATTTATTTATTTTTGGCTGCGTTGGGTCTTCATTGATGCGCACGGGCTTTCTCTAGTTGCGGAGAGCGGGGGCTACTCTTTGTTGCGGTGCGCAGGCTTCTCACCGTGGTGTTCTCTTGTTGCAGAGCACAGGCTCTAGGCACACGGGCTCAGTAGTTGTGGCACGTGGGCTTCAGTAGTTGTGGCTCGCGGGCTCTAGAGCGCAGGCTCAGTAGTTGTGGCGCACGGGCTTAGTTGCTCAGTGGCATGTGGGATCTTCCCAGACCAGGGCTTGAACCCGTGTCCCCTGCATTGGCAGGCGGATTCTCAACCACTGTGCCACCAGGGAAGTCCCTCAGCTCAATATTGAATAATTGAATTAGCTAAACCTGCTAAATGTTGTCTACTCTTGAGTTTCATAGATATTTTTAAATTCTCCAGTGAGGTCAATAAATGTAAAGTAGATGTTTTGATGATGTTTTCACTACAGTGTAAGCGCCATGAGGACAGGGATTTTTGCTGTTTGTTCACTGCTCTTTGTATGCACACTGTATACAGTTATATGTGATTCATAATGCTTGTCTCAGAACTCTGACCAAGTTTCAGTATTGTTGCCTGACAGCAAGATCTTGCTGTACTTTCTGACCTTCTTATTTTTTCCATTGGTACTACATTTTATGTATTTTTAAGGTAAATACTAATGATATTATTAGCTAACACTTATTAAGTACTTGCCATGTGCCGGACACTGTACAGAGTGCTTCACATTCATAGAGTCATCCATTCATAGATGAATCCTCAGTGTCCAGGTACTGGTCTTATCCTCATTGCGCAGATGAGGCTGAGAGAGAAACCTTTGTACTTACATATACCTATGGTAGTCTTACAGCACTGTCTTCTGCTTTCCTTTAAACATAAAAAAAGCTTAAAAATTTTTTATTGCACAAGTACATATTCATTTTTTAAAAAGACAATATGCTAAACAAATTAAAAGAAAATAAAATCCAATAGTTCTACTACTTTAGAAGGAGCACTGTTGAATTTGGGTTTTATTGTTGCTTTTAGCCACAATTGATAATTAACTTTCATTGAAACCATATATATTTGACTGACTAAAAGTGTGTATGTGAATTACTCTTAAATAAATGTGCTTACAAATATCTATTTTAAGTGCTATAATATTTATAAAGTTGCTAGAAATCTTAATTATAGTGTTAAAATTTTCAGGAATTAAACTTATGTCATAAAGAAAAGGAGAGACTGAGTGATGAACTCCTTATAAAATCAGACCTGGAAACTGTTGTTCATCAGCTTGAACAAGAAAAGCAAAGACTTAACAAAAAAATTGAAAGTTTTGCAGTTACAGGTAAAATATAAAATGTTGATAACTTAAAAAGTTATTGTAATTTCCTCTTAATGTATTATTTTTAGTAGTAGATGATCTTTCATTCATTCATTCAATAAATATTTGTTGAGTGCTTGCTGTGTATCAGAAACCAGAGTAGGCACTGAGATACAGTAGAAAACCTCTCTGCCTCAAGGACCTTACAGGGGCCTTTTACATTCTGACTAGTTGGTACAGGGAACCACGGTTGAATATTTTTTAATGTATATATATCCTTCTTTGAGGCATGCAATAATAGAATTAATTAAGACTACGTGGAAGACCATTCTGAAATAGTGGAAAATTGAAGTATAGAATCTTTTTAAGTAAATGCAGTTTTATCATCTTAAAGTACACACACACACACACACTTGAAATAGGCTTTCTGCCAGGTACCCCATCCTAAATGAGTTGGTTTAAGGAACTTGTAAGAATTCATTCATTTGTTCATTCATTCATTTGACAAGTGTTTATGAACCGATTTTGGTGCCATGGTACATAATGGTAAACAAGATACACAAGGCCCCTGCTCTTGTGGCGGCTTTAATCTAGTTAGGGAGACAAACTAGTAGCACATAAGTGAAGAAGTTAGTTTTAGGTGATGAGGGTTTTCCAATACAATGGGAGGGTATGCTAGAGATCGACTGATCCAAGGGCTTAGTGACAGGACACCAGCCATATGAAGATCTGGGGCAATTTTCCAGGCAGAGGGGATGGCAAGTGTGGAAGCCCGGTGCCATCAAACTCCATGTAGTGAAAGAAAGCCAGTGTGCTATTTTAAGAAGAAGCTATATCCTAGGCTCTTCAGCATTCGTGTGGATTATCTGTCTGACCTTCTCTACTTACCAGCTGTATGACTTGAGCATGTTACTTAACATTGCTTCAGTTTCCATATCTATGTGGTTAATGATGGCACCTAACCCAAAAGGTTGTTGTGAGGATTAAATGGGTTAATATATTATTAAAGTGCTTAGACCTACATATAAAAGTTTGCAATTTACTTCCTTTCATGCTAGCTCTATCCTGCCATTTCAGTGTAATTTTTCAGATACCTGAAACTCCCTCGTTTCTTTGTGTTTTGAATACATCCCCCTGCCCAAAACCTAGCCATGGATCAACCAAAACACTTACACACGAGCAGCTAAGCACTCCTTGCGTGTGCACCCGACAGTATCGATGGCACCGTAAATTATATATGACCCCAAACCACAGCACCCACCCCCTCAGTGATGTATGGAACTCTTACTCTATATTTCTTACTGCTTAGTTACCCAGTCTCTGCAGGGAACATTTTCAAATATTTTTCATTCTCAGTAAACCCATTCTAAGAGGATGATCTTAACCTTTGGTTTCCCCTAAGAAAATGGAAGCCGTCAGGGAGGGATTCCGTCGGTTTCCTGTCCCCAGGTCTTGAACCTGTCCGTCTTTATCTTCCCTCCTGTTACATGTACCTCTTATGAAAGGCCACTGCCTCCATCTGTTCTCTCTGATCCCATTTTCTCTAATTTTAAAACGCTTTCATATTAATTATCTCCTTTCCTAACTTTAGCCTTTGTACTGTTTTTTCCCATTGGTATTCAAACGTGCTTACCCTTCTCCCATTCTAAAAGCAAAAATTGTACCCATTCCTATCCAGCCACTCTTTCCTTCTCATCATAGCTTTAACATCTTAAAAAGTCATCTATACTTTTCTGCTTGATCACCAACTACCCTTTAGCACCTCAGTCCACTCCAGTTGGCTCTGTCCTCACATCACCAATAAAACAGCTCTTGTTAGGGTCACCACTCACCTCCATTATGGTAAATGCAGTGGACACTTTCCATTCATCAATTTATTTGACTTAGCATTTAACACATTTGCCTGTTCCTTCCACTCTCATACTTTCTTACCTCTCTGGTCACTCCTCAGAATGAATTCCCCTATTCATCCTCCAGATTGCATTGCATGGTGTTCTTTTGTAGCTCTTGTCCTACTACAACTAGAATAATTATTTGACCTTGGCTATGTTTTTCATACTTGTATCCTTAGCTCATGCTGGGCATATAGTAAATACTCAATAATTATCTGTGGAATGAATGAAAGAAAAGCTGGAAAGTGAATCAGAAAATGTCTTGAAAATCATTTCATGCTTTAGAGTTGTAAAGAATATCAGTTAAATTGAACTATATGAAATTGCCAGTATTAGGCTACTTTTGACTCCTGAAAAGGTGATTTCTATGGTAAAAGTTAATAATTGTGTTTATTTGAAGAAAGACTAGTTGTTTTGACCTCTTTGTGTATATACTATATTAAATTCAAGCTTAATGTTAAAATTGCCCACATTATGATCAGTTGTTTACAGGTAAATTTTCTTTTAGTGCATTTTCAGGTCATCATAATGTACCATGTGGTGATTTACTGCTTCAGTACTACTGTGTAGTACTAAATAGTACCTATCCTTGTATATGACAAAAGCAGAGGACTTTGACTTATTGGATTTTATTTAAACTTTTAATTTTTGCTTTTGTTTTTTTTCTCTTTTCCTTTCAGCATTTACCTCTTTGATATCTGGCAGTTATAGGTGATATACGAAATAGCTAATGATTTTTAGTAACCTACATTGTAAAAGTTATTGATATAATTTATTTGGCTGATTATACATTTTATATGCAACATTGTTTTAATATTTTATACTTTAATTTGCAGAAAAAGAACTTACTTTGGAAGTTGAGAGGATGAGGCTAGAACATGGAATAAAACGACGAGACAAGTCACCTTCTCGTTTAGATACATTTCTGAAAGGTATAGAAGATGAACGAGATTTTTATAAGAAAGAGCTAGAAAGACTCCAGCATTTAATACAGCGAAGATCTTGCTCTCGAAGTCATTCTACATGTGAAAAAATTCCAGTATTTAAGACACTAGAAAAGGTAATATCTCTTTATGAGAGTAATTGATAAGGCAAGAAAGTATCTTTATGAGCAAACTTTTATGGTTTATTATTGTATTAAATGTAACGTTATTCTACTTGCTTTTAAGAAGTCTTTCTTAATTTTGATTTTTGTTTTCCTCCATGACCTGTACTTTAGGAACACTGAATTAATTAGGAAAACTACTTAAGAACAAAGCAAAGCATACTGACTCCTGGAAATTAAGGAAAGATTGAATAGCTCATTATATATATGGGAGGAGTGCGGGGGCATCTGAGCTTCCAGAAACTGGAACCAGGAACTCGTGCTATTGGACATTTCCACTCTTTCTATCCTTTACTTTCTGTATCAGATGCATTTTGTCTCTTGAAGCAGAGTGGCTTTGTTTATATGGCTTCATGCCATTCCCAGCCTTGGACCAGTCAGAAAGCCAGGCCACATTGTACAGACCAGTCATCTTCCATGATAACTATGCAACAGGGGAAGGTACAAAATGTCAGTGAGTGCTGGACAGATCATCCCATTTGTCCACTACAATCACATTTACAACTCGGTGGTCTAAAGACATATGTTACTTAAAGTTAACCATTATGTATAAGAGATTAAAAGCATGTATCTCTATTTTAGGTCTTAATTATTTTCAACGTTTTATTAATATCATTTGGGTTCTTTAGATTTTTCTTTATTTTAAGCTTTGGAACTATAGGAGTCCTGGAGGCTTATGTGACCCTAACGTTGTCTACACACTAGATAAAATTAGGGGAAGTTGGGAGTAAAATCATTAAAACTCAGAACATTTGATTTCAGACTTGGCTCTATTAACCAATTATGTCATCTTTTTCCTGAAGATCTCTGTCCATTGTCAAATGGTTTTGAGTCATTTTCTGATTAGACTGTTTTTTAACCTCATTGGCTAGTGGCTGAATTTGATTTACAAAGTTTAGTTTAAACACTATGCTATGTTATCTGTTACAAGCACAATGAACTAGTGGAAAATACAGTGTAAGTTAATTTATGTGTACTGAGTTGTCTTTCAAGCTCCATATATACCTAGGGATCAGGAAAAAATCACTGAATTGATCACCTTCATTGTGTCAGACAATCTTCTACAAGATGGTTGATGAGTTTAATCAAGTATTTATTAAATAGAACTGAGTAGATAAGTACCTCAACGCTTTTAAATGTTTGATTTGTTTGCTTGGTGTGAATTCATAATTGAAAGATAAATTGAGATATACTGGTAAGGTACTGGTGAAATTAGGAAAGACTTTCCCCCCCTTCAACTTATTTACTTCTTGAAATGTTCTAATGTTACCTGACATAGATAAAGAATTTACTTTCTAAAGTTTAGAAAGTTGGGACATTGATAGCATTTTAAAGTCCCAGTAATAAATTTCAGGCATGGTAAGGAATAATGGGTGATGTACATGAGTGAAATGGATAAGACAGTTGTGAGTGCTGGGAACTAGAGTAAATTCCCACCTAAAATTTGGTATTTTAAACGTGTTTAGAAACACTTGTTGGCAGACAACAAAGACCTCTCTAAAGCTGAATTAGGTACAGGCTGTGAGTTTTCAACCCCTGCTTTATGGCAAATTGTTAGGCAGAGTTTCTTGGGATTGCAGCAACTCAGAAAAATATTGACATTTTTAATATCAATGATTTTTGTCAACAGTACACCCATTGATTCTCTGTTGTCTGTGTAGGGACGGCACTGTCCTCTTTCACCTTGTACTCACTAGGGTTCCAAATGTGAGTTTTGAGTATAGTGTAGCGGAAAGTGCTTTGGAGTTGGAAACCTGATAGAAGTTTCAACTCTGCACACTGGCTTTATGACCTTAGACAAGTTACCTAACTTCACGTTTCCTCATTTGCAAAGTGAGGAAAGTAACTACAGCCTCTAGTGAAGGTTACATGAGATAATTTGTAGAAGGGTTCAACATAACACCTAGTTCCTAGTAAATGTTTCATTTCCTTATTATTTGCTGGTTCAAAGCACATCAGGTCTAGGTAGAAAATTAGGTTCGGTTCAGTAGACATATACTGAGAATGTACTATGAATGAGACACCCAGAATATGAGATAAAGAAGACCTATTTCCTATCCTCACAGTCTTTAGCATTGTGTGTGCACGCGCGTGTGTGTGTGTGTTAGGAACAGTGGAGTGGTAAAAGGGAATTATTAACACAAATATAAATACCTACATACAAGATATATTTGGAAAAGTAGGGAATTCATTCATTTTACTGGGTACCGTGCTAGGTGCTGAAGATGTGGTAAGACCAGATACCTACTGTGTCCCTGATAGAGCTTACATTTTAGTGGCAAAGACACATTAAACACCCAATCATGTAAATAACTTTATAATCTCATGTATAGTAAGTGTTAATGAGGAAAGAATACAGGAAAGATTCAGAATGCTATGAGAGTACATTGAGGGAGATCTGAATTAGGTTGAAGAATCTTGAAGGACTCCTTAGAGAAAGTGACGTTTAAGCTGAGACCTAGACAGTAATGAAAATAGACTGTCAAATCCTTATTCATTGAGCTCTCCTTTTCTAAAACATAGGCAGCCCATCTCCTTTTTGTAAGATATTTTTATTTAGATACTGTTAAGTTACAGATTTTCTTTTATCGTTATTTAAATCTTGATTAAGTCCTCACCCTAATTGCTTTTGTCCTATAATACATCTTGTCCTTTAAGGTGTCCAGATAGCTAATCTCATCCATTATGCCTTGATTTTGCTTGTTTAACCAAGAGGATAACTTATTTCCAAGTGGCAGGTGAAGGGAACTTCACAGATATCTACCATTTACCAAGTCTACATTGGTCATGGTATGTGCACAGTAGATATTGAATAACATAGATCAGGATGCTTCCCAGTGTACCAAATTATCAGATTATCACTATCTGGAGCTTCTGCATTTAGTACTTGAACATTAATATACCACAGATCCCAAGTCTACATTTACCATATTTATTTTCTACAATAGCTATGAAGATAGTGGATTTTTTGAATTGTACTGGAATAATAGGCATAATCTTGTTTTAGAAATGTTGGAAGTAGTTGCTTATTCAGTGAACGTCCCTAATGTACACCGTCTGGTAGAAATATTTATATTGGGACTTTCCTGGTGGTCCAGTGGTAAAGAATCGGCCTTCCAGTGCAGGGGACGCGGGTTCGATCCCTGGTCGGGGAACTAAGATCCCACATGCCGCAGGGCAACTAAGCCTGCGCGCGCCACAACTACTGAGCTCGCCCGCCTCAACTAGAGAGCCCACGTGCCGCAAACTACAGAGCCCACGCTCCCTGGAGCCTGCACGCCACAACTTCAGAAGAGAAAACCCACACTCCACAACTGTAGAGAATCCCGCGTGCCGCAGCAAAGGGCCTGCGTGCCGCAACTAAGACCCGACGCAGCCAAAAATAAATAAAATAAATAAATAAATAATAAAATAAATCTTAAAAAAAGCGAAATATTTATATTTATCTGATTGCAAAAATAGACCTCACATAGGTTTGAAGCTGGGATAGTTGGGGGTTGGTGTGCTAGGGAAATTGATCTTAGATTCAGTCACAGAAGACACTGAGGAATGTGCGAGGCTGTACAGTTACTTGTACTGGATGAGCAGCTATACACATACCCTCTTAATTCCTCCCCTGGAGTGGGTTATAAACTAGGGATTCCCAACAATCAGTATGAATCAGAATCACCTGGAGGGCTTGATGAACCAGTTACTGGGCCCTGTCCCCAAAGTTTCTGATTGAGTAGGTCTGGGGTGGGTCCCAAAACTTGCATGCCTAACAAGTTCCCAGATGCTACATGCTTCTGGTCTGGGGATTATACTTTATCAAGTAGTATCAGTGGCAACTGGGTCCCTTGCTGGGAACTTGAAGGCCAGAAAATTTGCCCCAGTACTGCCAGCACTCTCTCTCCTTCTCTCCTTATAGATTAAATGTTGTGTTCCTTAATTACATTAAAGAAGTTGTGTTCTTTTTGTCTGTTAGCATCTTTCAGTCAGTCTCATCATCAGCATCCTTGTGGCAACCAAATGGTGATAATTATAACAAATGATAACTTCTGTTTTTGAATTATGTTTCAGGGTGATTACAACTCAGAAATTCATCTGATCACAAGAGAAAGAGATGAACTTCAGCATATGCTAGAAAGATTTGAAAAACATATGGAGGATATACAGTCCAATGTTAAATTATTGACAGCAGAAAGAGATAAACTAAGTGTCTTATATAATGAAGTAAGATATTGATTATAATTAAGCCAAAAGATTATATAGCACCAGTTAACTGTAATGGTACCAGTATATATCCTTTAAATTACTGTAATATATGGACCTTAGTGATTCTCCTTCACAGTTAGAATTAATAAGTAATAGTTTCTGCTATCATCCTGTTCCCAAAGCAGAGATTTCTATTGCTTTTTTATATTTATTCTTCCTCTTTTCTAGCTTATCTACGGGTCAGGTCAGTTAGGGATAATTCCCTATTTCTAAAACTACTGAATGAGTCTCAGCCTGACTCTGAGCCAAGTGTATCCTTGGGATTCAGACATGTTGGGATATGTCTATGAAACAGTGGGTAGCACTCACTAATTGGATATTAAGGACTTAGCCTCTAGGGATAGGGAGGGGAGATTCAGTACAGTTTGGGCTAATTATAAAGCCTCAGTTGTCAGAGGGCAAGGTGAGTCTGAGCAAAGCATGGTGTTTATCACCAAAATTTGTTCCCATACCAATCACCCATGAAATCCTTTTGCTATTTTGGAGGGAGAGAAGGACATACAGGTTAAGAGGCCAAGTTGAAAAAGCCGTTTTCACTTCTGGTGGTTTTTTGGGATTCTGCAGTACAAATTGATCCACTTCTGGGCTTTTCCCACTGTTGGCTTAGATTTCTGCTTTCTTGGGACTGCTTAGTTAATTACTAGTTGTCCATCTGCTGTTTGGTTTCCCAAATTTTGTGGCTGGCACTTCCCTCAATCTCCTTGTCCTTTGTTTTTATTATTACTATTATTACATTAATCCTTTTACTCTCATTTTGGTGGCATTTGGGAAGAGAGCAAAAGTAGCATATGTTTAGTTTGCCTTTTTTTAACTGGGAGCATATCCAATGTTTTTTAATTTATATCTTTAATACATTAAGGCACAGGAAGAATTATCTGCACTCAGACAAGAATCTACCCAAACCACAGTCTCCCATAATACTGTTAGTCTTATGGAAAAGGAAAAAGAACTTGCATTATCTGACTTAAGAAGGATTATGGCAGAAAAAGAAGCTTTAAAAGAAAAATTAAAAGTACGTATTGACTTAATTGACTTATTTTTAAAAGATAATTTATTGAGAAAAGGGGAGGTCTTTTTATGTTTTCCTGTGACATGACTATTTTGAATCTAGATCAGGGGTTGGCAAACAATGGCACATGAGCCAAATCCAGAACGCTGTGTTTTTGTATGGCCCGTGTGCTAAGAATGGTTTTTACATTTTAAAATCATTGAAAAAATATCAAAAGAAAAATATTTCGTGACACATGAAAATTATGAAACTCAGATTTCATTGTTGATAATACTCATTAATTGGAATCCTCATTGGAATACTCATTCGTTTATGTGTTTTGTGTAGCTTTTTTTGTGCTGCAGTGGCAGAGTTGAGTAACTGCAACAAAAACTGTATGGTCCACAAAGCCTAAAATATTTATTATCTGGTTCTTTATAGAAAAGAACCAACCTCTGATCTCAATAGGAAGTCCTTCATGTGGAGGGGCATTATCTTTTTTGTAAAACAACTTAATTGAGATATTCACTTTACCATATAATTCACCCATTTAAAGTGTACAATTCTTTGGTTTTAGTATATTCACAACCTTGTTCAACCATCACCACAATCAATTTTAGAGCATTTTCATTACCTCAAAAAGAAACCCTGTACCCAATAGCAGCCACTCGTAATTTCCCCCAGCCTCCTCAGGCCTAGATAACCACTAATCTACTTTCTATCTCTAGATTTACCGACTCTGGACATTTCATATAAATTGAATCATTCAGTATGTGTTTCTTTATGTCTGGCTTCCGTAGCTTAGCATAATGTTTTCAAGGTTCATCCATTATGTAGTATGTATCAATACTTTATTCCTTTTTATTGTGGAATAATATTCCATTTTATGGATAGAAAATATTTTATTTATCATTGGGGTGGTTTCTACTTTTTGGCTGTTATGAATAATGGTGCTATGAACATTTGTATATAACTTTTTGTGTGGATATATGTTTTCATTTATCTTGAACATATACCTAGATTCATATGATAACTATAACTAACCATTTGAGCAACTGCCAAGCTGTTTTCCAAAGTGGCTTTACCATTTATATTCCCACCAACAGTGTTTACGAGTTCTAATTTCTCTACATCCTCACCAATACTTGTTATTATCTATCTTTTTTATTATCATCATGCTGGTGGGTGTGAAGTAGTATCCATTGTGGTTTTCATTTGCATTTCTCTGTTAGCTAATGTGCTTATTTTCAGTGCTTATTTGGCCACTTGTATATCTTCTTTAGTGTCTATTCAGATCCTTTACCCATTTTTAAATGGGGTTGTCTCATTATTATTGAATTGTAAGAATACTTTATATCAACATATTCTCAATACAATCCCCTTATCAGATATATGATTTGCAAATACTTTCCCCCATTCAGTGGGTTGTCTTTTCATTTTCTTAGTATTGTCCTTTGAAGCACAGATAGTTTTTAATTTTGGTGAAGTCCAGTTTATCTATTTTTTCTTTTATTGCTTGTGCTTTTGGTATAATATCTAGCGGCAGTATTTTATATTTCATAATCTCCCCCAAAATTTTAATATACATAAAGCACTTAATACTGCTCAGTACATTATAAGAACTCAGTATTAACTATTACTGTCACTATTACGGAGTCCATAGTTTACTTCCAATAAATATTATTGAATTAATGCTTAGAAATTAGTTGCTAAGATTAAGAATAAAAACATTTAAGTATTATAAGGGTAGTCTTTATGTCATAAATTTTCAGTTAAAGTTTTACCCCTACAAAATACTTTTAATTGGGATCCTTTGGAATATTGCCTTCCAGAAAGTGCTTTTTAATAAAAATAATTGTTAAAATTACCAAATGGAAAACTTCTGTGCAATATGGCAACTTTTAGTACAAGCTACTGGTTTAGCCTTTTCCATATCATTGAAATGACTAAGGAATGTAAAAACAGGATTAAAAAAATGCACTTGTACCAAAAACTCAGAAAAAGTGACATTCATATTACCAGAATCTTTCTGGATTACAAGAGTCAGGATTTATGAGTTTACAATAGGTCTTTTACATAAAAACTGAACTAATCCTCTCAGTCTTTAAGTCTTCTCTAGTAGTTTCCTGTTGTTCCACTGTCTATCTACCCAGTTGTTGAACCCAGGCACTGAGTCCTCTTTCCCTGAAAGCTCCTATCTCTCATTTAATCACAAAGTCCTATTGATGCCACCTCTTAAATAATAGTTAACATTTATTAAGCCCTTTCCATGTGGGAAGCTCTGTTCTGAGTGCTTTTTACAAGAGCTATCTCAATAAATCTTCACAATTGCCTTTTCAATTGGGTAATGCTTACAGATGCGGTCTCTGAGTTACAGTGAGTTTAAATAATTTGCCCAACCAATAGACACATGAAGAGATGCTCAACATCACTAATCATCAGAGAAATGAAATTCAAAACCGCAACGAGATATCACCTTATACCTGTCAGAATGGCTATCGTCAAAAAAACCACAAATAGCGAATGTTGGCAAGGATGTCGAGAAAAGGGAACCCTTGTATACTGTTGGTGGGAATGTAAATTGGTGCAGCCACTGTGGAAAACAGTATGCAGGTTCCTCAGAAACCTAAAAATGCAACTTCTGTATGAACCAGCAATTCCGCTCCTGGGTATATATCTGAAGAAAATGAAAACACTAATTTGAAAAGATATGTTCATAGCAGCCTTATTTATAGTTGCCAAGATATGGACGCAACTTAAGTGTCCGTCAACAAATGAACGGATAAAGAAGATGTGTGGTGTGTGTGTGTGTGCGCGCGCGTGTGTGTGTGTGTATATATATATATATATATATATATATATATATATATATATATATACACACACACACACGCGCGCGCACACACACACACGCGCGCACACACACACACAATGGAGTACCCACTCAGCCATATAAAAGAATTAAATTTTGGCATTTGCAACAACATGGGTGGACTTGGAGGGTATTATGCTTAGGTAAGTCAGAGGAAGACAAATACTGTATGTTATCACTTATATATAGAATCTAAATAAAACAAACTAGTGAATATAACAAAAAAGAATCAGACTCACAGATATAGAGAATAAACTAGTGGTTACCACTGGGGAGAGGGAAGGGGAGAGCAGCAAAATGGGGTAGGAGATTAAGAGGTACAAATGACTATGTATAAAATAAATAAGCTACAAGGATATATTGTACAGCACAGGGGATATAGCCAATATTTTATAAAAACTATAAATGAGGTATAATCTTTAAAAGTTGTGAATCACTATGTTGTACACCTAAGACATATAATATTGTGAGTCAACTATACTTTAATAAAAAAAAACAGTAATAATAATTTGTCCAAGATCACCTGCTAATGAAGTCACAAAGAATCTGGCTCCTCAGCTCACATTGGTTTCTCTTCAGTCAGCCTACTTGTTTCTGTTCCCCTGCTACCATCCTATTCTGGCCATTATTCTCTCTCAACTGCACTAGTGTATTAGCGGCCTCTCAAATCGGTATTTCACACTGAAGTCAGAGTCATCTTTCAAAGATATAAATCCGATCACATCACTTCCTATTTAAAATCCATTAACTGTTTTCAGGGACTTCGATGATTGGCCCTTGCCTACTTCAAGGTCTAGCTTCTTTTCCCGAAGCTCATCCCCCCCATTCCTCACCCCTCAGTTTCTCAACGCCAGGCTTAATGGACTTTTTCTTGCCCCCACCTTTCTAGGAGAAAATCCTTCACCCCTTCCAGTCCCCTCACCTGGCTAATTCCTGTTCATCCTTTATAGCCAAGTTAAACATCATTTCCTCACAAAGGAAATGAACCCTAGATCCTAGACTCCCTTTCAATATGTTGCCATAAAGTTCCTTTTCCTAGCAGAATATTCATGATTTTATTTTAATATCTTGTTTAAGGTTTGTCTTTAATAGACTATAATGTCTATGACATCAGAGACTTTATCCATTTTACTGTATTCCTAATACCTTACTTGGTGCTGGGTATATAGTATGTACTCAATACCGGTTGAATGATTTAATAAACAAAAAAATGCATACAGCACAGTGACCTTTTCAGTGAAATATATAATCCAAACATCAGATGTCTTTACTTATTTTTAATGAATAACATGGATGGAAGTAAGAATTTGCACGAAAAATTCTCACAGAACACCAACATATCACTTGTCCTAGACTTAGCATCAGCAAAAGTTGGATAGGGTATTATAATCAAAAATAACAACACTCATGTTTACACTGTTGACCAGCTCATTGTTGAAACTCTGATCTCTTGCATGGCCCTGTAGTATTCTGCTTCCTGTGTCTTTCTGATCCCATCTGTTCTTCCTTTATACTCTGTTCCTCTTACATCTCCTCTAATGAGGGCATTCTCCTGAGCTTACTTAACCTGCTGGGTTTTTCCCTGTATAGTTGTGCTAATGGATTGATCTGTATAAATCTTTATAAATGAACCCATACCAATCTGTGTATTCTGTTATAGTCATACATGGAGGTAAAGCATAAAAGATGAGAACCTCTTGTGTTTTTGTTTTCAACCAAAAGCATTGTTTTTGTAAAATTTCTAATGATTTTCTTTCTAAAACATTTCTGTTATAAAAATACATAAAATAGTACTATAGACTTGCATTGCTTACTTGGGTAATTTTGTTTTATTATTTGATGTGAATGAACATCTTCTATAAAATTCTCTTACAGCATCTCCATGAAATGAGTATTTTTGAAAAATCAGAATTAGAGAAAACTGTTGAACATTTGACATGTGTTAATCACCAGGTAATTTATCAAACTGAATTTGGGGTATATTTTGTTGTATGAATGACTATTTTAATTATAGTTTTAATGTACTGTATGTTTTTAAAATTACAAAATAATATGTTAGAGAAACTGTATAACAGTGACTAGGAGTATGTACTCTGAAGGTTGACTACTTGGATTCAAATCCATCCTTGTCACCTATTACCTGTAGGCAAGTTTCTTAAACTTTTCATCCCTTAATTTCTTTATTTGTAAGATAGAAATGGTGCTAATACTTACTTCTTAGAGTTTTTGTGAAAATTAAATGAGTTAATACATATCAAGAACTTAGTATAGTTACTGGCATATCGTAAGCACTCAGTAAGTGTTAGCTGTGATTATTGTTGTTTTGCTCTTGTTTAAAAAATCATGTAATACAGACTTAGAGTAAAAAGTGAAAATCATTTTCATTCCTTATTGCTCTCACTAGAGATAGGGCTTTTAACAAATTGGTATGTGTTCTGATAGTCTTTTTATCTTTCTGTGTTTTGTTTTGACTAGTGTCCTTTTCCCTGTCTTCACTGTTTTTATTTGTCTACTAATTCTATCATCTGTTTCTATCAGCTTTGGACCAGTTGATTTTTTTTCCTCTTCCTCATAGGTTGTATTTTCCTGTTTCTTTGCATGCCTGGTAACTTTAGATTGGATGTGAATTTTATTTTCTTGGTTGCTGGAGAGCTTGTATTCCTAGAAACACTCTTGAAGTTTGTTCTGGGATACACTTAAGTCAGATGGAAGTAGCTTGTTACTTTTTGGTTTTGCTTTTAAGCTTAATTAGGTGGGACTAGAATGGCATTTAGTTTTGGACTAATTTTGTTTTACTACTGAAACCAAATCTTTTTGATTACGCTCACTACCTGTTGCCTCATGAATTATGAGGTTTTCAAATGACTGATGGAAAAAGAAGCTACTCCTGGCCCTGCATGAGCCCTCAGTACTGTTCCCTCTAATTCTTTGATGGTTCTTTCCCTGGCCTTGGGTAGCTCTCTGTGAGCTGAGCTCTACTCAGCTGAAGATTCAAGGGGCACCCTTTATAAATCTCTGGTGCTCTTACTCTGTGCAGTTCTCCTCCAGTATCCGCCCTGCGAATTCTAACTGCTTTGGCCTCCCTTGACTCTCAGTCCTGTATTCTGAACTTAGGGGAATCACCAGGTCCAGCTGGTTTCTTTCCCTGTGCCACAGCCTGGAAATTCTTCAGGCAATAAACTGGAACAATTATAGGGCTCATCTCACTTGTTTCATCTCTCAGGGGTCACTACCCATCATTGCCTAATGCCCAGTGTCTTGAAAACCATTGTTCCATATACTTTGCCCAAATTTTTAGTTATTTCAGGTAGAAGGGTCCCTGTCACTCTAGCCTGCCCGGAATCTGAAAGCAAGAATTAATGAACTGGAAAATATATCTGAAGTACTAGAAGTCATTGGAAAGAGACTAGGAGATAGAAAATGTAAAATAAGTTAAAGCCTTAGAGAATAAAGTGAGAAGGTCCAACATTTATTTAGTCAAAATTCTAGGAGAATATAATAAAATATGGGAGAGGCATAATTGATACTTTTCTAGGTATGATAGAAAACACAGGAGTCCTCTGATTCAGGATGTACAGTGAATTCCAGTAGCATAACAAATCCCAAGCAAGATAGATAAAAAGAAAATCCATACCATTTTTATAACAATAAATAATACAAGATACCTATGTATAATTTTGCATGATCTTAATAGAAAACATTTTGCATCCTTACTGAAAGACATTAAGGAAGACCTAAATAAATGGAGAGATATATCCAATTTATTAAAAAGGTGACAGATATTATGTTTATAAAAAAATGTAAATTCTTCCCAAATTCATCTGTAGAGTTGACATAGTTTCAGCTGAAATCCCAAGAAGATGGGTGGGTGGGTGGGTGGATGTGTGTGAGAGTGAACACTGACAATAGATTTTAAAATTTACATGGAAGCAAAGAGCCAAGAATCACAAAGAAATTTTAAAGAAGAACGTGGTGTGGAACTTGTCTTACTAGATATGAAGGCTTTAGAGTCATTAATTAAGATAGGGTGGTAGTGCTCAGGGATTAAGAGAGTGATAAAACCCAGTAGAGAGCAAACCCACAAATTATGGAAATTTGATATGTCGAGGACTCAGATGAATGGGGTAAGAGAGGATTATTCAGTAATTTATTGTTTCTGGGACAATTGACTGTTCATATATACGTACATAAAAAAGTAATTGGGGACTTCCCTAGTGGTCCAGTGGGTAAGACTCTGCACTCCCAATGAAGAGGGCCCAGGTTCGATCCCTGATCAGGGAACTAGATCACACATGCATGCCGTAACTAAGGGTCCGCATGCCACAACTAAAATATCCCACATGCCGCAACGAAGATCTCATGTGCCGCAACTAAGACCCGGCGCAGTCTAGATAGATGGATGGATGGATGGATGGATAGATAGATAGATAGATAGATTTTTTTTTAAATAAAAAATAAAATAAAAGAGGAATTGGATCCTACTTAAAATATACCAGACGCAAAAATCAGTTCAAGGTTACTTGCAGCCTTGAATGTTCAAGAAATAGCTACAAATTTTAGAAGAAAATACAAGAGAAAAATCTTTTTTACCTTGGCAAAATAATAATAATAGCAATCATTTATATAGCATTTACTGTGTGTCAGGTACTTTTCTCAACATTTTATATATATTCATGTATATAATTTTAATTCTCACAACAACCATAAGAAGTAAATGCTAATATTATCCTTATTTCACAGATAAGGAAACAGAGGGGAAGCTTGCCCAAGATCACACAGCTAGCAGGTGTCTGGTGCCAGTGTTTGCTCCTAAACAAGACACAAATAAGTTTATTCCTTTAAAGAAAACATAGATAAATAGGACCACATTGACAAGAACATCTTTGTTTATCAAATAGCCATAAATTGAAAAGACAAGCCGCTAATGCAGAGAACAACTTACCGTACATTTAACCTAAAAAAAACTCAACAGAAGATGTGAATTGACACTTCATGGCAGAAGAAATTATAAATGGTTAATAAATATAAAAAGATGTTCTATCTCAATAATAAGGGAAATACCAATTACAACCACAGCAAAATCATTTCACATCCATCAGGTCATCAGAAATTAACAAGTTATAGCTAGTATTATTAGTGAGTTTGTGAAGCTTCTGGGAGTGCAAACTGGTGGTACCTCTTTGGAGAATAATTTGGCATTGTTCTAGGTTAGCAAAGGCATACTCTATTAGCCAGCAAATCCATTTCTAGATATGAACCTTGGATCAAAGTCAATAAACTATGGCCCCTAGACCAAATCTGGTCTCCAGTCTGTTTTTGTAATAAAGTTTTTATTGGAACACAGCCATGCTTATTTGTTAATACATTGCTTATGGCTGTTTCTTTGTTACAGTAGAGTAGTGGCAAAGGACCATATGGCTCACAAAACCTAAAATGTTTACTCTCTGACAGAAAAAAGAAAACAATCTGGATGTCAGTTGTGAGGAAAATAAACAGTGGTAAGTCATACAATGGCATGTTACAGAGCAACAAAAATGAATGAATAATAGCTACAAACATCAACATGCATGAATCTTGCAAATATGATGTTGAAAAAAACATGCAGTATGATTCTGCTTATGTAATGTTCAAAAACATGCTAACCTAAACTGTAAATTGTTTGGAGATTCATACAAATGTGGTGTGCTAAGGAAAAGCAAGAAATGAGAAACAGAAGACTCAGGATAGTGGATACTGTGGGCAGGAGTTAGGGGATGTCATTGGAGACTGCTCACAGTAGTTTCAAAGGTTCAGGTAATATTTTTTAAGCCAGGTGATGGGTACACAAATGTTCCTGTTTTTAATCTTTATACCACACATGTACTCTTGTTTGAACAAGAATTCTGGAAGATTTTTAGTGCAAAAAAAATTTTTTTTCCTTTCCCACCTCCGTATCCCACAAATTACCATCCACAGCTCTCTTTCCTGGTGTTTACCTCCCTGTTTCTAAATAATGTGCTTGTGCTATTTAGTCTTTATTGATTTAAGGTTATTTAGTGAGTCTCCGTGATGGTAGATGATGGATTAGCACTCCCCTTTTCTTCCCCCATTACATAGTTTAATTACATATTTTGCTCACTTAAGTAGTTATTGTTTATATTACCAAGACTTCTCGTGGTTTACGGCTCAGCCAAGTGGGACAGTACTACTCTTACCTTTTTTCTTGTAGACCATTTTCCTGGAGTTAATAATAATTGCTTTTGTTTTGTTTTTTGTTACTTTTCTGTTTTTCATTGCTAATTTTTATCAAGAACTCCATCTCTGCCTCATGCCTTTCAATATTTTTTACCAGTTCTAGTCTTTTTCCCCCGAATACCTCCCTTCTTGAGCTTTCTATCTTGCTTCATTATGGACTATGTCTCTCCATAGCTGTCCTCATAAGACTTTCCCTGTCCCCCTCTCCTGTGTTGAACCTCATGTTTTCTTCTTTTCTTGGTTTGTTCCTTCATTATGGTATAGCATCTTCTCCAGCAGTTTCCTGAAAAAGAATACATGGGAGGAAATTTTTTTGGTACTCTGCTTGTCTGAAAATGTCTTTATTCAACTTTCATAATTTATTATTTGGCTTAGGCATATGGCAGTCTACATTGGAAAATTATTTTCACTAAAAATTTTGAATACTGTTCTCCATTGGTCTTTCAACTTTCTTTGAGATGTCTGATGCTATTCTTTTCTGAGTCCTCTGTACATGACATGTTTTTATTTCTGAAAGGATTTGGGGTTTTCTCTTTATCTTATGTTCTCAATTTCTTTGGTAATTTACTCTACTCTTCTGTTTTCTCTCTCTGGAGCTTTATTTGTTGGTTTTAGACTTCCTAAAGAGATCTAATGTTCTTATCTTTTCCCCTTTATTTTCTCTTTGACTTCTTGTTCTGCTTTCTGGGAGATTGCCTCAACTTTGTCTTTTAGCCCTTCTATTGGTTTTTTTAATATATTTGATTTCCAAGAAAACTTTCTAGAAAGAGATAACTGGGGTATGAGTGTCCCAGTATATAGACTTTCAGCCAATCTCCTTGTTCAGTTCTCCCCGTGACCCCACCCCACAGCTTCATGCCTCCACGTGTTGAGCTTCTTCAGGGTAAGTCAACTGGCTGCGCTCATTGGTATTCCCTATTGTGGCCATTTTAGGTCAGTGATTCTCTACTGGGGTCAGTTCTGCCTCCTAAGAGATATTTGGCAATATCTGGAGAATTTTTGTCTGTCACAATTAGGGGAAAAAGTACTTCTTGTATCTGGTAAGCAGAGGGCAGGGATGCTGCTAAACGTCCTACAGTGCACAGGACGGCCCTCACAACAAAGAATTATCTGGCATCAAAGGTCATTAGTTCCTAGGTTCAGACCCTGCTTTAGATTGTATATATCTTTCTTCCACTCTGAACCGCTCTCTGCTCTTTGTCTTCCACAAGTTTTTGAAGTCACGTGTTCACCCTTGTTTTCTCTCTTGTTCTCTCTGTATTATGAGTATATAACCTTCTTATTTCTTTACTGTCATTTTAGCACTGTTTCCAGAAGAAGGGATGTTAAAAATGTGTGTGGTCAGTCTACAGTTTCAACTGGAAGGCTTAAATTTATCACTAATGTTTCTTGGTTTTGAATTTTGTATATAGATCATTATTGCATCTAGAATTTATTTTTGTACGTAAAATAAAATAGAATCTAGCTAATTTTTTGTCTCCAGTGAGTGGCTATCCCAGCTCTATTTTTAAAGAGTTTATTCTTTTCCCACTTTCTTAAAATGCTGCCTTTCCTAAACTTACATTTGTGATGTATCTGCTTGTCCATATGTGAAATCCATACTATCTTAATTATAGTAGCTTTTTCATTTATTTTGATATCTCATAAAGCAAGTCTAGCTGCAGTCTTCCTCCTGCCCCCCATTCTTACTGTTTTTTCTTAACTTTCTTTTTTCCTAAATAAATTTTAGAATGAAATCTGAGTCACCCATCTAATTTTAAAAAGGTTGTGTCAGGATTCTTACTGAAATTTTATTGAATTTACAATTATTTCAGGAAATTTTAATCCGTTTCCAATATTGTGTTCCCATTCAGAAACATGGTGTGTCTTCACATTAAGTCAGGTTGTGTTTTATGCTCTTCAGGAAAATGTTACAGGTTCCTCATATAAATCTTCTCCATTTTGTGTTTGGGTTACGGTATTTTCTGCTCTGATTTTTCTTCAGTTCAGTCCTAGCTACTTTTCTTTTTAGAAATTTCTCAAAATTTTGGTCTGCTAGTGGTTTCCCCTCATTGCTGTTATGGATACATTCTTTTCTTCCTTTCTTGCCTTTCTTTTTTGGTATCTTTTCTTTGATTTCAATGATATTGAAGAGGAGAGAGAGAAAAATGTGTTTGCCTATTCTGACGTCTAGAACCTAAAGTGTACACATGACTTTTAAAGTATTTTTAAATAAATCTAATTTATTTCCTTAGTTTTCTTCCAGAAATATTATGAAAGAGTGCTTAAGGAAAAGAAACTGAGACACATACCTATTAATTTTTAAACTTTAATTATAGCTTGAAAATGAAAAATGTGAATTAAAGTCTAAAATGTTAAAAATGAAAGAAACAATAGAGGCTTTAGAGAAAAAAGTAAAACTCCAAACTCAAAAACTTAGCCATGTGGCTGGTGACTCATCTCATCAGAAAACAGAGATGAACTCACTTAGGTAAGTTTATTGAAAGTTTCATTTCTCTTCCGGGAACAAGCTTGTTGCTATATAAGGTTCATAATGGTGGCATTCTGGACTAGGCCTTTGAAAAGCAGTAGTTCTCAAAGTTGGCTTTGCAGCAGAATCACTTGGGGAGCTTTTGTAAAGTATGGATTTAGGGACTGATCTCTGGAGGTTCCTGTTCACTGAGTGAATCTGGGTAAGTTTTGAGTATCTGTACTTTTAAAGACTTTCATAGCTTGATATGATTGCAGGCAAATTTTTGTACCTACCTCCTTCTAACATCTCCCTAACAGATACAGGCGTACTTTGTTTTATTGTGCTTCAGTTTATTGTGCTTTGCAGATGTCGTGTTTTTTACAAATTGAAGGTTTTTGGCAATCCTGCATCAAGCAAGTTTATTGGTGCCGTATTTCCAACAGCATTTGCTCACTTCGTGTTTCTGTGTCACATTTTGGTAATTCTTGCAATATTTCAAACTTTTTCATAATTATTATATTTGTTATGATCTGTGATCAGTGAGCTTTGTCTATTACTACAACTCACTGAAGGCTCAGATGATGGTTAGTATTTTTTATTTTTTTTATTTTTTTTTATTTTTGACTGCGTTGGGTCTTCGTTTCTGTGCGAGGGCTTTCTCCAGTTGCGGCAAGTGGGGGCCACTTTTCATAGTGGCGCGCGGGCCTCTCACTATCGCGGCCTCTCTTGTTGCGGAGCACAGGCTCCAGACGCTCAGGCTCAGTAGTTGTGGCTCACGGGCCTAGTTGCTCCGCGGCATGTGGAATCTTCCCAGACCAGGGCTCGAACCCGTGTCCCCTGCATTGGCAGGCAGATTCTCAACCACTGCGCCACCAGGGAAGCCCCGATGGTTAGTATTTTTTAGAAATAAGGTTTTTTAATTTAAGGTATGTGCATCGTTTTTTTCAGACATAATGCTATTGCACACCTAATAGACTACAGTATAGTACAGACATAACTTTTATTTTTACTTACTTATTTTTTCAATGGCTTTGAATTTTTAATTTAATTTTTTTTATTGAAGTATAGTTGTTTACAATGCTGTGTTTCTGGTGTACAGCAAAGTGATTCACTTATACATATGTGCATATATATATATATATATATATTTATACATATACACACATATATACTTTTTCATATTCTTCCCGTTATGATTTATAACAAGATATTGATTACAGTTCTCTGTGCTATACAGTAAGACCTTGTTGTTTATTTTATATATAGTAGTTTGTATCTGCTAATCCCAAACTCCTAATTTACCCCTTCCCCCTTCCCCCTTCCCCTTTGTTAACCATAAGTTTGTTTTTTATGTTTGTGAGTATTAAACATAATTTTATATGCCCTGGGAAACCAAAAAATCCACATGATTCACTTTATTGCCATATTTTCTTTGGTGGTCTGGAACCAGACCCACAATATCTCCAAGGTATGCCTGTACTTCAGATTGTTTGTACTCCTTAGTGTAGAATTGCTGGAAATTACAGAGTTTTTTGCTACCTATGTCATTGTTCTTCTCGTTCTTCTTTCAAAGAAATGTAAAATCAGAATATTTATATACAGAGTCTAAAAGGTGATGTGTCTGAAAAATGGTAAAAAAAAGTCAGTATGGCCCAAGTAGGGTGTATCTACAGGTTGAAGTCAGGTAATAAAGAACTTGGTATGATAACCAAGAGTGTCTGGATTTTATCTTACAAACATGGAGAACAAACAGATTTTTAACCAAGGGGGTGACTTCCTACCATTCCTCTTAGGAAGTGAACTCTCACAAACATAGGGAAGGTGAATTTGGAGTCTTAAGAGACTGATGGCAGACAATGGAGACAATGTGTCTGGAGTGAAACAGTGACAATGAACTTGGAGAACAGTGGCCAGATTTAGGAAACATTTGTTACACAAAATCAAAACAAACTATGTAATAAGACCAAGAGCTGGCTGTTTGTCTGTTTAATTAAGGAATACTGTTTAGGAAGAACTAAGGTAGAAGCTTCTTTTTCCGTTTTGGTTTTTTTTTTTCCTTGCAAGGCACTACATACATCCTATGAAGGAGAGCTACCTGAATGGAATGGCCTCTCCCCCTCTGGTTCATGTCTATGTTCAGCTCCAAAGTACAAATACCATGGTATATTTCTGTCACCCAGAATTACTAGTCTACCCTTTTCCGTTCTGTGTCCAGATGATTGGAGCTGCATTTAGTCCATTTTGCTTTTTCCTTCAAACTATAGCTATAACTCCCCTTTCCTCCCCTCACAGGATGCCCTTTCCAGTCTTATAAGACAGAGCTTTCAGTGCCCTCCCTTGGATCCCCTACCGTGCGGCTCCTTTGGCGTTTTCTCTGCTATGCTAGTACCCTTTTCTCTTACCCAGTCTGCTACTTCCCTCACCAAGGAATAATCCAGTCACTGTGTTATAGGAATGGGTTGTGGAGAATTTTCTTTTTACCTTGTTATAGGAATGGGTTGTGGAGAATTTTCTCTTTACCGGTATTTGTTTGTCTGTAAACAGAGATAGGTAATAACGGGGGGATTGCAGGATTCCATAACTTTTTTTTGCTCTGACAAATATCAGACTTGTCTCTGAGGAAGGTGTGTCAGTCACATTCTCCATATCAGTATACATTGGTAAACATTAGAACCATGAGTTCAAGCTGTCAAGTTCACATCCAAAGCTGAACCCAATACAAACATAATACCAAGCACTGTATGGAAATAAAGTCTCCTTGTCCAAACCTCATGCAACTTTTGATATGTTTAGTAGAGATCTTGCTATCCCTTTAATCACATCAAGTTCTGTTTCCCTTAACATGAAGACATTTAAGAAGCTGATACTCAGATAGATAAAGCATATATTCCTTTTCATCCACCTGGTGGGCCCATTTTCTCTTTCCCTCCCTGAGTTAGGCATTTTTCATTAAATTTCAGTGCCACCAAACAGTCTTTTCTATATCAAGCACAGTCTCTAATTGTCCAAATAGAGGATCTTTGGTCTAGTCTCTTGGTGCAGCAGCAGAGGACAATAGCCTTAATCCTTACCACTGCTAGCTATGAGGCTCTAAACATTTAGATTCCTGCAGCTGAAAATACCGTCAGACTGTTTTCATTCCACCTTAGTCTTTAGTTACTCTGTGTACCTTCTTTAAAACTAGAGGGTTATGTATTTATCCAGGATCAAATAAATGCATTAGCGGATTTTCCTGGAAAGAGCCCATAAGCTCTAGTTAGAGTTATTATTATGGCAATAAGTATCAGCTATTATAGTAGAGTGTGTTTGTATATTCAGAAAACCAAATATAACTGGTCTCCTTCGAGAAGTATTTATTTGTTAAGGGAATTGAGAACCATTTTAGATAAGGCTCATAGATTCCTTAGGATGCCTAAGAATTATCTTCTGGGCATGCCTAACATTTTTTTCTACCAAGACAAGAAGAGGAGCCAGGGCCCTAAGTAAGGACAGCTGAGCTCATGGGACTGGACTTAGAAGGGCCAAGGGACCTAGGACTACCAGATATAAATCATCATCCTTTTGCAGAAATGTGAAAGAAAAGCCAGTCCTGATCCCTTTTCCCCTCTCTCAGTTATCAAGAGATGATACTTTCTCAGTTAGTGGTGGGTCATAACCATAGAGTCTTGGAGACATCTGAAATAAAACAGGGATACCAAAAAAAAAAACAAAAAAAACAGCGATACTGGGCTTCCCTGGTGGCGCAGTGGTTAAGAATCCGCCTGCCAATGCAGGAGACACAGGTTCGAACCCTGGTCCAGGAGGATCCCACATGCCGCAGAGCAGCTAAGCCCGTGTGCCACAACTACTGAGCCTGCGCTCTAGAGCCCACGAGCCACAACTACTGAAGCCCGTGTGCCTAAAGCCCATGCTCCGCAACAAGAGAAGCCACTGCAATGAGAAGCCTGCACACCGCAACGAAGAGTAGCCCGCTCTCCACAACTAGAGAAAGCCCATGGGCAGCAACAAAGACCCAACGCAGCCAAAAATAAATAAATAAATAAATAAATTTTAAAAAACAGGGATACCATATCAATCTCTCTTTCTTCTAAGAGGCCATTAAAATTCCAAATCTACGCCTCTTAGATGGAGCTTCAGCTCCATTTTACAACTTGAACACTTCTTATGAATAAAGGACCCTTTATGATGCTGTCTTTGTTTAAAATATAGTCCATCATGAAGAGAAGTAATTACTTTTGCCCCCTAAGATGAAAACATGTATACATCCATGTACTGTAATAAAACTGAGGAATTTGAGGCTCAGAGAGATGGTCTTATCCAGCCACATGGCTGGTAAGTAGAGAGCTAGAATTTTGATTCTAAGTTTTATTGCTTCGCTCTCTGGTGGGAAGTCATCACTTCCCTTTGCTTTTTGCTTATAGCACTTTCGAAGCTAAGAAATTAGCTCATCCTAGCAACTTAGTGCTCAACAGTTTCTCAAATTTTCCTTTCCAAACACCATGATGACAAATAATATGATAGTCACTCAACTATTCTTTCCTATGAACTTTATACCTCAGTTCTTTCGTTAAGAAGACCTTTATCTTAGCAGCAATCCTTCTGTCAGAAAGTTACCACCGAGGTCTGTGTGGAATCTCTATTATTCCCTTGCCTGTCTACACTAGAATATGAAAAGGCAAAGCTATTTTTAAGACTCAGTAAGGGCCTCCTTTATATGTATAATCAATCAAGATGTTATCCTGCCTTCATTTATCAATCCTACTTTCATTAGGAATTAACCCTGCTAATGAACTTAGATGTAAAAAAATCTTTACATTTCTACCTAGGGTTTCAAGCACTGCCAACTACTGGGTGTCCTTCATTAGGAACTCTGGGAGCCATTCCATTTTTGAAAGGATTCTTCATAGCTTACTGGCAGACATTTTCCCTTCCACATAGAAGATGTCCTGTGCTCTTCGTAGTAGTCAATGTGATGTAGTAGAAAAACATGGATATCAGGGTAGACTAAACTGGATTTATATGTTTTCTTTGCCTTAATAGCTTTGCCATCTTGAACACGTTATTAGTTATTTGTTTCTCTAATATCGAGATAATGGTTCTAATTATGGAACTGTCCTAGGAATAAATGAGCTAATGTCTGTAAATTATCAGTACAGTGAATATTAGCTTTCTTTTTTCTCCACTCCGTGTAGTTATATCCCTCAGAGTAATAGCTGTAGCTTTTACAAGCAGCTTGAATACAGTGAGTCACCTGGACCTCACAGATGATTTTATGAAGTAAAATTGCTTGAACCAAGAATCTTTCTGACTTGGTTTTATTTGGTTGTGCAATTCTAAAGAAGTCAGCCTCACCTTGACTTCCCTCCCTGCCTCTGGGTCATCATTCACTTGCTATTAGAGCAGTCAGGGTCATGTCTTTTGTGTTTCAGAATATCTCAGTGTTGCATGTAAAACTTCTTCATTTCTGTGGGAGATGTCCCATCTTACTAGTGGTTTCAGAATCCAACCTCCTCCCTATTAGGCAATTCTAAGCTAAGCCACCTTTAGTATCTTCTACTATCTCATCTTCAAACAAACCCTAAAAGGAACCTGTGGAAGTCCCCAGTAAATAGCCTAACGTGAGAGCCATGTTTTTCCAGCAAGGCCAGGCTAAGAATTCCTAGGCCAGGACTAAAAGCTTCCAAAGACCCTAGATGACATGAGAGCAAATTCTTGTTACTTCTGAAAAAAAATTAATCTTACTGATCAGTAAAGGATTCGTCTGAAATTGTCTTTATTTTTGCTGTATGTCCTTTTTTTTTGCTCCCTGAAACCAGTCTTTAGTCTTAAATCCTCATTGCACTACAGTAAATACCTATTTCCCTGTTTACTATGACCTCCAGTTGACTACCTATCAAAAAAAGTCAGAATGTGAAGCAGAATTAAAAGCTTGCTGGTCAGGATGGTCAGGATCTTGAAGTGCTAGGCCATTCTGTAAAAACAAGACTTTTCCTTTGCCTTGACTATTGGAAATAGATTTTAAGAGAAAGAGGGTTGATATTAGGAAACTGAGAAAAGCTTTAAAACTACTAGGAAGCCTCTAGAAAAATGTATACAATTAATTTGATTTTTACACCATATTATTTTGGGGAAGATGGAACAGTTTTGAAGAAAGGAATAATATATATAGTATAATGCCCTTGATTATACTGGAAGAGCTTTAAAATAAGGAATAAAAGAAACTTTAAAAATAAGAAAATTATTTGTTAAGATCTTTCATTAAAAAAAAATTATTTCTACCAGAGGTAAAGAATACCATTTGTTTTTGTCCACTGACTCTTTAGGCTAGTAAATGAGCAGCTACAGCGGTCACTTGAGGACTCTCAGCACCAACTTTCCATGAAAAGAAGTGAACTTGAATCAGCACAAGCACAAGTTAAAATACTGGAGGAAAAAATAGGTAAGTATTCTTAAATTTTGTTTTTGCTAATCCTAATTTACTTTGTCTAACAAACATTTCTTTTTCATTTATAGGTAAACTACACTTCAAGATGACTTCACAGAATGAAGAGGCTCATGTAATGAAAAAGACCATTGGTGTTATTGATAAAGAAAAAGACATTCTTCAGGAGACTGTAGATGAGAAGACAGAAAAGATTGCAAACTTGCATGAAAACCTAGCTAATAAAGTATGTGACTGTTAAGTAATGTTATCCAGCATCTGAACAGAAAAGCTTATTTTATTCTCTGTTTTAGATATGCAGTTCTTACTGCCTGTGTACAAGTTCCTAAGACCCAAGGCCGTATCTTCTAATGTGTTTAAATTTCATTTTATACCAATAATTTGAATCTTTAAAAGTTCTATTTCTAGAATACAGTTTTATCATATATGATTATAGCAAACTCAAGGAACAATTCACATTCTTAGAGTGGGTAGAAATATGACAATATATGAAATATAATTGGTACATGGAAATATGTTTACTGGAGGTTTCTTTTGTAACATAATTTATATAATTGGATTTAAACTATATAAAAGTGACATTGTATCAATTCAAATGAAGACATTTCTATATGAATGGTTTAGAATCTTACATATTTTTATAATTTCTATAGGAAAAAGCTATTTCTCAGATGAAGACAACAGTCTCAGAGTATGAATCTTCTATGAAGTAAGTAATCAATGGAACGGCATCCAGCTTTTTTAGAAATTTTCAGTGAATACAGCTTTATCTATTTGAATAGCAATCTGGCAATAGGAAAATTTCTTTTCCAGTTTTCCTATTTTTACCAGTATCAGTTATTTTCTCAGTTTCCTGCATGGAAATGTTATCCTCTTTAACTTTCTCCCTTCCTCTGTCATCCACATCTAAACAATTATGTCTTATTAATTATTCTTTTACATACCTACTTGCTCCTTATTTCTACTGTAATTACCCTGTGCAGGCCCTAATCATTAAAACTCAGATTACCCTAGTAGCCAGTGTTGAATTTATTCCACATCTAAACCTTTTTGAACATTGTTACAAGACTTTACATTTTATGTCTGGTCTCTCTACTTCAAGACAAAAGTCACTAATTGTATTTATTTTATACACCCTTACATATTATATAATAGTGGGGACTTAAACATTAAATAAGTGCCAATTGAACTGTTTATGTTCTGCTCCTAACACTTGAAAGTCTTCTGTTTTTACTTGACTTTTAGAATAATAAATTTATTTTATGACTTTATTTGCACATAATGATTGGTAGAGATCTAAAATATCTGCTTCACCTAATCAGTATCTTAATGAAGTAGTTGTAATTTCTTTTTTTAAATTTTATTGCAGTATGGTTGATTTATAATGTGTTAATTTCTGCTATACAGCAAAGTGATTCAGTTATATATATATATTCTTTATCATATTCTTTTCCATTATGTTTTTTTTTGGTTTTTTTGGCTGCATTGGGTCTTCATTGCTGTGCGCGGGGTTTCTCTAGTTGCGGTGAGCGGGAGCTACTCTTCGTTGCGGTGCACAGGCTTCTCATTGTGGTGGCTTCTGTTGTTGCAGTGCGTGGGCTCTAGGGCATGCGGGCTTCAGTAGTTGTGGCTCGCGGGCTCTAGAGCGCAGGCTCAGTAGTTGTGGGGCACGAGCATAGTTGTTCCGAGGCATGTGGGATCTTCCCGGACCAGGGATCGAACCTGTGTCCCCTGCATTGGCAGGCAGATTCTTAACCACTGCACCACCAGGGAAGTTTCCCATTATGGTTTATTATAGGATACTGAATATAGTTCCCTGTGTTATATAGCAGGACTTGTTGTTTATCCATTCTGTAATACTACTTTGCATCTGCTAATCCCAAACTCCCCATCCTTCCCTCCTCCAGCCCCCTCCCCATTGGCAACCACAGTCTATGTCTGTGAGTCTGTTTCTGTTTCTTCGATATGTTCATTTGTGTCATATTTTAGAGTCCACATATAAGTGGTACCATATGGTATTTGTCTTTCTCTTTCTGACTTATTCGTTTAGTATGATAATCTCTAGGTCCCTCCATGTTGCTGCAAATGGCTTTATTTCATTCTTTTTAATGGCTGAGTAGTCTTCCATTGTATATATGTACCACATCTTCTTTATAGATTTCACTGTCAGTGGACATTTAGGTTGCTTCCATGTCTTGGCTATTGTAAATAATGCTGCTATGAACATAGGGGTGTGTGTATCTTTTTAAATTATAGTTTTGTCTGGGTATAGGCCCAGGTGTGGGTTTGCTGGATCATATGGTAACTCTCTTTTTAGCTTTTTAAGGAACCTCCATACTGTTCTCCATAGTGGCTGTATCAATTTACATTCCCACCAACAGTGTAGGAGGGTTCCCTTTTCTCCACACCCTTTCCAACATTTATTATTTGTAGACTTTTTAATGTTGGCCATTTTGACTGGTGTGAGGTGGTACCTTATTGTAGCTTTGATTTTAATTTCTCTAATAATTAGCAATGTTGAGCATCTTTTCATGTGCTTATTGGCCATCTGCATTTCTTCTTTGGAGAAATGTCCATTTAGATCTTCTGTCCAGTTTTTGCTTGGGTTGTTTGTTTTTTTGTTATTGAGTTGTATGAGCTGTTGGTATACACCCTTGTTGGTTGCATCATTTACAAATATTTTCTCCCAGTCCATAGGTTGAGTAGTTGTAATTTCTTGCATTCCTAGTATACTTAAATCAGAGTACAACAGTTTTCTTGTAAATGAACTAAATTTTTCAAAAAGCTTTATTATTGCTAACCACCCATGTAACAGCCACCTAAAGGAAACACTGATTAATCGGGACCGTGAGATAAGCAGCCTCCGGCGCCAACTTGATGCAGCTCACAAGGAACTTGATGAAGTAGGAAGATCTAAAGAAATGTCTTTTAAGGAAAACAGAAGATTACAGGATGATCTGGCTACAGTGGCAAGAGAAAACCAGGTATGAGCACAATGCATAAACTTTGATAATTTTATAGTATACAGTTATACAATATATTCATTGTTTGCTAAATTTTAAAGCTCTAAATATGCTTTCTAAATTTTAATTATATAAATATCAACAACAAAAGGAATAATTCTTTAAGGAGAATAGTGTTTATAAGGGTATTTTAAAATGTGGTTTAGAATGCTGCAGTATATTACAGGGTGTCTAATGGGTACAACTGTAGTCCCCTCACCATTGTGGTCTTTGTTGCAAGGAATCCTGAAGCTGGGAGCATGGTGTTCTCTATGGCAGAAATTGGTGTTACCCTACTGGGTGAGGACCTCAGCATCACCCCCAGGGCAAAGTTGCTGTGTTTTCAAGACCCATGATAGATTTTAATTATTCATACTTACTTCCAGTGGCTTAGAGATATGCCTGTAAGTTAATTAATGAATAGTTTAGAATGGCAAATACTAAAAGGTATTGGTTTTGTTTGTGCTGGTTTATTAAAGGATTACACCAAGAAAACCAATGATTTTCTTATTTTAAATATTTTAAAAAATTATTCATTATAGAGCATATTGCTGATATATATTTTTTTAAATGTCAACCCCTGAGCGTAGCTAGCCCTTAGTTTAAATACCAGATATGTGGTCACATATATTGTGGGAGATATATGGTAATATTTGGTTAAAAAGTCAAGATCAGTCAAGAAAAACATGTGAAAATAACAGTCAGGAACAGTTTTCCTTTTTTCCTACTCTCACTTATTCCCCAAATTCAGAAAGAGCTATTTGAACATGAATAGAACTCATTAGGTGCTACATTGATTTTAGATTTGTCTTCAATTTTCTGATTTATAGCAAATTTCATTGGAATTAGAAGCAGCAGTGCAAGAAAAAGAAGAAATGAAGAGTAGAGTTCATAATTACATAACTGAAGTGTCACGATGGGAGAGCTTAATGGCTGCTAAGGTGAAAAAACATTGTTTAGGTTGGACTTAAGACTGATTTTTTTTTTAACTTTTTCATGTTTCTTTATTCTGTCTCCTCTATTAGATATTAACATATGAAAGTGGAGATCTTGCCTACTGTCTTTGTATATTTTCTTACAGATCTTACTTAGTATAGTGTCTGCACAGATAGCTTATGCTTCCTAAATTAAAACAAAAATCCCAATGTGTGTATATGTTTATGACATGGGTATTCCAGTGAGTAATGATGACTAATTTAGAAACAATTTGATTGTGGTTAAACCAGGAAAGAGAAAATCAAGATTTGTTAGATAGATTTCAGATGCTTCATGACCGTGCTGAAGACTGGGAGGTCAAAGCCCATCAAGCTGAGGGAGAAAGCAGCTCAGTTCGACTGGAACTTCTTTCTATTGACACAGAGAGGAGACACCTTCGAGAAAGAGTGGAGCTACTAGAAAAAGAAATTCAGGAGGTAATATATTCATTGGTCTCGCACAGACAGAATTTAGTAAAACAGAAAACATTCAAAGGCACTTTATTGAAGTGAGGTTTAAGCATTGGTAAAAATCAAGTTCAATGGTAATCTGTTATTAATTCTGGTAATTTGCTTAGGAGAGCCCCATTACTTTTATATTGTAAGTAAAATATACATAATATACTGTATACATAATATACAAATATACATATACATAATATAAAATTTACCATTTTAACCATTTTTAAGTATACAGTGGCAATTAGTACATGCATATTGTTGTGCAACTATCACCACCATCCTTCTCCAGAAGTTTTTCATCTTCCCTAGTTAAAACTCTGTACCCATTAAATACTAACTCCCCATTCTCCCCTCCCCCAGCCACTGACAACCACCATTCTACTTTCTCTCTCTATGAATTTGACTACTCCATGTCCCTCTTATAAGTGGAGTCATACAATATTTGTCTTTTTGTGACTGAATTATTTTACTTAGGCCTAAGGTTCACTTAAATCTCAAGGTTCACCCATGTTGTAGCATGTGTCAGAATTTCATTCCTTTTTAAGGCTGAATAGTATCCCATTGTATGCATATACCACAGTCTAAACATTCATCTGTCAATGAACATTTGGTTTGTTTCCTTCTCTGGCTATTGAAAATAATGCTGCTATGAACATGGATGTACAATATCTATTCGAGTCTTTATTTTCAGTTCTTTAGGATATACCCAGACATGGAATTACTGGATCATATTGTAATTTTATGTTTAATTTTTTGAATAACTACCATACAGTTTTTCACAGGGGCTGCACCATTTTACATTCCCACCTGCAATGTTAGGGTTCCAGTTTCTCCACATCTTCACCAGCACTTGTTATTTTCTGGGGTTTTTTGTTTTGTTTTTCTGTTTTAATAATGGCCATCCCAATGGGAGTGAAGTGGTATTTCATTTTGGTTTTGACTTGTATTTTCTTAATGATTAGTGATGTTGAGCATATTTTGTGTGTTTATTGGCCATTTGTGTATTTTCTTTGGAGAAATATCTATTCAAATCCTTTGCCTAGTTTTTAATCAGGTTGTTTTCTGTTGTTGTTGAGTTGTAGGAATTGTTTGTATATTCTGGATTTCAATCCCTTATTAGATATGTGATTTGTGAATATTTTCTCCCATCTCATGGCTTACCTTGTCACTCAGTTTTATCCTTTGATGCACAGGAGTTTTAAATTTTGATGAAGTCCAATTTATCTATTTTTTTCTTCTTGCCTGTATTTTTGGTGTCATATCTAAGAATCGTTGCTAAATCCAACATAATGCAGCTTTTCCCCTGTTTTTTCTATGCGTTTTATAGTTTTAGCTCTTATGTTGAGGTCTTTGATCCATTTTGAGTTAATTTTTATACATGATATAAGGTAAGGTTCCAACTTCATTCTTTTGCATGTGGATTTAAATAAGCTTTTGTCATAAAGACAGTCTAATAAAAGTCTCTTAATAAAATTTTGAGTTTAGTTAAAATATAGGGACCCTAAATAAGTTAGATTGATAAGGAACAGTTGGCTATTAGTTCTACTTTTGTTTTGTTTTGTTGGTATAGTATTGTAGTCGGTCTTTATTTTTTAGAAGAAAGTATTGATTATCTGTAGTGCGTAGAATTATGCACCCCCTCCCCGCCAAAATATATTTAGGTCCTAGCTCCCAGTACCTGTGAATGTGACCTTATTTGGAAATAGCATCTTTGCAGATTTAATCAAGTTAAAATGAGGTGGGCTTCCCTGGTGGTGCAGTGGTTGAGAATCCGCCTGCCAGTGCAGGGGACACGGGTTCAAGCCCTGGTCTGGGACGATCCCACATGCTGTGGAGCAACTAAGCCCGTGTGCACAACTACTGAGCCTGCACTCTAGAGCCCGCGATCCACAGCTACTGAAACCTGTGCGCCTAGAGCCCATGCTCCACAACAAGAGAAGCCACCGCAATGAGAACCCTGCGCGCCGTAACAAAGAGTAGCCCCCGCTCGCCGCAACTGGAGAAAAGCCCGCGCACAGCAACGAAGACCCAACGCAGCCAAAAATAAATAAATAAATACTTTTTAAAAGGTTAAAATGAGGTGATACTGGGTAGGATGGACCCTAATCTGATAACTGGTGTCCTTGTAAAATAAGGGAGATTCAGACACAGAAGACACAGGGGAGAATGCCACATGAGGATAGAGGCAGAGATTGAAATGATGTGTCTACCAAGGCAAGGAACCCCAAGGATTGCCAGCAATCACTTGAGCTGGGAGAGAGGTGTGGAACAGGTTCTCCCTCAGAACCTCCAGAAGGAACCGATCCTGCTGACATCTGGATTTCAGACTTGTGGCCTCCAGAACTGAGAGGGAATACATTTCTGTTGTTTTAAGCTATCTAGTTTATGGTAATTTGTTATGGCAACGTTAAGAAACTAGTACAGATTTTGGTACCAGGAAGTGGGATGCTTTTGTAACAAACCTAAAAAGGGTCTTTGGAATTGGATACAGGCTGGAAGAGTAACGGGTACAGGCTGGAAGAGTTTTGTAATGGGTACAGGTTAGAAGAGTTTTGTAATGGGTACAGGCTGGAACAGTTTTGAGGTGCCTGATAGAAAAGTCTAGATTACCTTGAAAAGTTTGTAGGTAGAAAGATGGACATTAAAGGCAATTCTGGTGAGAACTCAGAAAAAAGGAGGAAAGCTGTAGAGAAAACTTCTATTATTTACAAAATACATAAATCGTCATGAATGGAATTTGTCCAGAAATAAGAATGTTTCTTCTAGTGAGGTCTCAGATGGGATTGAGGAACATGTTATTGGACACTGGAGAAAAGGTAATTCTTATTATAAAATGGCAGAGGACTTGGCTGAATTATGGTGTACTCTTAGGAAAGTAGAACTTATAAGTTATGAACTTGGATGTTTAGCTGAGGAAATTTCCAAGCAGAGTATGAAAGGTGCAGCCTGGTTTCTCCTGGCTGCTTATAGTAAGATGTGAAGGAAAGAGGTAAATTGAAGAAGAAATTGCCAAGCAAAAAAAGAGCCGGGACTTGATGATTTGGAAAAGTCTTAGCCTATCCAGATAGCGTGTTCCGGAGGCCGAGAGCGTGTTCAGGGCCGAGAGTGTGGCTAGGCAAAGAGAGTAGGTGAGTGACTCATAGATCCAACCAATCACCTCAGCAGAAACACTGCCAGCTTGGGCTGAAAGAGACAGAAACAGGATAAAAGGAAAGAAGGCTAAACTTCTTGGATCCTACTAGCAGAAAACAGGCCACTAGAGTTATGGACATATGTTCTCCTTCAAGAAAAGGGAAGAATGAAGGTGGCTCAGAGATCAGCAGGGCTGCCAAGGGCAGCTCAAAAGCTGGTGGACCTGCTACGCTACCATGGGCCCAGGGGACTGGGCTATTTCTTCCTTGATTCCAGAAGGCAGCGCCACTGCCACTGTGAGCCAAGAGATGGGGCTATAGCTGAGGGCTGAGAAGGTGGGGCTGCCCTAGCAGGTCCAGAGGACAGAGTATCAAGACACAGATAATTATTTTTAGGCCTTGAAATCTAATGGAATTTGCCCTACTTGGCTGCAAGCTTACTTTGGACTAGTAACTCCTTTATTCCTTCTATTTTCTCCCTTTCAGAATAGGACCATTTTATGCCTGTTCCACCATTTTATTTCAGAGGGAGGTAACTTGTTTTCTAGTATCACAGGTCCTTGGAAGGAGAGGAATTTTGCCCCGGGAAGGACCATACCCAGAGTCTTACCCATTCTGATTTAGATAAGATTTTGGACTTAGAGTTGATGCTAGAATGTTGGAATAGAATGAATATATTTTGCACATGGGAAGGACATGAATTTGGGGGAGCCAGAGAGTTGATAGAATTATGGCCCCCCCGAAATATATTGAAATGCTAACCACCAGAACCTGTGAATGTGACCTTTTTGAAAATAGGACCTTTGCAGGTGTAATCAATTTAAGATGAGGTCACACTGGACTAGGGCAGGCCATAACCCAATGTTTGGTATCCTGATGAGATAAGAGAAATCTGGACACAGAAGACACAAGGAGAATGTCAAGTGAAGATGAAGGCAGAGATTGGAGTTATGTGTCTACAAGGCAAGGAACACCAAGGATTGCCAGCAATCACCAGAAGTTTGGAGAGAGGCATGGAACAGATTCTCCCTCAGAACCTCCAGAAGAAGCCAACTCTGCCAGCATCTAAATTTCAGACTTGTAACCTCCAGAATTGTGAGGGAATAAATTTCTGTTGTTTTAAGCCACCCAGCAATTTGCAATAATTTGTTACAGCAGTCGTAGGAAACGAATACACTATTTCTGTAAGTTTTTCTGTTAAGAGTATAATAACTAAAGGAATGTTTTTCAACCTTCAGAATAGTTCTCAGGAGAAACTATTCTTTAGTTCTTTGGTTCTTTGTCATTGTTCATGTTCTTATGTGATATATAAAATTGACTTACATATTTATATTTCTTTGGGGGAATTTTGATTAATTAATTCATTAATATTTGGAAAATCCAAGTACTTTTCTACAATTGTTGAAATTTATTAAATCTTCAAAGCAGTGTATTAGATTTTTAATGTTGATTCATTTTAGTAAAACTTGTTTAATAATTTAATTTTCAAATGTGGAATTCTTTCTAAATTCTAGAAGTAGAGTTTATATCTGTTTGTATTTATCACTCACATTTTAAATTGTGAAAAATTTTAAATGTGCATTACTCGGGGCTTCCCTGGTGGTGCGGTGGTTAAGAATCTGCCTGCCAGTGCAGGGGACATGGGTTTGAGCCCTGGTCCAGGAAGATCCCACATGCTACGGAGCAACAAAGCCCGTGCACCACAACTACTGAGCCTGCGCTCCAGAGCCTGCAAGCACAACTACTGAAGCCTGTGTGCCACAGCTACTGAAGCCCGTACGCCTAGAACCCATGCTCCACAACAAGAGAAGCCACTGCAATGAGAAGCCCGCGCACCGCAACAAAGAGTAGCCCCCGCTTGCTGCAACTAGAGAAAGCCCACGTGCAGCAATGAAGACCCAATGCAACCAAAAATAAAATTAATTAATTAATTCTTTTTTTTTAATGTGTATTACTTTAGGAAAGAAGTGTTTATCAGTATTTCAAATTTTGCTCGTTATTTCAGTTATTAAAATCTTATAAAGTAGTATACTATTATTAGGTTAAATTAAATGTAAATATGACATTAGGTATATAGTTTTAAAGCAAACTCCATTTTTGAAATTCAGAATTTAAAGGCAATTGAGGAGTGATAAGTATATATGTTACTTTAAAAAGCATTATTATAACAAAGAGTTTATAAAGGAAAAATTTAATATGACTTCAAAGATCTCTCATGTTCACAACCCTAAAGCAGTAATTTTCATCTTTGCATCTTCCAAATATATACATGAGGTACTTAGTTACCATGATTAATAATTAAACACAGTATTTTTTTTAAGCATTAAATAGGGCATCTTTAAATAGCAGACAACTTCCTGAGAGTATCTTAAAATTGCAAAATTTTTAAAATTGCAAAAATTGGCTTTTATAGTTTTATAAAGTGACGTTGTAGCTACACAGATTCAAACCTTTAAAATTACTGGGTTACTTTAACTTTGTACCTGTTTTCTTATTTTCAGCACATAAATGCACATCATGCTTATGAATCTCAGATCTCATCGATGGCAAAAGCCATATCTAGATTAGAAGAAGAGCTGAGACACCAAGAAGATGAGAAAGCAACAGTATTAAATGATGTGTCATCTCTCAGAGAACTTTGCATTAAGCTTGATTCAGGCAAAGATATTATGACCCAGCAATTGAATTCCAAAAACCTTGAATTTGAGAGGGTAAGAACTTAAAAGATAATATTGTAGCATATTGTTTTTTTTATATATAAATTTATTTATTTACTTATTTTTGGCTGTATTGGGTCTTCATTGCTGCATGCGGGCTTTCTCTAGTTGGGGCAAGCAGGAGCTACTCTTCGTTGTGGTGCATGGGCTTCTCATTGCAGTGGCTTCTCTTGTTGCAGAGCACGGGCTCTAGGCGCATAGGCTTCAGTAACTGTGGCACGTGGGCTTCAGTAGTTGTGGCTCACAGGCTCTAGAGCACAGGCTCAGTAGTCGTGGCACATGGGCTTAGTTGCTCCACGGCATGTGGGATCTTCCCGGACCAGGGCTCAGACCCGTGTCCCCTACATTGGCAGGCGGATTCGTAACCACTGCACCACCAGGAAGTCACAGTAGCGTATTGTTTTATTCAGCCCTACTCTAATTTGACTACTACATTCTTTGTCGAGGTTTCTTTGGCAAACATGATGATAAAATTAGGTGCTGTTTTGAAGCAAATGGGTATTTAGGAGAATACAAGTCTTCTAATTATAGAATAGGAACATATCCCAATACATTCTTTCTCTGTTTAAAAATAAGACTTATATGAAGAATTGAGCAGTTCATTCCTTTCTAAGTGGAATATTTTTCCTGATAAAAATCTTACTTAATTTTAAAAGTCGAGTTAACTGGAACGTCCCATTCCCAAACTGAAGCATTACTTTAAACAACCCAATGTGTGTTTTTAAACATGGGTGTTTCCAGTTTTCACTCATTTAGTAGTAACTTTATTTTCAGGTACTGAGAAGCTTCAAGACTGGTTTGACTATGTAATCAGAATATACATATTTAATAAACCATAAGGGCCTCCTTACTGATAGGGTGGCCACATTTTAGGATTTTATGCTAATTACCCTCTCTTGACAAGATAACACGAAAGAAAACTATTTGAGGGTTGGGATAGGTGTTTGCTAAAAAATTAGCAAAGATTATTTTGAAAATAAGATGTTTTTCTTATATGTGAAAAGTATTACAGAATCTTTAATCAGTACCCAAAATGAAGCAACTGATGTGTGTATAGCTCTGCAGATAATTTTTCAGAGTAAGTCTAAAATTATACTGAAGTAATCTTGCTTTGTTTTTCTTGTAGGTTGCAGTGGAATTAGAAAATGTAAAATCAGAATCAGAGCTGTTAAAAAAACAACTGTCAAGTGAGAGACATACAATTAAAAACCTTGAATCATTGTTGGCTACAAATAGAGATAAAGAATTTCATTCCCATTTAACCTCCCACGAGAAGGATACAGAAATTCAGCTGCTTAAAGAGAAGTTAACCCTTTCAGAAAGCAAATTGTAAGCGTCATGAATCAACTTATGTGAGGAAAATAGCTTGTCACAAATAATTTTTCAATATGAATAATTTTTTATAGATTTGTAGCATAAAACAAATGATAGAAAAATAGTGGAGGAACCAAAAAATTTTTTTTCGAAGTGTTGGGGGAGTGGGGGATGGGAGTGCAAAGCAAAGTATTTGATTACATGGCCACTGCTTTGGGAGACTCAGGGGGTTTAGCTCAGAAGAAACATCATGTTTGGGGGTGTAATTTGTATATGTTCTCCACAGAGGTGGTATCCGTGGAAGTGAACGAGTGGACTTTAGAAAAATACCTAAATTTGAGGAATGAAGAGAGAAGTCAGCGAAGGGGAGAGCATTTCAGAATGGGGAGAGTTGGCTGTGTTTCATGCTGTGGATTAGGAAAAAGGACTTTGAAAAGACCATGAAATTTGACCCTCATAAGGATATTGATTACCTTTTAGGAGACTGATGATGGAGAAGTTTGGACATATTTTTGGAAGAAGGGAGGAAACACAGTGTAGATAGTATGAGTGGAATAATTAACTTTTAAAAGGTATTAGAAATATATCTCTTTCTGAGGTAGGAGTCAAGAAAGAGCCAATAAAGATACTTTACTTTTTGATGTTACAATTCATGTCTTCTCACATTTGTATCTCCAGCATTGCTGCAGTGCCTAGCACATACTAGAAGCTCAGTAAATGTTCGTTAAATAAATGAGATGAATGAAAAAGAAAACTTTGTGATAGAAGCTCCAGACGTTTATGGAATTATTGTTGAAAAGTCTTCTCTTTTTTTCATCCTTATATGTCACCTCCATTTGTATTTATTAATAACAAAAACAAAAATCCATAGCACTTGATGCTATAAAACAGAATATTTATTATTTATTTGATTTTCTAAATTTGTTTTTAAGAAATAGTCAAAGCCGGGAAAACACCATGCTTCGGGCCAAAATGGCACAATTACAAACAGATCTTGATGTTCTGAAAAGGCAGATTTCAACTGAAAGATATGAACGGTAAGAATATATTTTTAGTGTTGAACAGCGTTTTTATTTATTCCCTATTCTATTACAAAAGGATTTAATATGGCTTACAAATAGCAAACTTTTCTTAGCATTAATATGTAAAATAAATTTCGTTGGTAATTCTTCCTAAAAAGGCAACAAGTGTTGTAGAAGATAATATCCCCACAGTAAAGTAGCAAGTATTGTATAAATGTTTGCTGTAGCATTCCTCAGGGCAAAATTAGGGCATTATTTCAAAGGATATAGTTAGGGAATCAGCAAGCTAGTAAGGATTCTACAAGAGCCCAAAACATTATGGTCCAATAGGAAATTCCAAATACAAATCGTTGTAAAAGCGATGATGCTGATGATCTTAAGGGCATTTAACAAATATATGCCAGATACTATGTATGTATCTGATTAATCCTATTAACTATCTATTATTGTGCCTATATTATTATTAGAAACTAAGGTCACGCAAATAGTAAATAGCAGAGCCAAGACTAAAATCCAAACAGGTTTGTCTAATTTTAAAGCCTGTGCTCTTAATCTTTTCAGTATATTCCCTACAGCTTAGGAATTTTCATAGTCACTTATATTTCAGTTCATTTGCTTTATTATGTTGAAAATTTTAATCTCCAAGTGTTACAAACAGGAATGAGACCTGCTTTAACAGTGAAAATCCAAGTCTAATTTGTGAATCAATTTGTCAATTTACTTTTCTTCCATTTTTCTTTCCTACTGTATTAATACCATAGGCATCAGCATTCCTAAGATTTCATTCTCAAATAGTGGTCAGATTGCTTATTTAGGTCAATATTTTGAGTTCTCTAATCTTATTCTTAACCATTTGCTTCAAAACTTTTAAGTGATGTGCAATTTGGATTATAGATGGAATTTGCTAGGAAATCAATATTTGTGATTTCAAAGAGAAATGAAGCCTGAGGTTGCATCAGTGTCATGAAAGCAGTGTTGTTAATTTCTTATAATTTAGAAGATCTATTTTCTGAAATAGATCTATATGTGTAATGATTTCTATATGTGTAATGATTTTCATTTATTAATGACAACTGAAATTCTCTTCAATTCAAGGGTCCTAAATCAAGCTCTCTGTTGCCTAGGGTTATAGACTCCCTTAATTCTTCTCCTTTTTCCTTGCCCCTGGTCCCCAAAGAAACCTTGACCCACATGACCATGTCTTTCCTTCTCTTTACCATGCAACTAGATCATGCATTTTTAAAGGGGCAGTATTGTCACTGCAGGGAACAATATGGATTCTTGGGGAAGAGGGAATGGCAAAGAAACCTTAGGTATTACAGTGATTTATGGCCCTCCGAAGGGCCACAGTATATTAACAGTGTATCTGTGTATTAAAATCTGATGTATTAAAATTGGACGGAGGGGGAATAATTTGGGGAGGGGCATCTAAAAAAGTTTTTTAGGGGATTATAATGAAAAAAGTTTGTGAAGCACCCATCTAGGTAGAAATCCTAAGTACTGAAGAGCTCAAGTCAGAAAGTCTGGGCCAGGGACTGTGAATAGCCCACAGTAGAGGTGGCAACACAGTCATCATGCTTTGTGGGGCAAACCCAGACATAGCAGAAAGTAGATTATTTTACTTCTAACATTTGGGCGTTTTGAGACAGGAAGAAGGAAGAGGACTAGATTTATGTGCAAGAAGAGGTGGGAAAGGTAGGGGCAGAGAGGGGAACCAACCAACTTTGAAAATCTATATTCAGAGGGGCTTTGAACAATCTCTTAAAGTACATATTCCTTTAATTGAAATCTTTTATCCTCAACTTAAAAATGATATAAAGACATAGGATTTATTTATTTGTTTGCTTGTTTGTTTATGGCTTCATTGGGTCTTCGTTGCTGCCTGTGCTTTCTCTAGTTGCGGTGGCGAGCAGGGGCTACTCTTCATTGAGGTGTGCAGGCTTCTCAATGCAGTGGCTTCTCTTGTTGCGGAGCATGGGCTCTAGGCGCGCAGGCTTCAGTAGTTGTGGCACGTGGGCTCAGTAGTTGTAGCTCACGGGCTCTAGAACGCCGGCTCAGTAGTTGTGGCACATGGACTTAGTTGCTCCACGGCATGTGGGATCTTCCTGGACCAGGGCTCAAACCTGTGTAGCCTGCATTGGCAGGTGGATTCTTAACCACTGTGCCACCAGGGAAGTCCCTACAAAGGATTTAAATTTAGTAGAAATAGTAATTAATCAATTGAGTAGAAATTACTTAACTAATAACAATAACAGGACCTTTTATTTGTTTACCACTTTTTGGTATAATCTCTTATTTTGTCTTTATTGACAGAGAACGAGCAATCCAAGAGATGCGTCGGCATGGTCTTCGCACACCACCCCTTAGTTCTACTCTGAAGTCTCCTTTACATTCTCCTGAACATATAAACTGATTATCAGAAAGGTATGCGTGTAACACCAAGTACAAGCAAAACTTATCTCTGATTATAAAAATTACAAGAGTTGTTTTCTGTGTGGGGGGAGAGGAGATTGCCTATAAAGGTGGTAGGGAACTTTCAGAGGTAATGGAACATACTGTATCATGGTGGTGATGGTTACATGGGTGTATACAATTGTAAAAAATTCGTTGAACTGAACGTTTACAGTCCATGTATTTTATTGTACATAAATTATACCTTAATTAAAAAAGAGAGGACATCTGGGGACTTCCCTGGTGGTCCAGTGGTAAAGAATCTGCCTTCCAATGCAGGGAACGTGGGTTTGATCCCTGATCGGGGAACTAAGATCCCACATGCCGTGGGGCAACTAAGCCCATGCACCACAACTACTGAGCTCGTGCTCCTCAGTGAGAGCCTGGGTGCCACAAACTACAGAGCCCACGCGCTCTGGAGCCTGCACACCACAACTAGAGAGAGAAAACTCACGCACCACAACTAGAGAGAAGCCCACGTGCCGCTACAACTAGAGAGAAAACCTGCACGCCACAACTAGAGAGAAGCCCACGCGCCACTACAACTAGAGAGAAAACCTGCACACCACAACTAGAGAGAAAACCTGCACACCACAACTAGAGAGAAGCCCATGCGCCACTACAACTAGAGAGAGAAAACCCACGCACCACAACTAGAGAGAGAAAACCCACGCACCACAACTAGAGAGAGAAAACGCACACACCACAACTAGAGAGAGAAAACTCACGCACCACAACTAGAGAGAAGCCCACGTGCCGCTACAACTAGAGAGAAAACCTTCACGCCACAACTAGAGAGAAGCCCACGTGCCGCTACAACTAGAGAGAAAACCTTCACGCCACAACTAGAGAGAAGCCCACGTGCCGCTACAACTAGAGAGAAAACCTTCACGCCACAGCTAGAGAGAAGCCCACGCACTGCAAGGAAGAGCCTGCACGCCACAACGAAAGATCCCACATGCCTCAATGAAGATCCCACACGCTGCAACTAAGACCCAATGCAGATTAAAAAAGAGAGAGAGAGAAGACATCCACAACAAAAATTAAATGACAATATGAGATATCACAGGGTAATATTTGATGAAGTGCCAAACTCAAGGCACAAATAACAGTGAAAGTATGGACAAAGACATAGAAAATATTACTTAATATTGAAAGCTAGATATTTTTAAATAAATTATAATATACATACAGAAAAGTGCTATATCATAGGTTATGCAGCTCAATGAATTTTTACAAACTGAACACACCTATGCAACCTGCACCCGGATCAAGAAACAAAATATGACCTCTCTTGGGTGTCCTTCTGGTCATAAGCCTTACTCTAAAAGTAACTGTCTCGGTTATTAAAAGCATAGATTTCTTTTGTCTGTTTCTGGACATTTTATAAATGAAATCATATATTTCTGGCTTTTTTTCTCAATAGTACCTTTGTGACATTCATCCATACTGCTGTGTACTTGTAGATGGTTCAGTCTTGTTGCTGTAGAGTATTCCATTATGTGAACATACCACAGTCCATTTACTCTTTCTGTTTTTGATGGGCATTTGATAATTTCCAGTTTGGGCTATTACAGATGGAATTATGATGAACAGTCTAGTACCTTATGTTGGCGAACAGATGTGTGCATTTCTTTTGGGTATACACTTAGGAGTGAGATTGTCAGGTCACTGGACATGCATGTGTTTGAGCTTGAGTAGCTATGGTAAGTCAGTTTTCCAAAATGATTGTAAAGAGCTAGGACACATTTGGCTGAGGCAGGATCAAAGTGATGTGCTCATTCATTGGAGATGGGAGTGAATGGGAAAGAAGCATGTCAGACCCAGGGTTTGAAAAGTAGATGACTGAAAAATGCAGGCTTATTGACAGAAATAGTAAAGTCAGTCCTTTTAAAAAGTATTCATTTTTTGGCCTCTCTCAATAGAATTTTATAGGAGATAATTAAGCATTTCCTTGGTGACTTCAGAATCCTCCTAAGAGTATTAGCTATGTTCTATTCTTTAATATACTGATGCCCCAAGGTTTATTGGTATTTGTAGGGCCTATGTTTAAATGATTCCTGATTGCTGTGCTTTTGCTCTTGTGTTTGTTTATTTGATTAAAACATTTGTTTTCCTCTTTCATTTTGAGGACCACTTCCTAGTGCTGGCAGCAGTCACTGTGTCCTCACAACTTCTAAGCTGCTGCATTAATTTGAATGTGATTAGATGGAGGTTCTGCTTCTCATTATAAAGCCTTTTGGCAGTTGTGACACAAGCATTTTTTTCATGCTTGATTCACAGCTGCATTTTAGATCAAGGGTTGGTAAACTAGGCCCTATAGGCCAAATCCACACCACTGCCTATTTTTGTAAATTAAGCTTTATTAAGCCACACCTATTTGTTTACATATTGTCTCAGACTGCTTTTCTGCAGTGGCAGAATTAGGTAGTTGTGACAGAGACCCTGTGGCCCACAAATCTGAAATATTTATTTACTAACTGGCCTTTCACATCACATAGCCCCTGGAAAACTTATCTGTATACTTGTGAGATAATAAGAGTGAAAAAGCAAGTAATTCCTTAGTTTATGAAAAGAGGCTTGACTCCCAGGGATCCCCAAACTATACTTTAAGAACCACTGATCTAGAACATAGTGGTTTCCAGCAATCTCTAAAGCTGTAATGAATTAGAAAACTTTTTTAAATTATGATAAAATATATATAACATGAACTTTGCCTACTTTTTTTTTTTAAGATTTTTTTGATGTGGACCATTTTTAAAGTCTTTATTGAATTTGTTACAATATTGCTTCTGTTTCATGTTTTGTTTTGTTTTTTTTCTGACCAGGAGGCGTGTGGGATCTTATTTCCCTGACCAGGGATGGAACCCACACCCCCTGCATTGGAAGGCGAAGTCTTAACCACTGGACCACCAGGGAAGTCCCTGAACTTTGCCTTCTTAACTATTTTGTAAAGTGTACAACTCAGTGGCATTAAATTCACAATGTTGTACAACCATCACCACTATTTCCAGAATTTTTTATCACCCAAACAGAAACTTTGTATCTATTAAGCAATAACTCTCCAGTCCCCTGTCTTCACTTCCCTGCCCCTGATAACCTCTAATCTACTTTCTATCTCTATAAATTAGCCTACTCTAGGTTTTCATATAAGTGAATTTATACAATATTTGTCTTTTTGCACCTAGCTTATTTCATTTAGAATAATGTCTTCAGGGTTCATCTGTGTTGTAGCATGTATCAGAACTTCATTCCTTTTCATTCCTGAATGATATTCCTTTGTGTTTATACCACATTTTGTTCTTTTGTTCATCAGTTGATGGACACCTGGGTTGTTTTCATCTCTTAGCTATTGTGAATAATAGTGCTATGAACATTGGTGTACAAGTATCTCTTTTACTCTGTTTTAATATCTTTTGGGAGTACCTAGAGTTGCTGGGTCATAAGGTAATTCTGTGTTTAACTTTTTGAATACCTGCCAAACTTTTTCCACATGACTGTACCATTTAACATTCTCACCAGCAGTCTAAGAGTTCCAGTTTTCCAAGTCCTTGTCAACACTTGTTATTTTCCATTTTTTATTATAGCCATTCTAGTAGATGTATATTAGAAAATGTCTACAACTGTTAACAAATTCCCAGAGTATCCTAATGATGTTGTTAATTGGTAACACATTTCCATTCATATTTTCTAACGTTGTCACCAAAACTAATTTTATGGGATTTCCCCATGAGTACCCAGAAATGAATATGAAATATTCATATCAAGCTATATTTACAGTGTCTCTAATAGTTAACATATATAATCCAGTTTTGCTTTTACTGTTTTGATTATTGCATCTAAAAAATGCTCACTGAGACAACATAAAATACAAAAGTATAAAGAAGATAACCAAAATCACTTTTCTTTACATTTTTTAATTGGAGTAAAACATACATAAGGTCAAATTTATCATTTTAACCATTTTTAAGTGTACATTTCTCTGGCAGTTAGTACATTCACACTCCTGTGCAAAAATCATCTCCACCATCAATCTCCAGAACTTTTTCATCTTCCCCAGCTAAAACTCTGTACCCATTAAACACTAACTCCCCATTCTCCCCTTCCCCTAACCTCTGGCAATCACCATGACAATTTCTGTCTCTATGAATTTGACTATTCTTTGTACCTTAAGTAAGTGGAATCATGCAGTGTTTGTGTTTTTGTGACTGACTTATTTCATTTACTATAATGTTTTCAAGTTTTATCCATGAGGGAGGGAGTATGTGTCAGAATTCCCTTCCTTTTTGAGGCTGAATATTATTCCATTCTATGTATATAACACACTTTGTTTATCCATTCATCACTTGGGTTGCTTCCACCTTTTGGCTATTGTGAAAATGCTGCTGTGAACATGGATGTACAAATCAAAATCACTTTTAATCCTACAACCCAGAGAAAATAGCAATTAGCCATTTGGTATACTCCCTTCTTTTTTTAAAAAAAAAAAAGATTTTTTTTTTTTTTAAACTTTATTTATTTATTTATTTTGGCCGTAACATGCGGCATGCGGGATCTTTGCAGGATCTTAGTTCCCCAACAAGGGGTCAAACCCGTGACCCCTGCATTGGGAGGGGAGCACGGAGTCTCAACCACTGGACCACCAGGGAAGCCCCTACTCCTTTCTTATGTTTAATTTATAATAAATATACACACAAGCATAGACATACATGTATAATTCTAATAGAAATCATACTCAAAATAGTTTTCATCAGTTTTTTTGTTTTGTTCCGTTCTGTGAGGGGTTTTCCCCTTAATATAGTTGCATGCATTTATTCTTATCATTAAAAGCATTTTCAAAAATGCCATTTTAAAATAGTGATTTAACAGTTCGTCACATGGATATTCCATGAATTATTTAATCATGCTCCTCTTATGGAACATGTATTGATAGTTTGTTTCCAACTTTTTTTTCTTATAAACAATGTTTTACATCAGTATTTGACAACCTGTCTGATAATTTCTTCTTAAGTATGTCTTCCTCGGTATAGAAAAAAATAATTACTTTCTCAGTGTTTCCATTGTGTGATTTTTTATATTTTAATGTCTGTGTTTTTTAATTGGGAGGGTGGTTAGATAGCACATAAGGTCAGAATACTTGGAAAAATATTTGACTATCCCTAACATGCTATTTTAAGACTCAGACAACATAATTTACAGTACTTGTTTGCAATTTTATGAAACCTATACATCATAGTATCCCTTCTTTTGAGCGATTTTTCTCAGTTAACATTCTATGTTACCCCTTCTTTTCACTGTGTATCATTCTTTTAGTACTCATATACTTTGATGTGCTTTTGTATAATAGTTTAAAGGGAATATCTTTTCCCTTTAAATATAGAACAATACTTCTTGACTATTAACTATAATTTGATTGTGGGCAAAGGTTTTATTAGAGATTATAATTTCAGTTAAAACATTACTGAATTGCAGTTTTTCGTGAAAGTACTGAGTAATTTCATCATTTTTTGCTTAATCCACCTTTCCCCTCCCCCCTTTTTCAGAATGATGGCTTTCAGTGAGTTGGCTATATGGATTTTTTTAAAGGACAAACAGTAATGAAATATTTGAAGCACTTGTTCCTGAAAATTATGAACATTGACGCAAATTCTACCTCTGTCAACTTTTATTTAAATCAGTGAATATTTATGTAAAAATTTGGTTTAAAAGAGCTATATCCATGTGTATATTTTCATATATATGACAGAACAGAATATGTATGAATAGTGCTAATGTTATATCTGTATTTTTATTATTCCTGACTTAAATTACTTCTCAAAATGTGTTTATACTATGAATTAATATGATGTATTACTCACATTATCCTTTAATAATCTTTTTCTTAATGAGCCATGATATATGTATGTAAATATTCTAGTTTCCATGCCTGTGTTTATAACCCATATCTTTAATACATTCACAAGGGATGATCAACTTTGATGCTATGCTGTCATGTTTAACTTTTTTCTTCTAAATGTAAAATTAATTATGCACCAATATGCCATCTATCATTGAGGGGACTATATTCAGGTCTATTCTTATAATAACAAAGGTCTTGATAAAATAATGGTTGCCCTATATAATTTGATATTGCCAACTAGAAGAACTGTGATAGAAAAGATACATTCATATATTGTATACAATATTATACTATTTTGACTATCACATGGACTCTTCACATACTATAAATGCTATCAAAATTAAACTAAAAGCTGTATTTAGAATTTTGTAAAACGACAGAACAGAAATTTGGGATATTTTTCAGTAAATAAAATTTCTCACTGTACTAATCTAAAATTTTGAATACAAAAATATCAATATATGGGGTAAATACAGTAAAACATTTTGTTAAAATTCCACTATACATTCAGTAATATCCAGTTTTTTGCTTCTAAACCTGTGTGGTGTAATTTATCAGTCTTCCAGAATAGTATGTAAACACTGACCTGTTGTGGCATATTAAATAGAAAACAGCTTTTTACAATGAATTTTCAAAGTTGTAACTTTAAAGGATTTAGATATATACAGATATTAATAAAAGAACAAAAGTACAAAATAGATTGTCATAAAAAAACTAATAGTGTTTAAACCATACACATTTGAAGAAAATCCTGTTCTTAAGATTTCATTATGATCGAAAAAGAAGAACTTAAAAACTAGCATTGGAAAATGGAAGACCAATTATTTATGATACATTTTATTTCCTCCTGTGGTTTAATAAAGTGGAGTTTGTGTGTGAGTGTTTGTGTGTACCTGGGGGTGGGCAGTGCTCTTTTTCTAAAACTAATATTCCTTATATGTTCTCATTATGCCCTTTGCAGTAATTAAGTGTGTATTTGGTGTGATGTGGCTTACTTTTTCACCATCTATGTAATTTTATGTATTCTATCTCCTGTGTGTGAATTCGTGTATTACAGCAAAATACAATAGAAATGGGACTATTTACAATGTCATATGGAAAATCTTTTAATAAATATATGTAAATAAAATTTAAAAATTTGTCCCCACCTTTTCCCCAAAGCAACAGCAAGGCATATTTTGTTAGATATTTTATTTTTAATGTTTCTATAATTAAAAAATGTATAGTTTGCCATAATTGTTATTTTCATAACCATGATACAATTTTTTAAAGTAGTTTTATCTTGAAATACTGAATGTTCTGACCTTTTATAGATGTTTTTAATTTGTTCTAAATAATTTTAAATTATGGAGCTTGACATAGATTTTCCAATAAACTTACCAGTCAATTTATTTTCTTTCTTACAAATAATTTTGTATAATGGTAGCAATATTCTTAATTCTAAAGTTAAGTATAATTTATTCAAATCAAATTTTATCATGGTGGGATATGGAGAAGTCTCTGAACTCAGATTCCAGGTACTTTCTTTTTTTTTTTTTTTTAACATCTTTATTGGAGTATAATTGCTTTACAATGTTGTGTTAGTTTCTGCTGTATAACAGAGTGAATCAGCTATATGTATACATATATCCCCATATCCCCTCCCTCTTGCATCTCCCTCCTACCCTCCCTATCCCGCTCCTCTGGGTGGTCACAAAGCATGGAGCTGATCTCCCGGTGCTATGCGGCTGCTTCCCACTAGCCATCTGTTTTACATTTGGTAGTGTATATATGTCCATGCCACTCTCTCACTTTGTCACAGCTTACCCTTCCCCCTCCCCATATCCTCAAGTCCATTCTCTACATCTGCATCTTTATTCCTGTCCTGCCCCTAGGTTCGTGAGAACCTTTTTTTTTTTTCAGATTCCATATATATGTGTTAGCATATGGTATTTGTTTTTCTCTTTCTGACTTACTTCACTCTGTATGACAGACTCTATGTCCATCCACCTCACTACAAATAACTCAATTTCGTTTCTTTTTATGGCGGAGTAATATTCCATTGTATATATGTGCCACGTCTTTATCCATTCGTCTGTCGATGGACACTTAGGTTGCTTCCATGTCCTTTTAATTGTAAATAGAGCTGCAATGAACATTGTGGTACATGACTCCTTTTGAATTATGGTTTTCTCAGGGTATATGCCCAGTAGTGGGATTGCTGGGTCCTATGGTAGTTCTATTTTTAGTTGTTTAAGTAACCTCCATACTGTTCTCCATAGTGGCTGTATCAATTTACATTCCCACCAACAGTGCAAGAGGGTTCCCTTTTCTCCACACCCTCTCCAGCATTTATTGTTTGTAGATTTTTTTGATGATGGCCAACTGGCACAAAAACAGAAATACAGATCAATGGAACAGGATAGAAAGCCCAGAGATAAACCCACACACATATGGTCACCTTATCTTTGATAAAGGAGGCAAGAATATACAATGGGGAAAAGACAGCCTCTTCAATAAGTGGTGCTGGGAAAACTGGACAGCTACATGTAAAAGAATGAAATTAGAACACTCCCTAACACCATACACAAAAATAAACTCAAAATGGATTAAAGACCCAAATGTAAGGCCAGACACTATAAAACTCTTAGAGGAAATCATAGGCAGAACACTCTATGAGATAAATCACAGCAAGATCCTTTTTGACCCACCTCCTAGAGAAATGGAAATAAAAACAAAAATAAACAAATGGGACCTAATGAAACTTAAAAGCTTTTGCACAACAAAGGAAACCATAAAAAAAGACGAAAAGACAACCCTCAGGATGAGAGAAAATATTTGCAAACAAAGCAACTGACAAAGGATTAATCTCCAAAATTTACAAGCAGTTCATGCAGCTCAATATCAGAAAAACAAATAACCCAATCCAAAAATGGGCAGAAGACCTAAATAGACATTTCTCCAAAGAATGATATACAGATTGCTAACAAACACATGAAAGGTTGCTCAACATCACTAATCGTTAGAGAAATGCAAATGAAGACCACAATGAGGTATCACTTCACACCGGTCGGAATGGCCATCATCAAAAAATACCTCCCATTTTTAATCTCCCATTTTAAAACCCTCTCGAACCATACCATTCCATTTTTCACACTCTTTATAGCAAAAATTCCTTGAAAGGAGTTTTCCATATTCACTTCATGCCACCTTTCCTTCTTGAACTATTCTAATCACAATTTATTCCCATTACTCCAGTCAAACCATTCTTATCAAGGCACCAACAACCCCCATGTGTTCTTTATTTCCACTATTACCTTTTTCATACCTAGTATTTCCACTTAGTGCTTTTTTTGTTATGTTTTGTTATTTGATACTGCTCCTGTTTTTCTTTGAGCAAGGATTAGGTATAGATATAGCTTTAAAATAGTACATTTGAAGATAAGATTGAGGACTTCTTCCAGAAGGCATCAGAAAAAGAGATCAAAAATGTAAAAGTAAAGATGAGCATCATAGAGGATATGTGTAGGAGTGCCAACATCCAGGTAATAATGAGCCTTAGAAATGAGAAATATTAGAAAGGAGTGCAGAAAATAGTTTAAGAAATAATGGAGATAAATATCCCCAAATTAAGGATACTTTAATAAAGTCTGAGGTCTTTATTAAAAGGGCTCAGAGAAAGCCAAGTAGGAGAGAAGGAAAAACCCACACTTAGAAACAATACTGAAGACAGGAGAGAAATTATAAAAGCTTCAGAGAGAAAACAGGTCACCTAAAAAGGAACAAGGATCAGATTTACATCTGTTATGGACTGAATGTGTCTCCCAAAATTGCTATGTGGAAATCCTGTTTTCTAATGTGATGATATTAGGAGGTGGGGCCTTTGGGAAGTAATTAGGTCATGAGGATGGAGCCCTCATGACTGAGATTAGTACCCTTGTAAAAGGAATCCCAAGAAGCTCTCTTGCCCTCTCTGCTGTTTGAGGGTACTATAATAAGTCAGCAGTCTATAACCCAGAAAAGGGCTCTCACCAGAACCTGACCATGCTGGCACCCTTATCTCGGACTTCTAGCCTCCAAAACCATGAGAAATAAATTTTTATTGTTTACCAATCTATGGTAAATTATTATAGCAATTCCAGCAGACTGAGACAACATCAAACTTCTCGATAATTACACTGGAAACAAGAGCAACATAGTATTTTTAGAATATTGAAAGAAATGAATTTTGAACCTATTATAACTATGCTGTCATTCAAATCTGAAGGTGTAATAAAAATGTTCTTAGGCATACAAAGTCTCAGAATGTTTGTCAAGTGAAGATCAACACTGAAAAAACTTGAAGGAAATAATCAATTAGAGAAGTAAGTATAGAAGATGCTGCAAGAGAGGTGATAATTAAAGATAATCAAATAGCTTGGTAAAGCATATTAATAAAAAGAGGAGGGACAAAAAAAGAAACAAAATATATCTATAAAAATTAAGACTTAAAATTTTAGAATCTGGATAATACCAACATGCTGGATAGTGGGAAGGAGGACAGAAAGAGAAGAAAGGCACATGAGAAGAGGTAAAATACCTGTCAGGAGAACACACAAATCTCGATATTTCAGAAATCAACAAGGAGGGGTAACACAAACAGGTGTCTTAAGAGCAACTATCAAAATGATATAACAGTAAACACATAGAACTTTATTCTTACCAGGCACTCTCTCAAGAGTTTTACATATATTAATTAATTTAATTCCCACAACAACCATATTCTCCTTTATTCTCATTTTACAGATGAGAGCACAGGCAAGACTTGCCCATGACCACTTAACTAATAATGACGAAGTCACTTTGGGATGCTTTCAAAAGTAATTTAATATTTAAACCAGCAGAACACTTGATCTCTGCAGTGGAAAGCAGAAAAAGAAAAAAATCAAAACAAAAAAACAAAATTGAAGTACAGTAGATGGAAAATATGAAACAAAACGGCAGAAATAAATCCTTATGCAAGAATAACCACAATAAATTGTAAATTGATGGATAAAATCCATCAATAAAAAGAAAGAATCAGGGGGCTTCCCTGGTGATGCAGTGGTTAAGAATCTACCTGCCAGTGCAGGGGACACAGGTTCGATCCCTGGTCCGGGAAGATGCCACATGCTGCGGAGCAACTAAGCCCATGAGCCACAACTACTGAGCCTGTGCTCTAGAGCCCACGAGCCACAACTACTGAGCCCATGCACCACAACTACTGAAGCCTGCACGCCTAGAACCTGTGCTCCGCAGCAAGAGAAGCCACCACAATGAGAAGCCAACGCACTGCAACAAAGAGTAGCCCCAACTTGCAGCAACTAGAGAAAGCCCACGCACGGCAATGAAGACCCAACGCAGCCAAAAATAAATAAATAAATAAATAAATAAATTTATTTTTTAAAAAAAGACAGAATCAGATTAGATTTAAAAGACAGAGGACTTCCCTGGTGGCACAGTGGTTAAGAATCCTCCTGCCAATGCAGGAGACATGGTTTCAAGCCCTGGTCCAGGAAGATCCCACATGCCATGTAGCAACTAAGCCTGTGTGCCACAACTACTGAGCCTGCGCTCTAGAGCCCACGAGCCACAACTACTGAGCCTGTGTGCCACAACTACTGAAGCCTGCGTGCCTAGAGCCTGTGCTCCGCAACAAGAGAAGCCACTGCAATAAGAAGCCTGCGCACCGCAACAAAGAGTAGCCCCCGCTCACCGCAACTAGAGAAAGCCTGCATGCAGCAACGAAGACCTAACACAGCTAAAAATAAATATAAAAAAATAAATAAATTTATTTATTTATTTATTTATTTTAATAAATTTATTTTTTTAAAAAAGACAGTATGTGAGTTACAAGAGAGATATGCTTTTAAAAATTTGAAAATAGAAGGAAAGAAAAAATTTCACCAGGCAAATGGGAACCAAAAGAAAGCTGGAGTACTAACCTTATTATCTAAAAAGATAGAATCTTAGGGTGGAAAAAAAGTGTGATATAGTGGTGAACAAGAAGAAGAATAACAAGTACAATAGAACAAGAAGATATAGCCAACATAAACATATGGCTATATATGTACATACATGTATAAAACTCCACACCCTATAAACTGAGAATACACATGTTTTTCAAGCTTATCTCTTACATTTGAAAAAATAGACCATATAGTAGCCCTAAAAGGAAGCCTCAGATTCAAAAGAATTAAATCATATAAATCATTTCTCTGACCATAATGCATAAAATTAGAAAATAATTTTTCAAAAGGATAGAAAAAACTTCAGTATGTCTGGAAACTAAAAATGTCTTTCTAAATTACCCTTTGATAAAGATGAAAATCATAAAGAAAGTAAAATAATTTAGAGTGATAATCAAGTAATAAACCACTAAAATCAAAATTGTGGGACACAGCTAAAGAAGAGTAATTAGAGGAAAACCTGTAATTTTAAATATGTTAATCAGGAAATAAAACTGTTCACAAATGAGCAAGCATTTAAATCAAGAGATTGGAAAAAAGTAACAATAACCCCTGCTCCTCCCCTGCCAAAAATAACAGAAATAATAAAGGACAGAAAACAATGAGTCGGAGAACAATAGTATCAACCACAAAAATTGAGATTTACAAAATTAAGAGCCGGATCTATAAAAGGACTGATTAATGAACTTTATTTGAAACAAGACAAATATATAGTCAAAACACAGAAGGGGAAAGTAACTACAAATATTTTAGATATTAAGAAAATAAAAGTATGAAAAGTGAATATATGCTAATATATGAAATGGATAAATGCAATAAAAACTAAAAATGCTGAAATTTGGTACAAGAAATAAAATAGAACTCAACGAGAAAAATATGTATTAAAGAAATTGAGAGACAGTCAAATATAAGGGTTGGGATTTTATTTTACCTTAGTTGCAAGCTAATAAGTTAACCTATTGCTATTTTCTAGATGCAGGAATAAAATAGGAGACTCCTGGATCAGAGACAGAGGCCTTTGTTACTCATGGCACAGCAAGCAGCATAAGCATCGTGTTTGCACTGGTTCTCCTTACCTCCCCAATCCCCACAGGGGCAATGTGGAGGGGCCCAGATGAATACTAAGCAGGCAGAGGTTCACGTAGCAGCCTGGAACACTGAACTTAGTTAATCCATCTCTTTTATAGCAAGCAATTAGTAAGCCTGCTCTTTGTCCCAGAAGGATGCATCACTTCATCCCCCAAGGTTGCTCACTGCAAACACAATGCTGAGAAATGGTCTGGATGAAGATCAATCAGGGCCTTGCATTCTTTGCATACCCACAACAAGAAGGTACAGGGAGGGGCTTCCCTGGTGGTGCAGTGGTTAAGAATCCGCCTGCCAATGCAGGAGACAAGGGTTTGAGCCCTGGTCCGGGAAGATCCCACATGCTGCGGAGCAACTAAGCCCGTGCACCACAACTATTGAGCCTGCACTCTAGAGCCCCCGAGCCACAGCTACTGAGCCCATGTGCCACAACTACGGAAGTCCGCGCACCTAGAGCCTGTGCTCCCAACAAGAGAAGCCACCACAATGAGAAGCCTGTGCACCACAACAAAGAGTAGACCCCGCTCACAGCAACCAGAGAAAAGCCCGTGTGCAGCAACGAAGACCCAATGCAGCCAAAAATAAATAAATTTAAAAAAAGAAAGAATGTACAGGGATACTCAGGGGTGTATGGCAAATTGCCTCTCCCAAGGATATTCTATCCCTTGATCCTATACATTCTTGGCCAAAGTTGAGTATGCCACTCCATTGACCACCTGCTTAAAATGCCCAACAGAGGCTGGGACCAAACCTGTTCAATGTGTCTCATATAGCATTAATTAAGGCTAATATCAGTAAGATTCCAAAAGCAGAAGGAAGAGGCTAACCAGCAGTGCTGATCTCAATTGTGCCTTCCAGGATCCCAGACATAGCCAACTGTAGTTATCATGGGGAGCAGAGGGTCTTATTTTAGACATGAAGGATGTGGTCTAAAGTCATTCTGTTATCCATTATGACTCATGCAATTTAGATTGACTGGCTAATCTCTGGTGTCATTGCCAATGGGGCAATAGATGAGCCAAAAAGCAACCCTCATCCACAATGGAGAGTCCATAGCCATCTCTCCCCCACATACAAACAGATAGCCCAAAGGTCACAAGTCACTCCAGTTTGGGGTTTGTTGTTAAACTTGATTTGGATCATCATCACATTGGTTTGGCTGAGAAACCTGGGCTATGTCACTGGGTAGTGATAGCCTTGAGAGTTGTACATGGCATAACCCAAAGCTGCTCAGCAGTCAGGAGAAGCATATGAATTTGTATCAATCAGATTTTTTTTTTTTTTAAGTTTTTTTTTTTTTCTGCAGTTGCATTATTTATTTATTTATTTATTTATGTTTGGCTGTGTTGGGTCTTCGTTTCTGTGCGAGGGCTTTCTCTAGTTGTGGCAAGTGGGGGGCCACTCTTCATCGCGGCACGCGGGCCTCTCACTGCCGCGGCCCCTCTTGTTGCGGAGCACAGGCTCCAGATGCGCAGGCTCAGTAGTTGTGGCTCACGGGCCCAGCCGCTCCGCGGCATGTGGGATCCTCCCAGACCAGGGCTCGAACCCGCGTCCCCTGCATTGGCAGGCAGACTCTCAACCACTGCGCCACCAGGGAAGCCCTCAATCAGATTTTTAATAGACTGTGTTGGTGTGTGTGTTTGTACATGTACGAGGCAGAGTCCATGCCTGGGAGCTTCCATCGATGGCATTAGGCATAGCAAAATAAATGGTTCAAGAGTGGATGAGTTTTTCTGTTTTCATAGCATGTGGACAGGGATGACAGACAGAGCAGCAGGTCAGATTGCCAGCCACTGCAGTTTCTTGATTCAGGCAGAGCATATGATTTTTTGCAGGCTGCAATGTAGGCTCTTTGTAGGGGACAAAGAGAGCATTCATTGCTATTGGTTTGGGCCCTGCTCAAAAAATGCTGATTTGTGGGTTAGCTGATATAAAGGACCAAATAGAAAGCCCAAGTGGGCACATACTCTCTCCAGTTCCCCAAAAAGTCCAACAAGAAGCTAAACCTCAAAGGTTTGGTTGGAGGAAGAGGGTAGGTGGAGCAGATATACAGCACTTTTTCCTGGGGTGCCAGAGAAATAGAGGGTTGTGAATCTGCCCATTTAAGTCCAAGAAACTTCACTTGGAAAGGCAGCCTCTGAATTTTGTTGGGGTTTATCAGCCACCCCGCTAGTGTAGGTGTGATAGTCAGGGGCCTTGAGACAGAGGCTTCTGACTTGCCAACCAATAGGATATCATCTATAGGGTGAAAACTTTGAAATCAGAGGGTAAAGGCACACCCACTAGTGACAAATAGCAGTGAGTTCATCTCACAAGCATATCTCTACTTTCTATACTTCCCTGATTGGGATAATCCCCTCTGATACTTACAGGATGGGAGTATAAGCCTATAGCACCTCAATTCCTACTATTTATTCAGATGTACAGGCAACAGCAGCACATTGAATTAGTTCCACCCATATGGTCAAATTAGCTTCTCTTCCCCATTCAGAACCCTGTCCTAATCCCATCAGTTAAATTTGAGCATCAGTGGACCAGGTAGGATGGTGACTTGGGTGCCTATATCCAAGGAAGCCATAGAAATTTGAGTCCCTCCCCTCCCTGAGGTTCCTAAGTATATTTGTATGTGTGTATGGCCTTCAGTCCTCCTTTGGGACAAGGAGACCTTGACCCAAACATTTGGTTTCTTAGAGTAACAAGACTTTCCTGAGGTCAGAAAAAAGAAGGAGGGAGAGATTGGAGGGCGCAGAGGGAGAGAGCAGCTCCTGCCTTTGGACGAAGAATGTCGCCGGCCATATCAGTAAGTAAAGGATGTTGTGGCCATCAAGCCATCAGTGACTGCACCCTGAGGGCATTTCAGGATGGACAAAAGCAGGATCCTGGCCCTGGATAGCTAAGGTTCATATCAAAGGAATGATTTCAATGAGCCCAGACCCTTGCATCTTCCCATACCTAGAAAAGCACCAAATTCATTAACTTGAGATGTCTGTTTTTCTTTAATCAACAGTAATATTTTGATGTTCCAACTACCTGGTTTTTGTTGCAAAGAAAACCGGCCCCTCCCTTATGTACCCTGGCCCCTCCCTTACCTCTTTGGAGCATTCCCTCAGAGCTATCTGAGAGGCTGTCTTCCAGGCTTAAGTCCTCAGTTTGGTCCACCAAATAAAACATAATTCCCAACTTTTAGGTTGTACCTTTTTTTTTTTTTCAGTTGACATCCCCAATAAGCAAAGCTTTGTACTGACTTCTAATTTCAAGTGGCTGAACCAAAGTTCTATGTCCTTATTGCTGACACCATTTATTTCAGCAGCCACAGTGTATTGCCTTTTGACTGGGGCTGTAGGGCTTGCTGCCCGTTGTCACGATGACATCTCTCTCCTGTCCCACCTGAGCAGGAGAACACCATTCCAACAGCTTGTTTCAATCCCACCTCTCATTGCTCAGCCTCTAAATATTCACTAACAGGTAGGACAGTCCGGGACCCCTGTTTCCTCGCCTTCACTCAGCACTTGGGTGAGAGCATTCACTACAGTCAGTTCCTGCGCAATCTTCTCCTGTCCCCTGCCTTCATCCTTTCACTTCAGAGAGCCTTGTCTGTCAGCACCCATCCTTTTGTGGCCCAAACTGGAGAACTGTGAGTGGTCTGAGACTTTGTTCTGCTCACAGCCTGGCATGTAGCCTGCCACACGTTCATGAGCGCCAGCAGAGGACAAGAGACGCCTGGGTCAGGGACGAAGCTCTTTATCACTGCACAGCAGGCAGCCGTGAGTTTTACACCAGCTCCTCCTGCCCCCATATCCCACAGGGGGCATGCAGGCACACCTAGATGGGTGCTGCACATGCAGTGGGTTTATATCCCAACTGAGGAACTGGAATTTAGGAAACCTCAGTCCCAAATAAGGGGCTTCAGGCAAACCTGCACAACCTTTGCCCTGGAAGGGGATGTTATCTTTCTTCTATTGGACGGAAAACAAAGCTGCCTTGTTCTCTGGGGTGACATTGTCTCTACCTCCCAAAGCTTTACAAGCATCCTTGAAAAGATTGTTCAGAACAAAAACTGTCCCTGCCTCAGCGAAAAAAACATGCAGAAATGAGAGCTCTGTGGAGAGTTGTCTCCAACACCTGGAATGTTATCTTTTTTTAAATTCTGGTAAGATGTACATGAAATGTACCATTTTAACAATTTTTAAGTGTGTATACAGTTCAGTGGCATTAAATACATTCACAATGTTGTAGTGCTATCACCACTATCCATTTCCAGAACTGTAATATTATTTTAATGCATTAATTAATGCATATATTAATATAATATATATTATATTATTATATTATATATAATATATTAATATATTATTATATTATATATAATTATTATAATATAATTAATAATTTTAAATTTTTATTATTTTAATAATAAAAATATTATTTTTAAATAATATTACATTATTTAAAATAATGTAATATTATTTTTTTTGCATTTAATTTGAATTTTTTATCTGTGCTCATAGGTGGGACTGGCCCATAGTCATCTTTTGTGTGAAAGCAGTGTTGTCTAGCTTTGATGTCATAGTCATCCTTGCTTCCCGGCACATTATTGACCAGGGGATTTTTGCAGAAACTAATGCCTGTGTCCAGCGATGTGTTATGTAAGTGAATATTGAAACACCTGCATTTGAGTAAATATCAACAACATTTTTTGCACTTCATGTATTTATTTGAAACTTCGTACATGTCATACTAAGGCATTTTAATATTTTGTTAGAGTGTGATAGGCATTATAACAGGCACCTTCGTGCAGGGGAACAGAACATCTATTACAACTATGCCGTGTTTCACTGCACTTTCCCTGGAAGAGCAGACTACACTTTCTGGCGGCACTTTTTTTCTTAGTCCTGTGGGTATTATTTCCTCTAGAATATGTTCTTTTATTTTACCTGATAGTCGACAAGGTGAATCTTTGCTGGGGGCTCTTTCAGAAACTCCACAAGAAGGACCAGGTGTTGGACTACCATTACATTCACCAGAATGGTCAGTTACCCATTCTCTAGCTAGTGCTAACAAAAATTGCTTGTAAGTCATTTTATTCTGTGCACTAAGGCTACAATAAATTTTAAACGCATTGAATAAACTGCAATTACTCAAATAGAAACCCACTTTCTTATACCATTTTCGAGTTTTCCAGAGGATATTGAAGTTTGCCAGACATTGATAGGAGCAATCAACTCCTTTCATATATTTATTATACTCTAATATACAAGTGGGCTTAGTTATCTGATGGCCAGTCCTCCTGTCTTCCTTTCCTGTAGAAGCTATGGAGGTGTCATGAATAGTTGTCACCATGTGGACTAGCCTCTTGTCTTTCCACATGAGAAGAATCACTTCTCCCTTCGTAAGAATGTCACTTCTCCCCTCTGTAGATTTTTAGATTTCTCCTTTAATTGGTTTGGTAGACCACGATTCTCTCTTATAATCCCACAAACTCTGGTTTTATTTTTCAACAATATTTCAGATGTGGACACACTGTTGTAATAATTGTTTTGGTAACTATGGTGCCATGAACCAAGATAAGGTTGTAGGACTGATAATATTGTTTCTTGCAGTTTCTTTCCTTCACCCGTGTAAATCTCAAGGTTGCATATATATCCAGTTTCACTTTTGCTAACCATCCTGACCAAAGCTCCATATTTTGTAAATTTTCCAGGATTATAGGATTTTTTAAAAAATATTTATTTATTTATTTATTTGGCTGCGCCGGGTCTTAGTTGCAGCATGCAGGATCTTCGTTGGGGCGTGCGGAATCTAGTTCCCTGATCAGGGATTGAATCCGGGCCCTCTGCGCTGTAGCGTGGAGTCCACTGGACCGCCACGGAAGTCCTTGAGATTATAGGTTTCGAATCTGAGTTGTCCTCTCCACTTTATCGTTGCCTCATCGAGTGATAGCTCTTGTTTGGGTATACAGATCAATTGAAATATTGGTAGAAAATAATCCTAAAGAGGTTTAACTTTTGAAATTCTGTCCACGGGAAGTGGAGTTTCCGAGTTATTGTTAAAGTGAAGAAATTATTTGTTTGAACCTTCTTCTCGTCATAATCTTTGGAAAGATAAGTGTTTCAAGTAAGGGATCAGTTGACCAATATTTTTCCAGTGTGACTTTCTTATTTTTTCCATCAAAATTATTAATCCAAGAAACTTCATGTCACTATTGGCTACATAAAATGGACTGATAGTCCATTTTAAAGCCTTATCATACTTTTTATATGATTCTTCATTCTGTTGGCGATTCTGAAGCAACCAACTCAAAAAAGTCGTTACCGGGACTTCCCTGGTGGCGCAGTGGTTAAGAATCCACCTGCCAATGCAGCGGAATCGAGCCCTGGTCCAGGAAGATCCCACATGAAGCGGAGCAACTAAGCCCGTGCGCCACAGCTACCGAGCCTGCGCTCTACAGCCCTCGAGTGACAACAACTGAGCCCGTGAGCCACAGCTACTGAGGCCCAGGCGCCTAGAGCCGGGGCTCTGCAACAGGAGAAGCCACCGCAATGAGAAGCCCGTGCACCACAACTAACAGTAGCCCCCCGCTCGCTGCAACTAGAGAAAGCCTGCGCGCAGCAATGAAGACCCAACGCAGCCAAAAAAAAAAAAAGTCGTTACCAAAAATTAATTCTGTTATTTCACTAACACTTTGCGGGTGATTACATTCAGTAGTTACACCTGACACACCTGTAAAGTCTTCTAATTTTCGTGCAATGTTGTCTTCAATCCACTCTTCTGTAGAAGCAAAGGAGCATTCTCCAGCACCGTGAGTTTCATTTTCACTTTCTGTATCAGAATCAATCACTAAGGTTTTTTGTCTTTCTGTTGGTCTAATATTCACATCGTCTGAAGAACTATCATCTTCTGAGACATTAGTATATATGTCACTCGGACAATCAGAGAAAGTATCTGCATAAAATTCACTGAAAAATTCTTCACTCAAAATTTCACGGTGTCATTTTTGAAAATTTTATGGTAATAAACTTGCATTTATAATATACACAAGGTTGGAACAAAAACCTAACGGAGCAAAATATGAATGATACCGACAATCATAAGTTGTATAATGAACTCTTGATCAATTTTAAGCTCTAACAACTTCGCAAGGTGATGTTAACTAATCACTCTCTAAAATACGTATTGATACGTTTCTGGTCAATAACGTTCGGGTAACAAAAGACGTATTAATACGTCTCTGGCCAATAATGTCCTGGAATGGGTAGTGAAATTTCTCTTTTCCCATGCCCTGGAACCCTTTGCATTACATGGGAATTGTTGACTCCTTGAAAGTTTGTTAGAGCTGACTCATGAAATTACCTGGGTAGGTGTCTTTTTTAGAAGAAAACATTTGACCACCTTTTTGATTTCTCCTACAATATTCATCTATTCTGATTTTCTTCCCCTTCTCAAGTCACTTTTGGAAATTCAGTTTTTCTGGACTATCTATTTCATCTAGATTTTTAAAAATCCATACCTTAATTGTTTCTCTTGTGAAACGCTTATTTTTTGTGTCTCTTCCCTGACTGACCTTTTCCTAAGAATCAACATTTTATTTTGCTGATCAAGATCTACTGTTTGTTTTTATTTCATTACTTCTGCTTTCATTTCCTCTTTTCTGCTTTCTTTGCCTTTATGGGTTTTCATTCTTGAGTTATATACTTAGTTTACTTTTAATCTTTCTTAAATTTCCTCTAAGAACCTTGGGCTGTACCCCCAAAGGTATTTTGTCATTGCTTTCTAAATAGATTCCTATTTCAGTTCTGGATTATTCATTAACTGGGGTCACTATATAATTCACCATCCAAACTGGGATACTTTTGTGAGTGAAATATGCATATTATGTCCAGACAATAAGCGTAAGCTGGGACTGTTTTGGGTGAAAAAGAAAGTATGATCACCCTATTTTTAACATGAGTTATTTAAAAGGAAGTTTAAATCTTTCACATAGGACATAGGATCTTGTTACAACTTTCTAATGTACTGAATTTTAATCACAGAATGTGGTCTGCAAGGATTTTTTTTTTTTTTTTTTAATTTATTGAGCTTTTGGGGGTGTGTGGCGCTAAGACTTGGTAAAGTTTTGTGACTGTGCCACATGGTGCTGTACGGAATGTGCATGTTTTCTGTTGGATACACATTTCTTGACATCTTTTAGATCAAGCTTGTTAATTTTCTGTGTAGTTATCTTTGTTTATGTGATGTGTCAATTTCTAAGAAAAGTTAAAATCTCTCCCACTATGACGGCAGATTTTTAACTTTTCCTTTTATTTCCGTTTTGGGCTTATATAATTCAAAATTTCTATTGCTAGATACGTAAATTTTCAAGACTGTTTTTTTGTTGTTGGCTTGTACCTTTTAGCATTTGATACTTTTTACCTTAAAATCTCTTTTATCAAATATTAATATTGCTACTTATGCTTTCTACTCTTTTTGAACAGCTTTATTGAGATATACTTTATATATCTCCATAAAGTGCACCCATTTAAATTGTATGATTTGATGATTTTTAGTACATTCACAGCGTTGTACAACCATTACCACAACCAATTTTAGAATATTTTCATCATCCTAAAAAGAAACCTCATACCTATTAAGAGTCACTCTCCGTTCTCCCCACTCCCCCTCCCGCCAGCCATGAATCTCCTACTGTCTCTATAGATTTGCCTGTCTGGACATTTGATATAAATGGAATCATGTGGTATATGGTCTTTTGTGCCTAGCTTCTTCCACTTAGCATAACGTTTTCAAGGTTCATCCGTGTGGTAGCGTGCATCAGTATTTCATTCCTTTTTTATTGCCAAATATTCCACTGTATGGATAATACTACCTTTTGTTTAATCCATTCATGAGTCGATAGACTTTTTGATTATTTCCACTTTTGGCCATTATAAGTAATGCTACCATAAACATTCATGTACATGGTTTGTGCCGCATATCTTTCATTTCTCTTAGGTGTGTACCTAGGAGTGGAATTTCTGGGTCATATGGTAGGTAGCTCCATATTTAACATATTTCGGAACTGCCAACTATTTCCCAAAGTGGCTGCACCATTTTACATTACTATCAGCAATGTGTGAGGGTTGAATGTTTCTACATCCTCACCAACAATTGGTATTATCTATCTTTTTAATTATTGCTATCCTAGTGGGTGTAAAGTGGTATTTCATTGTGGCTTTGATTTGCATTTCCCTGTTGGTTAATGGTGTTGAGCATCTTTTCATTTGCTTATTGGCTGTTTGTATATCTTTACTAGAGAAATGTCTATTGAGATCCTTTGCCCATTTAAAAATTGGGATATTTCTCTTTTAAACTATTGAGTTGTACAGTTCTTTATATATTTTGTATACAAGTCCCTTATCAGATATATATATGATTTGCAAATACAGGTATCCCCGGATTTTCAAAAGTTTGCTTTATGCCGCTTCGTTGTATTAGTATCTGTTTTTGCTAACTGAAAGAAATCCAAAGAGGATTTTCTTTTTTACAGAAAAAGTCAAAAAGCAAAAATAGTGGTCAGTGTTTTACAGCAAGCTGTTATAGAGAAGATGTGCATCCCAAGCAGTGAGAGTGGCACTGCCAAGCTCTTTCCCCAGAAACTACACTTAGCATCTCAGCATCAAGCTGCCATAGTTTGAACTGTCTGTATCTGTGCCTTATCTTTTAAAATTTGTATTATTATTTTTTTATTGAAGTATAGTTGATTTACAATGTGTTGATTACTGCTGTACAGCAAAGTGATTCAGTTATACATATATATACATTCTTTTTTTATATTCTTTTCCATTATATTTTGTCATAGAATATTGAATATAATTCTCTGTGCTATACAGGAAGACCTTATTGTTTAAGTGCTTTATCTTGATTTATTTTGTGCATCTGTTAGCAAGCTGTATCCTAAGGTAATTGCTTCTTTGCTTTACACCACTTTGGATTATGAAAGTCTTCATAGGAATGCTCTGCTTTCAGATAGCAGGGGAAACCTGTATATTTCCCACCCTGTGGGTCATATTTTCACTCTCTTGATGATATTATTTGCAGCACAAAAGTTTTGAATTTTGATGTAGTCTTGTTTTATTTATTTTTTCTTTAGTTGCTTGTGCTTTTGGTGTTTTAGCTAAGAAACCATTGTCTAAGCCAAGGATGTGAAGATTTACTCCCATGTTTTGTTCGAAGAGTTTTACAGTTTTAGCTCTTACTTTTAGGTCTATGATATATTTTGAATTAATTTTTGTATATGGTGTGAGATGGTGCTTCATTCTTTTGCATATTAATATCCAGTTGTCTCCATGTGCTTTCTTTTTGTTAGTATTTGCCTAGTATACTTTGCTGTTACTTTATTTTTAGACACCATTATAACTTTGTAATTTATTTTTTAAAATTTATTTTATTGAAATATAGTTGATTTACAATGTTTTAATTTCTACTGTTTGGCAAAATGATTCAGTTATACATGTATATACATTCTTTTTCATATTCTTTTCCATTATGGTTTATCACAGGAATAACTTTGTAATTTAGATGTAAGATATGTAACATGCAACAATTATCCCCATTTTACAGACTTGAAGAAACGTCTGAAATTAAGTGAATCATCCACAAACCCATGCACAGAACACAAAGCCAGTACTATGGATAGGGTAGGTGTTATTCTGAGTGTCACTCCATCCCAAGAGCCACTGCCTGCCCTTTGAGTCTTTTAAATAAGTCCACCTCACTCACCTTGAACTCTGAATATTCACAACAGCCCATCCCCTGGAGTGGTCAGAAGGGAATTACTAACCTTATCCTTGACTAATAGAAATTTTCAAAATGATGGTATACTTCAATTTTCTCACTTTGGAGATTAAAGCTGTTGGGAACACAACAAGGTTCTGAAGAAGTTGCAAGGGACAATCACGGTACTTCCTACACCACAGTATTTCTACTACTTTAGCTTTTTCCTATCTTTATTTATTTATTACCTATATAACTTTTATTTGCACAATTACTTTTTGTCCCATTCAGTTCATTGGTCTCTCCTCCCAGTGAAAGATTTTACTATTGTACTCCTTTCCTGAGCACTAAGAAAATTCCATGTGAATACACAGGGAAAGGGATGTTAAGCAGACATGGTGGAGTATAGAATCTTGAGGCTCTGGAAGTCCACGGTCTAATTCAGGGTTTCTCAGCCTTGGCACTGTTGACATTTTAGGTTTGATAATTCTTGGTTGTGGAGGCAGTCCTGTGCACTGTAGGATGTTTGGCAGCATCTCTGGCCTCTACCCACTAGATGCTCGTAGTAGCACCTACCAACCAGTTGTGACAACCAAAGATGTCTCCAGAAACTGCCAAATGTTTCCTAGAGGAAAAATCACTCACAATTGAGAACTATTGGTTTAACTATATAATGTCTTTCTCATATCCTTTAACCTGTATCCTCTAATGCAGCAGTTAAATGGTTAAATATTTTTAAAATTCTTAACATTCTGCATCTTTCTTTTGTATTGTATCATGGTCTCTGAAAATCCATGTGTTACACGTCAAAAGTGGAATAGTGGACTGATACCTGGTTTGATGTGCCACATTGTTATTATAGCCCTGAATGTAGTAACTAGAAACCAATGTGTTTGAAAAGTGAGGGAAAAAACAGCACCTGTCAAAAGTGGTGCCTGATAGCTGCTGATTTCTGAGGCCCATGAGACACAAAGTCCATTGGAGGTAGAGAATGCTAACATAAGCATAAATTCTCTAGAACTCTTTCAATATTTTAAGGGTGTATAATTTGGTATTCCTTGCCCTGCAAAATTAAAAGACAGTAGACCTACACTTGATTTATGTAAATTTGCATATTTATAGTGTGTGTATTCATGTCCTTGGCAAGACTATAATATGTCAAGAAAAAGACCCCAGTTATATGTTCTACACCGATTTAATTTTTGGCTTCTGAGAACTTCTAGTGCTGCTAGATCAAATCAAAGAGAACTTGCTCAAGCCTTTACAAAACTCTTCATTATGCTTATTTGGAATAAAGCAGACATCATTTAGAATATGCAAGCACTGAACAATGATATCTATATTTACAAAAATACACAACCATATTCTGTAGTTAATTGTTTATCTAGAAAAACTCCGTTGGATAAGGCAATATGCACTATTCTCCCACTACCAAAGTTGCTCCTTTAAGTCAGGCACCTGCATTTAAATTAGTAGTCCTGGTTTTGGCATTGGGACATCCAACTCAAGATGGAGCACCTATTAGGGTTACCCCTCATCTTCTGCATCTTTTGTCACAGAATATTGTGGTTTTTTTTTTTTTTCTTTGTTTTCAACTTCTTGATTAATAATGATACAAAATTGTTTTTTAGCATCTTTGCATGCATAGTGAAGGAAAAGATCACTAGAAACGGATTTCCAAGTTCCATCGAAAGAGTCATAGCAAAACATATGGAGAAAAAACCTTAGTGTTTCCAGTTAGGCCAAAAAAGGAAAAGATAAATAGTTTTCTTAAAATATCAAAGTCAATATTTAATTATGGCTAGGGATAATAATGCCCAGTGTCAGTGTCAGTCTGTTCAGACGTACAGCGACTCAGCAAAGCAATTTTGAGCCTTTCTATTTCTGTGTAGCATCTTTCAACTTGTTTGACTTTCAGGAGTCCAGTGCCATTTCTCACTGTCTGGGCTCTGCAGGGCGCAACTCCTTCTGGAGTCCAAGTCGCTCCCATTAGTCTCTGGCTCATCCAGGTACCAGGGGCCAGACTTGCATCCCGTGGGGTGGTGACTTACGGTCCCCGGTTCTTGCCCCACGTGAGCCCCCCTGGGAGCTCACCACAGTAACCTCCGACACCACGGGTTCAGCCGGGACGTCCCCTGCAGTGGTAGGGAGGGCACTGACCAATCCCACGCCCTTCCCTGCGCCCGGCTCCGGTTTTTGGGCACCCCCCACCCCACTCGCCCGGGAAGGAAGCCGTCCGCGCCTGTCTTTCCTGGAGGGCGCGAAAGGGAACTCGGGGCTCCCCGCGCGCCGCAGCAGGGCCCAGCGGTCCACGCGCGAAGCCAGGCGGGGCCGCGGCGCGGGTCCGAGCGCCCGAGGCGCGGGCGGAGCATGTGACCACGCCGCGCGGGGCCGGGAGCGCAGTGCCGCACGCTGGCGGCGGCGGGGAGAGCAATGGAGGCCGCGGCCGCCTGAGAGGCGGGTGCGCTGCCGGTGCTGCTGCGGAGTCTGCTGGTGCTGCGGCAGCGCCGCGGACTGTGCATCCGCGCCCGCCGCCCGCGCGGGACCGCCCGTCGCCGTCCAGCCCCTCTGCCAGCCCCGGCGCCAGGCGGGGACCTCAGGTGAGCGCCCTCCCGGCCCGCGGCCGGAGCCAGACAATGGGTGCAGCGGGCGGGCTTCTCCCTTCCCCTCGCGACCCGCGGGCCAGGCCCCCGCGGCGCCCCGGGATCTCCGACCTTGCCTGTGCCCTGGGGGCGTGGGCTCGGCGTGGCCGGCCGTGGACTTTGGGGCGGTGTCCCCGCGCGTTGTGCGCGGACCCTCCCTGAGGCACCCGCGCGTGGTGTGCGCCGCTTTGGATCCCACTCGAGGAACCTGCGGACGGGCTGTGCCCCCGGGAACTTGCCGAGAGCGTGGGACCTTCTAATTCCCTCTGTTCTTCCCGCGCCGCAGCAGCCTGTCCCGGGGTCCCCGGCTTGGGTCCCGACTGCGGCGGGGGTCAAAGCGAGACCTCGCCGTCTGGGATCTCGGACGCTGACCCGGCTCAGCCCTTTCCCCGGGCCTGAGCTGCATTGCTTTGTTTAACCTCTGCCGAGCTATTTCGCACAAACTCTTGTTGCTCCAATTCTGATGAGCCACCAGTTTGATGGCTGAGGCAAGACAAAGGTTTTCCCTGTTTACAAGGGCTGGAGTCGGGAGACTGCACGCTGCCAGTGGTGTAAAATGTGTTTTCCTTATCTTCTCCCTGAGGTTTTTCTGGTTCTATAACCCTCCTTTCTTGCAGAGCTCTGTAGTGGCGAGATTGGACCTCCTAACCCTACCGAGACGGTGGGTGGGGTATGGCTTTTATTCCGGCTTATCAGTAAACAGAAGGGCAGACGGCTACATTTGAGATAGTCTCAGAATAGAGGCATCGTAATCATATTATGAATTTCAAATTTTCAGAGAAAATATATAAAGACACATTGATTCAGTGGATGGGCGGGGTGGCAGGGGGCAGAAAATCTAGTAACCACCACCGTGTGTTGTGAAATTTTAATATGGTTTTAAGAATAATGGCCCGGAAACTGATCTGGTGTAGGTGAGGGAGTGCGTGTGTGTTGGGGGTGGTGGTGATGGAGAGGGAGTGGTTAGAATACAAAGGATAAGGCAATTTTAGTAAAGCCTTCTTAGGCTTTATGTAGCAAATTTTCAGATCATCAAGTTGTCATTAAATCATTGTTTCCCTGTAAAAATCACCTGTAGTAGTTGTTGAATTATATATAAAAAGGCTAACAATTATTTGGTGTTGTATGTGACTCAGGAATCTGAAAACAACAATTTTGAGTAATTTTAAAAAGTCAACAAAGGAAAGACACTTCCACTACTCCCTCCTTTATGCTATGAGAAAACTGAATCCTAGTTCAATATATTCAACAGAAAATTAGCTGTAAGAAAAAAAGGTTTCAAAGGCAGGTTTTTTAAGAAACATTTTGAAAAATGCATCTCATGTAGGCGATATGGTTGCATTACTTCAGCTCAGACATGTGAAGGGAGGAAAATCAGGCTACTAGATTGCCCCTTTCCAGGATTAAAAGGTAGTTTCTTCAAATCCGATATTTACAGTCATCTCAGAAATGGGGAAACTTTCACTTTAAAGACTTAGCAGTCATTTAGCACTGAATTTGGAGTCAGGAATATAATAATACTGACTTGACACACTTAGGCAATTGGTGTGAGAAACAAAAGCTTCCACATAGTTCTTTCCAAAAACTATAAAGCACTGTAATAAATGTAAGTTATTATTATTGCTAGGTGAGGAAGCTGTATTTTACAGTTTTCTCTTACACAATTTTGGGAAAATTAATTGAAATTAATATGAAATTCTCCAGGGTAAGGGACAGTCTGGTATATACTAAGTGTTCAATAAATAGTTGAGGAAAGAATGAATTAATGAAAAATAAAATGCAAATGGATAAAATATGCATACAGATCGAATTGGTTTACTTCTTTTAGTTTAATGAACATTTACTGAAGGCCTACTGTGTGCCAAGAGCTGTACAGACTGTTTCCACACACAGTTTATAATAAAAGCCTGGTGACCTTCCTTTTTTGATCATGTGTGATGTATGTTTCTATGAAGACCGGGGCCCCTTGGGTCACGTTAATGATCATCTCATGTAACTGAGTAGCACAATAGAACATTTCACTTGTTATATGTACAAATACTTTCTCACAATGGCCTGTGGGGAGGCAGGGCAGATACTATCATTCCCGTTTTGTAGGTGAGGAAATCCAGACACAGCGAGATTAAATGACTTGCCAACTCCTCGCCACTGAAGCAACAATGCCAGGGACAGAAGCTCGACCTCACGCCTGGTGCTTTCATCTCTGAATCACACTGTCCTCTCCAAGATACGCTGTACCTCCAGAAAATCTCTCTTGAATTAGGCCTTACTAAAGTCTACCTTTTGAATAACTTTAACGTAAGGAAAAGTTACATCTTATAACCCACTACTTAGTGAAGTGGTTAAATGTGCAAGTTCTGGAGACAGGTGACTAAATTTGAACTCTGGATTTACCAGTCCCTAGTTCTGCATCTTTGGCAAGTGACTTAATCTCTCTAAGTCTCAGTTTTCTCATCTGTAAAATGGTGAAAGTAATAGTACCTACCTACTTTACAGGATTTGGGGGAGGATCAAATGAAATAATGTGCTTAGCATAATGCTTAGCACAGTGTCTAGTAGAAACTAAGCATTCAGTGTCAGCTAATTACTTTTATTCTCATTATTGTAATGAAGCAGTGGCTTTTAAACTCTTTTTTTTGGCACAATAAGAGATGAGTTTTACTTTGCCATCCAGTATACAGATACATTACAAGTGTGTTTAATTAAAAAAAATTCATTAATCAGTGCTCAGACTTCCTATGTGCAATGCATTCTTGTATTTTTCATTCTGTTTTATTTAGAAATGCTGGTTGAGATACACTAAATAATTTCATATCCCGTTAATGCACCAGGACCTGCAATTTGAAAAGCACTAATGTAAAGGATAGTCAGGTTAATGAGTGCATTAAAGAAAAATGTGTTATTGAATCTTTACGTTTTTCCCTCTAATGATTTACAGCATCTTTTGGAATTTGAATATTAAATTACACTGAAAATAGGTTTTTAAACATTTCTTAGTAATTATAACCATATATTGAGTATTTATTACCGTCTAGGTACTGTGCTAAGCAGTCTATTTTTGTATGTTATCTAATTTAGTGCTCATGACAGCCTTGTAAGAAGGTCTTCTGTTTCCATTTGGTAATTGAAATTAAGACTCAAAGTGGTTTTAGGAACTTGCACAAGGTCACAAAGTTAGTGAGAGTTGAAGCAAGAATTGTTCTGTTTGACCCCAAAGCTCTCTGCTCTTTCAGCCTCAACACTGTGTTCTGAGGTTCTCTCACAGTGATTTCTTTAGACATATCATTCCTTCTTTTGCATAAATTTGAATGGCAATATTGAGAACTTACCCGTTGTGGTGCATCTTTTGTAGTTTCCTTTGAAAGGACCCATTTGAAGAAAATCTTCAAGTTAGTAAAGTAAGAAAGTATACTGCATAGACTAGTATTTCATTTTGGCTTTGGCTGGTCTTTGATGTAAACATTTTGGAATAACTTCTCAGGTTTTTATGACAGAGTCACTCAATTGGTCAGTTTTATTGTGCACCCAAAGGTTTAATATATATTCAGAACAGACATGAAATAGCTGTGTCACTATAAAAATATTTCATTACAAATGAATGTCAGCTTTTGTTAAGGCACAAAATGAAGACTTAAGAGCTACAAGAGTACTTTATAGTATGTTGATTTGTTTCAAACTCACCAGGCAGTGAAAGTATTTTGTAAAGTACTTATAAGAAACCACCACTAACTGTACTATTAATTTTTTGTTTTTGTGTTTCACTTCCTTGCAAATGTTTCTTAAATTTTTAGCAGTATTTTAATTTTAATTTTTTGGTAGTTCTGGGACTTCCCTCCTCTTTTAAAAATATTGTGAGAAAGAATTTAGGAAATATATTTTATAAAGAGTACTTTGAAACACAAATAGATAATTTTACATGACAATGGAAAGGCAAATTTCACTGTTTCTTTCACACTTATGTCTGACAGATTCAGGCTCTTTCAGTGTCTGGTTGAATGCGTAGGAGTGTATCTTATAAATAAGATAATTACCAGGTGCTTAAAGATATATAAATACGCTCTTGCTTTTGCATTATCGCTTCCATGTGTATGGAGCTTTAAACTTTCCCCGGTATGTTTAACTAGTTTATTTGTTGAATTAAGGTTGGTATTTTCAAAACTGACAATTTTTTAAAATCAGAGTTTGTGTAGATCATGATGCTATATTAGACAAAGATCAGTTTCATGGTTTATGTGAAACCACATATTTCTTTTCATCAACCATCATTTTCTGTTAAGATTAGATAAAAGTGAGTATATTGTTTCATTTACTGTTGGACATCAGATTTTATCCTTAGATGAGCCCTCAAAAACTTGTTTTGCCCCTGACGAAATTGTGTACAGTTGTCATAAGCTTATGTTTTATGCTTATTTTATTAATTTATTCCTTTTGTCTAACACTTGACCCTTAGTGGATTGGTATAGTTTTTATGAGCATCAAGAAACATTACAGCTATTGAATGGTCACTGTAATGTTTTTATATTCAGGCAAGTAAACTGGGTTCCCATTACATTTTGTACTACTTTTATTCTTGATGTGAAAATTCTTAGAGATGAAAAGAGCAAAATCAATTTAGATATGTACTTGTACTAGTGCCTTTGAGGCGGATACATAGGCATATTTTGGATCTACTTACATGTATGATTTCCACAGTTACATGAGAAGTGCAAGATTACAAGCTCTTAATCCATAAATTTAAAAATTGTCTTAAGTAACTTTGTGGAAATGAAAAAACTGAGTTAAAACATTTAAGAGATGTTGAATGCTTTAGTCACATGTTATCAGAAATATTTAAGAAGCCAAATAGAACAACCGTACGTAATAGCTTTTATATTTTAGTGAGTTTGCATGTGGAAAGATGATTCCATTTAAAATGTCAAAAATGAAATGCAGAAATATTTTCAATCAGATTTTAAAATCTTCACCAGCTCTCCCAGATGTTTGTAGAATTTTTCAAATAGTATTCTTTGAGGCTTGCGTGGAAATTTTAATAAACTTACTTCTGAAACTGGTACTATTTTAAAAATGTGTCTTTGAGGAAAAGATACAGAAGCTGCATCCCTGAAACACTTTGGGAAATATTTAAATTGGAAGTAAGTACTCAGCTCACTAGAGACAGGTTTTTAGAGTAGAATTTAGAGCTGATACCAGCTGCTAAGAATTATTAACAAGAAAGGAGGGAACACTTGTAAAAAAGGTGTTGGGCTTTTTACCAGGGAGAGTAGGAATAAGCCACCCAGAGGTCCACTGGCCTGTCTCCACTCCCCTGGTCAGGGATTGGCTGGCACCAATAGGGGAGAAGGGGAGCAGGCGGGGGGCAACAGAGAAACTCAGTTATTGTTTAAATCTGGGATAAGCTGGATTCAACAAATAATCTGTGAAAGTTCTTGTATATAATTGTTAACCCACGCTTTCCCAACTTGGGAGAAAAAAAAAGGAAAGTCCATGGCCCCAAGATCATGGTTTTTGGAAGAGGAAACATCAGGACCCCGTTGTCAAAGCCATTTGTGGTCTCAGGCCAGGGCCACAGCTGACGTTCTTAGGGAAGCTTGCGACGGATTCAGCAGAGCTGGTAAGACACTGCCGATGAATTCCAGCTGCCCTCAATGATTGCATTCCAGCTTTTCTTCATTTTGAAAAGTTCTTAATAAATGTAGAGTGGCTTTTTCTCTACCGGAGTATTATTGTGACAGATGTAGTGGGCTTGCTTGGCACTACTTAGGATGCAGCTGCCCAGGCATGTTTGTGATGGGTTAACTGTTTTCTAGAGTTAATGAGGTCAGGGTCACAGGTTCAATTCCCGGGAAGGCCAGTTAGCTTTGCTTTGTTCTCTGATCTCATATTGTGCTCTTAACCCAGACCAGCCATCTGGCGAAGGCAGATCATTGATCACAAAGGGACTAATAAGCAAGACGGTGGGGGAGGAGTAGCATGAATCTTCCTCAGTGGATGTTGAGTAATTAGAGAAACAATTCCAAAAGCACGTGCACATTTGTGTTTCCTAGCATTATCTTAATATGTGGAAGATAACATGGTCGTCCCATAATTTTATTTGTCATTTCTGTTGAACTCCCATTTTAACAGTTGTTTTTTCTAGTTCTGAGGTTTTAGAAGTCTCATTTATTTAGCAGTTATACATTGTCTTGAATGTTCTTAACTTCCTTATAGATTTGTAGGGCAGTGGCTCTGTGAGAACAGGGTAAGTCTGACAGTAATAGGTCAGAACACCTAGTCACTTGTTTACAGATCCAACCCCATTTGAATTAAAAAAATAAAAGTTAAAAAAAAGCAAAACACCATTTTGCATAAGAATGAATAGACTGAGAATATCCGGAAAACACTTTATAGTTTTTCTAAGCATACCTTCATCTCCAAATCTCTTATTCTCTTTATTAAAATTACTTCTAGTGTCGAGAGAAATATCCAAGATCGTCTAGACCAGTGCTGTCTCATACAGTAACTGGTCCCCCATGTGGTTATTGAGCATTTGAAATGTGGCCTGTCCAAATTGGGAGGAGCCCTAAGTTTAAAATACACACTGGATTTCAAACACTTGGTATGAAAAAAATGTACAATACATCATTGATAATTTAAAAATATAACATGTTGAAATAATGTTTTAGCTATGTTAGATTGGCTAAAACATTATTAAAGTTAATTTTACCTTTTTTTTTACTTTTTAAAATGTACCTACTAGAAAATTAAAAGCTACATATGCGGCTTGCATTATATTTCTGTTGGGTGGTGTTGTTCTAGACCAACCGTTCATTTTCCAGATGAGAAGGCTAAGTTCAGAGGTTAAGTAACTGAGCTGAGTTCTTTCCATTGCCTGTAATCTCTCCCTGCTAATAGGTTAGGTGTTCAGGAAGATGGGAACCCTTTGAACCATTAAAAGACCATTTAGTGCATGGCAATTATCATATGTTGCAAGATCTGTGCCTGAGTCATTGCATATTAGGTATCATGCCAGGTGTGTGTGTGCACACGTGCACGCGCGTGCGTGGGAGGGGGGCTTTGTTTTGTTTATGGTGTTGATATTTAGGCTCAGTTTTACCTTCCTATTATAGGCCAGAAGCCCTGTGGCTTTATTTAGTTCTGAGAAAAGCACATTAAATTATTAGACATTAACAGTTGTAACTCTGGAGTAAATATGGTGCTCAATTGAGTGAATACTTTAATATATTTTGTGAAGATTTCAGACAGTTTTGAATGACCCTTGAGGACAAAGCAGCAAGCTTTTCAGGCTGTATTCCTTTTGGAGGGAGGAGAGCTGAAGTGAAGAGAGGTTGCTTAGCCGGTGTTCCACAGGAAGAGCTTATGAGCTGTTAGTGACTGTCTCTTAACCATGGACGTGACTGATGTTCCAGTCAAAGAAGAAATAGCCAGGATCAGGCGATGCGAAAGCCGTGGCCCCCAGTGGGGGCTTCCTGGCAATTTTGTGACATAATAGTCTTTAATTGGCAAAGATAGAAAGGAAGAAAAGCTCAGGACCAAATTTGTTATTTTTAGTTGAGATTTTTGTTTTCCTAACCAACATAGGCAGCTCAGATTAACATCTTAAAGATGTTTACATTATGCAGCTCAGATCTAGTCTGCCTTTTTCTCTCCCTTGCCCACACAGAGTTGTAAGTCACGATCAGTTTGTTATCAGTGACAACTCATGAGCAGCGGACTTCGTCAGGCAACCACTTGACACTTCACTTACTCTCATCATCCATACTAGCTAGTAATGTGCACGAACTTATGCTTTTACTAGGGGCAGTGTGGAGGTTGAGAGAAGATAGGCAATTACTTCCAGAAGGGTGGCTTATAAAAATCTATCAAGATGATCATTTTTCTATGCTTTTTGTCTGTTGCAAACAACCGGAGTTATCAGAGAAACAAAACAAGATAGCAGTCTTAAATGGTTACCTTGGAGTAGACCAGAAATAAGTAACTGTGTCCTGCTGTATGAAGCTTAATGAAAAGTACCATGACCATCCACATCCCATGCAGCCTGAGTCATCGTAAATCCACTTTATCTCACGTCAGCAGACGTGTGTTGAGTGCTGCGAACCGTGGGCTGGGCACCATGGACATAGCGTGAAAAGAACAAAGATTGGGGGAGTACAGGTCACTTGAATGAGAACTTTTCTTGTAGTTTCTAGCTTGAGAAAAGAATGTAGCATTTTTACATTGCTGCAGAATGAATGAATGCATTATGATTTATGTCATACAATTCACTAGTTGATTTCATGTGCTGTCACATCCCATTTCTAGTTGTAACTGATTTTTTTTTAAAATTTGGGTCATTGGGACAGTCAGTTGGGGTGCTGGGAGGCTTGTTGTCATGTTGGGAATCATATTGAATATGGAAAGGTAGCACATGTCCCCTGTATTTCTCCTTCTTTCCCTGATCCAGCTGTTCATACCAGGCACTGTGGAGTTGCTAGTGAATATAAAAATGAAGCATTCAGTCTAGTAAAGAAGAAAGACAAGAACGTAAAATGTGCTGTGATAGAAGTCCAGGTGCTATGGTGACTCAGAGGAAGGGGTGACTGTTCTGGGGAAGGAGGATAGAATGAAGAAAGATAAGGAGGTTGCTTACAGAGGAAGTGATATTTGAGCTGGGTCTTGAAGGATGGGTAGAATTTTGACAGATGGAGAGGAGGTGGAAAGGTATTCCAGAGGTAGGGAACAGAGTGAGCAAAGATATGGCAAGCATGAGGCCATGGTATACTGAGGTGGCAGGAACATTCAGGCATGGTGGGGAGTGGCAGGAGACAAGACTAGAGGAAGTGGATCAGGCAAAATTTGGAGAGATTTGAAAGGCTGAAGCATACTGATATTTTTTAGGAGCTATCAAAAGCAGGGCGTGGCATAATTGTGTCTACTTTGGAAGGATGACTGGGAGTTAAGCTTGGCTCTAAGTCCAGCTTTCCCTCTAATTAGTCTAGTGACCATGGGCAAGTCACTTTACTCCTCTGGGCCTCGTATAATCTCATATAAAACAAAAGGGTGGGGCAAGAGTTATCTGGTCAATCAGTAAACAAAGACAGGACTTACCAAGGGCCTGGTCTGTGCTAGGTGCTGCTGTTGGTGCTGGGATACAAAAGCAGACATACAGCCAGGGCCCCTGTACTGTGGAGATGATATTCTGGTGGGAGAGAGGGACAAGAAACAGTACACAAATAGTATATAACACAGTGTCACGTCGTGATAAGTGCTGTAAGGGAAGTCAAGCTGAGCGAGTGGAGTGAGAGGTTTCCACAGAGCAGCCCAGAAAACTTTGGATGAAGTGGAAGAAGCCATGGGACTCTTTGGAATCTCTTCCAGATCTCAAATCATAGGTATAATTAAGTGAAAAGCTACGGAGTTCAATCTATTCAATATTGATTAAAGTCAGTTTCCAAATAGATGTTGTTCTTACAGTTTCGATTAGGTCCACCAGTATGGCTGTCGATGGACAGACTCTTTTTAGTGCTCCATCTTTGAAAGTACAGCATAATCGACTAAGTACAGCATAATCGCATTTTAGAAAACAGTTTCTTCAGTGTTTTGGAAAAATGCCCCTTGCATGGGTAATTCTGCATGTTATTCCTCAGTGCATTACCCATCTCAAAGCTTATGGCTTATGGAATGGGAAGATGCTCATTTTTTTTTTTTTTTAATTTAATTTATTTTTGGCTGCATTGGATCTTTGTTGCTGAGTGCGGGCTTTCTCTAGTTGTGACGAGCGGGGGCTACTCTTTGTTGTGGTGCGCAGGCTTCTCATTGCGGTGGCTTCTCTTGTTGCAGAGCACGGGCTCTAGGTGTGCGGGCTTCAGTAGTTGTGGCTCGCGGGCTCTAGAGCGCAGGCTCAGTAGTTGTGGCGCACGGGCTTAGTTGCTCCGCAGCACGTGGGATCTTCCCGGACCAGGGCACGAACCTGTGTCCCCTGCATTGGCAGGCGGATTTTTAACCACTGGACCACCAGGGAAGCCCCGATGCTCATGTTTAAGCCACTAGATTTAGGGTGGTTGTTCAGTGTATTGAATGGCTCTTCTATTGTAATATAAATTAAAATTAAGTGGGAGCCCTGGGAAAGCTCTGTTTTAATTAGAGTTGGAATGCATCTTAGGAGACCATTTCTGCCAGTTATAATCGTAACAGTGGCATGATTTTTTAAAAGAATCCTTAATAAGCTGAATCTTTCCTGAGGTCTTAAAGTTTATTTTGTAGATGATTCTTGTCAAATCAAGTGAAAGGCAGAAGAATGCAAACATTCTTCTTTGGCCCTAAACCTTTTTCTTGGAGATGTGAAACAGCTGAGCAGTAATCCGCAGAAGAGCATGCTTTAAACTGGCTTGTTGTTGAACATGAGCTATGAGCTTGGGCAATCTGGACTTACTATTTAGTGAGGACCATTCACATAGATTTTTTTTTTCCTCACATAGAGTTTTAAATTGATTTCCCACAAATTATGTCTGCAGTGTTGGGAAGCTAGAGTGGTAGACTGTACTTTCAGAGATGGTGTAAGATGTGATCCCTGGCCTCCGCTGGCATGGAATCCAGGCTGTTGCTTTGTCTCCTTGCCTAGTAGTTCACAGCCAGTGAGACTGGCCCCACCTGAATTATTTAACTCATCTTATCCTTTAAGATAATTACAAGGAGTTGTTCTAGAACTAAATGACTTACAAATTTGGGGTTTGCATATACATTTTTGTCTTTTCTTCATTTTCACTTTTACCGAAGATAGAAATACCTCCTGGTCTTTGGTTCTGCCTGCTGGTTTTTTATAATCCCTGCTCTGGATTACCTCATTCTGCCAGTCTCTGTTGCAATATGATTTTTTTTAAATTTTTTTTTTTTTATTTATGGCTGTGTTGGGTCTTCGTTTCTGTGCAAGGGCTTTCTCTAGTTGCGGCAAGTGGGGGCCTCTCACTGTCGTGGCCTCTCCCGTTGTGGAGCACAGACTCCAGACGCGCAGGCTCGGTAGTTGTGGCTCACGGGCTTAGTTGCTCCGCGGTATGTGGGATCTTCCCAGACCAGGGCTCGAACCCGTGTCCCCTGCATTGGCAGGCGGATTCTTAACCACTGCGCCACCAGGGAAGCCCTATTGTTTTAAAATTAAATTTTCATTATAATTCCCTCATGCATCTGTCTTCCTGAGAATGTTTTGTTGTTTGGTATAGCTTAAGAAAGAGAAAGGAAGGCAAGGAAGGAAGGAAAGGAGGGAAAGAAGAAAGGGAATTCTGTTTGGACACTGTACTAACAGGTCATGTTAGTATTTGATTTGCTCATTATATATGAATTTACAATATTCTGCTTTTTTTCCTTCAAATGTTAAAAATATTTTTATTATGGTAAAATATTTATAACAAAATGTATCATTTTAACCATTTTTAAGTGTACAGTTTATTAGCATTAAGTACATTCAAAATGTTATGCAAAAAAAAAATAAAAGGTTGGGGGGAATTCCCTGGTCGTCCAGTGGTTAGGACTCCGTGCTTCCACTGCCCGGGGCCCAGGTTCCATACCTGGTCGGGGAACTAAGATCCTGCAAGCTACACTGTGTGGCCAAAAAACAAAAAAAGTCATGCAACCATCACCTTTATCCATTTCCAGAACTTTTTCACATTCCAGACAGAAACTCTGTATCTGTTAAACGATAACTCTTCATTCCCTCCATCCCCTGGTAACCTCTATTCTTCTTTCTGTCTCTGTGAATTTTCTATGAATTCTAGGTACCTCATAGAAGTGGGATCATACAATATTTGTCCTTTTGTGGCTGACTTATTTCTCTTAGAATACTGTTTTCAAGGTTCATTTATGTCGTAGCAAGTATCAGACCTTTATTCCTTTTTATGGCTGAATAAGATTCCACTATGTGCGTGTGTGTGTGTGTGTGTGTGTGTGTGTGTGTGTGTGTGTGTGTGTGTGTATACATTTAAAAAAATCCATTCATCTGTTGATAGACATTTGGGTTGTTTCCACCTTTTGGTTATTGTGAATAATGCTGCTATGAACATTGTTATATAGTATCTGATTGAGTCCCTGCTTTCTATTCTTTTGGATATATAGGTAGGAGTGGAATTGCTGGGTCGTATGGTAATTCTTTGTTTAACCTTTTAAGGACCTGCCAAATTGTTTTCCATGGTGACTATACCATTTTAAATTCCCACCAGCAATGTACAAGGGTTTCAGTTTCTCCACAGCCTCACTGGTGTTGCTTGTTATAACAATTAATATTCTATTGTATGTATATACCACATTTTGTTTATTCATTCATCTGTCAGTGAAAACTTGTGTTACTCCCATGGGTGGTTTTTTTTTTTTGTTGGCTGTGCCATGCGACATGTGGGATCTTAGTTCCCTGACCAGGGGTCGAACCCGTGCACCCTGCAGTGGAAGTGCAAAGCCCTGACCACTGGACTGCCAGGGAATTCCCTCCATATCTTAGCTATCGTAAATAATGCTGCCATGAACAAGGGTGTATAAATATCTCTTTGAGAACCTGCTTTCAGTTCTTTTGGATATATACCCAGAAATGAATTGCTGGATCATATGGTAATTCTATTTTTAATTTTTTGAGGAGCCACCATACTGTTTTCCAGTGTGGCTATACCATTTTACATTCCTACCGGCAGTGCACAAGGGTTCCAATTTCTCTACATCCTCACCAGTACTTATTGTCTTTTGTTTTTTCATAATAGTCATCCTGACAGGTGTGAAGTGATATCTCACTGTGGTTTTGATTTGCATTTCCCTAAGGATTAGTTACATTGAGCATCTTATCATGTGCTTATTGTCCATTCCTATATCTTCTTTGGAGAAATGTCTATTCAAGTCCTTTGCCCTCTTTTGAATCAGATTGTTTGCTTTTTTTGTTGTTGAGTTTTAGGAGTTCTCTATATATTCTGGGTCTCAATCCCTTATCAGGTATATGATTTGCAGATATTTTCTTCCATTCTGTGGTTGCCTTTTTACTCAGTGGATAGTGCCTTTTAATGCACAAAATTTAAGTTTTCATGAAGTCCAATTTGTCTATTTTTTCTTTTGTTACCTGTGTCTTTGGTGTCATATCCAAGAAATCATTGCCAAATCCAATATTGTGAAGCTTTTGTCCTATGATTTCTTCTAAGAGTTTTATTGTTTTAGGTCTTACTTTTTGATCCTTGATTCATTTTGAGTTAATTTTTGTATATGGTGTTAGGCAAGGGTCCAACTTCATTTTTCTGCAGGTGGATATCAAGTTTTTCTAGCACCATTTGTTGAAAAGACTGTTCTTTCCATATTGAATGGTGTTAGTGCCCTTGTCAAAAATCATTTGACCCTATATGTAAGAGTTTATTTCTGGGCTCTGTGTTGTATTCCATTGGTCTATATATCTGTCCTTAATGCCAATACTACACTGTTTGGATTACTGTAGCTTTGTAGTAAGTTTTGAAATTCAGAAATGTGAATCTCCCAGTTTTGTACTTCTTTTTCAAGATCGCTTTGGCTACTTGGGGCTCCTAGAGAGTCCATATGAATTTTAGGATGAGTTTTCCATGTCTGCCAAAAAACATCATTGGGATTTTGATAGGGATTACACTGAGTCTGTAGATAGCTTTGAGTAGTATTAACATTTTAACAATATCAGGTCTTCTAATCCATGAACATGGGATGTGTTTCCATTTATTTATGTCTTCTTTAATTTCTTCCAGCAGTGTTTTGCAGTTTTCATTGTACAAGTCTACACCTCTTTGGTTAAGTTAATTGTGAAGTATTTTATTCTTTTTGATGCTAATGTAAATGGAATTGTTTTTGTAATTTCCTTTTCAGATTGTTCATTGTTTGTGTGTAGAAATACAGCTGATTTTTGTGTGCTGACTTTGTATCCTTCTACTTCGCTGAGTTCATTTATTAGTTCTAACAGCTTTTTTTGTGGAGTCTTTATGATTTTCTAGATCTATCATTTGTAAACAGATAATTTTACATCTTTCTTTCCAGTTTGGATGCCTTTTTTTCTTTTTCTTGCTTAATTGCTCTGGCTAGAACTTCCAGTACTATGTTGAATAGAAGTGGTGAAAGCAGACATCCTTATGTTCTTGCTGATATTAGGGGGAAAACTTTCCGTCTTTTACCATTGAATATGATGTTTGCTGTGGGTTTTTAATATATGGCTTTTATTATGTTGAGGTAGTTTCCTTCTATTCCTTCTATTTCTATTTGGTTGTGTTTTTTTAATCATGAAAGGGTGTTAGATTTTGTCAAATGTTTTTTCTGCATCAGTTGAGATGATCACGTGGTATTTTTCTTTTCTTGCTAGTATTTTATTGTGGATTTTTGCATCAGTGTTCCTAAGAGATACTGGTCTATAGTTTTCTTTTCTTGTAGTGTCTTTGGCTTTGGTATCAGGGTTATGTTGGCCTCATAGAATGGGTTAGGAAGTGTAGCCTCCTCTTGAATTTTCTGGAAAAGTTTGAGGTTTGATTGGTATTAGTTCTTCTTTAAATGTTTGGTAGAATTCACTAGTGAAGCTGTCAGGTCTAGGACTTTTTCTTTGTTAGGAAATTTTTGATTACTGATTTTTTTTTCCTTACTTGTTATAGGTCTATTCAGATTTTCTATTTTTTCATGATTTAATCTTGGTAGGTTTTTTGTTTCAAGGAGTTTGTACATTTCATCTAGGTTATTCAATTTTTTGGCATACAGTTGTTCATAGTACTTTCTTATAATATATTTTATATGTATAGAATCAGTATTAATGACCCCCACTTTCATTTCTGATTTTAGTAATTTGAGTGTTCTCTCATTTTTTCTTAGTCCAGCTAATGGCTTGTCAATATTGTTGATTTTTTTCAAGGAACCAACTTTTGATTCCATTGATGTTCTCTGCTGTTTTACTATTCTCTATTTTGTTTATCTCTGCTCTCATCTTTATTATTTCCTTCCTTTTGCTAGTTTTGGGTTTAGTTTGTTCTTTTTCTAGTTCCTTAAGTTATAAAGTTAGGTTGTTGATTTGAGCTCTTGTTTTTTAATGTAAGTGTTTGTAGCTGTAAATTTCCCTCTTAGTGCTGCTTTTGCTGTGTCTCATATGTTTTGGTATGTTGTTGTTTTCATTTTCATTCATCTCTATTTTCTAATTTCCCTTGTGATTTCTTCTTTGACCCATTGGTTGTTTAAAAGTGTATTGTTTAATTTCCACAATTTTATTAGTTTTCCACTTTTACTTTTGTTATTGATTTCTAACTTTATTCTGTTATGGTCAGAGAAGATACTTTGTATGATACCTATGTTTTAAAATCTTTTGAGACTTAATTTGTGGTCTAACAGATGGTTTATCCTGGAAAATGTCCCACATGCACTTGTTAGGTAGAGTGTTCTGTATGTCTGTTAGATCTAGTTGGTTTATTATGTTGTTTAAGTCCTCTATTTCCTTATCTATCTTTTGTCTGGTTGTTCTATCCATTATTGTGAGTGGGATATTGAAGTCTCCAACTGCTATTTTAAAACTATCTAGTTCTCCTTTCAATTCTGTCAGTTTTGCTTCATATATTTTGGTGGCCTGTCATTAGATGCCTAAGTGTTTATGTAATTGTTATATTTCCTTGATGTATTAAACCTTTTATTACTTTATAATGTCCTTGTAAACTTTTTCTGATTTAAAATCTATTTTTTCTGATGTTAGCATAGCCACCATACTCTATTTTGGTTACTATTTGCACAGAATATCTTTTTCCCATCCTTTCACTTTTAACCTGTTTGTATCTCTGGATCTCAAATGAGTCTCTTATAGACAACATATACACATCTTCCTTGACTTACAGTGGGGTAATGTCCCAGTAAACCCATCATAAGCTGAAAGTATCATAAGTCAAAAATGCATTTAATACACCTAACCTACTGAACATCATACCTAGCCTACCTTAAGTGTGCTCAGTCACTCACATTAGCCTACAGTTGGGCAAAATCATCTGACACAGTCTATTTTATAATAAAGTATTGAATATTTCATATAATTCATTGACTATTGAACTATAAGTGAAAAACAGAATGGTTGTAAGTGTATTGGTTGTTTACTTTTGTGATTGTACGGCTGATTAGGATCTGCAGCTCGCTGCTGCTGCCCATCATCACCAGAGAGTATTGTACTGCATATCACTAGCTCAGGAAAAGAACAAAATTCAAAATTCAAAGTATAGTTTCTACTGAATGCATATTGCTTTAGCACCGTTGTAAATTCAGAGAATTATGAATTGAGCCATCATAAATAGGGGACCTGTTATTGGGTCATGTGTTTTTATTTACTCTGCCAGTCTGTGTCTTTTGATTGGGGAGTTTAATTCATTTATGTTTAAAGTGATTACTGATAAGAAGGGACTTCTGTCATTGTGCTGTTTGTCTTCTATTTGCCCTATGACGTTTTTATCCCTCATTTCCTGCATTACTGTCATCTTTGTTTAGTTGATTTTTTTAGTGAAATGTTTAAATTCCTTTCTCATTTCCTTTTGTGTATATTCTATAGTTATTTTCTTTGTGGTTACCATGGGGATTACATTTACCATTCTAAATTTATAATACTCTACTTAGACTTTATATCAGCTTAACTTCAATAACATACAAAAACTGCTCCTTTATAGCTCTGTCCCCACCCCTTTTGGTTGTTTTTGTCACAAAATTATATCTTTATATACATTGTATGACAAAATACATACCCTATTAATTCTTTTAAATGCATTAGTCTCCTAACTTATGTAGAAATCAAGATTTGGAGTTACATACCAAAGTTACAGTAATACTAGCTTTATATTAATAATTATTTTTTTCTGTAAATGGATTAGTCTCCTAAATCATATAGAAAGCAAACAAAATGCATAGTTACAAACCACTGTTACAATAATACTAGCTTTTATAATTGCCCATATGGTTACCTTTATTGAGATCATTATTTCTCCATATGGTTTTAAGTTACTGTCTGGTGTCCTTTCATTTTACCTTGCAGGACTCTCTTGAGCATTTCTTGCAGGTCAGGTTTAGTGATCATGAACCCCTTCAACTTTTGTTTATCTGGGAATGTCTTAATTTCTCCCTCACTTTTGAAGGACATTTTGGTGGATGTTGGATTCTTGGTTGACAGTGTTTTTCTTTTGGCACACTGAATATACCAGCCCACTGCCTTCTGGCCTCCAAAGTTTCCCATGAGAAATCTGTTGATAATCTCAGGTCTTTTTCTGTTGAGAATTCCTTGTATGTGATGATTTGCTTCTCTCTTGCTGCTTTGAAAGTTTGATTATAATGTGTCTTGGTGTGGGTCTCTGAGTTCATCTTACTTGAAATTCATTGAACTTTCTGGATTTTTATATTCATGTCTTTCATCAAATTTGGGCCGTTTTAGCCTTTATTTCTTCAAATACTCTCTCTGTCCCTTTCCCTCTCTTCTCACTCTAGGATTCCCACGGTGCGTATGTTGGTCAGCTTGATGGTGTCCCACAGGTCCCTTAAGCTCTCTTTGCTTTTCTTCAATCTTTTTTCTTTCTGTTCCTCAGCCTCATTAATTTCCATTGTTCTATCTTCAAGTTCACTGATTCATTCTTCTATCTACTTAAATCTGCCTTTGAATCTGTCTAGTGAATTTTTCCTTTCTGTTATACTTTTCAGCTCCAGAATTTCTTTTCAAGTTTTGTATTTCTTTTTTGACATTTCCATTTTCTTGACTTTCTCCACATCTTCTTTTAGTTCCTTGAGCATCTTTAAGATAGTTGTTTTAGAGTCTTTGTTTTAGAGTCTTTGTCTAGTATATATGCCATAAGGTCTTTTTCAGTGACAGTTACTATTCTATCGATTTATTTTCTCTTTTGAATGGACCTTGATTTCTTGTTTCTTTGTAAGCCATGTTATTTTTTTGTTGAACATTGGACATTTGAATCTAACTCTGGAAATCAGATTCTCTACCTTCTCTGGGATTTGCTATTTTCTGTTACTGTGTATTGTTGTGATTGTTGTAGGCTGTCCCTGTGCTGAGAATTAGTCTGAAGTGTAAACTTAATGTCTTCTCAGATCTTTTCTGAACCTTTCCCAGAGTATGTATGGCCACTTTCTAATTTTCCCCATATATGCAGTTGTTTTTGAATGTCCGAGTCCTCAATATCTGGCTCCCAAAAGGGGAAAAAGTGAAAAATGGTGGTGGGGGGGGAAGGGCACTGGCCTTGTAAATTCCCATAAGTCACTTCAGCCACAGGGAGAGGGGCTTACAACAACGGGAAGAGATACAGCAATGGCTGCCAGCCTCTTTGTCTGCACCTCTGTGATGAGGGGCAGCAATCAACAATCACAGCACAGTTCCCAAGTATTTGGAAGACAGATTCCGTTTTGCCCACCCTGGCTGTCTCAGGCTGTGTGCAAGCTGCTCCAGTAACCATGCACAGCTGCCTGCCATGTGGCTGGGGTGGGGGATGATACCTGCCATGGTGCTAAGAGCTGAAGTTGACTTAAATTAACCACAACTTACAGCCAAGGTCTTCCCCTGGAAATTGCAAGCCTTCAACAGACTCCAGAATTCCAGATAGTTACATCTAACAGATTCTGCCAGTGCAGTTGTTTTCTAGGTGGAGAGACAGATTCTCTGCCATCTTCCCAGAACCCCTCTCCCCTTTGCCCATTTTTGAATTGAGATGTTTGCTTTTTTTGTTGTTGAGTTGTAGGAATTCTTTATATATTCTGGATATCAGTCACTTATCAGATGCATCATTTGTAACTATTTTCTCTTATTCTAAGGGTTGTCTTTTCACTTTCTTGATGGTGTTTACATGTTTTCTTAACTGTAAAAGTTAATACATGTATGTGAAAGAGGATTAGAAAGCAAGCCACAAACTCAGCTCTTCAAGTAGATGGTAATATTGATGCTGTTTGATTAAAGCTTCCAGGAGAAGACAAGATGAAGTCTCTGAGTCACAATCTGGATTCAGGTTCCCTGAGAGTTTACAAGTGCTCCTTCTGGGAAGCCAGTGGGCAAAGCCATGAGTGAATACTGAGAAATGTAGGGCTTCCTACAGCCAGGGCATCTGACATAGAGTGTAGTTTAGTATTGGTCATTCATATATTTTTCCTCCATGTTGCTTCCCAAAACTTTGCTGATAACCCCATGTTCTGGTTTTCTTACAAATTTTGATCCACTTTGATTCAGCAGTGATATTCTGCCCGTGGTGCTCACCTGCTTTTCCCTGTTGTATCTCCTTCTGTGTTAATTGTATGTTTGTCCTAGTGTCTCTTATATTGGTGAGAGAAAAGCTATACACTAGTTCAGTGAGTAACCAGATACACTTTCACTCTTGTTATTTCTTTTGGGGACAGGATTATCTGTTACATTTCCACCTACAAGATTTTTTAAATTATAAATCTTCTGTTTGCAACTGCTGTATCCAACTTTCTCAAGCAATCTGCCTTTTTGACTGGAACAGTCATTGTTTACCACCTGAAGCTTACAGTGGTGGTGCTTATGGTTTTCACTGTCAAAATGAAGCAAATTTCCTTTATTAATCTCCCTAAACTCATACTTAGGACAATGGGAAGAAAACACAATTGTGTACTTCTTTTTTTTTCCTTTTTTTTCATTTATTTTTGGCTGCGTTGGGTCTTCGTTGCTGCATGTGGGCTTCCTCTAGTTGTGGTGAGTGGGGGCCACTCTCTGCTGCGGTGCACAGGACTCTCATTGCAGTGACCTCCCCTGTTGCGGAGCGTGGGCTCTAGGCACGTGGGCTTCAGCAGTTGTGGCACACAGGTTCAGTAGCTGTGGCTCGTGGGCTCCAGAGCACAGGCTCAGCATTTGTGGTGCACGGGCTTAGTTGCCTCACAGCATGTGGGATCGTCCCAGACCAGGGATTGAACCTGTGTCCCCTGCACTGGCAGGTGGATTCTTAACCACTGCACCACCAGGGAAGTCCCAATTGTGTACTTACTGGTTCTCTCAAGCTGGCGAAGAATTTGTGGTGGTATGTGAGGCTGAGTAAGTAAGCAAAAAACTTGCAATACAGATTTTCAGGAAATTGTCTTTACAGTGTGATAGATGGAGAAACGGCATGAGGAGGTAGCATAAGTTTTCAGTATGTGGTCTCTTGTCTTTAAGTCTAATATGTAAAATCAAAACAAAACAGAAATCGTTCTCTAGGAGATTGAGGGTTGTTAAGAAGTTTAGAATTAGTGATGTTTCCTGACATGTCTGTAGAGATGCAAAGATGCTAACCACTATAGTTCCATCTTTTTTTTTTAAATAAATCTATTTGTTTTTATTTTTATTTATTTTTGTCTGCATTGGGTCTTTGTTGCTGCGCATGGGCTTTCTCTAGTTGCAGCGAGCGGAGGCTACTCTTCGTTGCAGTGCACGGGCTTCTCATTGCGGTGGCTTCTCTTGTTGTGGAGCACAGGCTCTAGGCGTGTGGGCTTCAGTAGTTGTGTCACGTGGGCTCAGTAGTTGTGACTCGTGGGCTCTAGAGCACAGGCTCAGTAGTTGTGGCTCGTGGGCTTTGTTGCTCCGCTTCATGCAGGCTCTTCCCGGAGCAGGGCTTGAACCTGTGTCCCCTGCATTGGCAGGTGGGTTCTTAACCACTGTGCCACCAGGGAAGCCCTATAGTTCCATCTTTAATTGATAAGAGGGGTGCATAGAAGAGCCCACTTTTTGTGCATGAGATCAACTCCAAGTGTAGAATTGGTATTGACGAATAGGTTAATATAAAAACAAGAATAGAGCTATTAATCATGTTCTCTTTCCAATCCCAGGGTGCCATCTCAGTTCTCAAGAATGGGTAAATTTCATGTCCCCAGGACTGCACAAATAGTTTCAGCCAGTATAGAATTGTGGGGGGGGGGGGCATTTTTGTCTTCTTGTAAGATAACAAGAATTATTCCTAGATGCAGTTGAATCTTTATTTTTTAAAAAAGTTTTATGAAACATCATAAAACTGCTTTGCTGGAATAATTTTATGGTTACGGAATTTTTTATGTGTATAAATGTGCGTGTACATATATATGCGCGACTTTGTTTTTATGCAAACTTGTTTAAAAATAGTTTCTCCGAATAGAGTATTTGTTTTTGATTGGTTAGAGAGCCAGTATCTTTAAAAATGTAATAAGGAAACAAGTATTTCCTTAGAGGATATTGCAGAGTTTTACTGCACCAAGTAATGTTTCAGTGTAAAAGAAATGAGCCATTTCCGTACCTAGCCTCAGGTTATAGAGTCTCGCAGTGTTCTTTGACCTCCTTCCTTCAGCTATGATGAATGTGTTAGCATCTGTCCCAGAGCTAAGAATAGTTTAATATAAATTCCATACCACCCACCAACCTTGCAACAAGAGAAGAAATAAATACGCACTTTCTCATTCTGAGTAGACTGGAACTTTTGGACCTTGGCCTTAGCGGATCTCATTTTGTCCAGTATCTCTGCGTATCTCTGTGCTGTTTAAAGGGTAGAGACAGCTGGGATTCAGGATTGAACGTTGAGCTCATCCCCATCTGCTAGCATTCTGGACTTCTTGCTCCAAACCCTGCGGATGGAGCCCCCTTCTCTGAGCACAGTCTTCTTGCCTTTCAGTCCCACCATTTCCTCATAGTGATAGTCTTTCTTTTCTGCCTTCATTCTGAGTTTTTCCCCTTTTCTACCCCCTCCCATTTGCCCAGTGCATCAGTCTCCTCGTTTTACTCACCCTCATGCTCAGCCTGGGCTCCATGAGCAAGCATGTCAATATGCACCAGTACTTCCCTCCTAACGCCCTAAAGACACCCCCAACCCCAGCTGTTGCACCCCTGCCTCCAGTCCTCTTCACTGTTAGTTACACATTTATATTGCCAGTCCTTGACTGAGCCATCATTGTTTGTCAGGACTAAAAGGTTTCCAATAAAATACTAATTAAAATTTTCAGTGACTTATTTTACTGCCCTTGACTCCTTCACGCATTTTTCTTTTTTTTCTTTATTTTTCTTTATTTTTAACATCTTTACTGGAGTATAATTGCTTTACAATGGTGTGTTAGTTTCTGCTCTGTAACAAAGTGAATCAGCTATACGTGCACATACATCCCCCATATCTCCTCCCTCTTGCTTCACACAGTTTTCAAAGCAGTTATTTCAAACCTTTTTCATACGTTTCAAATCTGCCTTCAATTTTGGGTGACTTAGCCTCTTGCTTTTCTCAGGAAATTCAGCATGAACTTGCTTCTCTTCTCTTTTTCTTAAGCATTTCAGTTCCCATAACTATTTCACTGTCTTAGGTTTTCTCTAGATCTTATTTATTTATTTATTTATTTTTGGCTGCATTGGGTCTTTGTTGCTGCGCACGGGCTTTCTCTAGTTGCGGCGAGCGGGGGCTACTCTTTGTTGTGGTGTGCGGGCTTCTCGTTGTGTTGGCTTCTCTTGTTGCGGAGCACGGGCTCTAGGCGCCCAGGCTTCAGCAGTTGTGGCACGTGGGCTCAGTAGTTGTGGCTCGCGGGCTCTAGAGCACAGGCTCAGTCGTTTTGGCGCACGGGCTTAGTTGCTCCGCGGCATGTGGGATCTTCCGGACCAGGGATTGAACCCGTGTGCCCTGTATTGGCAGGCGGATTCTTAACCACTGCACCACCAGCGAAGTCCCAAGATCTCATTTATTTTAACAGACATGGTTTTCATTTTTGTTTTTAAAGACATGTTTTGAATGCCTGCTCTTTTGGCATTTGGTAGATGCTGCATAATAACTAACTTTAGAGGGAGCAGTACACTTCACAAAGTGCTTGCATATACATTAATCTCACTTAATCTTTACCCAAGCTTCTCTTCTTTAGTGTTCCAGAAGAAAAACTTCTCTTTTTCTGAAGTCAAACTTTGTGTTTGTTCTCTTGACCTTATTACCTCCCATCTTCTCAGGTTATCTCCTTTTCCCCACTGATTTTTTCCCTTTTTTTTTTTTTTCTTCTTGTTTTTGGCCATGGCACATGGCTTGTGGGATCTTAGTTCCCCGACCAGGGATGGAGCCCACGCCCCCTGCACTGGAAGCGCGGAGGCTTAATCACTGGGCCGCCAGGGAAAGTCCCTAGTTTTTGTTCTGTACTAACCTCAGATATCTTCCACCAGGGAACACTTTATATCAGAGGAGGAAGAAAGGATGGGGGACCCTTTATCCAGTTCAAGAATGAGCTTGCGTAGAAAGCTGCCAGAATACAACTGGAGCTGCAGAGAAGCTGTGTGTGCTGTTTTCTCGTCTCCCTCTCCAAAGAGAGAATACTCCAGGTCAAAGGAGGAATTAGAATCAATTAGAGAGATAGACTCTTTCAAAGAGTTGTAGCAGGTTGAGACTGGAAGGGGCTTAATTAATGTGATAGTGTGTGCACAAGCGCAGCACACAGCTCTACATGTAATGGGTGAGCAACTTATGTAATTATTATTAGTTAATAGCTATTTTCTAATCCTAAACTGTCACTTTATAGATAAGGAGATTGAGACTCAGATGTTCAGGAACCAACAACAATTCCCTTAAGCTAGACAAAAAGAGCAATCAGTGAAAAGTCATTCGCTTGGCACCTAAGGCTCTCTGCTTTCTGGTTCCAACTCCATTTCCATCCCACTTCCTCCCCCACCGTGTCTTGCGTCTCACTCTCTTGTTCGACCCTCTGCTCAGTGCCTCCAGTCACCCCCTCTCTGCCGCCATCGGTCCCTGTCAATTCCCTGCTTTCCCCACTGTGTGCTTTGCCTGCGGCCCCTCCCACTTCCTCTCTCCCTGTGCAGGTCCTGGCCCATTTTCACAGCTCTGACAACACCTGTGAATTCCTTCCTGACCTGTCTAGTCACATTTCTCTCTTCCTCTTTGAAATTCTTTAGCATGATTCCCAGGACAATATGTGGGTGCTGCAACTATGCTGGTGGTGGTAGTGGGGAGTAGAATGCTTTAGCTTCCAGCCCCCCATCCCTCTTCTGCAGATGCTTCCTGCCTGTGCCTCAGAGCAGAACCTGCTGGGTACATATGGAGGAAAGCAGCCCAGGGGCTGTGCGTTGTGTATGTGTGTGTGTGTACGTGTGAGCACACATGCACAGGGCACCCCCATGGGCAGGTGTACCTTTGGGCTCCCAGTGAGAGGAAAACTGTCTTTTCTGCTTGGCAGCTCCCTTGATGAGTCTCTCCTAGCAGAAGTTTTGTGTTGTGTCTGGCATGACCTGTGTAACATTTTGCCAGTCTTTATTACCTTGTAAAAAGACCTTGTAAGGCTTTGAAGTTGGATGCCTCTCATATTAGTATCTGGATTGAAATAGCTAGCGTTAAGAACCCTATTAGAACTGACAACTTCTAAGAATCAAATACTTAACTTCTTTTGGTTAAGACTTTCATTCCCCTAAAGTTTTTGCACTAGCATAAACTTAGGACAACCAAGGAAAAGAGAAAACTGATTCTTTGCAAGAAAGATACTGGTGACAGTGACATGTACCCATGCTAGCTGGTGTCTTTTCAGATAGACAGTTTCTTCCTTCAGGGTCTGAGATATACCAGAGCTTCCCTGGTGACAGTAATGAAGGATCCGTCCTCTTGTATTTACCTTTGCTCAAGGTAAATTGTATTTACCTTGTCAATAGAAGATCTAGGTGGTTTTTCTCTACCTTAATATGTTGTGATGGTAACAGTCACTGTTAGTGCAGGTTGTATTTATTTATTTCTTTAATTCTTACAAAAGTTTCAAAATTGGAATATCTGGGTTCAGATAAAGTATGAACTCCGGCTAAAGTTCATAGTATAAGAGACACAAATTATGCTTCTGTTTATCCTTTCATTCTCATAAATTATTTTTATATAAGTTTTTCTATCTGGGTACGTAACTTTATATTATACTTTGTACATAACGAACATTTGTGGACAAGTTTTTGAGTGGATGTACATTTTCAATCTCTTGGGTGTATTTCTAGGAGTGGAATTGCTGGATCATGTGGTAACTTGTCTTTAATATTTTGAGGAACTGCCAGACTTATCCAAGGTGGCTGTACCATTTTACATTCCCACCAGCAGTGTATGAAGGTTCTAGTTTCTCTATATCCTTGCAACACTTATTATTATTATTTTTGTTTTGTTTTGTTTTGTTTTTAATTCCTGCTTTATTCTTTTTTTTTAAACATCTTTATTGAAGTATAATTGCTTTACAATGGTGTGTTAGTTTCTGCTTTATAACAAAGTGAATCAGTTATACATATACATATGTTCCCATATCTCTTCCCTCTTGCATCTCCCTCCCTCCCACCCTCCCCATCCCACCCCTCTAGGTGGTCACAAAGCACTGAGTTGATCTCCCTGTGCTGTGCGGCTGCTTCCCACTAGCTATCTATTTTACATTTGGTAGTGTATATATGTCCATGACACTCTCTCACCCTGTCACATCTCACCCCTCCCCCTCCCCATATCCTCAAGTCCATTCTTTGGTAGGTCTGTGTCTTTATTACCGTCTTGCCACTAGGTTCTTCATGGCCTTTTTTTCCCCCCTTAGATTCCATATATATGTGTTAGCATACTGTATTTGTTTTTCACTTTCTGACTTACTTCACTCTGTTTGACAGACTCTAACTCCATCCACCTCATTACAAATACCTCCATTTCATTTCTTTTTATGGCTGAGTAATATTCCATTGTATATATGTGCCACATCTTCTTTATCCATTCATCTGATGATGGACACTTAGGTTGCTTCCATGTCCTGGCTATTGTAAGTAGAGCTGCAATGAACATTTTGGTACATGACTCTTTTTGAACTATGGTTTTCTCAGGGTATATGCCCAGTAGTGGGATTGCTGGGTCATATGGTAGTTCTATTTGTAGTTTTTTAAGGAACCTCCATACTGTTCTCCATAGTGGCTGTATCAATTTACATTCCCACCAACAGTGCAAGAGTCTTCCCTTTCCTCCACACCCTCTCCAGCATTTATTGTTTCTAGATTTTTTGATGATGGCCATTCTGACCGGTGTGAGATGATATCTCATTGTAGTTTTGATTTGCATTTCTCTAATGATTAATGATGTTGAGCATTCTTTCATGTGTCTGTAGGCCATCTGTATATCTTCTTTGGAGAAATGTCTATTTAGGTCTTCTGCCCATTTTTGGATTGGGTTGTTCTTTTTTTGTTATTGAGCTGCATGAGCTGCTTGTAAATCTTGGAGATTAATCCTTTGTCAGTTGCTTCATTTGCAAATATTTTCTCCCATTCTGATGGTTGTCTTTTGGTCTTGTTTATGGTTTCCTTTGCTGTGCAAAAGCTTTTAAGTTTCATTAGGTCCCATTTGTTTATTTGAGTTTTTATTTCCATTTCTCTAGGAGCTGGGTCAAAAAGAATCTTGCTGTGATTTATGTCATAGAGTGTTCTGCCTATGTTTTCCTCTAAGAGTTTGATAGTGTCTGGCCTTACACTTAGGTCTTTAATCCATTTTGAGTTTATTTTTGTGTATGGTGTCAGGGAGTGTTCTAATTTCATACTTTTACATGTATCTGTCCAATTTTCCCAGCACCACTTATTGAAGAGGCTGTCTTTTCTCCACTGTATATGCTTGCCTCCTTTATCAAAGATAAGGTGACCATATGTGCGTGGGTTTATCTCTGGGCTTTCTATCCTATTCCATTGATCTATATTTCTGTTTTTGTGCCAGTACCAAACTGTCTTGATTACTGTAGCTTTGTAATATAGTCTGAAGTCAGGGAGCCTGATTCCTCCAGCTCCGTTTTTCATTCTCAAGATTGCTTTGGCTATTCGGGGTCTTTTGTGTTTCCATACAAATTGTGAAATTTTTTGTTCTAGTTCTGTGAAAAATGCAAGTAGTAGTTTGATAGGGATTGCATTGAATCTGTAGATTGCTTTGGGTAGTAGAGTCATTTTCACAATGTTGATTCTTCCAATCCAAGAACATGGTATATCTCTCCATCTATTTGTATCATCTTTAATTTCTTTCATCAGTGTCTTATAATTTTCTGCATACAGGTCTTTTGTCTCCTTAGGTAGGTTTATTCCTAGATATTTTATTCTTTTTGTGCAACACTTATTATTATGAGAGTGTTTTGGATTATAACTATCCTAGTGACTATGAAGTGGTATCTCAGTGTGATTTTGATTTGCACTTCCCTGATGGCTAATGACTTAGAGCTTCTTTTGATATGCTTATGGGCCATTAGTATATCTTCTTTGGAGAACTGTCTATTGAGATTCTTTGCCAATTTTATATTGGGTTGGTTTTCTAAAAATTATTTTGTAAGAGTACTTTATATATTCTAGCTATATGATTTGCAAATATTTTCTTCTGTGGGTTGTCTTCTTACTTTCTTGATGGTGTCCTTTGAACCACAAAAGTTTTACATTGTGATATAGTTCAATTTATTTATTTTTTCTTTTATCATTTGTGCTTTTCATGTCAAATATAAGAAACCGTTGACTGATCAATGGTCATGAAGATTTATGCCTATGTTTTCTTCTATGAGCTTTATAGTTTTAGCCCTTTAGGCCTTTGATCCATTTTAGTTAATTTTTGTATATGGTGTAAGGTAGGACTCCAACTTCATTCTTTTGCATGTGGATGTGGAATTGTCCATTCTTTTCCCCCATTGAATTGTCTTGACACCAAATAGATCATAAAAAAACATAGTTTGCTTAGCTTCCTGATTAAAGAGAATGTGACATAATCATTGTAAAAAATGTATGAAACTCAGAAAATTATTAACAAAAAAGTAAAAATCATCCTGTTAGCCACATTGGGGTCACATGGCATTTTAGTTCAGTATAATTCACCATCTCATGCCCTTTGGCTGGACGTTGATCTGGTTGTTTTGTTTTGTTTTTTGGCTGTGCCGCGTGACATGCGGGATCTTAGTTCCCCAACCAGGGGATGAACTTGCACCCCCTGCATTGGAAACGGGGAGTCTTAACCACTGGACATCCAGGGAAGTCCCTTGATCTGGTTGTTTTTAATGAGGAGCATGTGTTCTCAACAGGCAGGATACTGCCTTCAAGGGCACAAAAAATGGTTCTTGGAGGGGCTAAAATCTTAGATATAACAATGGTTTGTGGCCCTCCAAAATGCCACAATATATAAGCAGATATTTACATTTCATGGGTGAGGGGAGTGATTAGGGAAGAAGATGTCTTAAAAGGTTCCTTGGAGGGTGCTTCTCCCTCAAATTCATATGTTGAAGTTCTAACCCCTTGTACCTCAGAACATGACTAATTTGAGGATAGGGCCTTATAGAGGTAATTAAGGGAAAATGAGGTCATTAGGATGGGCCCTAATCCAACATAACTGGTGTCTTTTTAAGAAGAGGACATTAGTACAAAGTTGAGCATAGAGGGAAGACCATGTGAAGACGAAGGGAGAAGGTGGCCATCTACAATCCAAGGAGGGAGGCCTTAGAAGAAAACCCTGCTGACACTTTGATCTGGGACTTCTAGCCTCTAGAGCTGTGAGAGAATAAATTTCTGTTGTTTAAGCCACAGTACTTTGTTATGGCATCCCTAGCAGACTAATAAAGGGGGGTAATCCTGACCAAAGGGTTGAGAAACACCAATGTAGAATAACTTACTCTATTTTATGTTCTTTTAAATTCACATCTATTTCTTTCCAGTTGTTGATGTTATTAAAAAATTGCAAAATTGGTTTTCAATTTTATAATCTTATTAATAAGTACCTTCCACACCAATATCTAATTTGAACCTCAAAATTGCTCCATGCGGTGCTTTGGCATTCAGATTCCTATCCTATAGATGCCTGTGGGCATTTATACACGTTGTTCCTGTTGCCTAGAAAGACACTTCCCTGCCTCCCTACGTACCACCTCTTTTCTCTGCTAAACTCTTTCAGGACCTAGCTTTCCCTGACCTGCTAACCTTCTTAGTACTATTTCCCCACCATGGTGCCAACCACCTGAACTGTGTTGCCTGTTTGTTGTCTGTTTCCTTTACCAGACTGGCAGCCCTGTGAATGGGAACGCTGTCTCTCATCACTGAATTTCCAGCATCCAGCAGAGTGCGAGGATATTTTGTTTATGGATGTATCAGATCATATAGCTAATAATTTGAACTTAGTTTTTTAGCATCTAAATTCAGCACTTTCTCAACGATACCATGCTGCTTCTCTAATAATTCATCTGAATTATTTGTCATAATGGGTGTAGTTTTGTCTCTAAGTACAAAAGAATACTAGTGGGGTCTGCTCTGCATGTACTGTAGGTCCCTTTCATATTCTGCCAGTGTGGCATATATGTGTGCATGCATGTATGTATGTGTGTGTGTGTATGTGTATAATGGACTCAACTTTGACTTGTTCCCCAGAGGATTTCATGCTACCTACCTCATTGAAAAAGACTCCTATTAGTTCCTTTATAGTTTCCTAGTAACTTCTTATTGGAGATTGTGATACAAACAGATTCCTTCTTCCTTCAGCAGTTGCTCGAGATGGGTATTGGACAATGTTTATGATACAACATGAAGCTAACCAAAGTAAATCCAAATTATATGTACAACACAATTGTAATTGTTTCATTCCTTCTTTTCATGTACAACCTGCAAGTGGTGGGCTAGGTCCTGGGATATAAAGTTGACTAAGGGCGGCCTCTCTTCTCATGGAGCATGCAGTTTGTTCACGACTGGTCATGAAAACAGATGAATTCTGCAGGGTCAGATGAATTCAGCAGGTTAGTGCTACAGCAGAGACAGGGAGAGGATGCTGTGAGGCCTGATGAGCCCAGCAGATGCTCTTCCTGGAGATGTTTTGGGAGGACATCATATATGAGCTGGGTTTGAAAGGAGAGTGGGAATTTGCCAGATGAAAAGTGGGAAAGAAATACACAAAGGCACCAACCTATGGAAAGATCTGGTCCAAAGATGAATATGTATGTGGCAAAAAAACTGAAAAAGAATATCCCTAAATAAATAGTTGGTGTTTTATGGTTGTGGAATTATCAGTAGGTTTCTTTTTCCTTTTTCAGAATTTCCTTTAATATTGTTGCTCTAGTGTTTTCATAACTCAAAATAAAATGAAAGAAAAGCCTGTGGTGATTGTATCAGAGCGTTAGAGTGAATTACTTCATCATTCCCTGTATTTGTACTTAATTTAACATCCAGATTAAAAACCTAGTATTGCCCATTTGACTAAATTGTTATTAGGTTTTTAAGGAGAAGACACAGAACAGGGTACCATTTGGTTCGTTTTTTGCTAAACAGACCCCAGGTTTCCTTTTCCCTTGAGTTTTCATTGCCTGGCTGTCATCTGGGCCGCCACGATAGGCCTGGAGGGGGGTTATTTGCTGAAGTACATGGGGAAAATGTGTCTTTTAGCCTGGTTGGCAGAGAGAGTTTACCCCGGATGCAATTAATGGAATGCATTTGACCAAGAAGGTGAGACAGCAGGGTGGCTGGGAGGGACCTGGGAGAGACTGGGTTATTTTAGTTACAAGGGAAGAATCCACAGATGGAACTCTCAGAGGCACAGCAGGTCCAGGGAATGGAGCGAAAAAACTGGGCAGGTGAAGTTGGGCTGTTCAGAAAACGAAGTCTGCAGACACTTGGCTGGTGGTAGAAGGCTCCTTTTATGTGAAGTCCAGCGTGTCTTGCCAGGGCAGGGGAAGCCATTTAAAGGCACCATGCTGGCCCAGTCGCCAGGCGCTGGAGGTTTTCCCAAAACAACTTCAGAGCGAGGCTGAATAGACTTTTCAGTGCACTGTGTATACTGAAGGTTACCATCAACTCTAAAGGTCTATATGCAAAGATGTCTCCTTTCTGATTTCATTTTTGGAAGGAAGATTTAAAAAAAAAAAGATTTTTAATTACTTCATATTTGAATCATCACACTGTTTTGGTTTCTTTTCCCCCTTTCAGAGGAGGTAGGAATAGACATGGCTTATGGGTTAGATGCTTAAGATTTGGTTTTTTGGTCTAGTAATTGTTGATTGCATCTGGGTCCAAACCAAACTTATTTCTCATGTCCCCCTAATAACTTTTTCTTTTAATCTTCTTTCTCTTCCTTAAAATGAAAAAACCGCCACTTTGTGGAATAGCAGATTTGTCTTTTCCCCAGCAACAGAAGGCAAGTGTCGGTTTACCATTTGAACAGTTTAATAATTTGAGTGATCAGAACATGAGCGCTAGAAGAGTGAGATGAGAGGGGGTATAGGAGACAGGATAAGGAAAACTGCAACTCAGAAGCGCTGTTTTCTAATGGCTTATAATTTGTGTTATTAGCTGAGTATTGAATATTTTAAATTTACTTTTCAGAACGATGTTAAAAGAAATGGTGGCAAAAAGAAAACTGGAAGGAATTCTTTTAAAATAGTAGCATTTGCTGGAAATATGATCATGGGTTCTGGCCCATAGAATGCTATATTCTTTTTCAGCGATGGCTTAAACAATTCAATATGATCATGGGTTCTGGCCCATAGAATGCTATATTCTTTTTCAGCAGTGGCTTAAACAATTCTAAGTTTGATTTCCATAAATCATCTTACATTGTAAGCGACCACATACGCTGGATCAGATATTAAATTGCACCAGATTTTCCCTCGCCTTCAGGACCTGTTGTGGTGTGCGTCTAGAGATCAGATGTCACCTCTGCTTAAGAAGCCCTACATACGTTTTCATTTTTTTTTTTTTTTTTTACAGTGATGTTACACACACGCGTTACTGCATGGGTGATTAAAGAAGTCTTGTTTTGCTTGTCAGATAATCTCTGATTATAAACTAAAGAGTAGCTCCCACTTTTATGGAACCTCCTTTGAACTGGAATATGCTGTGGTAGCTGGTGGTAGTTTGCCAACTCATTAGTAAGGTCAGTTTTCTAGAAGATATAGTTACAAAGTAAAGGCCCCTCTCTCATCAACAGAGAGTTTCAGTGGCAAAGTCAAGGTGACAAGACTTAAAATATTTATTGCCTTTAAAGGCATCCACCCTTTTGTGACCAGCAACCAGGGCACCAGACCTTTATTAACGAAGACAAATGATATGTTTAGAGCAGCGATGCCCTTCTCTCTAAAAACAAAATTCCGAAAATTTCTCATTTCTCAGGCTATATTAGATCTGTACACTTATTTTCTCTTGCCCCAATTATCTAGTTACCATAGATCAAATTAAACACCTATGTGACATCTTCTGTTCAAATTCTTTCATATCAACGCCACTGTATACTTAGTACTATTTTGCCTAAGACCCACCTGGATGGTGTATGGAGAGTGTATCAAGTATAGTTTTATTTTTAATGATCTGAGCACCTGTACAGCATGACTGCCAGAAACTCAAAGATCTCCTTGAGGTAGAATGCTCAGGTAAAAAGGCTAATTAATTTTCTGACCAAAATATTTTTTGTTTCCTGCCTCTATTCATTCAACTATAGGAGGTACATATTTAAGTTAATTAATATTTGTGGTTGATAATGGTGACATCATGAAAAGTTAAATCATGTATTTATTGAAAGCATCAGTATAAGAGATGTAGCAAGACACAAAGAGTCAATAAATGCTCTGAAGTCGTAAAGGAAAATTATCATTGTAGGCTAGAGTGGTGAGGAGCGACTTTGGGCAGACTATGGGGATTTTTGTTCATTTATTCAATAAATGGTGCTGGGAAAACTGGACAGCTACATGTAAAAGAATGAAATTAGAACACTCCCTAACACCATAAACAAAAATAAACTAAAAATGGATTAAAGACCTAAATGTAAGATCGGACACTATAAAACTCCTAGAGGAAAACAAGAGCAGAACACTCTTTGACATAAATTGCAGCAATATTTTTTGGAGCCGCCTCCCAAAGTAAAGGGAGTAAAAGTACAAATAAACAAATGGGACCTAAACAAACTTAAAAGCTTTTGCACAGCAAAGGAAACCATTGACAAAATGAAAAGACAACCTACTGAATGGGAAAAATTATTTGCAAATGATATGACCCATAGGGGTTAATATCCAACATATATAAATAGCTTATACAACTCAACATCAAAAAAAAAACAACCCGATTAAACTAACACAACATGGTAAATTAACTACACTTCAATAAAAAAAAAAAAAAGACCCCTCCCCCCAGAAAAACCAAACAGCCTGATTAAAAATGGACAGAAGACCTGAATAGACATTTTTCCAAAAAGGAAATGCAGATGGCCAGCAGGCACATGAAAACAGGCCCAGTATCGCTAATCTCAGGGAAATGCAAATTAAAACCACAAGTTATCACCTCACACCTGTCAGATGGTTATCAGCAAAAAGAACACAAATAACAAATGTTGGCAAGAATGTGGAGTAAAGGGAACCCTTGTACATTGTTGGTGGGAATGTAAATTGGTGCAGCCACTGTGGAAGACAGTAGTAGGGAGGTTTCTCAAAAAATTAAAAGTAGATCTACCATATGACCCAGCAATTCCACTCCTGGGCATATATCAGAAAGAAACAAAAACACTAATTCGAAAAGATACATGCACAGCAATGTTCACAGCAGCATTATTTACAATTGCCAAGATATGGAAGCAGCCTAAGTGTACATCAGCAGGTATACACACACACATACACATGCAATGGAATACTACTCAGCCACAAAAAAGAACAAAATGTTGCCATTTGCAGCAACATGGATGGACTTGGAGGACATTATGCCACGTGAAATAAGTCAGAGGAAGACAAATACTGTATGATATCACTTATGTGTGGAATCTAAAAAAATATAACAAGCTAGTGGATATAACAAAAGAGAAGTGAACTCACAGATATAGAGAACAAACTAGTGGTCAAGAGTCGTGGAAGGTGGGAAGCACAAACTATTGGGCGTAAGATAGACTCAAGGATTTATTGTACAACACAGGAAATATAGCAATATTTTCTAATAACTGTAAATGGAAAGTAACCTTTAAAAATTGTATAAAAATAGAAAAAGGTTTATTGAGATCTTACTAAGTTCTTGGAATCTCTCTAGGTATTGGGCATACAGCAGTGGACAAGACTTACCAGTTCTCTGCTTTTAAAGTGCTTATATTCTGGTGGGAGAACAAGACAGTAAACAGAAAAGTCTATTTAACAAGAAATATTTGATAATGGTTTTGCAGAACTTTAATATAGGGTGGTATGATAGAGTACCTTGGGAGATTAGATTGTTGGTCAACATAGGCTGCTTGGAAGTGGTGATGTTTTAACTGAGACTTGAATGACAAGAAGGAAGCAGCCATGCGACATTTGGGCCCTCCAGGCAGAGGGGTAGCCGGTGCCCAGGCCCCAAGGCAGGAAGGAGCTTGGTATGTTTGAGGAACAAGAAGATGAGATCAGGAGGGTTGGTAGGGATCCCAGATCATATGGACCTGTGGGGTTTTTGATAAGTTTGGATGAAATGCTAATTGCAATGGTAAACAATGGGAGGCCTTAAAGCAGGGCCATGAGCTGGTTTCTGTTGTAGAATTTCATTATGGACACTGTGTGAAGAATGTATTTAAGGAAGGCAAGAGCAGAAGCAGAGGTGCTAAATAGGGGGCGACTATAGAAGTCCAAGTGAGGGATTATGGTGTCTTCTACAGGAGGGTGGTAGGGGGCATGGGGTGAAGTGGATAGATTTGGCATGTGTTTTGGGTGTAGAGCCTGCAGCATCTGCTTATGGATTTGAAGTGGGATGTCAGGATGTTATATATTTTATATATAAAATAGATAAACAACACGGACCTACTGTATAGCATGGGGAACTATACTCAATATTTTGTAATAGCCTATATGGGAAAAGAATATATATATATGTATATATATATATTCAGTTGATAACTGAATCACTTTGCTCTACACCTGAAACTAACACAACATTATAAATCAACTATATGAGAATTTTAAAAAAATGAAATGGGATATGAGGAAATTAGAAATCAAAGATGACTTCTAGGTTTCTGGCTTAAGCAACTGGGTAAATGGTGGCGAACTTTGAAGAAAGGATGGAATTTAGAGAAAAGGAGCCAAGAGTTTCAGATACAGAGGTAGGAATAGATAGGGCTTAGGGGGTAGGCTTTTAAGATTTGGTAAAAACCAAAAGATTTTTTTCCCAGTGCTTCCAAGAACAGAGACATCACATTCTATTCAATAAATTTGAAGAAAAGAGAAAAACCATTATAAATGTATCGTTATTTTCTACATGCTGGCCTGTCAGCAGAAGTGGAACAGGAAATTTGGGAAAAAGAAAAAAGAGTGGAAAATAGAAACAAGAGCAATAAGCAAGTCAGAGAAAGACACAGAGATGGAAAGATACAGAAAGAAAATTTACAGACAAAAGAGACAGACGCTCAAAATTAGAGACACAAAGGACACACATTCCCACACAGATTCTGCATTCTCCTGCTTTCTACCCTTAGAGCCAAAGACAGATCTGGAGGCTTGTAAGGAGGTCACAACATTTTTTCTTTCTTGTAATTGACTGTGGAAGTGACACCAAGACACCAACCAAAAGCAAATGAGACCAAATTGTTTTCAAAAGTAGGAAATTGCCTTGATTCCATTCTTTGTTATTAGAAAGGATCTTGTACCCTGAAATGTTTCCAGGATGAAAATGTTTTTTGCAGTTTGTTATTAGCTAAGCAGCAGGTTGAATATGACCTGAAAAATAAATCAGTAGCAATGCACAATTATTCTTTTTGTAAAGAAAAGAGGCTCCCAGAAGGAGTTCTTCCTCCTTAGTGGAAAAAGTGAGAAATTAACCATCAATTAACAGGTTAAGCTGAGCTGCGGGAATAAACTCATAAACAAATACACAGTAAACACATGCATACATTCCATACCATGCCATACCATACCCTAAACCCACCTACATTTCTTGACGTAATAAATAGGCTCCATTTGGAATAGAAAAACAATTTGAGATTTTTTTTGTTTGATTATTGTAAGTAGGATCTATAGCCATCCTAGACTCATTGTTAATTTTCTTAAAAATTGGATATTGGTTAAAAATGTGTTTACTAGAAATCTGTAAGGACCTACAAATGAATCAATTCAACAAGGAGATAAGAGAAACAGGGATTTTAGATAAATGTGTAATTAGAAGACCAAGAAACATGCTAGGTATACTGTAAAAGGAGGTATGTTATTGGGACCTCCAGTCTGCTTCACCCCAAAAGACCAGTGAAATTATTACAAATAATAAAAGTAATTGAGAGAGTTTAAAAGCCATGGAACTACCTTGGGCTGAGGATTTTTCTTTTTATCCATCCCCTTTCCTTCCCTCCATCTTTCCTTTTTCTTTTCTTTTGAATTATTAATATTTTCTTAAGAGACATGAAAGAACACTCAGTTAAGACATTATACTTGGGTTCTGTTATTTATGATGATGTCCTAGTATCTTTTTGAAAAAACTGGACTCGATTTCTAAAATTTACTTTGACATTTGAAAATAATACTCAATATGAAATCTGCATTTATCTTCTTGTCCCAGCTTCTTGCCTTTTAGGTTTTTTATGATGGTGTTCATAATATTGTTATCATCAGGGTCAGCTCTGCCCAGCTCCAGGATAGAATGAGGCCACGGGCACTGAGAAATGTCTGATGAAATGACTGGGGATGTGTTGTGATTTAGAAAGACAGATAAATTATCACCACCCTTTCTTAGTGAATGATATTAAATATCTGCCCCAAGAGGAGTTGTTTCTGAATGGCCATTCAGGACAGAGAGGTAAACCGGAAAATAGTCTGGTTAGTATGGAAAGATTCATGCAGGGGTCAGTACCATGTGAATTTTCCTTGGCCGTTTCAAGGTGAATTTTGATCATTACACAAAACTTCATCAAAAGTTAGGTAAATGAATTACGTAGGAAACAGTTTTAAATATTAAAAGAGAGACATTTTGACTTGGATTACCACTTAAGCCACATGAAAAATCTCTTGGGGCATAGCCTTCACTGCAGGCAGTGTGATTGTCACATAGCTTCACAGTGTGGTTTTATGCGTGAGTGCGGGTAGGTCTGAGTGGAGCGGCGCTTGGCCAAGAAAAAATCCTACTTCCTGACATATCTTTTCTACAAACATTCTTATCCAGGTGACAGAGATTAGATTTCAGGAGGCACCGTTAGAGGAAAAGGTGAGTGTAGAAAGGGAGAGTCTGAGGGATGTGTGTTGCTCATCACTAAATATTTCCCTCCCGTTTCATACCCTCAACCAGGAGTCCTTAAAAAATAGTAGTAGAATCTCTCACGTTTATTTATGTGGCTCTCTCAGAAACCTTAAAGTCTCCGCTTTTTATTTTCAAGTGGGAATTACTGCAAGTCTGTGTTTGGCTGACAGTCCTATCAGCTCTACAGGGCGGTGGTTGGGAGGGTGCCCGGGGCTCGGAGCCAAGGATTCTTGTGGAAGTTCTCCTGCTAAACAGCTGTGTGGCTCCAGGAAAGTCTCTGCCCTGCTGGGCACCAAAGTCTTCATCGTACTCAGGGGACAACCTTTCCTGTAATGGACCAGAAAGTAAATATTTCAGGCTTCCCAGGCCACATGTGGTCTCCGTTGAGTATTCTACTTTGGTTTCATTTGTTTGTTATAACCGTTGAAAAATATAAAAACCATTCTTAGCTCCCGGCCCACACATAAGCAGGTTGTGGGCTGACTTTGGCTCCCTTGCCTTAGTTTGCCCACCCCAATCTACTGATATACCAATATATAATAGAAAAGGACGGGGGGAAAGTCAAAAGGAGGAGTTTGAACCGCCAGTTTTGAGATGTGAGACTCTGAGGAACACCAGGCTAGAGAGGAGATTCTGGAGGCAAGGGTTTTTGTTTGCTTGTTTGCTTTTTGTTTTATTTTAAATATTATGTATTTATTCATGATACAGTTTCCGTTTTGTAATTTTCTCTGTTTGAAATTTGATTTCACTCCTAAGTCCTATTCTTCAACTTTCCAAGCATATCGCTGTTTACCCTTTGTAGCACGCTGCAGATTTCTTATTGCATACAAATTGCCCAGAGAAGCAAACTAGTTAGAGGAATGGCTTTCTTTGCAGATGGAGATGTGACCTTTCACTTACTAAAAGGAAGCAGACATTTTATTGCCCCTGGAGGCCTAAGCAAAGAAATAAGTATTAAACAGGCCTGACCCCAGCTGCTCTGAATTTTGGGAGGGAGTGGCTGGGAGGGAGCAGGGGATGGCAGTGGGGGTGGGAATGAATGTTAAGAAATACCCGAGTCCTTCCTTTCTGACAGAGTTGCAGCCTGTTGCTCACACTTAACCAACAGTCCAAAGTTCCATTTAAAGAGACCCCTGGGTTTCCCTGGTGGCGCAGTGGTTGAGAGTCTGCCTGCCAATGCAGGGGACACGGGTTCGAGCCCTGGTCTGGGAGGATCCCACATGCCGCGGAGCAACTAGGCCCGTGAGCCACAATTGCTGAGCCTGCGCGTCTGGAGCCTGTGCTCCGCAACGAGAGGCCACGAGAGGCCGCGATAGTGAGAGGCCCGCGCTCCGTGATGAAGAGTGGCCCCCGCTTTCCGCAACTGGAGAAAGCCCTCGCACAGAAACGAAGACCCAACACAGCCAAAAATAAAAAAAAATAAAAAAATTTAAAAAAAATAAAAAAAAATAGAGACCCCTTAGCCCGTACTGGGATGTGCTGGCGTTTTCGTTTCCCGGAGGACAAGACCCAGAAGTGGGCTCTCTGGACCGTGCGCCCCAAACTCCCCCACTTTCCCTCCACCTCTTACCCCACCCGTACACCCCAATCCAGCTCCCACTCCTGTTTCCTCCTCTTCTCTGCTCCTCTTGTCTGATTTCCATGGTGGTCAGGAGCTGTCCAGCCATATCACTCTCCCAGCAAGGCCCAGTGAGTTTCTTCCAACTTTCTGCACTGTTGCTGTTGGTGGTACAGTTAGTGAGTTGGCCCAGCCTCCATTAATGCCATGGGGTCTGATGATGACCTTGGGGTCTGATGATGACCTTGGGGTTTTGACTCCAGAACCACTGTGAACGCTTTTTTCAGGCAGGCACATTTGAAAAAGAAGCCTGCGCTCCACTTTTTCACCTTCTGTTCTCTCCTCCACCTCAGTAATTTGGTAATCGTTCCCCCTACTCCACAAAAATGCACTCTGCCTTTTTTTTTTTCTTTCGGAAGGATGATAGTGATTTGGGCATTGATACATAGAATGGATGGACGCCTTTTCAGTCCTTCTCTAACTGAACATGTTTGTTACAGAGACATTGTTGGCCATTGACGCTTTGAGATGCCTTCTTACCAGGTTTCTTGGATTCTTCTCATGCTTCTCTGCTCCTTCTCCCGTGGTCTCCTTTCTGGGCTCACACTCTACCCACCACTTGAATGTGGCAGTTTCCCTTCCCCAGGTGCTTTCCAAAACCCTCTTCTCCTACGTGCTTTCTTGAGCTGATTTCGTTCATTCTTGAGGCATTGCTCTGCCAAATGTGCATCTTCGTCCCAGCCTTTCCTCCTAAACCTCATGCTCCTTTATCCAGATGCCTTCTTGGACATCACTAGTTAGATTCCCCATGGGCATCACAAAATTCAGTCTGTGCAAAACTAACGTCAGCACCTTCTCTCCCAAACCCAAAGCTCTTCTTTTGTTCCCTGTCTCACCCAAGCCAGAAGTACGAACATCTTCCTAGACCTCGACGTTTCTCCTTTGTCCGTTCCCTTCCCCTTCCAGTCACTTAGTAAGCTCTGCTGATTTTATCCTATCACTGCCTCTCCTCTGTATCCCTCCTTCTCTGATACCACATCACTAATTCAGGCCCTCATCACCTCTCTCTGCCATCTTTTTCTCCAGTTTTGTCCTCCATAAATCCATCCTTCCCTCTGTAGCCATATCTAAAATTCACACCTGTTATCATGTCACACTCCTTAAAATTCTTCAGTGGTAACCCATCATCTACAGAATAAAGCCCAACTCCTTAGATCTGGCACCTCTACCTCTCCAGACCTGTTTCCTGACATTCTTTGTCCTTTGCTGCCTAGTAATACCACCTTCTCAGAGTTCAGGGAGCTCTATACTATTTCATGTTTCCATACTTTTTCTTGTGCTGTTCCTTTTCCTTCTTACAAATTTATTTATTTTATTTATTTATTTTTTTGGCTGCGTTGGGTTTTGTTGCTGCGTGCGGGCTTTCTCTAGTTGCGGCAAGCAGGGGTTACTTTCGTTGCGGTGTGCATGCTTTTCATTGCGGTGGCTTGTCTTGTTGCGGAACACAGGCTCTAGGTATGCAGGCTTCGGTAGTTGTGGCGTGCAGGCTCCGTAGTTGTGGCTCTTGGGCTCTAGAGCGCAGGCTCAGTAGTTGTGGCGCACAGGCTTAGTTGCTCTGCGGCATGTGGGATCTTCCTGGACCAGGGCTCGAACCCGTGTCCCCTGCATTGCAGGCGGATTCTTAACCACTGTGCACAGGAGAAGTCCCAACTGTTCCTTTTCATGGACTTCAGCTCATATTTGATCCCACACATTGTGCATCCCGCTCTTACCACTATTATTGAAGTTATTTGTTGGTATCTATGTCTTACTCATGGACTGTGCACTCTTCCAAGACAGAGGAATCTTGTTTGTTCCTCATTGAATCCAGAGCCTCCCTCTCAATTAACACTTATGATAACCCCATGCAGTTGACATTATTATACCCATTCTATGGATGAGGAAACTAAAGCTCAAAAGAAGCTAAATAAACATCTTGCTCAATGTCACATAGCTGTGTAGCAGGAGAGCTGGGATTTTGTTAGTATTTACACATGCTAGTTATGCATCCAGAGTGAAACAAATAACCTGAAGTCGTAAATTTAAGAAATATTCACTTTACTAGAATTTACCTGTGATTTTTGAGGCAGTAGAAAGAACAATGGAGTGCGGGGGGAGGGGGAATAGGATGAAGGCAGTCAAAAGGTAACAACTGCCAGTTATAAGATAAGTACTAGGGATAGAGTATACAACCTGATAAATATAACACTGCTGTATGTTATATATGAAAGTTAAGAGAGTAAATCCCAAGAGTTCTTAACATACGGAAAAAAATACTTCTTTTATTTCTTTCATGTTGTATCTATGTGAGATGACGGATGTTCACTACACTTATTGTGGTGATCATTTCATGATGTGTGTAAGTCAGAGCTTTATGCTGCGTACCTTAGACTTATACAGTGCTGTATGTCAATTATATCTCAATAAAACTGGAAGGAAAAAAAGAACAATGGGTTTGGTATCAAAGGCCTAGTTTGAAGTATTGTTTTAGGCATTTCTAGCCAAACTGATTCATGCCAAGTTACTTCCTCCCCCTGAGCCTTTATTCAAACCATATCCAGCACGTGGGAGTGCTTTGTAAGGGTTATGCAAATAGGACTTGTAACTTAGTTTTTCATTTGAGTTTACACGTGTGGGTACACCTCAGAGACCAAATTCTGGCAAATTATTATGTTCGTTTCTTTGTGGTATTAGAGATATTTTCCTTTAGTTTTGAGGAGTAAATGAGTTAATCCTTAGTATCACCAGTAAAGTACAACATTTAGAATGCCCTACAAAACTCTGGGAGTACAAATGTACATGTCTTGAAGAGTGTATACCTTCGCTCCAAAGTAGGATTTCAAATGCCAGCTAAATTGGGTCGCTTTCTAAGTGAAAGGAGCTTGTATTGCTCCGGACACAGGGCTGCTTATCCTTCCTTTTGTTAAGCTGTAAACACAATGCTTCCCTCTCCCGCACTGCTCTGTTGTTGCTTTTGTTACCTGAGGGTTCACTTTGCAGACTTTTTTTTCCTGAGCCCTATCACTTTTCTTGATAGAACGTCTACTGTTAAGTTGCCGCCTATGGGCACTACTTCCTGTAGGGAGCCTAGCTAGTGTGTACAGGAGTCATTCAGACAAAGTGGTTTTGGTGAGGGTATTATAGGGTTTTATGGTCTGCAACACTGGATTCCCAGTCGAATTGCTGCAGGTGTCTGCTTCTAAAGGAGGAGGATTTATTTCATGGGTTGATATCATTAATTTATATAAAAAGTTCTCAATGAGGAGTTTTACCTTTCCTGTATGTCTTCACCTTAAATTTTCCTTTTAAAATAGTTTCATTTATTTAACAGAAGTATATTGAAGGGCATCTACGTGCCAGAAACTACTCCCGGTGAGGGGATAGAGACCAAGAGAGAGACATATTCTGCCTTCCTTGAGTTTATGGCATAATCTGAAAGGTAAACTTTAAATCAGTAGTTGTACTTAGGTGTGATGAATATAGTGAAAGGGGAAATGCAGGGTTTAGAGGACTGTAATGGACTGCAGTGGGTTTGTCTACCTGGCAGCCCTTTTCTAGGAATCACCTCTTATACCCAACCATCTACATGGTTATTACAAGTTGAACCAATGCTGGGAGTCACAGTTGATTGGTTCAAAGGTGAGCACCTGTCACACTGGGCCAGTAACTATTCTTCCCCAGGAATGTTGGAAGATGGAACAGAGACAGAAAGGCCAAGGAATTTCTGGGTGTCTAAACAGGAATGTGAAAGCATGGGAGCCTTTAAGGTCACCATAAGGCCTGGATGAGGGAAGGAAGCCACAGGAAGAGAATGGGAAGAAATGAACCTGATGCTCAGAGGTTGGGTACCAGAGATGGAGAGAAAGTTCTCGCAGTGTTTGGGTTTCTGGCTAGAGTTCTCCATGAGAGTCTTTACAATAAGTATCACTTCTTTACTTAAGGTAGTTTGGGTTGAATTTCTGTTGGATGACACCAGAGCAGTCTTTTGTGATACAGACGTGTATAACATGGGGACCTAACCCAAATCAAGGAATCAGGGAAAGCCACTTACAACATATTTTTACACAGTGTTGTAGTTGTTGGTTAGATTCCCAGGATAACCTACACATGATGATCTAACCCACAGTGTAGCTGGACTTGAATACTGTTTCCCCTTTGAATGGATTCATTCATTCATATTGAAGGCCTGCTGTGTCCCAGGGATTATATACCAGGACCTGGGAAAGTAAAGTGATTACAATGACCTGGGCTTTGGAGGAGGTCTTTACTTGCTCTTTACTAAGCCACTTGCTGACATTGTCCCGTGTACTGTTACTTCCTCCTAGGTTTTGGTTACATTATGGCTTAAGTAGACTTTGGTGGGCTAGTCAGGGAAACTGACTTCCATATGACATTGTTTCTATGGTAAATGCATTTCCTAGTTGGTGGGAAGGAGAATTTCTGCCCTTTGGCTATAACAGTTCATTAATGCAGCAAATATTTTTTGAATACCTTCTATGTGTCGGGCGCTGCTCCAAGCTTTGGCAGCAGTGACGAAAGATATGGAAAAGGCTCTGCTATCACGGAGCTTAAATTTTAGGGTGGGGAGATGGGCAATAAACAGTGAACAAATAAATGAACAGATAATTTAGTTAGTGATATGCGCCATGAAGAAAAGTAAAAGAGGATGTGGTGGAAGAAGGTGACCAGGGTGGGGGGCAGAGTGACTTTGGGTCAGGAAAGGCATCACTAAAGAGGGAAGTTTTCAGGTGAGAGGCACCTGACCCAGGGAAAGAAGGGAACATGATGCCTCCGGGAACTCGCCCCTCCATGCCACCAGCTGTGAGATGGAGAGCACTTGTCAGTCTTGGGCCCTGAGGAACAGTTTCTTTGCTTGTGGAAGTCAGTGGGGTATAGACATGGACTGTCCCAGTGCCGTGACCACTAGCCACAAGTGGCTCTTGAGCACTAAACGTGGCTAGTCCAAACCAAAATGTTCCATAAGTGTAAAATATACACCAGACTTCCAAAGACTTTGAATGAAAAAAAGAATGTAAACATTTCCAATATTTTTTTATATTGATTACACAATGAATTGATAATATTTTGACATATTGGGTATATAAAATATGTGATTAAAATAAATCTCACTGATTTCTTTTTACCTTTTTTAATGAGACTACTAGAAGATTAAAAATTGCATCTGTGTATAAATGAACTTATTTATAAAACAGAAATAGACCCACAGACAGAGAAAACAAACTTATGGTTACCAAAGGGGACGGGGTGGGGGAGGGATAAATTAGGAGGTTGGGATTAACATATACACCCTACTATATATAAAATGGATAACCAACAAGGAACTACTGTATAGCACAGGGAACTATACTCAGTATTTTGTAATAACCTATAAGAGAAAAGAATCTGAAAAAGAATATGTGTCTCTATATATAACTGAATCACTGTGCTGTACACCTGAAACTAACACAGCATTGTAAATCAACTATACTTCAATAAAAATATGTAAAATAAAAAAATAAATAAAAAAGGAAGTAGATCCAAATATTTTTTTAAAAAATGCATCTGTGGCTTGTGTTATGTTTCCGGTGGACAACACTGGTGTAGATGAATTAGCCAGTGCTTTGGACTCAGACTGATGGGGGTTTGAGTACTTAAGGATTTTGTTGTAGTTTCTGTGTTTGTTTTACTATGGACAATTTATTTGATTCTCTTCAGTCCTTTTTCATCTATCAAATGGGGCAAATACTACCTTGTGGGGTTGTTTTGAGGGCTAAATCAGCTTTGGTAGAGTGTCTACTGTGTATTAGGCACTGGGAAATCCTGCTAGCCTCTGATTTATAAATGTTGGTTCCTTCCCTAACTTTCTGATGTGACATAAGTTAGTCATACCTGCCTGTGGGTATTTGGGAATATGTTTGGAACTCAGAGTGACTGTGTTGAGAAATTGCTATGCATGTTCATGACAGTATTTTAATTTGCATTTTTGTCTTATTCTTTTCACATGAGGTTTCTGAGGTCTTTATCATATGATGAAAATAATTATTCCCATTTTACAAGTAAAGAGATTACATTATATCCAGAGCGGCCCTCTGGAGTTCCTTAGGCACATAGAGGCTGGCCTCATGTTTCCTGCACCCAGGCCAACTTCCCTTCCCTTCCCTTAAATGCTCTTGTCTTTCTCCACAAGGTAGGTGAGTTCTTCCACTGGAAGCCCTGAATAGGAATTCCATGCCAAAGCGATGCCTTATCTTCTGAATGTTTTTGATACTCTTGTTCTACAAAAGTGACAATATCAGAATCCTGAAGACCTTGTTTATGCTTCAAGAGGGTAGGTAACCAGAGGCCCTTCTGGCCTAATGCCATTTTAGATAATGATTGGTTAGAAGAAAATGCTGGTGCCTTTTTTTCTTTTTTCTGGCAGAAACACAAAGGTCTTTCCTTCCCTGTCAGTAATGTATGCACCATGGCTGGCAGTTTCTAGGTTTCAGATTGGGACACCCAGTCATGATAATTTGGTTTGAATTAAGGACACCTTGAAATGATATCATTTGGAGGACTGAATTTGGCTCTTTGTGAAGATGGTCACCAGGAGTTGATTGCATAGCATGGAAAGGTTTGCTTAAATTTTAGCTCAATTCAAGTAACAGTTATTGAGTTAAGGTTGGAAAAATAGTTTGCTGTTTTATTAAATGTCTGAGAGATTTTAAAATTGTATTTGAAGGAAACTGTTTGAAATGCAATAAAAGCTGGGTTGGTTTACATATACCTTTTCTTCCAGTAATTGCTTGTTTCTTTTGAATCCTTGTGTCACAAAGAGCTTTCTCCTTCTTCCCTAACAAGTCATAATAATGTTTGTGACTCGACTCTATTGGCTACTGCAGTGTTTTAGTTGGAAATGTAGGCATAGGAAAATATGGAAGGAATTTATATAGTGACTTTATGTATATTCGTTTATGTGTATTCCATAACTCCATGTACATTTATCTATATACACTTAACAGAATTATCTACTAGAAATCTTAAAACTTAAATTTCCTGGAATAAAAGAAATATAATCTATTTTGTATACCCACTTATACATCCACCAGAAAAGTGTGAAAGTTACAATTTGTTTGCATCCTTACCACCACTTACTATTAGCAGATAGCTTGATTGTTTTCCTCATTTCATGAATACAAAATGGTATTTCACAGTTGTTTCAATCTGCATTTTCTGATCAGCAGTATGGCTGAGCATTTTTTCTTAGAATTATTGACCTGTTGAACCTTCTCTCTGCGAATTGCCTCATCGTCAGTGTTGTCCATTTTTCAATTCTTACGGTCTTTTTCTTTCTAGTTTCAAGGAGGTATTTATATATTTTGGATCTTACCTCCATCTGTTTGTTGTCTTTTAGCTTTATTTATGTTGTCTTAGGAAGAAGTAAAGCAACTTACCAATTCCCTCCTTTATAATTTATACTGTTTGTTTCATTTTATTTTATGTTATGTTATGTTTTGTTTTGTTTTTTAATTTTCTTGGCCACACCATGCAGCATGTGGGATCTTAGTTCCCCGACCAGGGATTGAACCTGCACCGCTTGCATTGGAAGTGCGGAGTCTTAGCCACTGGACTGCCAGGGAAGTCCCTGTTTGTTTCTTTTTAAAGAAATGACATAAAGTTATATCTGAGTCAAGTAGGATTTCTTAAATAAGACATTAAAATGCGTAGGTAATAAAGAAAAAGATTGATAAATTAGACTACATCAAAATTAAAAACATATTATAGTATATAGTTTAAATCATATAATATGTTCATTCATTCTTTCATTCATTCTAAATACTTATTGCCTATAATATGCCAGGAACTCTCCTGGACTCTGAGGGTATAACTATGTACAAGAATCCCGGCTCTCCTGCACTTACATTTTAGTGGAAGAAACAGATAATAAACTAAAAAGTCAAGAATACGTAATTTATCAGTGCTATCGGTACTGCAGTGGAGAAATATCAGTGACTTCCATGGAGAAAAATCAGGGAAAAGGAATAGGGAGTGTTACAATTATAAGTAGAATTATTAGGGAGGCCTCAGTCAGGAGGTGGCATTTGAGCAAAGACCTGAAGAAATTGAGATGGCAGCGTGTGGTTATAATGGAAAAGAATGAACCAAGCCGAGGACAGAGCGTGTGGAAAGGCTCTGAGGTGAGAGTGCGCCTGCCTTGTTCAGGGAACAAGATCATGTGGGTGGAATGGAGTAAGTTGGGGGAAGAGTAGCAGGAGATGAAGTAGCCTGATACCCTCATGCCTGATACCTTGTAGGTCATTGCAGAAGCTTTGGCTTTTACCTCAGAGGGGTGGAAAGTCATTGGAGGGTTCTGACAGAGGGGGATAGAACCTGACTTATCAGGGTCACTCTGACATCTGTGTGGAGAGTAACGGTGAGGGGTCAGGGAGACCAGGTGAGAGGCTCTTGTTCATCCCTTGGAGGTGTGATGGTGTTAGCTGTGGAGTAGTGAGAAATGGTCGGATTTGAAATATGTCTTTGAATCTTTCATATTTTTCAGAGGTAGAACCAACAGGATTTGATGATGCATTGGATGTGGGAGGTGAGAGAGAGGAGTCAGGGGTGACACCAGAGTTTTTTCGTCTGAGCCATTGGAAGTGTGGAGTTGCTATTTATTGGGATGAGGAAGGTTGTAGAAGGAGCACGTTTGGAGGGGAAGACCAGAGGCTCAGTTTTGGACAAAGTAAGTTGAGATGTGTATTAGACGTTCAAGTAGAGATGTAGAAGAGGCAGAGGGCTACCTGAGGCTTGCATTCAGGGGAGAGATCTGGGTGGAAATACACATTTGGGAAGCATCAGTACATAATTGGTATTTAAAGCTATGAGGCTGGATGAAGTAACCCAAAGAGTGAGTATAAATTACAAAAGCAAGAGGTTCAAGGACTGAGCCCTCGAGCACTTTAATGTTTAAAGGCTTGGAATATGAGGGGGACTCAACTGAGAAAGCCTCTGGTGAGCCAGTGAGGATGAAGTTCTGAAGAAGACAGTGTTTCAGGAAAGGAGGAAACGACCCGCGTCTCTAATGCTGCTGAGAGGTCAAGGATGATGAGGACTGTGAACTGACCATCGGATTTAGTGGTATGAAGATCATCGGTGACACGGACAGGAGCAACTCAGTGGAATGTTGGTGGCGACAAATTGATTAGAATAGGTTTAAGGGATAAAAGGAGTTGAATTGAAGACAGCAAACAGAGACAACTTTTTGAGGTTACTGTCATGTGGAACAGAGAAATGGAACCAAAGCTATAAAGGAAAACCAGAGTCAAGAAAGTTGTTTTTTTTAAGATGGGAAATATAGTATGTTTCTGTGCTCCCATATGTGCCAGTGGATGTCCAAGTAGAGTGGGAAAATTAATGATGTAGGAGAAGGGGAAGAATTGCTGGATGTTTCCCCTTGAGTGGATGAGAGTGAATGGGGTCTAGTGCACAAAGTGGAGGGGTTGGTCTTAGGGAACTGGACATGTCATCCATAGTAATAGGAGGGAAGAGAGAATACCATAAATGGGCCCAGCTACAGGCAGGTAAGTAGATGCAGTGCTGAGAGCTTGTGGAAGTTCTCTTCTGATTGCCTCTATTCCACCAGATGAGAGTGAGGGTGCGGGGAGGCCCTGTTGGATGTTGGAGGAAAGGGGAAAGGTATGGAATGGTTGTCCATGACAGTGGAAGAATGGATGGTATGGTACTATATTAGGATTGTCTGACCGCACTAAGGGCTCTGCTGCCTTGAGGTTCATGACCATGAATTGAAAATTTGACCCGTCATTCTAGTTGACTGTATTTTTCTAGCCATGTTCAAAAACACTGGCACAGTTGTGGAAGAGGTAAGGATTGGGTTTTGCTGGGTTTGGTGTTTTGACGTGTGAATAGGATGAAATGAGAAGAAGAGCTAGCGAGGTAAAGGTGTGTGCAGGGAGGTGATGGTTATGATAGACCACGGATTGAAACTGGCTTAGATGAAATCTGAGGACAAGAAAACAGTGAATGATGGTGAAAAAGGTATGGGATCAACGACTTGTGAGTACAGAGGGGTCAAGCAATCTTTAGAGATGTTTGGAGTGAAAAAAGGAAGTGATAGAGAATTGGATGGAGGGGTTGCTGTTACTGATCATTTTAGAGAAGTAGCATTTTCATTTTTGATCTGATTTTTAGTTGGCAATTATTTAAAACAATTATCTCGTTGACCTACTCTCCCCTCAGTAGTTAACATTCTATAAACCAAAGCTTAAATTTCTCCAAAAGAACCCTAAAATGAAAAAAAATTCAAAAAAAAGAACTAAAATGAAAACATTTATATGTATGTTTAGTTTTCAAAAAAAAAGTTTTTAAAGCCCTAAGTGCTTTGCTGGTTTTTACTGCTTCTTTAAAATACTTTCAAAACGCCCTTTGGCAAATCCAATGAATTTAGACTTTCTGGTTTGAAGTTCTGGTGCTTTAAGCTAGCTTTGCACATTTACTTGACAAATGTTTTACTGCAGCATACGTAGAGTAAAGTTTCTTTGAAATTGTAGTAAAATTTTCTGGCATTTAAAGCATAATGTGAAAAACAGTAAGGACTTAAGGTTTTCTGGTAGAGCAGTGTGATAGATTTTGCTATGGACAGGTTGCAAAATCTCCTTGATTTTTCATATTTTCATATATGAAACTTTGAAAAACTTTTGAAGTTTTTCATTTTCACATATGATGACATAAGTTCAATGTTAACTCTTTATGTATGCATATACTTATACTGCTTTGGTAACAATGTAAGTAAATATTATTATGGTTTTGGGAAATTCTACAAAGTGTGATCAACTTTAAAAAGAACATTAATTACTGAGGCTTATTCTGACCCACCCTTTAAGAATAATTTTAGTTGTCACAGATTTAGAGCACTGTTGCTTCATTTTTAATAAAACTGATATAGTTAACTCTTCTTCCACTTAATAATAATGAGAACTTAAGGTGTCAGCAGGGTAATTCCCAGGGGTCAACAGCTTGTTTCCCAAGAGACCTCCACATTTAAACTTGATGCTGCCACCATTAGCTATTCTTTATCAAGGTAAACAGCATGAACTCTCTGCTGAATTTCTGCCCTGTTAATTACATGAGAAACAGTGATCGTATAGATTTGGTGACCATTCATTGAGGAACAGGTAGCTGTTTAGTTTCACTTGAAGGTTTAGGTAACCGTGGGCCTCTATCTGAATCATCAAAGTCTCTTTTGAGAATCTGGACCTTCATCTTTCAGGAGAAGACTTTGGGTCTGCTGGATTTGTCTGCTAGTGACTACCTTATTCAAGTACCATTTCTAGGACCAGGATCTGACATTAGTATTTGATGTTCTGTGTTTCCTCTGGCTCCTTTTTTTGTTCCAAATGAAGCTGGATCTTCTAAGTATCTGCTCTTTGGGGACATGCTTTGATGATGTACTCACCTGTCTTTGGTGTAAGGTATGTCTTGGCTAAAACCACAGTTTCCCCAAGTGAAAAATAGACATGTCTGTGGCTTAAGGAACAGTGTCCTTCAGCTGCCCACACTGGCCATTTAAGGTTTTGGCATATTGACTGTTCCAAAATGGCCAGTTTCCATGACTCCCAGTGTCCTTTGATGGTTTTGCCCTAATGAGAGCTGGCTCTCTTTTCTATGATTACAGGCTCAAGAAAGGAGGCTCTGTGTGGGTTAGCAGACATTGAGACTTCTGCATGCCAAGCCAACAGAGTTCAGTTTGTCACTCACTGGGCTAAATTAAGTGAGCAGCACGCTGGAAGTGGGACAAACTGGCCAACTACACATCATATAATGCCGTATGTGTTGCTGTGGACTAACTCCGAAATGGCCATGTCTCTCCATTAGCAGAGTCTAGTGAAATGATATGCTGGAGAAATGACATATATATATATATACACACACATATATATGTATAATGACATATATGACACATATATATGTGTGTGTATATATATGTCATTTTTGGCACCAGACGTTAGTTCTTGGAAACCAGTTGTGTGGTGTTTTTCCAACCAAATTATTTCTAGAAAATGAATGAGTTTTTCTTAAAAGAAAAGACATAGTGGGACTTCCCTGGTGGTCCAGCGGGCAAGACTCCATGCTCTCAATGCAGGGGGCCCAGGTTCAATCCCTGGTTGGGGAACTACCACATGCATGCCGCAACTAAGATAAATGTGTGACATTTTAGTGACAAGAAGTAAACAGTTATAGAATTAGAGTAGCTAACAAATTTAAATTAGTGGTAAGTTAGTAAGTTTTTGCTACTTCTTCCCACAAACCTATCAGTAGGAAGATTTAGGGCTTTCCTATTGTTATGGGTTGAATTATGTCCCCCACCAAAATTCATATGGTGAAGTCCTAACCCCTAGTATCTCAAAATGTGACTATTTGGAGATAAAGTCTTTACCGAGGTAATTAAGTTAAAATGAGGGTGGGCCCTAATCCAGTATGATTGGTTTCCTTATAAGAAGAGCAAAGTTGGACACAGATACACACAGAGGGAAGACCATGTGAAGACATGGGGAAAAGGCAGCCATCTACAAGCCAAGGGGAGAGGGCTTCAGAAGCAACCAACCCTGCCTTGATCATGGACTTCCAGCCTCCAAAACTGTGAGAAAATAAATTTCCGTTATTTAAGCCACCCAGTCTGTGGTACTCTGTTATAGCAGCCTTAGCACACTAATACACATATCAGGTGTGAGCAAGAGAATAAAAACATATGATTTTATAGATAAAAAGGTAAATGCAAGTTTTAAAACCTTAATTTAGATTACAAATTATCTGAGTGGGGAAAATCAGGACTTAGCCTCTCTGTTGCCAGTGCCAGAGCCCCAGCTAAGATGGGGGTTGTGGAGGTGGAGTATAGTAGAAAACCATGAGATTTTAGGTCTGGAAAGGAAGGACCTTAGGCATCCTCTGTTGCAACCTCCTGATTTACAGACGAGGGAACTACAGCCTGGAGTGCTTAGAGGACTGATTCAGGGGAGCACTGTTACGTATGGGCACCTCCATGCCCAGGTCTCTCACTTTCTGGCTCAAAGCTGAGCCCAACTCCTTTTCTTCTCAAGGCTGTATCTGTATATACGTAATCAAGTTCTACTGTTTTGACACATTTGATTTAGAAAAGCAACCTGTTTTTCTTCCTCCCTTCCTCCCATCCTTTCTGTTGTTGTTGTTAAGAATACTTTCTATATACAAAAAGGCATAAAGGTAACATAATAATTACCTTGTGTATCCACCACCCCCTTGAAGCAGTTAAAATATTACAAACTGAGTAAGAGCCCTCCCCTGGTCATATTTCCCTCCCTTCCCCTAGAGGTGACTAGTTTTACCATGTATCTTTGTAGTTTTACCAAAAATGACTATATTACTAAACAATATATAGCATCATTGTGTATGTCTTAAACATTATGTAAAGATATCATGTTAAATGTATACTTCTCGATTTGTTTGTTTTTTTAAAATTTATTTATTTATTTATTTATGGCTGTGTTGGGTCTTCATTTCTGTGCGAGGGCTTTCTCTAGTTGTGGCAAGCGGGGGCCGCTCCTCATCGTGGTGTGCAGGCCTCTCACTATCGCGGCCTCTCTTGTTGCGGAGCACAGGCTCCAGACACGCAGGCTCAGTAGTTGTGGCTCACGGGCCCAGCCGCTCCACGGCATGTGGGATCTTCCCAGACCAGGGCTCAAACCCGTGTCCCCTGCATTAGCAGGCAGATTCTCAACCACTGCGCCACCAGGGAAGCCCCTCGATTTGTTTTTATTCCACTCAGTTTTGTCTATGAGATTTATCCTTGTTGCTGTATACATTGCTCCATCTCATTCATTTCCACTGCTGTGGAGTTTTGCCTTTTATGAGTATACTAAATTTCTCTGTCCTCTTGCTAATATTTAGGCTGTTTCTACTTTGTTCAGGAATGATGCTGCTATAACTATTTTTGTATGTATTTCCTTGTGCATAAACTTTCCATGTGTGAAAGTTTATTTAGGAAAGGTGTCTGTGGGTGGACCTGCTAAGTCATGGGTTGTGTACATTTTCAGTCTTTTCAAGATACCGCCCAATCGTTCTGCGAAGTGGTTGTACCTATTTATACTCCTGTTTAATAGCGTAGGTTCCTGTTGTTCCACATCCTTGCTGGCAGCGATTTTTGTGCCAATCGAATGCATTTTAATTTCTCTAATTATGTACGAATATTATCATCTCTTCCATGTTTATTGGCCACTTGAGTTTTTAAAAGTATATCTTTTTTTTTTCCTTTTTGCAATCAGAGTCCCAGGGCCAGAATGGACTAAGTGGTCCACTGCCCACCTCCTCATCAAAAAAAGGCAGAAACAAAGGGATACACTAGAGAAAAGTAGTGACTAGTTCTTTGCCCCCAAACAGACAAAAACTCCCAGTCGACTGTTCTTTCTGTTATGCCAGATAGCCACATCATGTGTTTGGATGAATGACCTTTTTGGTGTTGTCGCAAATAGGGTCCAGGGCTAAACTGACTGATCAGGAGAGTTTAATTGGTGACTGTGGGCGGATTACATACGGGATTTTGTTGTATCTGAATTTTCTGCAAACCTGAGTCATCACCTCCTTGTCGAAACCCTTCTGGTTTCCCACTGCTTGCTGGAAAGTCAGAGCCGCTTACTTAGCTCAGTCTGCTGGGGGGGGGCCCCTACTGCCTCTTCCAGCTCTCCTGTATCCCTCACTGTCTTTCTTCTGGCCATAAGGCTTGCTTTTGGCTTCACACTTGCCCAGCCAGCCCCCTTCCTCAGCAGGGCCCTTGGTTCTTTCTCTCTGCTTGTAGCTCTCAGCTCTGGCCGTCACTTCCTCAGGGAAGCCTTCCCGAGCTTTCCTACTAGACCACATCCCTCCTTTATGCTCTCAAGGCCTTGTACCTTTCACAGCACTCACCACAGCTGCAGATGTACATTTACATGTATGATTGTTTATGAAGGTCTCTTTCCCCATCTGTCCTTGAGTCTCATGAAGTCAGGGCCTGCATCTGTTTCTGGTCACTCACTATTCTATCCCTAGCTGTTAGCGGTGTGCCTGACAGATGGTTGGAACTCAATAACTATTTGTGGAATAAGTGAATGAATAAATGTTCAGAGTCTTTAAGAAGTTCATCTTACCTAACTCCCTGGAGGCAAAACTGTATCTAATTGGACTCCCCCATTTCCTTCTCAGCCTAACCCTACGCTGCGTTCTTCAGGAAGAGAACAAAACCAGATGGACTGTATTAAAGATTTACCCTCATGGCTTAAAGGATATGGCAAGAGGATAGGCAGAAGAGGAGAAAAAGGAAAAAACCAAATTGGTCCTTGGGAGAAGGAGCGCTAGATCAGTAGGTACCTAATCAGGCAGCCCCTAGGGTGGGCCATTTGAGCTCCCTTTGAGGGTTTCCAGTACAGCTGGTTGGCTGGCTAAACTCCAAACCGAAGAGGGTCTGCACCGTGGTAGGATGGGTCACTTCTACTCTAGAAGCCCGTATTATTAACTTAGAGGGGGAAACCTCTGAGTAGATCTTAGCTGGGCCTTTCCTTCCAAGGATCTGGTTTGAAGAACTCAAAATGAGTGTACAGTGTAAGAATAAGAAGCCGTTTTGTGTTTCCCTGCTCCCAAATGATTACTTTTACTTGCCCAAGATGAAAGTGCCTTCTATATATGACTAATCATTTCATTACATTAATTCTTAAAGAATAGTGGAACTCCTGGCAAAGTCCAAGTGGTGAGATTCTACATCCAAGTAGAAAGCTTACTTTTATTATTAGATTTTCTATTCTTTGTCTTTTGTAAACTCAGCATTGCCTAAGATAGAAGAAGAGAGGAGACATCTCTACCTTTTTGTAGGCATGTCCATAATTCTATTAAAAACATTAAATAGCTATAATTCTTCTCTGTTATTCCTAACTCATTATCAAAAGAAATAAATTCTCTTAGCATTGTTCACTTAGCAGTTGGTAGCAAACACATGTTTTTAAGATGGATGATAACGAATTGTCTTATTTTCTATTTAGCTCTGGTATCTATTTCTTAGGCAAGGAGTTAAGAACTTTTGCAAGTCTTCACTTTGCTCACAGCCTTGGGAACTCAGGGTTCTCAGTGGAACACATTCTTTGAGCTCTGTGTTTTCATTAAAAGCAAAGAGCAACTAAGATGTTGCAAGAATGCAGAGTAAGAACATCAAAGCTAATTAAATAAAACTACCTGCCCCCAAGTCATGTCTTTTGCTACAGAATAGAAGATATTTGCCTGTAGTATATCACTGATCTTTCAAAGGACTCTTTAAGGTAGTTATTATGAACATCCAGTTATTTTGATTTTTAACAAAGTAAAAATAACTGGAGCAGTGAGCTTGAGTTGTTTCGTGTGTTAGGAGCAAAGTGCACACTTATGTCTGTTCTCATTTCTAATAAAATAATAGGACCTACTAATCTGTCATTAAAGGACCTACCTGATATGGTTGTGTGTCAAATGGGTAATAGAAATGAGTTTATAGATTTAGAGCTTGCCTCCCACATAATAAGCTCTATATTAAGTGTTGGTTATTAATTATTTATAGTTATTACTATTATCTGATGCCTTTCACGATAGCAAACCTAGGTTGTCTTTTTTCAGTGATGAGACAGCATCCTTTCCAACCGTTAATGCCTTTGTTTTCTGTCAAAATTTATTGAGTCTGAACATTAGCTAGAATACGATTCTAAATGCGGAATATCTGTGATGTTTGTTGGACATATATTACATCTAATCCTACTCTCTGCTTTCCACTCCTGAAACTCTGCAAATCCATCCCTGGAAAATCTAATTCTTTCTTCCTGAGCTTTGGGCTAGTGCCTCCAAGTAAGCCTTCTTGTGACATATGACTTCCTTCAGAATCTTTTTTCCATCCCCAAGCTCTTGTCCTCATTAAAACCTGCTTTCTGGAAAGTTTCTGGGTGTATGTGGAAGTTATTATGTTCGAGCTTGGTCTCTCTTCAAGGACTTTCAGGCCAGGCTGAAATGGTACGTAGGGGGGTTTTCTCAGCAGCATCCGTTCCGATCTCCCAGTTGGGGGCCTGGATGCAGGGTCAGGCTGTCCCTGCAAGTCTGGGCTTCTTGTCTTTTTAAAGCTCTTTATAATCTCATTTGTCCCCAGGCCACACATCTTTAAGCCAAACCCTTTCTGTCCTTTAGACTTCTGCAGGAGTCGGGAAAGGCCCATGGGATCCTCAGAATTATAAACTGTAAACAGCCAAAAGCACAGTGAGAGGAGACATGAAGTTCATGTCCCAAGAGTGGATCCTACTCTACAGAATTATAAAAACGAAACCCTGAAGACGGCTTGTCTTTAAAAACACTCATCCTTATCGAAGGAGATCTGTACTTGTCTTGACTTTCTGACACTGTCAATCTGAATAGTATATTTGGAAAGTTCCTAGGCTGGCAAGATTGATTTATTCCAGTCTGCAAACCTTTTCAGTGTTAGCTGTGTGGAAGTTTTCTCATCAGCCATAAGAAAGCTGTTTTATAGTCAGAGCAGGTCACATAGTTCCCTAAAGCAAATAGCAGGCTGGCTTATCTGAGTGCAGTAAGGGAAATCGTTATTCTTTTTTCCTCTTTTTTCTTGGTTCCTCTGTAATAGCTTGGTCTTTAATAATCAGATCTCATTTGGGTTGTACAAGAACCTGAGAATATTTAATGAACACCAGTGAACTGTGATGGTTGTCCTTGCAGAAAAGCACAAATAATATATCTACTAGAAAAGCACAAGGCATATGTAAGGCCGAGCTCTGTTTCCGCACTAAGCCTATGCAACTTAAGATAATAGTGCCATGGGTGGCACCAGAGATAATTGGTGGAACTTGCCAACCATGTACGTGAACTTCTAATGGAGGCTGCGGACATAATATTTGAAGAGCATTAGTGGCTAAATGGCCTGGGATCGTATCCTGGACTGGCCACTTACTGTATGACCTTGGACAGGTTATTACCCTCTTATTGCCTCCATTTTCCCCTCTGTATAATGAGGGCAGTGATAGTACCCACCTTAAAGAGCTGTTGCTGTGTTCATTATGCACTTTGAACAGTGGCACATACATACTTAGTAAATTTTAGCTAGTATTATTATTCCTTTTATTCTCTCTTCTTGTTTCTAACCTGACACTTTTTTTCATCTCTTCTTTCCCTCTTTTCAGTTTTCCAACTTGTCATGTCTTTAGTTTTTGACCTCCCCAGGGACCACCAGCCCTTGGCAGTCCCTTTGGTCTATTCAGGGATACCTCTTGTAGTGGAAAGAGATGTCCTTTTCATTTATGGAGTTTCCAAATTAGAGCTTCATCTTCAGATCATTGAACCCAGGCATTCATTCTACCTTAGAGAAGGTGAACACAACTGATGTCCTAGCTGAGATGGGCATTTACTGCTGGGAGGCAAGACAAAAATGGGTTGATTGAGCTGGAGAAGACATTATGGGTGATGGAGCTGACACACGGTATGTGAATCCTTTTCTCCTTCGGGAGGTACCTACATTTTTGTCCAAGTTAGGATTCAAACATTAGACCATCGCTAGCTACTTGCCAAATTTTTAGTCTTATTTAACAAAAGGGACCATAACATAAACATAAACGCTATGTTTGTAGATCCCCAGACTATGTTAGATCTAAGGATGCTGGGAGTCCTCTTTCCCTGGACAACTACTTATTTTTGAAGTTTTCAGAAGGAAAAGAGCCCTTTTCTGTTTTTTTTCGATGGAGTACAGGAAAAACAGTAACAAGTTAACCCAGAGCACTTACTTTTGGTTAAAATGGGCTAGTTAGTTGCTTGCCTGCCTGCTACCTTTTCCCAATTACAAAGGGGAAATTATTGTATTTACAGTTGAGAAATATGGCGGGTACCACCTTAACTAAGTGATCAAGATTAACACCACCAAAAATACAATGTATTTTTGTATCAGGCAAGTATCCCTGATACAATGCCCTTTGAAGGATGCAACATCACTTCTCTGGTATTTTTACCAAAAATGCATAACCTCAATCCAATCATGAGAAAATATCAGACAAACTCAAATTGAGAGATTATACAAAATACTATTAACTGACTAGTACTCATCCCAGGTGTCAAGGTTATGAAAGATAAGGAAAGACTAAGGACCCGTCACAGATTAGAGGAGATTAAGGAGCTGTAACAACTAAATACAACGTGGGATCCTGGATTGGATCCTGGAACAGAAAAGGGTCATTAGGGGAAAGACTGGTGAAATTGGAATAAGGTTAGAAATTTAGTTAATTGTATTATTCCAATGTTAATTTTCTGGTTTTGCTAGTTTTACTGTGAGTGTGTACATTCTTGACATTAGGGAAAGCTGAGTGAAAGGTGTGTATGCACTCTGTAAAATTTTTCAACTTTTATTTAAATTTAAAATTATTTCAAAATTAAATATGAAAAAGATGAAATTAAAATACCACAGGTAAATTAAAAAATATAATAAAAAGATTTGGAAGATAAAGTTGAAGAAAACTCCCAGAAAGTAGAGAAAAAAGACAAAAGAGATAGAAAATAGAAGAAAATTAGAGTATCAGTACTGGAGGCCCAAGATCCCAATCACAGGGAATCCACAAAGAAGGAGAAATGGAAGGGAGAACATCATCACGGAAATATTTCAGGACAATTTCCTGGAGGACATGAGTTTCCATACTGAGAAGGCCCATTGAGCACTCAGCATAATAGTTGCCAGTGACCTACTCTGCATACTGGTGTGACATTGCAAAATATTGGGGATAAAGAGAAGGTCTTAAAAGCTTTCAGAGAAAAGAGAGAACACATGATACATACCCAAAGGTAAGAATCAAAATGGCATCAGACTTCTCAACAGCACTGCTGAAACACATGGACATAATAAGGCAGTGGAAAGAATACAGTAAGAATATGAAGCAAATACCTTCAAAATTCAGTGAAGTATTTTCACCCTAGGATGCTGTCTTTTGGTAAACAGTAAATGAGGGTGGAATAAATACATTTTCAGATATTCAGCGTCTCAAAAATTTTACTTCCCAGGAAGTTACTAGAAGATAGGCTTTGTAGAAGTAAGGGTGTCAAAAAAGATAGAAAAACATGAAAAGCAAGAAATAATAGATTCAACATAAAAGTGAGGCAAAGGGAATCTTCAGGATGACAATGAAGGAAAATCTCAAGATGACAACTTTGTGGGAGGCCTTGAGCGCAAAGTAGTCCAAATTTGAGCAGGTCAGAAATATTCAGGGGCCATGTCTCCAAGAAGATGAAATTGATGTAAATCTTGATTTAACCCATTAAGAGAAGATTTAAACAATTTGTGGAGCATTTTCAAAAATAATTGGTGTTAAGTACATAAAGGAAACTAAAAGATAAGACAGTCATTGAGGGTGGGGTTAGGAATAGGAGGTTTTCAAGAAAAGAAGAATAATCATTAGTGTACCATTTGGCTCAGCTGTAAATAGTGTTTACATGGTAATAATGTAGACATTGAATATAGAACCATTCAAAATGGTGGTATAACTATATTGGGAGGATAGGAAGTAGGGGGTGTGTGGATGTGAATTGGGAGGAGGGTTGGTTTCCGTAACGGGAAAGCAAAAGATAATAAACTTTCATAGCTAAAAAACCAAGAGTAGAAACATTGCATTTGAAGATACGGAGATCAATGCTAAAAGAAACAACTAAAAAATTTGAATGTGGTTGCCTCTGGGAAGTGGGAAAAATGGAATGGGAAGACACTGCTTGTGTAATAGGCCATGCAGAATGATTTGATTCTGTAAACTACCTGTGTGTGTAACTTTGGAGTCAAGGAAGCATAAATATAAAAAAGGAAAACAAGTGAATAGAAGTGGAAACTAACCCTCCAGGTGTAAGTTATTCAAAAAGTTTAAAATATTTAATTTTCCCTAAGAAGTGAATTTTTATAGTTCTGAATGGCAACCTTAAGAGTGATAAAAAGCAGCTGAAGGATTTATAGTTAGAGGAGGCACTGACTTTGTGTACACGACAATTTGCCAATTGTCCTGCTTACCTAAACCTTCTTGAAAACCTTCTGTTTTCTTTCAGAAAAAAAGACCGTTATGGGCTAACATTGCACCTAAACCATATTGCTTGAAATCTATGTTTAACACAGTCCTTACTCTCCCTCACCCCCATTCCTTCTGGCTGGCTGGGGATCAGGCATGGTGTTTATCTGTATTGTCACTGGCTTTTTAGATTAGTTTCAGTCTCAGTAATTAGGCTCAATTAATTTTTGGTTTGAAAATAACGGCCACTGTGCATAAGGGTGTTGGATCTAATACCAAAAAAAAAAAAAAAAGAAAAGAAAAAAATAGATAGACTTAAGTGGATCTATCTGTCTGTCTGTTCAGAGTCTTGTTGTAATGTTGAAACTACTGTATTGAGGTCACGGTGATCTTAATGTGGACTTTGCTCTAATAGATTGATTCGATTAGCTAAGTTGCTGTATTAATAAAAATCCTTGTTTCTAGTATGCATTGTTTTAAATTTTTATTTTTATCCTTTTAATTTGACAACATTTACTGTCTTACTGTTCTGGTTAGTCAGCTGTCTGTTGTTCTAGTATGTGATGATTAATAAAAATATCAGTTATCTTTGATTGTTGATCTTTTCAAAGTGCTAAAATAGAAGTCATTTGACACCCACAATGGCACCAGTTTAACTGACAGATGCAAAATAAGTGTGATGTGAGATGATAGGCACTAAGTCTTTTTCCTAGTTTGCAAAAAGCTATTTGGAGATTTAATTGAAAAAATGAAGTTCTTTTCCATGGGACGTTTTTAGCGATCGTAGAAGGGTTTCACTGGAGGCCACGGGAAGATATTTCTCCACATTATTCCATTTACAAATAATCCTGTTCAGTGCATTTTTAGAGGAGAAATGAAGTTGCTGAGACAGTTGAACAAAGTTTGCTAGTTTTTATTGCCTGTGACACTTTGAAAGGCATGTGAATCCCTTCTGCCTCATCTTGGTTCCCTCCCAGTGCCCTGGTGGCACCTATCGCAGCATTTATCTCATGATATTGTACAGACCCGTTATCTCTTTGCTTCTTGCATCAGACTATAAGCCTCTTAGGCTTCTAGTCTTTGTGGTATCTTCAGTGACTAGCACTGTGCCTGGGGATGAAATTAAACTAATACATGATTAAAATTTTTACAAAAAAGAATTCTTTTCTGTGAACTGATCACTGTAAGCATTTTCTATACTGGAGGTCTCCAAAGCCTTTCTTGTATAAATAAAAGCATTGGAGGCCCTCCATAATAAATTTCAGAAAAGATACCCTTCTCTTTTAAAAAATTTACCTCCCATGGAGGATCATTGAATCCAAAAAAGGTTTATTGAGTGTAGGATCTTTTGGAATATGTTCAACTGTAAATAATGAAAAACCTAACAGTGGCTTAAGCAAGTAAGGATGTTGTTTATCTGCCATAATAAAATGTCTGGGGTGGACAGCCCATGGCTGATCTGGTGGCTCTGTGATGATACCGTGGACTTGGGTTCCTTCTCTTCTTCCACTCCTCCTTGTAGGTCTTGTTCTCATGCTTGTCAGGTGCCCATCACACCTCCACGTGTTGTCTCCACATTTCAGACAAGAAGAAGGGGGAGGAGGTCAAAGGGCTGAGGGGCATGGCAGGAGAATCTGGCCCCTTTAGAAAACATTCCTAAAGGCACTCCAGTGACTCTGCTTACGCTTCATTTGCCAGAAATGGGTTATGACTGTGCATAGCTGCAAGGGAGCCTGGGAAGATAAGTATTTAGCTTTTCAGCATCTGTAGGAAGGTTAGGAATAAGTAAATCATGAATGACTTTTGGGTAGTCCAAGTATAAAATGAGTTTTAATAAATCAACTATACTCCAGTAAAAACTAATTAAGAAAAAAGGATGGGAGCCCAAGAACGAAGATGACATAATTTTGTTTAAAAAATGAATTTCAGAAAATAGGTATTCCTTTAAATTTTTTTTCTTTTTTAATAACTCTCATAGAGCACTAATTTTCAAATTGTAGGGTGAGATTCATTAGAGATTCATAAACATAAATCTAGTCAGTTGCTACCATGATTAAAAGAAATGAAACAGACTAAAATAGAAAAGAATAGAGAATATCAGAATGTATCTTAACTTGATTAGGGCAAGTATTTGTGAAATACTTGTTTCATTTATTTATTTATTTATTTTGGTTTTTCTATTTTTTTTTAAAGGGTTTTTTGGGGGGAGGGGTTTATTTATTTATTTATTTATTTATTTATTTATGGCTGTGTTGGGTCTTCGTTTCTGTGCGAGGGCTTTCTCTATTTGCGGCAAGTGGGGGCCACTCTTCATCGCGGTGCACGGGCCTCTCATTATCGCGGCCTCTCTTGTTGCAGAGCACAGGCTCCAGACGCGCAGGCTCAGTAATTGTGGCTCACGGGCCTAGTTGCTCCACGGCACGTGGGATCTTCCCAGACCAGGGCTCGAACCCACGTCCCCTGCATTGGCAGGCAGATTCTCAACCACTGCGCCACCAGGGAAGCCCCCTTTTTACGTCTTTATTGGAGTATAATTGCTTTACAATGTTGTGTTAGTTTCTGCTGTATAACAAAGTGAATCAGCTATACGTGTACATATATCCCCATATATCCTCCCTCTTGCATCTCCCTCCCACCCTCCCTATCCCACCCCTCTAGGTGGTCACAGAGCATTGAGCTGATCTCCCTGTGCTATGCAGCTGCTTCGCACTAGCTATCTATTGTTTCATTTATATATTTATATTTATATGTAGTACGTGTGTACTGGGTCAAAATGTAAAATATTTCTTACCTGTGCATTCTAGTAAAAAAACAGAGAGCCATTTTTCTGGAGAATCATTGATCCTACAAGTATTTATTTATTATTACAAGCAATGTGATGAACTTAAAATAGAGGAGATAAAACATGTGCATAAATATTTGTAATCTAGGAAGAAAGCTGTATGTGCTATAAAAGATACTGATAAAAAGTGCTGTGTGAGGTCAGTGGAGTTCGATTGATAGTAATTCTAACGGGGAGGGGATGGGGTGAGCAGAGGTCCAGAAAGGTCTTTGAAGGGAGTGTGGCATTTGAACTGAGACTTGATGGATCAGAGGGTCCTCCTTTTTGCCTGCTCCCATAGTGCACTGGGCATTGTTCACACCTGTGTCAGAGCTGATTGGGCCCATTTCAGAACCAAATATTTTAGAATTGTAAGAATTTTAAGAATACCTTTATTTCACTGCTTCACTCTGGACCTATTCATTTTGGCTTTTAAAAAAAATGACTGCATTTTCTAAATCCCAGAATATTAGGGTGACTTTTGGACAAATCATCTTTACTTCCAGGTCTCAGATAGTAATTGCTGTTCTTATCTTACTGGCAAAAAATAGGATCATATATGTGCTCATTTATTTTTCCAGTGAGATAATGGTAAAGCTATTATAGAAATATAAGATTGGTGTTGCTAGTAAGATAAGACAAAGTTTGTTTTAAAATCAGAGTGCACCTAGACTTGGAGTTTTAGTGTTGGAGGATCCTTCAGAGATAGGTGGTCCAACCTCACCTAACTTATACTGAGGAAATGGAGATTCAAAGAAGTTAAAGTAAAGAAGCATAAATCAGGAACCCCCCCTGGGTCATTGACTTCCCAGTCTGTTGCTATGTTTTACTATCTCCAGTTAGTAATTTTAAGAGGGAAGAGGAAGTGAGAACCTGGGAGAATGCTATTTTAAGATCTTCTATTCTGTGATTCACTTTGATATAAAGCAGAAGCTAACACACCATTGTAAAGCAATTATACTCCAATAAAGATGTTAAAAAAAAAAGACCTATTCTTGCTAGAAACAAAGTGATTTCACACTTTGCAAATTACGTGACACTAATGTAGTCAGAACTACCAAAGTTCATTGTTTTCGTCCCCACTGTTCTGTTCTCTGATCAGCATTCTCTGTTTCGCCGACTGGGTTCTGCAGTCATTAGAATTCCGAGGTTACTGCTGGGGATACAGTGACCCATTTTCAGAATCAAAAACATCAGCTAATCTGTCTCCTTGCCAGTCAGTGTTAGGTGTTGGCCGCTCCTTGTTTTCCTCTGCCTGCACTCTTGAATAATTGCTTTAACCAACAAGCTTAGTCATCTTCTCTGTCTGGTGTGGAAGGTGATAAGTTGTACCAGTTCTATCTTATCAGAGATTATAATAAATTTTCTTTCTCATGTGGGTATATAGATCTTATCCAGCTGCCTAAAGGATGTGACTCCCGTTCCTTGACTCAGGAAGCCTGACACTGAAGTTCTGGTTTCATAATAGCATAGGGGAAAAGGAACTTTTGTAAGAAGAAAATAAATGGAACCAATTTTATCTAGAGCCTAGACGTGGCAGGATAGACCCTGTAGACAACCAGTGTGGGTATCATTGTCTTCATATCTACGGGGTAGACGTTCTTGTCTTCTTTTTACAAGGTCAGAGTAAGTAATGGAGCTGTAATTCAATCTCAGGTCCTTCTGATTCCACTCTGTGCTGCACGTTGGCGATATAGGACATAGAAGGAGATTGCTTAATAGTAGGTTTCTTAAAAGGCTGGGATATTCATAGACTCTGCTGCAGTAATTTCTGTTCTCATCACCAAGTTTGTCAAATCTCTGCCCTATCTTTTTTTAGTCTCCTTATTGTATGTAAACTTAAGCAATTAAAAAATATGTGCCATAATACATCTTTTTGGCTTTTTCCAAGTGACTGGATTTTTTATTTTTAAAATTGCTTTTTCATAAAAACAGCAATACTTTTTGAATATTGAAACAACTAAAACAAAGCCTGTCCTCTGTATCATTTGATTCTACTCAACTGACAGATTTTCATCATTAATGACAGTGGACATATGTAATGCCATTATTAAAAGATCCATCGGGCTTCCCTGGTGGCGCAGTGGTTGAGAATCTGCCTGCCAATGCAGGGGAAGCGGGTTCGAGCCCTGGTCTGGGAAGATCCCACATGCCGCGGAGCAACTCGGCCCGTGAGCCACAGTTGCTGAGCCTGCGCGTCTGGAGCCTGTGCTTGGCAACAGGAGGCCGCGATAGTGAGAGGCCCGCGCACCACGATGAAGAGTGGCCCCCGCTTGCCACAACTAGAGAAAGCCCTCGCACGGAAACGAAGACCCAACACAGCCATACATACATACATATATATATTAAAAAAAAAGAATGTAAGCAGACAAGAATAGCATTAAAAAAAATTTTTTTTTAAAATTGTACAATATCTCAAATGTTTATATAAAAAAAAAAAAGATCCATCAACCATAGGCTCAGCATCAACTGGACCAGAAGGGACAGCAGAGATCATCTGGCCCACCCTCCTTATTTTGTACAGTCTAAATTATCCCTTTTCCTGTCCTGCATGCTCCTGAGTTCTTTTGTTCATTTGTTTGTTTCTTCATTCATATATTCATTCATTCAGAACATTACTGCATGCTAAGTATTGGGTTGGGTCCTGAAGACACAGTGATGAAAACAGTACATGCTTTGACTTTAGGGTGCCTACAAATCTATGGGAAGAAAGAGACTCGCATATTGCTAACTGTGGTACAGTTTATAAGTGGAGTAATGGAGCCATAAACTATGGAAGTTCTGAGGACCCATTGGTTATTTCTAACTTAACATTTTCATCCTTTTGTAGTGGGTGATTAGGAAACTTATTTTTGTTCATGGATGCTTGGAATGTTTAAGGTAGGAAACGATCAGAGACAGAAGGTTGTTACTAATATCAACAGGAAAAGAATACAAGAATGCAATTTCTTTCAATGTAGTAACTTCTCAATCAAGTTTTTTATATAGTAACAATGTATGTTACTGTATGTACATAATCAGAGAATACACTCAGTCTATATATATATTTTTCAAATTGAAGTATAGTTGATTTACAATGTTGTGTTAGTTTCTGGTATACAGCAATGTGATTCAGTTATATGTATATATATTCTTCTTCATATTCTTTTCCATTGTGGTTTATTACAGGATACTGAATACAGTCCCCTGTGCTCACTGAGTCTGTATTTATTATATAGTGAATTATGTTTTACTCAAATCAACAAAATACTCTTTATATGAGCCACCCATTGAGAAATTAAAATAGATGTTAAAAACATAGAACAGTACAGCCAGTATTTATTACGTTCCTGTCATATGGCCAGAGTTGTGGTAAGTTCTGTGGAGGATTCTTCATTGCCCCCGTCATAGTAGCTAACATTTATTGAGTGCTTTCTCTGTGCCAGACACTGTGCTAAGCACTTTACACGCATCACCTCATCTAATTCTCACAAAAACCATACATGGTGGTTACTGCAATATCCCTATTATACAGATAAGGAAACTGAGGCCCAGGGAGATTATGAAATTTACCCATGATCACTGAGCTCCTAGTGGCAGAGTTAGGACTACCTTTCTCAGAGCCCATGCTCTTAACAGCTACTCTGGATGAAAGAAGCAAAAGATAGGGACCTGTAGATTAGGAAAGTTTATGCTTTTTATGGCAAGGTAAAATTTTAAGCGATAATGTGAAACCATGTATAAACAAGTTCCATTCTTAGTCTTTTCTCTTCCACTTACACATACTCCCTCTAGCCAATCTCATCCAACCTGCTGATTCTAATTCCCATCTCTCAACTGATGAGTGCTGAAGCTATATCAGCAAGCCCTGCCTCTCTTACGACTCCAGACCTGCTTTTCCAACTTCTGCTGGACATGTGCATATTGTTGTCCCATAGACATCTCATACTCATTGTGTCTAAAAATAAACTTATGAGCTGCTCATTCGTATCTGCTCATTCTATTCCAGAATTTGTTAATGGCATTGCTGGCTATGCCCTTCTCCAAAGCACAAGCAACCAGATGATGCCCTTTTTTTCCCCATCATCCTATAGCTGACTTCACTTTATTTTATCTAAATTGTTTTTTGAATTTTATTTTATTTATTTTTTATACAGCAGATTCTTATTAGTCATCAATTTTATACACATCAGTGTATACATGTCAATCCCAATCGCCCAATTCATCACACCACCACCCCCACCCCCCCACCGCTTTCCCCCCTTGGTGTCCATACGTTTGTTTTCTACATCTGTGTCTCAATATCTGCCCTGCAAACCGGTTCATCTGTACCATTTTTCTAGGTTCACATATATGCGTTAATACACCATATTTGTTTGTCTCTTTCTGACTTACTTCACTCTGTAGGACAGTCTCTAGATCCATCCACGTCTCTACAAATGACCCAATTTTGTTCCTTGTTACAGCTGAGTAATATTCCATTGTATATATGTACCACATCTTCTTTATCCATTCGTCTGTCAGTGGGCATTTAGGTTGCTTCCCTGACCTGGCTATTGTAAATAGTGCTGCAATGAACATTGGGGTGCATGTGTCTTTTGGAATTATGGTTTTCTCTGGGTATATGCCCAGTAGTGGGATTGCTGGGTCATATGGTATTTCTATTTTTAGTTTTTCAAGGAACCTCCATACTGTTCTCCATAGTGGCTGTATCAATTTACATTCCCACCAACAGCGCAAGAGGGTTCCCTTTTCTCCACACCCTCTCCAGCATTTGTTGTTTGTAGATTTTCTGATGATGCCCATTCTAACTGGTGTGAGGTGATCCCTCATTGTAGTTTTGATTTGCATTTCTCTAATAATTAGTGATGTTGAGCAGCTTTTCATGTGCTTCTTGGCCATCTGTATGTCTTCTATGGAGAAATGTCTATTTAGGTCTTCTGCCCATTTTTGGATTGGGTTGTTTGTTTTTTTAATATTGAGCTGTATGAGCTGTTTATATATTTTGGAGATTAATCCTTTGTCCGTTGATTCATCTGCTGCAAATATTTTCTCCCATTCTAAGGGTTGTCTTTTTGTCTTGTTTGTAGTTTCCTTTCTTTGCAAAAGCTTTTAAGTTTCACTAGGTCCCATTTGTTTATTTTTATTTTTATTTCCATTACTCTAGGAGATGGATCAAAAAAGATCTTGCTAGCTAGTGGGAAGCAGCTGCATAGCACAGGGATATCAGCTCGGTGCTTTGTGACCACCTAGAGGGATGGGATGGGGAGGGTGGGAGGGAGGGAGATGCAAGAGGGAAGAGAAATGGGAACATATTGTATATGTATAACTGATTCACTTTGTTATAAAGCAGAAGCTAACACACCATTGTAAGGCAATTATACTTCAATAAAGATGTTTAAAAAAAAAAAAAAGATCTTGCTGTGATTTATGTCAAGGAGTGTTCTTCCTATGTTTTCCTCTAAGAGTTTTATAGTGTCCAGTCTTATATTTAGGTCTCTAATCCATTTTGAGTTTATTTTTGTGTATGGTGTTAAGGAGTGATCTAATTTCATTCTTTTAAATGTAGCTGTCTAGTTTTCCCAGCACCACTTATTGAAGAGACTGTCTTTTCTCCATTGTATATCCTTGCCTCCTTTGTCATAAATTAGTTGACCATAGGTGTGTGGGTTTATCTCTGGGCTTTCTATCCTGTTCCATTGATCTATATTTCTGTTTTTGTGCCAGTACCATATTGTCTTGATTACTGTAGCTTTGTAGTATAGTGTGAAGTCAGGGAGTCTGATTCCTCCAGCTCCATTTTTTTCCCTCAATACCACTTTGGCTATTCGGGGTCTTTTGTGTCTCCGTACAAATTTTAAGATTTTTTGTTCTAGTTCTGTAAAAAATGCCATTGGTAATTTGATAGGGATTGCATTGAATCTGTAGATTGCTTTGGGTAGTATAGTCATTTTCACAATATTGATTCTTCCAATCCGAGAACATGGTATATTTACCTCCTTAGGTAGGTTTATTCCTAGGTATTTTATTCTTTATCTTGCAATGGTGAATGGGATTGTTTCCTTACTTTCTCTTTCTGATCTTTTGTTGTTAGTGTATAGGAATGCAACAGATTTCTGTGCATTAATTTTGTATCCTGCAACTTTACCAAATTCATTGATTAGCTCTAGTAGTTTTCTGGTGGCATCTTTAGGATTTTCTATGTATAGTATCATGTCATCTGCAAACAGTGACAATTTTACTTCTTCTTTTCCAATTTGTATTCCTTTTATTTATTTTTCTTCTCTGATTGCCATGGCTAGAACTTCCAAAACTATGTTGAATAATAGTGGTGAGAGTGGACATCCTTGTCTTGTTCCTGATCTTAGAGGAAATGCTTTCAGTTTTTCACCATTGAGAATGATGCTTGCTGTGGGTTTGTTGTATATGGCCTTTATTATGTTGAGGTAGGTTCCCTCTGTGCCCACTTTCTGGAGAGCTTTTATCATAAATGGGTGTTGAATTTTGTCAGAAGCTTTTTCTGCATCTATTGAGATGATCATATGGTTTTTCTTCTTCAGTTCGTTAATATGATGCATCACATTGATTGATTTGCATATACTGAAGAATCCTTGCATCCCTGGAATAAATCCCACTTGATCATGGTGTATGATCCTTTTAATGTGTTGTTGGATTCTGTTTGCTAGTATTTTGTTGAGGATTTTTGCATCTATATTCATCAGTGATACTGGTCTGTAATTTTCTTTTTTTGTAGTATCTTTGTCTGGTTTGGGGATCAGGGTGATGGTGGCCTCATAGAATGAGTTTGGGAGTGTTTCTTCCTCTGCAATTTTTTGGAAGAGTTTGAGAAGGATGGGTATTAGCTCTTCTCTAAATGTTTGATAGAATTCACCTGTGAGGTCATCTGGTCCTGGACTTTTGTTTGTTGGAAGATTTTTAATCACTGTTTCAATTTCAATACTTTTGATTGGTCTGTTCATCTTTTATATTTCTTCCTGGTTCAGTCTTGGAAGGTTATACTTTTCTAAGGATTTGTCCATTTCTTCCAGGTTGTCCATTTTATTGGCATAGAGTTGCTTGTAGTAGTCTCTTAGGATGCTTTTGTAGTTCTGCGGTGTCTGTTGTAACTTCTCCTTTTTCATTTCTAATTTTATTGATTTGAGTCCTCTCCCTCTTTTTCTTGATGAGTCTGGCTAAAGGTTTATCAATTTTGTTTATCTCCTCAAAGAACCAGCTTTTAGTTTTCTTGATCTTTGCCATTATTTTCTTTGTTTCTATTTCATTTATTTCTGCTCTGATCTTTATGATTTCTTTCCTTCTACTAACTTTGGGTTTTGTTTGTTCTTCTTTCTCTAGTTCCTTTAGGTGTAAGGTTAGATTGTTTATTTGAGATTTTTCTTGTTTCTTGAGGTAGGCTTGTATTGCTATAAACTTTCCTCTTAGAACTGCTTTTGTGGTATCCCATAAATTTTGGATTGTCATGTTTTCGTTGTAATTTTTCTCTAGGAATTTTTTGATTTCCTCTTTTATTTCTTCAGTGATCTCTTGGTTATTTAGTAATGTATTGTTTAGCCTCCATGTGTTTGTGTTTTTTACTTTTTTTCCCCCTGTAATTGATTTCTAATCTCATGGCATTGTGGTTGGAAAAGATGCTTGATATGATTTCAGTTTTCTTAAATTTACTGAGGCTTGATTTGTGACCCAGGATGTGATCTATCCTGGAGAATGTTCTGTGTGCACTTGAGAAGAAAGTGTAATCTGCTGTTTTTGGATGGAATGTCCTATAAATATCAATTAAATCTATCTGGTCTATTGTGTCATTTAAAGCTTGTGTTTCCTTATTAATTTTCTGCCTGGATGATCTGTCCATTGATGTAAGTGAGTTGTTAAAGTCCCCCACTATTATTGTGTTACTGTCGATTTCCTCTTTTATAGCTGTTAGCAGTTGCCTTATGTATTGAAGTGCTCCTATGTTGGGTGCATATATATTTATAATTGTTATATCTTCTTCTTGGATTGATCCCCTGATCATTATGTAGTGTCCTTCCTTGTCTCTTGTAACATTCTTTATTTTAAAGTCTGTTTTATCTTATATGAGTATTGCTACTCCAGCTTTCTTTTGATTTCCATTTGCATGGAATATCTTTTTCCATCCCCTCACTTTCAGTCTGTATGTGTCCCTAGTTCTGAAGTGGGTCTCTTGTAGACAGCATATAGATGGGTCTTGTTTTTGTATCCATTCAGCGAGCCTGTGTCTTTTGCTTGGAGCATTAATCCATTCATGTTTAGGGTAATTATTGATATGTATGTTCCTATTACTATTTTCTGAATTGTTATGGGTTTGTTTTTGTAGGTCCTTTTCTTCTGTTGTGTTTCCCACTTAGAGAAGTTCCTTTAGCATTTGTTGTAGAGCTTGTTTGGTGGTGTTGAATTCTCTTAGCTTTTGCTTGTCTGTAAAGCTTTTGATTTCTCTGTCGAATCTGAATGAGATCCTTGCCGGGTAGAGTAATCTTGGTTGTAGGTTCTTCCCTTTCATCACTTTAAATATACTGTGCCACTCCCTTTTGGCTTGTAGAGTTTCTGCTGAGAAATCAGCTGTTAATCTTATGGGAGTTCCCTTGTATGTTATTTGTCATTTTTCCCTTGTTGCTTTCAGTAATTTTTCTTTGTGTTTAATTTTTGTCAGTTTGATTACTATGTGTCTCGGCGTGTTTCTCCTTGGGTTTATCCTGTATGGGACTCTCTGCGCTTCCTGGACTTGGGTGGCTATTTCCTTTCCCATATTAGGGAAGTTTTCGACTGTAATCTCTTCAAATATTTTCTTGGGTCCTTTCTCTTCTCCTTCTGGGACCCCTATAATGAGAATGTTGTTGTGTTTAATGTTGTCCCAGCGGTCTCTTAGGCAGTCTTTTTTTCTTTTCATTCTTTTTTCTTTATTCTGTTCTGCGGCAGTGAATTCCACCATTCTGTCTTCCAGGTCAGTTATCTGTTCTTCTGCCTCAGTTATTCTGCTATTGATTCCTTCTAGTGTATTTTTCATTTCAGTTATTGTATTGGTCATCTCTGTTTGTTTGTTCTTTAATTCTTCTAGGTGTTTGCTCTTTACTTCTTCTAGGTCTTTGTTAAACGTTTCTTGCATCTTCTCAATCTTTGCCTCCATTCTTTTTCCAAGGTCCTTGATCATCTTCACTATCTTTTTTCTGAATTCTTTTTCTGGAAGTTTGCCTATCTCCACTTCATTTAGTTGTGCTTCTGGGGTTTTATCTTGTTCCTTCATCTGGTACAAAGTCCTCTGCCTTTTCATTTTGTTTATCTTTCTGTGAATGTGGTTTTCCTTCCACAGCCTGCAGAATTGTAGTTCTTCTTGCTTCTGCTCTGACTTCACTTTAATCTGCCATTTTCATTGTGCCCATTTATTTAATACATTGATTTCAGGATTTTGTGGTGAATTAATTAAATAGGCTTAATTTATTAAATAGGTTTCATGAAGATGAAACTGTTCAAAATGATCACACTGCTTGAATGTGAAGAGTAAGTCCATGCAAAATCAATTTTCACTGGTTATATATTTAATTCCAACATAGATGTCAGAATTCTGTCTAGATTTCAAAGTAGTTGAGGTTTAGAACTTACTATGAGCTAATTCTTTTTGCCCCTGTAGCACTTTGTATGTATCTCTGTTATCTCACTAGTCACATTTTCATAATTATTTGTTTACCATTCTGTTGAATAGCAGAGACTGTGGTCCTATATGTCTTTGAAAGACCCAACCACCACCGGCAAGCACAGTGCCAGACACAGAGCAAACATTTAAATAATGTTTGCTGTTTGAAGGACTTATTCACAATAATTTTAAAAATGAAAATTAACCACAAATGGACTAGGAAAGCATAATTTAATTTTCTAAGAAGTTATCAAATTGTTCTCTATTAATAAGCAGTCAGTCAAATAACTTTAGAAAAATTTTAGCCTTTTTAACATCAATTCACACAGTACAAAGGGTTAAATCTCAGAATATACAATGTCTCTGCTTAAAAATCTTGAGTAGCTGCTCATTACCTATTAATCAAGTGTCCTTTCAACTCTGGTTATAAAGCTCCAGTCTCTGATTTCCTGCCTGAAGGATCCTAAAATCTGATATGAAAATAAGGTAGATAGTATGCCGCAGTAACTAGAATAGTTATAAATATTCATTTGTGAATCATGATTCAGTAGCATTAATTCCAGCAAATAGCAATTTGGGTCTCGTTTCATATTTCTTTTGTGAAAGACAATTATCTTTCTGATTTGAGTTGTCCTGCCCTTTTTCAAAAAATTAATTAATTTTTCACTGCGTTGTGTCTTCATTGCTGTACGTGGGCTTCCTCTAGTTATGGCGAGCGAGGGCTACTGTTTGTTGTGATGTGTGGGCTTCTCATTGCGGTGGCTTCTCTTGTCACGGAGCACGGGCTCTAGGTGCGCGGGGTTCAGTAGTTGTGGCACGTGGGCTCAGTAGTTGTGGCTCACGGGCTCTAGAGCACAGGCTCACTAATTGTGGCGCACGAGCTTAGTTGCTCCGCGGCATGTGGGCTCTTCCCTGACCAGGGTTCGAACCCATGTCCCCTGCATTGGCAGGCGGATTCTTAACCACTGCACCACCAGGGAAGCCCATTATCAGTAAATAATCATTTCATTAAAGAATTATTATATCCTTTAGTTTTAAAAAAACAGTTATAAACAATAATAAATTCCAAGTATAAAGATATTATTTATATTCATTAAAGTGTTTCCTGTATAAAATAAACTTTACACTTACCAAACAAAAATATTGCATCTTTCAAGTCTCACTGTTTATTTATTTATTTATTTATTTATTATTTATGGCTGTGTTGGGTCTTCGTTTCTGTGCGAGGGCTTTCTCTAGTTGCGGCAAGTGGGGGCCACTCTTCATCGCGGTGCGCGGGCCTCTCACTATCTTGGCCTGTCTTGTTGCGGAGCACAGGCTTCAAACGCGCAGGCTCAGTAATTGTGGCTCATGGGCCTAAGCTGCTCTGCGGCATGTGGGATCTTCCCAGACCAGGGCTCGAACCCGTGTCCCCTGCATTGGCAGGAAGATTCTCAACCACTGCGCCACCAGGGAAGCCCAAGTCTCACTGTTTTAAAATGAAATTAAAAACGTCAGATGGTCACCTAAATGACAGAAATGAAGTAACTAAAATTCTGTTTCTTCATATTACAGTCACTGGACTATCATTGTTTATTTGGATCTGTTGTTTCAGTGCAGGAATATGTGCCATGTCAGGAGTTACATGAACCGTGAAGCCACATTGAACAATTCTAAATCATTACAAATTCATTTACTCTGAAAATGAATCTTTGTAGCTGAATCTGCTTCCACGGGTGTATAAATGGGCATTTGCCTAACTTCTATATCAAATAAATGTTTGAGTTACAAAATTAGAAAAATGTGCTAATTTGAAGATTACATGTATCTTATTAAAATTTGACAGTGACTGCAATAGTGGTTTAGAATTTAGACTAACAAAAGACTTTTTGGGGGAGGAATGTTTTATCACTGTTTTGATTTGCCAGTGCCCGATGATAATAAAACGCGCACTGAGTTTTCATCAGTTTATCCATGTTTTTAAATTCTATATACTAAAGCAGACCACTCCCACTGCCCTGCGCTTTGGACATCATTGATCAGAGTCTTGAGTTGTTTTGATTTCTCTTTCATGTCTCTATTTATTGCAACCTATGCTGATGAACATGCATTATACATTCTCCTCAGATGGAGCCTGACCTCTGTCCCGGATTCAGTTGTCCTGGATTCAGTTGCCTGCAGTATCTCCTACATCTTCCCTCCTGACCTTCATTCCTCATCCTCAGTAACATAAGCAGTTTCATCAAACACTGGCTGTCAGGGAAGAGGCGGGAGGTCGTCCCTTTTTATTAAGCTTTAGTTTTATTATATTTTAAAATCTCAAGAGTAGAAAATGTTATTGGTGAATCATCTTGATTTGCATTTTCCAGCCCTGCTTATGCTGGTCTGACCTCATATGTGCAGATGAGTATCAGTGATGTATTGCCTGAGGACAAAATGTATTTTCAAATAAATTGATTTACTAAAGGGCAGCTGGGGTGACTTCTTGCTATTCTGCATCTTGATATCTTTTTTGGTCGATTAATATGAAGGAACATAATGTTTCCTCAAACTGTTATAAGCATAGATGTGTCACCAGCAAATGCCACATCTATTAAATTTTAGGAAATGTGGAATGGTATCAAAGTGTTTGATAGCTGTCAAAGTAAGACAGTGTTTTATATGAGATTTTCTATGGCAGTAGAGTAGAAGTCATAGATTTACATTTAATATGATCAGCTGGTGAATGCTGTTAATAGCTAACATTTGTTGAATGCTTACTGTGTTCTAAGTACACTGTTCTGGGTACACATGGGTTTGCTGAGGTAGGTACTCTTATTATTCCCATTTTATAGATGAGGAAACTGAGGCATAAGGAGATCAACTAGTTTTATCCATATCACACAGCTAGTAGGCGCCAGAGCTGGGATTCTAGTCTGGGCCATCTGGCTCCAGACACTGCACTATTAAGCATTATACTCTCGATGGTACTTAAAAGGACCATTGAGTATCACCTAGTTCTAGAAATTCCAGAACCAAGCAGGCAGTCAGTAAGTGGTTACTGAAATAAAGTTAATTATACATAAATCCAGAATCTGAACACATCCCGACTAACCACAGTTTGTTCATACCTATGACTAATAGGGCTTCCTTACTTAAAAAAGATTTTTAACGATGGAAATTTCCAAGCATAGGCACAAGTAGAGAGGATAGTATAATGAACCCTTGCAAACCCATTACCCAGATTTGACAGTTATCAAGTGACCACTCTTGTTCCCTCTATATCCCCCCCACCGCCACTGCCACCCTCGCTGGAATATTTTAAAGCAAATTTCAGACGTCGTATTAGCTGCAAGTTTTTCAGTATGTATCTTATCCAAAAAGGACTCTTCTATTTTATTTATTTATTTATTTTTCAAAAAGGACTCTTTTAAAAGTGTAATCTCAGTCACATTATCACCTAAAAATTAAAATTAATTAATTAATATCTAATATCTAGCAGTATTGAAATTTTCCTGTTTGAGTCAGTATCCAAATAAGATTCTTATGTTGCTTTTGGTTGATATATTTCTTGAGCCTCTTTCAACCCATCAACATTCCCTCTCTTCCTTTTTTTTCCCCCCTCTTACAACTTGTCGAAGAAACATGGTCATTTGTTCTTTAGAATTTTCTGTGCTGTCTTTCTCTACCTTTGGGTGAGAAAGAGTTGCTTTTTATTTCCCTGAAGTGTAGGAGAGGATAGTAGAACAGTGTGGACCGTGATATCCCCAAGTGGAACCGCTGGCCACTGGGAAGCTGAGAGGGACAACAGCTAGTTCGATGATCCCAGTGTGCTATTGGGGACCTCTTTCTGAGCAGTGATCCTTTTATCTTTTATGTTCATACTGATAATAAAGAGGCACAGAAAGGTACAGGAGGGCCTTCTGAATCCTCAAATAATTATCAAATGAGTATGATAATTATGGATTATGGATTGGATAATGAGTATGGATTAACTGATATGTTCTAATTCTTTGAAAACTAATAAGTTCACAGATTTCAATAACATTAATTTCTGTTAACTAGGATACAGTTTAATTAGAATATGCAATGCTGTGTTTATTCTTAAAGTCTAGATTCAAGAAATGGAAACTTTGGTGTTAAGGAATATGTTGCATGATACTTTGAGACCATATAAATATCTTATTGCCCAGTGATTTTTATATCCATTGATGGCCTGTGCCTAAATCAGTGATTACATGGGGGTTGCAAAGTGGTGATTTTTCTAATTTTATTGTTTCTTCTACATTTGTTAGTTGGCATTCTTCTGTAAAGAAAAACTTTCCTTATTTTTCTCTTTGATATGCTCTGATTCCATGCCCTCTTTTTATTTCCTCATTTTATAGTCATGGGATTAAAAGTTTTAATTTTTATAATCTTTTACTGTCATCCTTTTTGATGTTCATATTGCCTAGATTTGGCCAGTGGGATCCGCTTCACACCAGCTCCTGTCAGCTTTTAACATGATCCATTAGTCTTCTAGCACTTCCTAGCCCAACAAGACATCTCAGGGTCGCCTCATACTTTCCTCTCCCCAGATCAGAACTCAGCCATTTCTTCAAGGGTTCCCACTTCTGTAGTGAGGAATGGTATTTAAAAACCAAAATCTGGGCACTCGGTGTTCTCATTGCTTCTTTCTGTGTCCTTTTTTGACGTGGCCCTAAATCTTCTGCTGAGGGTGGAGGGAAGATACCAGGCCCTTATAGATACCAGGGAAGATACCAGGTGCTGAGACAGCCCCTTCATCACAGATCCCTTAGCGTTGTCAATAGAGTATGATTTCCACTGACATTTGTTTATTCTCTAAGGATGAAAATTTGTAGGCTCTTTTCTCTTGCAATTAAAATTTTACCTGCTCTGTTGTTACTGAAGAATCAGAGTTGTAGACTCTTCAGTTTACAACTTTTTACTTAGAAACTGTCTTAACCAGTGGGTCTCAGCCCATTTAGAAAATCTGATGAAAGTGGATGCTAATCCAGGAAAAATGGTCATACACAAACATTTTACATATAATTTTATTGGGTTCTTAGACTTCTAAAGCCCAGTTATCTCTATGAAACCCCCCTTATATAAGATCCTAGGTTGTGTTCCAACCCTGCCTTATTATGTTCGTATAAGGCAGCTTGGGGTCTGTGAAGGTTTAGGTGACTTCCTTAAGGTTATACACTAACAGAAATAAACTAGAGCCTAGAGGTTTTTGCTTGTTTGTTTTTTATCCTCATGAAAAACAGCTGGTTTGCCCCCACTTATATCTCTCAAAAAGTTCTGGAATGTAGTGAGAAAAAGATCTTCAAATAAAAAGAATGGCCTTGTAGAGTGAAGAGAGGAGTGGATTTTTATTTTAAGGACAAGAGTCCATGAAAGCAGGGCACCTGAGTTTTCCAGTTTCAAAAGAATAGAATTCTTTGTTGCTGAAATTATGTTTTCTATAATTCCTCTTTCTTGCTTTCTTCACTCTCATATTAGTGTGAAAGGTGGCTGATATCTTTGGAGGCAGAGGCCAACACAATGTTTTGGGACACGAATGGGTGATGGAACTCTTCTCCCTCTGAACGGGAGCTTTCCCTCTGGTACAGCACCTGTTACCTAAGGGTCTCCTAAGATAGGTATCTGGGTGCGTGTGGCTGGCTTTATGAAACGCTGTCATTGGTCACTGGCTGTTTTCTATTAGCATGTCTCAGTTGTCTCTGAGCCATATACAGTATTTTAGGATTAATGTAGTTTTTAAGGATTTCTGCAGAAACCGTGCTATTCAACACACCGTTGTGACCTTCTGTCTGGAAAGCCTCAATACATCTCGGCCTTGCTCCAGAGAGCCAAAGCCAGCTCCAGGGCAGCACAGATTGTAGCTGTCTGTAGGCTTTGTTTGCACAAAGGGACACTTCTATTACAGTGTCCTTGGTATCACAATGGGTGGAAGAGGGAAATGTTACCATTTTCTAGCTGATGTTTTCTTGTAGTGGAAGATTGACTGAAGTACAAGCAGGCAGTAGAATTTGAGCAACATAAGATGGAAGTTGTCACAATGTCCCATCTTAACAATATTTCCTGGTTTGTATGTGTGTGTAGAGGGGGCCGTGGTGGTGTAGAGAGGGCTGGAAGTTAAATAATGCTGGAAAAATACAGGCTTCTTAAAATGTAGGTAAACCAGGGAATGATTTTAACCCAAACAGGCTACACTGAGAGTCTGTAAAATAATAGATGACTTTAATTTACTGCTTTTCGTAGAGTATAAGATAGTCTGCAAAGCGTGACCTGCAGACCACTGAGACCACTGATCACAGAGCTTTTATCAGGATGCAACGGAGTTCCTGTTTCTCTCTCCTTGTGTGTAAAGGAATCCTTAGTCACTGCTGCTTCTGGAATCCTTTAGTCTGATGCCTGATGTTGTAATTAATTTGTTTACTGGGCAGATCCCTCATCCCATCCCCGTAAATGCTTCTTGACAAGGGTGACTGGATGGTTTTCTGCTGCTTTGAGATGCAAACAAACTGGTAAGGCAATTAGGAAGGTGTTTCAATTTTTATTTTTATGCAGTAGATGGATAAAAATAATAGTTCAAATAAGATATAAATACAAATATTTCTTAAGTTGCTGAACCTCTCACGTAAAATGTTCTCTTCTGCATTGAAAAACAATCAAAGACCATATTCTGTGATAACTGGACAAGTGCTAAAGATACTTAAATAAATAATGTTGAGTCAACAATATTTCTGAGATAAAATTTCTTACACTAGTATTTATTTTTCAGTAGAAAATATGTCCAGCATAGTTATTTTGGGAATCTGTTTTAAAAAAATCTAACAGTACTAGTGAATTGTTTTATCTACTTATAAAACTTTTTTCTTGTAATGTTCATCACAAGCATCTGATTGATTCTGAGAAAACAGATAAGCATTAAAACTTTGTATGAACTGGCTTTTTGTGGTATGGATTTAGATATTTAGGTGAGGGAGGAGGTGGAGGGAAAGTGGGGAATTTGGAGTATATGTAGATTTACTGTTGCTTTGCAGATGTTTTAGGCTTGTAAGAGTAATTCTCCATAGACTGTTTACTTCCTCCTTGCTATTCTGCACCATGGGGCTGCTGCCACCAGGTGGATGCTGGTGCCTAGCCATGGCTACGGGATCCAAACTGGAAACTGGAAGGCAGTGATTCAGCAATTTAACAGGAGTTTATTGAACTTACTATGCGTCAGGCACTGTGCTAGGTGCTGGGAGTACAAAGATGAAAAGGACAGAATCTCTGCCTGTGAGAGGCAGACACAAAACCAGTAGAATTATGCATACAGTGCTCCAGAAGGACAAAGAGAAAACAAATCGCTAACCTTGATTTTGTGGAAGATGTCCTGAAGGGACCCGCTCTGGAGCCGCACCTTGAGGGTGACTGTGAGTTAGGTTAAAGTGAGGATAGTCTTGCAGACAACTGATTCCAAGAGAACATACTATAAGTTGTGTTTTTCTGGAAAATTATAAGCATAAACTCAAATCAAAAATGCTAGGTCTCCAATTACTAAAAATAATAATTAATATAATACCTGTAGGAAAGTTATTTAGAACAAAATTTAAAAGAATATAAATGTCCTAATATATTTAATTATCATCTGGTTAATCTCCCATTGTTAACAACCAATTCTTATGCCAATCTTGGTTTAAAACCATCTTAAAATTACCCTAAATTAAAAAAAACTTTTAAATTAAAAACAATTACCTAAATTTTTTAATATCAAAACTCAGTGGATCCAAACAACCCAATCAAAATATGGGCAGAAGACCTAAATAGACACTTTCCAAAGAAGACATACAGATGGCCAATAAGCACATGAAAAAATGCTCATCATCACAAATTATTAGCAAAATGCAAAACTACAATGAGGTACCACCTCTCACCGGTCAGAACGACCATCATTAAAAAGTCTACAAATAACGAATGCTGGAGAGGGTGTGGAGAAAAGGGAACCCTCTTATGCTGTTGGTGGGAATGTAAATTGGTGCAGCCACTATGGAGACAGTATGGAGGTTCCTTAAAAAACTAAAAACAATTACCATATGATCCAGCAATCCCACTCCTGGGCATATATCCAGACAAAAGCTATAATTCAAAAAGACATGCACCCCAATGTTCACAGCAGCACTATTTACAATAGCCAAGACATGGAAGCAACCTAAATGTCCATTGGCAGATGAATGGATAAAGAAGATGTGGTATGTGTGTATATATATTATATATATATAATATATATATATAATGGAATACTACTCACCATGAAAAAGAATGAAATAATGCCATTTGCAGCAACATAGGTGGACCTAGAGATTATCATACTAAGTGAAGTAAGTCAGAAAGAGAAAGACAAGTCACCCAGGGGTACCTAGTTTACTAGTAGGTGGCATCTTCCAGAAAGTCTGCTGTAAAATAGTAATCATTCATTGGTCATAGTAAGTGCTCTGTTGAGTATGTATCAACTGTGAGGTGCCCTTTTCCTGGCCTTAGTGATTGCAGCAATTTCAGGGGCTTTTCTAAAACGGGGACCCACTCAGAAGCTACTCAGGAGAGTCTTAATCAGGTTTGATTTTGTAACCCATATCTGTCAATGGACTGTTACCTGCTCTGAGGAAGAACTTTTGAAAGTATTCTTGCACGTAGAGTGTGACTTTGGGGATTTACCTCCTTTCCTGCATTCACCTCTACCAGTTTAAATCCTACATTTTTTCCCCAAGACTCAGCTTATCAGTAAAACACCCCCCTTACCCTTCTCCTCTGCTCTGATTGGCTGTACCGCGGTCACTCACACTTCCTTATATTCTGCTTCATATTGTTGTATGATGGCTTCAGTATAAATCAGACATCCTGTGGACTTCTAGAGGACAGACACGTTCTTCCCAGAGGACCCATCATAAGACTGGATGGTCACTAGTCACTTCCTAGGTACTTACTTCTTTAAGTTATTAGGCACTTTCTTGAGCTTTATTTTTCTCTTTTCGCCTTTTAATCAATTAACTAATACATCTAAATTCAAACATCTAAAATAAATGCTATATAGTGCTACTGAGCCATTGGAGAAACGTCAAGGGACCTCTGTGAGGCCAGGAGGCACCAATTGCCACTGGCTGTGGAGAGCAGAGAGTTCTAATACTGAACAGTTTTGCAATAGAAACAACACAGCAGAAAGCGGTTGGAGGTCTGATTGCCCTTGTAGCTTGCACTGGTATGCTGAGTCACTATTTCAGAACTCTGTTAAATTGGCTGGATTCTATTTCCAGCATTTTCTTATACCTGCAATGTGAAAAACCTTTATTTCGTTAGAAATTGATCATTTAGAGAGGAGAGCAATCAGTGATGAGGCAAGGATTTTACCCTTTGAATTGGGTGCTCTTAATAGATTAGTAATTTATAGGTATGAAAACTCCAAAAGACGGTATGTAGTGTGGGAAAGGGAATAATTTTCATCATTTCAACATTATCTTCAAAGGAAGTGCATATTTGTTGTTGTTGATGTTTTGATTTTAGTTACTCTGGATTTTTAAAAGGTGGCACTTTGATTTTAGATTGATCTGCTGCATCTCACCGTTCCATCAAATAAGCAATCAATCAACAAGTATTTATTAGGCATGATTATAAATGTGTGAGAGAAAATGTAATTCAATTCAACAAATATTTACAGAGCATTTATTTGGTGTCAAGCCCTGTGCCAGTGGAAGTGATACAGCAGTTAACAAGAGTTGACTCCCTGCCTCTTTGAATTTATAATCTGCCTGAAAACAAACAGTAAACAGGTAATTACAAAGGTGATCTAGATTAAGTGTGTATAAAATGAAACTGCATGGATTAATACAAAGATAACTATGACATAGCCCCTTTTTCTTAAGGAGCTTATACTTTAACTGTCGAAAAAGATATATACAATTTACTAGAATGCCAGGCAGAATAAATCTTGTACTTTGAGGCAAAGACTAGAAAATGATTAATCGAGGCCTCAGGAATTGCAAAAGACTCCATGAATAAGAAGTCAGTCTAGAAGGGTAGACATTTTGACCATCAAATGAAAGAAGGAAAGGCATTCTAGATGGGGGTGCTAATTAATCATACCTCTCATCCACACCTGTTGGTGGTAGAGATTAAAATATCTCATCAGCTGAATTGCTGATCAAGCCGGATTGAGGAATGTGCCTGGGACCCATGGGGCCTACAAAGGTTTTCCTTCCAGCTCAATTTCATGTGTCTTCTTTGTTCAGAGGCATATGAGCTGCGAAACTGCATGCTGCCTTCTAGAGGAGGATGTGCTCTGCTTATGGGCAAGAGGCTCTGTCTGAGAAAAGGGGCCAACCAGAAGCTCGGTCATGCCTGAGCACTGCCCTTCTCCCCAATTAGATGGTTTATGTCTATTAAGGGGAGGAAATATGAGAAATGGTAAGAGTGAAAACTTCCTCCTCATTACTTCCCTAAGAGAGCAAAACTGTGGGCAGAAGTTCCCATGGTATAGGCAAAGCTGGAAACTTGGGGAGAGGAATAGAAGAAATCCCTCTACACTAGGTAAGAAAACGGACAACTGCAATGATAAACTGCACGACACAGAGAATTCTACCTAGAGCAGAGATCAGGGAGAAGGGATGTCAGAGGGTCCTAGAATGGTCAGGGAAGGCTGACTGCCTGAAGATGGTAGAACTTGAGCTGTGTCTGTGATTCAGATGGAAAGAACAGATTCACACAGTTTTTTTTTTTCCTTTCTGACTAGCATGTAGTAATAGCTGAGTTATGAACACAAGCTGAGTTATGTTTTTGCTAAAAGCCATGTGGCAATTCAGGCAGTTTCTTGGAACAGTGTGTTATTTGGAAAAGAAGGACAGGTTAACTTTGAGAGGTCCAAAGCAATTCCAGGTTAAGGGGGTACGCAGGTGGCATAAAAAGGAACAAGGAAATATCCAGCGTCCACTTTCAGTGCTCCCTCCACGCTCCCTTAGTGTTGATCAGGTGTTTGCTCTATTGTTTCCTGACACCGTCACCTCCACCTACACTTTCTAGTAGAGGAAAATAGGGTCTTATTTAAAATAGTATTTCATGGATGGATGTCAACGCCACTTAAAAAGCTATTGAGTGCCAGGTGAGAGAGTGGCATGGACATATATACACTACAAAATGTAAAATAGATAGCTAGTGGGAAGCAGCTGCATAGCACAGGGAGATCAGCTAGGTGCTTTGTGACCACCTAGAGGGGTGGGATAGGGAGGGTGGGAGGGAGGGAGACGCAAGAGGGAAGAGATATGGGAACATATGTATATGTATAACTGATTCACTTTGTTATAAAGCAGAAACTAACACACCATTGTAAAGCAATTATACTCCAATAAAGATGTTAAAAAAAACAAAAGTTATTGAGTGAGTTGGGAATGAGGAAGTGTGAAATTGCTTGTTGAAGGAACAGTGAACAGTTGAATGCTCAGGGTATTTGTTTTTTTAACAGTTTTATTGAGATGGGATCGACATACAATAAACTGCACATATTTAAGTGTGCAATTTGATGAAATTTGACATATGACTACACCTGAACTGTATTCTACTCTCTTAGGGAAATAATGAGAAAACTGTCACTACAATTAAGAATATTTCATCCTGCAAAGTGTATTCATGCTCCTTTGAAATCATCCTTCCTTCCACCTCTGTTCCAGACAACTTATATGCTTTCTGTCACCATAAATTAATTTGCATTTTTAAAAAATAAATTTATTTTGTTTTATTTTTGGCTGCATTGGGTCTCCGTTGCTGCACACGGGCTTTCTCTAGTTGCATCGAGCAGGGGCTACTCTTCATTGTGGTGCGCGGGCTTCTCACTGCAGTGGCTTCTCTTGCTGCGGAGCATGGGCTGTAGGCGCGTGGGCTTCAATAGTTGTTGCATGCAGGCTCAGTAGTTGTGGCTCGTGGGCTTAGTTGCTCTGCGGCATGTGGGATCTTCCCTGACCAGGGCTCGAACCTGTGTCCCCTGCATTGGCAGGCGGATTCTTAACCACTGTGCCACTAGGGAAGCCCCTAATTTGCATTTTATAGAATTTTATCTAAATGAAATTATACAGTATGTACTCTTTTTTTAGTCTCAACATAATAATTCTGAGATTCATCCATGTTGTATATATCAGCTTATTCCTTTTTATTGCTGAGTAGTATTCTATTGTATGGGTATATAATTTTGTTTATTTTCCCATTGATGGAAATTTAAAATAAAGCTGCCATGAACATTCACGTGCCATTCTTTGTATGGATGTATGCTTTTATTTCTCTTGAATAAAAATATGTAGAAGTAAAATGGCTGGATTGTATGGTACATGTATAAGTTTGTAAGGAACTGATAAACTGTTTTCCAAAGTGGCTGTACCATTTTGCATTCTCACTAGCAGTTTTTGAGAGGTCCAGTTGCTCCACATCCTTAGCAATAGTTGCTATGGTCAGTCTTTTTTAATTTTAGCCATTCCACTGGATATGGTGTCTATTTGTGGTTTTAATTTGCATTTGCTTAATGACTAATGACGTTGAACATTGAATGTTGAATGACATTTCATATGCTTGTTTGCCATCTGTATATCCTCTTTAGTAAAGTGTCTATTCAAATATTTGGCCCATTTTCTTACTGGGGGCTTTTTTTCTTGTTATTGAGTTATAAGAGTTCTTTGCGTATTCTGGATACAAGTATTTTGTTGGATAGATATTTTACAAATATTTTCTCCCACTTTACGGCTTGCTTTTTCATTTTCTTAACAGTGTTTTTGAAGAGCAGCAGTTTTTAGTTTTGGTGAAGTCCACTGTATTGCTTGTTTTCTAGTTTGTGCTTGTGTCCTATTAAGAAATATTTGCCTAATCCAAAATAAAGATTTTATCTTATGTTTTCCTCTAGAAGTTTTAGTTTTAGTTCTTACATTTAGGTCTGTCGTCTGTCTTATGTTAATTTTGTTTATGGTGTGAGTAAGGATTGAGCAAGTTTTATTTATTTTTTTGCTTATGCATATCATCCCTGTTGCCCTCACACTTTTGTTGAAAATCAGTTGACATATATGTATGGGTCTATTTCTGGATTCTCTGTTCTGTTTTGTTCATCTTTAGGTCTGTCTTTACACCAATACCACACTGTCCCAACTAGTGTAGCTTTATAATAAGTCTTGAAAACACATAAAGTCCTCCAACTTTGTTCTTTTTCAAAATTATTTTTTGCCCTTCTAGGTCCTTTGTATTTCTATAGACATTTTAGAATCAGTTTCTCTTTTCTACAAAGAAAAAAAATGTTTGCAGGGGTTTGGGATTACATTAAATCACTTACATCAGTTTGGTGAGAACTGACATCTTATCAATATTGAGTCTTCCAATCCATGAGCATGAATGATTACTCTCTATTTGTTAAGTCTTCTTTAATTTCTCTCAGCAATGTTTCCGAGTTTTCAGTGTACATCTGGCATATTTCTGTCACATTTTCCCCATGTTTCATATTTTCATAGTACTGTTTATGGTATTGTTTTTCAAATTTCAATTTCAAATTGTGGGTTGCTAGTGTCTAGAAATATAATTTATTTCTATATTGATCTTGTGTCATGTAATATTGTTACGCATACTTATTAGTGCTCGTAGTTTTTTATAAATTCCTTAGGATTTTCTGCTAATGTAATGTCATCTACAAATAAAGACAACATTACTATTTCCTTTTTAAACTGTCTGCCATTTCTCTTTCTTGTTTTATTGAACTGGCTGTGGTTTTCTTAATAGTGTTCAATAGAATTGGTGAGAGCAGACGTCCTTGCTTTGTTCATGATCTTAGGGTGAGAACATTGTCTTTCACCATTAGATATATTGTTAGGTGTAGATTTTTTGTAGATGTTCTTTATTCTTCTGTTCCTAGTATGCTGAGAGCTTTTATCATGGATGGATGTGGATTTTTGTTAACTACTTTATCTGTATTTATTGAAATGCTGATACATATTTTCCATTTTAGTCTGTTGATATGGTAAAATAAATTGATTTTTGATTGTTAAAGCAACTTTGCAGTACTGAAATGAAACCCGCTTGGTCTTTGTATTAACCTTTTTATATATGTTAGATTTTATTTGATAAGTATTTTTGTGTGTACATTCACGAAGGGGATAGGTAGATAGGGTGTTTTTGTTTTGTTTTTGTTTTTTGCTTTTAGTGTCTTTGGTTTTGGTGTCAGGGTAATGTTGGCCTCATGGAATGAATTGGGGAGTATTCCTTCATCTTTTATTTTCTGAAAAAGTTTTGTAGTATTAGTATTATGTCCTCTTTAAATGATAGGTGGAATTAGTAAGTGCTAAGTTGCTAAGAGAGTAGATCCTAAAAGTTCTCATCACAAGGAAAAAAAATGTTTTTTTTCTTTTCTTTTTTGTATCTAAGGAAGATAATAGCTGTTAATTAAAATTATTGTAATAATCATCTAATAAAAGTCATCATTGTACATCTTGAATTTATGCAATGCTATGTGTCAATTATATCTCAATAAAACTGAAAGAAAAAAGAATAAGTGAAGGCAGCTGAGCCTAGAGGTTTTTTTGTGAAAATGTCTTTAACTAAAAATTCAGTTTCTTTACTAGCTATTGGGATTTTCAAGTTATCTGTTTATTTCCAAGGAAGTTATTATAGCTTATGTCTTTATGGAATTTGTCCATGTTGTTTAATTTTTCCTTGCTATTAATGTTTTTAAAATATGTAGTGATACCTCTTTTCTCATTCCTGATATTGATAATTTATGTCTTCTCTCTCATTTTTTCTTCATCAATCTTATTGATTTACATTGTCACCAACAGTGTAGTAGAGTTCTCTTTTCTCCACACCCTCTCCAGCATTTATTATTTGTAGACCTTTTGATGATAGCCATTCTGATTGGTGTGAGGTAATACCTCACTGTGGTTTTGATTTGCATTTCTCTAATAATTAGCAATGTTGAGCATCTTTTCATGTGCCTGTTGGTCATCTGTATGTATTCTCCATCTTTTGCAAATATTTTCTCCCATTCCGTAGGTTGGCTTTTCGTTTCGTTGATGGTTTCCTTTGCTGGGCAAAAGCTTTTAAGTTTGATTAGGTTCCATTTGTTTATTTTTGCTTTCTTTTGCTTTGGGAGACTGGTCTAAGAACATATTGCTACGATTTATGTCAGAGAATGTTTTGTCTACATTCTCTTCTAGGAGTTTTATGGTATCATGTCTTAAAATTTAAGTCTTTAAACCATTTCGAGTTTATTTTTTATGTGGTATGAGGGAGTGTTCTAATTTCATTGATTTACATGTAGCTGTCCAGCTTTCCCAACACCACTTATTAAAGCAACTGTCTTTTCTCCATTGTATATTCTTGCCTCCTTTGTCATACATTAATTGAGCATAGGTGTGTGGGTTTATTTCTGGGCTCTCTGTTCTGTTCCATTGATATATGTCTGTTTTTGTGCCAGTACTATGCTGTTTCGGTTATTGCAGTTAAAGCTACCATCTTTCTACTTGTTTTTCATTTGTTCCAGTTGTTCTTTGTCTTCTTTTCTTCTTTTCCTGCCTTCTTTTGGCAATGGGTATTTTTTTTTTTTGGCAGGATTTAGTATTTTTTATGATTCGAATTATCTTCATTTATTGGCTTATTAGTTATATTTTTGTGGTTGCTCTAGAATTTACTATATATCCAAGTAATAGTATATCATCTCACATATACTATAAGAATCTTATAATAGTATGCTTTTATTTCCCCCTATTGACTTTTGTGTATTGTTATCGTATGTTTTACTTCTATATGATTTGGGATTATAAACCCTGTAATTTATGTTATTTTTGCTTTAAACATTTAATTATCTTTTTTTAAAAGTTTATTTTTTTACTTATTTTATTTTTGGCTGCATTGGGTCTTCGTTGATGCACGTGGGCTTTCTCTAGTTGCGGTGGGCGGGGGCTACTCTTTGTTGCGGTGCACAGGCTTCTCATTGTGGTGGCTTCTTGTTGTTGTGGAGCACGGCCTCTAGGCATTTGGGCTTCAGTAGTTGTGGCACGTGGGCTCAGTAGTTGTGGCTTGTGGGCTCTAGAGTACAGGCTCAGTAGTTATGGTACACAGGCTTAGTTGCTCTGTGGCATGTGGGATCTTCCCGGACCAGGGCTCAAACCTGTGTCCCCTGCATTGGCAGGTGGATTCTTAACCACTGTGCCACCAAGGAAGCCCTTAAACATTTAATTATCTGTTAAAGATACTTTAAATTTAAGAAAAACAGGTATTTGTATTTACTCCCAAATTTACCATTTTTGGTGCTTTTGTGTAGATTCAGATTTCCATCTAGTATCACTTTTCTTCTACCTAAAATTTCTTGTAGTGCTGTACTGCTGGTGATGAATTTTATGTCACCTTTATTTTTGAGAGATATTTTCACTGGATAGAGAATTCTGTATTAACAAGTTTTTTTTGCTTTCAGACTTTACAAATTTCATACTACTATTATCTGGCCTCTTTTGAAATCCACTGTCATTCTTTATTCTTCTGTGTATACTGTATCTTTTTTTTTCTGGCTCTTTAATGATTTTTCTCTTTACCACTGGTTTTCAATAATTTGGTTTTGTTGTATCTTGGTATGGTTTTCTGTGTATTTTTTTCTGCATGAGGATTTGTTTAGCTTACTGGATCTGAATTTATAGTTTTCAGGAAATGGGGGAAATGGTCACCATTATTTCTTCAAATAAATTTTCTCTCTTCTTACCTTTATTCTCTCCCTCTGAAACTCCAGTTACACTTATGTTAGGCCACTGCTCTTTCCCACAGCTCACTGTTGGTCTGTTTGTTTCCTTTATTTCAGTAATTTTGCTCTCTGTATTTCATTTTGGAGAATTTTTATTGCTATGTCTTCACATTTGCTAATCTTTTCTTCTACACTATCTTGTCTACGGTTAATCCCATCCAGTGTATTTTTTTATCTCTAGAAGTTTTATTTGGTCTTCTTTATATCTTCTATTTCTCTCTCTATCATGCTCATACTTGACTGTATCTTCTGAAACATGTTGAGTATATTTTATATATGCTTAGAGTCCGATAAACAAATCCTCAGGCTATTAGCTATTTTAACACCCTTGTCTACTAAGCTTCTTGTCCATGTCATTTCCAAGTCTGTTTCTATTGATTAATTTTTCTTCCCATTACTGGTCATATTTTTTGCTACATCCTAGGTCTGGAAATTTTTATTGGATGCTGGGCATTGTGAGTTTGATGTTGTTGGGTGCTGGACTTTGTAATTCCTTAGAATATATTTTTTTAATTCCTTAGAATAGTTTTGAACTTTGTACTAGGATGCAGCTAACTGGGGAACAGTTTGACCTTCTGAGAAACAGTCGATCTGTTCAAATTTTCCTATTGGCCTTTGTTAAGTGAGCTCATAAAAGCCTTTAGTCTAGTGCTCAATTGTTTCCACAACTCAGGCAATACCCTCTGAGGATTCTACTCCTTGCCTATATGTTAGAAGATCTTTCCATTCAGGCCATTGGGAACATGAACTATTCATGGTCCTGTGTGAACTCCACTTACTGTGCCCTCTAATCCGTGGTTTAGGTAGTTTCTTCCATGCATGTGCCAATCAGTACTCAGCTAAAGACTCAGGGTAATCCTCTACAGATCTCCAGACCGCTCTCTCTGTAGCCTTCTCCTTATTACTACCCTGTCCCTGAATTCCAGCTGACTTGGTTTTCCTAACACTCAACTCTATTTCCTCAACTCAGAGAGATCACAGGGCTGCTCCTGGTCTCCTTCCTCCTGAACCATGGGCTGTAAATTCTCTCCAGTCAGTAAACTAGGGCAATTGTAGGGCTTACCTCTTTTATTTCCCTTCTCTTGGGGACTGCTGTCCTGCACTGACGGTTATCTAGTGTCTGAAAAACATTGCTTCATATATTTTGTCCATTTTTTAGCTGTTTTAAGCTGAGAAGGAAAATCTGGTCCCTCTTACTTCATCATGGCCACAGTTCAGATAACATTTTAAAGAATGAGAAAAATGGAAAGAGTGTGTATTTAAAGAGTATTGTTTCAGATACTCACATCTTTTTTTTTATTGAAGTGTAGTTGATTTACAATGTTGTGTTAATTTCTGCTGTACAGCAAAGTGGTTCATTTATGCATATATATATATATATATATATATATATATATATACACACACACACACATATTCTTTTTCATATTCTTTTCCATTACGGTTTATTACAGGATACTGAATATAGTTCCCTGTGCTATACAGCAGGTCCTTGTTGTTTATCCATTTTATATATAGTAGTTTGTATCTGCTAATCCCAAACTCCTAATTTATCCTTGCCCCACCTCCCTTCCCCTTTGGTAACCATAAGTTTGTTTTCTATGTCTGTGAGCCTGCCTCTGTTTCATAAATAAGTTCATTTGTATCAGATTTTAGATTCCACATATGAGTGATATCATATGGTATTTGTCTTTCTCTTTCTCACTTACTTCACTTAGTATGATAATCTCTAGGTCCATCCATGTTGCTGCAAAAGGCATTATTTCATTCTTTTTAATGGCTGAGTATGTATACCACATCTTTATCCATTCATCTGTCAATGGACATTTAGGTTTCTTCCATGTTTTATAAATAGTGCTTCTATGAACACTGGGGTCCATGTATCTTTTCGAATTACACTTTTTCCGGATATATGCCCAGGAGTGGGATTGCTGGATCATATAGCAACTTTATTTTTAGTTTTCTAAGGAATCTCCATACTGTTTTCCATAGTGGCTGCACCAATTTACATTCCCATCAACAGTGTAGGAGGGTTCCCTTTTCTCCACACCCTCCCTAGCATTTGTCATTTGTAAACTTTTTAATGATACGGCCATTCTGACCAGTGTGAGGTGGTACCTCATTGTTGTTTTGATTTGCATTTCTCTAATAATTAGCGATGATGAGCATCTTTCATGTGCCTATTGGCAATCTGTATGTCTTTTTTGGAGACCTGTCTGTTTATGTCTTCTGCCCATTTTTCGATTGGATTGTCTGTTTTTTTGTTATTCCGTTGTATGAGCTGTTCGTATAGTTCGGAACTTAAGCCCTTGTTGGTCGCATTGTTTGCAAATATTTTCTCCCAATATGTAGGTTGTCTTTTCGTTTTGTTGATGGTTTCCTTTGCTGTGCAAAATCTTCTGAGTTCAATTAGGTCCCATTTGTTCTGATAATTTTGATTTAAGGGTGGGGGTAGCAAAATTAGATAAAGCTTCTTTCTCCACTGAACTTCAGCAGAGAGCTTTTGCATTAAGCCTAGTTTAGCTCATTAAGCCTTTCCTTTGAATATACCTTTCAGAGGATTAGATGTTCTTCTAGTCCAGGTTTGGGTGACAGTGGCCCCTAATTTTTCTACTTTGACCTTCATGACTTTCTCTGAGATTATGATCTAAAGGTTTTTTTTTTAAATTAATTAATTAATTAATTTTTGGCTGTGTTGGGTCTTCGTTGCTACATGGGCTTTCTCTAGCTGGGGCAAGCGGGGGCTACTCTTCGTCGCAGTGCGTGGGCTTCTCATTGCGGTGGCTTCTCTTGTTGTGGAGCACGGGCTCTAGGCACATGGGCTTTAGTAGTTGTGGCACTTGGGGTCAGTAATTGTGGCTCTCGGGCTGTAGAGCGCAGGCTCAGTAGTTGTGGTGCACGGGCCCAGTTGCTCCGCGACATGTGGGATCTTCCCGGACCAGGGCATGTCCTGCATTGGCCCATGGATTCAAACCCGTGTCCCCTGCATTGGCAGGTGGATTCTTAACCACTGCGCCACCACGGAAGCCTGTATGATCTAAAGGTTTACATCATTGATTTAGGAGATAGATTGAGTGATGAAGGAATGATAACACTTCAGTCCCTGATTCTGAATTCAGACTTTATGTATTAACTATTCTGTACCATGTGACTACACTTGAACTACCTGTGTGTAAAAGGACAGTTTATAATACTCTATCAGAAGAGTCTGAAACATGAGATTTGAAAAGGTTTGACTCTACCTAAGACTAGAAGAAAGTCCTCTTCTAATTTCAAACCTTTTGACCTAGAAGACTGAAAATAACTTGTCCCTCTTTCATTCAACAAAGAAAACACATTTGATGATTTCTGTTTCTCAGACTTTTTTGAAGATATCTTCTTTTTTCTCAGCAGATTTCAAAAAGCTGTGATTATCAGTGCCTCCAATAGTAAGCATAACTTTAGTAGACTTCAAAATTAGGCCAGTGTGTATAATACTTCTAATGAAAGGAAGGACTACTGATGACATAAAGAAAAGTGCTCATGAAGTTGTCAATGGCGTCTGTTTATCAGTGGGTCCAAATTAAGCCAGAAAAGTCATTTTGAAGTTTGTTTTCACCAAAAGATTCTTCCATATACTCAATTACAAATATCTTTAAGTGATCAAATCTCTTTTCCTTATGATACTTGACTTGTGAAATTGCTTTAATATTTAATAATAATTGTATGTCATAATATTACTGTCATGCCTCTAAAGCTTTCTTAGGAGCAAGGGAAAAAACCTTGCTTTACCTCTTTCTCTTCTTTTTGAGTCTTGAAGTAGAGTCGTCTCTCTTTCTGTTTGTCTGTCTCTCTCTTTGTGTCTGTCTCTCTCTGTCTTCTTCATGATTGCTTGGGAAAGAGCCTTGTTCTTTCCTTTTTACTTTATCCCCAGAGGCAAGGATGTAGACAGGAAAAGCGATCCTCCTTAAACCTTGTAGTAACTGGAAAGCTTAGAGCAATTCCTTTTTTTTTTTTAACATCTTTATTGGAGTATAATTGCTTTACATTGTTGTGTTAGTTGCTGCTGTATAACAAAGTGAATCAGCTATATGTATAGAGTCTGTCATACAGAGTGAAGTAAGTCAGAAAGAGAAAAACAAATACTGTATGCGAACACATATATATGGATTCCTTTGTCTTTGAACAGATAATGAAAGAAAGAGGAGGTTCTGAAACGAATGCTGAGGCATTGTCTGTTCAGTTTTTATTTTATATCACAGTCCCTGAATCTCCAACCTACCTCAGAAGGAATGCTTGCAAATGAAACAGTGACCATATGAGAGGAAGAGAAATGCTTCATTATGCTGAGGTAATTGACATATAGGTAGAACATGGGTTTATGTCCCTGGGAATACAGTGAATGTGAAAATTCTTACATAAGAGAAAAAAATGTGGGTTTCTTTTTGCATTTTTCTTTTTTGTACAAATATAATTACATATATATGTATATATAAATAAAGGGGAAAAGTCCATAACCATCTCCGCAATTTAAACTTTTCTGTTCCCTTTCAATATTTGCCCACCTGCATAATGATTTTGAAATAAAAATCATAACATAAATACAACTTGATATTCAGGTTTCTTAAGTCAGCTTTACATAGTACAAATTTTACACACGTTCAACAGTTTTTTTCTGGATTTCTGTGGAGTCATTTAGTTTTGCATAACTAAGTATATTTATAAAAGTATGGTCACCAGGGCTTCCCTGGTGGTGCAGTGGTTGGGAGTCTGCCTGCCAATGCAGGGGACATGGGTTCGGGCCCTGGTCCAGGAGGATCCCACATGCCACGGAGTAACTAAGCCCGGGCGCCACAACTGCTGGCCCTGTGCTCTGGAGCCCGTGAGCCACAACTGCTGAGCCCAAGTGCCACAACTACTGGAGCCTGTGCGCCTGGAGCCTGTGCTCCGCACTGGGGGAGGCCGCCGCGGTGAGAAGCCCGTGCACCGCAACGAAGAGCAGCCCCCGCTCGCCACAGCTGGAGAGGGCCCGCGTGCAGCAACAAAGACCCAGTGCAGCCAAAAATAAATAAATAAATAAATTTAAAAGTATGGTCACCAGAAGACAGAATCAATTTTCCTCTCTTCTTTGGGGAAATGTGTATTTTAACCCCTTTTAGCATTTTATGCCTTAGCTCTCCTGCCCTCTATCCCTTCTGTCCACAGAACCTCTCTAAGGTTCATTTTAACTGAGATCTAGAAGGGCTGGAAGTCTCTCAGGCACTGTCACTGTGCATCACATTTACCTTGTTCTTCAGCCTTTGCTCTGGATCATAGCAGAGACTACAAATGATTTTGAGTGGGTTTGGGGAAGGTACATTGGCTAATAAATACTGCTTAGTTATTAACATGCTCTTTTTCGTGGCCTGTCACCTTCTACTATAGTTGCCCTTTGTTATTTGTGTTCGTTTTGCTCTTTTAGTAAGCTCAGTCTCGGAAGCATGCATTATACTCACCGTTAAAAAAAGAGAAAAATCTTTCCTTAATAAGTGTGATTGATGGAACTTCTCTCTACTATTGAATTTCTGTTTCTTATTCTTAGCAGAATGACATAAATATTCCTAAGTTATATAATTACTGGTGCACACAAATATTCCTATTCTCTGAATATGTGCAGTCGTAGTCTCAGATAATGAAAGGTAAATGAAAAACAATCCTGCAAAGCCTAGGGAGCCTTTCAGAGGGCTAGTTCTTTGAAACATCCACTTTCTCCCTGTCAGCTCTCTCATCCTCATTTTTATCCCATCCACATTAAGAGTCCGTAGTCCATTCCATCAGCCATGCTCTTGGCAATATCCTGAACTTTCTTGCCCTTCCATAATACAAGCCCTGCAAAAGCTAAATCCTGAATGAATCCCAAATATTTTCTTTTCTCCATGCCTGCCCCAGGCTGCTGAGTTCATCTGGAAAACAGTAAGTCATACAACCAAGCATAAATGAATGAATGAATGAGAGAAAAGTACTGTCCAAAGTATATGAACAAGTAGAAAGTTATGGTGGCACACAATAATTGTTCCAGAAGTCAGAGAAAGAGGAGATCATTGTGGAGTGGGATAATCAGAGAAGGGATGAGGTTTAACTTCTCTTCAGTTTTCTGCCATTACTTCTGGTAACTGCTACCAAGTGGGATTTTATGAATTGCCAAACCCAAATATTTAACAACAAAACTAGAGTTGTTTAAACTCTACATACCAGAGATAAACGTCAAACAGATTTTTGTATATTTTCCACTAAAGAAATACAGACTGACTTGACAGAAAGTTTACATAGGGAGTCACAGGCAACTGGAAGATAAAGTTCGGCCAGTTGTTTGGAAGGTCTTGAAATACTAGATGGAGGATTTTAAAACTTGTTGGAAATATTTTCTTGTAGTTACCTGTCATCTAACAGTGATTTACCTGTCATGAAAGCTTTCAAGAGATACCCTAGAACTTCAAATAAAATTTCCTTAAAGATAATTCTTGTTCAGTTCAGAAAATTTCAATTTCTCTTGTTTTGGTTGTTTGCTTTAATACCCTTCAGTATTATGAAAGAAATAGGTATTCAAAGAAAAAACTTAGATGTAAGAAAAGTTTTAAAGAAGAAATTTAAAATCTTCCATTTTTTTAAACCCATAAGTAGCCATTGTTAACATTTTATTGTCTATTTTTATATATATGTAAGTATTTTACAACAAAAGGATTATGTTACACAGATTATTTCTTAAACCTTTTTTCTTTTTAATATATTGTGGGTGTTCTTCCAAAAAGAAATGTAGATCTATATATATTTAATGGCTAGATAGTATTATATTGCATGGCTGTGCCACAATTTAACTAACCACTTCTCTAATGATGGCATGTAGGTTGATTCCACTTCTTCATCTTTATTTTTTTGTGAAAATATTCCAGAGTGTGCTTCTGAAAGTTTATGCAATTTTGTACTATCAACCTTGTAAGAAAAATATCCATTTCTCCATATCCTTGAGAAATCGGGGAGTTATCAATTCTTTTCCCAATTTACCTTTTTTAAGAATACTTTTGTGCTAAGTATTTAATACTAGTTGAAATGTAAATTTTCATGTAATTATATCTAGCAGTCTTTCCTCTCATGTGTTTGGGTTTGTTTTCATGCTTATAAAAGCCTACATCTTTCAACACTCTAACATTTTCTTTTAGTATTCTAATGAGTTTTTAAAATATTTACTCTCTTAATCTACCTGGGATAATATTTAGGTATAACTTATAAAGTAGTCATCCATCTTAATTTTTCCCAAATGTTTATTTGGTTGTCAGAAGAGAATTTACTAAGCTATACATTCTTTCCACACTAATTTAAAAGTCCATATGTCACCTATATTGAATTCCAGTAATTTTTAGATCTATTTATATATTTTCCAGCTTGGCCCCATGATTATTTTCGATATTCCTGTCTGATAGCACATTATTTAAATTTCAGTGTTGTATTTCATTTTACAAGGCAAGCACTTTTTCATTGAATTTCTTTCTCTTTTTTATATATTTTCAGTTATTTATTTTATCAGAAGAATTTTAGATTGTAGTATGCAATTCCAGACATAAAAATTTCATTGACTTGGTTGGACTTGATTTAATAAATAAGGGATTAATTAGTTTGGGAAATTTTTCTTCCTTTAAGTTCTGTATTTTTTTTGTTATATTTATTCTCAGGAATTTAATATTTTTGCTGTTTTCATGAATGATACCTTTTTTCCCCCTCCATTATACTTTCTAACTAGTTAATGTGGGAAAGTTGTTATCTTGTAACTGGAAAACTTATTAAAATTTCCAACTAGTCCTAAGTAGTAATAAGATAGTCATTAGCTAAAATAATGACTTTTGTGTCTTTTCCAGTATTTTCACTGTTTCTTTTTTGTCTTACTGCCTTTCAGCTAAAATGTTCAAAACAATAATAGCAGTTTTCACAGGCCTCCTGTCTTATTTGTTTTTGTCTCTGTTAATTCACCATTAAGATAGAATTTTCTGTTCTCTTCCAATAAATGCTTTACATCAAGTTAAATATCTTTCTCTTTTAAATTTATTGAATGATTATCATGATGAATTTTGAAATCCATCAAATGTTCTTTATCATCTATCAAAACAATTACATAGTTTTTCTTCTTAGGTTTCCTAGTGTTGAGTCATCCTTGTAGTCTTAGAGTAAATGCATCTTGACCATGATATAGTATTCTTTTGTTAGACTGCTGGATTTGACTTGCTAATATTTTATTTCACATTTTACATCTATATTCATAAATATGATTGACCTACAATTTTATTATGGATGCTGTCTTTTTTATCTTTGGTATCAGTGTTCAATTTCATTCATTCTCTCAATAAACTTACATTGGATTTCTGTTATGTGCCTGGAATGTTGTTAGGTACTGGGGATTAAGTGGTACACAAGACAGTAAAATCTCTGCCATCTTGGAACTTGTAGTCTATTGAGGAATGGGGTTAAAAAAACAGGATATTAAAACAGTGTTGTGTAAATGCTACAATAAGGATATGGGAAAAATAGGAGGAGCCTCTATCCCATATTTAGGGAAATTGGAAGATGCTTTCCAGCATTTAAAACAAAATTTAAGTAAGAATGTCCATTCAGAAGAGTAGTGGAGGGCTTCCCTGGTGGTGCAGTGGTTGAGAATCTGCCTGCTAGTGCAGGGGACACGGGTTCGAGCCCTGGTCTGGGAAGATCCCACATGCTGCGGAGCAACTGGGCCCGTGAGCCACAACTACTGAGCCTGCGCGTCTGAAGCCTGTGCTCCGCAACAAGAGAGGCCACGATAGTGAGAGGCCCTCGCACCGCGATGAAGAGTGACCCCCGCTTGCCACAACTAGAGAAAGCCCTCGCACAGAAACGAAGACCCAACATAGCAATCAATCAATCAATCAATCAATAAATCTTAAAAAAAAAAAAAAAAACGAGTAGTGCAGTGGAGAGGAGAGTGTCCCTGGGAGATGGAAGAGCCTGTGGGAAGACCCGAAGGTGAGGGAGAACATGGTGCTTCTGAAAAAAGGAAAAGTGTTCAGTAGGACTGGAGCAAAAGTGGGGGAAGGAGAGAGTTGAGAGATGAGGCTAGAGTGCTTCCTACAGATCATAACTTACAGAACCTTGTAGAATATGTCCAGAAGTTTGGATTTTCTTCCCAAGATTAATGAGGAGTCATTAAAGGATTTTAAGCAGAGAAGTGGTATGATCAAATTTCTTTATTGGAGGAATCTCACTTGCTCGATAGAAAAGGAGGATACCACTTGGAAAGCTGTTGTGGTAATCCTAGAGAGGGATGGCAGTACTGAAAAGTAGGGTAACTGGATGCTAGAGAACTAGGAAGTTCCTCTGTTCCAAGAAGAGTTAATTGATTTTGACTGTACTTGTGTTTAATCATAACCTTTTCTATTCCTTGCATGTTTATTAGATGATTCATTTTTCTACCTCTTTCTGAATAAACTTTGGTAATGCGTATTTTTCTTGAAAATTGTCCATTTTGTGTATATTTGCAAAATTTTAAGTATAAAGCTTATGTGCAGTTCTCTTATTTTAATCTCATCCATTTCTATGTTAAATCTCATTTCCCATTCCAGATGCTCCATATTCATATCTTCTCATTTATTTTTGATTATACATATTAGAGATTTACCTATATCATCATTTCCCAAATGGGTATTCCATGGAGCACTATTCCAAAGAACGCTGATGAGTAAAAGTATTCATGCTCAAATAACTTTGTGAGACTGGATCCCACTATTTGAAATAGTTACATGCTTTAGGATTTTTCAGAATTTTTAATAGGCTAATCTGCATTATGAATTCTTAAGTGGAAGGTTTACTAAGCAGTGTTTTTCATACATTTTTGCTACAAAATCTTTTCCTCCCCACAGAACATCTATTAATAGCTCCTGGAATGGGTATTCTGTGAAACACAATTTGATGATTTCAAAGAACTAGCTCTTAGTTTTATTTATTAATTCCCTCTTTGTTTTCTAATTCATTATCTATATTATTTTTTCTTACTTTTTTGGGCTTATTTTCTTGTTCTTTTTCTATTTCCCTAGAGTTAAATGCCTAGTGTTTTCATTAGCAGCTTTCAAGGTTATCATAAAGAACATTTTAAGGCTATTAATTTTCCTCTGCATATAGCTTTGACTACATCCTATAGATTTTATTATTTATGTATCCTTTGTCATTAATTTCTGAATAACCTGTCATTTCAGTTTTGACTTTTGTTTTTACCCAAGAATTATTCTAAAAAGTGCTTTCTAGTATCCAGTGATTCATTAGATTTTGCTTGTCATTTTATTTTATTTAAAAAAAGTTTTTTTTTTTGATGTGGACCATTTTTAAAGTCTTTATTGAATTTCTTACAATATTGTTTCTGCTTTATGTTTTGGTTTTTTGGCCCCAAGGCACGTGGGATCTTAGCTCCCGGATCAGGGATTGAACCCACACACCCTGCATTGGAAGGCAAAGTCTTAACCACTGGACCACCAGGGAAGTCTCTTGCTTGTCATTTTAATTTACAGTTGACTAAATATAAATGTGTTCAGTACTTTATTATTTTTTTTATAAGCATGATCAGAGAATATTTTATCTAATAGTAATATTGCCACCCTTTTTTCTTTTTACATTTGTCTGATATATATTTTTGCTCAGTCTTTATTTTCAAAATTTCTTTGCAATTTTTATTTTATGTTTTCTTGTCCCTAATATATGATATTTTTAACCCATGCTGAGAGTCCTGCTTACTCTTTTTTTAAATTGAGTTATAATTAATATATAACATTATATTAGTTTCATGTATATAACATAATGATTCAATATTTGTACATATTGCAAAATGATCACCACAGTAAGCCTAGTTAACATCCATCACCACACAGTTATGATTTTTTTTTTTTGCAATGAGAACTTTTAAGATTTACTCTCTTAGCAACTTTCAAATATACAATATATTAGTGTTAATAACTATATTCACCGTGCTGTACATTACATCCCCAGAGAGTCCTACCCTTTTAATAGATGAATTTAACCCATTTACATATATTTTGGCAATGACATATTTCTTCTTTTCTAACAGCTTTATTGAGATATAATTCACATACTATATAATTAAGTTATTTAAAGTATATTAATTCAGTGGTTTTTAATATATTCATAGATTTTTGCAACTATCATCACAGTCAATTTTAGAAAATTTTTATCACCCCAAAAAGAAACCCTGTATCCACTAGCAGTCACTACCATTTTCCCCCAACTTCTCTCCCATCTCTAGCCCTAGGCAACCACTAATCCACTTTCTGTCTCTATAGATTTGCCTGTTCTGGACATTTTTTATAAATGGGAGCATATAATATGTAGCCTTTTGTGATTGACTTCTTTCATTTAGCATAATATTTTCAAAGTTTATCCATGTTGTAACATGTATCAATAATTCATTCCTTTTTATTCCCAGATAATACTCCATTATATGGATATTTCACACTTTATTTAACCATTCATCAGTTGATGGATGTTTGGCTGTTTCCACTTCAGGCTATTATAATGATACCGCTATGAACATTCATGTACAACTTTTTGTGTAGACATATGCTTTCATTTCTTTTTTTTTTTTTTTAAGGAAATGCGATTTATTTATTTATTTATTTTGGCTGTGTTGGGTCTTCGTTTCTGTGCGAGGGCTTTCTCTAGTTGCGGCGAGCAGGGGCCACTCTTCATTGCGGTGCGTGGGCCTCTCACTGTCGCAGCCTCTCTTGTTGAGGAGCACAAGCTCCAGACGCACAGGCTCAGCAGTTGTGGCTCATGGGCCTAATTACTCCGCGGCATGTGGGATCCTCCCAGACCAGGGCTCAAACCCATGTCCCCTGCATTGGCAGGCAGATTCTCAACCACTGCACCACCAGGGAAGCCCTGCTTTCATTTCTTTTGAGTATATGCCTAGGAGTAGAGTTGCTGGATAATATGGAACCCTATGTTTAACCTTTTGAGAAACCAACAGACTATTTTCCAAAGTGGTTACACCATCTTACAGTGTAGGAAGGTTATATTTGTTATTATCCCTTGCATTTTTTAATGTCTTCTATTTATTATGATTTCATGTTGTTCCTTTAATTTTCTTTCCTACCTTTTGCTGAATTGATCAGATTCATAAGTTAAAAATCCTACTTCAGTTGTAATAATGTTTTACCCTTAGGTTTTTATGAATGTATTTAAACATATATTTTCTGTCCATGGCAAGAACCCATAGCAATCTTTTTCTTCTCTTCGCCGGTACCATGACTGATAACTCTTCTCCCTGATCCCCTACCACTGCTGCTTATTGATCTCAACTCTGTTTTCTTTGTCATCATAAAACAAATAAGAGTCACATAAGGGATGAAACCTATTGCTGAACTGTACTGAAATTTCAGTACAAAGTTCTAGCCTTTCAAGAAGAAAGATAACAATTCTCAAACTCCTCAAGTCCTACAGCTTGAGATTGGTAAATCTTTCAAATAGAAAAAAAAAAAATTGATTCCTTTTTGGGCGTTGCCTTTTAAAGTTTCTTTTAAATGTTCTATATTGGGATTCCCTGGTGGTGCAGTGATTATGAATCCGCCTGCCAATGCAGGGGACACGGGTTTGAGCCCTGGTCTGGGAAGATCCCACATGCCGCGGAGCAACTAAGCCCGTGTGCCACGACTACTGAGCCTGCACTCTAGAACCTGCGAGCCACAACTACTGAAGCCTGTGCACCTAGAGCCCGTGCTCCGCAACAAGAGAAGCCACTATAATGAGAAACCCGTGCACCGCAACGAAGAGTAGATCCCACCCACCACAACTAGAGAAAGCCCGCGCGCAGCAATGAAGACCCAACGCAGCCAAAAATAAAATAAATAAAATAAAAATAGTTATTTTTTAAAAAGTTCTATATTTATTTATCTGTAAATTTTGGAAATGTTAACTCCTGAAAAATGGAAAGTGAGTGGGATAATGTTTGGGCAAACAGAATGCGGAGTTTTTTAGGGAGAAAGACGTTACATAAATCCAAAGTCAGTGAAGAAAATCAAAACCTATGATTTCTTTTGAAAATACGATGTAGTGAATTTGGCTCAGTAGATTTTTGTCAAGTATAAAAACCTGGTTTTCAGAGTGAGTTTGAATTTTTATGGTTACACATAATTCCTTCAAATGGGCTGTAGTGGAATGCTATCTCATGCCCATTGGTCTCTTTGAGAGTGCTTTAATGTACTTAAATGCATTCTTGCTGTCAAAATCATGTAAACCTCTTGCCTTTTACTTCAGTGTAAATGCTTTTGTAGTTTAAATGAGCTTTTAAAGACTTCTGCCTTATAATTTAAAACTCAGGCTCTCAGCATTGATGGAAGGACTAAAAAATATCTCAGCACATTACACAATAGTTTATGGTTCTATTAGAAATAACAAATGGCTCAGCTAGTCAACAATACTTATCAAGCCTGTTTTAAAGCATTGTACTAAATACTATGGAAACTTACAGAGAAATCCTTCATGAATCCAAATTCTAATAACATATATCCAAAAATAGAGAAAAATCAAAGCAGTACTTGAAAGCATAACTTAGTGGTTAAATTTGCAAGCTCCAAGTCAGCCTCACATCCCCATTTTTTAGTGCTGATGATGGATAAGTCAGTTCAGTTTGAACATACGTAGAATGGAGAATATAGTAATATTACCTGCCTCATAGGCTAGGAAAGTTTAAATAGGATAAAACATGTTTATATGCTCAGTATAGTAGCTGATACATAGTAAGCATTCAGTAAATGTAAGCAGTTGTTTTTAGTAATTTTTAAATTATTAAAAATTATATATATCCAGAAAGTGATCAAATCATACATGTGCACATTAACAAATCATAGTAAAATGAGCTCTGATGGAATCACTCCAGTGGCAAGAAATGGAACAGTGCCAGCCTCTAGAAACAGACTCTCTGTGCATCTTCCCCATCGTAACTCATTCCCTCCCTGCCTCCACTATCTTGACATGTGTTATAATCATTTTCTTACTTTTCTTAAAGTTTTACCACCTAAACAATATATTTTAGTTTTGTCTATTTTTGGACTCTATTAAATGATTGTATTTTGCTGCTTTCATTCAGCACTGTCCTTGAGAACCATCCTTGTGGATGAGTGTTGCTCTCATTCATTCCTTTTCATCACTGTATGGTATTCCACTATATAAATATATAAACAATTTATTGGTCTGTTTTATTATTGATGGATATATAAGCTATTTTCAGTTTTTGATTCTTAAAAACAGTGCCACTATGAACATCCTGGTCCTCATATTCAAGAGATTCTCTAGGAATGCAGTTGCTGAGTCATAAAGGATATGTATCTTCAATTTTCTGAGATAAAGCCAAACAGTTTTCTAAAATTGTTCTTCCAATTTTCAGTCTCATTAGCCCTGAATGAGGGTTTCCATTACTTCATATTCTCACAAATACCTGGTATTGGTTAGACTTCTTTTTAGTATAAATTTATTTATTTATTTATTTATTTATTTATTTATGGCTGCATTGGATCTTTGTTGCTGTGCGTGGGCTTTCTCTAGTTTCAGTGAGCAGGGGCTACTCTTTGTTGTGGTTCACGGGCTTCTCATTGTGGTGGCTTCTCTTGTTGTGGAGCACAGGCTCTAGGCGCACGGGCTTCAGTAGTTGTGGCACATGGGCTTAGTTGCTCTGAGGCATGTGGGATCTTCCCAGACCAGTGATCGAACCCATGTCCCCTGCATTGGCAGGCAGATTCTTAAGCACTAAGCCACCAGGGAAGTCCAGGTTAGACTTTTAATGTGTACAGTCTGGTATGTAGATTATATTATTGGAACTCATTTTTTAAAAAACAATCTCAAACTTACAGAAAAGTTGCAAGTACAATACAAATAACCTTTTCTCTTGAACCATTTGAGGATAATTTGCCAACATGATATCGTAATGTCCCAGAATACTTTAGTTTGTGTGTTCTACAAACAAGGACATTCTTTTATGTATCCATAATATAACCAACAAAATCAGAAAACTTACTTGATAACATTGTGACCATCCAATCTACAAACCCCCTACAGGTTCACTAATTGTCTGACTTACGTCCTCTATGGTAAAAGGATCCAGTTTAGAACGCATACTGTGTATAGTTGCCACATTCCTCTGGTCTCCAATCTGGAACCACTCTTGTCTTGACTCTCATGGCCTTGATACTTTTGCAAATAACAGTCCAGTTATTTTGTTGAATATCTCTCAGTTTATGATAGTCTGTTGTTTCCTCATGATTAAATTCAAGTTAGATATCTTTCCAGGAGTATCACAGAAGATGGTCTACTATGTTCTTCTCATTGCATCCTATCCAGTAGCAGATGATTTTGATTCATCTTATTACTGCTGCAGCTGATGAACACTTGATTAAGGTGGTGCCTGCTGAGCTTCTCCATCATACACTTACTCTTTTTTCTTTTTGTAATAAATAAGTATTTTTGGCCAATGAGAGCCACTTCAAGCTGGCTTGTCTTTTGACAGTTCACCCTCTATTACTACTTCCTTACTTTCTGGCATCGACTCTCCATGCTAAGTCATTGTCCCATGGGAATGCCCTCCTTGCCTATAGGTAACCCCTCCCAAATTGCTTGCTTGCTCAGATTTCCCTTTTGAATTTCATCCCTGTCTATCCCGTTGCCTATCTGACATTTCCAGTTGGGTAGCTAATGGGCATCTTAAATTTTATTTGTTCAGAATACAGTTCCCGACTTTACCCATTAAATGGGTTTCTCCCCTAGGCATCTCCATCTCATTCAGTTGCATTGTCATCTTCCTCCTTCCTCAGGCCCAAGAAACCTAGATGTCAGCCTTTAGTCTTTGCTCTCTTCCCCACCACACCCAGGTTCAGACTGTCAGCAAGTTTTGTGCATTTAACTCCTAAATATGCCTCATGGCTGTCCGCTTCTCTCAAGTTCCTCTTGGCTCACTCTTTCCTTACTCTTGGATGTTTACAGTAGCCTCTTTACTGGTTTCTCCACTTTCATTCTTGCTTCACTCAAGTCCATTTCCACACACCTTTTATCAGTGCAAATCAGACCAGGTCACTTACTTGCTTAAAACACTGTAATGTCTTCTCATCCCTCTCAGGATACAGTCCAAACCCATGAAGCTCCACATGCTCTTACGTCTGCTTTGTTCTTCAACTCCATCTCGTGTTCCTCTTTCTCTTGCTGAAATGTGGAGAGCAAGGGAAACAGTTTCTTCTTTCAGTTCCTTAAACCTTCTAAGCTCTTTTCTACCTCAAGGCCTCATCTGAACATGTGTCCTGGTGCCCTTCACACAGCTGCACTTTTCTTAGCCTTCAGGTCTCACCTTAATTGTCCTCTCCTGAGATGGGTCTTCCTGGATTATCATTGAAGTTCATCTGGCCCCATACCTCATTACTCTCTACTAAACACCCTCTTTTCTTCATAGTACTTAACATGCTCTGAAGGCATTTGGTTCTTTACTTGCTTGTTGTTTTCTTTTCCGCATTAGACTGCAGGCTCAGGAGAATAGCAGCCTGTGCCCAGGTGCTCACAGAGTGTTAGAAGAAAGTAACAGTGGTTCAGTACTCAGTGCCACCAGAAATGAACACAGTGCAATTGCCTAAAAGAGGAAATGCACCCTTTTGAGGTATGGAGAAGAAGATTAAATGCTATTGTTGATGTAAGAGAATAAAATGATTTTTAGAAGCTAATTTTCCCAAAACTACAAAAGGCTGAGACAGGAAAACAGAATCAGTGAGAATCTATTAATAAACCATAATGAAATCTGCATCAGTGAGTTCTCTTACCTTTAAAATGAAAAACATCTTCTTTTACAAGGCTATAGAGCTTATAAGAGAGGCTTTTGAAAACCAGTCTCCCAACTTTCTTTGTGTAAATCATGGCTTCCAAGAAGGGTGTACTGTACTTATATGCAGAGTGGAAAACTGAGCTCGGCAGAGATGCTCGTCACTATCTATAAGGTTTTGTCAGGGGACATGGTTACTAGGTAAAGGGAAAACGATCAGCAATAAAGAATAGGAACTCAGTTACTCACTTTTCTAAGAGATTTTCGTAACAATTAGACCCATTGAAATCTGTTGTGAAGATTTGAGATTTTTACCTATTGATTTTTTAAAGTTTTTCAAAGGTAATTTTTTTGGTTAAAATAGAAATTTAATCCAATAATACTGATAACAATAGCTGTTTTAGTCAACTGTTCTATGGTAGCAAATAGCCCCAAAATTTCAGTGGCTTGCAAGGACAGAGGATTATTTCTTGCCCACATTATGTGTCTTTGGCAGATTGGCGTTGAATCTGCTCCTGCTCCCTGTGTCTTTTCATTCCATGATCCAGGCCAAAGGAGCAGCCTCTCTCTGGAACATGGTGTGCTCATGGCAAAGAGAGAGAGCCAGTGGAAACATGTATTGCCCATTAAAACTTCTCATCAGACATTATCTATGTCATGTCTACTCACAGGCTAGTGGCCAAGGCGAGTCACATGGCCAAGCCCATTGTCAGTGGTTTGGGGATAAGTAATCCTCCTGCAGCATCCTGCGAACCACATGGAACCAGTGGAGATACCAGGGCACATCCTGTGGATACCTGAGGAACCAGGAAGGGAACTGAGTATTTGGAAATAGTAGTACAGTGTACCACATTGGCAAACATTTAGCAAATGCTATTTGCCAGGTACTTTTTCACGTGCTTTACATTTATTAACTCATTGAATCCCCACAATTATCCTATCAGATAGGTATTATTAATTACTCCCATTTTACAGATGTGGAAACTGAGGCCCAAGTCCACACAACTGGTAACTACCAGAGCCAGACTTCAAACCCAGGCATCTAGGTTTGAAGGCATCCTCACTCTAGGAAATTTGAGAATGAGCACAAGTTGTTGATTGAAACATTTTGTGTGTGCTTTTTGAGGACAGTGCTGCATAATGATTAATGTTAAGTTGTATTAGTGGTTATTCTCCTGGGTATAGTATATTTCCAAGGAACTAAAAATTTAAAGGGATATTAACTGTGATAACTAGATGGACCAATCCATTGATCTCTAAGGACCTGAGAATTCTCTCCATTCCAATGTGTCTTTCATATCAGCATTCTGATTTGTGAACCTATGGAAATAAGTATACTTGGTTCATGTATTTATTGAGTTCATACTATTTGCCTAGCACTTTGGTTTTCTTGATTTTCTTAATCTGCTAGAAGTGTGACATTAAAATCCCGCTGGTTCTCTTAAAGGCACAGCTCAATGTCTCTTCCCTTGGGAAACCTTCCTTGGCATCTCAAGCTGAGTTTGCCACTCCTGCCTCTGAGGTGCATTAGAAAGAGCCCAGGAGACGTCACCACTTACCAAGCATGTGACCTGGGGACAGGCTCTGTCTCCCCTGAGTAAAAAGGATCAAAATATATACCTCATAGAATGGTCATGAAGCTTCAGTAACGTTTCATTTGGAAGTACTTTGTGACCATTAAGGCTTTCTGCAAAAATGTAAGGATTTGATGAATCTTTATAACATTCTTCCTGACTTCTCCTCTGACCTTTCTGTCCTCCTCTCTTCTGTTGATTCACTCAACAGATATTTCCTGAGCCCCTGCTGTTAGGGACAGTCACTGCACTGTTTAGGGACACGGACTCTGGGGCCAGACTGCTTGAGTTTAAATCCCTGCTCTACCATGAATTCACTGTGTCAGTTTGGTATTTAACCTTACCCTGCCTTAATTTTCTAATCTTTAAAATGGAAACAGTAATAATACCTTTATCTCTTGGCTTAATTGTGGGGATTAAATTAATTAATATATCTAATAAGTTTAGATCTCTGCCTGACATATATCATTACCTGCTAGAATGTATGCTGTCCATAAGGGCAGTGATTTCATGGCTATAACCCAGTGCCAAGAACAGTGCCTAGAAATAATAAGTACTCAATAAATATTTGTTACATGAATGAGTGAATATGATAAGCCTTGTGGAGGAAAAAAAATTAAAGGACAAGGTGAAATCATGTAGCAAGTGCTTTTTTTTCATCTTTGCTTTTATTTTAATCTTTGAATATTCAGAGATTAAATTTTAGCTGATTATTAGATATATTTATTGGCATATAATGATTAGTCATTCACTATCATTGAATTAAAACATCCTTTCTATTTAAAAAAATTAATTCTTTGAGATTTCTGTAGGAAAATGAGTTTATGTTTTAAAAACAAACCATCAAGACTGTATCTTTTAACGTTAAATTAAGGCTACAAGTACTCTTAGACAATTATTTTTCATTCTTTCATGACACTGACTAGATGTCTATTTGCATTACCTTGAAATTATGTGGGGTTTTTTTGAATGCTTTTCGTGAAGCATGGTAAATACCGTTCTATGTCTCATTCTTTCCAAGTTGCCATGAAGAGTTATAGGCAAAACTTGTGGAGACAAGGTCCCTGACAAAAAATATCTTTGAAAATCAGAGTTTACCAGACCATGAGTTCTTCAAGAATTGGGACTGTGTCTTACTTTGCCTCTGAATCCATGCACCTAGCTTGATTCCCAGCATTTAGGAGAAGCTCAAGAAATGAATGGACAAATGATGGATGGATGAGTGTCTATTCTCTGAAAGATCGATGGGAAGAAATGTCATCCATCCATTCTTTTTCTGAACTCCTGGGTCCTGTCATTCAATCTGCTACCAGATAACACTGCTGAGCAAAATCACCTTAGTCACAAAGAATCCCCTGCATAGAGTTGAGTTTTAATGTTTTGTCCTGTGTTTTTTTACAAAAAAAAAATCAAAGGATGATACAAGGAAATAAAAACAAAATCAGTTACTGCCTTTATTACAGAAGTTTTGAGGGCAGCGTCTAGTATCTCAATTCAGTCCCTTCTCCCCCGCACCCAAAAGAACATTCCATTTGAGAATTTCTTTTTAAAATCTCGGGCTAGGAACACTTTGCTTTCTTGAAGTGTTTCATGCCTCCTCCTTTCTGCTTATGAGAATGATGTGGCTAATTGTGCCCCTTCTTTCATTTTGACTGCCTGGAGCCCCAGAATCAAACTTGGAGTATAATTATAGCACATATATTTGTGTCTTTCATTTCAGTTGTCTTGAATTTCTGCCCTCACTTATGTTTTCCCTGTCTGGACTTTAAAATGTCTATTAATATATTACTGTCATTTGGTTACACATGTACTTGCTGAAAGCCACGCCAAATCCCTATAGAATGAGGTATATTATAAATAAATACACATGCATGCATTCTTACAGTCCCAAAACAACTACTTATACAAAGGCCTCTAAATTGGGTTGCTGACACTTAGTAGGAAGAATCTCTTTTCCACAGACCAAGTAGAACTAACATATGCTGTTTCTCTGCATTGTCTCTTTGGTTCCTATGGTATAAATAAGTTCTTTAAAGTGGATGGCGCAGGCAGGTGTAGCTTTCTGAAGATGAGTGGCCTACTTTTGTGTTCTTTCAGTTTGCTAAAGTAGTGCTTTTTCCTGAAAGTCTCTTGGCCCATCCTATAAATAAATTAATGTTTTTTCTAACTTCCTCAAAGGAAAGAGCAGAGATCATCCAGTAAGTTCTTGCCTTCTTGGATAAAGGTAGACCTTGTTTTTGCTCTGCCTGTTATTCTCAAAAAAGGACATTTTGGGGAGTTGTAACCATTTCAGCTCAGTTGGCAACTATTTTGTTAGTGGTTTGTAGAACAGGATAAATCTCTGCATAAAGACCTACAGCTTGTCTACTTGATATTTGTTTTAAGGGGAAATAATGCCTTATCTTTATGGCTGGCTGTCACCTTTGTGATGATATGTCAACAGGAGAGAAGAATGTATGTCACGAGGTGACAGCAAAGTGCTGCATCCATCAGGGTGATGTCACTGAGCTGGCACCGCCATCAATGAGCTCTTTAAGGATTCTGGCTGAATTCTAAATTTGCATATTGATGAAAGATAGAGAACCATTTCAGGACAGATTTTAGAGCACAGCTTCTTTTTCAGTAATGTCATTTGAACTCCAGAGAAATACAAGCTTGCATTCTTGCTCCTCTGAACCTTTAAAGGCTCTTTTCTCCTTTCTTGCTTTCCCAGCGGGCAAAAATCTGACTCGCTCTTCATATTCAGCCCAAAGTCGTTTTCTCTGTGGACCACTGCCCACCTCCTCTGTGCAGAAGTAGTTGCATGTTGTATGTTATGTGATAACAGTTATTACTTTCTAGTGTCATGATAGCTCACCCCTCTAGGGGAAGACTCACTCTTAAAGTCCTGTTATGAAATTATGAAAAAGGAAGGAAAATTGTCATTAATATTCACGGTGGAGGAAAAAAATTCTAGCACTCACTGCCATATCTCTAGTACATTTTCTCCTATTTCTTGGGAGAGGGTCTCTTCAGTAAAGGTATACAAAATCTTTCTAAATGTAGTCACGCTATCCAAATGCTGTGTCACCAATGTTAACTAACCCCAGCCTCCCAGATGTCGTGCTACTTAGCACCTGTGCTCTTATCTTGGACTTTAAAAATATTGAACTATTAAAAATAACTTTTATTCGAATTTACCTTTGTATAAAAATTAATGCTTATTATAGAAAATCTAGCAAAAGCAGCCATACAAGAAAACTCATAGCTAAGTCACTCCTGTGTTTTGATATTTTTAACCATCCCATATTTTGAATAGGGAAAAGTTTTATACTATTTTGCTACCTGATTTTTAAACCAAGCTACTTATAAAGTTCATATTAATATGAGCAGACTCTACAGAAGATGTGTCCCTCTTCTACAGAAGACAGGTACTGCATGACAGATCATTAAGGACCCCAAATAGAGAGAGACTGTGCACTGAATCCAGGTTTGAATTCTGCTTTTGCCCTTTGTCAGCTATGTGACTTTGGGCAATCTGCTTAAACCTTGGGAGCCTTGCTTTCCTCACCAGTAAAATGAGGACAGTTATACTTACCTTTCCCAGGCACTATAAAAATGAGATGATTTGTGCTTCCCTGGTGGCACAGTGGTTAAGAAACCGCCTGCCAACACAGGGGACACGGGTTCGAGCCCTGGTCTGAGAACATCCCACATGCTGCGGAGCAACTAAGCCCATGCGCCACAACTACTAAGCCTGTGCTCTAGAGCCCGTGAGCCACAACTACTGAGCCCACGTGCCACAACTATTGAAGCCCATGCGCCTAGAGCCTGTGCTCCGCAATAGGAGAAGCCACCGCAATGAGAAGCCTGCACACCGCAAGGAAGAGTAGCCTCCGCTCGCTGCAACTAGAGAAAGCCCGCACGCAGCAACAAAGACCCAGTGCAGCCAAAAATAAATAAATAAAATAAATAAATTTTTTAGAAAATGAAATGATTTGATGTGCATATGCGCACCTGTTACATAATGTTTTTAGTCTGTTCACCTCTACCTACCTGTAGAGCTTCACTGTCAGTGCCCTTTGCCCTCTGAGATTCTGCCATTTGAACTTCCTGCAGTTCACCAACTAGACCATAATACCTTGTGAAGATTTACTCATTACTCATTACATCTGATGCTGTTCACTAGTGCAGGAGGAAGACGTAGAGGAAGATAAAGGGCTCCAGGCAAAGGCTTTACCTGGGGGTTCTGGATATAGTAAGATAACTACAGAGATATTCCTCATCCTAAATAAAATCTATAGTTTAAAAAAACCCATTAATGTCTATAAAGAAAATAATTAGCTGAGAAATGTTCATTGTTCCTGGTATTTGTAATAACTAGCTCTCAGTCTTTGGATTTCTAGGGGTAACACAGCATGAGATGTTTGTTTTTATAGGAAGATCACTTAATGAAAGTGATTCTATCAGGAAGGACTAAAATAGTATTTTGCTTTTGCATACCTTTACATGTTTAAGCAATGTGTAAAATTAGGAGAGACTGTGGAAAGAAAAAACCCTTTCTATTTTCTTCTGGCAGTTGGGGATGAGAAAAAAGAGCCACACAGTTTGATGTGATTTGGGGCCCGAGAATGATTGTATCACTATGCCCACCAGCCTATTTGCATTTCTGGCAAATGAAATATATTCCTTTTTAAACTGTTGATACTTTGTGTTTTGACACACTTCTGCTTAAGCATTCTTTTAGCTGATATTAACCACAGCCTAACCAGGGCAGGTGAAACTATAGAGACCTACTTTGTTGAAAAGCACAGTGCTGGATCAGAGATGTGTAGGTTTTATTTTACTTTTTATTTTTATGATTGGATTGCTAAATTGAATAAATTATATAAAGAATATATTGTATAAATAATAAATGTTGTCATAAATTTATAAACACCACTCACTGCAACAGATATCTTTGCTGCACATAACTTTTCCCATACTTTGGATTATTTCCTAAAGATAAAGTCATAAAAATGGAAAACCTGGTTAAGAGGAATTAATATGTTTATGGTTCAGAATGCAAACTGCCTTCCAAACTGTATTAATTTCCATTTCCATTAGCAGTGCATTCATCTTAGCTGTCTGCATTTGAACTCTTTGCTTGCGAATTTAATAAGCAAAATATACATCTCATTTTATTGCTTTATTCCTTTGATTGTAAGGTGATCATTTTTCTGTAGGTATGTTAATTAGTATTTATTTATTTATTTTTTGGTAAATTGTCTATTAGTGATATTTGATCTTTTATCTCATGAGGTAACACTCTTTCTTTGTAAATGGGATAGCTTTATTCAGTGTTTGCAGATATTTCCCAAGGCATCTAGTACTGACATTCTGGGACCCTATAAGGACAGTCTTTTTGCTGACCTGTCCACCACTCAGAGAGACAGTGTAGCTAAGGGCATGGACTGAGGGAGTGAGTCTGCCTGGGTTTCAAGCCAGATTCTGCTACCTTCTAGCTGCACATCTTTGGACAAGTTACTTTGCTTGCAGGGCTTCAGGCTCCTAAACTTTAAATAGGCGTGGTAATAATAGCCTCTGCACTCCATAGTTGTATCAATTCAATGTCAGTCCCCGTAGCACCTGGCACATAGCAAGCACTCAATAAATGTGAGCTCTTCGCCATCCTTTAGAATTCAGGCTCCGGGAGAGCAGCGCCTTCAGTCTGGTTTGCTGCTATGTCAGGCGCTCAGCAGAATCCCCACTGGGTGTTCCTTAAATGACTAGTCCCAGAAACATTATTAAGAGCAGTAATAGGACCGCCCAAGTGTCTGCAATTGGCACTTTTCTTTTTCCCGGGCAGTTTGAGGTAGAGATGTGGGTCAGTCTGTACATAGGAGAAAGTGGTACAGTTTACCCCAGCCTCCTTAACACAGGGAAACAGGAGCTTCTCAGGAGTCTGTGAAGAATGGCCAGAAACTGCCATCTGGGTCAGGACCTTCCAACTGCCCACGCTGTTTCTCTTTCCTCCCAGTCGCTTTCGGAGATTGGCCCTGCCCCAGGTGTGTGCTGGGCTGTCTTTGAGAGGAAGCAAATGTAGTGCCTCTGGCCCAGATCCCAGTGCTAGCTCCCGTTCAGAATTTAACCTGAACAGCAATTGACTGCAACCTTTGGGGCCTGTTCTCCATTTATCTTTGCCCGAGGAACTCTCTATAGCAGTTTTGGACAGGTTTATTGAGGTCTAGTTTATAAACAGCGAACTTCAGCCTTTTCCGGGTGCACTTTGAACAATGTGGCTGTATCACAATCAGTACAGAACATTCCTGTCACTCCAGATAGTCCCCTCATGTCCCTTTACCATTAGTCCCCTCCTCTTGTCCCCAACCTCGGCAACCACTGACCTGAAATATGCCTGCATAGTTTTGCCCTTTCCCAAGTGTCATGTAAGTGGTATCATACAGTACTCAGTCTTTTGTGTCTGGCTTCTTTCACTCAGCATAGTGCTTTTGAGATTCATCCACATTGTTGCATGTATCAGTATTTCCTCCCTTTTTATTTCTTTTTCTTTTAATCTTTTTTTAAAAATTATTTATTTATTTATTGGACTGTGCCGGGTCTTAGATGTGGCACGCGGGATCTTTAGTTGCGGCATGCGAACTCTTAGTTGTGGCACGCATGTGGATCTAGTTCCCTGACCAGGGATCGAACCCTGGGCCCTCTGCATTGGGAGTGCAGAGTCTTAGCCACTCGACCACCAGGGAAGTCACCTCCCTTTTTATTTCTGGGTGTATACTTTTCTGAGCAATTTAAAAATTACCCTGTAAGAGTAAATGACTGACTCTTCCTGACTGTCTTTACAGAGACTCCATGAGTGTCAGGATGACCGTGAGGTACAAGCAAAGAACTTTTATAACTCAGAAAATCTAAATAACGGGAGGATATCGTGGATGTGTAACTTGTGAGCACATATCACAGTGTTTCTGAATTACACAGATTTTTTTTCCTTTGTGTTTCTTTCCATTTTTCCTTTGTGTTCCTTTCGATTGTGTTAAGAAATAAAAGTTTAAAAACTATTTGGTCGGGACTTCTCTGGTGACACAGTGGTTAAGAATCCACCTGCCAACGCAGGGGACATGGGTTCGAGCCCTGGTCCGGGAAGATCCCACATGCCGTGGAGCAACTAAGCCTGTGGGCCACAACTACTGAGCCTGCGTCTAGAGCCCGTGAGCCACAACTACTGAAGCCCGCACGCCTAGAGCCCGTGTTCCGCAACAAGAGAAGCCACCACAATGAGAAGCCTGTGCACTGCAACGAAGAGTAGCCCCCACTCGCCACAACTAGAGAAAGCCCGCGCGCAGCAACGAAGACCCAGGGCAGCCAAAAATAAATAAATAAATAAATAAATTTATTAAAAAACAAAAACAAAAAACCTATCTGGTCCCAGTAGAAAATTACATATAAATTTTAAAAGTGCTTCATAAAAATAAAGTGTTGCAATACTACATAAAAATTTCTAGTTTACTAATTTAAGGGGACTCCTTCCTACATGAGCAAAGGATAGATTGGTTTATTTACTCATCTCCTTTGGGACTGCGAAAGAGCAAGGATCAATTTAACATAAGAAAAAGTCATTCAGCTAAGTAAATCAGAATACGTGAACTGTCTCATTAATCTTCACGACATCTGTGTTGTATGAGGGAAATATTATCAATATTTATAGTTTTAAAATGGAGTCATTGACAGAGGTTAAATGTCTTACTCAAAGTTCCATGATCTTTTTCTCGCCTTGGAGTTTTGGAGGGCAGAGACTCATTTTATTCATTTTGCGGCCTCATTTGTGGCTTCATTTGTGCGTTTACCTTGCATGGAGAAGATGCTCAATATATCAGATTGGCTGAGTGAGGAAGCAGAGTAGCCTGGGAATAAAGACTATACGTCTTAGAACAGGAGCCTGTTTTTGGCAAGTAAAGTTATTGGAACCTAGATATGCCCATTCATTAAAGTATCCTCTGTAGATGCTTTTTCTCTGCAACAGCAGAGTTGAGTACTTGCATCGGGGACCGTCTGGCCCCAGAACCTAAAACATGTACTGTTTGGTCCTTTATAGAAAAAGTTTGCCAATCCCTGCCTTACAGTCATACTGTCCAGGTTCAAATCTCAGTTCTCCTACTTACTGTGTGATGCTGTGCAAACTGCTTGATTACTCTAAGCTGGAGTCTCTTCCTCTGCAAACTAGGGATCATAGGAGTAGCTCCCTTGGAGGCATTAAAACTGCCATCTGGGTCAGGACATTCCAACTGCCTAAGTTGTTTCTCTTTCCTCTCAGGACTGACATTAAATAGAACTTTGGCCGATTATTTCCAGATTGTAAACTATCTACTAGATTTTAAACTCCTTGATAGGTAGAGCCTTGAATTCCTCACCTTGGTTGGCCCCAGTGTAAATGCACAATACTGTGGACATGGCGGGCTTCAATAAACTTGTCTCAAATGCGAAATTGTATTCGATAAGCTGTACGTGAATAATGTGTTTATAAGTATCAGTCTTGGCTTTCAACTACTTACTTGTTTCAAAGGACAATATGAAAGAGCAAGAAATGTGAAGGTAAAATTTGAATGATCCTAGAAGTCCAACAACAGGTGAACAGATAAGTAAATTAAGAAATGGAGTAGTAAGCAAGCAAATAAAATGATGATAGTGAAGACAATTTAGTAATATGGAAAAATGCTTATTATAAAACATTAGCTTTAAATGTTGAAAAAAGTGGGAACACAGAATTGCATGTCACCTATAATTAAAACTTTTTTTTAAGGCAGAGCAAAGGCCTTCAAGTACCTATTTTCAAACTTGAACTGTAAATCTTGCAGTGCTAATAAGGCCCCATACTCAGAAGTTCTGATTTAATAAGTGTATGGGAGTACCCTGGAATCTGCCTATTTGACAGGCACCTGACGTGATTCTGGTGTGAACAGTCCATCCACCAGACTTTTTTTTTTTTAATAAATTTATTTATTTTTGGCTGCGTTGGGTCTTCGTTGCTGCGCGCAGGCTTTGTCTAGTTGCAGCGAGCAGGGGCTACTCTTCGTTGCAGTGCGCGGGCTTCTCACTGTGGTGGCCTCTCTTGTTGCGGAGCATGGGCTCTAGGCGCGCGGGCTTCAGTAGTTGTGGCACATGGGCGTAGTTGCTCCGTGGCATGTGGGATCTTCCCAGACCAGGGCTCAAACCTGTGTCCCCTGCACTGGCAGGCAGATTCTTAACTACTGCACCACCAGGGAAGCCCCACCAGACTTGAAAAACACTATCTTAAAAGAACTAAACCAACATAGTTTAGTGGGATTGTGGATAATTTTTTAATGCCTTGATTTTTCTTTTGTGGTGGCTTTTACAGTGAAAAATGGAATTTAAAATTTACTTTATACAATTTATTAAATTAGTAACACCTTTATATTTTAATTTTTTTAAGTAAGCCATGTTGTTTCCATAGAGCTATTTAAAAAAACCACGCCAATCTACATTGTACTGATGCAATCGCCTCAGTTGTTAAGGGAAAATAGAAATATGTAGGACAGCGTGTATTATATCTAATTTTTGTGTTAAGAAAAAAGAAAGGGAAAAAGAGTTGAGGACATACACATGTATAGTATAGATACAGAGAATCCCTGGAAAGACATAGAAGAAGCTGAAACCATCCTTACCCACCATCCTTGAGATCAACGGGATTCAGGAACACAGAAACAGAAAGACTTTGGATCCCTCTCATACTACTGCAGTGGTGTGGATAATTAGTCACAAAACCAGCCTGGGAGCCTAACAACCATTTATCACATGGTTTCTATAGGGAAAAGACCATCAGCATTTTCACAACTGGCTTTACAAGCCAACATATAAAACCAACATATAAAACAGAGACTGACTTTACAAACCAATATATATAATCATATTTTGGGGGGGTTAAAGACTACCTATGTTAATGCCACAAAAAGAGGCATTACTGAAACGAGTAAGATTCATCAGGGGCTGGAGTGTGGGTGGATCACTGGAAGTCTATTCCCACTGCTAGAGAGCAAACAAGTGGGGAGAAAGTTTCTTTGTAGCTAAATCAGGGAAGATTCTCTACTGTATTCTCAAATCCCATCAAAGGAGACCAAAGCTGAGTTGAGTCAAAAAGTACTTTACAAGATAAAACGAGGTGAAAAGAGATGGGAAAATGAAAATAGGAAAATTGGAAATTCTGGAGAGCCACCAAGAGGGTTATACACTTGAGAATTGTTGTCTTAGAATTATGTCTAAAGTATAAATCATTTTTATCATCTGATCAAGAACCATGGCTGCTTAGCATTAGCTTAAGTAGTAGTACGTACTGTACTCTCAAAAGGATTGTTGGCCATCTCTCTCAAACCTCTTCCTTCCATACCTGGTGAACAGGTGAACAAGTTCATGATCCCATGCTAAATCTATCCTCTCATGCCTGAACCCTAGAATTTCCTTTAAGAATATAGGAAATAAATAGCCATTTATTCTCCAACCAAATAGCAGAGAGATTTCAGTTTATTCCTTAAGATGTGCTTTTGAACAGTTGCCTCTGAGAAGTTACAAATAAAGAAACAGATTAGTTTACTCATCTGTAATTCAAACAACCAGCAGAGGTATTTATCTGGTGAGCTACTTTACTTCAAAGAATTGAATGCGTTCAGTCTGTGATGCTCAGGTTCTGTTTGTACTTGCTTTACGAACACAGAGGACGCTTCGTCACTTGGCTTGCCACTCCCTGCCTATCACATGCGTTCTGGTTTGAGTGGAGTAATACTTCCTGGTAGAATCCAGTTAGCCCTGAAGATTGCAAGCTCTTTGCTGGGGGGTATGCGTGTGCTGTGGCTCTGTTGGAAATGGTGACCATGAATCACAGTGGTAGTGGGAATGTTAAATGGAAGGTTCAGAGAAAAGCAAATGTTTTTCTCTGCTGCTCATTGAAAGTAAGGGAGGCTTAGAGTTGAGACTCATCCTAGATATTTGTGAGATGCAAGGACACTGATTTGTCCAAGAGATAATTTGTGCTGGGGGATGGTAGATGTTAGGTAATAAAAATAGGTTGGGTAGGTTAAGCGGGGCCAGGTTTTTAGGTGAGGGGGTCTTGAATGCCAGACTCAGCTAGAAATTTATTCTGAAATAAATAACGGGGAGTCATTGCATGTTTTGTAGAAAGGGAGTAACTTAATGCAAGCAGAATTTCCTGAATTAATATGACAGTAATGTTTAGGGCATAGCAGAGGCAGACTAACTGAATAATGGGATATTGAGCAAGTCAGGCGTGACTAGATGAGAGCCTGGATTAACAGAGAAAACAGATTAAAGAGGCATCAAGGAAAGAAACAAATAAGATTAAAAAAAAAAAAAAAACTAACCAGGCATGGAGAATGACGGAAATGAAAAAGTAAAATGACAGGTGTTAGTCTTAGAAAAACTGTGTAATATTTGCTTTGCTTTGAAGATTTATCAGTAGAAGGGAAAAAGAGTATGTGGAAGGTTAAAAGCAATCAGGAAGACAGTTTTCAAGGAACCTAAAGAAACAGACAAATTCAAGCAGTGATGTCCAGTTGACAGCATCACGTATTAAGGGCTGTCGATGGGAGGGTGGTGAGTGTCGAGACAAATGTGAATTGAGCACAGACTTGTTTGGGACTCAGAGGTCATTGGTGACTTTCAGAAGTACAATCTGAGTAGAACAGTGAGATCAGGAGTGATTTGGGGGAGGGGGGTAAGGAGAGAACAATGCTGAGACAAATAAAAGATATAGACCACTTGCCTCTGAAGTTTAACAGTGAAAGGGAAACTATTAATTCATGACCATTAATAGTAGCAGCGACCTTACAGGTCACCCAAACTTGTAGTTTAGCTGACTGTTTTCTGTGTAGAGGAATAGTAGAAAATTATAAGCTCTGGGAAGGGGAAAGGGTGGATTTCAATCCTTGAGCCTGACTCTTGTGGATAGGACTTCTGTGAAGATGTTTCCATGTGCTAATGGCTTTAGATTGTTCCCTTTTATATCTCCAACCACACAGCTTTAGGGGTATCTTTTGTACCTGCGCATTCCTAGAAGTTCCTTTGGGTAAGAGGCTGGGAAAGCGAGAGATGAAGGAGCAGAATTTCTGTTTTCCTCCTGCTAGTGCATGGAGATGGAGGAGAGAGGGAAAGAGGTCATTTATATCAATTTTTTTGAACTGCACAATGTAATTTCACATCCAGCCAAGACTGGAATATGGCTCTCCTGGCCTGAAGTCCAGATCATTTCTACTGCACCCTGCTGTCAGGTTGGGGGCCTTACAGGAGGAAAAGGAAGATAGTATCACTACCCAGGTCCTGCTGTCTGCTAAGAGTCACCAAAACTGGTGTCACCGCTTTTCTTGCCAATTGCTATTGAGAATGGGCTGAAAATACACTGCTCGAAGTTGTGTCTGCCTGCAAAGCTGAAGCCACCCAGACAGAAACCTAATTCTACCTGGCCAGACCCAGCATCACGGTTACCAGTCTAGGCAGAAACCTTCCAAGAAATTCAGCTGCAGTTTCTCTGTTACAATCTGTTCTCAAGTGGCAGCTCACAGGCATCATGACTTGCAGAAGTAAAGGAATCCTGGAGATGTGGTCCTGACACACAGTCTTCCTGACTGCTGGACCAAGAGCTTGAAATACAGGGAACTGATTCTTAGCACTTGTTTTTGGGAGGCGGACCACACAGCCAGCAGGGGCTGTGAAACATCCTACACATGGCCATGGCAAATGGAAAATGTCCACATTTCAGTTTATTCAAAGGAGTTTACCTGGAGGTACATACTCTGGGTCCACTGAAGGATCACAGTCAGGCCCTAGGGTATGGTACTGAATATATATGGCCTCATTATTATTCCTGACTTTGTTCTTGTGTCTGGAAACACCCAGATGTAGTCATTCTTGAATTACAAACAAAACTGTTAACATTACAAGGGTTCTGCAAAGTTCCTCCTGAGGATGTGAGAAAGGAAATGAATAGAGATGGGGAGGGGGTTCAAACCTAAGTGTTCAACGTGGGACGAAAGATGAGTTCTAAATTGCTGCCTACACAGTTACAGGGGCTTCCATGAAGCTGGTTCGGCGGAGCCAAACTCTTGCTGGGAGGCATGTACAGTAACAAAGACCCCAGTCTTTAGTTGCCTTACCTCTTCCTTAAAGCCAGGAAAGGATTACCTGCTTGATAAAAAGAGTGGAGATTGACAGAAGGATGGGCACCATGTGAAGGCGGTGGTAGAGGTGGTAGAGGTGGTAGTTGTAGATGGCAGTAGGTGATGATGGGGAGGGTGATGGTGGTGGACGTGATGTTGTGTGTAGCCCACACTTGGATGTATGTGCTAGGTGCCCTTTTGTAGTTTCGCCCAAATGTCCATGCCTTCAACTCCTTTTTCTTTGGGAATTACAACTCCCTGGCCTCCATTCTCCAGGGACGACTCCCTGGCACCCATTTTTACACAATGTTTAACTCTGACTCTCAGGTTATAGTAAATCATACTGACCCCAGTTGGGCCCAATCAGAGTCCAATGTGAATTGGAATTAAGAGATTTTAACCTTAATCTGGGCTGTACTGTTAAAAAGAAGGGATCTAAAAAATGTGGCATGACCCATCTTCTGCCTGCCTTAGAGAGTACCAAAAATGACCTGTAGAGAGAAAAACAAATAGTAGATACAAGGAGAGAAGCAGATACAAGAAATGGTCTGTAGGTCCAAGTTTTAAACTTTTTTTCTGCAGCCAAACTGTACACTTATCCCAAACGTTCTGTGTAAATATGTAAGTATAATTATAATAGATTATAATAACTATAATTTTTCGCTCAGGCTCGCCTAAGTCAGTTTCTGTTACATGCAATAAATGTATCCTGACAAATACAATATGATACTGTATTATGTTAAGATTCCTCACTCCACTTTTATTCTGAAATTTTATAAAGTAGCCAAAGATGTCCTCCAAGATTATTAATATTAAATGGCCGTCAATGTTTTATCCTTTTAAGGGTTTGTACACCCTAAGAAAAGGAAACGGAAGACAAGTATCATCTCAAGTATTACCTTTTTGAGGAAGCGTTTCCAATTCAGCCTGAGTTAGGGGCCATAATTGTGGGTTTCCATGGCATAGAACTGCCAGATAAAATGCAGGAGATGCCAGTATTGCATCAGATATACCTACACCAAAAATTATTTATTGTTTATCTGAAGTTCAAATTTAATGGGGCATCCTGTATTTTCCTGGCAACCCTAGATCCATGCACAGCGGTCTAGAATCAAGAGTTGTGCATGAGAAATTACCAGAAATTAGGTGTTGCTGGAGCATAAACTTTGTAGAGTTGGAGTCATTTAGGGGAGTAGTGAGGGACAAAGCTATAGAGGAGGGCAGAGGCCAAGTCATAAAGGACCTTTTATCATGATACTTACAACACAGCGGTAATTATTTGATGATTTTTCTGTTTCTCTCAGCTAGGGCAAGATGTGCCTCTTTCCTGTTTCCCAACTCTCTAGCACAGCGGTTTCCCAGCTATAAATGAAGATACACTTCCTTCAGACAAAAAAATGTTTGTTTATAAGTGTTGAATATGTTGAATATCATAAAACATTCATGAAATTGAAATTTTTAAAGGGTGAGATAAAGATAAAATTTTTAAATTTTATTTTATTGATTAACATTTCAAAAAAATTCCCTTTGCTTTATGAGAGCACAGTAACTGAATACATATCATTATTTTTTGCTTTGTTTTGTTTTGGTTTAACACTGTGTGATACATTTGATGGTGTGGTTATGAGTTCATTTTATTTCGATAATTAAATTTTAATAGCCAAAAAAGATAATTCATAAAGAGGTATTGATCCAAATAGAAGAATGACATCATTGGCTGTACTTAGTAAATCAAAATATATATTTTTCAATCACATTCAACAACTATGCCAAGATTTTTGTTTCAATTCAGCTAATAATTGTTATTTTCCCATGCCATTCAATTATTCTTACAAATTATTATTAAGGTATTACATTTTTATATTTCTAACAAAGAGTTAAAACTCATTAAAATTCATTTGGAAGATTTAGAAAATTCTGTTCCCAAGTTTTTAAAAGTGTGTAGATACTAAGGTCTTTACAAGCTACTCGTTCTTTAAGCATCAAGTATTCAGGTATTCACATATTCAAGTATTATTGCTAGCCATTGTCCTAGACTTTGGAGCTAGAACAGTGAACATACAACAGACAAAATTCCTGCCCTCATTCATTGGGAGAGGGAGATGGACAATAACAGATAAACAAGTGTAGTTAAAATATGTTAGATGGTGATAAACATTAAAGAGAAAAATAAAGCAATGAAGGGGGATGGGAAGTGTTGGGAGTAGTTGGTGTTTTAGATGGGGGCCAGGGAAGGCCTCATGGGAAAGTGATATTTCAGTAAAAATCTGCATGAGGTGCAGGAAGGTATCTGGGGAAATAATACAGGCAAAGGGAGCGACCAGTGCAAAGGCCCTGAGGCAGCGTGTGCCTGGCTTCTTTGAGTCATAGCACCGTTGGGGCTGGAATGGAGTAAGTAAAGAAGAGGGGAAGAAGAAATGCTGTCAGTGAGGTAATGGTATAATGGACCAATCACATAGGGGCTTGTAGGCCATTGTAGGGAATTTGACTTTTACTCTGAGACATATGAGAAACCGTTAGATGGTTTTGAGCAGATGATTGTTAATAGAGTGACTCTGGCTGCTGGGGGCAATGGTGCAGTGAAGGAGCTGGGGGAGTATATGCAGGCAGATCAACGAGGAAGCTGCTGCTGTAATCTGGGAGGCAGATGATGGTAGCTGGGACTAGCCTGGGAGCATCGTAGCTGATGCGAAGTGGTTGTGGTCTTGATGTATTTGAAAGGTATATCAGTTAGTTGTTGGACAAGAAAATTAGGCTCTGGACAATTCGTTGTGGGAAGTGTGAGAGAGAGAGTGTGAATCATCATTTAAGGATGATTCCTGAAGGTGATGACTTCCATCGTTTTCAGCAACAACAAAATCACCTGATGGAAAACTCTCCAAACACCTGTTTTCAAAGTATTCTTTTTAGAGTCAGTTTCCTTGAATAGTAGTTATTTATCACTCATTATTAAAGCATCAACTTTATCAGAAAAGTAAATGACAACTAACTTATCAGCCTGAATGCTATTTAGAAAATCTGGAGGGAAAAAAAAGAATAAACGTGTTCTTTTTTTTTTTTCCCCGCCAAAAAACATCTCTTCTGAAGCATACAGCTGACAGTTGCTTTCACTGAAGCAGTCAGGATATTTTAGAACATGTCTACTTGAAAAGAACAAATGTGAGTCAACTTAAAATTTGACAAGTCTTGTTGGTGCAGTGGTGTGAAATAACCAAGGAACCACTGTGTAGTATAAAAGATTTTCATGCTCAATCCCATGTTATGACAAGGTTTTACAATGATTCTACTAAATTAACCGTGCCATTGACATTCTGTCGCACTTGGTGCTTTTCTGGAGTCAACCTCCTTTATGTAATAGTTTGCCTCTGAATGATGCAACAAATGCCTTTCACAGCTGGTGTTATCTTTTCCTGGACTCCTTTCTTCACTCCATCGATGTCACAGGCTCTCCATAAAACAGTTGTTTTTATTAAAGAAGTCATTTATTATTAGAACGTATATTTCTTCTGCTGTACTTCTTTCTTTAGTGGCTTACTAAAAAAGTACTTCTTTATGAATTTCATTATTGAGACAGAAACATCTGTATTTCATCCAATAGTATGATAAATTTTGCATGTCAAGTAATTTTTAAATATTTATTTCCTCAGATCTCCACCAACATTTTCTTCACCTATTGACTAAGGAGTGAATTTGACTGATTGCCAGTTTTTCATCTGTGCATTATTTAATTATCAGTAAATTATTAATACCATTGGTTGATTTTTGTGTATTATTTAAATCATTTTTTACAGAGGCAGGGAGAACAAATATTTCACAGATGATGTGTGGCTTGTTGTCTTTTGTTTGAAAATAATTATTACTGAGTGTTGTATTGAGTATCATAGTGACTTAATGTCAGTGAAAAATAGATTTGTATTCACATTTTGTAGACTTAATTGTAAAATGTCTTGCTAATCACACTGGCTATACAGTAGTGTTAGTTGCCCTTTTAAGGCACTTAGAATAAAGTTCACGCCTAATGATAGTAGATGTAGATCAATATTTCAAATACTCATATTGACAGCTTCACATCTTGGGGGCTGATGTCTCATCAAATGTCAGGTCGACATTGTTTTCACCTCATAATGTTGTTGACAAAGAGCTCATATTCGAAATTCTGGAAGCTTTGCGATGTCCTTGTGTTTATTTTTGTTTTTCTCCATTTGTTTCTCTGTAAAGAATAAAAGCAAAACTCTTACAAGTAAAATAGACCTTGTGTCTTTGGGACCAACAGTAGGGGAGATGAGGAGACTTATTCTGTCTGAAATCAGTGTTGTAGGGAGAAGATTCTTAGGTCATAGAGTTGGGGTGAGAAGCTTTGGCTCTGCTTTTTGAGGACTGGCTAAAGGGTTAATCAGTGTTTATCTTTTTCAAAGAACCAACTTTTTGCCTTTGTTGATTTTTCTCTGGTTATCATTGTTTTCTATCTAGTTCATTTATTTCTGCTCTTATTGTTATTGCTTATTTCCTCTTTCTTCGGATTTATTTCTATGTTCTTTTTCTAATTCCTTGATATGGATATATAAATTATTGATTTCTGACCTTTTAAAATATAGCTTAGCTGCATTTCACTGCTTTTTATTTGTCATCATTTTATTATTACTTAAGTAAAATTTTTTTCTAATTACCCTTGTGATTTCTTCTTTGTCACATGCCATTTAGATGTGTACTGCTTAATTTTCAAACATTTGAGAATTCTCTGGTTAACGTTTTTGTGTTGATTTCTAGCTTAATTGAAAACATACTGTAATATATGTCAATTAAGCTTTGATGAAGGGGAACAAGTGGGGGGGGATGAACCTCTTACCCCTTCCTTACACCACAAACAAAAATTAATTTGAGATATATCATAGGCATAAACATAAAGCTAACACTGTAAAACTTCTTGAAAAAAAAAGTAGGTGAATATCTTTTAGGCTTTGAGGTAGGCAAAGATTTCTTAAAGGATGCCAAAAGCACTAAATGTAAAGAAAAAAATGGTAAGTTAGGATTCATCAGCATTAAAAGCTTCTGCTCATCAAAAGACTGTTAGAAATTGAAAAGGCAAACCACAGGCTGGGAGAAAATATAAGTAATACATATACCTGATGCAGACTGGCATCAGAATATCAAATGAGCTCCTATAAATCAGTAATTTAAAAGAAAACACAATTTGAAAAAAATGGACTAAAGACTTGAACAGACACTGCACAAAGAAGATATGCATATCAAAACCTCACACTGGAATGGCACAAACTAAAAGTCTGCCAATACCAAATGTCGATGAGGCTGTGTAAGCTGGAACTCTCATGTGTTACTGATGGGAGTATAAAATGATACAGCTATTTTGGGAAAATGGCAGTTTCTTGTAAGGTTAAGTATTCACCAACTCTGTAATCTAGCAATTCTATTCCTAGGTATTTACCCAAGAGGAATGAAAATATATATTCACAGAAAGGCTTTTATAAGAATATTTATAACAGCTTTACTCATAATAACCCTAAAATGGAAGCAACCAAATATCCATCTATAAGGGAATATATTAAAAAGTTGTGGTATTTTCATACAATGGACTATTTATTGCTTAGCAATAAAGAAGAGTGAACTCTTGAGACACTCAACAGTGTAGATGAATCTCAGAGACATTATGCTGAGTAAATAAAGCCAGACGCAAAAGAGTACATACTACAGCCCATTTTTTATGAAGTTCAAGAACAGGCAAAACTAATCTGTGGTAATAGTAATGAGAACAGTGCTTGCCTCTGGGATGTGGGGATCGACTAAAAGGCACCTGAGGGAACTTTCTGGAGTGATGGAAATGTTCCATATTTGTATTTTGTTGGCGATTACACAGTTGGATTTCTCTATCAAAATGTATAAAATTGTACACTTAAAGCCAGTCTATTTTACTGTATGTAAATTTTACTTCAATTTAAAAAATGATACTGTTTTTGCAATTTCCTGTGAATCTATATTACTTCTAAATAATAGGTTCAAAAAAGTACTCTGGTTTCCATTTGTTGAAATTTCTTGAAACTTTTATGATCCATGTGGTTAATTTCCATAAATGTTAATGTGTGTACCTTAAACACTACGTAATCAGTTGTTGAGTGCAGTATTCTAAATAAACTTACTAAGGTTGAGTTTGTTAATTGTATTGTTCCAATCTTTTGTGTCCTTACTTTTTTTTTTGCTTGTTTTGTGAGTTGCTGAGAGAAGTGTGTTAAAATATTTTATAATCTTTACAATTTTGAATATATTAATCATAAGTATTTTAAAGACCATATGCCATGACTTTATCTGGGTCACCTCTGGGTCTGTTTTCATTGTCTCTTTTTCTCTTAAGCCTATGTCCTGGTATGCCTAGTAATTGTTGATTGAACGCAGGACATTATGTATAACGAATCATAGAGACTGTGGATGATGGTGTCTTTCTCCAGAGTCTGGCTTTTGCTTCTGATAGGCAGTTAGAGCAAGGCAGACCTCTTTAATGAGGGACTGAACTGATTTGAGGCTCAGTTCCAGTATTTTTAAGGCCTTCATCCTAGGATGTAGCCCTTTAAGGGGTCCTAACTGAAAGCATGGGTTATTTACCTGGGCTCTTCCTTTTCTGGTGGGCCCTGAAGTCTAATTTTCATTCCTCCAGCATCATGAAACTGTCAGATGCTCTGTTTAACTCCTCAGCCGCTTAGCTGCTGTCTTCTGCTTGGGTTACGTCGTTTATCAATGACCGAACGCTTAGAGAGGCAGAATGTTGAGCTTGCTTCTCTGGACTTCCCTTCTCTTTGGAGTCTCCTCAGCCCTGTGAACCTGCCAAAAGCAGGCCTCTAAACAGCTGCTTTCTGCTTGGCTTCTCAGCAGTTTTGCCCTGTGCCTCTTAAAGATCAGTAGATTTCTTGAGAGGAAAAGTAGTATGATGACTTGCCTCATTTTTATTTCCCTTCTCCCTAAGATCTTGTCCTCTCAGGACATCCTCTCATGTCCTGGCTGCCATGGTAGCACTCGAGTACCTTCAAATAGATTTTAAAAATAATTTTATCTAGCTTTTCTAGCTGTGGTCAGTGGAAGTTGGTCTGATACAAGCTCGTCCCTCATAGCCATGACTGGGAATCCTTCTCTAAGCCCACACTGTGAACTCCTCAAAAGGGCCCAATAGCCATTGTCATCCTGACAATTGAAGTGATTTCTTCCTGTATCATTGCCCCAGAATGTTGTCTTCTTTTCCTGGGCTTTGCAAAGGGCATATTTGAATCTGGGGTTGTTTCCTGGACACTTCCCACCTCCTTTCCAGTTAAAAGTTACAGTCATTACATCATGGTTTTCATTTCATGTGTTTAGAAGGGATAGTGGGTGCCCTACCCGTGGGCACTGTGTTAACACAGTGGTTGGTATTTGAATAAAAAGGTGCCTTATTACCTCTGGGGGAGGAAATAATCTAATGATTACTGCTTTTACTTCTCTGATAGGTTGACTTTGTGTCTTCTAGCTCCTTGAATTTTAGTTAAATTACCATGAAAAATAAATGTGAGAATTCTGTGTATAGGAAGGATGGGAGCCTCAGTAGTCATGAATGTGATTCTTTCAGTCCCTTCAAAAGTGGGAACAGTTTATAATAAATGCTTTGAAGGCCCTAGAATAAATTTAAGCTAAGGAATGCAAATTTAATATTACTAAACCTAGGACTTCCCTGGTGGCACAGTGGTTAAGAATCCACCTGCCATTGCAGGGGACACGGGTTCAAGCCCTGGTCCGGGAAGATCCCACATACCGCGGAGCAACTAAGCCCATGCGCCATGACTACTGATTCTGCGCTCTAGAGCCCACAAGCCACACCTACTGAGTCCACGTGCCACAACTGCTGAAGCCCGCGCACCGAGAGCCCGTGCTCCGCAACAAGAGAAGCCACTGCAATGAGAAGCCCACGCACCACAACGAAGAGTAGCCCCCGCTCGCCACAACTAGAGAAAGCCCGTGCGCAGCAACTAAGACCCAACGCAGCCAAATATAATTAAATTATAAATAAATTCATTAAAAAATATATTACTAAACCTAATTGGAAACCTCAAAAAAAAACAAAAACAAAAACAAAAAACCTCTTTTGTAATGACTTCTGCCAAAGAATGGAAAAGAGATTTATTTTAAAGGTGTCCCCGGAGAGAACTGATGATATAAAGCTCTTGATGTTTTGTTTTTTTCTCAACAGTTCACAAGACCAGTGATTCCCAGGCTTTCTCAACAATGTACTCTACTTCCTGGCACACGTACCACTGAGGGTGAAGTCTCCGTTTTACAAGAAGCAAATTTTGGAGGAGAGCTCTCTAACAAGGAAAGGCCGTGTGGCTATTCAGAGAGGTAAGTCATTTGTTTAGAGGATGGGGAAGGAAGTAGCTTACAAAGAAAATGCTAAATAATATTTCATTTATTGTGAGTGGGACTCAAAATGGATAGTACACTTTTCACTAAATAGCAAGTTAAAAGATCCTTGTCACTGATGATCTTCTAGTTCTAGATTTAATTCCCAGTCTTTTTCCTTACCAGCTGTGTAAACTTGGATAAATCATGTAAATTCTCAGAGCTTCAGTTCTTTTATCTATAAAAGAAAATTTCATATGAAAATGCTTTGCAAATGGGAGAGTGCAATATAAAAGTGTAATTGTTATTGTTTATTGTTAATTACTGTTACTGGTTGCTGTTGTAAAATTCTATGGAATAGTTGGTGGCCTTGTGTCTCATGGTGCGTTTGGACCGTAGAGCTTGGTACTGTGAATTTGGGGGCTTTGTCCTGAGTGCCGGGAGTGGAAGGCATTCCCCACCTGCCCCCCTGTAAGAACAACATCACACCATTCTTTTTGCTGCAGATATCTGTCACCTACTTTTTGAAAGTTGGGGGGGGAAGGGTGGAAGTTAAGGACAAGATCAAAGGAGAGAAAATAACAACAACCTGTGTTAGTTGTTACAACAAGCATTGTATTAAGTATTGTTTCGTTTAATCCACATACCAAGCCTTGGAAGATGTGTGTTATTCCTATCATGACATTTTTCCTCAAGAGACAGGATTCCTTAGGGAATCACTTAAAAGGAGATAAAAACCATTTTGGTTTATCATGATTGGGGAGATATTATTGGATGGAGGGAATTTGAAGTTTTTAATTTTTTCTAATGTTTTTTGATGCACACGTACAGCTTCTATAATTATAAAGTGGCTAATTAAAAATAAATGATGGATTTTAAAAAATCTTTGTTGAGCACCTCTTATGAACTAGGTACTGTTCTAGATGCTTGTTCTCATCAATGAACAAAACAGGTGAAGATCCCTGCCCTCCTGGAGCTTGTTCTATCACAGAGGGAGACAGATAATAATGCACGCAATAGAGAATTAAATAAATTACTAGGCCATTAGAAGTCAGTAAGAATATGGAAAAAAGAAAAAAGTAGAGCCAAGTAAAGGGAATTGGAAATATGCTGGGTGGGTGGGAAGGCAGATTGCAGGGTTAAATGGAGTGGCAGGGTCTGCCTTATTGAGGAATGACAGGAATTTGGGGGTTAGCCCTGGTGTGTTCCCAGCAGAGATGCAGCTGATGCAAAGTCCCTAAGGAGGAAACATGGTCAGATGTCGCAGGCACAGCCAGGAGGCCAGTGAGCTAGAGTAGAGTGGGTGGGAAGGAGAGTAGCAATGTCAGCTCCAGAGGAAATAATGTCATTTCCTTGGTTTAGATACATAAGAAAAGTTACCATGTTTTCTTCTTGTCTATCTGGTTTATTCTAAGTGTCTTTCCTCCGCAATTAAAATACACACACATACAGTAAGTAAATTACACTTTATCCACCGTATTACTTTCCCAGTGTTGCTGTAACAAAATACCACAAACCGGGTGGCTTAAAACAACAGAAATTTATTGTCTCACATTTCTGCAGGCTAGAAGTCCAAAAGCAAGGTAGGGCCGTGCTCCTTCAGAGACATGTAGGGGAGCATCCTTCCTGGCCTCTTTGGAGCTTGTGGTGATGGCTGGCATTGGCTGCCATTCCTCGGCCTGCAGCTGCATCACTCCAGTCTCTCTGTCCACAGTCATGTGACATTCTCCCTATGTGTTTGTGTCTTCCCCTTGGCTGTCCTTCCTCTTATAAGGACGCCAGACATACTGGATTAAGGGTCAAACCTACTCCAGTGTGACTTCATCTTAACTATGACATCTGCAATCACCCTATTTCCAAATAAGGTCACATTCTGAGGTACTGGGGGGTTAGGAATTCAATGCATCTTTCGGGGGGACATATTCCACCATAATGGCACCTTAAATAATAAATAATAGGCATTACTATTACCATCTTGAAAGTAGAGAAACAGGCTCCGAAAGCTTAAATGACTTGCCCAAGGTCAGAGTCAGTAAGCAGAAGAGCCTGGGCAGTGTGATTTTATCATGGGCTTTATCAGTGCAATTTTATCATGGCTGTGGCAGTGATGTCAGGATGGAGGTGACAGGGAATTGCTCAGCTTAAGACAGGAGTTACACACATACAACATTGCAGTCCTCATCCATGCTGCTTAACCATAGGATAGCTCAAAATTGATGCTCTACCTCAGCATTGCTATCAAAGGGAAAATAGATGCCCCTGCATAACCCACTCCCCATTTTGCGTTTCATTCATAGCATGACAAACATAGGGAACAGATGCTTTTTCCCTCTTTTAGGATTTTTTCCAGAAAAATAATGCTACAGTTTCTGTGGCGTGTAGAACATTTTGTGACAGGACCACATGTTTTTTTCTCACACAACGTAGGGAAAAAATAAGACTCTCTGAGTCAGTCGGCATATTGCAATAGAATTAGGGGATTTTGAAAGCACTTAATATATTTTGCTTTCTCATTATATTTAAACATTTCTTCTTGATATGCAGCTTATCTAGCCATTTGTGAGCCTGAAATCAATATTAGAACCTTATTTTAGGCTTAGTCTTGAGGGATACACCAAGAAAAGGAAGTATACACCAAAACAGAACTGGACACTTTTCCATGAGTCACAGGGAGGAGTGACATTGTTACAGAACCAAACCTGGGTCCACTCACCCTTGCGCAGTAAAGTCAACTACTGACACTGGGTTGTTGTGAAGCAAAGTACAGCATTTATTGCAGGGCACGAGGCAAGGAGAACAGGCAGCTCATGCTCCAAAGACCCAAAATCCCTGATGGCTTTTAGGGAAGGGGTTTTAAAGGCAGTGTGAGGGAGGGGGCTTCAGGGTACATATCAGCTCATGGACAATTCTCAGATTGGTTGGCATCAGGATGAAGTTTCAAACTTCATCAGCCTTCTGGTTTCAACCAGTCTAGGGTCTATGTGCTTGTGGTCACAGTTTTCATCTGGTAGGGGCTGCTTCCTGTAAAAACAACTTAGGAATGTGTGTCAGGCCTTTATCTATATCTTTCAAGGAACTGGGAGTTTGGTGATTCTGTGATATGTTGGATTTATAGTCTAAATTGTTACCAGTTTCCCGGCCCAACAGCTATTCTTTGTTTCTGCATCTTCACATTTCATAATCATTAACTCTTGAGCCAGCCTTTAGAGACTCAAGGGAGGCCTGGAAGACTAAAGCAAAAGCCTTTTACTTTAAAGGACAGGGACACGGGGGCTTGTATACGGTTTCAGTCTCCCCTTTTCTTTGATACTTCTCAATCTTAAGGGGAACAGGTTCAGGAAAAGAAAGGAAGTAAAGTTTTGGATAGAGAGGGTAATCATAAACTCAGCAGAGGAACTCAGTTTTAGGGGGGCTCTGTTTCAGCAAGCAAGTCAGGGGTAGTGGGTTAGAATTACTTCTGTGCAACAGACATTCTGGGAAAACACCAGACTTTCTGTAAGAAAAACCAAAAGGTGACAAATATTAGAACCTAGAGACCTATTTAATCCCTCTTTTCACTATGGAAGGAAATAAAATCCTCCCTGTTTCCAGGTAGATTGTTAAGCAATGAGAAATAGGCCATTAGTTAGAAGACATCTTATTATAAAATATCTATTTTTTATTCAGGTGAAATGCACACAACATAAAATTAACCACTTTCAAGTGAACTATTCAGTGGCACTTAGTACATTCACCAGATTGTACACCACCACCTGTGTCTAATCCCCAAATGTGTTCATGACCCCCAAATAAAACACCACACCCATTAAGCAGTTACTCCATGTTTCTCCCTCTCCTCAACCCTTGGAAACCACCAATCTGCTTTCTGTCTCTATGAGTTTACCTATTCTAGCTATTTCATATAAATGGAATCTTACGATACATGACTTTCTGTGTCTGGTAACACATGTATGTTAAATTACAAGTCATTTATTTTTCCTGTCTGCTCTTAGCATTACACTGGGAGAGCTGGGGTGCTATGGGAGAATTAATATCTCTCTACTTAGGACCTAAGAAAACCTCTTCAGGAATATCTGCTTCACTTTGGTTGCTGGTGAGCTTCTCTTCATGAGACAAGTAACAGTTCAGAATTAAGCTACTTAATTTGCAAGGATACGAAGAATTCGACTTTACCGTATTTCACTTATATCCTCAATCCCCTCCAACATCCCCTCCCCTCCGCCGCGCCCCACCACCTCCAATTTATGTCTTGTCTAGCAGTCTGGACACCAATTTATCCCATTATCCAAATGAACCTGTAATTGATATTGTGGCATCGGGATACTGGAGATTATATGGCTGGCCTAAACAACAAAGCATAGTCTCCCCTCAGGGAGTAAAATGATACCAGCCGTTGAAGACGAAAATTTGAGAAATACTTTACACTCTCCTCTCTTAGGGAGGCTGCTCATCCTCCGTCCTCCCTTCTCTTCCTGATGAAATAGAGGCTGCTGGGGGAGGGCTTTGGGATGCAGACAGCAGAGGCTTGAAATTAGATTCCTCTCTCCATCTGCCAGAGGTAACCCAAGATGAGTTGCACAGATGAAGCTGGCAGAGAAATGGGGAACTGGATGGCAAACAAGGTCCTAAGGGGACGGAAATCCTAGCTAAATCCTTTTGTGGGAGCAAAAGAGCCTGCTGATCTAATAATGCAGAATCCAAGAAATAATTGGTGTAGTGCTAGTGGTTTAGTGAATGCAAGTTTCTTTTCCGTAGACCCCCTGGGAGTGTTATTAACATGCTCTGTGGGATGACAGTTAAATATGGGACAAATTATGACTTGTCTCCCTCAGTTGGTGATTATCATGTACTGATTTATGTGCTAGGTAAAATTGAATCATCAACTGTCTGCTCTGAAATATCTCTTCCAGGAGCCTGAAAATACCACTTTAGAGTAACTGATGGATTTGACAGCGTACAGCAGTGACTGGGGTGCGGTGGGGCATTTTTGTTGATTCCCCTCCCTTCTTTCCCTCCCTCCCTCCCTTGCTCCCTCCTTCTCTCCTCTCTCCCCATCTCCCTCCCTTCATTAACATGTATGGAACTTGTTATGCACCAGACCTTGTGCTAAGGGCTAAGGATATGAAATTAGATCCTGCCACCCAGGAGATCTGGGTCACCCCCTCCTTCCTCTTTTCTCTCCATTGCCTTCTGTTCCTCTGCTATTACAGAGAACTCTAGGCAGTTGTATATTTGTCTGTCACCTATGGTAGGAAGTAGCTTCTAAAGGCCAGAGTCCTTCCTGCCTTTGAGCCTTTGAATCTAACATTGCCCTAGCAGAACTTTATTGAATTGAATTCAGATATGTAAACAGATAACCGGATAAAATGTGATTAGTGATATTTGAGAGAGTTTTTGCACAGAATATCTGGAAGCACAAAGGGCAGAGTAAACAACTGCCAAAGGGAACCAGAGGGCCTCCCACAGGTGTCATTGGAGCTGTCTTGAAAGATGAGAAGGTGTTTGCCAGACAAACAAGGGGAGCACACAATCTCCAGAGGTCACACCTATGTGAATATGTTTCTTGGGAGGGGCTCTTTGATCCTCTAAATCCTGCCCTTTCCTTCTTTAATGAAATTTCAGGAAGTAAATGATTCTGCTTGATTTGCTTTGGATATAGCCCTGGGACAGAATAGGCATCTTTCCAGAAAGTGACAGGCTTGTTTCTTCTAGGGGCTAAAGCCCCTCCCCCACCTAAAAAAAGCTCTGCTGACTTCCTCACCCCTAAAACGCCACTTGCTTTAATCTTACTTTTCCTTATTGAAATAAGTTTTAAAAATCCAAAATTTCGTTTCCTAAACGAGTTCGAGTTGGAGCCAAGATTTCACTTCTATGAGCCTCTCACCATTGTAGCAAACATGTACAGGATGGCTGCAGCTCCTCTGCAGCAGAGGCTTACAAAGAACCAACGGGGAGACAGTTTCTACTCCCAAAGAGCCTAAAATCCACGCTAAACAGGAAGCTAACATCAGCACAGAAATGCGCCTTCTCTACTGTTTACTATTAAAGCAAAGTCTTCCATGCACGCAGAACTGACATTGAAACTTTTTGAAATAGATGACTGTCATCCTGAACTGAAGTTTAGAAGTTTAGAGGCCCAGGGAACAGTGAGGAGAGCTATACTTACCACCGGAAGATTTACCAGAAAAAGGAAAAAGCACCTTTAGTCTAAACTTGACTGGCATATATTTTAAGAAGCCTCAGAAAGTCCTTCCCATGTGGAAAAATATCCCCAAAAGGAACATTTAAGACAGACTTAAATTTTATATTAAGCATTTGGTTATATATACGCAAGTCTTTTAAGAACCTCTATCACTTTTTTTTTCATTTATTTGTGATAAATTTTGGTGTTTTGTGGGACTTAAGAATTTCCTAGAACTAGAACCCCGATTTATAATTCTGATTATTGCACAGATAAGGATGTGGCTTAGCTAGGCTTGTCTTGCCTTCCCCATGTCGTTCTTGAGTTGGGTGGTGCCTGTAACAGCTAAGGTTGCTCACCCGGGCTCCCCCTCTTCTCTCTTGTTGTTCCTTTCATCAGCCTAGCTGTCCTTAAAGGACTTCAAATTCATATGTCAGACCTTCCATAATTCATTCTCTGACAGCTCCCCGTCTTTCCAGAAGTGCTTCTTTTTTTTGTCCTCCAAACATCCACAGCAGCTCACTGTACCATCATCCCTTCTTCCACCCATACACACGCAAAACCTAACATTTTCTACCTGGTTTATAATTTTTTGGTAAATATCTCATACCCCCTACTAAATGACACTTCCTGTGGAGACAGTGATATATATATATATATATATTTTAAATATTTATTTATTTTGGCTGTGCTGGGTCTTAGTTGCGGCACAAGGGATCTTCACTGAGGCATGGGGGCTTCTTAGTTGCGGCCTGTGGACTTCTTAGTTGCGGCTTGCATGCGGGATCTAGTTCCCCGGCCAGGGATCGAACCCGGGCCCCCTGCATTGGGAGCATGGAATCTTACCCACTGGACCACCAGTGAAGTCCGAGTGATATCTTCTTTATGTCTTTATATCTCATCCCTTCTTCCCTCATCCCAATACGTATCTCAACGTAAAGCCATAACAGACACTTGGTAATAATTCACTGAGTGGAGACAGTGGATGGAATTTCAGTCTCACTAAATGTATCCAAGAATGTCTGCATCCCTTCCAGATGGCATCATCCGTAGGATAAATCCTTAAACCATTATTTCCTAAAGTAGGTTCCATGAACAGTTATTCTAAAGAATGTTTAAAAAAACAATCCTTAAAATGTCTATGGTTAAATACTTTGGGAAATTCTCAACAAAGTTAAACAGGATTCCTATTAGTAGGACTTCTCAAATTGTAAGCATTGAGGAGTTATAGTTTCAGAAGTCTAAAATGAGGCATCAGGGCTGTGTTCCTTCTGTATGCTGGAGCGGAGAATCCCTTTCCTTGCCTTTTCTAGCTTTTAGAGACCTCCTGGCTTCCTTGGCTTGTGGCCCCTTCCTCCATCTTCAAAGCTGGCCACGTAGCATAGGGATGGAAAATTTTTCTCTTCTTCCCTTCTAGGTTCTTTGGCTAGTCTAATAATTAAATTGCCATAAGACAGATGAACAGGAGAAAAACAAATTTAATTTTTATGTATGAGAGTCCCATAAAAAATATGAGAGTCAAAGAAGTCACCAGAGTAGGAAGCTTTTATACCTCTTAGACAAAGAAACAATAAATTTGTGAAGAATTGACAAAACAAAGTGGTTTGGGCTTGGAATCGTAAGTGAGTGAAGAAGTAACAAGGCTTGTTTGTACAGCCTTCTTGGCCCTGAATTCCCTATATCTGGTGATAAGGATGCCTTCCATCCTCTGGTGCAGGGAGGGTACCTTTCACATGGGAGATTTATTTTCCACTTTTAGGGGGGACACAGGAGGGTCAAAGTGTCCTTCTTGTACTGGCTGTTTCCCAAGTAACTTTAATTCTAAATAATCAGTGTGCCAAAATGGCATATCTTAGGGTGACATATTCTGCTTGCCTTCAGTAGTATGTTCCAATCTCTCTCCCTCTCTGACCTCTGCTTCTGTTATCACATCTCTTCCTGTGACTCCTGACGCTCTTGCCTCCTTCTTATAAGGGTGCTTGTGATTGTACTGGGCCCACCTGGAAAATCCAGGGTAATCTTCCCATTGCAACACCCTTAACTTAATCACCTCTGCAAAGTTCCGTTGCATGGAAGGTAACATATTCACAGGTTCCAGGGATTAGAAAGTGACCATCTCTGGGGGCCGTTATTCTACCTGCCCTGGGACATGTGTCTGCAGCACTTAGGGGAATAAGCCTTTCATTCCCCAACAGAGAACTGGGTGGAATACCCACCACCACCTGTAACATTATTTCTAAGGGAAAGTGAATTCTGAGTTGTGGTACAAAACAGATTCACATCTGCGATATACAACCATGGATTAAACTTTGTATAGTAGTTATAACAATAAAGATCACTGATGGCCTTCCTGCACCCAAATCTGGTTACACTCTTCTCTCGCAGTCCCAGGTATATAGCCCTTGTTTTCAGAGTACATCAGACAAATTTCATGATAGAACTGCCCACTAGCATCATTTTTCACTTCAGAGTTTTTCAAGACCTTTTAAACTGTATATAAATACAAACCTATTATACATCATTTGTAATGAGTTTACTCTTTGTTCAGGAGGCTATACTCTGCTGGTAGTCTTACTTTTAAACATGTCCTGCCCACTGCCCTGTAGACTTCAGCAACATCTATCCAATACTGTAGTCACTAAGGAGGGCATGATGCAAGTGCTAAAATAGAAACATGGTGTATGAGAAGGTTAATAATGTTTGAAGACTTGTGGGAAGAGGTTGACCGTGAGGACAAGTGGAAAAATGAAACTAGAGATGAAAAGAAAGCTGACCAAGGGATAGAGTTATGAACTGAAGTCTAACATGTGTCATGTTTAAAAGACTTTGGGAAAAAAAAATCCATAAACATTGTCCTGTGCAGAGGAAACCAAGTTATCAAAGGAAGATGTTTGATTGCAGATAGGTAGAATGAGAATACTTTTCCCTAGTCTCAAAAATATGAACTTTTTCTTACAAACTACAGGCATGAAAGGTCTTCGAAATTCCACACAGAATTATAATATCAGGCATTAAAAGGGAGCAGTGTAAGAGTGATTAATGCCAGCCTCCCCTCACCCCAGACAGACAACACTGGCTCATAAGACAGGGAGTTCCTCCAGGGCAGGGACAATGTCTAATTAATCTTCGGGTCCCCAGCCCTCACACGTAATGTGGCATATTGTCATGATGTTTGTCGCTCACCAAGTAAAACGGTTGCAGAGTTAGTCCCTTCCTGCATATTGATTCATTTTGAGGAAATTATGTTTAAAAAAACTGACAGAGAAGGGGTGTATGAGAAAAGAAAAAGAGTATGGTATGTTGAGATTTTCAAAGGACATGTGTAGAGATTTTCTTCACTCCCAAAATGTTAATTTCACTACAGTTATACCAAAATTTTCCATCAAAAAACATATGCACTCTCAATAAAGAACAACAAAAGTGTATTGAGATTCCAATGTTGATACTAAGTTATAGAATCATTCTTCAACTAAATTGCATATTGTTACTTGTTGTATGCCACTGTTGTATACATAATCTCAAAAATCACTTGCAGATAATCAAATTGGCAAGTACTTAATCAAAGAATGCTCATAGGCTACTTTTAGAAGATTAGGAAGAAGAGTTTTGTTTTGTTTGTATTCCAATACTGGAGCATTCTCTGTCCTGCCTCTGTGGAGATTATATATTTGCCGAGGACAGAATATGATTTATGCCTCTTTTTTCTATCCCCAATTTGTGTAGTTCAATTGTGTGGGCTTCATGGGCCCTCAGTAAGTAGCAGAGGACTTGTATTAAATGGGAAAATATACCAATATGAGCACTGTAAGTCAGTGTGGGTAGGCATAAAATGATTAGAAACACATTTTCTTATACAGTGCACTATATTGATATATTTTGCCAACTCTTCACTAGTTTCACATTCGGTTGGGTAGATTGTAAAACACAGATCCACAGGCAGTAATTTGCAGTATACAGTGGCAATAGATCCTATAAAAGAAAACATGTATCTGATTTCCAGGCCAATGGAACAGAGGACATTTATAAGTCAGCCCCAGGAAACTGAATTCAAAAGCAATATTGTGGGGACTTCCCTGGTGGCGCAGTGGTTAAGAATCTGCCTGCCAGTGCAGGGGACACGGGTTCGAGCCCTGGTCTGGGAAGATCCCACATGCCGCGGAGCAACTAAGCCCGTGCACCACAACTACTGAGCCTGCACTCTAGTACCTGCAAGCCACAACTACTGAGCCCTCGTGCCACAACTACTGAAGCCCGCGCACCTGGAACCCGTGCTCTACAACAGGAGAAGCCATTGCAGTGAGAAGCCCGTGCCCAGCAATGAAGACCCAACGCAGCCAAAAATAAATAAAATAAATAAATTTTTTTAAAAAAGCAATATTGTGGCATTCACAGCAATATGACAGTGGTAACAAAGAAAAATGTAGTGATGCTTCAAAAATCCAGTTCTTCAGTGATGACGGAATTTAAGTTTACCACTAACAGAGTTATGAAGCTAAGGAAGCAGCTAAGAGGTACATAAAAGGAATCAAAATTGAATAAAGAACTGTTAATATTATGGCTTATGTTTCAGAGATAAGCAAAATGAAAAGTAAAACCATGTGAAATAGGGGTAGTTCTCTGAAAGTGGTTTGACCTCCTCCTATGGTTTGACCCTCTTGGATAGATCTGGACAAGTCTAAATAGAGAGATGACATTTAAGTTGAGACTAATTGTCATATCAGTAAATTCAGTAACCATAAGAGAGGGATGGAAGTAATAACTTTAGAGACTTGTGTTGTAATGTTGATAAAAGGTGTAAGAGGGGACCTCCCTGGTGGTCCAGTGGTTAAGACTCCACGCTCCCAATGCAGGGGGCCCAGGTTCGATCCCTGGTCAAGGAACTAGATCCCACATGCATGCTGCAACTAAGAGTCCATGTGCTGCAACTAAAGGTCCCGCATGCCACAACAAAGATCCCACGTGCCGCAACTAAGACCCAGCGCAGCCAAATAAAATAAATAAATAAATATTTTTAAAAATGGTGTAAGAGAAATATTCAGTTTCATCTTTATACTTGAGATTTTTTGTGGGTGATGTGGGTCATGAAAAGGATATTTTGAGTTTAAGAAAATAACTTCATACTGTGATGGAGAAGTAGGGAGAATATATAACTTGCTTAATGCAGCCACTGTGCCAGGATATGGGAGTTTCGAGGCATAGAAGGGAGCATAGTCAAAAGATGGCTCTAAATATGTAGGAAAAAGATGCATGAATGCTTCATGGCAAAATGTTATAAGAAACAGCTGATAAAAACTATGCAAATTACAAAGATCCAAAGTTTAAAATTTATGGAAATGCAGAGAAATGAATGCCTCAAAAATGTGATTGGTATTTGAAAAAGTTTAATAAAGGTAAAAAGATATATATGACATTATGATATTAAGACAATTTTGGTGATTACTTATACCAAGTAGAAAGATGGCCAGAGGAACCTGTGGGCATAAGCTAGAAAAGCTCATGGAATTTAATTTTTCTAAAGAAAGAGAACTTAAAATGGAAATGTGTTATATCTGGCAAAGCAGGAGGATAAACATTGACCTTGTATAAGTGTGTAAATGTTTCAAAAGTTATTTTTGCCTTAGTTTGTCAATCCAGGATAATTTTTTCTCCAATACCTCTATGAGGATGAATATTTGCAAACAATTTTGAGTTACTTGGAAAATAATGCAGGAACAAAAGAAAACATGATGATGATGTTTTTTAAACCTTTTCTCTTATCCTAAAAATATTAAGAGAAATTAGACTGTAATAAACAGAATACAAATCTTGGGTATGAAAGAGCACTTTGAAACAGAAGAGGTGAGATATGAGAAGGCTGTAAATTTGGCAAGATATTTTTTTTTATGCATAGTTTGGAAATTATGTCGTTTTACCCAGCATAAACATTGGCTCTATTACTACTAAAAAGGAAAGCATCCCTGAACTAATCCCACCTTTCCTTTTCAGGTATGAGGAATACAGTACATCCCTCCCTGGGGGCAGGGGTCAGCAATTTGATGGAGGCTGTAATTCAGTGAATTTGCAGTTTTGTAGATTATGAAATGCAATAATAATTTCAGTGTTTTATTACAGGTATCACTTTGTCTCCTCCACCTCTTCCATTTTATTACATATTATATGCATCAGCATGATGAAAGGTAATGTGTTTTCTTTCGCTGAAGTGGAAGATGTAGAAAAGAATTGGCAATATAAGTGTGGGCCACTTTTTATTTTTCCACTTTCAGAAGCTTTGTGCTTATAGATTGTATGCTGTACTTTTTATTTCAGTAACACTTAACAAAATCATGGCCATGGAGGAAATTAAACTTATACAAAATGTCCATGCTGAGTCTCTGAGTGCTGATGTTTCAGGTATGGTATGAAGTGGCTACTCTTGAGTCGCAAATTAAAGAGACAGAAGCCATCTTTTCCCTATTGTTTTTAGTGGATTAACCACAAATAACCCGTGCAATAATCTCAACTGTCTGGGACAGAGGGAAGCAGCCAGATGTAAGGGAAGCAAAGGAAAGGCAGCTAAAAGAGTTGCCAATTCATCCTCTAAACTCTTGGGGGAGCTTCCTAGGCTTTCGCTCAGCACCTAGTGATTTTCTCTTTACATATAATTCTATCATGGTGGATGATCTAACTTCCTATCTCAGAGGCACAAGAAGCAATAAATTAGAAAGGAGAAGGAAGTTTGATAATCAGACTCACCAACCTAATAAGAAGTGACATTTAAACATGTGAAAGAAGGCAGCAGAATACTTATTTTAGAGCAGGCACAAACATTTTTCAAGGTAGATGGACCATTGATAGGGACAGACCATCCTGTCTACTTTAGTTTCTCTTCAAGATATCACTTTATTGCATCGAAGCTTAGTAGTAATAGCCCTGAGTCATCAAGAACAGTTAATATTCTATTCAATGTATAATATTTCACAGAAAAATTTTTGTTCAAAATGCTTTAGTTTTTAAAAATTTTGATACTGATAGGGATAACATTTAGTTAACCTCTCCCTTCAATAATACCATATAAATAAGCATTATAATATAGTGCATTGAATGAACCCTAAAATACATCTATTTTTATTGCTAGTAATCAGAACATTTTGATTTTCAGCTCCCACTTCAATTTCTTTTTTTTTTTCCTCAAAATTCCTTCAAATAAATTACATGGAAACTGCCAACAATTGGATTTACCCTACTTTCCTTGGCAGAGATAAAAAGGATATGTGTATTCTAGTTCATTCTTGCTGGTTAATTTCCTGGGTGTTCTATGTTTTTATTTTGTTTTATTTTATCCAGAACAGTTTCTCTCCCTTTAAAAAAAATGGTAGGTTAAAAATAGATTACTTGGATGTTATACACTTTTCTCTTTGAGACAGTAGAAATCTCAGGGTAAGTGAGAGCTTTGGAAGACATTCTGCATGATGCCTGCACTAAACTTCCCTTTCTCCTTCTTTACCCCCAACACAAACCCATCTGGCCAATATGACTTCACAGTGTGTTTGTTGAAGCCTGTCCCGAGAATAACTTTCTGTGACTCATACTGTGAAGCTTTTACTACATTTCTAGGGAGGTTGCAAGGTCTATTAGACTTCCCTATTTCCTTATTGTGTAGGGTAAATTTTTTTTAGGAAATGTATTTTATTTTTCTGATCAGATGGCTGCCTTGACAACATTATTTATCTTACCTCATTAGAAATCACAATTTCACTTTGCTGTGTGATTCATCTACATAATTCTACAATTATGTGTTGTTATCTGGGGTATAAAAGTGTCGGTTTCTTAAGTTTCTCTTACCTTACCGACAAATAAACCAGATTCCATTTATGGATTAGAAAAAAATGTATGTATACTGCCATATAGAGAATGGCAGTACACCTGCCATCTATTTTAAGCTATCATTTCTTTGAGATATAAGAAATTGTTCAGTCCATTGACCATGAACCTTGATAAGAAGATGGGAGAAGGCAATTTTTCCTGAGGGAATTTGTGATCTCATAGTTCTTTGACTCTAGCCTTTAATTGGGAAAGAAACAAACCTATAATGATCTCATTCCTACACTCCTGTAATACAGTAAGATATTTCTATCTAGCTATTCCTTGGACAGGGTAAGAGTAGTATTTAATACAGGAAAAGGAAGGGAAAAAAAAGTATTTGCTGAGCTGCTTAGTACCTGTGACAAAGAAGATACATGAAACCTACATAAACATGCTCTTATTCTGTACCTACAGGAGTTTTTTTTTTGTTTGTTTGTTTGTTTGTTTATTACCTCCTGTGTGCCAGGCACTGTACTCTACGTTACTTCACAGGTATCATTTTTTCTTAGAGCCATGGCTATATTGTACACAGGATAGAAAAAGAAAATTTGTCCCTTTGCCATGCTGACTTAAAAAAAAAAAGAAAAGGCAGAATAGAAGATTGGTGTCCTTAAAGTTGAAGGGGAAAATAAACGGCATAGAGAAGATAATGTACTTTAAAATGAGACCAAAGTGTTATCTTAGGGCACTAATTTTTTTTTTTTTTTTTAAAGAGAAGGGTTCTTTTTTTAAAAAAATTAATTAATTAATTAATTTATTTTTGGCTGTCTTGGGTCTTTGTTGCTGCGCGCAGGCTTTCTTTAGTTGCGGTGAGCGGGGGCTACTCTTCGTTGCGGTGCGCAGGCTTCTCATTGTCGTGGCTTCTCTTGTTGTGGAGCACGGGCTCTAGGCATGCAGGCTTCAGTAGTTGTGGCACGTGGGCTCAGTAGTTGTGGCTTGCGGGCTCTAGAGCTCAGGCTCAGTAGTTGTGGCGCACGGGCTTAGTTGCTCCACGGCATGTGGGATCTTCCCAGGCCAGGGCTTGAACCCGTGTGCCTTGCATTGGCAGGCAGATTCTTAACCACTGCGCCACCAGGGAAGCCCAGGGCACTAATTTTTGTGCTGCTGATCGGTGATTCAAATTTAGTAAAACCTGAGCAGCCATAAATCACTTAGCTTCAGTCAAAATCTTCCCGCCGTTTTCATTCGTCGAGTGGATTTCCTTGTATTTTATCAGCTGCCAGGTTTTTGTGTGTGTTTTGGTGGGCTCCTTCTCAGCTCTTCCAAGAGCTGAGTGACCTTTTAGGGAGGTCATCCCCCCCAGCATGAGGCATAGCAGGAAAGACAAATCCTAAAGGAAGTTATCTCCAGTCCTAGATGCTCCTCCTAAGTTACACTGTCTTGGGAAGATGATCTGGAAAATACAGCCACTAGAATGAGGTGTGGCCCACAAAAATACTGTCGAGGTGGCAAACTGAAAGTAGAAGAAGTGCTGGAATTCTGTGGCAAATATTGTTTAAATCTTTTTCATGCTTTTTGGTGGTATGTTAATTTGGAAATGAGGGACAGGCTTGGTTAGAGAGAACCTAACATTTCTTTATGCCCTTAGTTCGAAGTCTGACGGATACTGGCGTGATTTATGCCTCACTCCCTAAGAACGCCTCAAGTTTCCTTCCAGAAAGAAATATTCTCCTCCCTGAACTTCCAAAAATGGATTTCATATCACTGAAAGTTAATTGAAGTTTCTGACTTTTAGACTCCTAGGTTGAGGGTAGTGGCTCTCTCCATCGACCAGACAACCATAATGTGGAAATATTCTTTTGTTCCTACTCTTTTTTTCAGTATTTATTTATTGGGCTGTGCCTGGTCTTAGTTGTGGCATGCAGGATCTTTAGTTGCGGCATGAATGGGGGAATCTCGTTCCTCGACCAGGGATCGAACCCGGGCCCCCTGCATTGGGAGCGTGGAGTCTTAACCACTGGACCACCAGGGAAGTCCCCCATTCTCGATTTGGGATTAAAAATGGATTTTATTTTTATTATTTCCTTTCAGGGAGTGGAAACTTTAAAACATGCAGAAGTCTATTTTTGTCAAATTCATTGAGTAAAACAGTTTCACTTGTATCTTGATGACTACTCTGGCTTCTTGATTAGCATCTAGATGCAATATTTGTTGCAAGTTCTCCTTTCTTTTTGGCTTAGCATTCATATAGGACGCTCTAAAAGAATAACCAGGCCCCAGGGTGCTCTCATCCATTACGTGATGCTAGTGATAAATGGAATTAATTTATTCTCTGCTGCTTTTTAATTAACCTAGAACTTATTTTTTTTTCCCTATGAAATAGTTCTACTCAATGAAGTTTTCATTAATCATCAGCTGGGACCCCAGAAGCTGAGCCAGAATAGAAAGAGAAGGAATGGCTATGTCTCTCCCAATATTTATTGGGGGGGGGTTGAAATAGAAAAGAATAGCTTTATTGCTTTGCCAGGCAAAGGAGACCACAGCAGGCTAATGCCCTCAAAACTGTGTGTCCCTCTCTCCCAATATTAACAGTGTTAATACTAATAAGCATAATGGGAACGTGGATCACTCTTGTGCAGGCTCTATAAGTTGCGTTAGGATAAAAGTCACCCAGAAGTTTTTGAATACGCTGACACTCCACTGATTCTCTAAGAAGCCACTCCACCTGCTCATCAGATATCATTGCCAAGAACAAGGGGTTGCAAATAGACTTGTCATGCTATTGCTTTATGCATGCTACTGTCTTCCAGAATTTTCAACATGAAATTAATGGGAACTTAACACAGGATACTCTAGGTTTTTTTTTTTAAATACATTTTATTTTTTAGAGCAGTTTTAGGTTCACAGCAAAATCAATCAGTGTAGTATTTTAACTTTAAAATTCTACTTATACAAAAATAACTTCATTGATTTACTATACACGTATCATAAAATTTACCTTTTTAAATTGTAGAATTCTGTTTTTCAGTATATTCATGGAGTTGTGCAACCGTCACCACTCTAAATTCATAATTAAAATTTACTTTTAAATGATGAAATTAAAATATCATTTAGAGAATATAAAGAAAAAGGAAAAATATCCTTCAAACTCCCCATTCTAACTAAATTCTTGTCATTTTTGGTGCATTTTATTTTAGACTTTTTAGCATCGAGATATTTTTATGAAGAATGATGAGAGTCTTCTATGTCATTATTCAAAATTTTTCTGTTGTGAGTAGATGGCTTTGTCTCTTTAAGCTGCTCCCAGTGTGATGAAGTGTGCTGTGATTCTTACTGCTGTGTGTACACATGAAATTATTCAAGTGAAGAAATAACTTCATGGCTGTGTATGCTGTGGTGTGATGCTATTTCTCTTGGTATTTGAGCATCCAATGCACTGTTAAAGCTTTAGACTTTTGGTCACTAGTAGTGAACAGATGTCTTTTATTCCATTGTGCTACAGTATGAAAACATTAAAAACTTAACTTATTTAATAAAGCTGGAATGTCCTTAGATGATGATGTCCCCTTAAACTAAGGGCAGATTCAGTACTAGGCATTGTGAAGGAGTGATTTCAATGAGCATCAGACAATAAGTATATAAGAGTGAACAATAGGAGAAAGGCAGTCAGTAGAAACATAGACAATGGATCTGAACACATTCACAAAAGTTACACAAATGGCCAAAAAATATATGAAAAGATACTCTGAGGATGTGAATGAAAACATTTTTTTTCTGGAATCAGAGTAAGAACAATTGAAAAAAATGGGTTACGTTAAATGCAGTAAAGGACATGGGAAATGAGATACTTATACTATGAGAGTGTAATGGTTCAGTCTTTTAAGAGGCTAATTTGATAGCATTTATTTAGAATGACTATCATCTTTAATTGAAGAATAGCACTCTTAAGAATTTTGCAGAAGTAATATCATTATATATAAAAACATGTACAGAGATGTCCATTGAAGCCATACTTGGAATGACAAGAAATTTGAAACAATCCGTTGCTCAGCAATAGGAAAATTGGTTAAATAAATTATGGTTCAGACAGACAATAAAAAGGACAAGGTATAATATATGTATTGCCCAGTGCAGATGTACATGTGAAAAAGTGGAACTAGGACTTCCCTGGTGGCACAGTGGTTAAGAATCCGCCTGCCAATGCAGGGGACACGGGTTCGAGCCCTGGTCTGGGAAGATCCCACATGCCGCGGAGCAACTAAGCCTGTGCACCACAACTACTGAGCCCGCGTGCCGCAACTGTTGAGCCCCTGTGCCACAACCACTGAAGCCCGCACGCCTAGAGCCCATGCTCCGCAACAAGAGAAGCCTCTGCAGCAAGAAGCCCGTGCACTGCAACAAAGAGTAGCCCCTGCTCGCCACAACTAGGGAAAGTCCACGCACAGCAACGAAGACCCAACGCAGCCAAAAATAAATAAATAAATAAATAAATTTATTTTTTAAAAAACTGGAACTATTATAATGCCCCTTTTATTTTTTTTAAAAAAGTGCATTTGTAGGTAAGTCTGTTTATGTGTAGGAAAACGGGTTGAAGGCTATTTTACTTTTTGTTTTATATGATTTTTCAAGTGATTGGATTATGAGTAATTTTTACGTTTTTTCCCCCTGCGTTTTTCAAACCCAAAATTTGGAAAATTAAGTGACATTCTTAAGTCTCTCACAGATGAAAGAATGCAACAATTCGAGCCAGGCTTTTAAAGTATTGACAGGTGGAACTCCTTAAGAAACCAGCTTTAATGACTAGCCAGCATTGATTTCTAATTAGTATATCAGCAGTTTATATGGAAAAAGATGTTTCTAAAGTAGATGGAAATAGTGTCTACTCAGGCTAAATCTTTTGAAATAATTTTTATTTTTTTCTAATCATAAAAGTAAGATATCAAAAAAATAAGAATATAAAGAAGATAATAAAAATTACCTGTAATTCTATCATGTAGAGATAATAGTAGGCTAAGTCTTAAAACCTCATCTATGCCATCAATTTGAAATTTCAAAACGATTTTATTTTCACAATGAGTGTATGCATCCCCCTGACCACCTTGTCTAATTGCTGAATTAGAGGTGGGATCCATACAATCTTAATGAAGTTTCCTGAATGTTTCCTGTAGAAAATTAGCTTTGGTAATATTGCACGTTGTAATCAGAATTAAAAGAGTAGGATAGAAATGCTGAAAGGTAAAAAAAGAAGGGAGCTCGGGTGACAGACAAGTGTGACAGGCAAGTCCTACATTTTCACGTTATTAAAGAAGGGAGTAGAAGTGGCTGTGATCAAACCAGGCAGTAAAGAAATTTCCCTTTGTTTCTCCCCTCCTGCTGTTAGTGCTGGCAGCCAACCAACAATCATTGAGGAGCTGGCGAGAGTGGAAAGAACCATCAGTGACCTGAGTACTTGTGTTAATTGGTACCCGGAGAGTAATTCTCTGAGGGACTCGAACCCTCACGGTATACTCATACTTGTAGGAGGAGAGATTGGATTACAGAGTTAACCATCCTAAGCTTCTCACCCCGGCAGTATTCCTTGAGTCTCCCCTTTGCCATGCCAGGCCCTGATTCCTCCCTCATGATCAGCCCATACATCACAGGCAGTTCTGGTCAGTAGCTTTTTGAGATCCCTTCCTCCCTTCCCCATCAAGTCCAAAGTTGCATAGTGAGCTGTGCTCCCACAGGCTCTGAGTAGTTTCTAACTAGTTTCAGAGCATTGAGTAGCTTCTAACTCCTCAGCACTTTACTATGCCATCCTCACCTTAACAATGGCACATAATTTGTGGGGTCCAGGGCAAAACAAAAATGTGGGCCCCTTGTTCAAAAATTAAGAATTTTGAGACAGTGTAGGCAAAGCATTAGAACAGGTGGGCGGGGGGGGGGTGGCTTTTGGAACTGCAATTTGCCTGCCCACGAAGCTGGCTCTGCTCACCTTAGCCTCACCTCCTCACCAGAGGTCTCCTGTTACTGACAGAGGGCACATAGATAGTACCCCCATTCCTCCTCCTTTCCTTGCTTGAGTTCACCTAGTACTTAACATCGTAGGGGGCTACTGGCCTTCTGATCCTTGGAACAAAACTGTTCTTTGATAAGAACAGGTATTGTAGTGGGGGAACACATTCTTTTTCCTACTGCCCTCCTTGGTTTTCCACCCGGGGCCCTGTAGATTGTACTGACAAGGACAGATTAACAAGGGGAAAACAAACAAACGTTTATTAACATGTGCAAAACACTTACACATGGGAGTACCCAGAGTTGAGTAGTTCCAAGGGATGGTTAGAACTTGGGCTTACATAGCACCTTAGCAAAATAACAATACATTTTTAGAGAAGTGACAAGAGAAAGGAAAAGGACTTTGAGTGTCTAGGGACAGCAGATTGTTAGAAAGCAAGTATATGGGAAACTAATGGATAAGGAATAAGAGCCAATCAGTAAGGTTTGTTATGCAGACTCCTCTGGTGCCATCTCTGGGCTGACACAGGTCTAAAGTTGTCTCTGGTGGTTAACTTTTGTCCTTTCTGGTAGAGAGTTAGAGGGGGGACACCTTTGTAAATTTATGTCCTGCTTTTAGGCAAAGAGGGGGACACAGAGATCTTTCCTTGTGTCTGCTTTTTCTCAGTTGCCTTCAGCTCAAAATAATCCTTATGGTAGAGTGGCATATATTGGGAGGGCATTTTCTGCTATCCTACAGTGTCCTTTCTGGGCACACGTAGCCCATCTGACACCTTGTACACATTCAAAAAAGACTGCACTTCCTTCCTGCAGACACAGCCCTGTGCTGGGGCTCAGCACTCGGTGAGTGGCAGGCAAGCTGGATTTCATTCACCTCTAGCATGCCTGACTGGGCATCCTCATGCAGGGAGTAGCCTGCATAATCCTACACAGTCCCCTTGCCCAGGGAACAACCTGGCTGTTCCCTTGTCACAGACTGGCAAGGTCAACAGGCTAGAATGTCCTTTCTCCTTAATTGTTCCCACATGACCATCCAAATCCCTTGACTTGAGGCTTCTTGGATTTGTACTCTAGGCTAAACTTCTTTGCCCTTTTTATTGGTTGGTTTTGCTCACTTATTTCCAAAATTCCTTTTTTTATGATTACAAATCATGTGTTATTGGGATCCATCTACTTAGCTTTGCTGCATGAATTTCTTTAGTAGGAGGTACAGATCCGTTAGACTCTTCTCCTATCGTTCTGTTTCAAGTTGGTGGGGTTTTCAGTCTCACTCCTAAGATGGTATACGTTTCAACAAAGAAAAGAAATGAATGAAATATGAAAAGAGAAACATGAATTATTATACTCTTTACAGTATTTTGTGATTCCTGGCTAGCTTTGCTTTAGAGTAAGCCAGGGAAACGTGAGGACTGAGGTAAGAGAGGAGAAAAACAAGTGAAGTCAGGTTCTTGAGAGGGCTTTTTCAGACTGGGTTTTGACACGTTAAAAATTAAAAGGATGTCAGATTCCTTTCTTTCCACACCCACCAAAAGTAAATAATGCATACACGCAGAAAGAGTTATGGGAGATGGACTCTGTTCATGTTGGCTGTTTAAAACCCTGCATACGTTCCTCCCATGAAATCATAGTAAAGCAGCAGAAGGGCCATGCTGAGTTGCTATCAGACCATCCAGCCTGGTATTCAGATTTCAGTCAAGCCCAGGAATGGGTTGAGGTGGCACAGGGGAAAATCATCCAAAACAGACTAAGCCCCCATGAACTTTGCTAAACTCTTTTATAACCTGTTTAAATGTTTGTGTGTGTGTTTGTGTGTGTGAGTGCATATGTGTGTGTGAGTGTGGGAACATGTGTCTGTGTGTGTTAGGGAGAGGGCTGGAAACTAAAAAAGTCCAGTACTTATTACAGAAAAAAAACCCTTTTATTTACCTGCTTGGATCCTCAGATTTGCTTCTGATCTGTTTGCCATTTCTGATGGCAGAAATTCAGGGTCTATGGTTTTGAAACAGGTTTTGGTACTCCTGTGGCTTAGTATTGTAACTGTGAATTTAGAGTTATTCTGTATGAACAGATTTATAAACAAAGATACATAATATGTGTGCATGTGTTCTTGCTCACCTTTCCTATAGATAGATCTGGAATTTATAGGAATATTAGATTCCTGCCATTAAAAGTATTTAAGGCAGACGAGAAGAATATTTTCTTTGATTTTTATTTGAAAGCAGAATTTCCTTTTACTCTTCCATACTGCTTTGTTTCTGATAAAAGAATTGGATCTCTAGGTTAGTGTGAATTAATATGTGCTTATTTTACTAGTTAGGATATAAGCTTGACCATGAAGAGCAGGACCCCAAATAACAGGAATACAATGGAAATGTATTTCTCTCTCTTGTAACACCTCAGGGATAGAAGGTTCAGGACAGTACGGTGGCCCTACTCTGGGACCTAAGTTCCTTCTCCGTTGTTACTCGGCCATCCCTAGTGTGTGTTCCTCACCAGTGTGGTGCAAGGTGGCTTGCTACCATGTCCATGTTCTCGGGACCAGGATGGAGGAAGGGGAAGAAAAACAGCATATGCCTTCACTTTAAGCACACATACTGGAAGTTGCCTATATCCCATTAGCCAGACCTTAGCCATAAATTTCATAGTGGACAGCCAGGCACCTCGCTGAAAACCATGGAGTTTAATGTCATTGAAGAAAGGGAGAGTGGACACTGGGGGACTGACAGCTGTCAGTCTCTGTCATACTCATCTCTGAGATCATTCTGCTCACATTTTGAACCCAGAGCACTATGTGTTATATAACATAATTAGCTTATTAAGAAGTTAGGTGCAAGGATCATACACTATGATCAAGTGGGGTTTATCCCAGGAATGCAAGGATTCTTCAATATATGCAAATCAATCAACATGATACACCATATTATCAAATTGAAGGAGAAAAACCATATGATCATCTCAATAGATGCAGAGAAAGCTTTTGACAAAATTCAACACCCATTTATGATAAAAACCCTCCAGAAAGTAGGCATAGAGGGAACTTTCCTCAACATAATAAAGGCCATATATGACAAACCCACAGCCAACATCGTCCTCAGTGGTGAAAAACTGAAACCATTTCCACTAAGATCAGGAACAAGACAAGGTTGCCCACTCTCACCACTATTATTCAACATAGTTTTGGAAGCTTTAGCCACAGCAATCAGAGAAGAAAAAGAAATAAAAGGAATCCAAATCGGAAAAGAAGAAGCAAAGCTGTCACTGTTTGCAGATGACATAATACTATACATAGAGAATCCTAAAGATGCTACCAGAAAACTACTAGAGCTAATCAATGAATTTGGTAAAGTAGCAGGATACAAAATTAATGCACAGAAATCTCTTGCATTCCTATACACTAATGATGACAAATCTGAAAGTGAAATTAAGAAAACACTCCCATTTACCATTGCAACAAAAAGAATAAAATATCAAGGAATAAACCTACCTAAGGAAACAAAAGACCTGTATGCAGAAAATTATAAGACACTGATGAAAGCAATTAAAGATGATACAAATAGATGGAGAGATATACCATGTTCTTGGATTGGAAGAATCAACATTGTGAAAATGACTCTACTACCCAAAGCAATCTACAGATTCAATGCAATCCCTATCAAATGACTACTGGCATTTTTCACAGAACTAGAACAAAAAATTTCACAATTTGTATGGAAACACAAAAGACCCCCAATAGCCAAAGCAATCTTGAGAAAGAAAAACGGAGCTGGAGGAATCAGGCTCCCTAACTTCAGACTATACTACAAAGCTACAGTAATCAAGACAGTATGGTACTGGCACAAAAACAGAAATATAGATCAATGGAACAGAATAGAAAGCCCAGAGATAAACCCACGTACATATGATCACCTTATCTTTGGTAAAGGAGGCAAGAATATACAATGGAGAAAAGACAGCCTCTTCAATAAGTGGTGCGGGGAAAACTGGACAGCTACATATAAAAGAATGAAATTAGAACACTCCCTAACACCATACACAAAAGTAAACTCAAAATGGATTAAAGACCTAAATGTAAGGCCAGACACCATCAAACTCTTAGAGGAAAACATAGGCAGAACACTCTATGACATAAATCACAGCAAGATCCTTTTTGGCCCACCTCCTAGAGAAATGGAAATAAAAACAAAAATAAACAAATGGGACCTAATGAAACAAAAGCTTTTGCACAGCAAAGGAAACCATAAACAAGACGAAAAGATAACCCTCAGAATGGGAGAAAATATTTGCAAATGAAGCAACTGACAAAGGATTAATCTCTAAAACATACAGGCAGCTCATGCAGCTCAATCTCAAAAAAACAAACAACCCAATCCAAAAATGGGCAGAAGACCTAAATAGACATTTCTCCAAAGAAGATATACAGATTGCCAACAAACACATGAAAGAATGCTCAACATCATTAATCATTAGAGAAATGCAAATCAAAACTACAATGAGATATCATCTCACACCGGTTAGAATGGCCATCATCAAAAACTCTACAAACAATAAATGCTGGAGAGGGTGTGGAGAAAAGGGAACCCTCTTGCAGTGTTGGTGGGAATGTAAATTGATACAGCCACTATGGAGAACAGTATGGAGGTTCCTTAAAAAACTAAAAATAGAACTACCATATGACCCAGCAATCCCACTACTGGGCATATACCCTGAGAAAACTATAATTCAAAAAGAGTCATGTACCAAAATGTTCATCACTATTTACAATAGCCAGGACATGGAAGCAACCTAAATGTCCATCAACAGATGAATGGATAAAGAAGATGTGGCACATATATACAATGGAATATTACTCAGCCATAAAAAGGAACGAAACCGAGTTGTTTGTAGTGAGGTGGATGGACCTAGAGACTATCATACAGAGTGAAGTAAGTCAGAAAGAGAAAAACAAATACCGTATGCTAACACATATATATGGAATCTTAAAAAAAAAAAGAAAAAAAGAAAAAAAAATGGTCAGAAGAACCTAGGGGCAAGATGGGAATAAAGATGCAGACCTACTAGAGAATGGACTTGAGGATACGGGGAGGGGGAATGATAAGCTGGGACAAAGTGAGACAGTGGCATGGACATATATACACTACCAAACGTAAAATAGATAGCTAGTGGGAAGCAGTTGCATAGCACAGGGAGATCAGCTCGGTGCTTTGTGACCACCTAGAGGGGTGGGGTAGGGAGGGTGGGCGGGCGGGAGATGCAAGAGGGAAGAGATATGGGAACATATGTATATGTATAACTGATTCACTTTGTTATAAAGCAGAAACTAACACACCATTGTAAAGCAATTATACTCCATTAAAGATGTTAAAAAAAACAACAAAACAAAGAAGTTAGGTGCAAAATCTGACATGAATTGCAAATGGCTTCCGTATCACCAGTCAATTTTGATTATATGCCAGTGGCTGCCTGTGGCTTGTTAAGAAGGATTGTAGTTCTGTATTTGCACTGAACAGGAAAATAATTACATGATCAATAAGTGATACCTGCCCTGGGCCCAGGATAGGAGAATAACATCATATATTTGTTATCATCATCTTAATTCAGAGAACAACTCTTATAAAGTCATAGATTTTGTTGTCAGCACTGTTAAGAGATGTTTTCTTTTTTTCCCAATGATTCATTCCATTGCCACCAAGCAAGTAGTTAAGTTGGAGGATGGGATTGGGACTTTATATATAAGGGAAATACCACTGACTAATGGAAAGGCAGGTTCAATTGAAGGACCAAGTGAAATAGATTTTTAGAACACACAAGAAAACCTGAAGGCACTAAGAAAGACACCATTATGTGATCATATTCAGAAAAGAAAGGGTGAGAAACAGATTGGTAAGAATCAGTTAATTTTCTCCTTGCTCTGAAATTGTTTATATGACTGAGTTTGTAGTTTCAAATTCTGTGTGTGTGCTGCCTTGTTTTGCTTTATCTTTTTATGTGTCTTGTCTCTTCAGCTAGCTATGTATGAGGTCTTGAGAAAAAGTCTACACACAACGTCTTACACAGAAAGAGTGCAATAGATATTCGTTGATTGCTGGATTGACACCATGCATGGTGTTCTAGTTTGCAATTTTTTGTGTGTATTCAAGGAGTTTGCTCACTGCATAAGCGTTACTACCTCTATTTGTCTTCCGGACGCTGAGGTTGAAGGTGACTAAGTGAATTATACCATTCTTCCGGTGGTTCTGAATGCATTATTGATTAGTAGCAGGATTGACTACTAGCATAAATGGCAGTTGAGGATTTTCTTCCTCTCTTTTACCTTGTGTCGTTTTGGCAGGAGAAGTGAAGGACAGTTTTCAAGCCTCTCCAAGCTTCATGATAAATAATTGCTGGATAAATTAGTATCCTCATCTAGATGAGAGCAAAACAAGGGGTCAGATCTGGCTGCCCTGATTTTGCTTTCCCTGTGCAGCCCACTGGCCGGAGTCTCCTTCCTTTTGGTTCTGGTCCCAGCTCCTCCCTTGCTGTCTGTAACTGTGGGTGAGTCATGGCAACCTTGCTGCCCTCCTTTTTCCAATTGTAAAAGAGAGATGAGTTACCACCAGATGTCTTAAAGTGCCTCCGACTTCTGGAATGGAAGACCCTCTGGAAGCAGGAAGCATTGTTGTCACGGTAAATGGGCTCTTTGCATGATAACTAACTCATCTTCCCCTCTCCCTTCAACCAGATTTCCTGCTGAGGTAAGGAGTTCGGAGTGGGTTTTTTGTTTTTCTCTTCAGCTTTCAGTTCCTTTTGTGTATGTCTGGCCTTGTAAATGTGGTGAATAAATGCTATAATTATAACCCTTTTTGACAGCTCTGTAATTTAATTGTAATTCACTCTGAGCATCTTTTTAAGACAATGATGTGTACTGAAGATGCAGCTGTTCCAATCTCATCTGCTAAACTGACAGGGATTGTTGGAATCATTGTCCTAGCAACTGTGGGAACTTTCAGTCTATTCGAGGCCAAATATAGGAATATACTCTATGGGGGGGGGGTTCTGTGTGTGTGACCTCTTTCTGTACCCTGGTTTGGCAAAAGTAGCAGTGTGATATTTACAGAGAAGCATCATTTAAAATTGGCCTTTGCATAAATATGTAAATTACATATTCTAAAGTGGAAAAACTCTTGGATTTATTTTCTGCAGTAAGCTAAGCTGTATACCTCTGTTAACATTCAGAGGTATTCCCTCTGGCAACCTGAAGTTGATTCCTGCCAGCACTGGCAAGTGTTCATTGGAAACCCACTGGTCCTCAAATGTTGTTATTATTTCTTAGGGCTGGCATAACAAAGTACCACAGACTGGGTGGCTTAAATAACAGAAATTGATTGTTTTGTTCTCTGTGTTCTGGAGGCTAGAAGTCCAAAATCAAGGTGTTGGCAGGTTTGATTCCTTCTGAGTGCTGTGAGAGAGAATCTGTTTATTCCTCTCTCGCAGCTTCTGGTAGCTTCAGGTGTTCCTTGGCTTGTACATGATGTTCTTTCTGTGTGTCTCTGTCCAAATCTCCCCTTTTTATAAGGACATCAGTCATATGGATTAGGACCCACCCTAAAGACCTCATTTTAACTTGATTGCTTCTGTAAAGATCCTGTCTCCAAATAAGGTCACATTCTGAGGCACTGGGGGTTAGGACTCTTAACACATCTTTTCTGGAGGGGACTCCATTCAACTCATAACAGATGTCTACTTGAATATGCAGAAATTTTCTTCTTATAATAGTTACAAATAATTTGTGCCCTAAAAGACTTTTGGATGATTGCAGGAAGACTCTCACAAGAATTATTTATTTTATAGTGATATGGTTCCTTTTATTTATTTTGGGCTGTAACATGGAGCATTTAAATCTACCATCTTTCTGATATTTGGCCAAGTAGTTGCAGTGGAGCCTGGGCTGCCTTTTGACCTTCACTGCCCTGAATACAACTTACTGAATACAAGATGTTGTGAAAGAATTGATAATAGCAGGTCACCTCAGAACCTTCTAACTGGTAGGTGAACTGAAGATGAGTTCTGCTAGTTAAAGCTGAATAACATGAGTCTTCCCCCAACCCCAGTTCTTCTCTTCCCCACCACTTCTACGCCCTGTTATAAGAGGAGTTTGAATATAATTCAGGAAGATGTTTCTAGTATCAGGAAATTCCTTCATTTGAAGATTCTGGTGGGCTCAATCACAGTTTGTTATGAAACAGAAATTTGAGTATAATATCTAAGATTAAGGAAATAAAATGGAAGGAATGAAGATAGCTTGATGTGATAGAAATAACAGTGAACCAGATATTAGGGAAACAGACTCTGGTCAAGATTCTGCAATTAACTAACGTGACCTTGGACAAGTAAATTCACCTTTCTGTTTACTGACTGTATGGTGTGGGCATTAGATCATTAGGTGACCTTCCAACTTAAAGTCCTGTGATTCCAGAGTCACTGCTACACAAGAAGAGACAGATAGTAATGATTTAGGTCAGTGCCCAACTGTTGTGCTTGGGGAAGTCTTAAAAGGTGTTGGGTCAGAGACTCAACATAATCTGTGAAAACATAAATGATTATCAGGTGCACTGAGGCTTACACTGCAAGGAGGTAAAATGAGGAAAGGAATTGGGGAAATTCGGTTGTAAGAAATATGAGAAAGGAGACTGAAAGATTTATTTGAGTGAAAGAAAGAAAAGGAGGAGTAAAAGCTCTCAGAAACCCACCCGTGGCTATGGTAGGCAGGCACCTACCTGCTACCCCCACTCCTCCAGCACCTTGATCAGTAGCCACACCTGTATCTTTATTACCGCTCAGGTGTATTTCTGAAGCCAAATATTTACTTTCCCCATAATCTCAAATATCCTGAACATGCAAGAAAAAAGTAATCAGATCACAGGCTTCCTTTTCTTTCTAGGAGATTAGCACAGGAGTCTAATTAGGAGGACTTGTGATTTCTAGTCTCTGCTCTTGTGACCAACTTTTGGCTCTCCATAAACAAGCTCTTTGAACTTCACTCCTCTCCCTAAGAAATGAGATGGTAGGGTTTTAGTTGGTTTATGCCAAAGGGAAACTTGCCCTTATTTGAAGGAGTTGGATAGCCTGCTGGAGCCTGTTGGAGGAAGGGCACAAGCCTCACTGCAGTTCTTGGTGTGCTGTGTGAATAATACAGGATGTTGATTTCAGGACCATCTGCAATGAGGACAAGCCAATAAATTCATTTTAATGGCCTAGTAATTTTTTTGCAAGCCTGGCTTTTGATTTTTTTTTTTTTTTTTTTTTGGAATTTTGTTCTTTGAGCTTAGGACTCTTGGAGAAGGAGTTTGGTTGGCTGTAAGGCATGATTATTCATTTATTAAATATTGACTAGAAGAAATAATAGTTATGGAACGCAGTGACACATACTATATTAGAGGTTTGAAAAAGACTCTGGGAGCCTGGTGGAAGGGGGAAATGAGTGGAAGAGGAACACGGTCCCTGAAAGTCCTGCTTGGAGGAAGTGAGGGCAGGCTTCCTAGATGTAGCATTTTAGTTAGGTCTCAAAGGAGGGGTAGAGCGTAAACATTCACTAGATGGAGAAGTGAAAGGAAGTTCCAGGCAGATGGATAACCATGGCAAAGAAGAAAGTGCTTGATGTATTCAGAATGCAGCCAGTAATCCAGCGTGCTTGAGTTTGAGAGTTTGTAGTGAGAAGAGACAGGGCAAACCTCTGAAAAGGGAGTAGATTAAGGCTAGATTATGAAAGATGTCAATGTTGTGCCATGCTAGGGAGCTAAACTTGATCCTGTGGGGTAAGAGAGACACTGAAAGTTTTTTTAAAGTACAGTGTCTGGACTGGGTCCTATCTGTAGACATTCAGATTTAATTGCTGCGGGGTGCGGCTCAGTCATCGGTACGTTTTTTTTTTTTTTTTAATTTATTTTTGGCTGTGTTGGGTCTTCGCCTCTGTGCCAGGGCTTTCTCTAGTTGCGGCAAGCGGGGGCCACTCTTCATCGCGGTGCGCGGGCCTCTCACTATCGCGGCCTCTCTTGTTGCCGAGCACAGGCTCCAGATGCGCAGGCTCAGCAATTGTGGCTCACGGGCCCAGTTGCTCTGCAGCATGTGGGGTCCTCCCAGACCAGGGCTCGAACCCGTGTCTCCTGTATTGGCAGGCAGATTCTCAACCACTGCGCCACCAGGGAAGCCCGAAAGTTTTTAAACATAATCAGATCTGCAGTTTAGGAAGATCATTCTGACAGCCACATGGAGTATGGATTGAAAGGCCCAAAACCACGGTCAGGAAAATGAATTTGGAAACTACTGCAGTAGCACATTGAGAAAAGCAAGACACATTTCCTTTTTTCAGGAGCTTATTTCCTCTTTCCTGCTGTTAACCTTTTCAGGAGCTTCTACTCAGGAGCGTTTATCATGATTGTTACAAGGTTAAGAGCTGCTGCTTTTTTTTTTTTTTTAAAGTTCATTGGGTTTTAAAATCTTTCTTTGATGTAATTTTTAAACAGGTGATGAATTTACATATGTCAAAAATACCAAAGTTTAAAAGGTATAAAGTGAACTCTTCTTCCCACACCATTTCTCATGTCAATTTCCCCCGCCCCACGGTACCACTGTTTTTAGTTTTACGTGAATCTCGCCAGAGGTTTTTTCATGTATATATAAGAAGAGACTAATCTATATTCTTTCACTCCTTATAACAAATATGTATGCCAGGCACACAGTGCTTGCTGTTTTCACTGGAGTTCTGCACTGTGAGTGTCCTGTAGAGTCTCCCACAGTCTGGATTTTGCTGATTGCATCCCTGAAGTGGAGTTTATATGTTCCTCTGTCCTCTGTGTTTTTTGTAAATTGGTAGTTGGATCAAAGAGCTGTCAGATTTAGATTAGATTTTTTCCCAAGACTGTTTCGTAGGTGGTGTGCTCTTCCAGCTAGGGGCAGACAATACCAGGTTGTCTCTTTTTCTGTGGCTTCTAGTACTTTTATGGTTTCATTTTTAACATTTTAATATTTGCCCCACTTGGAGTTTTTCTTGGTGTATGGTATGAGTATGGTTACAAATTTATCTTTTTCCAGTTGGCTATCCAGTAATTCCAACAACATTTATGGAATGATCTATCTTTCCCCACTGATTTTTTTTTATCCTAATGTTTTTATTCATTTTATTTTTATTTATTTATTTGTATTTATTTATTTACTTTTGATAAGCATCTCTTTTTTTTCTAATTAGTTATCTATTTTATACATATTAGTGTATACATGTCAATCCCAATCTCCCAATTCATCCCACCACCATCCCCACCCCCTCCGCCACTTTCCCCCCTTGGTGTCCATATGTTTGTTCTCTACATCTGTGTCTCAATTTCTGCACTGCAGACTGGTTCATCTGTACCATTTTTCTAGGTTCCGCATATATGCGTTAATATCCGATATTTGTTTTTCTCTTTCTGACTTACTTCACTCTGTATGACAGTCTCTAGATCCATCCACGTCTCTACAAATGACCTAATTTCATTCCTTTTTATGACTGAGTAATATTCCATTGTATATATGTACCACATCTTCTTTATCCATTCGTCTGTTGATGGGCATTTAGGTTGCTTCCATGACCTGGCTATTGTAAATAGTGCTGCAATGAACATTGGGGTGCATGTGTCTTTTGGAATTATGGTTTTCTCAGGGCATATGCCCCATAGTGGGATTGCTGGGTCATATGGTAATTCTATTTTTAGTTTTTAAAGGAACCTCCATACTGTTCTCCATAGTGACTGTATCAATTTACATTCCCACCAACAGTGCAAGAGGGTTCCCTTTTCTCCACACCCTCTCCAGCATTTGTTGTTTGTAGATTTTCTGATGATGCCCATTCTAACTGGTGTGAGGTGACACCTCATTGTAGTTTTGATTTGCATTTCTCTAATAATTAGTGATGTTGAGCAGCTTTTCATGTGTTTCTTGGCCACCTGTATGTCTTCTTTGGAGAAATGTCTACTTAGGTCTTCTGCCCATTTTTGGATTGGGTTATTTGTTTCTTTAATATTGAGCTGCATGAGCTGTTTATATATTTTGGAGATTAATGCGTTGTCTGTTGGTATGTTTGCAAATATTTTCTCCTACTCTGAGGGTTGTCTTTTCGTCTTGTTTATGGTTTCCTTTGCTGTGCAAAAGCTTTTAAGTTTCATTAGGTCCCATTTGTTTATTTTTCTTTTTTTTCCACTATTCTAGGAGGTGGATCAAAAAAGATCTTGCTGTGATTTATGTCAGAGTGTTCTTCCTGTGTTTTCCTCTAAGAGTCTTACAGTGTCCAGTCTTACATTTAGGTCTCTAATCCATTTTGAGTTTATTTTTGTGTATGGTGTTAGGGAGTGTTCTAATTTCATTCTTTTACATGTAGCTGTCCAGTGTTCCCAGCACCACTTATTGAAGAGGCTCTCTTTTCTCCATTGTATAGCCTTGCCTCCTTTGTCATAGATTAGTTGAGCATAAGTGCGTGGGTTTATCTCTGGGCTCTCTATCTTGTTCCATTGATCTGTGTTTCTGTTTTTGTGCCAGTACCATATTGTCTTGATTACTGTAGCTTTGTAGTATAGTCTGAAGTCAGGGAGTCTGATTCCTCCAGCTCCACTTTTTTCCCTCAAGACTGCTTTGGCTATTCGGGGTCTTTTGTGTCTCCATACAGATTTTAAGATTTTTTGTCCCAGTTCTGTAAAAAATGCCATTGGTAATTTGATAGGGATTGCATTGAATCTGTAGATTGCTTTGGGTAGTATAGTCATTTTCACAATATTGATTCTTCCAATCCAAGAACATGGTATATCTCTCCATCTGTTGGTATCATCTTTAATTTCTTTCATCAGTGTCTTATAGTTTTCTGCATACAGGTCTTTTGTCTCCCTAGGTAGGTTTATTCCTAGGTATTTTATTCTTTTTGTTGCAATGGCAAATAGGAGTGTTTCCTTAATTTCTCTTTCAGATTTTTCATCATTAGTATACAGGAATGCAGGAGATTTCTGGGCATTAATTTTGTATCCTGCAACTTTATCAAATTCATTGATTAGCTCTAGCAGTTTTCTTGTGGCATCTTTAGGATTCTCTATGTATAATATCATGTCATCTGCAAACAGTGACAGTTTTACTTCTTCTTTTCCAATTTGTATTCCTCTTATTTCTTTTTGTTCTCTGATTGCCGTGGCTAGGACTTCCAAAACTATGTTGAATAATAGTGGTGAGAGTGGACATCCTTGCCTTGTTCCTGATCTTAGAGGAAATGCTTTCAGTTTTTCACCATTGAGAATGATGTTTGCTGTGGTTTTGTCATATATGACCTTTATTATGTTAAGGTAGGTTCCCTCTATGCCCACTTTCTGGAGAATTTTTATCATAAATGAGTGTTGAATTTTGTCAGAAGCTTTTTCTGCATCTATTGAGATATCATATGGTTTTTCTTCTTCAATTCGTTAATATGATGTATCACAGTGATTGATTTGCGTATATTGAAGAATCCTTGCATCCCTGGGATAAATCCCACTTGATCATGGTGTATGATCCTTTTAATGTGCTGTTGGATTCTGTTTGCTAGTATTTTGTTGAGGATTTTTGCATCTATATTCATCAGTGATATTGGTCTGTAATTTTCTTTTTTTGTAGTATCTTTTTCTGGTTTTGGTATCAGGGTGATGGTGGCTTCATAGAATGAGTTTGGGAGTTTCCTTCCTCTGCAATTTTTTGGAAGAGTTTGAGATGGATGCGTGTTAGCTCTTCTCTAAATGTTTGATAGAATTCACCTGTGAAGTCATCTGGTCCTGGACTTTTGTTTGTTGGAAGATTTTAAATCACAGTTTCCATTTCATTACTTGTGATTGGTCTGTTCATATTTTCTATTTCTTCCTGGTTCAGTCTTGGAAGCTTATACCTTTCTAATCATTTGTCCATTTCTTCTAGGTTGTCCATTTTATTGGCATAGAGTTGCTTGTAGTAGTCTCTTAGGATGCTTTGTATTTCTGCGGTGTCTGTTGTAACTTCTCCTTTTTCATTTCTAATTTTATTGATTTGAGTCCTCTCCCTCTTTTTCTTGATGAGTCTGGCTAATGGTTTATCAATTTTGTTTATCTTCTCAAAGAACCAGCTTTTAGTTTTCTTGCTCTTTGCTATGTTTTCTTTGTTTCTATTTCATTTATTTCTGCTCTGATCTTTATGATTTCTTTCCTTCTGCTAACTTTGGGTTTTGTTTGTTCTTCTTTCTCTAGTTCCTTTAGGTGTAAGGTTAGATTGTTTGACATTTTTCTTATTTCTTGAGGTAGGCTTGTATAGCTATAATCTTCCTTCTTAGAACTGCTTTTGCTGCATCCCGTAGGTTTTGGATCATCGTGTTTTCATTGTCATTTATCTCTAGGTATTTTTTGATTTCCTTTTTGATTTCTTCAGTGATCTCTTGGTTATTGAGTAACGTATTGTTTAGCCTCCATGTGTTCGTGTTTTTTACGTTTTTTTCCCTGTAATTCATTTCTAATCTCATAGCGTTGTGGTCAGAAAAGATGCTTGGTATGATTTCATTTTTCTTAAGTTTACTGAGGCTTGATTTGTGACCCAAGATGTGTTCTAGCCTGTAGAATGTTCTGTGTGCACTTGAGAAGAAAGTGTAATCTGCTGGTTTTGGTTGGAATGTTCTATAAATATCAATTAAATCTATCTGGTCTATTGTGTCATTTAAAGCTTGTGTTTCCTTATTAATTTTCTGCCTGGATGTTCTGTCCACTGGTGTAAGTGAGGTGTTAAAGTCCCCCACTATTATTGTGTTACTGTCGATTTCCTCTTTTATAGCTGTTAGCAGTTGCCTTATGTATTGAGGTGCTCCTATGTTGGGTGTATATATATTTATAGTTGTTATATCTTCTTGGATTGATCCCTTGATCATTATGTAGTTAGTGTCCTTCCTTGACTCTTGTAACATTCTTTATTTTAAAGTCTATTTTATCTGATATGAGTATTGCTACTCCAGCTTTCTTTTGATTTCCATTTGCATGGAATATCTTTTTCCATCCCCTCACTTTCAGTCTGTATGTGTCCCTAGGTCTGAAGTGGGTCTCTTGTAGACAGCATATATATGGGTCTTGTTTTTGTATCCATCCAGCAAGCCTGTGTCTCTTGTTTGGAGCATTTAATCCATTCACATTTAAGGTAATTATCGATATGTATGTTCCTATGACCATTTTCTTAATTGTTTTGGGTCTGTTTTTGTAGGTCCTTTTCTTCTCTTGTGTTTCCCACTTAGAGAAGTTCCTTTAGCATTTGTTGTAGAGCTGGTTTGGTGGTGCTGAATTCTCTTAGCTTTTGCTTGTCTGTAAAACTTTTGATTTCTCCATCGTATCTGAATGAGATCCTTGCCAGGTAGAGTAATCTTGGTTGTAGGTTCTTCCCTTTCATCACTTTAAGTATATCATGCCACTCCCTTCTGGCTTGTAGAGTTTCTGCTGAGAAATCAGCTGTTAACCTTATGGGAGTTCCCTTGTGTGTTATTTGTCATTTTTCCCTTGCTGCTTTCAGTAATTTTTCTTTGTCCTTAATTTTTGCCAATTTGATTACTATGTGTCTCGACGTGTTTCTTCTTGGGTTTATCCTGTATGGGACTCCCTGCGCTTCCTGGACTTTGGTGGCTATTTCCTTTCCCATGTTAGGGAAGTTTTCGACTATAATCTCTTCAGATATTTTCTCTGGTCCTTTCTCTCTCTCTTTTCCTTCTGGGACCCCTATAATGCAAATGTTGGTGTGTTTAATGTTGTCCCAGAGGTCTCTTAGGCTGTCTTCATTTCTTTTCATTCTTTTTTCTTTATTCTGTTCCACAGCAGTGAATTCCACCATTCTGTCTTCCAGGTCACTTATCTGTTCTTCTGCCTCAGTTATTCTGCTATTGATTCCTTCTAGTGTATTTTTCATTTCAGTTATTGTATTGTTCATCTCTGTTTGTTTATTCTTTAATTCTTCTAGGTCTTTGTTAAACATTTCTTGCATCTTCTCGATCTTTGCCTCCAATCTTTTTCCAAGGTCCTGGATCATCTTTACTATCATTATTCTGAATTCTTTTTCTGGAAGGTTGCCTATCTTCACTTCATTTAGTTGTTTTTCTGGGGTTTTATCTTGTTCCTTCATCTGGTACATAGCCCTCTGCCTTTTCATCTTTTCTGTCTTTCTGTGAATGTGGTTTTTGTTCCACAGGCTGGAGGATTGTAGTTCTTCTTGCTTCTGCTATCTGCCCTCTGGTGGATGAGGCTATCTAAGAGCCTTGTGCAAGTTTCCTGATGGGAGGCACTGGTGGTGGGTAGAGCTGGCTGTTGCTCTGGTGGGCAGAGCTCAGTAAAAGTTTAATCTGCTTGACTGCTGATGGGTGGGGCTGGGTTCCCTCCCTGTTGGTTCTTTGGCCTGAGGCAATCTAACACTGGAGCCTACCCAGCCTCTTTGGTGGGGCTAATGGCGGACTCTGGGAGGGCTCATGCCAAGGAGTACTTCCCAGAACTTCTGCTGCCAGTGTCCTTGTCCTCACTGTGAGACAGAGCCACTCCCCGCCTCTGCAGGAGACCCTCCTATACTAGCAGGTATGTCTGGTTCAGTCTCCCCTGGGGTCACTGCTCCTTACCCTGGATCCCGATGCACACACTACTTTGTGTGCACCGTCCAAGAGCGGAGTCTCTGTTTCCCCCAGTCCTGTTGAAGTCCTGTAATCAAATCCCGCTAGCCTTCAAAGTCTGATTCCCTAGGAATTCCTCCTCCCATTGCCAGACCCCCAGGTTGGGAAGCCTGACCTGGGGCTCAGAACCTTCTCTCCAGTGGGTCAACTTCTGTGGTATAAGTGTTCTGCAGTGTGTGAGTTACCCACCCAGCAGTTACGGGATTTGATTTTATTGTGATTGCGCCCCTCCTACCGTCTTATTGCGGCTTCTCCTTTGTCTTTGGATGTGGGGTATCTTTGGTGAGTTCCAGTGTCTTCCTGTCGATGATTGTTCAGCAGTTAGTTGTGATTCTGGTGTTCTCACAAGAGGGAGTGAGCCCACGTCCTTCTACTCCTCCATCTTGAACCAATCTTTCCCCACTGATTTAAGATGCCACTTCTATCATATATTAAATTCCCAAATGTATTTGGGTCTATTTTCTGGGTTTCTGTTCTGTTCCACTGATCTATCTGTGTATTCATGCAATAGTTTCATACTGTCTTAGTTATTGAGGGTTTATAAAACATCTTGATATCTGGTAGAGCTAGTTTCCCCTTATTACTCTTCTTTTTCAGAGCTTTGCTCATTATTCTTTTTTATAGGAATTACCTTTGCCTTATTCTAGGTTAATTTAAGGAAAATGATGCCTTCATGATGTCAGGTTTTCCTGCCCATGAGCATGGTATGCCCCTCCATTTGATCACTTGTCTGTCCCTTAGAAGTGTCCTGAAGTTTTCTTCATACAATCCCTTCAAATTCTTATTAAGTTTATTCCTAGGTATTTTGTTGTTTTGGCTGTTGTTATAATTAAGGACTTTTCATCCGTTGTATCTTCTCTTTGTTGTTTATGAAGCCGTTGATCCATACGCCATCAGACTTAGAAATTCTCTTCTATTTTAGTACTTTTTCAGTTGACTTTCTTCGGTTTTTCATCATATCATCTGTAAATAGCATGGTTTCACTTACTCTATTCCAGTCTTTTATTCATCTAATTCCTTTCTATTGTGTTGGCTAACTCTTTTACTTATTTAATCCTGGTTCAAACCTGGTTTTTTCTCAGCTGTTAGTACTATTTTACTGCATAGTTGCTTTGGCTTAAATCCAACTTTTCCAGCACTACCTGGCAGCAGGTGACACAACTGCCTCCTTTGCCCTGGAGCTGGGTGCCAGGTGTGATAAACTGGTATCAGATCTAGGGAGAGTTGAGTGTCAGAGGATACATGTGCTAGGTAGGCTGTGCCTCTCCATCTAAACAGTAGGCTCCTCATACTCTTACTCTTTTAAGGGACATAGGTAAATAGCTCTTCATTTGTGATCTTCTCTCAACACTGTAATTTTTGAATAGACATCTTGATTGAATCTTACCTTTCTATGTATTACTCTTTTTTTAAAATTATTTTTATTTTTGGCTGTGTTGGGTCTTTGTTGCTGCACGCGGGTTTTCTCTAGTTGTGGTGAGCGGGGGCTACTCTTTGTTGCGGTGCGCGGGCTTCTCATTGCAGTGGCTTCTCTTGTTGTGGAACATGGGCTCTAGGTGCGCGTGCTTCAATAGTTGTGGCACGCAGCTCAGTAGCTGTGGCTTGCGGGCTCTAGAGCGCAGGCTCAGTAGTTGTGGCGCATGGGCTTAGCTGCTCCACGGCACGTGGGACCTTCCCAGACCAGGGCTCAAACCCGTGTCCCCTGCATTGGCAGACGGATTCTTAACCACTGCGCCACCAGGGAAGCCCATCTATGTATTACTCCTTTCTACATTTTATTGGAGTATAGTTGATTTACAATGTTGTGTCAGTCTCAGGTGGACGTGTGTATTACTCTTTTTTACATTTTGTTGGAGTGTAGTTGATTTACAATGCTGTGTCAGTCTCAGGTGGACGTGTGTATTACTCTTTTTGATCTTCTTTTCTTTCACTTCCATTTCCCTCTGCCTCCCTGGAAACTTTTCTTCTTATCTCTCTTTTGTTTTTATTTTTCTCTTCTCTCTCTTCCATTTTTCTCTTTTCCTGGTTCCACCTTATTCCTTGTATTATATTTGATTTTGAGTCTTGGGGTTGTTAAATTCTTTTTATAAAGAAACAATCTTATAGCTGGACTAGCCATGCTTTATTAGGTAGAAATATTTAGGACTTTCTTTTAGCTCATCGTTGTGAAACTGAGGCAGGAATGACAGGTTAGAGCAGCAGGAGCCTCATTTTGGAGTCTCCCTAATGTCTCTTGGACCTTTAGGAAGTAATTCAAGGTCAGAACATTAGTTGTAGAACAGCTCTTTGAGATATTCCAGTGTAATACAGAGAAATCTCCATTTTAAAATAGAATTTATTCTTGGAAACCACATCTTAAAGCTCTTGTTGTGAGGCAAAATCCTGCCCATGGAAAGCAAGTGTTCTGACTGTTCATGAACTTTCTCCTTATCCATTTAGACATTGTTCACTGTCATCAGAAAATATAATAACTGTGTGTGTGGGGCCCTAAAAGAGGATATTTGACTTTATCAGATAGCATTGAAAGAGCAAAATAGCAAAAGGTGAAATGGGTCCTTCTTATCCACATCCAATCTTATATGAGAACATTGGGCTTTCCACCAAGGATGGAATCTTATGTTTCATAAAGGTAGAAATTATGTCTTAATCATCTTTGAATGTAAAACTGTGAGGAGACATATTGTAAGTATTTGATGATTTGGTGAACTTGACTGATGGCTATGGTTTGAATGTTTATGTGCCCCCAAAATTCATTTGTTGAAATCCTAATGCCCAGTGTGATGGTATTAGGAGGTGTGGGGCCTTTGGGAAGTGGTCAGTCATGAGGGCAGAGCCTTCCTGAACGGGATTAGAGCCTTCATGGAAGATATTCCAGAGAGCTCCCTGGCCCCTTCACCACGTGAGGATATAAAAGTCTGCAGCCCCGAAGAGGGCCCTTCCCTGAGCCTGCTGGCACCCTCATCTCAGACTTCCAGCCTCTAGAACTGTGAGACGCAAATTTCTGTTGTTTATAAGCCCCCCAACCCAGTCTGTGGTACTTTGTTATAGCAGCCCAAATGGACTAAGACACAGACCATCCCATTAGATAGGCACTTTTTTTTTTAATCTAGGAATTTCGGCATGAGATTGGTGGTTGATTTAGATCACCTTCCAGTCCTGGCATCCACGGCAGGATGACTTCTGAGAATAAGGGAAGCAGAAAAGCAGATACAAGAACTTATAAAGTCAGTTTTCTCAGCTCTTTGTGTTAGCTCAATTAACTGCCCTTCCTTGGTGGTCCCAGAGGCCTACAGTGTAACAAATTTCATTATGATGAGTCTGAGTCAGCAAAAAGAGGTTAAATTATGTTTTCTATAGGCTGTTGCTAAGACTTTAAGATTGCATTAAAAGTGGTAAACATAGTATGAGGGTATACTTCTGTTAACTCAAAAAATATGCTACTTCCTTACGGTCAGATAAAGCAAGTTGTTGCCCTGACTCCTTCTACTGACTATTGCATGAACAACTCATTCTTTGTCTACCCTAACGTTTCATATGAACATGAGCATTAGGGAGTAATCATAGTTAGACACAGTGCACACGTGCTAGAAAACTTCAGATCCAAGACCCAAGAGTGGGAAGAATAACCTCAGCTTCACAAATAGATAAAGTAAGACAGAGTGGTCGAGTGATGGGGTCATAGAGCAGAGCAATGGATCATAAGGAAGGAAACTTTCTGGCTTTTCTGAATCTACTGACAGCTTCTGGATCTCCCTTGTCAAAAATTGCTATGTGATCTCCTTATAAAAAGCAGAACCAGATTTTACAGCAGAGGTCGGCAAGCTTCTGTACAGGGCCAGATGGCAAATATTTTAAGCTCTGCTGCACCTCCTCAGCTCAATCCTCCTAGTGTAAAAGTAGCCATAGACGGTGCTTAAACAAACACGTGTGTCTATGTTTCAATAAAATTTTATTTACAAAAACAAGTGTGGGCTGGACCTTGTTTTAGAGAATTACCTGGATTTTTTTTTAATTGAAATACGGTTGATTTACAGTGTTGTTCCAGTCTCTGCTGTACAGCAGAGTGACTCAATTATACACATACAGGCATTCTTTTTTTATATTCTTTTCCATTATGGTTTATCACAGGATGTTGAATATAGTTCCCTGTGCTGTACATTAGGATTTTGTTGTTTACCCATTCTAAATGTAATAGTTTGCATCTACCAACCCCAAACTCCCAGGCCATCCCTTTCCCTCTCCCCCTCCTCCTTGGTAACCACAAGTCTGTTTAGAGAATTACATGGATTCTTGAAGTGAGTGCTACTTCCCATGATCAGCAGCAGGTGCGTTATATATCATACAAACTGTCCGACAGAAGGTAACTATTTTATGGCACTCAGCCCACCAATGGTCTACCTTGTCACCTTCTCTCTTTCCCTTTTTCTGTCTTCCTCTCCTTCTGTGTCTCTCAGGAGCTACTTAACCTCCACCCATAGTTCAGTCCTGGCCCAGTATTGAAGCTAATTTTCTTTCTTAAGCAGAAAATGTATAAGGAGCATCAAGCCAGCCTTGCTACTTGTTCTGCTTTCACTGTGTACTTAGTTTCAGGGCTTGGATCTCTACCTTGGAGGCTTCCTGGTACTTCAGTTCCTCTAAGACTGAAATTCTAGCTTATCCTCCTAACCCCAGTCATTGCAGTGACTATGTCCTTACACAACACTAGGCACTTTGTTGAAACAAAACCAAAATAATCAACTTTTGTTATTGAGTGTCTACCCTGTGCTAGACACTGGTACATGTCCATGAATCAAAGCATGTGATACCTTCCTTTACTGCCAAAGGATTTGGTCTTTAGCAGAAATAAGACTTCGACATGTTAAACAATTAAATATAAAATAATTTAACTAATATGGTGTAACAAATAATGTAATAACTGTGGTTTACTACTAATTATATTGAATATAATGAAATGCTAAAATATGCATTTCAGACGTGAATTGCTTTTGGTGGAAGATTATCTCTACCAGACACTTGTGCTGGGTCTTGAAAGCCATGTTAGAGTTTGGTGAAATGAAGAAGGGAGGACATTCCAGGGAGGGTATTGTTACGAGCAAGCAGCTAGAGTGTATTGGAGGCGAGTGGAAGAGAATGTTCGCCAGGGCAAGGCACCGGGTGGGGAGGAACTAGAAAGCCACGCTGAGGCTAAGGAGTTTATCAAGAGGACAGTAGGGAACATTTGATGGTGTTTAATGTAGTTTAGTGGAAAGTTAGTTGTTATTAAAGAATGATGGACTAAAAACCAGAAGTTCAAGGTTCCTATTTCAATGCTGCCACTTATTAACTCTGAGACCTTGAAGTCATTACTTACAGTCCTTGAGCCTGTTTCCTTATCTGTCAAATGGCAAGTACACAGAGATGTCATCAGGGTGAAATGAAAAAATAAATGGGAGAAGTGTTTTGAACGTCGTAACATTCTCTACAAATGCCAGACACTGCGATAATATTACGACAGTGGTGATCCAGGAAGAGTGCACTTGTAGGTATGAGCGACGGGATTTGTAATGAACGAGACCTAGGAGACAAGCTTGTTTCAGTAGCACATGAATCACTGAAGAGAACCTATACTGTGCTGTGTATGGATTACCAATGGAGAAGTAACACAAACACAATTTTAAGAATCCACGGTAAGACTTCATTGAACATATACCCTGATACTTCTTTGCCGATACAAATGCCACCTCATGATCATCATTATAAGCTTCAATTCTAAAAGTACTATATGCTATCTTCTAAATAAAGGGAAGCTTGACCTTTCATAAACTCAGTTAGGGGAAGGCACATACCAGAATTCGGAAGCTCATTTTCATCCCCATTGCTTCCGTTGATGTCTCTGCTCTGCACTTTCTCTCTAGTTGTGTTATTCCGTCTCTCCAGTACTCAGTTCCTTTATTGATGGAAAAACAACAGGATAGAACTTGGAGCAAGTATAGTAATATTTTTATAGCAACAAAAATATCTTTTGAAAAAAAAGAAAGACATGCCTTCGTGTTTGCCCCTGCACTGTGGGGCTTACTGCTTATTATTTCTTTGTGTCTTTTATCTTTAAAGCTTGAAAATAGTCCACTTCCCTTCCCATCTGTTCACCACATTAATTGCTCTGGGCTGGAAGGAGTTTCTTCAATATAGGTCTTCTTCCTGCTGTTGATTTTAAGTCCATTTCATAACTGCAGCTGCTTTATTGTTTAACTTCTTAATCTTCCTCTTATTGGTATTGGGAAATGTTCTTGGTGCCACTGAGCACATTAGGTATGGAGACTGAAAGGATCCTTAGTTCCTTTATAAAAAGTATGCGTAGGCTTTTTCTGTATATAATTCACCTTGGGTGGTGATCTGGCCTTTTCTAGTTGAATAGCAGGTATATATCAATTGTTTGATTAAAAAAGATGTTCTAAGCACTGCTGCCTGTCTGTGCTGGCCTGGATCGGAGACATGGAGGTGTAGGCATTGCTCCTGCAATTTGGAGAGTGTAGAGTCCGCTTGAAACACAATGGTGTGTTGGAAAAGATTAGACTCCAAGTCAGAAGATCTGTAGCTATCTTGCTTTATGGCCTTGTTTCAGCTTTTTCTAGAAAATGAATGGATTGAATTGGATCAATGGTTTCAAACAGTCTCTCTCAAAGATTCTTGACGCCTAAGACCATCTACGTTAGAGTGCTAAGCAGGGTGGGCTCTGGCTCCCAAGACTTCTTTCAAGTGCTCCAAGTCTCTCACTTTTATACATTAGATTTCCATGTAAATTTTCAAATGAAGGCTTGCAGAGCTAAAAGTATTTGAAAGCATCTCTTCCAATTCTGATTTTTTGTGAGCCTACGACTTTGCAACAAAATATAAGAACATATTTACATATGTTAATGTAAATGTAGCACATGCTAAGTGTGTGACATAGAATTCTCCATCAGTCATTCAACTTTCACTAGGTTCCTTGCAGATTAGAGAATATCGTAGCTTCTGAACACCATACTATCTTCAGTCGGGTATTCTATGGATTCAGATCAAAACGTATGTGAAATTTTATATGGCTGGTAGTCCTAGAAAATACAGAAGAGTAGAAAAATATTGCTAATAGATCATCTACTTAATAAAGACAATCATTCTTACATTGCTGATTTATTTTCCTTCCAGGTTGTTTTCCTGTATACCATGATATTTTAACATAGTTTTGAGTATATATACACACACAGTTTTATATCCTGGCTTTTTTTTTTTTTTTTAAATTCACGTTCTTTTATTTATTTATTTATTTATGACTGTGTTGAGTCTTCGTTTCTGTGCCAGGGCTTTCTCTAGTTGCGGCAAGTGGGGACCACTCCTCATCGCGGTGCGCAGGCCTCTCACCATCGCGGCCTCTCCTGTTGCGGAGCACAGGCTCCAGACGCGCAGGCTCAGCAATTGTGGCTCACGGGCCCAGCCGCTCCGCGGCATGTGGGATCCTCCCAGACCAGGGCCCGAACCCGTGTCCCCTGCACTGGCAGGCAGATTCTCAACCACTGCGCCACCAGGGAAGCCCTATATCCTGGCTTTTTATTTAATCTTAGAGTAGAGATGTTTTCCTAAGGGCTGCAAGGCAAAAGCCAGTACATAACAAACACGTAGCACAATGCCTGGCCAACAGGAGGTGCTCAGAAAATAGTAACTAATCAAGTTATTTGTTAAGTTAATCCCAAGCAAATGTAAAAGTTATATTTCTGCCTGTTCTGTGATATTAAAAGCTCCTATTGCCTGTTTTCTAAAGCTGAATATATGCACACTGTAGGATCCGGCAGCTCCACTCCTAAGTGAATATCCAATAGAAATGCATACTTATATTCACCAAAAGACAAGTTTTGGAATGTTGTAGGAGCAATACTAATAATAGCCCTAAACTATTGGGTTGGCCAAAAAGTTCGTTTAGTTAGTGAATACGTTGTTCAATAAAGTTCTTCATGAAAATGAAAAATGTGTCTTTTATTCCTACTTAAAACTGAATGAACTTTTTGGCCAACCCAGTAGAAATTACCCAGCAGCCTATCAACATATGTTGAGGTAGATCTGTGGATTCACACAAGGAATACAAAACAGCAATGATAATGCACAATCCACAACTAGACACAAAGCCAGACACAAAAGAGTGCGTGCCACATGATTCCATTTAAAAGTTCTGGGAAGAACCAATCTGTGCTGTTAGAAGCCAGTTTAGGGAGCATGGGGAGGACTTCTGGATGCTGGCACTGTTTGATTTCTTGATTTAGGGGCTGGTTACATGATTGTAACAGTTTGCAAAAGCTAATCAAGCTGTATGCTTAAGACATATGAGCTTTCCATATGTATATTATATATAAAATTTTGAAAGACCTGTAGTTTTCTAAATTATAGGTCATCCAATATAATAGTAAATCACTGTTAAGTACTTTAAGGATTTAATCATATTTCACTTTAAAAGGTAGAATGGAATCTCTTATGCATCTATTGATTAAGGTACCCCTTGGATGTACTCTGATGTCACTATAGTTCCCTGTTATAGCACTTATCACACTATATTATAATTGTCTATTTTTCTTTTCTCCACAGCAGATTTTAAGTTTTGGGGAGTCAGGAACATTGTCTAGCTTGATCACTATTATATCCTCAGCAGCTGATGGGACTCAAGCACTTGTTGAGAGGATAGAATGAATAGTCCACACGAGGAAGATCTGTGAATAGGGGCACCGTCCTGGGCTCTTGGTAGTCATTCTACTGTTTTATTTATGATGTTTTGCAAAGTTGATGCCCTTATCCTGATTTTGCACACATTTTATACGGGAGAAAACTGATGATAAAGTGTTGTGCTCTAAATCACTTAAAAATAGTGCTGCAAGAACCACAGTTGGAATCATATCAGACCAACACTCCATCCTGTCCTTTGATAATCTTTTATGTTTTGAGTCAGATCATCCACTAATTACATATAACGGGATTACATAATCTGCCTTTATATTGGTAATGTATAATTAGTATGGTCCCTATATCAGTTAATTTAAAATCTGAATAAAAATATATAGGAAAAAGGAAAAAAGAAAAATATATTCTGTACACAGCATGGGAAAAACACTTAGTGAATAATAATATTGCATGCTGGGATTATAAGACCGACAACGGCATCTCATAAGCAACCCTGTCACGCCTCTGCATTAAGATACACAAAGGACAACAGCAACATAAATAACCACATTGTATGGTAAGATGATAAAGTGCCAAATTATTCAATACAAATAAAAATATATAATATAGTGCTAATTGTGTGCTATACAAATTTGGTGCAAAAAAAGCTAGAAGAAGGAGTGAAAATGGCTAATAAGCAAATAAACAATAAAAAATTCAAACTCATTAATAGATAAGTAATTGTATATCAAAAGGAGAGTGAACATTTTCATCTACAAATCAGCAGCTTGTTTGTATGGGTAAATTATGGTATGGAATAGATAAATACAAACCCGCTTAACCATTGGCATCATTCTGGAATAAAATTTGCCATTGTATAAAAAGTATTAAAATCTGGCTATTCTTTGACCCAGCAATTTAGTTTTCAGACTTTACATTCAAGCAGCTATACAATTGATCACCCAATGATTAATTCACTAAAAAACATTTGTTGAATATATACTATGCATCATAAAGGAGTACTAAAGGTGAATAATGCTATTTATGGCAGTTATGATACATTTATAAACATGGAGAAAAATGAAAACAACCCATCTCCAACAGCAGAGATATATGTAACCCTCCCCCTTCCTGCCCCCTTCCTCCATTCCCATTCCTGTTCCCCCACCCCCCCCCACCCCCAGGCAACCACTAATCTGCTTTCTGTCACATTATATTAGTTTACATTTTTTAGAATTTTATACAATGGAATCATACAGTATGTTTGTTCTCCTTTTTGTCTAGCTTCTTAACTCAGGATAATTATTTTGAGCAACTCAGATTCATCTATGTTATAGCATGTATAAATGGTTCATTCCTTTTCATTGCCAAGTAGTATTCCATTGTATGGATTTGTCACAGTTTGTTTATCCATTCGTCTGTTGATAGACATTTAGGTTGTTTCCCATTTGGGGCTGCTATGAATGAATATTCTAGTATAAGTCTTTCTTTTCTCTTGGGTATGTTTTCATTTCTCTTGGGGAAATTCCCAGGAGTGAAATGGCTGATCGTTTGGTAGATGTATGCTTAACTTTTTAAGAAACTGCCGAAGTGTTTTCCAGAGTTGTATTCCCACTAGCAGTGTATGAGTTACAGTTCCCCCACATCCTTGCCAACAATTGGTATGTTCAGTCCTTTTAATTTTAGCTAATGTAATAGGTGTGTAGTGGTATCTCACTGTGGCTTAAAATATGCATTTCTCTAGCAACTAATTTTGTTGAACTTTTCGTGTGCTTAGTTACCATTTTATATCTATTTTGGTGAAATGTCCGTTCAAGTGTTTCCCCATTTTTTTCATTGGGTAACTGGTTTTCTTGTTATTTAGTTGCAAGAATTTTTTATATAGTTTGGACTCAAGTTCTTTATCAGATATATGATGTGTACATATTTGCTCCCAGTCTATGGCTTATCATTTTATTCTTTTAACCATGTCTTTTCAAGAACAGTTTTTAGTTTTGATGAAGTCCAGTTTATGAGTTTGTTATAGATCATGCTTTTGATGTCAAGTCTAAGACATCTTTGCTTAATCCAAGTTCTCAAAGGTTTTCTCCTCTGTTTTCCTGTAGAAGTTTTATAGTTTTAGGTTGTATAGTTAGGTCTATATTACATTTTTGGTTCATTTTTGTATATGGTGTGAGAGTGAGTCAGAGTTCTTTTTTCACATATGAATATCCAAGTTTCTAGCATCATTTGTTGAAAAGACTAACATTTCTTCACCAAATTGCCTTTATACCTTTGTCAAAAATCAGTTGACAATGTATACGAGGGTTGGACTCTGTTCTATTTATTTTTTTGTTTATCTTTTATTTCTTTGTTTTTGCCAGTACCACAGTCTTGATAACTGCATCCTTATGACTTGAAATCAGGCAGTGTTATTTCTCCCATTTTATTCATCTTCTAGATCCTTTGCCATTCCATATGAATTTTAGAATCAGTCAGTTTCAACAAAAAAAACCCAAAGAGAATTTGATTGGGATCATGTTGAATTTGTGGGTCAGTCTGGGGAGGAATTGACAATAATACTGAGTCTTCCAATTCGTGGCTATGGTACATCTCACCAGTTATGTAGGTCATCTTTAATTTCTTTTATCAGTGTTTTGTATTTTTTCCATGTACAGGTCTTTCACATCTTTTGTCAGATTTATTCTAAGTATGTTATATTTTACAAATGATATTGTTTTCATAATTTTAATTTCTAATTGCTTATTGTTGTCACATAGAAATTCAGTCAATTTTTTATATATTGATCTTGTATGCTGCAATCTTGCTGCTCATTCACTAGTTCCGGTAACTTATTTGTAGATTCCATAATTTTTATATTTTATTGAGATATAATTCACATACTATAAAGTTCACTCTTTTAAACTATACGATTCAGTGTTTCTTAGCACATTCAAAATGTCATGCAGTGATCTCCACTATCAATTTTAGAACATCTTCATCTCCCAAAGAACAAACCGATACCCGTTAGCGGTCACTCCCCATTTCCTCCCCTCCGACAGCCCCTGGCAATCACTGATCTGTTTTCTGTCCCTCTACTTTTTGTCTTTTCTAGAATGTCATATAATTGTGATTATACAATATGTGGCCTTTTGTTACTGGCATCTTTCATGTAACATAATATTTTCAAGATTCATCTATATTGTAGCATGAATAAGTACTTAATCCTTTTTATGGCTAAATAATATTGCATTGTATGGAAATCTGTCACATTTTGTTTATTCATTCATCAATTGTTGGACATTTGGATTGTTTCTACTTTTAAACTATTATCCATAATGCTACTGTGAACATTTGTATACAAGTTTTTGTGTGGTGATTCTACCAATTTTAAACTCAGTTTGCTACAAATAAAGTATTATTTTTGTAAAAAGGGAAAATTGTAGGACAAAAAGCTTAGAAAAGAAGTGATCATGGTGAGACAGTATTGTCACTAGAGGTTTAATAAAGATTACAGGGCTAGAAATGGGCCGTATAGGATGGGTGAGGTTATATAAAAACGTGGAATGGGGGAGTTGGGGGAGTGAGGTTATTTCAGATGATAGGAGAGCATGGGGAAAGGAAAACAAAATGATGAGAGTGAAGGTTTGGTGCCAGGAAGTGGTAGAAAATAAAGATTATAAGCAGATCAAGAACAAATGATGCAGGGTCTTAAATGCCAAGCAGAGGTGTATGAACGGGCACTAGGAAGCACTATAGGTCTTTAATCCAATGAGTAATATAAAAATGTGATGTGTTAGGGCTATTTATCTGTAGCAGCCTGTAGAATGTATTATAGTGTGGAGAGTTTGCGAGAGGAATACCAACAAGGAGGCAATTGTAGCATATTCATAAGGTGACTGATGAAAGTGGAAAGAAAGGAATAAATACAAGTAACACTGCCCTACGTGTGGTAGATGTGCAACCCCAATGACTTTTTTTGAAGAAATAGAAAAACCCATCCTACAGGCTCTGTGGGATCTCAAGAGACTACTCTGAATAGCCAAAACAATCTTGAAAAAGAACAGAATTGGAGGTCTCATACTTTCTGATTTCCAAACTTACTGCAAAGTTACAATAATCAAAGCGGTGTGGTCCTGGCATAAAGACAGACACATAGAGCAATAGAATAGGATAGAGGGATTTCCCTGGTGGTCCGGTGGTTCAGCATCCGTGCTTCCACTGCAGGGGACACAGGTTCAATCCCTGGTCAGGGAACTAGATCCCGCAGGCCATGTGGCATGGCCAAAAAAAAAAAAAAATAGGATAGAGAGCCCGGATGTAAACCCTCGCATATATGGTCAAAGGATTTTTAACCGTGGTGCCGAGTCCATTCAATGGAAAAAGGACAGTCTTCGATGTTGGGAAAATACATGCAAAAAATGAAGGCTTCTCAGTATTGAAAGATGAATGGATAAACAAAATGTGGGATATACATACAGTAGTATATTATTTAGTCTTTACAAGGAAGGAAGTGCTGACACATGCTACAATGTGAATGAACCTTGAAAACATAATGTTAAGTGAAAGAAGCCACTCACAAAAGGACAAATACTGTATGGTTCCACTTACATGACATACCTAGAGTGTTCAAACTCATGAAGACAGAAAGAATGGTGGTTGCCAGGGCCTAGGGGTAGGGGAATAGAGAGTTATTTAATGGGTACAGAGTTTCAGTTTGGGATGATGAAACAGTTCTGAAGATGGTTGGTGGTGATGGTTGCACAACAGTGTAAATGTGCTTAATGCCACTGAACTGTATACTTAGAAATGGTTAAAATGGTAAATTTATGTTATGTATATTTTACTACAATAAAAAAGAATAGATGTGCAATAAATGTTTATTGAATGAATAAATGGTTAAAAAGTCAACAGGTTTGATAGGGTGAAGGAAAGGCAGGGGCAAAGGTGACTACAACATTTCAAGCACTAGTGGTGCCATTGACAGAAGCTGGGAAATGGTAGGGATGTTGACTGATTTGGTTTTGCATGACATCATTGTATATAACACGACAAGTGGAAAAGTTTTGGTAGACAGTTCAAACTTAGGTGGAAGATTAAGGCTGAAAATACAGACTTAGAAATTACCATGGCAGTACTGTTAAAGCCAAGGGAGCTTTCTGATTTTTCCCAAGCATTAATAGGGAATTAAGCACATACTGCCCTCTCTCCACCCTCTGATCTTATTCAAGGGTAGCGTCCTATTGTGTTTTAGATCATGTTTTCAACAATTCGTTGACATTTGTAGACTTAGGATAAAATTGACTTTTAAGGTGTCTTCATACTGTGGATTTTATTTTATTTATTTATTTATTTATTTTTGGTTGTGTTGGGTCTTCGTTTCTGTGCAAGGGCTTTCTCCAGTTGTGGAGAGCGGGGGCCACTCTTCATCGCGGTGCGCGGGCCTCTCACTGTCGCGGCCTTTCCCGCTGCGGAGCACAGGCTCCAGTCGCGCAGGCTCAGTAGTTGTGGCTCTCACAGGCCTAGCCGCTCCGCGGCATGTGGGATCTTCCCGGACCGGGGCACGATCCCGTGTCCCCTGCATTGTCAGGCAGATTCCCAACCACTGCGCCACCAGGGAAGCCCATACTGTGGATTTTAAAATAATTAAAGTGCCTCACCCTATTTTCATTTGATAGATAAAAACGCAAGATTATGTGTTTGAAAAGATACAGTGGGATTGGAGGAAGAATTATAAAATCTCTTACTAACTCATATCTGACCAGATGCCATAAAGCAATAAATCTTAGGGTATTTGTCAAGTCAAGGCTTTCATCAAAAGCAGATAAGACATCTAAGCTGGAGCTGCCTGGATTTGCATAAACCACTAAAGGATTCTGTTTAGGAACAGTGAAAAATTATAGAACTTAGAAACTTGCATTTTATGAGATGTCTATGGAAAGTTTATTTTGAAGGTTATTTTTATTCCCTTGGAGGAACAAGAAATAGATTAGCGTGCTTTGTAGTGCTATAGACTCATTAAATACCAACTCACATTCCTGTCAGTAAAGCTAAGTTCACTGAGGAATGGAATTGCTCTCTTTTGAACAAAGGTATCAGACAAACCACTTGTCTAGAACTCATAATCAAACAAGTATACAGTCTCCCTGAACAGTGGCAGCAAAGTATTAACTGAAGGTCATACTTCAGGTGCTCAGTGTAGAAAGGAAAATCCTGTCCAGATGAATCTATTCAACCATTCCCGTACCCACTAATGCTAATCATTAACAGTGTATTTAGCTTTTAAAACAAAGGTCTAAGCAACTATAAAGGAAAAGATTGATAGATTTGACCATATAAAATCTGACCATATTATAACGTTTGTGCTACAAAATATGCCATGAAAACAGTTTAAAAGCAAACAGGAAAAATATTTGCAACATATGACAAGTGGTTTATATCTTAGATATATAAAAAAGTGCATAGCACTGAGACTGTTTTCTACCTATTAGAGAGAGAGAGAGAGAGAGAGAGAGAGGTAGTTAGTTGCTGGTGAGGGTGCAGGGAAATATGCTTTAATATCTTTGTATGAATAAATGACTTAAAAAGAGCCACGCATGAGCCACTGATAAATATGATTAATCTAGTTTTTTACACCTAAGGTCCATTTATTTGCACATAAGGTCCTATCATAAAAACTGGTAAGAAAAATGGACCTTAGGCACAAAGAATTTGATTAATTATAATTTTTGATTCATGACTCACTGTCTTGTCAGCAAATGCAGCCTCACATCATCACTTTTTTGGTGACTGCTTAGTAATTGATCATATGAGTATAAAGTAATATATTTAATCACTTGCCTATTGCTGAACATTTTAGATGGCTTCAAAATATTTAGTTTTCTACATAATGCTATGGAGCTATTTTTGTATATTTTCTAAGTATTTTCTTAGCATAAATTCCTAGAACTGAAATTGCTAGGTTAAAAGATACCTATATCTATACACCTGTATGTATATAGATAGACTGATGCATAAATACAGATGTATAAATTATATCGATATCTTTAAATGCAGCAATATATATTATATATTATGATATATTAACATATATTATATATAATATATAATGTCCTAGTTATCTAGTAATATATAACAAACTACTGCAGAACTCTATATTTGTGTGTGTGTGTGTATATATATATATATGTGAATATAGATATCTTTTAACCCAGCAGTATATATAATGTTTTAGTTATCTAGTGCTATATAACAAACTACCCAAAACTTAGTACTTCAAACAGTATTTATTTTACTCATGAATCTGCAGTCTGGACAGGGCTCAGTTAGGATGGTCTATTTCTGTTCCATCTGACATTGGCCAGGGAAGCTGGAATCTTCTGAAGGCTTTCACTCACCTGCGTGGTACTAGGCAGGGAAGAGTTCAATAGCTGGGGGCTGGAACAGCTGGGACTCCCCGGGCATTTTTCTCCATCTGTATGTGGTCTCTTTAGCATGTCAGCTTTAGGGTAGCTAGGCTTCTCACATGGCAGCTTTGGGCTCCAAAGGCTTGTGTCCCAGTAGAGCACCGGTAGAAGCAGTGTGGCCTTTTCTAACTTGGCCTTGGAATCCTGCAGCATCATTTCCGTTGTACAGGCCCATGCAGGTTGCGGAGGGCACATAGACTCGCACCTTTCAACGGAGGGGCATCAGCACCACGTTGTCAGAAGAGCAAAATGGGATGATGGGCTATATTGGTGTGGCCATCTTTGGAAAATATAATCTGCTACATATGTTTTTAAGACTTTTTATATACAGTGCCAAAGAGCCACTTCAAATATTGTACAGTGATGAAAATTATTTTTTTGAAAAAGGAAATGCTAAACAAGGGTGTTATTATTTTTCATCTTTGCCAATCTGATCAGCAGAGATGATGCCTCATTTTTTTAATTTACTTTTTTGGTTACTGTTGGCCATTTTAACTTATCTTGTGAGCTGCCTGTTCTCACATTTTCCAGAAATAATAAGATAGTCATAATATCTTATTATAAGTTTAATTTTAAATTCAAGTCCCAGAAGGCAGTTTCTTCAAACTCCCTCCTTTTACTGATAGGGAAACTGAGTCACAAAGAGCCCCAAGGTCAGAGTTCCATGAACTCAATGTAAAGCTTATGTCAGGTAATTCAGCACTTGGAACTGATACTAAACACTGGATGGGTGTGGCTGTGATGGAAGATAAGCCACTATATGGAACTGTGGTGGGTTGTAGATAATGTCTTGGTAGAAATTTTGTGAAAAGGAGCCCTGTCTCTATAAAGAGGATCCTAACTATATAATATCTCTTAGAAAAGGTTTCAGTACTACTCCAGAGTACATCCCCAACGAAAGAATATGTGGTTAACAGACGCCTTTTTGCTTCCACTTACTCAACAATGAGTCAAGCACTGTGTTGGGTCCTGGATACACAGTGGTTTGTAAAACCGACTCTCTGCCCTCAGGAGCTTTTCCTCTGCCAGTAGCAATGGACTAGAAACAAAGAGTCACAAAAACAAATATCAAGTTGTAAGTTGCCATGAATGTCGTGAAGGAAAAGTGCAGGGTGCATGAAGCACGAAGTAGGGTGTCTATTGAAATGCTGTTGAGGGAGTGACACTTCAGCTGAAACCTGAAAGAAGAGTAGGAGATACCGAGGTGGCGAGAGTTAGGGGAAGGGTTTACCCTGAGGAGGCAAAGACCCAAAGAAAGGGGGAACTGAAAGGATATCCATGTTCCCCGAGGGGTGTGAGCAAAGATGAAGCTGGAGAGGCAGGCAAGGCCAGAGCAGGTGAGCCAACAATAAAGTTTCAGGCCCTTATCTGACCTACTTGTTAAAAGATCCTTTGGCTACTATGAAAGGGCTGGGGTCGGTAAGCAAAAATGAGAGTGTCTTGGACAAGGGTGCTGAAGGTAGATAGGCAAACATGTGACAAATATTTTAAGGTAGGGGTTACTGCCGTTCTCCTTCACACTTCAGTACTGTCTGATTCATTCTGTATCCCAGGGCCCTGAAGTGCTTTGCCCTTATTGACGGTGTTCTCTTCTAAATCTGTCCCTAACATGTCAGAGCGACTTCAGTGTGGCCCTGTGGCGCCAAGGCTGTCCGGAGTGAACTGTGGTTTTCTGATTTGATGCTCCAGCAGGCAAGGGAGGGAAAGACGCCTTCTGACACGCTCTCTGACTTCTCTTTAGCTTTTCCTCACTTCCTGAAGCAGAGGAGAAATAGCACAATGAAGGCCTAGGGTTTCTCAACAGAAGAGAATTGAGTGGCGTGGAGCAGCTTAGAGGGAGATGGGAACAACTTCCAGATCCTCTGTTTTTCAAACTTTTTCCCCACTGTTTTATCAAAACGTTCTATTTCCTCTGCGGCAGTGCCCTAAGAAAGAAATTCTTTGTAAGAAAGTTGCCTTCCATGAGGAAAAAAATAAATAAAAGCATCTTTGGACTAGAATCCTTATTTAATTAAACTGATTCAGACCCGCAAACATATACCAAACACCTGCCATGTCCCAGGCACTGTGGTGAACTGACGTCAGTCTCATTTATCCCTCACCGTAGCCTTGGGAGAAGGATGTCATCATGTTCAATTAACAGATGTGGAAATTGACCTTTAATGTAAAACATCGACATCAAAGAATAATAAAGAGAACCATCAGAACCTCCCTTTCCCCCAAGTTCAGCTGAAATGAGCAATGGCCTACATGCCATCTAAACGCATTTAAGCAGAACTGAACCTGGAGCAAATTCAAGTCACCTTTGCACCCGGAAAAAAAGTGTCTAAATCTAGAAATAGGATGGTTATTGTCAGGTTAAATCAACCATTGTGAAAACAAAATCAGCCACCATCAGAGTTGATTAGCCCTCTGCTTGAGGATGTCATGGACCCCACCCCCACTCCCTGCCCCAGTCTCCTCTGTGTTAAGAACACCAGACCATAATAAAGTTTTGTCTTATAATTACCTCAAAACTTACAGACTTCTGGAAGACGAACACTTTTTAAAGGACAGATGGACATCTGCTCTGCTGGTATTAATGTGTGAAATCAGATGAAAGTCATGAGAAACTATTAAACCTGTAGAACTTTTTAAAAAGCAATTACATTCCAGATGTTTTCATTTCATTCTTGATTTTTTTTTTTTTTTTACTGTTCATTCATCTAACATGACCCAGGTCTATACTAGGCTCCAAGAAATACAGAGCTAAATGGCATAATATTCATTTATTAAAAGTATACCCTTCTTCATACCAAAAGGTATATGCTATCATTCCCAACCTCAAGAAGTGGGGAAGATTGACAAGGATGCAGACGATAAATATCCTGAGAGAGATATGCCAAAGATCTGACAAAGCACCCGGTGGCTAGGGAGGGAACACCTAACACAGACTGGGGTAGGGGAGTGGGGCACCCCCAAGAGACAGTCCCTGGAGGGATAGGTAAACTACACAAATATCATCAACACCGTCTTGCTGAGTATATGTGGTTCACGCTTTGCTCTGTTTGCCTCTTTCCTTGCTTGCTTGGTCCTGGGAGACCAACCACGACTTCAAGCAGGGGGCTGGGGGGCTGGGCTCAGCCACAGAGTTGCTCTTGCATTTAGCCCGCTGCATGGCTGATCATTAAAAAGAAGTTTCGTAGGTTGTATTTGCTGCTCCTCCAGCCCATTCCTCTACATCTCAGAAACTTATGTCCCGTCCCCCCACCCCCGCCCCGACTCCCCGCCCCAAGAGTTGCACTAGCGCAGCTGTGATTAAGTCCGTAGGCACATCCCCCATGGCTTGGGAGACGTCCCGCCACACTGTCTGCCTGATGAATGGGTCACATCATGGCAGCTGCAGTGGATGAAAGCAGTAGAGGACCTCCAACCTTGCAGTCAGCTGTTCAGCCTAGGAGTCAAAGTCCATGCTAGAGCAGATGCCGTTTTCTTCCACGTATCTGGTTGACATATAGAAAAGGGCAGACTATACCCAGTGCTCACGAAATTTTCCTACCCTCTATGGCTCTTCTCTCCAATATGGCTGCACATTGTAGGGCTTTTGTGTTTTCTGAGTCCATTAATTCCCCCTTTTTAAATTTTTTATTTTTTGGCCACGCCGCACAGGATCCCGCCTGTGGGATCTTAATTCCCTGACCAGGGATCAAACCCACGCCCACTGCAGTGGAAGCGTGGAGTCTTAACCACTGAACCGCCAGGGAAGTCCCAGTCTCCCCCCGTCCCACCCCCTTTTTAACCTGGATGGGTTTCCGTCCATTGCAACCATAGGGCCTTGACTAAAACAAATACACAAAGCCCCACGTTTATGCATCTTTTTATCTGATCAGCAATCCATTGGCTTAATTCTCCGAGGTAGATTTCTATTCCTGAAATTTCGTTCAGTTGAGTCTTACTGAAGACGGTTTCTATGCTTGGCTCAGTTTATGTTGAGCCACTGAGGGAAGGAGTGAATGGAAGTAACCAAAGGGAATGATCCCTCCTGATTCCTCTTCCCCTCATTTTATCAAGAGACTTTTATTTCCAACTGGAAACCAGCACTTCTCTTATTCATTCAATAAGCGAATATATAACCAGCAACTGCTGTGTTCCAGGCATGGTTTATAGGCGTTGGGGATGTGAAGATAAATAAGACATGGACCTTGTCCTCCAGGAGCTCACAGTTTAGTGGAGGAGAATGACAAACCAGGAATTACAATACAATAAATGCTATTTAGGGAAGCACTGAGTGATATGGAAACAGAGGGGCAGCACCTTTGGAAGAGATCTGGGAGGCAGTCAAGGAAGGCTTCTTCTAGAAGCTGACACCTGAAATGAGTCTTGAAGGATGAGTACGAGTTAGCCAGAGAAAGAAGCTGAAGAGTGTGTACCGTGTACATAATCTAACATAGGCAAAAATAGGAAAGTAAAAGTCCAGTTCTTTCATGCCAGATTATAAAGTTTTTATATAAAGTTTTATTCCCAAAAATTATCTTTCAGGATAAAGAAAGTTGTTGCCTTATATCCAGGTCTGTAAAACCATTTTACATTATAAGACACTCTCTCAATTACTTTATTTTGAACCACAAAGAATTGTTTAGGAAAGACACAATAGCCCAGAACTACCTATGTCACTGCTGGTTTGCATGCTTATAGAGGTCATTTGACAAAGGAAGCAAAGAAATTCAATATAGATTTAATAAGTATTTGGGGGCAGGGGTGGGGAATGACTTCACAACTGCACATCTTGGATATCATTGCAAATCAGCCTTTTAAAGATCACTTTAAAATGAAATACAATTAGTGGTTACTTTGTGGAGATCATGAGTATACACCCACAGGATGAACGGAAAAATAAAACTGTTCTTATTTTAAGCAAATGGATATTTGTGGCTTGAGATAAAATTTCCAGTGATAACATCATGTACAGAGGAAAAAAATATTTCCAGTTTCAAGATAGTAAAGGAAAGCCATTTTCATTTCCTTCTCCTTTTTCAATTCCCTGAAATAATAAAGTGAACAAGAAGCAGAAATCCAGACTTCACCTTTGATGATGCTAGGAGATGTATGTAACCTTGAACTAGAATTTTTGAAGACTGAAAAGTGGCAGAGGAATGGTAAGAGAACAGGAAGGTCAAACTTAGGTTCCCTCATTTTCAGGCATCCAAAGAACCCCTGAAGGAGGGAGACGCAAGAGGGAGGGGATATGGGGATATATGTTTATGTATAGCTGATTCACTGTTATACAGCAGAAACTAACACACCATTGTAAAGCAATTATACTCCAATAAAGATGTTTAAAGAGAACTCCTGAAAAGCTCAGAAGTAAAGGCGTCCAGGACCACAGGAGATGGAAGGGGTGGGAGGCCGAGAATAGGGGTTTTAGAAGAAAGTGTGTCCAAGGAGCCATTGTACCCCAGTTCCCCACCCCCATTCCCAATGGACAGGAAACCAGGCCTCCTCCCCCTCCACCCTCACATAAAATCAGAAGTTTATCCTCTGGAAGAAGTAAACCAGAGGACCGCTGGACTCAGATATCAGGCACAGAGGAGGTAGGAGTAAGGAACCTTAGTTTGTACACTTGACAGTGAATGCCAGCAGCCTGGATATGCCAGGGAAGAGGCTGGACGATCCACCTCTAGAAGAAATACCTGGGGATCCTGACATTTGGGAGTCCCTGATTTGGAGACGACTCTAAAGCCCCCCAGTATCTATTCTCCCTTTTATCCTTTTTACCAGCAGAATACCTCTGAGTTTTGGTAAGGAACAGGGCTGCCTAGGCGGGGACTACATTTCCCAGGCTCCCTTGCAGCGAGGTGCAACCACTGACTAAATTCTTCTGAGCCCTGTGAGCAGCTTCTGCTTCACTCTCTTAAACTTGCTTGTCCTCCCCTTTCTCTTGCTCCCTTCAAGGGTGGGATGTAGATGTGTTGCTGGTGAGACAGCCTCAGCTATGTGGACAAGGGCAAGACTCTGGGGGACAGTGGAACAGCAAAATAGAAAGAACAGACCAGCAGCAGCCTGTCCAGCACCAACCATCGACTATGGAATGTTAAAAGAGAAAGAAGTGAACTCCTAATGTGTACGAGCCACTGGATTTGGGGACCTCTTTGTTGTAGCAACTTAGCCTGTAACCTATATACTATGTATTAAAAAAGAAAAAAATCAACCTGGCTTTTTGCTCAAATACTTTATAGTGAAGCCTACCAGTTCATATCATATGCTAGCTTCAAAACAGCTTTTTCATGCTTCATTATTAAATATGAATGGACAGCTAAGAATCACTAGACATTTGATTAAAGCATCCAGCATGAAAGGCAGAGACCAGAGTGAAGAAACAGGAAAAAGGAACTCAAAAGCATCAGAAGGAACACAGGGAGCACAAGAAAACTTCAAAGAAAACATAGTTAAATCCTCAGAGATAAGAGAAAGACAGTGCCTATGAGAAAAAAGAGTAGGATGCTATTCATTCAGAGGATAAGAAAGAACTCTCGGAAATTAATCATTTACAAAGTAGATAGTTCAGTAAAAGGTTTGGAAGATGAAGTTGCAGAAAGTTAAAAAAAAAAAAAAAGGATGGACAATGGTGAGAAAAAGTGAGAAAACTGGAGAATATTACAGTAAGTCCAACATATTATTAATATAGGTTTCAGAAAGAGTGGGAAGAGAAATAGAAGGATTATTAAAGAAATTATCAAAAACAGTTTATTATTGATTTATAAAATGTCATAGTTGAATAATAGAGTATTTCCAGATTAATATATTACTTAATTTAACATAGGCATAATTAAATTAATATAATATTTTAAGAACATGTTTGACTGTATTTCAACTGTATCCCTAAAATATTATGTATGTAAGGCGATCGAAGCCAGGGAATAGGAAGATGGTCTTACTGTAGGAAAAATGTGAGAATGCCTGAGATTCAGGACCACCTTATATTTGATATGTTCTGGAAACTTTAGAAGGTTCTGAAGACAGAAGCATAGAGTGTGAAAGAGAGAGTAGACTGGGCTCCCATCAAAATTCACACAATGATGGTTCCCCCAAACTAGGAAGGGGGTTCATATGCTGGCAATGATGTTATAGGCCTGATAATGATTCCCAGATCATGACATGAGTCCTTGAGTAGTTTACGATGCTGTTTCCTGAAGTGATCATAAGATGTTACTTGCTTAGGAAAGAATATGATGGGTTTAGTTTTAGACTTACTGAGTTTGAGGTATCTATGGGATATCTAAGTAGAGATCCAGTCCACAGATCTGAAAAACAGAAGCTTTAGTTAGCTTTTGGCATGTGTTTATTTATTTATTTGTCTCTCTCTTTATCTATCTATCTGTCTTACCTTAGAACTGAAATTCAGCTAGCATACATTGGTCTGGTTGTGTCAGTTGCTAAAATGATGAAATACTCTGTACTCGTTGGTAAATGGTAACCTCTTCCAAGCCCCCCAGGGCCACCCCTCCCCACACCCTAGCTGTCCTATCGCTTCCTATCCATTCAATCCTTTACAGGAACTAAAGAGTTAACATCAGGCCCAGAAGTGGGCTGTCCCAGCCCTGTAGCTGTCCTGTTAAAGTTTTTATTTTCCTCCTGCTTACAGCTCAGGAAGGCTGAACCCACTCTCCATGTATCCGTGTGTCTAGGCTGTGTCATGACCTTCCACGGATCTGGCCTCCCAATCTGGTAGCTCTCCTCTCTAAGTCTCCTCTGCCTCCGGCAATCTGAACTATTCACTGCTCCCTGACTCCCTACACTTTCTCATCTTCATCTCTGTGCCCATTACTCATAAAGTCTTCACCCTGATTTTCTGAACATTCCGTGTTTTTATTCATCCTCAAGGCCAGTTCCTTTTCCTCTTCTACCAGAAAGCCTTCCTTATCTTAGAAATGATCACTCCCTCCTTGAAATAACCATCCCCTTCCCATGTGGCATATCATTTCCTATCTTATATTGGTGATATCTTTGTCCTTTCTGTAGAGAGTTTTTCATAGTGGATAGGCAATAATAATTGTTGGGTGAATGAGAATATGAATCTAAATTTAAAGACTTTCTACCAATTATCATTGGTATATAGTTGCTAGCAGTTTCATCATTTCTTTAGAATGTCAATGTAGTATAACCTCAGATTCTCCCCAAATCTCCCTGGGCCTGATTTCTATAATATAATATTCATTACATGCCAAAAAACAAAATAAGACAAAACAGCAACAATGAAAAACAAACAGATGTAGAAATGTTTGCTGATTTTCTGAACTAAGGCTTTTGGTACTTTCAAGTCGTGTTGTGGTCATCTCTCTTTAATGTAAAAGGGTGATAGTGTTTTTCCATTTTCTGCACTGACTTTATTTAATCTTTCAGAAATGCTAGAGCAGAGCTTTTCTTCTAAGGAGTGTTAACATTGTTTGCTTTGCTGCAGCAAATCAAGCTCCTGTTGTAACATTGGCAGCAGCAGATGAGTCATTGCTTTGGCTGGGAGAGTGTTTCCTGAAGTCAGATACAAGAGCAGAATACCTAATGGTACCTTGCTACCTGTAATCTCTCTCAAACATTCACTCTCCTATTGCCCTGCATTGAAGTGAAATAAAAATCAAACTTCCAATGTTTGGTTGAGGTAGCAGATAATTTGCACTTAAGGTTATTGTTATATTAGCATACATCTAATTCCTTTCTTTCTCTCTTCTTTTAAATAAGATTCAAGCAAAAGATAGACTACGATGTGTTTCTCATGTGATGCCTCAGTCTGTTTTGCTCAGAGGCCGTGTCTGGCATTTGCTCTAGGTAGACATGATGGAGAGGAGGATGGGCAGGAGGCATTGGCAGAGACTTGCGGGTACTTAAGACTATGACATCCAGCTCCAACCTGCCAGCCTGAGGGCCCGGCCGCATCTCCTGTCTGCAATGCTCAGATCTTTATTTTGCCAGATATAGGGGAAGTGAAACTTCCTTGAGATGCCGTTTTCCTATCCTCTAAAACTAGGAAATGCTGAATGGAACTAAAATATCTAATCTCTTCCCTCTCAACTCCCTTACTGTGATGAAAAGATTATATCTATATATCTGTGTACATATCTTCACCTGGGGCCACGTGTGGGAGGTGAAGGTACGTGAAGTTAGTTGACGTACAGATAACTTCAGGGTCAGGAAGGAAAGCAGGCACAGTAGCGTGGAGGGCAGTTCTGCCGTTTCACGCAGTGTTTCTTGTAGTAACTGTCAGGGCAGAATCCTGAGTTGAATACTCACTCCACTGGCCGTTTTCTCCTTACTGGAATTAGAACCATGTCAAAAGCCAACCCCACGGTACCTGTACCTAACCTGAGTCGTGCTGTGGAAGGTTTTACCCTAAATACCCTACTGGGCCATGCGTCCCCCCATATTGCAGTGTCTCTGACTGGGGTAATTTGCCAGCTGGAAGAGTCTCATTTGTTTGATTGGGAAACTTCAGGCTTTAGTCAGCCCAGAAGGTAAGTGCGTGGAATGTGAAGAAAAGGCCCTGGACTTGCTGTCTGAAATTGGGCAATGGGGGGAAAAATAGGCACCAGTGTCACCCTTAATGACATCAGAACATGGCCTCCAGCTTCTGGCCTCCATGGCAACAGTTTTCTATAGTGGTGTATCCCCTAAGCACTCTGTTATTACTAGTCAGGGACTTACGTTCTCAAAAAAGTCTGAGGGCATTCAGAGTTAGCCGTCTGCAAACCATTCCCACTTACCTTCATTTTAATAAGTTTTGTTGTATGTGAGAGAAAAGGATGCATTATTGCTAGGGCAGGGAGTTACACATAATCCAAGCTTTGTGCTCTGTGACCATCACCTGTCATGGGGGTTGTGGGAAAGACTGAAAGCCTAAAAACCACTGTGGTTTGAGACCCTTTTGCAAACTATTCCTCTGTTTCTGTCTCATCAGCTGAGAGTCGGGGCCCAGATGTAGTCAGTATCTTTTGAAACTCTTAAGTCTCTCTTGCTAGATCCATCCTGTACAATGAAGCACTGTTCTCCTCATGGTCTTTTCTCACCTGGCTTTATTTCTGTGTTGTGAGTGAGTGATAATGTATCAGCCACTTTTCCAGCTGTGTGATCTGGCAGTCGTTGAGTGGCAGCTGGTGGTGACTCCGGCATCTCAAGAAAAGCCCATTTTGGTTTTCAGAGTTACATGAGGAATCTCAACTCCTTTCCTCTCTTCCCATAGTTGGGGACCTTCCAATCAATAACTGGGAGAGGAAAACTCACCAGAGAGTTCTGTCATGAAATTTGGAAGGGGATTTTGCATGAGTTGCTTCCTGCTTTCAGCATCCCACAGTATTTTATCAAGATAAATAATATGCGAGAGTGGATTCCATGAGGCTGAGGATAATTTTATATGGTACCCCCTTCCCCAGATAAATAAGTAAATGAATAAAACATCCCAGCAGCCCCAGATGTGGAATTTCTTCCCAGTGGCAGGGCTGTGGGATCCCATTAGAGAATACTCAGCTTATCGTCCTCATGCAGGCTCTTCTTGCAGACAGACCAGGAGCATGATTTGTTTCCCACTGAAAAGTCAGGAGCGTCACAGAGGGTGGCACAGTGCGATTTGTTTTCAGAGAACTTCCTTCATTCAAGTTATTAGAAAATATTTCTCGAAATAACTCATCCTGAGTCAGAGCTGGCGCCTTACTAGGAAAAATGCACATTTGAGGGACCTGGTGTTGCTCATGCATGAAAGACTCTGTGTTTTAAACGTTTGGTAATTAATCTGCTCAGTTTCAGTGAGCTAGAAGTACAGCTCAGCCAGGAAATATTTATTAAGTGCCTCTTTGCTTCCACCACAATTAGGTGGGTCACATAAGGGGTGGGTGCAAGGAAGCAGAGAATACTGCCCTCATGGAGCTTACAGTCTGCTTGGAGAGAAAACATCAGCATGGATTTTTAAAAATTAAGATGCAGTCAAGACTCAGTGCATTATTTAGAGGCACTATATTTCACTGAAACACCACGTCCCTATCTTGACAGTTGTCTTTCAGAGTCTGCTAAAGCCTCCATTTCCAGAGTCCTCTTGGATTGTGTTGGAGGGAGGAGGGTTCCTCTAGGAACGTGTCTGTTTGCCTTTTACCCCAGGGCCTGGCAGCGACCTGCAGAGTTAGTGCTATTATTAGGATATAGGTTGGTTTCTAGCCCTCCTAGAAAAAAAGAGAATGCCTCACCTCATGGTTATTTGAACTCTAATTGTAAATTGTATATATGTCTATTATTGCCTGTGTATCTGTATGTTACAAACATTACTTGTTTATATGTTTGTCTAGAATCGTAGGCACCTTGAAAGAGGGTTAACATTACTTTCACTATCTAGAATACTACTACGTGCCAGTGAGATTTAATATGTTCTGGGATTGGGGTGAAACAGGATCAAGAAACCTTATTTATATTTTCTGAGTAAATCTGAATTACTCTGAAAAATATCTAAAGCTCTTTAACTTTTTTTCTCATTAAGTACTTCTTAACATTCTTTTTTCCTCTTTATTTTCTTATTTCTCCCATTTGGCTCCCCTATTTCCGACTCTTCTCCTCTCCCTTCTCCTTTTCCTCATCTTTTCTCTTTTTAGTATTAACTAAGAAATGCCACATAAAGGTCAGGACATATCCATTCATCAATTCAGTGAATCTCTTAATGCTAACTAGCACTATAATTGCTAACGTTTTTTGAGTACTTACTACATGCTGATGTTCTGCTGAATACTTTATATGCAATATTTAATTTAATCCTTAGAAGTCAGTAAGCTTTGTATTATTATTCATATTTTACAGCCAATAGAACAGAAATTTAGGAGACTATGGAACTTGCCCAGAGTCTCATAGCTAGTAAGTGAATTGAGACTCAAACCCAGTATCTGACCCTGGAGCTCATCTGCCTCATGTAGAGTGAGCACTCAGTCAAGTAGTGTCACCAAGACACGCGTTCGGAATGCAGCAAAATGGTTAAGATCATGGTATTTGGAATCAGACAGACTTGGTTTGAATCTCAGCACTGCCACTTATCAGCCATGTAGCACTGGACAAATCGTTTCACCTCTCTGAGCCTCAGTTTCCTCGCTTATAAAATGTGAAAAATAATAATTTACAGAGTGGTTGTGAGATATTCCATGTAAAACTTTAAGCCTGGCACATAGCCAAAGTTTAACAAAGTTTACTAGTCTTATTCTTTATGGGAAAAAATAGCATCTACCCCCTCTGCTAGCAATTTCATTTCATTAGACATATTTTGAAATATCTTTTAAGTGTCCCCTGTAACCGCTGGGAATTTATCATTCATGAGTATATGTAAAGATTCCTTGAATCCATTCATATCTTCATCCTGTGTGGTTGGGGGGCTGAGCAACAAGTTTTGAAATTTCCCACATGATTTGTAGCCTAATACATTACTTCTGTTTAACAGTTCCAGAATGACCTTCTTCAGTCTTTTGCCTAATATCCTGGTGCTTCATATTGGTCTAGGAAAGGATAGATATTGGTCTAGGAAGGGAATCCTTGCAAAAGTGATGGAGAGGAATAGAGTATTCCTCAACAGGCTGTCTTCTGATCTGAGTGCCTGCCTGGCTAGGTGGCTGGAGAGCAGGCTCAGAGTCTGGGGACCTGTTTTCTTCACTCACTTGGCATCTGACCTTGTTCAGCTAACTTAGCTTCTCTAGTCCGACATGGAAAGCAAGTAGTGACTTAACCGTCACTCCCAACTCCTTGAAATTGTTCTGTGAAAGGCACTTGAAAAATAAAGTAATGTGATTTGGCAGAAATGAATCTGGTGCAAGCAGAGTTGATTTCCTGCGTGAAATTTTTTATTGAAGGAATTTTTTTTTAATTTTATTTATTTATTTATTTATTTATTTATGGCTGTGTTGGGTCTTCGTTTCTGTGTGAGGGCTTTCTCTAGTTGCAGCGAGCGGGGGCCACTCTTCATCGCAGTGCGCGGGCCTCTTACTATCGCAGCCTCTCTTGTTGTGGAGCACAGGCTCCAGACGCAGAGGCTCAGTAGTTGTGGCTCACAGGCCTAGTTGCTCCGCGGCATGTGGGATCTTCCCAGACCAGGGCTCGAACCCGTGTCCCCTGCACTGGCAGGCAGATTCTCGACCACTGCGCCACCAGGGAAGCCCTTGAAGGAATTTTATATTGAAGGTAAAGCATATACAAAAGGTAAAGCATAATACCTTTTTTAAAGTTAGGCCCCAAATTAGGAGTTTTAAAGTTATACTCTAAAACCAAGCTCAACAGCCACAAAGACTCAAGTTTAATAAAGCTTTCTTCCTTTTTAAATTAAGAAGTGGAAGATTTTGGTCAACTCTGAGATAGAGTTTCGCTGCTTGAGAAGCAGAATGATCAAAGCCAGAGTAGAGATTTCAGCAGTATGAACGTCAGCTCTGACTTTGGCAGTTTATTTAATCACTTTGGCAGCTCTTAGCTTGTTTTTGCATGCATTACTTTCTCTCATTTAGCCAGAGTGCCTGCCACATATGCAATGGCTTGTGTCGATAAATAGTTGTTGACTCTTGCATTGAAATGCATGCCTAGCTTACTGGGAAGTGTGTTAATTTTTTTATTAGCATTTCTCAAGTATTTATGACTTGATCTAGAGCAAGAAATATATCTTATATCAGAACATATGTGTGTATAAAGTCATAAATACCCATAGACATAAACACACATATATAAACTAGAAACATAAGTTTCATGAAATTGTACTCACCCTGTTTTGTATTCTACTCCACTCTCTTCTCTTTTTTTCTTTTCTACTGAGTTTTAAAGCATTCTAAATCCCACTAAATTGATTGCAGGGTCTACTAAATGGGCTGTCACCCAGTATTTGAAGGACACTGGCCTTAGGATTCATCTTAGACCAAACCTCCCTGGCTTTACAAGCCCTCGAGGGAAGACTTTACATCTTCTTTTCAGCTCACCCCCAGTACACACATATACTGCCGTCGCCACTACCACTAAAACCTTTGGATCGTTGGATAGAGAAAACCCTATCAACTGCTATCAGGGGGTTATCCCCTAGCAAGACTCCAACTTTTTCTCATAGGAGGCCAGAATCTTGAAAACTTTGTGACTTTTGAAAAACAAATTATTCTCCTCCTAAATTTTGAGTACTAGCTGGTGTCAGGAACTCAAGAATTCCTGTGATATGCCAATGCCAGCTCAGTGCTCTGTACCCAGTAGGACTGCAGTCAATATTTGTTGATTAGTCATCATCCCAGATCTGCACTGATCACCATGGAAACAGGGCTCTTGCAGAGGTAGCGCTGACCTGTGCTAGACAGAATAACACTGCTTCTCCATAGATGGACTGAGTTTGGTAGACAGGGCATAAAGTTGTGGGATTATTAGGTAGAGTGAGAATCCAGATAGGGTGTACATTCCTTAATATACAACTGAGAAAAACAGACAGGCAAATGCAAGGCTGGCAAAATCTGAATATACTGGGGCAGAATTGGTCATCGACTAAAGCTGTCTCCATTTGTATCATTGACCCATAAATCTAAGATTGTCTGGGACCCATCTGGCTTTGCCCTTCAGAACTTAAAAAGAACCCTGAGTGGCTAATGTAATCCCTTATATCTTAGAAGTGTGTCTGAAGGCAGGTCCACATGTTTTGCCCAGAGTTGAGGCTCATAGTAGTCCCTTTTCTTAGAAAACCTCACTGAGTCCGACCCAGGAAGGCAGTTGGGTGATGAGGTTTGGGAATTCAGGTTCTAGGATTGTGGCACTATTCCTTCTCTATCAACACTGTCATTCCTAGGACTGGGAACCTGGATTCTGACACAAAGAAATGGAATGACTTGGCTCTCTTTGCCAACTTGCAGACTATGATATTGCCTCTTCCAAACCCTGAAGGTCCTTAATGTTGCAAAATAAGCATGATGTAACAAAACAAGTGTAATTAGGAGACAAACCAGGAATGGAGAAAATATAATGAATATAATGAATAGATAATTTATGAAAAGAGTTATAGGTTTTATGAGCCAGAATACATTCTAAACTTCCCTAAATTTTTAAAGAAATGGTTCATAGAATTTTAGAACAGGGAAGGACTTTAGATAGTATATAGTTTAGTCTCTTTATCTTACAGATGTGGAAACTGAGGTCCCAAGAAGCAAGAAAATGGTAGCGGTGACTAAATAAACCCAGATCTTCAAGATTCTGGGGCTTGTTTCCCCACATTCACATGACCTGTTGAGGTGAAGAGCATCTCTCTTTTTTGTTGAGAAATAGTACACACAAAAAAATAACAGTTTTAGCGACTGTTGGACTTGGTGATGCTAAACAGACAACCCAAAAAGCAGAAATAGGGCTTCCATGGTGGCGCAGTGGTTGAGAATCTGCCTGCCAATGCAGGGGACACGGGGTCGAGCCCTGGTCTGGGAGGATCCCACATGCCACGGAGCGACTAAGCCCGTGAGCCACAATTGCTGAGCTTGCGCGTCTGGAGCCTGTGCTCCGCAACGGGAGAGGCCACGATAGTGAGAGGCCCACGCACCGCGATGAAGAGTGGCCCCCACTTGCCGCAACTAGAGAAAGCCCTCACACAGAAACGAAGACCCAACACAGCCATAAATAAATAAATAAATAAATAAATAAATAAATAAATAAATAAATAAATAAAAATTAAAAAAAAAAAAAGCAGAAATATTTGCCCAGAGGGCTGCATTTAGGTAATAAAATGAAAGCCATAATGTTTGTGGTTCAGGAGTGACCTTTGTGAGGTTTCCTGATGTTTGTTGTAGAGCTCCTGTGACTCTCCTTGAAGGCTTTGGACAGTGAGTTGTGTGGCAAATATTTGCATTTCTAAGACACTTGTCACCACAGAACCTAGATTACCTCACAGAAATGATTCCCAACCATACAAGGCAAAGGACAGCTTTGGGTTTTTTCCCCTGATTCCACATCACACAAACCCAGTGGTTACTAGTCAAAGAGGTAACACATCCAAGATATGGGTGTTAATTTAAATCACTGACCCTTGGAATCTCAGAATTAGGTTGTCATTTATTCTACCAGTATCTGGTGCACGAATTAATGGAAAGGTTCTACAAAACAGATAGTGGTTGTGTCTTCTTTGTCTCTCCAGAATAAGACATTGCCAGAGTGAATCTATTACCTTTCTGAGCTGTTGTCCAAGATTCAGTCTGGGCATGAGAAACCTGGTGGGGGGCAGTGATTCTCAAGGGACTGCCTCATCCCCACAGAGTGCTCTCCAGTAAGAACAGAGTAAGGAGCCAAAAGAAAGAAACTTGGTATTAGTGCAAAAGAATGGTGTTCGGATCAAAGAAGAATAGCCTGACCGGACTGTCTGACCCAACCTGGAGTACTGAGACAGACTATATCATTTCATTTGAAAATCTTTTAAAACAGTATTTTTTTCTGTTTTCAGAAATGATATCAGAGTAGCTCTACCCATAGGTAGGCACAGAGGACCAGGTGAGGTTGTATTCCTTTCCTAGACCATTTGAACACTAGCGGTTTCATTCTGCTACCACTTGGGTCTGTATTTCACAGGTCATCGACTCAGTAAGCAACAAGCACTTGGCCCAGTGGCTCCAAGACCACTTGGAATGAATGTCACTTTGACTTTGGTTCATTTCCCAATAGTACCATTGAGAATTCCTGCTAAATTTATCAAGAATTGATGCTCACATAGTAGAACCTAGTGGCTTCTGTCTTACATCTCTAAGAATTTTACATACTCAGGCAAGGTTTGAGAATTTGACCCTCAAGTCACCTTTTATCCTGTGGGGACTAAAACTGCACCTGCCCTTAAGTTTAAAAAATTATTAGTCAGGGACTTCCCTCGTGGTCAGTGGTTAAGACTCCACGCTCCCGATGCAGGGGGCCCAGCTTTGATCCCTGGTCAGGGAACTAGATCCCGCATGCTGCAACTAAAGATCCTGCATGTCGCAACGAAAATCCCGCATGCCGCACCTAAAGACCCCAAGCAACCAAATAAATAAATGTTTTAAAAAATTATTAGTCAATCAAGTCATTCTGAAATCTGTAACTAATTATTTAACTAATCTTAATTGAATCTCTGTATTATCAATAATTACTACAGTTTTTCCTCAGAATTTTCAGCTGTCTAACCACTTAGGTCATTTCCAGTTAAACCCATTATAGTCATACGAGCTACTAAATATCCTCCACTCATCAATCCTCAGTAAGCATTACATTCTTTAGGGCCCTTTTCTGGTTTATCAGTACCACCCAGCTCTCACTTTAATGAAGGTACCAATGTAAAGACATAAAGATTTTGAACTTGAACTGTTAACAGTTCAATATTGAAAGAATAGCAAACTGAGACCACTGAATCTTTTAAAAATCATTTTTTTTTAAAGAAACAAGTGACGCATAATAATATCACAGAGGCTACAACCTTGCAAACATGATGATTGGACATGGTAAGCAGAAGACACCAATTACTCTAGACATATTGGTAAAACCTTTTCATGCCCAGAGGATGGGAAATAAATCCCACTGAAATTCAGGGGATTTTCATATTAATACAATTCTAGAGGTCAGTGGCCTGGGGCATGTCATATTTCCCTTTTAAGGCGAGGGATAAGTTGTTGCATCTGGCCCCTCCCACCACCAGCAAGAGGTCCAGCACCCAGTTGGCTTCTTTGGATGCTGGAGGCAACATATTCCTCACCTGGGTCTCGGGCCCATTTACCAAGGGACCCGAAAGCTGTTCTTTTGAGTAGGGCCTAGAACAAGAGAAGGTTCTGCAACAGGTCGAGTCTGCCGCGCAAGCTGCTCTGCCCTTTGGGCCGTATGATCCAGTAGATGCAGGGCTGCTTGAAGTCTAAGTGGCAGATAGGAATGGTGTTTGGAGCCTTTGGTGGTCCCTATAGGTGAATCACAGCACACACCCTTAGGATTTTGGAGCAAAACCCTACCATCCTCTGTAGATAACTGTCCTTTTGAGAAACAGCTTTTGGCTTGCCCGTGGGTGTTAGCAGAGACTCAACGCTTAACCACGGCCCACCAAGTTACCGTGTGACCTGAGTTGCCCTTTATGACCTGGGTGTTGTCTGACCCACCAAGCCATAAAGCTGGACATGCATGGCAGCCCTCCATCATCAAAAGGAAGTGCTATATACTAAATCAGGTTCAAGCAGGCCCTGAAGGCACAAGAAAATTATATGAAGAAGTGGCTCAAATGCCCGTGGTCCCCAGCCCTGCTCACTGCCTTCTCTCTCCCAGCTTGCACCTATGGCCTCATGGGGAGTTCCCTATGACCAGTTGACTGAGGAAGAGAAAAACTGGGGCTCATTATTGATGGTTTTGCATGATATTCAGGTACCACTTGAAAGCTGTTATGCTCTAGCCCCATCCTAGGGCAGCCCTGAAGGACAGTGGGGAAGGGAAATCCTTCCAGTGGGTAGAATGTCAGTCAGCGCATCTGATTGTTTTTTTTGTAAGGAGAAATGGCCAAAGGTATAAGTCTATAACAATTCATAGGTTGTGGCCAGTGGTTCGGCAGGATGGTCAGGGACTTGGAAGGAATATGATTGGAAAATTGGTGACAGAGAGATCTGGGCAAGAAGTATGTTGATAGACCTCCCTGAATGGGCGAAGGATTTTAAGATATTTGTGTCTCAGGGCAAGACTATACAATGGTGGAAAGACAGTCTCTTCAATAAATGGTGCTGGGAAAACCAGACAGCTACATGTTAAAAAAATGAAATTAGAACATTCTTTAACACCACACACAAAAATAAGCTCACAATGGATTAAAGACCTAAATGTGAGACCGGACACTATAAAACTCTTAGAGGAAAACATAGGCAGAACACTCTCTGACATAAATCTCAGCAATATCTTTTTCTGTCCATCTCCCAGAGTAATGGAAATAAAAACAAAAATAAACAAATGGGACCTAATTAAGCTCAAAGCTTTTGCACAGCAAAGGGAACCATAAACAAAATGATAAGACAGCCCACAGATTGGGAGAAAAATATTTGCAAATGATGTGACCGACAAGGGATTAGTCTCCAAAATTTACAAACAGCTCATGCGGCTTAGTATCAAAACAAACAACCCAGTCAAAAAATTGGCAGAAGACCTAAATAGACATTTCTCCAAAGAAGACATGAAAAGATGTTCAACATCACTAATTATTAGAGAAATGTAAATCAAAACTACAATGAGATATCACCTCACACTGGTCAAAATGGCCATCATCAAAAAATCCACAAACAATAAATGCTGGAGAGAGTGTGGAGAAAAGGGAACCCTCTTGCACTGTTGGTGGGAATGTAAATTGATACAGCCACTATGGAGAACAGTATGGAGGTTCCTTAAAAAACTAAAAATAGAGCTACCATATGATCCTGCAATCCCACTCCTGTGCATATATCCAGAGAAAAACATGGTCCGAAAGGATACATACACCCCAGTGTTCATTGCAGCACTGTTTACGATAGCCAAGACATGGAAGCAACCTAAATATCCATCGACAGAGGAATGGATAAAGAAGATGTGGTACATATGTACAATGGAATATTACTCAGCCATTAAAAAGAATGAAATAATGCCATTTTCAGCAACATGGGTGAACCTAGAGATTGTCATACTGAGTGAAGTAAGCAGACAGAGAAAGAAATATCGTATGATATCACTTACACCTGAAACTAATACAACATTGTTAATCAACTATACTCCAATATAAAATAAAAAGTTAAAAAAAAAAAGCTATCTGTGACTCATGTAGATGCTCTCCAAAGAGTGACCTGAGGGGGATTTTAATAGTCAAGGGATAGGATGACCCATTCTGTGGATACCTGGCAGCCTCTTTTCCCAGCCACCCCTGTCATTGCCCAATGGGCTCATGAACAAAATGGCCATGGTGTCAGGGATGGAGGATGTGGATGAGCTCAGCAGCATCATTGACTTCCACTCACCAGGGCCAGAAACCAACACTGAGTCCCCAGTATGACATCGTTCCCTGGGGTAATCATCTAGCTACCTGGTACAAGTTCATTAAATTGGACTGCTTCCATCACGGAAGGAGCAGCACTTTGTTCTTACTAGAACAGACATTCTGGATACAGCTTTGCCTCCTCTGCATGCAGTGCTTCTGTCAAAACTATCATCCGTGCGGTTACATACTGTCTCATCTACTATAATGGTAGGTCACATGACATCACTTCTGATCAAGGAACTTGATAGGCCCATGCTCATGGAATTCACTAGTCTTGCCATGTTCCCCATCATCCTGTAGCAGCTGGCTTGATATAGTGGTGGGACGGCCTTTAGAAGACTCAGTTACAGTGCCAGTGAGGTAGCAATACTTCGTGGGGCTGGGATAATGTCCTCTCAGATGCAGTATATGTTCTAAGTCAGTATCCAATATATGGTGCTGTTTCTCTCATAGCCAGGCTTATTGGTCCAGGAATCAGTGGGTGGAAATGGGAGTGACTCCATTTTCTTTTACCCCTAGTGATCCAGTAGGAAAATTTTCCTTTCTGTCCCCTTGACCTTAGGTTCTGCTTGTCTAGAGTTCTTAGTTCCAATAGGTGGAATGCTTCCACTAGGAGACACAACAATGATTCCACTGAACTAGTTGTTGAGACTCTCACATGGCTCCTTTGGGCTCCTCATGCCTCTCAATCAACAGGCAAGGAAGAGGGTTGCTGTATGAGCTGGAGTGATTGATTCTGATTACCAAGGGAAAATTGCTGCTACTATATAATGGAGGTAAGGAAGAGTTTTTCTGGCATAGAGGAGGTCCCTTAGGGCATACTAGCATTCCCATGTCCTGTGCGGTAATCAAAAACTACAACAACCCAGTTCAGGACAGCTAATGGACCAAGGTCTTCAGGAATGCAGGTTTGAGTCAACTCATAAGGCAAAGAACCACAACCAGCTGAGGTCCTTGCCGAGAGCAAAAGGAATGTGGAATGGGTAGTAGAAGAAGATAGCTATACAGACCAGGTACAACCACATGACCATTGCAGAAACAACCCATGATAGCTATGAGTATTTCTTCCTTATTTTGTTATGAATATGTTTGTATATATATTAAGCAAATATGTTTTTCTTATCTCCTTATCATCTAACATAAGATGTATTAATAATAACTCTATGTCTCAGTTTATAAGTTACAGGAGAAGTGTGAGCACCACCCAAGCACTTCACATCTTCTTCTGGGGAACGGGTTAGTGTGTTTTCAGATGTACGTAGGATAGTTGTGTCATGTCAGTGGAAGTATGTCTTTGTTATTGGCTTTGTGTGGAAATGAAGCGTGGTTTGAGGAGCTGAGCACAAGTGCCAAGTTGACAGAGGGTGGGGTGTGATCATTTTGCTGCGTCAGCTGGACTAGGCTATACTCCCTAGTTATTTAATCAAACACAAATATTGTTTCATTGAGCTGTTGCTGTACAGATGTTTTGTATGTAATTAAAGTCCATAATCAGTTGACTTTAAGCAAGGGAGATTATACAGCATAATCTGGGTGGGCCTGAGTCTATAAATTGAAAAGCCTTTAAAACAGGACTCAGGCTTCCCTGGGAGAAGAAATTCCACCTGGGAACCAGCAGCAAATTCCAGCCTGCCCTCCCTGAGGACTTGCCCTATGGGTTTCAAACTTGCTTAGCCAGCCTCCACCTGGCATAAGCCAATTTCTTGCAATAAATCTCTTAATGTATTTTACACACACACACACACACACACACACACACAAACACACACACACACACATGCACATACTCATGCACATGCACACATGCCCGTGCAAAAACACCTCCTGCTGGTTCTGTTTCTCTGATTAAACCCTGACTGATACAGCCTCAGATATCCCTAAAGCTTTTGTTTTACCCATTAGTGCTGCCAGCTGGGCCCCTGCACTGATCCCACAGGTGTTGGGTGTTCAATAGTATGTGTTGAATGGAAATGAATTTAAGGTGTTCAGCCCTCATGTAGAGGTATCCTTTGTTGAGGTAGTTGGCTGCTGCACTAAATATGTAGGGCAAGGTATCAGGCAGCTCCCCCTGCCAGTATTCTCCGCTCAGAGTCGGGCGTTGATTCACAGCACCCTCTGAAACTCAAGTGGCAGAAATTGGCAGTGAAAAGAACCACCACCCACACGTCTTATAGTATGTGGGAGAAATGTGGCCAAACACTGAGACTTCACATGAAAAATCGTATCTGCCTCTGTTACTGCTTCTCAATATTATTTGGTTTCTCTTGTGAATTGTTGTGAAACATGTAAAAGGGGGTTCTGAGATAGTCCAATGGGAAAAACCAGAAAAATGAAAAATTAATGTGGTTTGGAGAAACAAAGGGCCAAAGAAACGATTGGTCCTTGCTTAGACCTAGTAAGTACAGTACAAACCTATTTCAGCAGGTTCTGCTTAGCATGTGCAGTCAATTTTGCTATAACATGACATAGGTATTGCTGAAAATCAATGAGCTCTGCAGAATCACAAAGTGAAAACCAAGGGCTAATGGGAAAATGGGATAGCAGCACAACACAAAAAATTTTAAGTGACTTATTTAAAAGGGTAGGCACCTAATAAAAATTGTAGCACAGTTTTACACATGTTAAATGATAATGAAATAAACAATACTCCAATATATATGGTACTTTACCTTGAAAAAGACAAAGTTTTCTCGTGGACTAGAGCATCGGACGGCTGCAACTTGTGAGCTATCGTGAGGCTGTGGAAGGGTTTTTTTCCGAAATTGGACAGAAAGCTGTAACATCACATGTGTGTGGGTTTATCTCATAACACAGGTGGCAATCTGCGGGAACTGGTAGACATTTGAGGTGTATGTGTGTGTGGGGTTTGTGTATTCCTACCCACCTCAGTTCAGCTGAGTGCAGTTTTCCGCACTCAGTGTTTCTCGTGGTTGGGATAACATATGTCAATCACATTGGAACAAACTTGCATTTTCAGAAAAAGTGTGATTACGGGGCTGACGGTGCTGCCTAAAGAGATCACCACCCTTTATCTGTACTTTCAAACTCCCAAAGGTTCTTTGTAAGTTTGGCGCAAATTCATTTGTTAGCAAAAAGTAAGGTGAATATAAATGTTTTCCAGAAACACTGCATTTGATTGTAAAGTGCTGTCACAGACCCCACTGGGGTTTAAATATGCCTCTCTACAATCTGAAAACTTCTGATTTCTAAAGCATGTCTAGCCCTAAGGGAATAGGGAACAGTCCATCTGTATACTGAGTGTCTGTTTAGTGTGAGGCATCGTGTTGAGGCATGGTCCACAGCAGTTGCCTGAATCCTATAATTTTACTAATTTAAGAGGAATTTTGCAGTGCTTTTCTTAGCCCTGGAACATCAGAATACTTTAGAGAAGAAACTGTTCAGTTAAAAAAGATTGCTAGACGTACACTCTAGTAATGTAAACTCGTGTTTACTGGGCAGTGTGCTCTGGAATTTAGGGGAGGAATTTAGTGTGTATAAAATATATGGTACCTAAAGAAACTAGAAGACATTTGAAAGAAATAGTGAAGACATTGTTTCCCCGAGTGTGTTCAGAGGAACACTAGTCATGATAGATGTCCAGAAAGTCAAGTTTGGGCAGCACTGCGTATTCTCTGCTCTTCTGGAGCACAATAATGATATCAGCATATTAAAGACCCTGAAAGGTCCCATAGTAAAGAAGCATGTTTAACTTTGTTTTACGTGGATTCTCAAATGTACTGGTCTTTGGATAAGAACCTGGTACTGACCCACAGAGCACATTCTGAGAAACTCCAGACTAAGACGTTTATGATGCTCCAGATGAACTATGAGAGGAAATTCTGTTTCTCATTTGGAAGTGTAGCATATAAATCCAATGCAGAGAAATTGTATGCTTTTATTATTTTAGGTTTAGAAATGAAAATGTAAGAAGTGCATTCTTATGACAAATGGAAAATGAATCAGATTTGCTTGACTTGCCCAGTGATTTTTAATTTTTAGAATCTTCTATATAAACTAGCAATTATGATGATGCAGCCATCAAATGGTATGTAATTATATCCATGAAATAACGGATAGTGAGTACTTTTTAAAATGAAAACAAATTCCCTAAAGTAATTATTGGATGATGAAAATAAATTAATTTAATTCAGTACTTAAAGAATGAAAATTACTGTGATCCCTGAAGCAGTGTATGTGCAGATACAGGTTCTTTCATGTGAAAAATTATGGCACAGAAATGCTGAAATATTAAGAAAATGTGATACCCACTGTTTTTTCTCCTATAAACTCAATCTTACCATTTAAGATGGTCCATTTCCACAGAAGCTGGTAAGCAGATGTTTCATAGCTAGTAAGACATGGGATCAGGATTCAGGCCAACTGCTCTCATCTCTGGGGCCTACATACTTAACCCCTAACTAGAGCTGCAGTCATTAAAAAAACAAATTTAGTAGAAATAACATTTCTTTCTTCTCCCTCCTCTCCTCTCCCCACTGTCCCAACCACCCAACAAAAGTAGATTTCTGTTGTAAACTTCTAAAATGCCATTCTAAATACTTCAATGTTAGAGAATACTTTGCGAAGCCATACTCCTTCTACATGACCATTGTATTTTGGAATATTAATAACATTGCAGAAGTGTTCTCTTTTACTGCACTGTGAAAATTGCTTTGATCTTTTAGGCCCCATCTGTACAAATATATTCACAATGACAATTGGCGTTATTCGTCAAGAAAAATAGCTGCTGTTGATGACCGTGCACTTAATCCAGTTGATTCCGGGGAGACAGACAGTTATTACAGCCCCCAAATCATAAACTGGTCATAAAATAGTTTATCGAGTGGCTATGTACAGACACACGCTCAGGTTTTCATAATGGCATAGAATTTCAAGTGCTTCATACAATTTAGGTACTTGCTTTTTTTTGGAAAGAAAATCACTTTATTCTAATTAATTCACAAACAAAAGCATGTTTAAGAGGCCACACACACACACACCCAGCCCCAAACGCAATACCATCTCCGTGAGCTTCTATACGGTGAGAATACCCTCTTCCACTGCAATCCTGAAGCACAAAAGCTATTAATGATCGAGGAGAGGTTTAACTGGTGGCTTCACACTTCACATCTTCACCATCAATTATATTTTTAATGCTAAACCGACGTGGTCATGAGAGATGATTTTTCATGCCTCCAATTGGGACTTCTTGATGAAGCTAACCCGTTCGCCAATCTGCACTGTTTTCAGCACCTCGCTGAAGCCTTCACAAAGCTTAAGGTCACCCTGGTTCTGGGCACACTCCAAAAACTGTTTCACCTCAAAAAAGCACGGGCCACTCTGCTGCTGCTGTGCAGGCTGGGTTCCCTGAGGCTCCTGGTAAGAGATGTCAGGCCTTGAGGGCTCAGCATTACTTCCTCCACTGAAGCCACCAGGGAGGGCATGACCCAGAGTGTGGCCGATGGCAGAACCCACAGCCACGCCGGCTGCAGTGGTTGCCACCTGGGCCATCAGACCTGGCCGCCGGGGAGCAGAAGCAGGGAGCCAACGGCAGATGGTGGAGCCGCTGCGGGCGGCTGAGCTGCGGGCGCTGGCCTGGGTGCACTTCTCATCTGAGGTGCCCAGCTGGCCGGAGGGGCCACGCGGGGTGTGCGGCTTCGGCTTCCACGAGGCACCTTAAATGCGCGGCGAAGCGGGGTCTAGAAGAGCGAGACTCGGAGGAGACCCCGGCTGCTTCTTAAGTACTCGCTTTTTTGATATAAAAGATCTTAGACCTAAACATTGAGAGTAAAATTGGGGAATCAAGTAAATAAGAGTATAACTCCTTCCCTGATTTATAAAATTTTATTCCCTATTAACGTTGCTAAATCACAGTTTGCTGTCCGAATGTTGGGTGGACCTCGTTGCAGTTACTGAGTTTTTCCTAAAGTTAATCCTGGAAAAATAATTAATTGCCACAGTCAGTAATAAAATAATCATAAAAATAAACTTCTAAATTTTATTCAAAATGTAAAGATACTTCTGACAGGAATGTATAATTAATGTTGGAAATGAGAATGTGGGAAATTTTTTTTTTTATAACTGAGATGTCACCAAACACTAAGACTTTGAAGCAGACGTCTAACAAAAGCTTCTGTGTTCTGACTCCTCCTCCGAAGAAAGATTGGTGTTCTTAGGACTTTGAATCTTTTTTTTTCTCATGGTAAGAGGATTGTTTGTTGGATGGAGAGTTCAGGTAGGTTTTACTGTTCTTTTACCTTCCGGGTAATAAGTAAGGCATTGATGAAGAAGCAGCCTTTCCCAAGTAATTTATGAGAAGGGCGCTATCTGACATCTGGACTTTGACATGTCTTCCAGGATGATGTGTGTGGGCTCATGCCAAGTGATTGCCCATATAACATGCAGCACAAAGTGCTAGGCTGCCTGGATTACAATCAGTCCTCAAACGACCAGCTCTACAGATAGGTCACCTGAAGGAGACCATTCTGTACTCACATGAAGCCCACCAAGTTCTCCGAGCTGAGGCTTCCATACCCTGGTGCCCTCTCCTAGACTGTCTGTTCACTTTCTGCCCCGCCCCCCCCAATATGACCAGTGCAGCAAATATTTTATCTGGTGGCTGCCCCCATTCAAGACACTTGAGGCAGGACTTCCCTGGTGGCACAGTGGTTAAGAATCCACCTGCTAATGCAGGGGACATGGGTTCAAGCCCTGGTCCAGGAAGATCCCACATGCCACGGAGCAACTAAGCCCCTGCACCACAAGTACTGAGCCTGTGCTCTAGAGCCTGCGAGCCACAACTACTGAGCCCACACGCCACAACTATTGAAGCCTGCGTGCCTAGAGCCCGTGCTCTGCAACAGGACAAGTCACTGCAATGAGAAGCCTGCGCACTGCAACGAAGAGTAGCCCCTGCTCACCGCAACTAGAGAAAAGCCCACGCGCAGCAACAAAGACCCAATGCAGACAAAAATAAGTTTAAAAAAAAAAAGACAGGCATTACTCAGCCATAAAAAAGAACAAAATAATGCCATTTGCAGCAACATGGATGGACCTAGAGATTCTCATACTGAGTGAAGTAAGTCAGAGAAAGACAAATATCATATGATATCGCTTATATGTGGAATGTAAAAAAAAAGGCTACAAATGAACTTATCTACAAAACCGAAATAGAGTTACAGATGTAGAAAATAAACTTATGATTACCAGGGGGTAATGGGGGGAGGGATAAATTGGAAGATTGGGATTGACACATAGACACTACTATATATAAAACGGATAACTAATAAGGACCGACTGTATGGCACAGGGAACTCTACTTAATACTCTGCAATGGCCTATATGGGAAAAGAATCTAAAAAAGAGTGGGTATATGTATTTGCATAGCAGATTCACTTTGCTGTACAGCAGAAACTAACACAACATTGTAAATCAATTATACCCCAATTAAAAAAAAAAAAAAAAGACACCGAGCATTACAAAGGCCCTCATCAGCCTTCTTGGCTGACCATGTAGACCAGGTCACCCATCAGTTAAATACCCATTCAAGAAACTGTAATTTAATTTGCCTTTAATTACAGTTAACTCTCTTGGTTCCAGCTCAACTGAACCCCACCAAATCCACCTTGATTTTAGAGAAAGGGATGACTTTTTTCCCCCCATCAATAAATTCTAACATTCTAAAATTCTCTACTTAGCTTAAAAACTAGATTTGTGGGCCCAGGCTGGAGGTAATGATGTTATCATAACTGATACTTTCAGAATTTTGCTATGGTCTTTTAGAATATTTCTGATTAGAGAATTTGGGGTTAGGTATTTCTACAGTGGGAAAAAAAGCAAATGATATAAAAGGAAAAAGGAAGAATTTTACCTCAGAAATAAGTGAAATGTAGCATAAGTTACTGTTTGACCATTTACTATGATGCTGTCAAACTTAGAAATCAGATGTCACTTACATATTTTGAGCCTTGGACAGTTGTAGAGAAAGTACTCACTTATTTCATCAGGCAGTGCCAAAGACCAATTCTATAGTAATTGTAATGATACTTGAGGCACCTTATAGAATTTCAATTCTTCTAACATTTCCCTAATATTCTGTGGTGGTCTTCAAAAACTACTGATTATAATTTTTTATATTAGCCTTTGGAGATTTTACTGATGGGAACCAAAAGTAGGTTTTGTGAAAATCTGGCCTATACTCCTGAATAAATAACCACTGAAAACATACAGACATTCTGAAATAAACCCTCCAATTTTGGGTTTTTTTTTTTTACCATTTTTAAATGATATGATCTCAATTATATTGCACATTTCCTTGTCTTTTAAATAATTTAACTCTGAGGACTACATGCCTAGCAGAATGCCTTATGTATGGGGGCATCTGCTATGTTGTAAATCTCCTTTCCTTTTAAGGGTGATACAGTATGTTATTTCAGGGATTGATGAAGTTTGAAGGTGTGTTTGTATTTATACTAAGGATTCCAGACTGTTATCTTTTTGTAATTGGTGATCATACTTTCTGCTTCCTCACTGCCTCACGCCACTGCTCAGAGCAAAGTAGTTTCTTCCTCACGTCAGATTTTCTGTGAACTCTTAGTAAGGCCAGAGCTGCAGATCACCAGAGGAAATGATATGACTACCTTGAACCTCATTAATGTCATTTTTATACTCAGATCTCTCTGTAGACTCTGGCCAGCAGAGATCTGGGGGCTCTGATACCCAGCTGGGGGCTCGTACCTGTGTGTTTTGTGCAAGTACTTTCCTATACACATTGTGAGTGTTCATCTCTCCTTTTCCCTCAAAACTCCTGACTTCAGCTTCCAAGATATGTTTCCTATGACACAGACAAGTAATTTCATCTCTCTGGGCCTCAGGTTCCTCACCCGTGAAATAGGGATGTTAGTAGTAACCACTTCCCAGGGTTGTTTTGAAGATAACTGAGTTAATATCTGTAAAGGTCTTAGAGCAGTTGTGCATAGTAAGGGTTAAATACTTTAAAAAAAAGATTGACCACTGGATAAATGACTCTTTAAGCTTCTTAAAGAAAAGGAAAGATCTGAGAAGATACTTCTCCTGGTAGAGGGTGATTTACACTTTCTTTTCTGGGGTAGGAATGGAGTAATTTGGAGGGATTTGTATCTGAAGGAGCAGAACTGAAAGGTACCTAAAATATCTGTAGAAAGTGCTGGCAGTGAGCCTGGGTCCTGACTGGATCAAGTAATATATGGAAAGATGTGCATAGCAACTCCTCTGGGGGCTCGTCATAGTAGATCTTAAAAGGAGACAAGAAGAATAAACTGGAAATATATGGGGATGGAAGGAATTGGGGACAAAGCTTACGCCAAGAGTTAGAAGTCATCTTCTGTTACCTAACAAAGGCTGAAAGAGAGTGATTCTCAGGGGAGATGATATATATATGTAAGTCACATACACAGATATATAAATCTTTTAACCACCTGTCTGACTTAGGTGTTTTTCTCAGCTTCTTCCGTGGAAAGGGGCCCTGGCCATCTGCTTTGTTAAAAGAAAGCAGGCAGCAGCTTCGTGTGGCACGTGCTGCCGACCACCATGAAGCTTGGAAGCCCTTCGTGGTGCCCGCGGGCGCTTGTCGAGAGCCCGGGGGGCGGGGGGTGGGGGGCGGGGGACCCATGCCCGGGGCCCGCCTCGCCCGCTGCTGCGCGCACCGGCTGCCCGACGACGGCGCTGGCGCGCGGCCCGGTGGCTCTTGGCTCCAACAGCTGGGCCGCCCTTTGCCCCGGCTCGCAGCCCGGTGGTAATTCTCTCTAGGCTCAGAGGGGCAGCCCTGTCAAACTGCAGCGTGTGTTTATCTTGTAATCCGCAGACAAGAAGAAGGGAGGCAAATTCCAGCCTTTGAAGAAGTTGTTTGGCAAAAGGAGAAAGAAAGGCACGTCGACGGCCCGGGAGGCGTCTGCAGGGCGCACGGGTCGCTCTCCCCCGAGTGTCAGCAATGGGACCTTCTCTTCCGACGAGGAGACCCTGGAGGACAGCCTGAGGTAATCACTCGCACTTTTTTTCCTGACCTTCAGCGGAGTTCCGGGGTGGGAGTGGGGTCCCGAAGGAGGCAGAGCGGCATCCTCGTGGGCTCCACTTCTGGGAAGGTGGAGGCCTGGGGTGCGTGGTGCGCTCTGTGCGGAGACCTTTCCTCGGGGAATTAGCATACGCGTCTGGCCACACTTTGTGGGAGAGCGTAGAGATGTGCGCCTTTATCTTGCTGCCCTCACTGGGGGAGGAAGGCAGCAGCTCACTGCCTTGGCTCGACCCAAGCTCCTCGGGTTGGAGGAGACCATGTCCCCCTGTCCCATTGCCTGGCGAGGAGGAAGGGTGGTTCGTACACTAGGTTTTACACCCGCGTTGAGGATGCAAACTGCTGGGGCTCAGGGTGTCACCCTTCATCCCCCTGGCCATGTCTAGCAGCTTCCAGAACCTGCCTACAATGGGGCTTTCAGTTTCTGCGTCTTGTTCTCTCTCTCTCTCTCCTCCCCTCCCTTCTCCCTCTCGTCGTCCTTCTCCTTCTCTCTCTCTCCTTCTCGTTGCTCTTTCCTGTTTTCTCTCTCTTTCTCTTCCTCTTAGAGCACAGGCACTACATCTGGCTGTTACCGTGTCAAGAACTCAGAGAAGCAGGGTAAGGAGGTACTTTCTCACCTGAGTGCTGGGAATTGAAGTCAGAGATGGTTACGTTCTGCTACTGACAGCTCAGAAGTCAGCTCCTCTGAGAAGCCCTTTCCCACTACCCGCTCTGATTTGTTTGCCCTTGACTGCCTGGCTCCCGCAAAGAACTTGTTACTTTCTCTGCAAATGATTATCGGCTAGTCTGTCTCTCTCAGCTGCCGGTTCTATGAAGCCAGGGACCAGGTATTATTCAGCCTCACCTTAGGCACTCAAAAAGTGTTTCCTATGAATGACTGGCACTGCATTAAGTTGCCCTAGTACGTGTTGAAGGCATAGATGATGTGACCTGTGATATTCTCACTGTGTTTGAAGGACAAAGACGAAAACAGCCTCGGTGGTCTGTCTGTGAGTATAGTGTTGTCAACTACAGTTGAGCCCAGATTACAGAATCCTCAGGCAAGCCGTGCACATTAAGCATTATGGTGCCCACAACAGCATTTGTTAGCCCTAAGTAATGCTGAGTCTTTTCCTCCACAGGCCTGTATTTGTTTTCCATTGTCTTTATTAAGGAAACTATTGAATTTAACCAAAGAGAACAATTTCACTGAAAGGAGAACACAGCTAGCACCAAACTAACCCAATTGTTGGAACGTCAGTATCAATATAGAATTGAGTGTTGTCCAGCACGAATCAGGTTTGACTTTACTTTGGTTTCTTCCCTTGCAAAATAGGAATGTGAACCTTTTTGCTTCACAGCATCACAATGAGGTACAGATACTAAAATGTGACCAAGTAGCAGTTTAATGCAAAATCTGAGATCAAGTCTGGAAAGTTCTCCTTTGGAAGGACTGTCCTATGAAAACACAACTTGTCTTTTTTATAGCAGGTTATGGTTTTGTCAAGTCTCTGATTTCTTGCTGAATTTTATTAGACTCTTAGAAGACCCTAGACCCTTGTTCTCTTCCCATTTAAGTGGTATTCTGTTTACCCCTTGGGGTTTTCCTTAAGGTTTTAAGTTTTAAAACTTAAAGATTTTAAGATTTACCTTGGGGAAATTTACATTGGATCAAACAGCTACATTTCCATTAAATGTAGGTAATATTACCTGTTCTTATTGATAAACCTATATTTATGAGACGTATACTATATTTTAATTATTTAATACTTATTTGTATAATACAGGAAGCTAGAAGGATAAGCTTGGGACGATGAGTTTAAAAAAGGCTCTTCAAATGTTTTTAAAATTAAAAAAATAGGAAAATAGAAGTTGCTTAAAATATATATTCCTTCTTTCTTCTCAGAAACTTCCAATTGAAAAATAATTCCACCCACAAAGTAAATATTACATGCATCACTTACAGTATAGCTGAACATCTGATTATTCGCCCTATTTACAGATGGAGAAAATGAAAAATGTTGCTTCCAACAATTCTTATTTTCAGTTCACTGTTCAATTAACAGATATGTTACTTCACATTGCGTAAGGATTCAAAAAATGTCTGTGCCTTTTATTTGCTATTTCCAAAATGGGCAGCTCTCACTAAAGCACAAAAGTCAAAATTCCATTAACATGATCTCTGGTGGAGGTTCCAAGGAGGCAGATTTCAGCCCAATGTGAGGGAAAATTTCTTAATTACTAGAGCTGCTTAAAAATGGGGAGGCTGGGTATGTGCCAGAGGCATTGGAACTGATGAAGGGCAATTTCTGCACTGGGTGAGAATTTAAAGGAGCTGAACTTTAACATGCTGTCAAACTCTAAGAATCTGTAATTCTAGAAATGTCTCCATGGCCCAAAATAGCTCTTTATTGATCTCCTTCTGCCTGAAATTTCTCATTTCCTTTGGGTTTAAAAGCATTCTGTTCTCTCTAGGTTAGAAGCCTTTATTTCTCCTAGGCTACTACTTTTAAATTATACATGCCTATGGGAAAAGCAAAACAGTAAAACAAACGTGATCAGTTTTTAACAATTGAATGTGACTTCCTTTAGTAACTAAATACAGCTAATATTGTGTTTCCCAAAGTGTGTTTAATAGATGTTAAATTTAAAAGGGGGAGAGGGTCAGTTTGACAAAGAGATCTGGGAAATCCTGGACCAAAATGAATTAAATAGGATTCTTTACATGGGACTTTTCAGATCTTTTACTATGCCAGTGTGCCCTGGGAATTTCCAAGAAGAAGGATGTAGTTTGCAGCATTTCCAAGATTTAACCACAAATCTTTGTTTCACAGAGAATATCCATGGGTGTATATTAAAGCTACCACATATTAAACTTAATACAATGTGTTTTGCATAGGTGAATTCCTGTAATATTTACCGTGACTCTGAGATTGACATTATTATTCCCATTTCAAAGATGAGAAAACTAGGGCTAGAGAATGACTTGCTAGTAAGTTGCTGAGCCACTATTCAAGCAGTAATGAGCGCATTGCTGCTATTCTGCCTCTGTATTCTGCTGCGGCCATACTAGGGAGCTAGTCTTATGGCCCTGAGTTGCCCTGCTGGTCCTGGGTCACCAGGCTCAGGTATCTTCCTGCCTTCAGCTGCCTGATGGAGGCTCTGCTACTTATTGGGACACCACTTGTCCTACTTCCAATTTCTGCCTAACACCTGGCATTTACTGTGATCATGCCTAGCTGCAGCACTTTACAGTAAGCGCCAGCTGTAAGCATGGTGAGAACCGAAGGGGCTCCACGGAGGGTGAGCTCACTGTGGGGCTGGAGCAGATAGGAAGGGGCTCAGGAATGAGGAGAACTTGAGCTTGAGCTGTCTCCCAACAAGGGACAGGACTTGGAGTGCTGAGAGGCAAGGCACGGATGTTTCAGATCAGGAATGGCATGAGCAGAGACTTTCACACAAGAATGAGTGTGACACGAATAGAATAGGAGGAAACTTTCCCACTCGTTGTATGAGGCCAGTGTTACCCTAACACCAAAACATCACACACGAAAGAAAACTACGGACCAATAATAGCTCTTATGAATAAAGATATAAAAAATCCCAAACAAAATACTAGCAAACTGAATCCAACAACATATAAAAAAGGATTCTACACCATGACCGAATGGGATCTAAGCCAGGAGTACAAGGTTCGTTTTATATACAAAAATCAATCAATATAACACACCACGTTAATAAAATAAAGGACAAAAACCACATGATCATCTCAGTTGATGTAGAAAAAAGCGTTTCACAAAATCCAACACCCTTACATGATAAAAACACTCAAAACTGGGCATGGAAAGGAACTTCTTCAACTTGATAAAGGACATCTATGAAAATCCACAGCTAATATTATACTAAATGGTGAAAGAATGAATGTGTTCCCCTTGAGATCAGGAAAAGGACAAGAATGGCTATTCAACACTGTACTGTACTATACCATAGGTTATAGCTAGGACAGTTAGGCAAGAAAAAGAAATAAAAGTCATCAATTTTGGAAAGGAAGAAATAAAAGCTATCTATTTGCAGATACCATGATCTTGTATATAGAAAATCCTAAGGAATCCACAAATAAACCATTTGACTAATAAAGTTGAAACAGGCTGCAAAATACGAGATTAGGGTTTTTGCATTTCAATGTACCTACTCCTCCTGAGAAGAGTCCACGCTTCCCACAGCCCCCCTGTTAGTCCCACTGGCCCTCCAACCAGCCAAGGGAGCTCGTCTCCCCTGTGTTGGACCCCAGGACTGGGGCACCCAATATGTGGCTTGAACCCCTCCACTCCTCAGGGAGGATCTCTGCCCATATAATCTGCCTTTCCCTCTGAATCTCCTCCCTGGGACGCAGGTTCTGAACTGATCACTTCACACCCATTAGGAAGGCTATAATAAAAAAGACAGACAATAGTACGTGTTGGTGAGGATGTGGAGAAATTGGAACCCTCATACATTGCTGATAATGTAAAATGATGCAGCCACTTTGGAAAACACTTTGACAGCTCCTCAAAATGTTAAACATAGAGTTACCATATGACCTAGCAATTCCACTCCTAGGTATATACCCAAGAGGAATGAAAATATATGTCCACACAAAAACTTGTATACAAATGTTCACAGCAGCATTATTCATAATAGCCCCAAAGTGGAAACCATCCAAATGTCCATCAAAAGATGAATGGATAAATACAACGTGGCGTATATCCATACAATGGAATATTATTTGGGAATGAAAAAGAATGAAATCCTGATACATGGTATAACATGGATAAACTTTGAAAACAATACATTAAGTGAAAGAAGCCAAATAAAAAAATACCACCTATTATATGGTTCCATTTATGTGAAATGTTCCAAACAGGCAAATCCACAGAGACAGAAAGATTAGTGGTTGACAGGTGCTTGGTAGGGTGGGGGTGACTGCTAATGGGTACGTGGTTTCTTTGGGGTTATAAAAATCTTCTAAATTTAGGTGGCAGTGATGGTTGCCCAATTTTGTGAATATACTAAAAATCATTTAAATGTACCCTTTAAAAGGGTGAATTTTATGGTATTGGAATTGCGTCTCAATAAAGATTTTTTTTGTTTGTTTTTTGTTTTTATAGAGCAGGTTCTTATTAGTCATCGATTTTATACACATCACAATCCCTATCGCCCAATTCATCACACCTCTACCCCCACTCCCCCCATGGTTTTCCCCCCTTGGTGTCCATACGTTTGTTCTCTACATCTGGGTCTCAACTTCTGCCCTGCAAACCAGTTCATCTGTACCATTTTTCTAGGTTCCACATACATGCGTTAATATACGATATTTGTTTTTCTCTTTCTGACTTACTTCACTCTGTATGAAAGGCTCTAGATCCATCCACGTCTCAACAAATGACTCAATTTCGTTCCTTTTTACGGCTGAGTAATATTCCATTGTATATATGTACCACTTCTTCTTTATCCATTCGTCTGTAGATGGGCATTTAGGTTGCTTCCATGACCTGGCTATTGTAAATAGTGCTGCAATGAACATTCAGGTGCATGTGTCTTTTGGAATTATGGTTTTCTCAGGGTATATGCCCAGTAGTGGGATTGCTGGATCATATGGTAATTCTATTTTTAGTTTTTTAAGGAACCTCCATACTGTTCTCCATTGTGACTGTATCAATTTACATTCCCACCAACAGTGCAAGAGGTTTCCCTTTTCTCCACACCCTCTCCAGCATTTGTTGTTTGTAGATTTTCTGATGATCCCCATTCTAACTGGTGTGAGGTGATACCTCATTGTAGTTTTGATTTGCATTTCTCTAATAATTAGTGATGTTGAGCAGCTTTTCATGTGCTTCTTGGCCATCTGTATGTCTTCTTTGGAGAAATGTCTATTTAGGTCTTCTGCCCATTTTTGGATTGGGTTGTTTGTTTCTTTAATATTGAGCTGCATGAGCTGTTTATATATTTTGGAGATTAATCCTTTGTCCGTTGATTCGTTTGCAAATATTTTCTCCCATTCTGAGGGTTGTCTTGTCGTCTTGTTTATGGTTTCCTTTGCTGTGCAAAAGCTTTGAAGTTTCATTAGGTCCCATTTGTTTATTTTTGTTTTTATTTCCATTACTCTACGAGGAGGATCAAAAAAGATCTTGCTGTGATTTATGTCAAAGAGTGTTCTTCCTATGTTTTCCTCTAAGAGTTTTATAGTGTGCGGTCTTACATTTAGGTCTCGAATCCATTTTGAGTTTATTTTTGTGTATGGTGTTAGGGAGTGTCCTAATTTCATTCTTTTACATGTAGCTGTCCAGTTTTCCCAGCACCACTTATTGAAGAGACTGTCTTTTCTCCATTGTATAGCCTTGCCTCCTTTGTCACAGACTAGTTGACCACAGGTGCGTGGGTTTATCTCTGGGCTTTCTGTCTTGTTCCATTGATCTATGTTTCTGTTTTTGTGCCAGTACCATATTGTCTTGATTACTGTAGCTTTGTAGTATAGTCTGAAGTCAGGGAGTCTGATTCCTCCAGCTCTGTTTTTTTCCCTCAAGACTGCTTTGGCTATTCGGGGTCTTTTGTGTCTCCATACAAATTTTAAGATGATTTGTTCTAGTTCCGTAAAAAATGCCATTGGTAATTTGATAGGGATTGCATTGAATCTGTAGATTGCTTTGGGTAGTATAGTCATTTTCACAATATTGATTCTTCCAATCCAAGAACATGGTATATCTCTCCATCTGTTGGTATCATCTTTAATTTCTTTCATCAGTGTCTTGTAGTTTTCTTCATACAGGTCTTTTGTCTCCCTAGGTAGGTTTATTCCTAGGTATTTTATTCTTTTTGTTGCAGTGGTAAATGGGAGTGTTTCCTTAATTTCTCTTTCAGATTTTTCATCATTACTGTGTAGGAATGCAAGAGATTTCTGTGCATTAATTTTGTATCCTGCCGCTTTACCAAATTCATTGATTAGCTCTAGTAGTTTTCTGGTGGCATTTTTAGGATTCTCTATGTATAGTATCATATCATCTGCAAACAGTGACAGTTTTACTTCTTCTTTTCCAATTTGTATTCCTTTTATTTCTTTTTCTTCTCTGATTGCCGTGGCTAGGACTTCCAAAGCTATGTTGAATAATAGTGGTGAGAGTAGACATCCTTGCCTTGTTCCTGATCTTAGAGGAAATGCTTTCAGTTTTTCACCATTGAGAATGATGCTTGCTGTGGTTTTGTCATATATGGCCTTTATTATGTTGAGGTAGGTTCCCTCTGTGCCCACTTTCTGGAGAGTTTTTATGATAAATGGGTGTTGAATTTTGTCATAAGATTTTTCTGCATCTATTGAGATGATCATATGGTTTTTATTCTTCAGTTTGTTAATATGGTGTATCACATTGATTGATTTGCATATATTGAAGAATCCTTGCATCCCTGGGATAAATCCCACTTGATCGTGGTGTATGATCCTTTTGATGTGTTGTTGGATTCTGTTTGCTAGTATTTTGTTGAGGTTTTTTGCATCTATATTCATCAGTGATATTGGTCTGTAATTTTCTTTTTTTGTAGTATCTTTGTCTGGTTTTGGTATCAGGGTGATGGTGACCTCATAGGATGAGTTTGGGAGTGTTCCTTCCTCTGCAATTTTTTGGAAGAGTTTGAGAAGGATGGGTATTAGCTCTTCTCTAAATGTTTGATAGAATTCACCTGTGAAGTCATCTGGTCCTGGACTTTTGTTTGTTGGAAGATTTTTAATCACACTTTCAATTTCATTACTTGTGATTGGTCTGTTCATATTTTCTGTTTCTTCCTGGTTCAGTCTTGGAAGGTTATACCTTTCTAAGAATTTGTCCGTTTCTTCTAGGTTGTCCATTTTATTGGCATATAGTTGCTTGTAGTAGCCTCTTAGGATGCTTTGTATTTCTGCGGTGTCTGTTGTAACTTCTCCTTTTTCATTTCTAATTTTATTGATTTGAGTCCTCTCCCTCTTTTTCTTGATGCATCTGGATAATGGTTTATCAATTTGGTTTATCTTCTCAAAGAACCAGCTTTTAGTTTTCTTGATCTTTGCTATTGTTTTCTTTGTTTCTATTTCATTTATTTCTGCTCTGATCTTTGTGATTTCTTTCCTTCTGCTAACTTTGGGTTTTGTGTGTTCTTCTTTCTCTAGTTCCTTTAGGTGTGAGGTTAGATTGTTTACTTGAGATGTTTCTTGTTTCTTGAGGTAGGCTTGTATAGCTATAAACTTCCCTCTTAGAACTGCTTTTGCTGCGTCCCATAGGTTTTGGATCGTTGTGTTTTCATTGTCATTTGTCTCTAGGTATTTTTTGATTTCCTCTTCGATTTCTTCAGTGATCTCTTGGTTATTTAGTAACGTATTGTTTAGCCTCCATGTGTTTGTGTTTTTTACGATTTTTTCCCCTGTAATTCATTTCTAATCTCATAACATTGTGGTCAGAAAAGATGCTTGATATGATTTCAATTTTCTTAAATTTACTGAGGCTTGATTTGTGACCCAAGATGTGATCTATCCTGGAGAATGTTCCGTGCACACTTGAGAAGAAAGTGTAATCTGCTGTTTTTGGATGGAATGTCCTATAAATATCAATTAAATCTATCTGGTCTATTGTGTCATTTAAAGCTTGTGTTTCCTTATTAATTTTCTGTCTGGATGATCTGTCCATTGGTGTAAGTGACGTGTTAATGTCTGCCCCTATTATTTTGTTACTGTCGATTTCCTCTTTTATGGCTGTTAGCAGTTGCCTTATGTATTGAGGTGCTCCTATGTTGGGTGCATATATATTTATAACCCTGCTGCTGGGGGGCTGTAACACTTGGGGAGGGTGGGCCGGCCGTGGAGACGACGTGCCCCCCCCCCCCCCGAGCCACCTTCCCCTTCGGCCTTCCCAGCTATCCTGGAGCCGGTCGCAGCGCACCACTGCGGTGGAAATATGCCTGGTGGCGGCCGGTCACCAGCTGGGGCGGCGGTCTCCCACCGGCTCCACCCCCGGCCCCACCGGCCCACCTCCACCCACGGAGACGCGGGGGGAGAGGCGAGGGGTGGAGGGAGGGCTGGGGGAGGGGTCAGGAGGAACGGGGAGCGGGAAAGATCCGCTGGAACGCCAGCACGGCCGGACCCGCTGCTGGGTTGAATCCTCCAGGCGGACTGCGCGGACCCCACCTGTTTAAGATGTTTTTTAAGAAAGGAATAAATGTAGTCTTGATGAGGTTATACCTGGCTGAGGTGGTTAAGTTCATGTTGGCAGGAGAGACAAGGGGCATATTTTCCTCCTCTGAAACCCTAAAATAGGAGGTAGAAATTTGGGGTGGAACAGAAAGGGGTAATTTTGAAGTAGGATGTAAGTGCAGAGTGTAACAGGCTAGCTTGGAAGGGTAAGCAGCTGCTCCCATTTACTTGAGGGTTTTGTGCCCTGCATTGGGGTTCCATGGGCATCTTGATAGAGGAGAGGGGACCTGGGGAAAGATACAGGTCATGTTTGAGGCTGCCTACTTGAAATATGTGCCTCTGGCTGACCCCACACCCCTGCCCCCCTAATAATGTAAATTGTACCCTTCACTTATATGAGACCCTTATTCAGTAGTCTCTCCCCGCCACCAGCACACACAGATATACACACACACACACACACACACACACACACACACACACACACGTGCGTGCACACACCAGTGTTAAAAGTTTAAGGTCGTTTTTAGTGCTGATCCAGTACCTTCACTTCACAAGTGCTGTTAGTGTTAGAGATATGACTGGACTCCAGGTCAGCTGATTTTGCACTTGGTAATCCTTTTGTCTAGAACAGCCCCACCCCCATCTCCACCTCCTTCCCCCAGCTAATTCCTCTTCATCCTTCAGTTTTCTGCACAAACGCACCTTCCTCGAGGGAGCAAGCTTTCTCTGGCCCCCTGAGCCTAGATCAGGACCCCTGCCTCCAATGTTCACACAACTTCCGTAAAAGCAGGCCTGCATGCCTTGCCTTTCATCGTATTTCCAGCCTCTAGCACTGTGCCTGGCACATAGCAGGCATTCAGTAGTTATTCATTGAATGAATGAGTACATGAATCCTGCCCTTTTTACCATACTGACTCTTCCCACTGTACCAGTCAGTGTTTGTCTAATTCATCCTTCAGTTTCCCATCATGATGAAGAGTATCGCTGTCCCTCTGACCTGCTGGAAAAGGAAAATTACATGGTTGGTGTAGTGAGACAGCATGTCACCAGTGAAATTACAGTGAAGCTCAGGCTCCCTGATTACCGTGTGTGCTTAGGTCCCTTGGCCTTGCTGCTTTTCAGAAGATGAAGTCAGAAAAGACTTATTTTACTTGATCATTTATCCTCGATCCATAGGAACCTGGAATGTGCTGAAATTGAACAGGGAGTAGAGAAGAGGTACAAAAGCATTAAATGCATGAAAATTAGGGCTAAGCAAGAGAACAAATAGAGCTGGGCTGAGTAAGTCTCGGGGAAAGAAAGATGATGAATCAGTTTTGGCTATTATTGGAGATACAAGATGTGGGAGAGCAGCAGATCAGGAGCCAGGGTCCTCTTGTGAATACAGGTGCTTTCACTCATGAGCTGTGGGACCTTAACCAAACCAGCCTCTTTGTCTGTTAAATGGATATGCTGTCTTCAAGGATTATTATGAGGACAAAAAAACGCACATGACATTACACTATCTGCTATAAAAAAGCACTTTACAAATGCAGGGCATAATATTACTACTGAGATAAAGAGGTTGTCGATAACTAGCTTTCTATTTCCAGAGCATAGACCAAGACTAAATTGATTCCAACAGTGGCTAGAGAGGTTTTTTGATTTTTGTAAAATAAATTTATTTACTTTTATTTATTTATTATTTTTGGATGTGTTGGGTCTTCGCTGCTGTGCACGGCTTTCTCTAGTTGCGGCGAGCAGGCGCTACTTTGTTGCAGTGCGCGGTGTTGCAGTGCACGGGCTTCGCATTGTGATGGCTTCTCTTTTTGCGGAGCACGGGCTCTAGGCACGCAGGCTTCAGTAGTTGTGGCTCGCGGGCTCTAGAGCGCAGGCTCAGTAGTTGTGGTCCACGGGCTTACTTGCTCCGCGGGCATGTGGGATCTTCCCGGACCAGGGATCGAACCCATGTCCCCTGCATTGGCAGGCAGATTCTTAACCATTGCGCCACCAGGGAAGCCTGGCTAGAGAGGTTTATGAAAAGATCTTTCTCCAGGTGGGGCATCTGAGGAGTGGAACAGGTAGCGTGGAAGCCCGTGGAACCCCTACAGAGCGTTAGAGGCAGGCTAGACGATTGCTCGTCCTACGTGATCTAGGCATGGGACTGAGCCAAGGGGCTGAAGTAGATGATCCTTTGACTTCCAGTTCTGAGAATCTGTGTTTTAAGATTCCAAACTTTCTTCCTCTTCCTTGAATTTTTTATGATGTATCCTGTTTCTACTGTAATTATTAGGTGATTTGGTACTCTATAGCCTATTGAGTACCAAATATTTTCATAAACTACCAGAGTCCAGGATGAACCTCCAAGACGCCACACAAAGTGTAATCTGACTTCAGGCTCTTCCAGCAACTCTAGTTTGTTTGATGAAGATAGTTAATTGCTCTTTAGCATTTCATTTGAATGAGACTCACGGATCTGCTTAGGAAGAAAAGTGCTGATCAATTACAATTGCCCCTGTTGTCATAGAAACAAGCTGCAATTGGACTATAATTATATTTCCTTATTCCTGAAGTGAATCCCTAATCATTGCCGGGGTAATTACCCAATATCTATGGTCCCAAATTACATGATGCTTGTCCAAAAAAGACAAAGGAGGAGTAGGAGGGCTGGCCTGAGGCATGTGTTAACTGTGCAGCTGCAGAGAGCCTTCTTTTTTGGGTGGGGAGAATTTCCCTCTGTAGGCTCATACTCCAAGGTTAGATGATGTCAGTGGGTCTTAGATGTGCCCAGAGTTTAGAGTAGTGGCTAGAAGACTGTATCAGGTAGGATGATTTCAGTTGTAACAGAAAACACTTCTACTGGTATCTTTCTTCAACAGTAATGAAATATATTATCTGATTCCTGATAGTCTGGAAGACTTTCCAAGTTCCAAGGTCCATTAATGAAGCAACCCAGCAACATCATCAAGATCCAGTCTGATTCCTTTTTTTCTCTCGTATTTTCAGGGAGTAGGCTCTTGTCCTCAGGCTTGTTTCCTCATAGCTCCAAGATGGCTGCCACTGTTCCAGGTGTCACATGCAGATGACACAGACCAGGAATGGAAAGGGGATCATCCCTGTCTTGTGTCACATTTTATTCATGAGGAGACCTTGCCCAGAAACGCCTCCCCCAGCAAACTTTCCCTCCCTTTTCATTGTTCCTTTCACAGCAGACCCCACTGCAAACAGTAGTTCCAGACAACAGAACTTAAAATGGAGATGACTCTGCTTGACTCCTCCCTGCGCTCCTTAGCACTAACTGCACAGTGGGTGAGGGATAGAATAGCACGTCTAAGGGATAACTTTGTATTGCTTTCTTTCTCACCTTCTCTCTTTACTGTCACCTTCCAGTGCCTAAGCTCCAGGCCACAGGCCCATCACACACCCTCTATCTGATCTCTACCACTTCTGCAGATAAGCATGGGCATAGGGCACTGGACCTGGGCTTGGACATCCTAGGAGCATGGGGCATGTCATCCTTTGCTCTCAGGCAGCAGCATGTGCCACTAAGAAAGAAAGGCAGCCTCTTGGGGGAGAAGTGATATCAGAACACCAGAGAACTGTCCAAATGAGCTGTCCATGCAGATGGGCTAGGTGGGAAAGGAGAATCAAAAGGAGATCCAAAGGCATAGTGTGATGGCTGTTTTTGGTCATTCAGCTGTTAGCATCCGGTTCTTCTTCTCAACAGCACCCACATTTCCTTTCAGGGAATCAACTTTGCCTCACTGTGTGCCCTTCTGACAGGACATAGTGCCTGCTTCCTATGACAGAAGCCAAAAGGACCAGATCTTTTACTTGCCCTCCCGCTGAAGTCTGGCATGAGCATGTGACCCAGCCTGGCCCATCAGTCTTTGTCTCCTAGGGCTTTGACTTGGCAAGTGGGTCCAGGAAGTAAGGACACAACCACGAGAGCAGCGTGTAACTGGGCTCTTCCCGTGGTGTGATGGCCGCTGTGGTTCCTGATGCCTAGACCTCTAGACCACTCTTTACCCCTGTCTTTCTCCAAGCTTTGACTCTAGATTTCGTTGTTCTGTGAGCCCTCACTGTTCACCTAGTAGATTTTCTTTTGGTTGAGTGAGACAAAGTTAGTTTCTGTTAACTTGCAACAAAGAACTATAACTGACATAGAAAGAAACCTGAAAAACTTGGTGAGAGAGAGAGACGGCATGAAATAGAAGGTGGGAAACAAAGCCTGGAGCAATTCCCTGGTTTGAGTTGAAAAGGAGGCCTAGAAGGAACCTTTAAAGGTGCTGAACATCCTGGCTTGCCCACCCCTTGGCTCCTCAGAACTTTCTCTGATGGCCTCCTACATAGGCCTGCCCTCCCTGAAAAATACCCACCATCAGAAAATATTCCCCCTCCTCCCATCAGTATGTTTGCATCATGCTTTCACTCCCTCAGTGACCTCTCCATGGGAAACACATCTGGTTAACTACCCTTCAGTGTTAATCCTTTACTCATCCATTTAAAAAAAACTTATTCACAAACTTTATCTGGTAAAGTTCTATGGGAGAAACAAAGATAACAGATGTGATCCCTGCCCTCACGAAACTCCTAGTACTGTGGTGGAGACAAGATGATACCATTATCATTATTAGAATCACATCTATGGAGCATTTTACAATATGCAAAGCACTTTTATTTTCCCTCTCATTTAAGGCATGATTATAGTAACCATAACATAGACATGTATGTAACAGGAGATGCATGCATAGGGCTTTCAGTGGGAGAAAAGATCCCCTTCTTCCAAGGAAATAGGAAAGGCTGTGTGGGGTTGATAAGATGTGAGCTGGACCTTGAAGGGTGGTTAGGACCTGAACTGAGAGATTGGCCTTGGGCAGTCCATCCATGGGGAGGAAGAACCCATGCAGTGACAGAGCCCAGAGAGGGTATTCGGGGAACCGAATGGTTGGGTTTGCCTTACAGGATGTTTGAAGTAGGGTAACATTTGATAATAATAGGTAACACTTCTATAAGAACTTAGCTCATTTAATCCTAACAAAAGCTCCATGAGGTGGGTCCTATTATCATCCTCATTTTCAGATAAGGAAACTGAGGCACCTGGAGGTTTAGTGACGTGCCCAAGGCCACACAGCTAGAAGTGGGAGAACCAGGTTTCACAAGAAGGCACACTGGCCCGAGTCCGAGTGCTAAATCCCTGCACTGCATGGATTTCATAGAGCCAGAGTGGTTCAGGGTCCTTAAAGGCCAAACATGAAGAGCATTAAATGCCAAGCAACCATTACAGCTTCATCTGGTAGGACTTTGGCAAAAAAGGAACCACTAGAGGTTTCTGAGCTGGCAAAGTAATTGCTTGAAGATTGATGTAGGATTTGAGAGGAAGTGGAATTGGAGAGGACTTCAGTTGGAGACCATTTACAGGTGTCAGTCATATTACAGAAATAAGCAGAGGATCCTCTGAGGGCAGTCGAAAGGCCAGCGAGTATTACTGTCACTGCCCGCCTGGTTTCAGTTCTGTCTTGATCAAGTCTCTCCCTTCACCTCCCAGGGCCTTAGCTTCTTTGTCCGAAAGGATTCCAGCAGTGGCCTCCCTGATCACAGAGTCAGCAGAGACTGCTGGCTGTGCCAGGGCTGCCATCTGCCAGAGCTGCCGCTGCCCTGGATTCGCAGCTCCCTCTCTTGGCGCTCGTTTCCGTTAGAGACCCACTAGAGATGCGACAAGCAGTTCTCCGGGCCTCCAAGCACAGTCGTGGAGGAGTGTGGCAGGCAGAATCCAGTGCAGGCCTAAAATGGGTCCGGGAGCTCAGGATTTGCAGTGCTACTCATTGATTTCTGTATTGTTTTTGAAAGATTTCTGCCTGTGAAAGGACAGATAATGTTACTCACTAAGGTCTTTTGCACAATACCTTTCCCCTAACCTGGGTCTGACCTTACTTGCAAAATAATATAGCACAGAACCTGAGGGATGATAGTAACACAGAAATAGGAAAGATTGGAGTTTTGTGGGAAACGCTTGTTGAGTTTGGTTTTGTTCATGTTGAGTTTGCAGAGACAGTGGGATAGCCAAGTAGCTGGAGACACGTGGGTAGAAGAGAGCGTAGTATTGGAGTTAGATAGACAGTTATTAAAAGTGATTGTTAAAGCCCAAAGAGTAGCCTCAGGTCGTTCTACCATCTCTGCCTTTGGAAAGATAACCATAGGCGTCAGTGAAGAGTTGAGGAGAAGATGAAAAGCTGGCCTCCATGGGCTGATTAGAAGCCTCTGATTAGATGTTTGGAATCCCAGCCTCTCTGCCTATAACAATATTATCAATGACAACAACAACAAAACCTTTCTTTGCATAAAGGCCCCAGGAACTTCTGCTCTTTGGACCTCTAAGTCCAAACGGACCATTTTTCTGGCGTCTGTAAGTCATGGCTCTGCGATTCTTCTCTAAGCTTATGAAGACTGTTCCTCAGAGCCCAATGTTGTTCCAAATTTCCCAAGTGGGCCTCTTTTCCTCTCCTTCTAGAGTTTGCTTTTCCCACATGTGCTTGACATTTGACCTCAGATCTTGTTTTCATTAAGATGTCTGTTAAATGACTGTATTGACAATCCTTCAGTTACAAGTTAAAAATCTGGGGGATTTTAGAGGTCCTTATATATCTCACAACCGATCAACAGGCTACTCTGTGTCCTAAGCATCACAAGAAAAGGTTCCCACACAGCAAGTCCCATTTCTTCCATCTGAGCAGATAGTCTGAGGGTAAGTTGCGGCACTGAGGCTCAGAGGCCCCTTGCCTCTTGGCTCACTCGTAATAAATGGAAGGGCGGAGAATTGGCCTACTTTGCAATCAGTTGTGAAAGATCTTTAAATGTCAAGAGTAAAGAAGTCCAGATGAACTCGGCTAAGGTACAATTTGTGGTAAATTGCCCCTCCACCTCCTAATCATGTAGTTTATAGTTCCCAGCTGGTTAAGGACAAAGATTCCCACCAAGCTCTTTGTTCATTAGAACATAATTTCAAGCTGAGATCGCCACACGTGGGCTATTCAGTTTCCATTCCAACCCTGCCTCAAAATCTGGAACTTGGGGCAACATTCTTACCCACTCTTTGTCTCAGCTTCCTCTTCAGAGAAAAGGAAATAATCTACATTGTAGAGTTGTTTGGAGCCGACATTGGTAACCAGGATTACCAAAGATCTAAAGTTACACAAATTGCCAAGGATGTAATGTTAACTTGCATTATGTAAACTGAATTATTTAGAAGAGAGTGTTCATTAGTGTAACTAATAAACCAATGACCATTCTCCTGCACTGTTTCTTCTCAGAGCTTTAAAAAGGGACAAAAACCAAATATAGGAAGAAAAAGGTACAAATGTTTTTCATCACTTTGAAAAGTAATCCTCTTAAGAACCTTAAGCCTTATCAAAAAGTAGGTCCTGTCATGTCTAGAAACTTAATAAATATCAAAAAAATTATTTAGTTACTTTCACTTCTGGCTGTGATGAAGTAGCTTGTAGCAAATCGGTGCTCCCACCAAGAACAACTGGAAATACATATAAAATATTAAAACAGAGACGTCTGTTTGAAGCTGTCAGATTGCTGCTAAGACACCAGACTTGAGCAGTGAGATCCTGGAGAGAAGGGAGGCCCATTGAGTTGAGGCCAACTTTCTGCATATTGCTTCTCTCCTGTTGGCATTAGTTGACTCTCAGGGTGCAGGTCAAGAGACCAAAAAGGCTCAGGGTGGCTGCCAAGAGGAGGAGAAGGCAGCAGAGCTGTAGGCAATCTCATGGAGCTGGGAACACAAAAATTAGAGTTTGAGGCTGCCATGACAGCCAGGACTTGAGGGACTAAGTTCCCCCCAAGAGAAGAGAAGCCCAGAATGAACCTAAATCTAGGCAACAGTTTTCCTTTTGAGGAATCTGTTGATACAGCTGCACAGGAATGCAGGCTGAAAAACAGGGCAGTCTAGGGTGCTGGAAAGACAAAAATTGGAGTTTGAGAATCCACCAAGGAGAAGGGCCTTAGGAAATAACCCAGATTCTTAGTTAAGACTCCGGGAGGCCTGTACCCTACAAGTGGGGACCAAGCAGAGGTAGTCTGAGCCTGACAAAGATTGCTAACCAGCCAAGATCAGCTTGGTTTCTGATTGGATTGAGGTGTTTTTGCTCCTTTGCTGCTTGCTAGAGGAGTGAGCAAGTCCTCTCTGAAAGGAGAGAACCCAGCCTCTACAGTTTTTTGTGCATTATGTGCAGAATTCAATTAAAAAATTACCAGGCAGTTAAGAATCAGATTATGAAGAAAACAAGATAATAGAAATAGACCCAAAGGGGGCTAAGATACTGCAGATTCAGACAGAGCCTTTTAAACAATTGTGATTAATATATTCAACAAAATAGTTGACAAGGTGGATAATTTCACTAGAGAACTAGAATCTATTAAAAAGGATCATATGGAAATTCTTTTTTTTTTAAACGTCTTTATTGGAGTATAATTGCTTTACAATGGTGTGTTAGTTTCTGCTGTATCACAAAGTGAATCAGCTATACATATACATATATCCCCATATCCCCTCCCTCTTGCATCTCCCTCCCACCCTCCCTATCCCACCCCTCTAGGTGGTCACAGAGCACGGAGCTGATCTCCCTGTGCCATGCGGCTGCTTCCCACGAGCTATCGATTTTACATTTGGTTGGAAATTCTTGATTTGAAAAATGCTACTGATAGTAAGAACTCAGTAGGTAGTTTTAACAACAGACTGGACACCACTAAAGAGAGGATTAATGAGCTGAAAGCAAGCTAGGTCAGTAGAAAAATCCAGACTGAATCATATTGAGTAAAAAGAACAACAGATACAGAAAAGAGCATGAAAGACATGTGGCTCATGTTGAAAAGGTCTAACATTGGAGAATCAGAGGGGGAATAGAGAAAAACGGGGCAGAAGCAGTATTTGAAGAAATAATGGCTGAGAATTTTCCCAAACTGATGAAAGACACCAAGCCACAGGTTTAAGGAGTATTATGTACCCTAAGCTAGATAAATTAGAAGAAATTCACACCTAGCCACAACAGACTAAAACTGAGAAAACCAAAGACAAAAATCTTAAAGTCAGCTATAAGAGACAGACTGCTTGTCTTTTCAAAGAAGCAGTAATATAAGTGCATCTATAGAAATTCTATAGCTAACATCATAACTTAAGGTAAAATATTGAATACTTTTTTGCTCAGTTTGGGAATATGACAAAGTCCATCATTACCACTTCTATTTAAGTTCATGTGAAGATCCTAGCTAATTGCAGTATGGAAGGAAGGGAGAAAGGAAGGAAGGGAGGAAGGAGAGAAAGAGATTGAAAATGAACAAATAAAACTCTTTTGTCATATATAACATGATTCTATACATAGAAAATCCAGAAGAATCAACAGTCATATTATTATGATTAACAAATAAATTTAGCTAAGCCTAGTTATAACATCAATAATCAATAACCAAGTGATACTTCAATAGTCTGCCAATAAACAATTAGAAAAATAAAAATTTTAGCCTATACCATTTACAGTAGATTTAGAAACATCAAATATGTAGGAATAAATCTATCGAAATATGTAAAAGACCTCTATACAGAGGACTACAAAACATTATTGAGAGTAAGTAAAGAGGATCTAAATATTAATAAATGAAGGAATATCCAGTGTTCATGGATTAGAAGATTGACTATTGTAAAGATGTCAGGTATCCCAAAGTTTATCTATAGATCCAATGCCATCACAAAAGTAATCCTAGGAGTGTATTAGAGTCTGTGTGTGTGTGTGTGTGTGTGTGTGTGTGTGTGTGTGTGTGTGTGAGTTTATGTAGAAATGCAGAGACAAGAGTAGCCATCTGGAAAAAAAAAACAAAGCTGGAGAACATAAACTGCTAGATATCAAGACTCATTAAAAAGCTATAGTAACTAAGACAGTGTGGTATTACTGCTGTAAAAACAGACAAATAGACCCGTAGAACACAGTCCAGAAACAGGTTCACACATATACAGTCATTCAATTTACGGCAAGTCACTCATTGTCTTTAAGCCTCAGTTTCCTCATCTATAAATAGGCTTAATAATAGTGCCTTCCACATAAGGTTTAAATATTATATATCACAAGGATTTAGGTGTTATATTAAAGAAGTTAGCACACATGGAAGGGACATAGCAAGTGCCCAGTAACATTTAGCCAGTATTAATATTACCACTGTGACTACCACTGTTATTATAATTATTACTACTACTACTATTACTATTCATTTTCTCTATTTTTCAATAAGATCATCTGGAATTGGGGAATGTGGGGACATTAAATCCTGGTTGGCAACAAGGAATATTTGGGGCAACACAGAAGAGCAGGGAACTGTCAGTTCTTAGCCTTCCTGGAAAAAAGAATTAGAGCAGAGAGTTAAATTTCATGATTCAGTCAAAAGATTGACTTGGAAACTGGAAGGGAACTTGGCCTAGTGCTGGTGTATAATGTACATACAACTGTGAGACATTAGTAAGCATTTATTAAGCGTCTAAAGTGGACTTGTCCATATATGTGTTTATAAGAATATTTGAGAGCCTGCGTGCGTATGTAAGCCATTTGTAAAAACACTGTGTAGAAAATGAAGTCAGTTACCTCTTGTTTCATCTGAATCATAGCCAGGGATCTGAGAAAAAAGTTTAGACACAATATTAAAAGGTTTGATTCCATAACTTTTAATGGAAAGTTTATTTCATAGCATCTTTAGGTGAACTTGGAAGTTCATTTTATAGCATAGGTCACAAAGTCTCTGAGGACAGGGAGATAGTGATACATTTAATTTCCTTTTCATATTCATATTCATATCTTAAAACAATGCCTCATATTTCATAAAGTGGGTTGCTGCTATATAGTGCCCTGTGCTATTTAGCCGAAGGCTTACCCATTATTCCAGCTATTTAGTGTCTCCAGCCCTCCCATATTCCAGCCCACATGGCTGGAATTGGCATCCTGTCTTCCTCTCCCACTGATCCGCCCAAACTCCATCTCACTCATGGGAAGGAATACTAGAGACCTTCCACCACTTTAAAACACTTCAGTTGCCTGGCCTGGGATTGTATTCAGCAGATCTGAATTATGTTTCTTATGCTACAACTTCTATTTAGGCGACTTTAAATAAGGTTATTTACTCCCTGAGTTTTATTTGCAACAAAATATTGGTGATGAGATAATGAAAGTAAAACTCTCAGCACAATGTTTTCATCAAAGTAGGGATTGGTGGTTATTATTATTATTGCCGGGGGCTTCCCTGGCGGTGCAGTGGTTAAGAATCTGCCTGCCAATGCAGGGGGACACGGGTTCGATCCCTGGTCTGGGAAGATCCCACATGCCGCGGAGCAACTAAGCCCGTGCGCCACAACTGCTGAGCCTGTGCTCTAGAGCCTGTGAGCCACAACTACTGAAGCCCACGTGCCACAACTACGGAAGCCCGCGCACCTAGAGCCCGTGCTCTGCAACAAGAGAAGCCACCGCAGTGAGAAGCCCGCGTGCCACAACAAAGAGTAGCCCCCGTTCCCCGCAACTAGAGAAAGCCCGTGCGCAGCAACGAAGACCCAATGCAGCCAAAACTAAATAAATAAATTTTAATATATATATATTATTATTGCCGAAGATCACACAGCCAGGAGGCTCACATCCAAGTCTTCTGTTTCTAAACCTCATATGCTTTGTTACCATGCTGCTCGTAATTTGGCAAATTTGATGAAAAAATTTGGTACTCAGCCTTTCCAAGTAGGTCTAAACTTGGTCGGGACCCTGCCTGCTGCATTTCTGTAATTCAGTTCAGAGGTACAGCTGGAGGCCCGTTTCCCCCAGTACTGCATCTTCTTTCTTGCCCTAGGTCACTGATAAAACCTCCAGGTGGAACCCCTTTCTGGGGAGGGGAGAGGGAGAAGTGGGGCTGTCTCACCCCTGAGAGAGCTGCCTGTGTGCCTGGCATCACGGAAATGTGCCTGCCTTGCCTTATGGGGAGTGTGTGATTCTGCCCCTGCGTGTTACTTCCCAGAGGTAACTTAATTTCCAAGATCAGGTAAGGAACAGCTGGTGTCTGCTGCTTCCTCCTCCTGCAGTTCACCCAGCCTGTACCTCCCAGTCAGGTAGAAGTCCAGATTTCCTTGAAGTCCAGACTTCTTTGAAGTCCAGCCTTTCAACTGAAAAGTGTTTATTGTTGGGTACCTACCACCTATAAGCTGCCCAGTGCATGCCACCCATTAGAAGCTCCCTAACACACATTTCTCCTCCTCTTCTCTGAATTCCTAGAGTCTCGACAGAGAGACTCTTTATTCCTATAGTCTCTGTAGCAATTCCAGTCCTCATCAAGTCTTTGTTTTAGAGGTATATATCTTCCTTCCACTTTGATCGCAATCTGAAAGAAAGAAACTCTTGCCTCTTACTTCCAGATCTGCATGTTACTTAAAAAGTACTTGTTGACAAGACTTTACTGGGGTAAAACTGACAGTGACAGCTCGTCAGGAGAAAGGCTCCTACAGTTAACATTTCTGCAGTGCCTTCTGTCCTGGGTTCTCTACAAACAAGTAGCAGTCTGAGTTCTCCCACCGAGTGGCTCTGAAACATTTCTGTGTTGGAGACATGCTCCCTTATTCCAGCGGGACCCTTCTGTCTACCCAGCTACTTGGCTGACCTCTCACAGAAAAGGACACCATGCTGGAAGTGCTTTCTGAATGAGACAGGGGATGTGGGTGGAGTCCCCTAAATCAGGAGGAAAAGGAAATTGAATTGCCAAAAGGAATCTTATCATCCTAATAAAATGAAGCACATGATTTGCATTCCAGGTCCTTCAACTATTCTGTGGGAACCCGGGCGTTTTCCCATGACAGTATTTTTATCCCTGATGGGGGAGCAGAAAGTGAGCAGACAGTTCAAGCAATGTCACAGGACAACATCCTGGGCAAAGTCAAAACTCTTCAGGTAAGACAGCTTGAGATTGGAAGGTCAGAGCCATAGGGAAGGGGCTCGGCTATGGAGGGAAGTGGGAAAAGTTCCTAACTTGGCCTTGAGTAGTGGATTGGGAGGTCCAGGGGGTAGCTCCTGGGGAGAATGTTTGCTTTCTCAAACCTCACTCAGTTTTCTGGAAGCCTCCGTCCACCTGTGAGAGGTTCACTATCACCGTTGTACCCACCTACATAACACGCCCTCTCCTTTTCTCTCAAGTTGCTCCCTCATTTTTAACTGGACTTAATGAGGACAAGTGCCCTAGAGAGGCTGCAGAACTTGGGTGAGAGGAAAGAGCTCCTAACCATTAAGTGTTGGCCATAATCCCTGAGCATAGGGTTGACTGTCAGCTGGGGGTAAGCACAGCAAGCGTTCCCTTTCCAAGTCTCCATACTTGGCCAGTGAATGGTGAGACTCTTTATTATTCTGTTGTGTTTGTAAATCTGGCTGCCCTGAGCCAACCTATCTCAGAGGGGTGCTGTGAAGCTCTTCAGCTTCGCTCCTGTTCACACTGCAGAGTTGGGCAGTTTTCCTACATAAAATTGACTCAGATGGTATCTCCTTAAGAATGAAAATATAATAAAATAATTTTTCACTAAATGAAATTGAAATAACGGGAAATCCAGGAAAAGCAAGGGGAGCAAAGACCCCTGGGATCTGACCAAGTAAGTCTGCCCGAGTGCTCAGTAGGACTCACTCACCCGACAGAAGTGCCTAAGCAAGCACTTCTCTGAGCCGGGGGTGCTTGGAAGCAATGCAGACTATGAACAGGGGGCTCTGGTCTGCTGGTTTCCATCTAAGTCTACAACAACGAATGAACCAATAAATGAATGAGTGAATGAACCAGCAAAAACATAAAAAATAAAGGGGACAGCTGGCTTGAATAGCTACTGACACTCAAATTTTTCTGTTTTCTTGAAATATTCTCGTTTCTACTGATTATTAGCTATGTATTTTGTGATCTCTGTTTGGTTACATATTCCACACACACTCAGCTGAATATAGCATATGGTGAGGTGGGAAATAGCCAACACCCTGAAACCACACCCGAACTTGCCTAGATCTTTGTACCTACCACACCACTGCCCAAGGCCATAGTCCTGCCCTCAGAACTAACCTAGGCACTTCCTTCAAATTTCAGCTTTCCTAACTAGCTCCCCCGTTCTTGGTTCTTGCTGGTTGTACTGCTACACATTTTATAGACTCAGAAGAAAAAGTAAGCTGTCTCTTCTCATAAGCTGGAGAAGGGGGAAGGGTGTGACGGCCAAAGAAAACCTTGATCCCCTTCCTCCTTACCTTTCCTTCTTCAGGTCTTTTATTTCCTGGAATATTATTGCTGCAAAGTAATGAAGCTTCATAATATTCCCTTTCTAAGGGGAATGACTTAAAGATTTCAGTCTACAAAACAACTGTATTTTACAAGGGCTTTCAAGGAGTTCTTTAAAAATTAGATAATAGTCTGTCATCTTAAATGGTATCAGCTTTGTAATGTCACACCACCTGCCACTGCCACTCCAAGAAGTGGATTTTGAGTTGTAAAAAATAGATAATTCCTCAGTATTGAAAATACAGAAACTCCATAGAAATATGTGAATGCCAGTTGTTTGTGTTAATGATGTAAGCCATAAGTTTAAAGAATCTGATCTCATAACTAATAAAATGTAAAACAACTAACTTCCCTGAAGCAACAATTCTGTTAAAACAGGAGAAGAAATGTGAGTAAAGCAGAATAGCTGTCTAATTTGAGTGCTCTCCTTTGGACATTATCTACTCATACAAGGTCTGCCTAATTTTGCTTCTGCTGCATGGATTCAAAAGCTTCCTTACAGCTCCAAAGTTATGTTTTTAAACAATAAAATAAGAGACTTTTGCTCTTCGAAGAGGGAAATATGGGGACCATTATCATAGCAAATGTGATTTTTGGAGTGACATAAGATATAACTGTATCACCCCCAAAAGACTGTGCTTTTATTTTTCAGTCGACTAAGCAGTATGTTCCTGGTAAGTCGTAGAAATAGTAGTTAACTTTATTAACTTGCATGAATGCTTTGCATTTTTCCATAAAAACGTTATGCTGGTATTGATGCTTAGTAAGCAGCATAAAAGACCGCCCCCTCGTAGACTCCAGCATGGAATGAGGGTGTTTAGTTACGTCAGAGGCATGTATGTTTTTTGTCTGAAATTGTCTTTGTGTATGTGTGTATGTTTATTTTAAAAAGAGAGAGAGAGAAGTAATGGCTAACACCTATTTGACAGTAAATGTCCTAGCAAGCTGATTTGCCACCATTATTAAGACATTCTTTTGAAATGAGATTTCTACTGGAATGTCATTTAAAAAAAAAAAATGCCATTTTTCTCTGGCTTAAGAAACTTCCTAGTCCTTGGAAACCGGAGCCACGCCTGTAATGACTGCACTTGGAAAGGTTGCCCCCTAGTGTCCACACGTAGTCATCTCAGCCAGAACTGTCCTATGTTGCACCCGTGATGGTTAGTATCTGTCTGCTGATGCTGAGTACGGAATGACTGAACACAGCATAAATAAGCCTGCTCTTCTCTGAACAAAGTGAATCTACCACCTGCCAAAATGTCTGTGGCAAGCAATTGAACCTTTAAAAGAAAAATTACTTTTTTCCCCTGAGTATAAAAATAATTCATTTATTATTATTGCAGAGTGAGAACAGATTTTAATATATAGGACAGTTACAGGGACAGAAACAACAGTGGTGTCCTTTTTGAGGACCCTATCCATAACAGTCAGTTGTTCTATGGCCAGTGGGTGAAATAAAAAGCCCCCGCCAGGCCTCTGCCACCACCTAGCTGTGCGGCCTTGGAGCAGTTCATTTAACCTCTCTGACCTTCATGTGCCCTATCTGAAAAATAAGAGGATGCATGTGATGGATGATCTGAAGGGCCCCTCCAGTTCTTAAAATCGGCCATTTATACAAAATCACTGTTCACCTGCTATAGCACAGAGTGGCTTTGTAAGCTTTGCACTTCACTGCATTTAGACCACAATGACCTTGATGTTCCCTACAGCTGCCCAGAGCACAGATCAGGGAGGTGGCTGTTTATTTCAGATCAAACCAGGCTGTGAAGTATGTATGCACCTGTCGATGATAAGACTCAGGAACATCACAGTCTAAGCCTGCAAGTGATCTTTTAGAATTATACCAGATCTCTGTCAGAAAATGCTTAGTTAGCCCACGGACTGTTTAGCTCAGGAGGGAAAACCTCCATATTCAGTAGCTGCTATCTCCTGCTGAGCTGGATTTCACTTTAAAATGCCAAAGTGTCTTACCTTTGAGGATTTGGGCACCTCACGCAGCTGTCGAGGACACAAAGAATAAATAGCTGCTCTTAGCCACTTCTGCACAGAGCGAACGTCTTTAAATCTGTGTGCTTTTGATTTTGCTTGTTCTTTCAAATTCATTTTAACTATGGGAGTATACGTAGTTCGCTCAAGAGGACAGCAACTTTATTCTTCTTCTGCCTTGTTCTTACAGACGTGGTCTGAAGGATGGCTGTGAAAAGTCTGGGGAAATCTAAACTGGCAGTGTGAGAGCTGCAGAATATGATGTGCTTGGAATTTCCACACCATAGGAGAAAAGCCTCATAAATATGGATGTGCATTCCTATAACATCGTTCTCCAACATTCCATATTACAACAAAATGGCCCCATTTGAGTGAATAAAATATCGCCCCTTTTAGCTCACATTCCAGTCTAACAGTAACTCCATTCATAGCCACAAGTAACATGGACTCAGTTTAGGCACAGCGGTTCCACTCTCCCCTCTGGCTATTATCTCAGTACATATAAAGAATCCATGGGTATGTAAAAAATATATATCTATATATGGAGGGAGTGGTAATAGTTTATTTTCCTGAAAACTTAAGGGCAAGCTCATCTCAACAGACTGGTTTTCAGTGATTGCTTATATCACAGTTCTTCCCAGGACCATGCCTGAATGGTGCGCAGAATAAAAGTCACCAAAAAGCCGCATTTATCCCCATACTCAATTCACTCGACACCTGAGATTGCCAGATAGGTTTCAGCAGTCACCTTTTAGTTGTCAGTAAATCACACAAAGTGTCCAACAGCCCAGTCTCCTTCGAGTCAGCTGAAGGAAGCATTTGGAGCAGGAACCACAGGGCAGGTGCAAGAGCCTTGGCCTCGAGAGCCCAAGGCTCAGTCACCATGGCCTTGGACCTTCAGCCCTGGCCTGGCCTGTTCCACTGTCTCGTCCCCAACCACTGCAGGGTGTGTCTGTGAAGACAGTCCTTTGTCTGGACAGAGAGGCTGCAGCCCTATCCCTAGACGATGCTGTCATTTCTTTCATGACCTGGGTCCTCCCCTCCTCCATCCCACACCCACCTCCCAAGCTCCCTAGCCAGCAGCCCGAACTTGTTTTCTCTAGAGGGATTTTAAATCCAGCTGTTTTATGGAGATGCTCATCGTTACTCTCAAAGGCAACAGCATTGTGTTTCTTTTGCCAGGATGCACATATCTGTGGCATAAATCAACCCTCTGGTATACACACACATTCTCCCTCCCTCCCTCCCGCTTCCTCTTCCTTCTTTCCCATCCACCTTCCCTACCCCGACCCCACTCCCTTCAGCTGTTGTACCTGCCACCAAGGCTGCAGCTTCTCCTCCCTATGCCTCTTCTCTGCCCCCTGCACCCTCCTCTCAATTTGCCTCTTTCTTTAACTCTCTACTTCATTTCTTAATATCACTCTCTCCATTTCCCAGCTTTGTCCCATGCACCTTATTTCACCTGTTCTTATTGCATCTAATATTTTTTCCCATTTTCTCTTTCATTTTCCATTGGCAGCCATGATACCCATCCCATCTTTGGAGTTTATTTCAATCCAGACTGGGATTACATTTGGCCATATTTTCTTTTTCTTTTTTTTTTTTTTTTTATCCTAAGCATCCGGGTGGACCAATGTCAGTGTTCTAAAAAGTGCCCTAATGAAGAATAATATCAGCATATTCATTCTTTTCTGTGATGGTGGCAGAAATCCTAACTAAAGGGCATTTAGGGTATTAAGCCAGGTTCTCCTTGGAAGCTCATTCAAGGATTATTCTTTCCATTATAAGTAGAAGAAATACCCTCATCTTAGACATTCAAGAGCATTGGTAGATGGCACACCCTGACAGCAGGGGGTCTCAGTCTAAGGTGATTGGGAAAAGTTTCCAGCTCTTGGCCAGCACTCCTAGAGAAGGGATAACTGGTCAACCAAAGGCTGGGCTGGGAGTCCCAGAACGAATCCCTGCTCAGGCTGTCACTAGGATGCTGGAACTCCTCCTGCCACTTCTGCCCACGTCCCCGTCCCTCTCCCACAGGGCAGCAAGTGAGACGGGCCTGTGGCTTTGTTACACCGTGTCCTCTCGTCTGATACCATCGGCTGTTCTAACTGTGCCTGCTTATTGATCTGCTTAGAGTAGATACTAACTGCCGCTTCCTGCTAAACTTGTTTTTAGAAGATACCCTTTTTCAGCCTTCTCCTCCCCAAAACCCTTTTAGGCTGCTCAAGCTGTACTTCACTGGCTGAACTCAGGCTTTTGATGTGTGCTCCCTCCCTGGGGTGCCAGGAGAGCCAGGCTGAGGCTGAGATACCAGCAGATCAAATACGAGTCCTTGTCTCTCTGTGCTCCTGACTTGGCATGCTGGGGTGCGTGCCCCCGGGATGTGGGGAGGGGGGCCTGGGGCTCATCTCTTTCATGTCTCTGCAATCTCACCATCCACCATGCAAGGCCGAGGGGGAGCTGAGTGAAGGTGGGTGGATTTGATACCCTGGAGTTCAGAGAGAGAAGGGGCATATTTCCCTCGAGGGAGTCCTCTGCTGGGGAACTTCAGTGAGGTAGTAAAAATGCTGCATCCTCTCTTTCTTTCTGCCCCTAAAAGAAGAAGGAAGTGCAACGTTAAATTTATGAGAACCAGTGGAGTGCAATGAAAATAACACTGAATGTGGTTTAGAAGACATGGATTCAAATCCCTTTGGGACCACTCATTCTTTCCATAAGCTTGGGCCGGTCACCTCTCCCCACTGGACCTCTGACTTTTTTTGTAAAGTGAGGGGGTTGGATAATGTGATTGCTAAGGCTTTTTGCAGCTTTGTGGGATTAAATATTGGCCACATTAGAGATAAATATCAGATAATGTAGTCTCTATTTTTTTTTCCTTTGAAGCATAAAAAGACTGTGAAACCCAAGTACCTAGATCTAGAGCAGTAATTCTCAGCCGGAGGTGACTTTAGCCCCCAGGGGACATTGGACAAAGCCTGGAGGCATTTTTGGTTGTCTAAACAGGTTGAAGAGGGGTTGCTACTAGCATCTGCTGTCCTGGGGTGATGCTAAACGTCCTGCAGTGCACAGGACAGCTCCCACAACAAAGAATTATCTGGCCTCAAATGTCAGTAGCGTGGAGCTTGAGAATCCCTGATGTAGATAAAGGCAGTAGTTTGTACAATATGTTCGATTCAGTACAGTAATCTTTCAGATGACCACGGCTTACCTCTTTTTCTTCCTGAGTGTCATTCACTTTCTCTACCCATTAAATATTTTATATCTAATATATCTAGCCCATTAAATATTTTGCCTCTTATTAAAAACTATTATGTTTATATATTTTTCTTCAGGGAATATAATTCCTTTTTTTAATCTGGCTTTTCTCTAATTCTGAATACTATTTATCTTCCTAATTTCTATCCCGTTTTTCCCTCCTTCTCCCCATCCATTCAGCTCCCTCCCACCAGTGATCAGTCCCTCTTTGGCCCGTCCTCTGGCCTCCTTCTCTGTCCCTTACCCACTTGGTTCCTTCTGGCCCGTAGGGCACAGTGGGTAGCTGCAGCAAGGCGAAGAGGCCGTCCTATTGGCAGGACAAGATTGCTTCCATTTTTTCCGTGAACTCAGCATCAATCATGGAAAGACTTGTGGGCCCTGGGGCCTTCTTCCATTTGGCAGTGGTACCCACTGTAACCCAAACAGGATGTTTGGGGTTGGTGAGGAAGGTAGATGAAACATAAATATTCAAGGGGAGTATGTCCAAAAAGGCTGAAGGGTTCCCTTCTTTGTGCAACCACAAGGGTCTTGATTTCCCCCAGTGGTTTCTGCATTTCATGAAGCGATTTTCTATCCAATTTTGGTACCCTTAAAAGACTTTTATATAAATAAACTCATAGGTTAATCAAAAAATTTTTGTCATACCCAACTTTTGGTCTCTCTACGCCCCTGGAAATGTTGGCATCTCCATGAAAGAGGTGGCTGGATGAAAAAGCTCATGGCTCGAAGGTGGGAGAGAAATACCAGGAAACAAATTCAGTTATTACAGGACCGCATCAGGGTTTACTGGCATGGTGTCTAGTCTGGAAACCGGTCGTGTACAGAATATGCCTCAGTGCCTGCTAGCTATGGGTATTCTGGCTGTGGTTATTGTGAACCGCTTCACTGCTTCAGAACGTCTTTCTTTTGTTTCTCTCCAGCGACAGTTGGGCACGAACATCAAGTTTGGGCAGCCACCACCCAATGCCATTCCCATGAAGAAGGCAGACAGTGGCGAGGCTCACTTGGAAGAGGATCCGTTCCTGACCAGTCCCATGGAAATTGTGGCTCAGCAGGACGTCATCCTCTCAGACACCGAGAACAAAGTAAGGCTCCTCCAGGGAATGACTTGATTGCTAATAAGCCCAGGAGGGTGCTGGGCAGTGGACAGGGGCATCAGTAACCCTGGGGTCTGCAATGTGGGGAATAAGGTGGGAGAAGCTTTCCTGATGAGTAGCCCAGGGCTGGAGGGCACTTCCCGGGCCAGTGCCTTGATCTGCAGGGGGGCCAGCTTGGAAGAGGGGGAGGCAGGGGAGAAGTGCCCCTCGCACCAGCTCTTCCCAGTGTCTTCCACTTACTCTCGGAGACTCGGGCTGACCCACCTCTTCTGGGAGCCTTGCCCGGCCTCACCTCCAAGCTGCGCTATCTCCTCTGTGCCTTCACTGTGCATCCTTAGTGCTCCTTACACATTTATACTCCATCTGCATCTGGGTCCACGTAACTATTTTCTCTGCATCTCTAAACGTTGAGTTCCTTGAGGACAATCTGGATCTTACATGTCTCTGTCTCCCCAGGACATCGTTACTGCTTACTTAGGAGCGCTGAATGATTACTTGTCGAATTGGACTAATTTAAAGGGAAATGAGGAAAGAAGTAGGTGCTCAATAAGACAGAACATATCAAACAGACCAGCTTGAAGTCTACTTAGTGTGGAAAGAAAGTCACACTGGTCCAGCACTGTCGTATCTAAATTTGGTCTCTTGACACTTTGAAAGAAACACTCTGAGTATATCCTGAAATGAGAGTCGCTCTAGCAGCAGAAGGGACACCCTCAGGCCTCTTATGGGAAAAGGAAGAAAAGTCCTACCAGTAGCTAGATAAACTGTTCTCTAGCTGAGGCTCTGAGTCTTCCCATGCTTAAAAGAAAGTATTCTCTGTGCTGTGCCTACCATGGTACCTGAAATGACATTGGGTGTTATTAAGATGCCCCTGGAAGAAGTCGTGCTTGTTATCAGCTAATATGTCGTAAGAGTAGAACAAAAGATAAGTGACTTGTAGAGCAAAGGAAGGAAGGAAAGAAAAGATGGACAATCTCCTCTGTTGCCCATCTCTGCCTGGCCCTGGCCCTGGCCCTGGTGACTCCTGGCGCCCACACTCGTACGTGGTGGTGAAGCAGGCATGGGGCCCGTCTCTCCCACTGGTCCAACAATGCTCTCTCCAGCCTCTTGAGTGCTGGGCAGCAGCATGGGCCATCAGCCTTGATTCAGGGATTTCCTGTGGACCAAAGCAAATGTCTTCCCTGTTACTGAAGATCTAATAAGTGCAGGGCACTGTGGCCTGGGGGAGAAGGAGGGTCATTCGTTCAGCAGGTGCTCCCCCAGCTGTGGGCATCGCAGAGATGGGCCGGATTAGACAAGGGGCTGCCTCCGTGTAGTTTACATTCTAATGAGAGGAGGGTCTTCTCCTTCCTTCCTCCCTTCCTTCCAAGTTTTCTTGCCTCCTCTGGTCACCCACCTCCTCAGCCCAGCCCCTGTGTGCCCCTGGAAGGGCCCTCTTTCCTCTTCATGGGGTGGAAGGCAGCCAGCAAAGCCGAGAGCTCTGAAGTTGGAGCCCTGCTTCCCAGGTAGGGTGGCAGCAGGGCAGCACCTGAGATTCTCTCATCAGTGGGGAAACACCTCAAGGACTGAGGTTGGAGACCGCCCAGATGGGAAATGTGTTGAACTCGGGGGAGAGGGGAGCACACACCGTGCCTCAGGAGCCCTGGTGGAGTCCGGACGTTAGCAGAGTCCCCGCCGTGAACCTGCCGGCTCTCTGCAGCCAGTTGCGCCCCTGCGTGGAGGAGGGGGTGGCCCTTGCCTGCACAGACACTGTCTGGTTGTCTGCCCAGGACTTCCTGTGCTGGCGTTTGACTTGAGCACTCTCTCTACTGTTCCAGTCCAGTGAGACGCCAAGTTCTCTGAGTCCTCTGAACCCGCCTGGAGCCGGAAGTGAGATGGAAGAGAAGGTAATACGATTTGAACTTGTGTATGTAGCTTCCTTACTTTAAGTTCCATTCTTCCTTTTGTTGGGCGATCTGCTGCCTCACTTTTCCATTCATAAATGCTACCTTTGTCCATTACTTTAAATTCCTGCAAAATGCAACCAGTGGTAGATGTTGGACCGTCTGTTGCTATGGTGATGTAACTGCTGGAACTGAACCCTGCTCTGAAAAAGAGCCACACTCTCACCATGCCTGTGTTTGGAGTCTCAGGTGTTGGTGGTTTTCCTAGGTGCAGCATGTATTTTAAGACACCGGTAAGCCATTGAAAAAAACATTCAAAAACACCTGAAGGTAAAGAGTGTGTAAGGAAAAGCCTCCTTCTATTTAGAGATGCCCCCCAAAAGACCTTAGCATTTCTCTACTTGTGTGTATTTTTGGTTTTTAACTTACACACGTTCCACTGAAACCTGGGACGTTACCTGCAGAAGCCTAGGGAGTCCTGTGGAGATCCCGTGCGCCTCTTCTACAGAGGCCAGTCCGCTCCCATGAGGACCTTTCACCTGCACAGGGGTCCAGGGGTCTTCCCAGGGTCTGGCAGACAGTACGGTGAGAACAGGGCATGTCCCTGAGTCTTCTGAAGGGGATGACTCAAGACAGTTCCACCACCCAGATGAAGAGGCCCAGCTTGAATAACTAGAAACGAAACATGGCATTAAATCTCAGCTTGAAATGCTTTATCTGTGTCTTCAATCTATCACATTTGGCTTTAACTCCTTTTACTCACGCATCCATTAGGGGGTGGAAATAAATGTTTAATTCATCTCTCTTCAACAGTAGTTTAGAATTTGACACCTATTATAAAGATAACCATAAATAAATAAAAGCTTAGGAGACCAAAGGCTGGGATTATTTTTCCTTACTTCCGTGCTTCTTGTCATAAATTAGTATTTACTGAGCGTTCGTTTTGCTCTTGGAGCTAGCTGGCTCCTTTATCTTTGTGCATAAATATGGAAGATAGGGCTTCCCTGGTGGCGCAGTGGTTGAGAATCTGCCTGCCAATGCAGGGGACACGGGTTCGAGCCCTGGTCTGCGAAGATCCCACATGCCACGGAGCAGCTGGGCCCGTGAGCCACAACTACTGAGCCTGCGCATCTGGAGCCTGTGCTCCACAACAAGAGAGGCCGCGACAGTGAGAGGCCCATGCACCGCGATGAAGAGTGGCCCCCACTTGCCGCAACTAGAGAAAGCCCTCGCACAGAAACGAAGACCCAACACAGCCATAAATAAATAAATAAATAAGGAAGATAAATAAATATATATATATATATGGAAGATAATTGCAAAAAGCAAAGCCACCAGCTAAACCCCATTGACTCTGCCCTTACAGTGCACGGACACAGTCAAAACAGGGGAACCCTGGCCTCCGCTGATGCTGAGCCCGTATCTTAGCTGCTGGGGAAGGCAGTTAGGGCCGTGAGCGCCCTCTGCTGCGCGGTGGCGGTGGCGTGCTGTGGCCAGGAGCCCTTGCCTCGCCGCTTGCCTGTGAGTACTCTGAAGTTACAGGTGTGGCTTCTTACCATCTGATTCAGCGTGGACTGTGAGCCTCGGTCTCTCTGACCTATAACTAAATGTATACGGTTGGTCTGAGGTTGCGCTTTTTTAAGTGACCACACCTGTATTACAGAGCCGCGAGCAGTTCTGCGGTTCATCCTTTGCAGAATTGCCTTTCCCCTGGGTGTAGCACATTTCTGCCCTTCACCTTCTCACCCAGGCCTCCTCCTTTTCGCTTCCATTGCACCAGTGCTCGGTGACTTTGGCATGATGGTGCTAAAACATTTTTGCTGATTAGAAATTTTACGCCCTAGGCAGAGAGGTTATTATACTTTATTGTTCCTTCATTCTTTTAGCAAATATTTATTGAGCACTTACCAAATGAGATTTGCTACTTGGGCATAAAGAGGATTGATACAAAGGCCAGAAAGATACATTCCCTGTTTGAAGAGGCTAAAGTAGGAGCTGAGGTATGTACACACCATGTCTGTGGCAGTGGGAGGCTCTTAGAATTACAGAGTTCTTAGCATAGAGATGAGCTAGTCCAGGGTTTAGCAAACTACTACTTATTTTAGGCCTTGTGGCCATAAATTGCAACTACCAGACTCTGCTTTGCCCTGCTCTTCCTTTTAGCGCAAAGGCAGCTGAGGGCAATGGTGTAGCTCTGTGCCAGGAAAACTTTATTCACCCAAACAGTCTTCAGGCAGGACTGGACCACCTTGACTATGTCTTACTGACCCCTGATCTAATCTAACCCCCGTACCATTCAGAGTAGGAAAATTAGTCCCTGAAAGATTAAATGACCTTTACAAGTTAATACAGATTATCACTGGCAAAACAAATACTCAGCGTCTTTTGATTATAAAAGCAGTGTTCACTTCACTGTGCCCACGAGCCCTGACCGCTTGCCAGCATCTCCTGGGCCAGGCTGGGCAAGGTGCAAGCTCCAACAAGTGCTGCCATTCCGGGATTCCCTGCAGGTCGTTCTCTGATCCGGACTGACTTCATGTTTCAATCTCCACTGTAGGCTGCTCCAGTTAAACCGTCTCGGCCAAAAAGGCACTTCTCCTCTGCCAGCACCATCGAAAGCGTCAACCTAGATGCCATCCCCCTGGCCATCGCCCGCCTGGACAACAGTGCCGCCAAGCACAAACTGTCCATTAAGCCAAAAAAACAGAGGGTGTCAAGGAGGCACAGGCGACTTGTCGGGGTATGTACGGCCTGGCAGACACCCTTGCTGGCTGGGCATTAATGTTGCCTAGCAGGATGGTGCTGTGAGGGGCCTATGGAAGGAACTCGGTCTGTCCCTGTCGGGGATGGCTGTGTTTCAGGCACAAGGGTGAAGGGGCCCATTTCCTTTCCACCACCCTTTCTGACTTGTTGCCCGCCGGTGGCTGGTGGACCTCAGAGAGAGAGGCTGCCTTCCGAGGGGCTCCGGATACTGTGTGCTTCGCAGCAGAAGGATGGCCCACTTTCCTGTGCTATGGCTTAGCCAAAGCTTCTTCAGTTTGATTAGACTTCTCAGTCACAAGTTTCGGGGGATATTGATGAAGCGCAAATCTCATTTTTCCTCACCTTTCTAATGCTGGACTACCAGTTTTCCTATGATTATTCACGTGTATTAAAAAAAAAAAAAGGAATTTGAGGATGACATGTAGAGAGGAAACACAAAGATGAAATTCTTTTCCCCACCCCCAGTTTACTCTTGGTGTGAGGGATACCCGAGGTTACCTGTCTCTGTGCGTAGAGAGGGGAACGCTACTCCTACTTTTGAGATTAGGAGGGCCACCCGCATTGTGAATAGGATTGTAATGGTAGCCTGTGCACAAGGAAAGCTAATTCTGTTTCCCTTACCAATGTTAGGATCGACAGAACGAGCAAGGTGGCTTCCGGCATCAGCTGTCCCTAGACCAGAATGGGCACCCTGGAGAAGACAAGCCAATCTGGCATGAAGAGGAGCCAGAGGCGCTGGACTCGGAGGAAGAGAAGCGACGCCAAGAAGAATACTGGCAAGAACTTGAGGCCAAGTGCAAACGGCAAAAGGCCGAAGCGGCAGAGAGGCGACGCCTGGAAGAGCAGAGGCTCCAGGCCCTGGAGAGGAGGCTTTGGGAGGAGAAAAGAAGGCAGGAGGAGCTCTTGGAGGAGGAAGGGGAGGAAGAGGAGGGAGAAGTACAGCTAGAGGCAGCAAAGAGGCAGCGTGAAGAGGCGGCACAGAGTCCGGAAGAGCCAGGCTGCCGAGACCCAGAGCGGAGGGAGCAAGACGAAGGAGGGCCCCCAGAAGCCAAGGAGCAGAGACGCCTGGAGGAAGAGGCGCGGCGCCTGGAGAGACGCGCGCAGCAGGAGGAGCTGGAGGCTCGGGGCCGGCAGGAGGCCGAGGAGCTGCGGCGGGAAGAAGAGGAAAGAGCGTTAGAGGAACTCAGAAGACTGGAGGAGCAGAGGCGGCGGGCGGCCGAGAAGCAGCGGCTGGAAGAGGAGAGGCGGCGGGAGGAGCTCAGGCGGCAGGAGCTGGAGGCGCAGAGGCAGCGGGAGGAGGAGGAGAAACGGATGCAGGAGCTCAGAAGGCAGGAAGAGCTGGAGGCGCAGAGACTGCGGGAGGACGCGGAGGCGAAGAGCAGGCAGGAAGCGGAAAAGAAGCTTCAGGAAGCACCGAGAGTGGAAGAGGAGAATCAGCCGCTGCTGGACCACAAAAGCGGCTTGAGGAGCCCATTTCAGAGCGACATTGCAGAGAAAGCAGAACAGGAACACCTGAAACTCGAGAAGCCAAGAGAAAACTCTGAGGAACCGAGTATTTGGGTGAAGCAGAGCCAAGAGGCCACTGAGCCATCAGGCGAGCAGCCCGGAAAGCAGGGGGATGTTCCCGGGGATCATCGTTGTGGATGGCAGGAAGAGAGGGAAGAAACCAACGCAGAGCCGCCCCAGAAACAAGAGGCCCAGGTGGAAGAGGCGTTGGCTCCAGGAGAGAAGAAAGAAGCTGCCGCTCCAGAAACAGACAGAAAGGTGGAGGAACTCAGATGGCAGGAGGTAGATGAGAGGCAGACCATGCCCAGACCCTACACTTTCCAGGTGTCATCTGGAGGGAAACAAATTCTCTTCCCCAAAGTCAATCTGAGCCCGGTGAAGCCCATGAAAGACGAGGGGCTCGCCTCTGGTCCCCAAGAGCCAAAGGTCCCCAAAGCCAGCCCGGCTTCCCACGCCCTGCCCTCGTCCCTGAGCATCCCACACACGGCCATTCTGGTTACGGGAGCCCAGCTCTGCGGCCCAGCCGTCAACCTGAGCCAGATCAAGGACACAGCGTGCAAGTCTCTTCTGGGCTTGTCAGAAGAAAAGAAGCACGTAGATGTCCCTGCCCTGGAGAACCCACCCCGAGCCCCAGGCGACCCCCGGGCAGGAAGTGGGAAGACCAGGCCCTCACAGGAGTCTCCGAGCAGCATGGCCGCGCTCGCTGAATGGGCTTCCATTCGGTCCAGAATCCTGAAGAATGCAGAGAGTGACCAGCGCGGCGAGAGAGACGAGTCTCGGCCGGGTGATGAACACACTCCCAGGGGCCGATGTGATTCCCGCGGGAACCTCCGGAGGACCCCGCCGGTAAATGCAAAGTTCTCCATTAAGCCTGCCTGGCAGAAATTCTCTGATGGGGGCTGGGAGACCTCCAAACAGAACACGGAAGCGGAAAGCATTAGAAAAAGATCCCTGCCGGGCCCCAGCGAAGAGGCTCGGCCCCAGCTTGCTGCTGCTGATACTAAAGAGCCCGTGAAGGGTGCAGAGAAACCGGGGGCGCACCAGGAGCCAACGGACACCACAGAGGGGTGCAAATTTGCCAAAGACCTTCCATCTTTCCTTGTTCCAAGCCTTCCTTACCCTCCACAGAAAGCAGTGGCCCAAGCAGAACCCGTGGTCACTTCGGACAGCGAGACCACAGGTGGAGTAGGAAAGCCGGAGCCCGTGATGCCAGGTGGGGAGGATAAAGCTTCCCCTTTTGGAATAAAATTGAGAAGGACCAACTACTCCTTGCGCTTCCACTGCGACCAACAAACAGAACAAAAGAAGAAGAAAAAGCACGGCAGCATGGGGGACAGTATCAGTGGGGCACCGTCAGCTCCGGGGAGCACAGCTGGAGAGAGAGAGACAGAGGCTGCGGCCCTCAAGCATGGCCCGTCCCTCCCCCCCGAGAGGAAGCAAGCCCCGGCTCCCTGGAAGGACTCTGCTGAAAGCCCTCCCAGCCAGTCTCCTCTTGCAGCCCAGCCTGGGCCCCCAGCAGCCAGCAGCCAGCCCCCGGCTCCAGAGCGGGACAGGGCAGCAAACAGAACGCCCTTGGCCCAGAAGCCAGCCCTGGCTCCCAAGCCCGCGGGCCAGACTCCACCGTCCTCCCCGATCTCCAAGCTGAGCAGGCCCTACTTGGTGGAGCTGTTGGCTCGCCGGGCGGGGAAGCCTGACCCGGAGCCCGGCGAGCCGTGCAAGGAGGGCCGGGACAACGGGGACCCCCGGATACCCTCAGCCCCGCCGACTGAGGAGAGGAAGGACCAGAAGCGGGATGAGGAGGAAGAGGTGGAAACAGAGAGGAAGCCAGCTTCCCCGGCTCTGTCTGCCGCCCGGCAAGAAAAGCCTTCCGCAACACCCGAGGCGGGGAGGAAAGGTGCGTAACTGTAGGTTGCAAAACTCTGCCTCTGTCCAGCCTGTTGTCCGTGCCCAGGGCCGGAAGTAGCCCCCGGAGCTGGCGTTGGAGCACTTCTTTAATTAGAGCCTGGTGCCCCGTTCCCCAGGTGCCCTCACTTATGGATCATGGTGAGGCTCTTTATTTCTCTTTACCGTTTTGGAAATGTGGACTGACTGTTGCGTGTCTGTAGTTCACACCGTTAATGATCCTTACTTACCCAAGTAATAAGTTGGAGGTGCTGGCACAGACTGATTCGCTTTCGGTTGGCAGTGGAAATTGAAACGTTGTCCAAGTTAATGCAGATGTTATTAATCTTTATGAGGGGCCTGTGCAGTGACAGTAAAGACTGGAGTTTCCTAGACCAGTGTCTGTGTTCTGTCTCTGGGCACTAGCGGCACCCAGGTGGGAAGTTAGGGGGCTTTGGACAGTCCCCCTCAGGAGCCTCTGTGTGCATAATGAAGTTTGTCTCAATTTAATGCACAATGCCCACATATGCATCCTGACCCCACCAGCTTGCCACTGAGAAGCCCTCCGATAAGGAAATTTTAGGGCGACCGTTACTCCTGCCTGCCCCTAGTGTTTCTTCATGCTGGATGTTTGGGGCAGCGTGGTGATCACTTGGATTGGCTTTGGGGCCCCAAGAACCTTCATCTGATACTTTTTCTTTTCTGTTTTGCAGAGTAGGTGGTCAGGTGTGGTTCATAGCCCAGGAAGTTACTCATATTTCTCAGAGAAATTCTCCCCTCAGGTTTTTTAGGGAAGATTTAGGTTAATTCTTTAGGTTTGGGGTGATTTTTGCAGAGAAAAGAGCTGTTTCCCAGAGATGTTGGTTTGGTTACTTGCCTCATGGAAGACGCTACCGTCCTTTATAACCAAACCTTGCTTGGTTTCTTGGACCAGCATGTTGATTAGCAGTGTCCAGACCATATCTCCCTATTGGTTTCTGTTTGTCCTGCCGAAGAGGAACCCATTTTTCAGGTTTTTGTTGTTGTTTTACCTCTGCGCTGGGCTCTGGGGGGATAGCCACGGTAAGTCCCCACAAGCCTGTTAAGATCTGTGCCTTAGTTTCCTTATGGCCTTGTGGGTCTCGTGGACATAAGCCCCATTGGCTTTCAGAGCTAGATGTTTTGGGGGCCTGTCACTCAGGTGGAAGTCTTAACAGATGAGGTTCCAGATGTGGGGTCCAAACCTTTGCTCCTCAGAGAGAGACGGGGAGTTCTGAATTCCCTCCTGGTTGTGGGTCACTCTGCTGGGGATGGGGTTTATGGCGAGATTGTGTCTCAGCCTCTCCTACCCATTTCCATGTGGTTTTTTTTTTCTGTTCCCTTGATGTGTTGAAGTCACTCAGCTAGTTTCTGGATTTCTTTCAGAAGGAATTGTTCAGTATGGGGCTGTAAACCCAGTGTGTCCGTGGGAGGAGGGGAGTTCAGGATCCTCCTATGTCACCCTCTTGAACCGGAACCCCCATTTTCAGTTTTGACATTAGCTTTTGTGCGGTTAGCTTTGGTGGTATCATCAGAGTTCACAGACTGACCCGCTCTATCACTCTCTTGTCTTCTCCCAGAGAAATAACGCTCTGTACTGCTTCTTTCTCTTAGAGAGAATTCTTACAGTTTTCTACCAAAAACTGTTGCTGCCCCTGTTTTCTTTCTCAGTATCCAGATTCTGGGCTAACAGTCTCTGCTAATTGAATTTTTCTTTATTTGGTAGAAAAGAAGCATGAGAGCAAGGACCATATGGTGGTTTCTACCTAAGACCATTGGGGTTTTACACGCTATGCGACTCCAGGCCTGGGCTGACCAACTTTGTTTAATTGAACACCTTATCAGGATAAAAACGTTAAGCCTGGACCTCCAATTTATGTGTCAACTGTATACATACAATACCATCATTAGCTAAAACCCGTGGAGCACCATATGTACTTAGGGTGAGGTTCACTGAAAATACAGTGGATGTAAATCCACATTGCAAATCATGGTGCTGCTTTTTATTTTCTTTGGCCACCTTCTTGTCAGATCTGATTTCTGCACCAAGTATCAGGCAAAGAGCGTGACAGCTCTGCCGTGTTGTTATGCTTGCATTATTAGTAGTATATCCCAATCTGTGGTTTGTTTACTGGAATTTCTTTACACCATTTGTCCATTTCATAACAGATCATCTGGTTCAGAGAAGATATGATATGCCATAAACTCACTGAACTGCTGAAACTCACAATGCAAATAAGCAAAACAAATGAGGACAAGAATGCAAGTCCTCTCCCTGCATCGTATCACAGCACTCCCAGCTTCCCTCCAGAGTCTGTCTGTCTGTCTTTATTTCCAAATTTTTGAAATTGAAGTGTAGTTGATTTACAATACTGTGTTAGTTTCAGGTGTACAGCATAGTGATTCATTTTTTGTGCGTTTTTTTGTAGGTTATATTCCATTATAGGTTGTTACAGGATATTGGGTATAATTCCCTTGTTGCTTATATATTTTATGTATAGAAGTTTGTATCTGTTAACCCCATACTCCTAATTTGTCCCTCCCACTTCCCTGTCCTCTTTGGTAACCATAAGTTTGTTTTCTATGTCTGTTAATCTGTTTCTGTTTTGTATACAGTCATTTGTATTATTTTTTAGATTTCGCATGTGATATCATATAGTATTTGTCTTTCTCTGACTTTTTTCACTAAGCATAATATTCTCTAGGTAAATCCATGTTGCTGCAAAAGGCGATATTTCATTCGTTTTTATGGCTGAGTATCCCACTATATATACACACACACACATATATAAATATATACACATATATATATATATATCACATCTTAAGTCAATTATCTGTGGGGTTTTTTTAACCTTTATTTTTATTTTATTTATTTTATTTTTGGCTGTGTTGGGTCTTCGTTGCTGTGCGCAGGCTTTCTCTAGTTGTGGCGAGTGGGGGCTACTCTTCATTGCGGTGCACGGACTTCTCATTGCGGTGGCTTCTCTTGGTGCGGAGCACCGGGCTCTAGGTGTGCGGGCTTCAGTAGTTGTGGCACGCGGGCTCTAGAGCGCAGGCTCAGTAGTTGTGGTGCACGGGCTTAGTTGCTCTGCGGCATGTGGGATCTTCCCGGACCAGGACTCAAACCCGTGTCCCCTGCATTGGCAGGCGGATTCTTAACCACTGCGCCAGCAGCGAAGCCCAGTCAGTTATCTGTTGATGGGCATTTGGGTTGCTTCCACATCTTGACTATTGTAAATAGTGCTGCTGTGAACACTGAGGTGCATGTATCTTTTTGAATCAGAGTTTTCATTTTTTCCACCATATGTACACCCAGGAGTGGAATTGCTGGATCACATGGTAGTTCTATGTTTAGTTTTTTAAGGAACCTCCCTACTGTTCTTCATTGTGATGGCACCATTTTACATTCCCACCAACAGTGTAGGAAGGTTCCCTTTTCTCCACATCTTTTCCAGTATTTATTATCTGTAGACTTTTTGATGACAGCCATTCTGACCTGTGTGAGGTGATACCTCATTGTGGTTTTGATTTGCATTTCTCTAATAATTAGCATTATTGAGCATCTTTTCATGTGCCTGTTAGCCATCTGTATATCTTCTGTGGAAAAATGTCTATTGAGGTCTTCTGCGCATTTTTTGATTGGGTTGTTTGTCTTTTTGTGTTTCTTCTATTTTTTGGGCGCACCACACGGCATGCGGGATCTTAGTTCCCTGACGAGGGATCGAACCTGCGCCCCCTGTAGTGGAAGCATGGCGTCTTAGCCACTGGACAGCCAGGGAAGTCCCTGTTTGTCTTTTTGATACTGAGTCATATGAGCTGTTTGTATATTTTGCATATTAACCCCTTATTGTTTGCATTGTTTGCAAATATTTTCTCCCATTCTGTAGGTTGAGTTTTCATTTTGTTGATGGTTTCCTTCCTTGTACAAGAGCTTTTAAGTTTGATTGGGTTACATTTGCTTATTTCTGCTTTTTATATCTTTTGCATCAGGAGACTGATCTAAGAAAATATTACTACAATTTACGTCAAGAATGTTTCACCTGTGTTCTCTTCTAGCAGTTTTATGGTGTCATTTCTTATATTAAGATCTTTAAACCATTTTGAGTTTCTTTTTGTGTATGGTGTGAAGGAATGTTCTAGTTTCTTTACATGTAGCTGTCCACCTTCCCAACACCACTTGCTGAAGAGACTCTCTTTTCTCCATTGTATATTCTTGCTTCCTTTGTTGTAGATTAATTGACTGTAGGTGTGTGGGTTTATTTCTGGGCTCTCTATTCTGTTCCATTGATTTATGTCTCTCTTTGTGCTAATATCATGCTGTTTTGATTACTGTAGCTTTGTAGTATCGTCTGAAGTCTGGAAAGGTTATACCTCCAGCTTTCTTCTTTTTTCTCCGGATTGCTATGGCAATTCTGGGTCTTTTGTGGTTCCATATAAATTTTAGGATTATTTGTTCTAGTTCTGTGAAAAATGTCATGGGTATTTTGATAGGGATTGCATTAAATCTGTAGATTGTTTTGGGTGGTATGGCCATTTTTAACAACATTAATTCTTCCAATCGAAGAGCATGAGATATCTTTCCATTTCTTTGAATCATCTTCAGTTTCCTTTATCAATGTTTTCTACTTTTCAGCATATAGGTCTTTCATCTCCTTGGTTAAGTTTATTTCTAGGTATTTTTTTGATGTGATTTTTAAATGGGATTTTTTGGGTTTTTTACTTTTTCTGACAGTTTATTGTTAAGTGTATAGAAACACAACAGATTTCTATTTATTAATCATGTATCCTACTACCTTGCTGAATTCATTTGTTAGTTCTAATATTTTTTGTGTGGAGACTTTAGGGTTTTCTATATTGAATATCATGCCATCTGTAAATAGTGACAGTTTTACCTCTTCCCTTCCAATTTGGATACCTGTTACTTCTTTTTCTGGTCTGATTGCTGTTGCTAGTACTTCCAGTGCTATGTTGAATAGAAGTGGTGAGAGTCTTGTCTTGTTCCTGAATTTAGTGGGAAGGCTTTCAGCTTTTCACTGTTGAGTATGATGTTGGTTGTGAGTTTGTCGTAAATGGCCTTTATTATGTTGAGATATGTTCCCTCTATACCCACTTTGATGAGAGTTTTTGATGTGAATGGATGTTGAATTTTGTCAAATACTTTTTCTGTGTCTGTTGAGATGATCATGTGATTTTTGTCTTTCCTTTTGTTAATGTGGTGTATCACATTGATTTTTGTGTATGTTGAATCATCCTTGTGACCCTGGAATGAATCCAACTTGATCATGGTGTGCAATCCTTTTTATGTGTCATTGGATTCGTTTGCTAATACTTCGTTGAGGATTTTTGCATCTATATTCATCAAAGATATTGGCCTGTAATTTTTTTTGTAGTGTCTTTGTCTGGTTTTGGTATTAGGGTAACAGTGGCCTCGTAGAATGAATTTGGGAGTGTTCCCTCCTCTTCAATTTTTGGGGACTAGTTTGAGAAGGATCGGTTTAAGTTCTTTATATGTTTTGTAGAATTCTCCAGTGAAGGCATCTGGTCCTTGACTTTTGTAGGGAGGTTTTTTTGTTTTTTGTTTTTAAATTACAGATTCTATTTCACTTCTAGTGTTCAGTCTGTTCAAATTGTCTGTTTCTTCTCGACTCAGTCAGCAGGCTGAGAAATTTTTCTAGAAAATTTTTTATTTCTTCTAAGTTGTCCAGTTTCTTCTAAGTTGGCATACAACTTTTCATAGTATTCTCTTATGATTTTTTGTTTCTGTGATATTGGTTATTTTTCCTCTTTCATTTCTTATTTTGTTTATTTGAGTCCTCTCTCTTTTCTTCTTGTTTAGCCTGGCTAGAGGTTTGTCAATTTTTGTCTATCTTTTCAAAAAATAAGCTCTTGGTTTTATTGATCTTTTCTATTTTTTTAAAATCTCTATTTTATTTATTTCCTCTCTAATCTTTATTATTTCCTTCCTTCCACTGACTTTGGGCTTTATTTGTTCTTTTTCTCATTCTTGTAGGTGGTAGGTTAGGTTGTTTATTTGAGGTTTTTCTTGTTTATTGAGGAAGGCCTGTATTGCTATCAACATCCATGTTAGAACGTCTTTTCTGCATCCCATAGATTTTGTAAAGTTGTGTTTTCATTTTCATTTGTCTTGAGGTATTTTCTGATTTCTTCTTTGATTTCATCATTGATTGGTTCTTTAATAGCATGCTGTTTAGTCTCCGCATTGTTCTTTTCCCGTTTTGCTTTCTGTAATTGATTTCTAGTTACATACTGCTGTGGTCAGAAAATACGCTTGATGTAATTTCTGTCCTTTTGAAATTGTTGAGGCTTGTTTTGTGACCTAGTATGTGGTCTTTCCTAGAGAACTTTCTACATGCATTTGAAAAGAATGTGTATGCTGCTTTTTTTGGATATAGTGTCCTGTAGATATCATTTAAGTCCAACTGGCCTAGCGTGTCATTTAGGACCTCTTGCCTTGTTGATTTTCTGTCTGCAAGGTCTGACAGTTGATGTCGGTGGGGTGTTAGTCTCCTACTATTATTGTCTATTTCTCCCCTTATGTCTGTTAGTATTTGCTTTATTTATTTAGGTGCTTCTATATTAGGTGAGTATATGTTAACGAGTGTAATATCCTCTTCTTGTATTGATCCCTTTATCATTATATAATGCCCTTCTTTGTCTTTCTTTATGGCCCTTGTTTTAAAGTTTATTTTGTCTGATATGAGTATTGCTACCCACCCACCCACCCTTCTCCCCCCTCCCCCCCACCCCCCCGCCGCTTTCTTGTTGTTTCCACTTGCATGACATATCTTTTTCCATCCCTTCACTTTATGTATGACTTTTGCCCTGAAGGGGGTCTCTTGTAGGCTGCATATTGTAGGTTCTTATTTTTTTTTTATCCAATCAGCCACTCTATGTCTTTGATCAGAGCATTTAGTCCTTTGACATTTGACATAAAGTAATTACTGATAGGCATGTACTTATTACCATTTTAATCCTTGTTTTCCAATTGTTTTTATAGTTTTTTTGTTCATTTCTTCTTCTTTTTGTTTTTCCTTTTGTGGTTTGATGATTTTCTTTTGTAGTATGCTTCAGTTCCTTTATTTTTGGTTTTCATGAATCTATGGTATGTTTTTGATATGTGCTTATGATGGAGTTCCTATATGTTGACCCATAACTGTATCTACTTGCTTTAAACTGATAGTCATTCAACTTCAAATACATTTTAAAAGATCTAGTATTATACTCCCCTCCCTCACATTTTGTGATTTTGCTGTCCTATTTTACATCTTCATGCTTATCCTTTTACTGTTTATTGTAGTTATAATTGCTTTTACAATTTTTTTGTTTCTTTGTTAGTGTAAGTACTGGATTATTTAGGTGATCTTCAATCCTTACTCTAGGTTCGCCTTTCCTATCATGATTTTCCCTTTCCTACAGATCCTTGCTTCTTTTCTATTTAGAGAAGACCCTTCAATATTTCTGTTAGAGTAAGTTTAGTATTGCTGAATTCTTTTAGTTTTTGCTTGTCTGAGAAATTCTTTATCTCTCCTCCTATTCTAAATGATAATCTTACTGGGAAGAGTATCCTAGGTTGCAAGTTTTTCCCTTACAGGACTTTGAATATATTATTACACTCCCTTCTGGCCTGCAAAGTTTCTGCAGAGAAATCAGCTCATAGCCTTATGGTGATTCCCTTGTAAATGAGTCTGTTTTTCTCTTGCTGCCTTTAGAATCCTCTCTCTAACTTTTGCCATTTTAATTATGATATGTCTTCTTGTGGTTCTGTTTGGATTCATCTTGTTTGGGACACTCTGAGCTTCTTGTACCTGGATTTCTGTTTCCTTCTTTTAACTTTGGGAAGTTTTCAGCCATAGTTTTTTCAAATACATTTTTAATCCCCTTCTCTCCTACTTCTCCTTTTAGAACCCCTATTATGCATAGGCTGGCAAGTTTTATATATACCATAGGTCTTGTATGTTGCTCTTTTTCTTTTTTGCCACACCACGCAGCATGTGGGATCTTAGTTCCCCAACCAGGGATTGAACCCAGGCCCCCCCCCCCCCCGACACACGCACACATTTGTAGTGCAGAGTCTTAACCACTGGACCACCAGGGAAATCCCAGTTGCTTTCTTTTTTTTTTTTTTTTTTTTCATTTGTTTTTCTGTCTGGTGTTCTGATTGGGTGGTTTCCATTATTCTGTCTTCCAGGTCACTTACTCTTCTGTGTCATTTGGTCAGCTATTCATTGCATCTAGATTACTTTTTTTTTTTTTTTTTAAATCTTGGCAATTGAATTATGTTTTTCATTGGTTCATCTTTGTAATTTCTAGTTCCTTGTTACAGTGATCTGCATTTCTATTAATAGTCTTTCTTAATTCAGTTAGCATTTTTATTACCACCTTTTTGAACTGGGGTCTGGTAGACTAGTGAGCTCTGTTTCATTATTTGTTCTTTCAGGGAATTTCTTTTGCTCTTTTAATTGGGAGTAGTTCTTCTGCCTTTTCATTTTACTTAACTTTATCTGTCTCGGTGCATGTAGGAGAAACATTATCTGTTGTGGTCTTGAAGGAGTGTTTTTACGTGGGAGCATCCCTGTGTAGATTATGTGTGTCCAGTGTCTTTGGTATGAGGCCTGGTTTGATATGGATGCCAGCCATGCCTTTCCTCAGGGTGTGCTGGCCGTTATCACCTTGAGAAAGGGTGTGGTTGGTGTTGGGGGATCTAAAGCCTATGCAGGGTGTGAGATGGGACTTCCTCTCTGCTCTGTGGCTCTTGCCACCCCGATAGCAGTGAGGTGTGCTCCCCAGTTGTTGGAGTAGCCTTGTGGGTTGGGCTCGATCAGGCTCTGTTCCCCTTTAGTGTATGCCCTGCCCTAAAGGAGGGGATTGCTGAAGCGAGTGAGGCCCACGCATCCAGAGGACCTGTGCACCTCCTTTGTAGGCGTCCACGGCTCTGCTCAGATGCAGCCCAGGGTTATGTCCCTTCCCCTGTTGTGTTCATCCTCCATCTGGTGCAAGGCTGTGGTGTGGAGTAGGCTGGGGCTGGGGATCCGGGTGTTGTGGCTGCAGGAATTGAGATGGCCATGCTGCCACCAGAAATCCGGGCTGCCTCTGTGGCAGTTTTCTCCCAGGACCTGTCTGCCCCAGATCCAGAGCCAAGCTGCAGTGTGGAGCGGGTGGGGCACTCTTGCTAGGCTGGGAGACAAACTGTGGCATGCTTCTGTGGGGCCGCCTGAGCGCACACTGACAGTGACCACCACCCCACCCGGATCACACCCAGGGCCCCCAGTCTGTCTGTGTAGCTAGACTGAGTCTTTCCCCAGGGGGCCAGTTGGCCCAGGTTTCACGCCACGCGGCGGTGTGGAGTGAGTGGGGCTGGGGTGTTCACCCAGCTCAGACTGGGGAGTGCGGCAAGGTGGCAGCCACCAGTGCAGAGTTCTCTCCACCATGATTGTTGACCAGCCAGTGCATGCACACTCCTCACGAGTAGAGTCTAGGCTTCTCCAGCCCTTCTGTCTGTCCCAGAGGTTCTCCCGGCAGCCAAGGGGACTTGTCTCCTCCATGTACAACACTAGGATTGGGATGCCCAGTCTGTGGCTCAACCTGCTGGCTCCCCAGGGCAAGGGTCCGCCCATACAGACCTTCTCTTCCTTTCAGATCCCCCTCAGGGGCAGGGGTCCCAACCCTATGCCTTTTTTTCCATCCTACCCAGTCACGTGGAACTCTTTCTTGCAGCTTTGGTTGTATAGGAGTTCTTCTGCCAGTTTCCAGCTAGTGTTCCATGAACAGTGTTCTGCATGTAGATGTATTTTTAATGTGTTTGTGGCAGGAGGTGAGAGCTCTACATCTTCCTACTCTGCCATCTCGATCCCTCCCCGCCTCCAGAGTCCTTAAACATACCATTTGTTATACACGGCCTTCTGATACATGGGCTGAGTGAGGTGTCTGCATCTGGGTATTCAGAATTAGAAAAGCTTGATTCTATTATTTCTAGATTTTAAAATAGGTAAATAGAAATTTTAATCTTTTCTTTCTTCACTCTCAGTGAATTGCCTTGCACATCCTTTAAGGCAGACACACACATTTTTTGGGGGACACCAATTTAGAAAGAGGTCTCCATTCCCTAGGTGGAGCTCAGCAAGGACCAATACATGGGACAAGGCACTGGGAAGGCACTGACTGAACCCACTCCAGTGGGAATGGAAATAGCAATAATAATCCCCCAGTGTCTTTCCTCCAATGCTTTGATTATAGATATCACCAGATATCATCTCATTCTGAGATTCTCACCTCCTTCCAATGGGTAGAACAGATACTAAGTAGTCCTTTCTCCAAGAAGTGACCTACAGGAGCAGTGATTAGATGCCAGGAGGCACTTGCTCGTCTCCCCAGAACCTAGAGGGGGGAACTTCAGTGGGCTGGCTGTGGTTCTCCTCATCCAGTGAGTTTAGAACGAAAGAGAATAGGTTTAATTAAGCATTGTCACAAAATAAAATTTTAATTAGACACTTTGAACTCCCCCATTAAAAAGATTATGCGATTAACAAAGAACTTCTCTGTCTTTTAAAACCTGGACTTAAGTTAGGGATTTTACTGTTTCGGAAAATTTCAACAACAGTCATCCTTTGTGCTTAATCACTTACAAAGTGCTTTTGTTTACAGCATCTCATTTAATCTCACAGCACATGTGGATTGTCCTGGCTCCATTTTACAGATGAGGACATCAACATCCAAAAAGTTAGGTGCCTTGCCTGCTCCTCGCAGTCGTAAAACCTGGATGAGGGGTTCTTTCCCAGGTTAAATGATCTTCCCATTTGTTATCCTAGGACTTCTTGCCGTAATTCTCACCTGGTATTTGTGAAATGCTGTAATTAAGCCTTTAGAAACACTTTTTACATAAATGTTCTTAATGTTACTTCTTGGACTGAATGACCATAGTCATATATTTGTTCCAAAAAATTGTTCAAAAATTCCACAGAATTTAGCAAAACCTTGTTTTATTTATTTTATTTTTTGGGGCTGTTTTTAAAAATCTGATCTGTGATTCTCATTTTTCCCCCATCTCTTGGATAATATCTTGGGCATAATTCTTTCAGTCACTTTTACAAGTTTTTTTTATTGTGGTAAAAGATACATAATGTAAAATTTACTATCTTAACCATTTCTCAGTGTATAGTTCAGTAATGCTACATTCACATTGTTGTACAACCAATATCCAGAACTTTTTCTTGCAAAACTGAAACTCTATATCCGTTAATCAATTCCCGTTTTCATCTCCCCTAGCCCCTGGCAGCCACTGTTTCACTTTCTGTCTCTATGAATCTGACTACTCTAGATACCTTATATATGTGGAATCATGCAGTATTTGTCCTTTTGTGACTGGCTTCTTCCACTTAATATAATGTTTTTAAGGTTTGTCCATATTGTAGCATGTGTCAGAATTTCCTTTTTTTTTTTAATTAATTTTTATTGGCATATGGTTGCTTTAGAATGTTGTGTTAGTTTCTGCTGTACAGCAAAGTGAATCAGCTATACATATACCTGTATCCCCTCTCTTTTGGGTTTCCTTCCCAGTTAGGGCACCACAGAGCATTGAGTAGAGTTCCTTGTGCTATACAATAGGTTCTCATTAGTTATCTATTAGAATTTCCTTCCTTTTTAAGGCTGAATAATATCCCATTGTATGTATACACCACATTTTGTTTATTCATTCATCTGTTGATGGACATTTGGGTTGCTTCCACCTATTGGTTATCGTGAATAGTGCTGCTATGAACATGGGTGTGCAAATATCTTTTCTAGATCCTGTTTTCAATTCTTTTGGATAAATACCCAGAAGTGGAATTGCTGGATCATATGGTAATTCTATTTTTAATTTTTTGAGGAACCACCCTACTGTTTCCATAGTGCCTGCACCATTTTATATCCCACCTGCATCACTCAAGTGTTCTAATTTCTCCACATTCTGGTCAACGCTTGTTATTTTCTGGGAGATACACACACACACACACACACACACACGTGCCATTCTCACAGATGTGAGGTGATACCTCATTGTGGTTTTGATTGTATTTCCCTGATGATTAATGATGTTGAGCACCTTTTCATATGCTGTTGGTCATTTGTATGTCTTTTTAGGAGAAATGTCCATTTAAGTCCTTTGCCCATTTTTTAATTGGGTTTTTTAGTTGTTGTTGAGTTGGAGTTCTTTCTATCTTTTCAGCTACTTTTTGATAGTAAAAAGTCCTCTAGGCACCTTTAGTAACAACTATCTCATGTTAGTAATTAATATGCTGCCTCCAGTGTCATAATCAAACTCCAAACAGTATTTCAAACTAAGTGTCTCCCTCCTAATTTGGCCTGCTTTGGGCTGAAACGCCTAAAGTGGGGATGCAGGCGTGGTCGACTTCTGCCCTTCCTCCTGGCCCACAAACAGGCTCCATAGCTGGAGCGAAGGAAGGGAGAGAGGTGAGGCAGCAACGTTCACTGCTCTTGGGGGATGTTCAGTGTTGATTCTTCTGTGTGTTCCTCAGACCTCTCATGTGCCACCTGGGCTCTTTCTCCTCCTGCAATTCCCTTACTTCAGTGGTGCCTCCTCCAGGCAGCCCTGGGTCCCTGCTTCCCCTCCAGACTGCCCCTCTCTCCCCCATCCACATGGCTAGCACCTGAACCTCAAGCATCACTCAGTAACAGATGTCTTCCCAGCACAAACGCCTCTTCTCCAGGCCCCTGGCAGCCACTGTCCTTGCCTTTGGACTTTTCCTGGTGTGAATAGAACCTCAAGTCTGTGCCCCACAGACTCCAGGAGTTTGTCTGAGTGGTCTCATTAGAGATCCTCTCACTTGGCTTAGCCCCCTTTCCTCTGCTGGGGAGAGGACGTGGGAACACACCATGCTCCAACAATGTTTTTCAAAGAAATTCTCTACTCTGGCTGCTTCTGCCTCAGCTCTGATTTTCCTAGGACCTTGAGGTGGCTGTTTTGGTCACCTCGTTGGCTAGTCCTGAGTAGGTGATCAAGCACATCACTTCACAACACGGGAGTAAGTGCCATTTATTATTTGTTACGACCTTTTGGGGCATCCCTGGCTGAAACTCAGGCATGAGTCCCATTTTAACATCCTGTTTTCTGTTTATTGATCCCCAACTACAATCCAGACCTGTTAGGCCCTTAATACATATTATGTTACAGCCTTTCAAAGAGTCTGGTCCATAACTCCAGGATGTACTATTCAAACTACAGATCTAAGAAGATAAAAATCTGGCTAGAGATTTATCTTTTCAAATTATTTTAGTCAACTGTAAGTTTAGGCAATTATACTTTAAAGGTATTTCGACCCTTGTGATAAACCCAGTCAAAGTTGTTGGCAGGAAACTGGCCTGTTGCTTGAATGACCTTCCCAAGCAAGTTCAGGTGAGACTCTCTTTTACATAACTGCTTTAAATGGAAATCACTTAGATCTGGGGAATTTGGTTTTTAGCCATTTTACACACAGGTGTTACACAGCCCTTGAGTAAAAAGGTGAAACTCATTTTGTTCCAATGTACGTAAAGCTTCTCAGTTAAGCAGAATGCTCGAAGTGGTAAATATTTTTTGATCTTCTGGTTAACTAATCAAAAACTCCTTTCAGTTTCAGTTTTAGTTTTTTAAAAAAATACTTCTGAAATGTGTCGGTTTTCTTTCCGATGTTAGATCATAACTGAATCCTTATTTGGTTAGGAATATTACAATTCACAAGGCCCATTATAGGAATTCTTTGTACAGCATTATAGATCTAAGAGTTGTAGAAAATTAAGGATCTGCCTGAATTTTTGTGCTTGAATTCCCAATTCGAACTTATTTTGGTTCTTTCTCCTCAATATGACGTTCACTTAACTGAAAGCCCTGTTTGGTAAGGTCTGTATCAAAGTGTAGACTTCTGTTTGGTTTCAAAGAACAGGACTAGAATGGGCCCTTTCCCTTGGAGATAGTAAAGGATTCAATGCCAATGCCAGAATGGTTACCTCTAATAGCGCATAATTTTTACTTGGGGAGTAGAAGGCGGGTGGGGATCATTGTCTCACAGTCATAAATAACAAGAACACTCACTTTTGTAGAGCGGTTACTACATGCCAAGCACTATTCTAAATGTTTTCATACCGAGGACCCCTTTTAATCTTCACATCAGCCTGGTGAGGCATGTGCCATTCTCATCTCCATTTTATGGATTAGAAAATGAAAGCTTGGAGAGGTTAAGTAGCTTTTCTAAGGTCACATAAGGTCAAACCCAGGTCTGCTCAATTCCAGACCCCAGTTACTACTCAGTGTTTGACCCCATCTACCTGGGAAGTTTGTTGCCCCCAGTTGCATAGGCAAGACAGTCCACCACAATAAAAGCACAGACTGGAAGTCAGAAGTCCTAGGCTCAGGCTTCAGCCCGTGCACTAACTGCTGGGTGACCGTGGTCACTGCAGTTGATGGTTATGGCCCCAAGTGCTCACATCTATCAAATGAGGGCACTGGGGACTTCCCTGGCGGTCCAGTGGTTAAGACTCCGCGCTTCCACTGCGGGGGGCACGGGTTCCATCCCTGGTTGTGGAAGTTCCACACGCCAACCAGTGCGGCCAGTAAATAAATAAATTTTAAAAAATTAAAACAACAAAAATGAGGGCATTGGACCAAAACTGCAGCTTCCCACTGTGTTCCTCAGAGTCCTGGTGCCCTCAGCAGCCCCACTAGGCTGAGCAGTGTCCCCTTTTCCTCTTTCATACGTTGGGATTCCACTTGTTTGGATGGGGGGTGGGGTGGGGACATGGAGAAGTTTCCATTGAAAAAATAAATTTAAAAAAGCAATAAATAAAAAGAGGACAATGAATCAAATAACTACCTGGGTCCTCTGTAGGCCTGAGGTTTTTTGACACTTGAGACTATTTTTTCTTCCATTTTGAGGGGAGACACATGCTCCTGTTTTTTTCCCACTGATCGAAGGAAGATATTACTTTCCCACCCAGCGGAGTCGCTCAGGTATTGGCACGGTGTTTGTGTTAGAAAGGGATAGTTGACTATTTCTTGGGCTGATGACTGTCACAAGTTTTAGGGGATGAGGGACTGAGGCAAGTGAGTAGTTAGTTTCAATGCACATCTGATTTTTTACTGACTCTGTTGGGGAGATGTGGGGGGTGGATGCCCACACCTCCAAACAATTCTCTGACACCAGCTGGTGTCAGTTCAACTCACTTCTCTCAGTCCTGACTTTCTACCTGGACATAGCATCAGATTGCACAGGTTATGGGCTCAGTCCTACCAGACTGCCCCCATCTAATTAGATGCCAATTGCAAATCTACGTTGCTCAATTAATTTGCTACAGGGCCTCAGGGAACCATTTTACTTACTAGTTTATATATATATATATATGTTTATATATAAAGAATAGAACTCAGCAACAGCCAGATGGAAGAGATGAATGGGGAAAGGGGCATAGAGCTTCCATGCTTTTGGAGCTAGTCACTCTCCCAGTACCTCCATGTGTTCCCAACTCAGAAGCTCTCCTTACCAGTTCTTTTGGCTTTTTATGGAGGCTTCATCACATAGTCGTGATCAATTAAATCACTGGCCATGGGTGATTGAACTCAGCCTCCAACCCTTTGCCCCTCCCCGAGAGCTTGGGGGTGGGACTAAAAGTTCTAACCCTCTAATCACATGATTGGTTCTATTGGCAACCAACCTCCATCTTCAGGTGCTTTCCAAAAGTTACCTCATTAGCAGAACAGAAGACACCTTTATGCTCTCATCACTTAGGGAACTGCAAGGGTTTTAGTTCTGTGCCAGAAACAGGGACAAAGACCAAATATGTATTTCTTACTTGTACATCACAATATCACAGTCTTTTTTCCCACAGAAAAGCCGACGCTTCAGAGCAGACACTCTTTAGACGGCTCCAAACTTGCGGAGAAAGTTGAAACCGCGCAGCCACTGTGGATAACGTTGGCACTGCAAAAGCAGAAGGGGTTTCGGGAGCAGCAAGCGACTCGAGAGGAGAGGAAGCAAGCCAGGGAGGCCAAACAGGCAGAAAAGCTCTCCAAAGAAAACGTAAGTAGCTTAGTCTTCAGCTTTAACTTTGTTTTCCTGAGCTTGGCTCTCTTTTTGGCTGCGCTGCGCAGCTTGCGGGATCTTAGTTCCCCAACCACGGACTGAACCTGGGCCCTGGCAGTGAAAGGGCCGAGTCCTAACCACGGGACCGCCAGGGAATTCCTGAGCTTGGCTCTTTTAGTTCACAGGATTTAAGACAACAACAATAACAAAACAAGGCTAGCTGAGAGTGGTGGAGAATACTTAGACAGTAGAGCAATAAATAAGCTGACCACTGTTAAGACAAGGAGGCGTTTCAGGTTAGAAATTTGGTTTCCTTATGCTCTCAGGTTAGCCTGATTTGGCAGAATCCGTTCACACAAGTTATATGAGAAATACAAAAAGCATTTTATTTGAGCAGTGAGCAGAGGAAATTAGGAATCTTGCTCTGTGGCCCTGACGGTATAGTTAATTTGAAGGGCTCTTCTGGGAAAGTATGTGGCGTCCCCCCTTTGGGACATTTGCACTGAGCGGCTCCGTGGTTGAGCACACACTGCTTCCCCGTGCAGTCCGGCCCCTCCTCTGGGAGCAGAGAACGGGGGCTGGCCAATGGAAGCCTCCAAGGCCTTGCCTTGCATGGTCAGTCTTCCCCTGACTTCCTCTGTCCACCCAGGTCAGTGTCAGCCCGCAGCCTGGAAGCAGCAGTGTCAGCAGAGCTGGTTCCCTGCACAAGTCCACCGCTCAGCCGGAAGAGAAGAAGCCAGAGACAGCAGCGTCCAGGCTCGAGCGCCGAGAACAGCTGAAAAAGGCCAACACTCTTCCTACATCTGTGACAGGTAGAGAACAGGTCCATTTCTATTTAACCGTACTTAAAGGTTTTTCTTCTTAGGGTGTGTTTTATTTCCTCTAGCGTCATAACTAGCACGGCATTTTAGGCATTTCAGAGCACAAGCTGTCTCATGACCCCACTCATCAACTCTGAGACTGATAAAGCTCCTCTGATAAAGATCATCAGAAACTCACCCACTATCAGTGGTGTGATGATAAACGTTTAACAATCAGTTCTTCAGGGAGTGGAGAGACCTCTGATTTGTAGTATTTGCTGTGGTGTAAATACTCCCAACCATGGCTAATTTCAAGCTACTAATGTGATATCAAGTGACTCGTTAAATTCCTGAACCTTTAACAAGGTGATATGAGCCCTCTCCAACTCCACTGCCTGTAGTCCAACAAAATTAGGTTTATTAACTTCCTGCAGCAAGGAAGACTGCACACCATAAGAACCTTCTAAACAAAACAAGAGATAAGATTATATTAGGATTCAGGGGAAAGGGTGAATTTTAGGTAAAATTTAAATGAAGCAGTGACTCAAAGCAAAGTAGTTGATATCAAGCCTGAGCTGAAAAGTGGACTCAGGAGCCTGTTTCCTTTGACACCACAAACTTAAGGTAAATGTGAGGAAGCTGTATTGGAAAACCCCTACCTGGAGCTCTGTCTGCTCCAGTTGGAAATGGAGATTGTCTCTCTGAATCATGGTCATCCAAGTGGCTCAGATGCTCCAGGCAAAAGTGGGGTGGTCCCTTCTCACTGATGTGATTTCAGACAGCAAATTTCTGACCCAGGTGTGACTTTACAGAGCAAGGTTGTTGTGCTGTAAGTCCTTGATGTTAATTAACAGCAGCAGTGTTTATATGTTCATGACACATAGGAGACGCATGCACATTAAAAAAAAAAACCAACTCTTTATTCTGTTAAAAGATAAAATGATCCAATAATGTTTGTAACTATTTCCTTGTTACACATCACTTGGCGGATGGAGAGTCTGAAAGAGCTTCCTCTCAGGGGTTATTAGGGCATCTGTTTTCCCCACTAGGCAGCCCTGTTCCTCGGAGGACACCCAACTTCTGGACCCAAGATTTTTTTATGCCTTGGATACCTGCTAGCTGAGGTCTGGAAACGTAAAGAGGTCTCACTATTAAAGCTATATTTACTATTTGGTGAGGAGAAAAAACCTTTATATTTGAAAACAACTTTGGAGCATTTTCTCAAGAACCTCCAAGGGCATTATTTCGTTTGATCTTATACCCAGGAATTAAGGATTCTAAACATCATATTGGTGTGTGTCAAGAGAGAATTCTTGCAGAATAGTGAAAGCTCCGAAGTCAGAGATCAACCTTTGTCTGCCTGATTTCTTAGAAGCACCAAAGGGTTAATGCAATTCAGAGCTGGCTCCACCTTAATAAAGCAAGCCTTCTTCTGAAGTTTTTGTCTTTTCAGTATTTTGTAGGCCATTGCCTACAATAAGAAAGACCCAAAGATAAGATGGGAACGCTCACCACACAAAGCCTCTAAGGTCTGATAAATAGTGATGGGATGCAAAGGAATTGTGTTAGACGAGTCTGAGTGATACGAGCTGGCAGGATCCATGGGCCTCAGAGGGAGGAGGGACCCAGGGCATGCCTGGTAGAGAAGGTAGCTTTTAACCTCACCAGCTAACAGGTTCAAACTTCAAACTACTTGGTTTAAGCTTTTTCTTCATGAAATTGACTGGTTGTATGCCTAGAATCACAGAATTTACCTCTTATTATTATCACACAGGCATAGCTTCTGTGCACAGAGAAAATTAGGTTTCTAGACATTCTCTGAAATTAGAATCGACTGCACTGTGATCACCGTAATTCTGTATGGAACAGTTATGATCACGTACGTAGCTTTCTTTCTCTAACTAACTCTTCTCACCAGAGATACCCAGTGTTTCACTGGGTTTTCCTTTCTGAATCTCATACTTCTGCTAAATCAAAATGTGGCTCTGACTTATTCCTTTCTCCTTTTCCTTCAAAATGCAATCTAGTGGAGATCTCTGATTCGGCTCCCCCAGCACCACTGGTGAAAGAAGTCACAAAGAGATTCTCTACCCCAGACGCTGCCCCCGTGTCAACAGAACCAGCCTGGCTGGCTTTGGCCAAAAGGAAAGCCAAGGCCTGGAGCGACTGTCCACAGATTATTAAGTAAAGAGTGACTCTTATCCATTCCTATTGCCAGTTATTGGCTCTTCTCTTGCCCTTTTTATTTATTTATTTTTTATATGAGGTAAAGAAAGAAACGAAGCTAGGGAAAAGCAGCATGTTTTATAGGCTCTAAAATAATGTTTAGAAACTGAACTGGTGGTGTTCCTTCTAAAGAGTGTATTTGCACAACCCTAGGTCCTGGTGCCTTGAGCTCCTCCTAGTTCTAAAGAGAAAATTCCGTCCTAGGGACCACATGAAGCAAAATCTCCAGACTGAGAACTTCTCACGAGAGCCTGCCACACCCATTCCATGGCCCTTCCACACACATACACACCCACACACCATTCAGAACATGTACTTTTGCCAATCTTTGTAATAGTTTTCTTGATTCTGTACTCCTGTTTGTTTCTTTTTTCCAAACCATTTACCATGTGCTTGGGGATTTCTACCCTTTTCTATAGTGATAGTGAAAGGATCTTATATAAACAAGAGTGCCCATTCGCCTGAATGCAGTGAGTAACTGGGAATTGCAAGTAAAAGTCTGGCTCCCAACTCTTTGCCCATGTCTGCTTCTCATGATTTTGCCCCAACAGGAAACTGTAACAAACACAGACAGCGAGTCCATTGACTCTTCTACTGCACTGTTGAGCTACAGGCTCCGTTATACCACAACTCTCCTCAAGGACATGTTAACCATTTGGCCCAGCTGGCTCCTAGGGAATATTTTTATTTAAAATGATTTAAAAAGAAAAAAGAAGCTACAAATTCTCTGTCTCTGAGAATCCCCATCTAGTGCAGTTGTTCTTAAGAAGTTCAGGCTCCATCCCAGACCTACTCAATCATCAGAGATCCTGTGAGGATGGGGCCAGATGTGTATATTCTGGTAAAAACTCTTCAGATGACTTCCGGTATATCACAGAGGTTGAGAAGCGTGGGACACACTGCTTCTAGTGTAATTTAGTTTTTAAAACTCTGAAGGGGAGGCTCATTTCACCCAAAGCAGCAAAGGTGAGACGACAGGAAAAATAATAAAACCACCCCCCAAACCAGCCATTTATTACAGGGCATAAAAGAGTCTATTGACATTACATGTCTCTGAAAATCTTTTAAATCTTTAGGGAAAGTTAACAGTAAGACAAGATTTGAAGCCTTTGTACTAAGGACTTCCCGTGGGAAGTTTCTTTCTTTACCATAATCAAGTAATTCATATTTAGAGTCAAATGTTCAATAGCATTTATAACGTCGAGCATTCACCTTGCTACCTTTAAAAACATCTCAGAGTTTTAAGTGGCCTTGTTGTTATACACGTGATTAAAAAAAAGGACTTGGCAATTTAAAAGCCACATATATTCACTTTTATTTCCCTAAATTTGCTTTACATGACACACAGACAGACATACAGCAAACCCACATATTGCTGGTACTAACCTACATTTCGTGGTGTTGGCATATTACCTTTTTCTTCAATCCTGACTTCAAAATCTAAGTACAAATCCTTTGCCTAGTGCAGCAGGGGAAGGAATTACATCCTTTTTTCCTCTCCTACAAAAACACATTAGTACTTTATTAGTGTCATTTTCCTCTACGCTTACTCAACAGACAGACAGTGTGCTGTTACACTATTATGTACCTTAAAGAAAGGATGACAGCAAAGTTGTTTACCATATACAAGGCATTTTCTTTCTGGAAATGATGGCTCAGCCTCGTGGTAGCAGCTGGCATGTGTGGTGAAGTGGATAGTTGTACTTTTGCAAGTTGGAGTTAATATTATATATAGTGGACCTTCAGACTGTTAAGAATCAATGGAACGTTAATTTTTTTTATGGCTATGAGAAGCAATTAATATTCCACTGCATGTTTTCCACAGTAATGTTCATTTCTAAATCAAATATGTAGACATTTGTTTGTTTCAATGATTTCCTCACTAATATAACACTTCTTAATAGGAATCTTTCCACCTAGAGCCCTGGAATTATACTGCTACATTAATTCTTCTGCATTGTCTTTTTCTGTCATCCTATCAGCTTTGAATAATATCACAGTAATTGCAGAGAACAGGTGAATAAATCAGATCATTAACAAAGAATGGTAGACAAGTCAACTCTGTACTGGCTTACCTACCACTGATCCCATACAAAGGAGGAGAAATACCTCAGTTAAAAAATTTCCATCAAAATCTTTTTAAGAGTATACTGAGGAAAGTATACTGGACGTAAGTCATAGCACTTACTTTCAACAACTTCTAAAGGCTACATGTTTAATATTTCATGTAAAAATTACTCCTACTTTGCACTAAATACCAATGAAGTGTTATTTTGCTTTAGTTGTGTTGCAGTCTTTTCTGACCAACAAACTATGGGGGAAATTCTATAAAGCATATAAAAACTTCAAAACTTAAAAGAAATGAATGATTGCTAGTTAAATACACAAGCTTTTTTTTTTTTTTTTAATTTAAACAAACATACACTTCTCCTGGCAAGGTTATAGATGATTAACCTCTGTTCATAAGACATATTACAAAACTAGAGGTTTTTTCTTTACTTTTTTAATTTTTCAAGTGCAATTGTTTCTTATATATTAATTACTATTAAATTATCATTTTAGCCAGTTATTAGCAAATTGTAGTATGTATTCATTGTCTCTTCTTGTGATGTTTAGTTTTAATTGCTTATTTTAAAGCAGAAACATTAGTTACAAGTGTCTTGCAATATTTTTATCAACAATAAAATGAAGTAGAGACTTAACAATAAAAATACCTTAGTGTGATTTTATTATTATTTTGAGATTTTGGTTGTATAAAGTTTTAATGTAAAATGTCCATTATTGAAGGAAAAAGATCTTTCAATAAAAAATACCCACAAGATCTTTGGCACTGATGGAATTTCAAGCTGAAGTTTTTACTGATTTCAATGACCATCTATAGAAAGCTTGTATTTATACAGCTTTTGTTGAGAAAGAAAAATTTCAAGGCATTTTATATGGTACCTTATTATACTTTTAACTAGATGTTTTCGGAGAAAAATAATGATTAGGGACAAATAAAATGTTTATCTCAATCCTAAATTGGAACTGAATGGTCTGGCATCTCAGACAAAATGATCCTACAACCTCTTTACTCAAAGCGTGGGCCATGGAACAACAGCATGGGCACAAGCCAAGAGCATGTGAGAAACGCAGCTTAGGGCCGCAGACCAGACCTACTGACTCACAAGGCCAGACAAGGGCAAAGTGAGTGACGTGAGCAAGGCACTTGCCTTAGGTGTCAAAAAACCAAGTAATTAAGAGGAATGCTATTTTAATGCAATATTTTAAAAATCAAGGTTAATGCAAATTCCATGATGAACAAATACCAAAATTTTAAATAAAGACAGGGTCAGTATTACTGATTTTTCCTTTTGCCTCAGTCTCCCGTGTGGCTAAGCCAAGCCCCCCTCCTTCCAGCCCTCTCAATTGGAATGTGCATTTAGCAAGAGCTCCAGGTGGTTAATACATTAAAGACGAATCTGCACGGGTCTAAAACCTGGCAGAAGATATGTTCTTTTGGGCCAGCCATGGCCTCAATCCCCTTTCTGTGTTTGCGGAAATCTCTACCTTGTGGGTCTTGGTAGAGGGCAGCACTCACCTTCTACCACAGCTGAAATGCCTGTTAGGTGCCTTCCTATACTCTCTCGTGGGCATAACAACATGTTTCACTTCAAATTGGAAGGGACTGTGGTTTGGGAGCAACTGACCAAAAGATGGGACTGTGAGGAAGTCTGGCAGTGGTAGGAAACAGTGTCCAGCATTAGTGGGGTCAGCCATAAGGTAAGCATTTAGAGCCTCAAGGACAGCAGCTGTCTTCTGGCCGAAATGTATTTCAGGCATTCATTGTTTCTGGCTGTATATAGCTCTAGCCCTCTCTGTAATTCTGCAAGAGACTCAATATTCTTTTAAAAATTCATTCTGGAGGCCAAGACAGTGGAATAGAAAGACCCTGAGCTCACCTTCTTTCATGGGCACACCAAAATCACAACTATTTGCAGAATAACCTTTGATGAAAAATACCAGAACCTTCCAGAAAAGATCTTCTACAACTAAAGACATAAAGAAGGAAACACAACAAGATGGGTAGAAGGGTAGGATTTGCGATATAGTCAAGTCCCATACCCCTGGAAGGAAGACCCAAATATAGGAGAATAACTACATTGCAGAGGTTCTCCCAAAGCACTATGAGGTCTGAGCCCCACATCGGGCTCCCCAGCCCAGGGGCCCTGCACCAGGAAGACAAGCCTCCAGAGCATTTTGCTTTGAAGGCCAGTCAGGTTTACTTTCAGGAGTCCCAGAGGGCTGGGGGAAAGAGAGACTTCATTCTTAAAGGGCACACACAAAATCTCACATGCTCCAGGACCCGGGGCAAAAGCAGTCATTTGATAGAAGCCTGGATTAGACCTACCTGCTGATCTTGGAGAGTCTTCTAAAGAGGCAGGAAGCAGCTGCAGCTCACCCTGAGGACGTAGACAATGGCGGCAGCCATTCTTGGGAGTTCCTTCTACCACGTGGACATTGGTGTTGGCAAGGGCCATTGTCGAATCCTCCCTTTGGTTTTTAGCCCCAAGACCCAGCCCGGCCCTGGCCGTGCTGTCCAGGCAGCCAGTTCTAGCCTCTGGACCAGCCTCAGCCACCAGAGGGCAGACACCAGATGCAAGAAAATCACGGGCTTCCCTGGTGGCGCAGTAGTTGGGAGTCTGCCTGCCAAGGCAGGGGACACAGGTTCGAGCCCTGGTCTGGGAGGATCCCACATGCCGCGGAGCAACTGGGCCCGTGAGCCGCACCTGCTGAGCCTGCGCGTCTGGAGCCTGTGCTCCGCAACGGGAGAGGCCCGTGCACCGCGATGAAGAGTGGCCCCCGCTCGCCACAACTGGAGATAGCCCTCGCACAGAAACGAAGCCCCAACACAGCCAAAAATAAATATAAATAAATAAATTAATAAATAAAAAATTTAAAAAAGCTTTAGTCTCCAAAAAAAAAAAAAGAAAACCACATTCCCACAGGCTGCAGATGCATCCAGCCCATCAGTAGGCCAGACCATGTCCTGGGACTATCTGGGCCTGGGGCCTGGCCCTGGCCACTAGCAGGCCAACATAAGCTCTGGGACATCCCAAACCCCATACCCAACTGTGTCAGGAACAGCCCCTCCTCCTTCCCCCCAGCGATCTGACAACAGCTCTGGGACCATTGGCCTTGCATCCAGACTCCAGGACCTGGCTCTGCCTGCCAGTAGACCAGCACTAACCCCAGGACTTGGCTTCACCCACCACAGGATGGGCAACAGCCCTGGTGTCTTCTAGACCCTGACTCCACCCACCAATGAGCCAGCACTAGCCCTGGGGCCCCTGGGGTTCTGCAGTCAGCCACCTTGTGACCTGGTCATACCAACCAGTGGCCAGCAGCCTCTGCAAAGGGCAGGGCTTAGCAACCAACCTGAACAGGGGCCAACCAAGCCTACCAGACGGCCCACATAGTTAGCTCACCACAACAGAAGGACCCACACAGCCCTCATAGCAGGAAACCACCAGAGCATATAGCTTGGGTGATAAGAGGGGAATGCACTGCTGGGACACATAGGTCGTCGCCTACAGTAGGCCACTTCTCCAAGGTCAAGAAACATAACCAACCTACCAGAAACATAAAAATGCAAACAGCAACTTAGGCAAAATGAGGCAACAGAGGAACATGTTCTAGATGAAGGAACAAGATAAAACCCCACAAGAAAAACAAAATGAAGTGGAAGTAGGCAAATACCCAAGAAAGAGCTCAGGGCAGTGATTGTAAAGATGATCAGAGAACTTGGGAAAAGAATGGATACACAGAGTAAAAATTAAAAGTTTTTAACAAAGAGCTAAAAAATATAAAGAATAACCAAACATATGAAGAACATGATAACTGAAATTAAAAATACACTAGAAGGATCAACAGTAGACTAAATGATACAGAGAAACAGATCAGTGAGCTGGAAGACAGAGTAGTGGAAATCATTGATGCTGAACAGAAAAAAGAAAGGAAAAGAAATGAGGACAGTATAAGAGACCTCTGGGACAACATTGAGTGCACTAATATTCTCATTATAGGGGTCCCACAAGGAGAAGAGGGACAGAAAGGGACTGAGAACATATCTGAGACATAATAACTGAAAACTTCCCTAACCTGGGAAAGGAAACAGACATCCAAGTCCAGGAAGCACAGAGAGTCCCATACAAGATTAACCCAAAGAGGAATACACGAAAATATGCTGTAATTAAAATGTCAAAAATTAAAGACAGAGACAATATTAAAAGCAGCCAAGGGAAAACAACAAATAACATAGAAGGGAACTCCCATAAAGCTATCGGCTGACCTTTCATCAGAAACTCTGCAGGCCAGAGGGCAACATATTTAAAGTGATGAAAGGAAAAAACCCACAACCAGGAATACTCCCAGCAAGGCTCTCATTCAGATTTGATGGAAAGATCAAAATCTTTACAGACAAGCAAAAACTAAAAGAGTTCAGCACCACCACACTTACAAGAAATATTTAAGGAACTTCTCTTAACGAAAAAGAAAAGGCCACAACTAGATAAATGAAAATTATGAAATGAAAAAACTCGTTGGTAAAGGCAAACATACAGTAAAGGTAGGAAATCATCCATGCACAAAGCTAGCAGGGAGGTTAAAAGAGTAGTAAAATCATCTATATCTAAAATAAGCAGTTAAGGGATACACAAAACAATTAGAGGTAAAATATGATACCAAAAATAATAATTGTGAGGGGAGGAGAATACAAATGCAGGATTGTTAAAATGTATTTGAAATTAAGAGATCAACAACATAAAACAATCATGTATAAATACAGATTACTATATAAATACCTCATGGTAACTACAAGCCAAAAATCTATAATAGATACACAAAAGAAGAGAAAAGGAATCCAAACATAACACTAAAGATAGTCATCAAATCACAAGAGAACAAAAGAAGGAACAAAAAAGCCCTACAAAAAAACCCTGAAATAATTAACAAAATGGCAATTAGAACATACATATAATTACTTTAAATGTAAACGGACTAAATGCTCCAATCAAAAGACACAGAGTGGCTGAATGGATTAAAAAATAAATAAAAAGACCCATATATATCCCGCCTTCCTGCCTACAGGAGACTCACTTCAGATCTAAAGACATACACAGATTGAAAGTGAAGAGATGCAAAAGGTATTGAACACAAATGGAAATCAAAAGAAAGCCAGGGTAAGTAGCAATACTTATATATGATAAAATAGATGTTACAATAAAGACTGTTGGAAGAGACAAAGAAGGACACTACATAATGATCAAGGGATCAATTCAAGAAGACATAACAATTGTAAATATATAAACACCAACATAGGAACACCAAAATACATAAAGCAAATACCAGCAGACATAAAAGGAGAGATCAACAGTAACACAATAATAGTAGGGAACTTTTACACCCCAATTACATCAATGGACAGATCATCCAGACAGAAAATCAGTAAGGAAACACTGTGTCTTAAATGACACATTAGACCAGATAAGACTTAATACATTTAGAACATTCCATCCAATAGCAGCAGAATACATTCTTTTCAAGTGCACATAGAACACTCTCCAGGATAAATCACATGCTAGGCCACAAAACAAGCCTCAGTAAATTTAAGAAAATTGAAATCATATCAAGCATCTTTTCTGACCACAACACTAGAAGACCAGAAATCAACTACAAGAAAAAAACTGCAAAAACACAAACATGTGGAGGCTAAACAATATGCTACTAAAAAACCAATGGATCACTGAAGAAATCAAAGAGGAAATTTTAAAATACCTGGAGACAAATGAAAATGAAAAACAATGATCCAAAATCTATGGGACACAGCAAAAGCAGTTCTAAGAGAGAAGTTTATGGCAATACAAGCTTACCTCAGGAAATGAGAAAAAGCTCAAACAACCTAACCTTACATCTAAACTAGAAAAAGAACAAACAAAACCCAAAGTTAGTATAAGGAAAGAAATCATAAAGATCAGAGCAGAAATAAATGAAGGAGACTTAAAAAACAATAAAATGAAACTAAAAGCTGCTTCTCTGAAAAGATTAAAAAAAAATTGATAAACCTTTAGCCAGACTCATCAAGAAAAAAAGAGAGAGGGCCCAAATCAATAAAATCAGAAATGGAAAAGAAGAAGTTACAACTGACACCACAGAAATATGAAAGATCATAAGAGACTACTACAGGGACTTCCCTGGTGGCGCAGTGGTTAAGACTCCCTGCTCCCAGTGCAGGGGGCCTGGGTTCGATCCCTGGTCAGGGAACTAGATCCCATATGCATGCCACAACTAAGAGTTCACATGCTACAACTAAGGAGCCCGTGATCCACAACTAAGGAGCCCATGTGCCACAACTAAGGAGCTGGCGAGCCGCAACTATGGAGGCCATGTGCTGCAACTAAGGAGCCCGTGATCCACAACTAAAGGAGCCCTCCTGCCCCAACTACAACCTGGTGCAACCAAATAAATAAATAATTTTAAAAAATAAAAATAAAAAATTTTAAATTATGGAAACTAATTTGATAAATAGATCCTTTCTTTGAAAATCTTTTGTTATGAATCTCAGTATAAATGAGTGAATGGTGTATTACATCACAGACTAATTTTTTAACCCACCAAGTATATTCTGATCTTTTTTTCCAGAAGTCTTTTATAAAAAAACCAAGTAGAACATCTGTAGCCTAATTAAAAGAAACTGCCACTTAACATATTGATGTGTTTTGTTCTATAATTCCTTTTAAAAGCATTTGTTGCTCCTATAGGAAGTAAAATAGGGTTGTTTTCCAATAAAGTGTAATAGACAAGTTTCTTAAACAAAATATAATCTTTAACATAAAATAAGACTATCCACATGCTCCATAATGTAAAATATTTTCAAACATCTCACAGATATATTCTAGCAAGGACTGTACTTCATTATCTTTGATTGCCACCCAATAAATCCAGACAATAAACATAATTATTTCTACATCCAATAATAAGCATTGATTCCCAGACCACAGGAGAAGAGAAAACTTCTCCAGGAAGTTGATACACACTTTGCAACTCTCCACTCTTAGATTCCAAGATCCATAGCTTCCCATCAGTAGATGCTGCTGCCAGCAACATTTCATTGCCACGGTTGTGGTTATGGAAAGCAAATGGTGTTGAATACACCCTTGAAGTAGTTTCAAATTTCCATTGGAGGTGACCTTTCATACTACAACAGTAGATAAAGCAATCATGGGAACCAAAAAATATTTCTTGCTCTGATGCTGAGGTACATGGGGATGAAAAGATTGGTTCATTGGTAGAGAACTGCCAAATCTGAAGGGTGATAAAGGCAAAAATAATTCATTCATCTCATTTCAACAATTCTGTAAAGCTTTTTGAAATTCTTAATAAAATGTGAGAGATGCAGGCTACTGAATGGTAACTATACATAGAGAAAATAATGGCTTTCTCCCAAAAGTAGCACCCTCAGATTAGACCTCTGTCCCAATGGTAAAATCTAGCACAAAACGCACCAGTGTCCTTATTACATAAATCACCGCTATGCATAATATTATGAAGTAAAATTCATTTCGAACCCCATTCAAAAGTTATTACTAATATGTTCAGAGACACTTATTTCAAAGAAAAAACTACACAGTTTTCAGTGTATCTTATTAAAAACTGTATCTTATTCTGGTCTCCTAATGGAGGAATAAGGGGGTAAAGTAGGCTGAAAGGAAGAGTTTATGTGCAATAATTTAAAGCTTTAAACAAAGAGCTATGAGTTGTGTGTCTACCCTGTAGATATATACACTGTTTGCTTATTTCAAAGCTACTATAGATTAACCTGTCAGCCATATTTTAAAGAAAACACACAAGGAAGAAAAACCATAAGTCTAAGATAGTGTTTACAAATCCACAGTAATTGCAGTATAGTAAAAGCAAAATAAAAAGAGTGGGTATATTCATGAAATATGATTTGTAATTTCAATTCTGTCCCTGACTTGGACAAAATCACTTTAATCTTTCTTTGGTTCATTCAGAAAAGGTAAAAAAAGGGGTAATAGCATTTGCTCCTTCTTTTTAGAAATCCAAAGGTGAGAATATATTCAAATTACTTTGTAAATAAAAAATATTAAGTGAACTTAATAAAAGATTTCATCACAGAGTAATTGTCACACAGAACAAAAGAAACTGCTAGGCTATGAGGGGTGAATGTAGAATAAAAAGCACCCAGAGTCAACTCTAGCCAGCAATGGGCTAACTTATGTTGGAGCTAGTACACTCTCAAGTCCACAAAATAATCCCCAAAATCAAAAACACAGAAGTTGTGCCATAGTCACTTATGGGTAAAGAAGTAGAGATTATTATCCCAACGAAAGAAGGAGCCTACCCTGCCGATCATGAAGTTGAAGATGGAACTTCCATATAATGTAAATTGGGTTATGTAACAGATTTAGGTTTTCATAGAAAAAGCAGGAGTTTATTTCAATGTTCACAATCTGAATAGAGGTTATAATAAAGTTGGCTAAAAACTGGTAACATTTTTTAAATTGTGAGAGGAGAATGGCAAAAGTAAAACAACATTTGGATAGAATCTTTTAAATCTATTATAGTGTCATTCTAAAATTTAAATACCCGTGGTTTGACAAATAAAATAGAATTATTTTTCAACACAATGGTTCGAATACTGTTTAAAATTTTACTTCAGTTGTCACCAGCTACTATGCCTTTGAGAAATGTAAGTAAAACAGAACTAGAAATTTTTACCTGTTCTCCAAAGTGAGTAAAGCAGAGAAAATTCCCATCTACACAGCCAATACAAATATACTGTAGGCAACACCGTGGAGAAGAAAAGAGTGGCTTTCCACAGGAATGTTTCCAAACTCTCTTCCCAGTGGCCTGTCATGGGCAAAAACAATTCACAGCATTTAAATCATTCTACTAATCAACTACCCTTTATAAAATAAACTCATAAACCTCCCAGAGGTAAAGCTATAAACACCAGAAAATGCTATAATGGCATGCTGACATTATAAATGAAGCTAGTACACATATATACACAGCTATAAAATTAATGAGTGCTACTTATGAATGCTAAGATAAAAACTTGCAATAAAACCAGGAAAGAAATAACTAGCACATAAACTCCATCCTTAGAATGGACACGAAGTTCTTGACAGGACTGAGAACAGTCTGCCAACTTAAAAAATTGATAGGACTTCCCTGGTGGCACAGTGGTTAAGAATCCGCCTGCCAAAGGAGGGGACACGGGTTCGATCCCTGGTCCGGGAAGATCCCACACGCCACGGAGCAACTAAGCCCACACGCTGCAACTTCTGAAGCCCACGCCTAAAGCCCGCACTCTGCAACTACTGAAGCCAGAGCGCCTAGAGCCCGTGCTCCACAACAAGCCACCGCAATAAGAAGCCCACGCACCACAATGAAGAGTAGCCCCTGCTCTCTGCCACTAGAGAAAGCCCATGCACAGCAATGAAGACCGAACACAGCCAAAAAAATAAAATAAAATAAAAAATTGATAAAAGACATACACAGAACTTAGATTTTTCTCATCTTTCTATACTTCATGTCAGTCATTTTTAATGAATTCTGGTTCAGTAATGTATGGACTATATCTAACTGAAATCTACTTCAAATTTTCAGAATTCAAAGCAAAAATAAAAACTATTAAAGAAAAATAGGTAATAAAATCAATAAATATTCTTTTATGCCTACAGGATTTATAGCCAGTAAAAGTCCTCCCAGTGTAGCAAAATACAAGTGATATGGAATCAGGCTCAAACAAGGAGAAGAAAAAACAGTTCCTCCGCATTTCAACTTCCAAACACACTTCTTTTTCTGCAAATAAGAAAGCAAAATTAAAAAAAAAAAAAAGAAAAAGAAAGCAAATTAATTGGTTTCTGCTGGTGATTAACAAAATATACATATCCTGTCCCTCCTGATGTTATGTCTATCTTAGTTAATATAATTTTTATTTTTAGTATAAAAATAATATATACTCACTGCAGAGAATCAAGTTAGTATAAAAAGATGACAAAAGCCAATACCCAGAGATTACCACTGTTACCATTTTAGCATTTTCCCTTGTGATCTTTTTGGTGTATGCACACCCACACACAGCTTAATATGCTTGAGATCATCATTCTGAATATCATACACTTTGTATCTAATTTAGCTCACTTATTTTGTAAAACTCTTTAAATGTTACTTTAATGGATCATATCCCATATGAACACAAAATAATTTCTCTCTCTACCTTATCATTGAAAATTGTCTGGAACTAATTGCTTGGTGTTATAAACAATTTGGAAATAGACATCTTGGTGCATATGTCTGTCCATGTTTCTGATTATTTTGCCAGGATAGATTCCTAGAAGAATTTTACTGAATCAAAGGATATGAAATTGTTACCTATGGTCAAATTGTTTTCCTCGAAGGCTTCACCTCCCACCATTCTCATCAGCATTTAATGCTACCCTCTAATCTAATAACATTTGCTTCTTTATCTCAAAGTTTTAAATTTTCATTCCTTTGATTCTTAAACATATTAAATATTTAAATACATTTACTAGCTATTTCTTCTTTGGGGTCCTGTGCATTTATATCCCTTGTTTATTTTTCTATCTGGACCTTTATATTTTTCTTATTAATTTGTATTTGCTCTTAATTTATACTTATAAATATTTGAACTCTGTCACACTTGTTTCAAAAACTTTTCCCAACTTATTTCTTTTTAATTTTATAATTCTTAAATTTAAAAATTTTATGTAATCAGTTCTTACTGATATTTTTGTGATTCTTCTCTATTGTCAAGATGGCATGGGAATAGTTAATACCTGCTCCCCTAGTCACCACCACCTGATAGTTTCACACTCTTCTATCTATGCTTATGGTATGAAATTGATGAAGTGAATTCTTACATATATATCTAAAGCATATGCATGCTGGTCATGAGAGCCAATGTAAAAAAGTCCTGTGGTTGGATCCACAGTTGCTGAGCTTTTGACAGCATCCTCAGTAGTAAACATCCAGTATTTTTCTCCACTATTACTCTTCAGAATATAAACCAACCCATTATAACAGCCTGTTGGGAAACAAAATACAAAAGATGAGATTTACATATGTCACTGGAAAATAATTATTTGGCTTAAGTCATGACAATATATATTCGATGTTCTTCATGTGTACTTAGGCTCTATGTCTGGCTCGATTTACATTTCAGCAAAGCAGCAACCATTTGTGTAAAAAACCTATTTAGTAGGTACACCTTACATTTTAAAAAAAGTACCATAAAGTGCTTCACTACCAGGAAAACAGTGAACATGAGCATGTTGCAGCAGAAAGAGGCTTTGACAGACCTGGATTCAGATCTTGTCATGGCCATCCTTTGGGCAAATTACCTAGCATCGCTGGGCCTAGATTATCTTTCTGCTGAATGTGGATACATCTACATCAGGGTTACTGTGATAATTAGGATGAATGCCCAGTACATAGTAGGTGTTCCAGAAATGCTAACATTAACAATGACCAAATGTTTATTGACCTTTTACCTTGTGAAGGATACTACTCTAAGAATTTTATATCTATTAACTCATGTAATGCTCACAGTGAAGTGCTACTATATGCACATATATATATATATATTTTTTATTTTGGAGGTGTTGGGTCTTTGTTGCTGCGCACGGGCTTTCTCTAGTTGCGGGGAGCGGGGGCTACTCTTCCTTGCGGTGCACGGGCTTCTCAATGCAGTGGCTTCTCTTGTTGTAGAGCACGGGCTCTAGGCGTGCGGGCTTCAGTAGTTGTGCCGCATGGGCTCTAGAGCACAGGCTCAGTAGTTGTGGCGCACGGGCTTAGTTGCTCCGCTGCATGTGGGATCTTCCCAGACGAGGGATCAAACCTGTGTCCCCTGCATTGGCAGGCAGATTCTTAACCACTGCACCACCAGGGAAGTCCCTGGAGCAGTGGACTCTTGATTGTGGTAGTGGTTACATGATAGTATGTATCTGTCAAAATATAAAACTGTATACTAAAAAGGGTTTTACTGTATATTATATTAATAACAAATATTTAAAGTACTAAGTGATAGTTAACAACACTGAACTGTATATTTGAAAATTGCTGAGAGTGAATCTTAAAAGTTCTCATCACAAGAAAAAAATTGTAACTCTGTGAGGTGATGTATGCTAACTAGATTTACTGTGGTAATCATTTTGCAATATACACATATATCAAACATTATATTGTATACCTTAAGCTAATAAAATCTTATGTCAATTACATCTCAATAAAACTGGAAATTTTTTTAAAAAGAGAAAAAAAGTACTAAGTGACCACCATGTGCCAGAGGCTTTGGGTTTAGACACTTGCAATGCAAACAGTAACCTCAATGAGCTGACTTTCATGGATAGGGATTACTCATGATCATTCACATGTATAACTTAAAGTTTCCTGTGGTATAATTTTCAAAATGTAGGTTTTCAATACAGAAGAATCAAACTCAGATTCAAGTAGCTTCTAGCCAGGATAACATAAGTAGGGAGATATATTCCTAAGCACTTAGTCTGAAAAGCTTTGGTAAACAGATGCCACGAGCACTAAAGTAAAACTTGATGTAGTTTGGGGGGTAAAAAGAGAGTGGTAGTTGAGGAGACATTATGCCTAGACCCCCATATCTTTGTAAAGTAAAAGTCACCTACACCTTAATGAAACTGAGTAGAAAGTAGTAGCTAATACTTGTTGAAGGTCACAGAGCTGGTAACAGCTTTAGAGCTAGGTTCAAATCCAGAAACTCTGACCTAAGGCCCACACTGTGAATCAGCATGTAGTTAACTATTATTCTTTGAGCACTTAGTCTGTCCCTAGCAATGTACTAAAGGATTCACAAGCAATCATTTCACTTAATCCTCTCAAAAGCTCTATGATTATTGTGGTAGTTTTAAAATATATCCACAATTTCTTTGATACTCAAAGAGATATTCAACAGGTGAAGCTAATTCCCCTCCCTCTGAGTGTGGGCCAGACTTAATGATGTTCTTCTAATAACAGAATAAAGCATAAATAATGGTATACAACTTTAGACACTAAAAGTACTGCGTTCCTCCTCAGTCACTCTTGGGTCACTCACTCTGCGGGAAGTTAGCTTCCATGTTGTGAGGGCATTCAAGCAGCCTATGGAGAAGCCCATGTGGCAAGAAACTGAAGCTTCCTGCCAAAAACCAGCAAAAACTGAAGTCTTCTGTTTGCAGCAGTGTTGAGTAAGCCAACTTAGAAGCAGATTTTTCCAGCTCGTCAAGCCTTCAGATGGTTGCAGCCACATGAAAAACCCTGAGCCAGAACTTTCAGCTAAACCCCTCCTAAATTCCTGACCCACAGAAACTGTGAGATAATAAATGTTTATTAAAGCAACTATATCCCAATAAAAATAAATAAATAAATAAATGTTTATTAGTCTAAACCATTAAGTCTGGGGATAATCTGTGATGCAGCACCATGTTTTATTTATTATGCCCATATACTCATAAGAAAACTGAAGTTCTAAGAAGTTCAGCAACTCGTTGAAGGTCACAGAGCTGGTAACAGCTTTAGAGCTAGCTTCAAATCCAGAAACTCTGACCCAAGGCCCACACTGTGAATCAGCATGTAGTTAACTATTATTCTTTGACAGCAACCAAACCTACTATACATAGGTTTTTTAAATTTAACTTGGCCCTACTAGCATTATCATATGGTAATTAAATTTAACTCTATAAACATCAAATTCAGAAACTTACCCACCACAATAAAGTTTCCACACTTAGATACACATGCTGAGGATTCAATGCGATCTCCCAAAATCTGTTCCCATTTCACCTTTCCAGAGTAAAGATCAACTGCCATCATTCTATGAGAATGGGAGCCAATGTACACAGTCGCAGATGACTTATCAACAGCTGGTATTACAACCAGAGGTGAAGCATCCACACATTTGCCTGTGTCTGACCTCCACCTCACATGAAACTCCATTTTTTCAGCCCCCATCACAGATGTTTCCTCTTCAGAAACTTCTGCAACACAGGACGTATCTTTTGACTTCCCAATAAGAGCTGGAGGAGTTAAGCTTTTCATATTTTGAATGTTAGTCTGTGAAATTAAATCAGAAGAATAGGCTGAAGGGCAATGTTCCAACTTAGTTAAAAACCTAGTAGTATTCAGAGACAAAATCTGACTCCCTCGGCTCAGTGCAATAAAAGCATTGATCTCGCTGTCACAATTTAAAGGCATGACAGATTCCTGATGTAAAGATTTTCCACTGGTTTCCTCTTGATTAACATCGCTGTATTTTCTTTTTGTGGCATAATTCTTGCTAAATGTCAGATCTTCATCTGGAAACACTGTTTGAAGGATGTGATTGTAAATCTCTAAAATAGAACTGCTAAGAATAATTTCCAGAAGCCCAGGTACTGATGTGCCAACAAGGTTTTCAATCTCACTGAGGAGCCGTATGGACTTCAAAGAATCTCCACCACTATTTAAGAAGAGTGACTCATCAGGAACCTTCAAAGGGTCTTCTGAGAGACTCAGAACAGACTACAGATTAGAGAAGTGAGAAATATGGTGAAGTTAAAGATCTAAAACCAAAAGAATTCAGCATTTAAAGGTAATATATAGATGATGGTAACTACATTAATGAGATGAACACAAAACACACACAAAATAAATTTTTTAACAATTAAATTTTAAAATTATTTTCTGTATAGTAAAGGAGACCATCATTATGCTACCAATTTTGTCACAAACTACCCTAGAACTGCAAATTATACTTCGCTTTACAGCAGTTTTTCTACCCATACAATAGGGAATGGAATTATAAAAACATCTGATTTAATATCAGATATTAACAATATCTGATGTTTCTATAATACAGGAATAATTATTTTCATTAACTTCACATAAACCGAGATTATTTTCCAAGAATCTAAAAATGAAGTGGATATTACTTTTATCTAGATATCCTCTATTTTCAGACAAGACTGTACAGTTACATCCTCTTGTTAGAACCCTTTAGAAAACTCCAAATTTTATCTAAGAAAAATTATACTGACCTGTAAATCATAGGTAATAAAATATATATATTTTAAAATGTTTTTAATTGTTATATACATATACATATATATATATATATTAATTTCCTTAAGCAGAAACATACATGTTGTTACTGAAAGTTCTTCTGGAATAATTATGTTAAGCCTTTATACCACAGATTGTGGTACAGGAAGATTCGGCTATTTTTTCAACTCTGACAACTGTTACTGCACTTGACTGACCCTCTTAGGGAAAAGTTATGTCAAGAGAGGTTTTGTCTACTCATGCCTTTTATGACTACCTCACTTCCAATAAATTTCTATATAGGGAGCTTAATCTAATCTTGCAGTAGAGAACCTAACCCTTATTTGAATACAAATTGAATTAAACAAAGCTATACTACTTAACATCTGGGCAGCAGTAACATTCTTAGAAAATTTTATCAGACTTATTAGGATGCTACATTCCTTGAAGATATACAACGACCTCTTTATAATAAATTTGTATCTTAAAAGTTGTACCTTCCACAAATGATGTAATTTTTCCCAAAGTTCCTCTTTTCCATTGAGTTTACACTCAGACTTCAAGTCTATGGAGTTTAAATAAATCTTATTTAACTCAGAAACATCAATTTTGCCTTAATACAAAAGAGAAATAACAATTTTTAAATTTCAGCTTGACCCCTTCATGTCTTTGTTAGTCACAATACACACATTTTTCATTGTTAAGGTTAGAAAATCCTATAAAAGTTTGTCATGCAGAATCAATAATCAAGAAGACAGTCCCATGCTACCCAGAATGTAGTGGGTAGCAGATAAGAAGAAAAGAGGGACTTCCCTGGTGGTTAGGAATCCGATGCCTGCCAATGCAGAGGACACCGGTTCGATCCCTGGTCTGGGAAGATCGCACATGCCGCGGAGCGACTAAGCCCATGCGCCACAACTACTGAGCCTGTGCTCTGGAGCCTGCGAGCCACAATTACTGAAGCCTGCGAGCCTAGAGCCCGTGCTCCACAACAAGAGAAGCCATGACAATGAGAAGCCTGCTCACCGCAACACTAGTGCACCACAACAGAGTAGCCCCCGCTCGCCGCAACTACATAAAGCCCGCGCACAGCAGCAAAGACACAACGCAGCCAAAAATAATTTTTAACAACGAAAAAAAAAAAAAGGAGAGAAAGCCCGCGTGCAGCAACAAAGACCCAACGCAGCCAAAAAATAAATAATTTTAAATAAAAGAAAAAAAAAAGAAAGGAGGGGCTAATGTTGCTCTCATTTAAAGAGCTAAAAAAATGGTACTATTTACTGAGCAATAACCACATTCTGAAATATTAAATAAAGATGAAATTGGGAAAGTAATAGACTATGGTGATTAAGAGCACATGTTTTGAAGTCAAACAGTCCTACAGAATTTCAACTCTACTACTAACTAGCAATGTGATTTTGGGGAAATTATTTAACCTCTTAAGCCTTATTTTCCACATCAGTAAATGGGAATAATACCACCTACTCACAGGAGTTTCTGGAGATAAAATGAGTTAATTATACAAAGTATTTAACAGAGGGTCTACCACAATATATATTAGTATTACTTATAATAATAAGGATTTAAGTGGCCTTTAAACTAGTTAATACAGTTAGTATCATTTGGCACTGAAACATAGCTGCTTCAAATTATTTTACCATGAGATGTAAATGGTAGAGAATCAATCAACACAAGCTCATCCGGGATTGCATGACTTGGAAGATGTTTCTGCAGTTCTTTAAAGATGTAATCCTTTACTAAATCATTTTTGGACACCATGAACAAAATTAATTTTTCCTGATTATACCATGTAACTGCACAAGACTCCACTTGTTGAAGACCTTCAGCAACCTATGAGAGAGATTATCTCAATTTGCCAATAAGGACATTTAAAAACAAACTTCCTAAATACTCTGCATTCAATACAGTCAAATTAAAGTCTGTAATTCACTAGAGATTTTTTAAAAATTGTTTCCTACTATCACTATTACCAGCACACAGGGTTCTTAATGTTTTCCAAAAATAATAGCTCCCAGAGCAAAATAAGTCAACTTATTTTCACAGTTATCAAAATCCACTTTGTCACTTATTTAAAAAACAACTCTTCATGCTGAGAATAAAGTGCACAATGTATTATCCATATCTTCTACTGTAATTCATCACTAACACAAAAGTCTTAGGTTTAAATAATACTGACAGAGAACCCTGGAACAGAAAAGTAGTTATGGCTGCCTCTAATACCTACATATATTAATAGATATTTAATATTTAAACAGTTCTACCTGTTGCACAAGTTCAATGTTAAGACGTTTGCCATGACGTTTGATCTGACTGTCCTTTCGTCCCAAGAAAAATATCTCTCCATCTTTTATAGTCACAAAGTCTCCTGTGGCCCTCATTGTGCCAAGTGGTACTGTCATTTCATCATCAAGAAAACATACTCTATTTCGGCCACCTTTCACAAGATATAAACAACAATGTAATTTAAAAATTCATGGAAAATATATTAAAAACCATGAAATCAGAACACCTCCAAAAGCTCAGTTACTAAGTTTCAAAGTTTGACTATTTATATAAAAAGGGGGATTCACTTTTAAATGTTATCTGATAAAATTATATACAATAAGAACCTTAGTAAAATAAGCAAAGGGACGAAACACAATCTAGTTCTAAAAATACATGTGATTAAAAATATTCTTAAAATACTAATTAAATAGAATTTTGGCTATAAACAGAAATACAAACAACCAATTTACAGTTTCTAAATTACTTTTATATCTTCTCTTAGAGTATTAGACATTGTTATCTGAAATAATTATGGTAACTAATTAAATGTTTCATGACTGTGAGGATGAGATTAAAAATTACCATCACTGAAAAGAATACTAGACTTAAGAATAATTGAGGAAAGAATAAAATTAACACATCAGATTTTTTTTCTTGAAAAAAAAAAAGAAATTATTCCCAATCAACAAATGTAAAACAACCTAAAAATACTTGGCCATTGCCTTCTTGAACTGTGAAACCATTAGTATCTTTGACTTCAACTACTGTTCCAAGCAGTGGAAATCCCAGTTGTACAGGCAATTCACATCTATGAAAACACAACAACCCAAACCAAATTTAAAATTTTTCATTTGAATAGAAAATTTACCAGTGTATTTAAATCACATTGTACCAAATAAAGAAAAATAAAGTTTTTGTTATAATTCAAAGATTGACAAGAGGAAAAGGTTAGGTGGAAAAGTTATCATGTTATTCATTGCTGTTTAGTTACAAAAACCTCTAGCAGGATCTGTAGCACCAGTTAAAATAAGAAAGGTTCTGGATTCCCAGCTTAAAATTCTAGATAAAATAGTGTTTATAAAATATTACTCCAGTGCCTATCAAAAATACTATTTGTGTTAAGACACTGGAAAAATAACAGTTTCTCTCTACCCTACCCTGAAGTAACTGAAACCCTTACTTCAAAGTAGAGTTAAGAATTTTCTCTGGTATCCTGTAAAAAGTCGCCCAACTTGATACTTCTGTGATACCATAAACATTAAATATTTGTGTTTTATTGCCTATTCCTCTCCAGCTTTTGAGAACAGTTAATGATGGAAATGCTTCGCCACCAAGGGCCAATACTCGAAGAGAAGTATTGGTTGATAAAACAGTTGACTTGATACGCTGAGATCCAAATCTTCTAAGCAATGTCGGTGTTACCTGTAGATACATTAAAAATAAATTATTTCTTTCCCATCACTTCTTTAAAAAAAAAAAAAAAACAACACACTGTAGTGATTAGTCCAAAGCTTAACATTGGGAGCTCACAAGGAAATTAAGGCTGTGTTTACTAAATGGCAAATCATATTTGGAAAACTACTGAAGCAGCATTACATTTTTAATGTGGACATAAATTTTGCTTCAGTAAAAAATAAGCAAATATTAATTATGTTTCATTATGCACTTTAGACAAAAATGTTTACAAGGACAAAAATCTATAAAATGAATTTACATTTCCTTTCCCATTATTTCTATGTAGAAAAAGTATATAAAAGTGTTAAGGAAGTGCCTAAGCAAAACAATGAATAAAGATTTTAAAAAACAACTTTATTAAGATAATATAATTGACATACAATAAACTATACATATTTAAAGTGTACAATACAAATTTTGAGATATATTATCAGTGAAACCATCACCACAATCCAGATAATGAACATATCCTTCAACCCTAAAATCACATATGTACCACTGTAATTCTTCCCTCCAACTGGACCTCTCCTCCAGACAACCGCTGATCTATTTTTTGTCACTGATGATCAGCTGACATTTTCTAGAATTTTATAAAAATGGAATCATACAACATGTATTCTGTTTTGACCTAGCATCTTTTACTGTATGTTCAGTGAAAATACTTTGTGATTCATGTTGTATATATCAATAGTTCATTCTTTTTTGTCTTAGTCTGTTCAGGCTGCTATAACAAAATACTGTAGACTGGGTAGGTTATAAACAGCAGAAGTTTATTTCTCACAGTTCTTGGAGGATAGAAGTCCAAGACCAGGGTGCCAGCATGGTCAGGTTCTGGTGAGAGCTCTCTTCCAGGTTAGACTTCTTGCTGTGTCTGCACATGGTGGAAGGGGATAGAAAGCTCTGTGGGGTCTTTTTTACAAGGGCACTAAATCCCATTCATGAGGGCTTTACCCTCATGACCTAAGCAGTCCCAAAGGCCCCATATGAATTCTGGGGGGACACAAACACTCATAGGACTTTTTATTCTATTGTATGGATCAGGACTAGCTTTTGAATTTCCACATAAAATTTAGGATCAGCTTGTCAATTTCTCCCCCAAAAAAGTCTATCAGGATTTTGATAGGGACTGGGTTTAATTTATAGGGAGAACTGCAATCTTGACAATATTGAGACGTCCAATCCATAAACATGAAATGTCTCTTCATTTATTTAGCTCTTCAATTTCTATCAACAATGTTCTATAGTTTTCATCATACAAGCCTTGCTCTTCTTTAAATTTATTCCTATTTTATTATTTTTGATGCTATTGTGAATATAATTATTTTCTTAATTTCATTTTTGGGCTTTTTTTTCTATAATGTAGAAATATAGTTGATTTTGCATATTGATCTTGTACCCTCCAACCTTGCTGAACTTGTTTATTAGTTCTAGTAGTTCCCCCATGTCGTCTGCAAATAGTTTTACTTCTTCCTGTCCAGTGTGGGTGCTTAATTTCTTTCTTCCTTTTTGCTTTATTGCACTGGCTAGAACAACCAGAATAATGTTGAAGAGAAGTGAAAAAGCAAACATCCTTGCCTTGTTCCCAATCTTAGGGTGAAAGCATTCAGTCTTTTATCCAATTATAATGTTAGCTGTAGTCTTTTTGTAGACATCCTTTATCATGTTGGGGAAGTTCCCTTCTATTCCTAGTTTGCTGACTTTTTTTTTTTAATCATTGGCATTGGATTTGCCAAATAATTTTTCTGCATCTGCTGACATAATTATGTGCTTTTTGTCCATTATTCTTTATCTAGTATATAGCATCAGTGGATTTTTGGATGTTAAAGCAAATGTGCATTCCTGGGACAAATCCCACTTAGTCACATTTGATGAAATAAAATTATTTTTAAGGCAGGACAAAAAAAATTTTTTTAACATAAAATTCTTTCTCTGCCCATTTGGGCCTCACTACCCTCGCTTTACGGTGCAATGTGCATCTGCATTATACATTATCCAGACCACCTTAGAAGACACAGAAATTCCTGCTTCATCATAAAAAGCAAATTTCTCCTCGCACCAACAAGGTAATCCTTAGAAGATAACATTCCTTTCTTAATCCTGTGACGGGTCACAATGACCCACTACTTGCCTTATATGTGCAGATCTAGACTATGTAAACTATCAATATGTCACTTCGATGTATAACTCTTTGTCTCGAAAATGTACATAATTGTGCTTTGACTTCTAACAGGCAGAAGGGTCCTCAGATCTTTCTGAAAGACTGTCTCCCGGGTTATAATCCTCAGTTTGGCTCAAAGAACATTCTTTATTTCTTTCTTAGATTGACTAATTTTTCATCAACACATTTTACATTTCCTGAGACTTATTTTGTAGCCTAGCATATGACTTATCCTAGGAAATGTGTACTCTGCATTTGGTGGATGGAGTGTTCTACATATGGAATTTGACTGATAATGTTATTCAAGTCTTCTTTATTATATGCACATTGATTTCTGTATAGTTTTTCAATGAATTACTGAAAGTAGGGCACTAAAATTTCAAACCATTGAGTTGTCTATTTCTCCTTTCAGTTCTGTCCATTTTTGCTTCATGTATTTGGAACCTCTATTTTCAGGCAGATATCATGTTCTTGATATAACAATATATTTCTTTTTTTAATAATTAATTAATTAATTAATTAATTAATTTTGCACCAGGTCTTAGTTGCAGGAGGCAGGCTCCTTAGTTGCTGCTTGCTGGCTCCTTAGTTGCAGCAGGCGGACTCCTTAGTTGTGACATGTGAACTCTCAGTTGCAGCATGCATGTGGGATCTAGTTCCCTGACCAGGGATCGAACCCGGGTCCCCTGCATTGTAAATTGTCTCCCCCATATGGTCACTGATGCCACTGCTCGGTTGGCTTTTAAAATAGGTATTTGGGAACTCCCTGGCGATCCGGTGGTTAAGACTCAGCACCTTCACTGCCGTGGCCCAGGTTCAATCTCTGGTGGGGGAACTAAGATCCCACAAGCTGCATGGTATGGCCAAAAAATAAATTAATTTAATTAAATACTTTTTTTTTTGGCCCTTGGCAGTGAGAGCTTGGAATCCTAACTGCTGGACCGCCAGGGAACTCCCTAAAATACATTTTTTTTTTTTTTTTGGCTGCATCAGGTCTTAGTTGCAGCACACGGGATCTTTCGTTGCGGTCCGTGGGCTTCTCTCTAGTTTTGGCATGAGGGCTTTTCTCTCTCCAGTTGTGGTGTGCAGGATCCAGAGTGCGTGGGCTCTGTGGTTTGCAGCACGCAGGTTCTCTAGTTGAAGTGCACGAGCTCAGTAGTTGTGGCACGCAGGCTTAGTTGTCCCGCGGCATGTGAGATCTTAGTTCCCTGACCAGGGATCAAACCTGTGTCCCCGGCATTGTAAAGCAGATTCTTTACCACTGGACCACCAGGGAAGTCCCAAAATACATATTCTTGTTTTCATTTTTAAGTCTTACTTCCTAAGGGTCGCCTCATGTCTGCATAGCTCAGATGTCAACCAGTGACTGGACAGATTGTCTGTATAGATGGATCTGTGTGTGGATAGGGGAGCTCATTCAAAGTTAGGTCATTTTCAAGTCTGATCCAGCTTTTATTTTCCATGGGCTCTTTTGTGTCTCTTACATGCATGCACATAGCTTCAAGGTCAGTCAGGAATGTGCTTGCCCTCCTCACCATAGCAACCTCAGGCTATTGGAGCTGTAGGCCCTTCTTGCTGGCTAGAATGCCACAGATTCCCTTTTCTAAAGCAAAATTCAGCAGTTTTTAAAAATGTAAACATATTTCTGTTAAAAAAAATAAAAACAAAAAAAAATAAACATGTTTCAGATAGTTATATGCCTTTAGTTGATTTCTAAAGTGTTGAAATGGTTATTTTTGTCAATTTTGTCCAGCTTTATAGTTGCTTTTTGGGGAGCATATCTGCCAATCTCCTCACTTGGCTGTAGCCAGAGGTTACGTGAATAAAGATTTTAAAATGGCTTCTTTCAATAAAAGCTAAAAGGACAACTTGAATTTTAATTTGGGGAGATTATTTAAGGTCATGGCTTGTCAAAATAATTTAAGTAGTAGAATGACCCTATATCCCAGTATGTACTTATTGTTCCAGATTACTGTCTGGGAATTTAGTGCTTTCATTCACTCTCAGGATTCCAAGTTTTTGGTAATAAATTACAGTGGTCACCCTATTTATCCTGAAATGATCCTAAATCAAGCTCTTAACTGTTCCACCAAGAGTTGTGTTTTTTTTTTTTTTAATAAATTTATTTATTTATTTGTTTGTTTTTATTTTTGGCTGTGTTGGGTCATCGTTGCTGTGCGCGGGCTTTCTCTAGTTGCGGTGAGCAGGGGCTACTCTTCATTGAGGTGCATGGGCTTTTCATTGTGGTTTCTCCTGTTGCGGAGCATGGGCTCTAGGCGCACAGGCTTCAGTAGTTGTGGCACGTGGGCTCAGCAGTTGTCACTTGCGGGCTCTTGAGCACAGGCTCAGTAGTTGTGGCGCACGGGCTTAGTTGCTCCGCGGCATGTGGGATCTTCCCAGGCCAGGGCTCGAACCCGTGTCCCTTGCATTGGCAGGCAGATTCTTAACCACTGCGCCACCAGGGAAGCCCCCAAGACTTTTATCATAAGGAAAATCTCTTGTCAAAATGACGACTGAATGGTCCTGCTCTCCATTTTCAGTAAAGCAAATCTGAAACATTCTGGCCTAATTTCTAGTGTTAAGGATAATTGCAACTTTGAACTCTACAAATGAATGCACAACTATGAATATTCAGCAAGGTAAAGCATAGTAACACTTTTCAGATACTGATAAACTGAAATGATCAATTTATTGGCACAGGACAACTCAACATCCTTTGCTACCAAATCACCTTAGGCATAGGAAAACAGGACTTAGCAAATAACAGAAAAACGTGATAGAAAATATTATAGTTTTCTTCCAGATTGTCTAAGTAAAAATTTACGTAAAAATGAAAAACACTTATGTTGACCCTTTGGTAGCTAGCAACCTAAGATTTTGCTCTAACTAAAAGGTTTCACTTTTAAAAGGCATCAAGTTTAAATAATATAACTTTGTTACCCAGAGTATGCAAAAAATTCCCAAATATACTTTAGGTTTGTAAGAAACCAAATACTGGCCCTTTCTTCGCAAGAGAAAACTCTTACTCCTGAGATAAAGAGGTTCTTAATTTCCTCAGAGGCTTAGTCCATCTCACTTTGGGGCCTTTCTCTCCCGCAATAACTCAAGATATTCTATTTTTTCCAATTCTCAAAACTTTAGTAGCATGTATTCTCTTTGAGAGCTTTTAAGATCCTTGTTTAATATCCAATTAGGTTTGGGCAAGGTTATCTGTAAATAAAATCTGTAAAAGGAGCTCTTAAAAAATATATATATATATGTATCTCCTTGATGACTTACATATTATTTGGTAAGAAATTGACTCTGGAGGGAAAAGGTGAACCCTGATAATAAAATAAAGCTAAAATTCACTACAAGACATGTGTCTTATACGAAAGAAAGGTTAGTCTGTCAGCTTTTGTGCTTCTCTTCCTTACTCAAACCAAGTCAAATGTGATCTGCTCATAATATTCCAAGTAAATATGTATTGTGAGTTATATAAAATCACAATGAAACTATATGTGAAATTTGCTGTATTTCGGGAACAGAGTTAGTAAATGTGTATCCATTTCTCAGAAGGATCTATGATCCCAGAAAAGTTAAAAACCACTGCTAAAGTAAATTTATCTGAGATTGTGCTTTAACATTAAGCAAGGGGGTCAGATTTAGAGAGGTGTAAGACACTATTAAGGTACTTAGCAAATATTCCCTGAAAAATTATGCTCCTTGAATTTTACAGGAAAATAAAAGTTGTATTAAAATCTTGCCCAGATTCATAGAATGATTCACCAACAGATGAGAATTTATACCACTGATACCTAGCAAACTGCATTGCTATACTCATTTCATTTATATATAATGGTTTTTTTAATAGGAAGAAAAACACATTTCCTAAAAAGAAAGTCAGCATCAAATTCTGTCTCTGGGAAGAAATTTAACATCCTCTCAAGTCTCATTTTAAAAAATTTTAATTTATCATGATATGCATATAATTTTATTAATTCTCTCTAGTTTCATTAACCACTTGCAATGCTATATCTTTAGGCTAGAGTACAAGTCACATACTTTCACATATATATTTTTTAAATCTTCAAAAATGCCAAACTTAAAAAATATTTTTTTTTAGGTTAATATAAGACATACCGATGTAAAACTCAGAAAATCTAAATTTCTAATTATAATTTAACTTACTTAAAGCAGCTTTTAGTGGGAAACACAATAAACTCAAAACTTTAAGACAAGAGAGGCATATCCCAACAGATTTGAGTAAAAGTTCCTTTAGTTACTATAGTATGTACAAAGTGCATAGTAAAAGAATTTTCTAGACAGAATTAACTGATTTTTTTCATTCTCAAACAAACAAAAAGCGACATCATCAGGAAGACAGCCCTTGATAATCTAACTAGATTATCATTAATCCATTGTAAAGAGCTACAGGAATATAAAATAGTCTCTAAAATACTGAATAATTAAAGACAAAACATTTCATTTGCTACTAAAATGTACCTGTAAAATAGTCACTCTGTGATGGGAAAAGAGAACAGCAGCTAATTTTGACGGGAGCACTTTGACAGAAGTTGGTACAATAAGCAGAGAGGCACCACTTGATAGAGCAACAAATATTTCCACAACAGAAGGATCAAAGGTCAGAGGTGAAGCCAGAAACAAAACATCTTCTTGAGTGATCTCAAAAAGCACCCTAAGGCAAAACAGAATGTAATTATGAGAAATGCCTAACATTTAGTAAACACATATCCTAAAGAAGTATTTACAACCATTAAGTTTACAGATGTTGGCCAGATTTTTTTTTCTCTTAGATTAACCAAAACGGTGGTATTAATTCTAGAACTCTTCTTTATAAATGTAAGGATTAAAAGCCATTTAAAGCAAAGCCACTTTTTACCATGACGTATTTTATCATATGTGATGGCCTTCTGATGCATCAACTTGACTGGACTGAATTACGGTCCTCAGAATTCCCTTTCTATTGATAGTATGTTTCCCGTTAGGGTAGAAGACAAGGGATATTCTCTCTAGACAGTTGGAGGACAGAAGGTGGACAGCTGTCATTTGATAGCACACACACCTTCTCCCATTTATTCAATCAAACACTAGCTTAGGTGCTGCTGTGAAGGGATTTTGTAGATATGATTAAAGTCCCTGATAAGCTGACTTTAATCAAAAGGGAGGTTATCCTGCATTGGCTGGATTAACTCAGTTGGAAGGCCTTTAAGAGAGTGTTTAGGCCTTCTCTGAAGAGACTCCAAACAGCAGCTGGATCAGCAATTAGCTAGTTCAGCAGTTACTCTCCCTTCCCCCTGGATCCTCTTCCCTGACTTGCCTGTGGACAAGCACATGCCCATGGGGTTCCAGTCTGTTCACAATCACCCCTTTCTAATTGTCTACCCAATGGACTTCAGTCTTGCTTAGCCAGCCCCACAAGTGTAAGCCAATTCCTTGTAATAGATCCCTGATATATACTCCCAGTTCTGTTTTTCAGGTAGAATCTTGACTTCTTCTATACTACTTATTGAATGATGATTAAGAGAGACCTCTGACTCCCTTTTCCCATTATTTGGCATTTTCTCTCAGTAACTCAACAAAGAGCAGAACAGAATATATGTGATAAGGGTATTATAGAGCATGGATGGTCAGCGATGAGCCTATAACACTTTTCAATTTAAAGACACAAAACTCATTCTATCTAAAAGCAGGGATTACCTTAACTTCAAAATATCTTCAAGTATGGTATTGTGGGGACCCACTTGGAACCCCAGGGTTGGTATGAAGATTATTTTAAGCTGAAGACATTTTGGATTCAACAGATGCAGAAAGAAGCCTTCCTGGAGCTTCCCTTATCTGATTGATAGCAGAAACTTCTGGGGAATGAGACTACCATAAATTCCATCTTCAGGGTGACTTTTACTCCCAAAAGTACACCAAGAGTAAACCCACCATAAACCCCTCTACTGGGGAATTTTATGGCCCTGACGACATGATGAAACTACCCTCATATGCATAGGCCAACATTACCACAAAGTTTCTTATCTTCTTTTGTCTTTCCTAAAGAAATCAATTTGTATTTCCCATAGAAGCCTTTCTTCCCCTCCCTTTCCCCTACTAAGTTAGGTAGATAAGCCCCAACTTTAAGCATTTAATGATGGAGTTCAGAACATGCTACCCCAAAATATGCAGCTCTGGTATATTGACCATTTTGAGTTAAAGGCACTTGAAAAACAGCAAAACAAAAACACTCTGACCTTCCTGTTTTTCATAAAGGCAGACGAAATTCCCACATGAAAGATGTCCTCCCTATACCAGAAGGAAAGTAATGTTCTTAATATCAAGGATGAGATGCTAAAAGCAAGAGAACTCTACACAAACAGACCTGGTTAAAATAATTCTTATCTTCCTTTAGCCTCCCCACACAGTTTAGTCACTTTTCCACAATTGCCTTTCTTTGTTTAACCTAATATAGTCTTGTCATCTCTTTGGGTCATTCCTTATGAAGGATCCTGTGCCACATAAAACTTGTTATACTTAAATGTATGCTCTTCTTCCGTTGACCTTTCTTTTGTCAATCTAATGCTCAGACCCAGCCAAAAAGAACCCTAAGAGGGTAAAAAGTGATGAAATAAAATTGACGTTTTAAGGCGAGACAAGAAAATTTAAACATAAAATTCTCTGTGTCTGTTTGGGTCTCCCCCACCTCCTTCCCAACTGTGCAGCGTGCATCTGCATTACACCTTAACCAAGCCTCCTCAAAGATGTGAATGCCTCCTCCACTGTAAAAGATCATTTCTCCCCCCTTTCTTCTGATGCTAGCAATGTGACTTCTTAAAAGAACAGCATTCTTTCCCAACTCTGTAAGGGGTCGTAATGACTTGCAACTCGCTTTGTACATGCTTACCTGGACTATATATATCTTTGGAGAACTTTATGTAAAATATCAGTATGTCATTTTGGCATATGATCATTTGTCCAGAAAATGTATGAGTGTGCCTTCGACTTTTAACAGGTATTAACAGTTCTCAGAGCTTTCTGAGACTCTCTCGGGTTATAATCCTCAGTTTGGCTCGAATAAAATTCCCTTTTTTCTTCTTTGTTAATTGAATTTTCATTGACAAAGGTAAAAGTTTGCCTCCCCTACAATGAGCGAGCTATTTCTTTTGTTAGCTCCCATATGTATATGAATAAACATTTTTTCTTTGTTAATCTGTCTTTTGTCAGTCTAATTCACAGGTTCCCAGACACTGAACTTAAGAGGGTAAAGTTTTTCTTCCCCAACAATATAGGTTTTTAAATCTAATTTTTTATATATATATATATAAAATTTTTTTAAAATAAATTTATTTTATTTATTTTTGACTGCGATGGGTCTTCACTGCTGTGCTGCTTTCTCTAGTTGCGGCAAGTGGGGGCTTCTCTTGTTGCGGAGCACAGGCTCTAGGTGCAAGGGCTTCAGCAGTTGTGGCTCGTGAGCTCTAGAGCGCAGGCTCAGTAGTTGTGGCGCACGGGCTTAGTTGCTTCGCAGCATGTGGGATCTTCCCGGGCTAGGGATCGAACCCATGTCCCCTGCATTGGCAGGCGGAGTTTAAACCACTGCGCCACCAGGTAAGCCCATGTACTTCTCTTTAAGATATGATTACAAAAATATATTTAACAAGATAAATAATCTAAACAAATATATAAAAAGGATATGTTTTGTTGGGCTTTCCTTCAGAGTACTATATTAAGTCATCAACCTCCAGAAGTGAAAGGGGGCTTAAAAAAAAGCCACAATAAAATAATAGAAAAGTTCTACTTTTTTTTTTTTTTTTTTTACTTTTTTTAAACTTCACTGAGCTACTTTTCTTGTTTGACTGAAACAAAAGGAGTTTTAAATTTCCATTTCATTTCTGACTCTGCAATCAAACTAGGTAACTGTGCACAAAAAACAAAATAGTTCCTTAAAAACTAAAAGCTCACAAATGCTTATACAACTAAAGACTATATACTTGATGCACAGCTATCAAAGAGCAGCTATTCAGCTTTTTTTTCTTTTTTTGTTTTGGCATAATCTAGAAAGATTAGTAAATATTTTAAGGGAAGTTCAATTCCATGTTATCACTACAGAAGATACCATATCTGTCTTTGTAAAATGTCTGTGGGCATAAACAACACAATTCTTCTCACATGTTCTTATTAAAACAATAAAGCAAAAGACAAAAAGCAAATCAAAGTCCCATAATCTGCTTTCAGAGAGTAGTACTGTCACAGCTAAAAAAAACAAAACAAAAAAGGTTTATCCTCACACAGTTTACTGAGTTTACTGCCTATGTTAACAGGACTTACTATTTACATTGTCTTCATTAGCACAGTTTTATTATTCTAGGAGACTCTAAACCAAGAAAACAGAAGTTACATATAACTTTATTGTTCATTAATGAAAACCAAATCATCTCTTTAGCAAAAGCATCAAAAACAGTTTACAACCCAAGACTCTCTGAACCTCTTTTCTCAAAAGTTCCTTTGCTATTTCCACCAATCCATCATGATTATATCACAAACCTTACCCAATCCTTACATTAAGCCCCTGTATTGAAAGATCTAGGAACCTCCCTGGTGGTGCAGTGGTTAAGAATCCACCTGCCAGGGACTTCCCTCGTGGTGCAGTAGTTAAGAATCCGCCTGCCAATGCAGGGGACACGGGTTTGATCCCTGGTCCGGGAAGATCCCACATGCTGTGGAGCAACTAAGTCCGTGCACCACAACTACTGAGCCTGCGCTCTAGAGTCCGCAAGCCACAACTACTGAAGCCCGCGCGCCTAGAGCCCATGCTCCACAACAAGAGAAGCCACCGCAATGAGAAGCCCGCAAACCGCAACTAAGAGTAGCCCCCCTTCGTCGCAACTAGAGAAAGCCTGCGTGCAGCAACGAAGACCCAATGCAGACAAAAATAAATAAAATAAATACATAAATAAAGAATCCGCCTGCCAATGCGGGGGACACAGGTTCGAGCCCTGGTCCGGGAAGATCCCACATGCTGTGGAGCAACTAAGCCCGTGCACCACAACTACTGAGCCTGTGCTCTAGAGCCTGTGAGCCACAAGTACTGAAGCCCGTGAGCCACAGCTACTGAAGGCCACAAGCCTAGAGCCCGTGCTCTGCAACAAAAGAAGCCACCGCAATGAGAAGCCCGCGGACCGCAAAGAAGAGCAGCCCCTGCTTCGCTGAAGAAAGAGAAAGCCCTCTCTTTCGCTAGAGAAAGCCTGTGCACAGCAACGAAGACCCAATGCAACCAAAAATAAATAAATTACTTAATTAAAAAAACAAAGAAAGATCTACCTTACTTCAAAATCTCAGTAAATCAGATCCTGCCCTTCTCCCTCTGAGACCATCATAGTCTTGGAGGTAGGCAGCATTCTCTCCTACCAATGTAAGCAATAAACTCAGCTTTATCTTACTAACAGGTTATTCTGATAATATCTGGGGAGTCAGCTGAAATTTGGTACTCCCTAGCTTGGTGATTTAAGTCCAAATCAAATAGAAAATTTAACATCACTGTTTCAATTTCTAAATTGGATATCTTAACATTTCATCTTTCAGAATCCAATTATTTAGCACTTTGCTTACTTGTGAACCTAAAAGTAAACCAAAAAGGGTTTAATAAGCAAATAGAGTTCATTAAGTTCGAGCACAAAATAGCTATCAAGAAATTTGTACACTCTACTCACAAATTAGCCCCTCATCCCTCACTGAGCACATATTTGCTCTCACCTTACAGACAATTCCTGCCTGTTAGGCCCAGTGCCTCTTAGTCAGCTGTCTCTCCCACCTCTCCTAGATTCCAAATCAGTTCCACTCTCTTCAAGTTGCCTATATCTCCATCCCCACCTCACTTCCCATAATGTTAGCATAGGACATTGCATCCTATTTCTTTCTAAAGTTACAATCCATCAACTTCCTCTAACATTCCTTATTACATAAAGAATTTATGTAACTTATTATCCCTCTTATCCTTTTAAGGCTCTCTAAAGAAGAGAGAGTATTTTAAATATCATCTCCTCCCATCTCAAAATATCTTACTCCTTTACCATATTCCTACTACTTGATTTTTCTAACCAATCCTCTCTACCAGGTCTTTATGCTCAGCCTACAAGTCTCTCCCATCTAAAATCAAAGATAAAAAAGCTACACCCTCCCAGAATCCTTTCTCTTCTATTAAAACTAGTTTCTAGAAAATAACACTTTACTTTTGTTGTCTCCATTTCCTTATCTCTCATTCTCTATCTCCAGCCTGTACTGTCTTCAGCCCTGAGAATTAGAAGTGAAGTCACTAAAAACCAGATTGTCAGGACTTCCCTGGTGGTCCAGTGTTAAAGAATCCGCCTTCTAATGCAGGGAATGCGGGTTCAATCTCTGGTCGGGGAACTAAGCCTGTGCACCTCAACTAGAGAGAAGCCCACGTGCCGCAAACTACAGAGCCCACACACCACAACTAGAGAGAGAAAACCTGCACACCAGAACCAGAGAGAAGCCACAAGAAGAGCCCATGCGCCTCAACAAAAGATCCCACATGCCACAACGAAGATCCCACGTGCCACAACTAAGACCCAATGCAGCCAAAAATTAAAATAAATAAATAAAATAAATATTAAAAACAAAACTAAAACTAAAAAAACAGATTGCCAATTACAACAGACACCTCTGCAGCATTTAACCATTCCTTCCTTCTAGACCTGGGCATCCAATATGGTAGCCACTAGATACATGTGCCTATTGAGCACTAACAATGCGACTGGTCCACATAGAGATGTTTATAAAATACGTGCTAGATTTTGAAAATAATTAGTATATAAAAAAGAACGTAGGACTTCCCTGATGGCACAGTGGTTAAGAAACTGCCTGCCAATGCAGTCAACACCAGTTCGATCCCTGATCCAGGAAGATCCCACATGCTGCAGAGCAACCAAGCCCATGTGCCACAACTACTGAGCCTGCGCTCTAGAGCCCACGAGCCACAACTACCGAGCCCGCACATTCTGCGACAAGAGAAGCCACTGCAATGAGAAGCCCGCTCACAGCAACGAAGAGTAGCCCCCACTCACTGCAACTAGAGAAAGCCCTTGTGCGGCAACGAAGACCCAACGCGGCCAAAAATAAAAAAAAAAAAAAAGAATGTAAAGCACCTCACTAAATTTGTATATTGATACATATTAAAATGATATTTGGGGTATACTGAATAAGATATATTGTTAAAATTAATTTCACTTTTTACTTTTTTAAAATTAATTAATTAATTTATTTTTGGCTGCGTTGGGTCTTCGTTGCTGCACGCGGGCTTTCTCTAGCTGTGGCGAGTGGGAGCTACTCTTTGTTGCGGTGTGCGGGCTTCTCATTGCAGTGGCTTCTCTTGTTGCACAGCACAGGCTCTAGGCACGTGGGCTCGGTAGTTGTGGCTCACAGGTTCTAGAGTGCAGGCTCAGTAGTTGTGACACACAGGCTTAGCTGCTCCGCGGCATGTGGGATCTTCCCGGACCAGGGATCGAACCCATGTCTCCTGCATTGGCAGGCGGATTCTTAATCACTGCGCCACCAGGGAAGTCCCCACTTTTTACTTTCTAAATGTGGTTACTAAAAAATTTTTAATTACATAAAACTTATAATGACATAAAATTACGTATGTGTCCCATGAGGTTTCCATTTCTATTTCTGTTTCCTCCTCTGATTTTCTAAGCCTAGTCTCCTCTGGTTCCTTTCCTCCTCTATTTCCTCCTTTCTTCAGAAGTTGAGAATCTCAACTTTATAGAGATTTCTCATTTCCCATAACAGTAAAACCAACTCAACGATGCTACAAGAGTAAACATAATGAAATGCAAAAGTTTTTAATGGTTCCTTGGATTAAGTTCAAACTTCTCCAACAGAGCACACCAGGTGCCTGCCCCCTCAGGTCATATGACTCCTACCCTCCCACTCTTCAGCTCTGCCCAGTGCACTCTAGCAAGCCAAACTCCTTCTTTCTCCCATACCTCTGTAGGTACCTCTGCCAGGAATATGTTTCCTCTCTTCTTACTAATAATTAAGAAGCAAAGCTTCCAGCCATATCATTTGATTGTTGTTTGGCTCCAGGTCTGGATCAAACAGGTAAAGCCCTACTCTGCAGAGAACTAAAGTTCAGATATAGCTGAAACAAGAGACCCAAGTACTTAGGACTGTCAATTTAGGAACAAGAGTTATAAAGAACAGGTATTTCAAAATTCATTTTTCCCTTTAAAATACGAGTTCTGAAGAAGGATTCTAAGGATAGAACTTACCGGAAGTGCTGGATGTTTGGCACTATACATGCATGAGGGACTCTGACAATCTTAGGTATTCCCGTAGTGCCTGATGTATGGAGAACATAGGCCAAGCAATGCTTTAGCCTCACATCCATGTGCTCTTCTGCCTTTTCTTCACTGCTGTTCTCAGAATTCATGCTCTCTGTCATTTTTTCTTTTTCATATGTCTCTCTTCTTATGCTATTATTTAGCATCAAGCTCACCTCAACATTTTTCCAGTGAAGTCTGAAGAGTACTAGGTCGTTATGTTCTACTGTAAACATATCATAGTTCAATAATGTTTCATAGGAAGATTTGAATTTCTATGTTAAATGGGGAACAAAGTTTTACAACATTAATGTTAAAAGGCATTCTCTTTTATATAGAATATTAAGTATTCATTTACTCATTCAACATAGTTTTTTTTTTTTTTTTTTAAGTACAGCTGACTTTTGAACATGGGTTTGAATTGCGCAGGTCCACTTATATCCGAGGTTGGTTGAATCTGCTGATGCGGGTACCAAGGACAACTGTAAAGTTATAGGCGAATTTTCCACTGCGCAGAAGTCAGTGCCCCTAACCCCTGAGTTGTTCAAGGGTCAACTGTACTTGCTATATATCCAAGAATAAAAAGATAAATGAGAAACCTCCAAGAGTAAAGTGCGGTGCTGACTTTCAAACTCATCTTTAAAATAGAGACATAAAAACACACAACTGCAGTGCAATGTGGTGTGATAATGAAATATGCTTTAAATGTGAATGAGAACAGGGGATTTCCCTGGCGGTCCAGTGGTTAAGACTCCATGCTTCCACTGCAGGGGGCGCAGGATCCATGGTCCGGGAACTAAGATCCCACATACCGCGCGGCACAGCCAAAATCAATCAATCAATCAATCAAAAAAAAAAAAACATGAATGAGAACAGAGAAGGGTGAACTTAACTTGCCTGGAAGGTCAGAGATTGATTCTTCATATGTAATATTTGTGTTATAAGTAGCTATTCTCCAAATAAAGAGGGGTACTTTAAACAAACAAGTCAATACACAGTATCTGACCTGACAAAGCTGGTGTTATGGAGAACAGTAAGCACTCCAATAAGCTGCGGAATTGGGGGAGATGGAGAAGATAAGTAGTGCTGTTGATAGGAGATGAGATGCTAATCCTTAATAACTGTATACTCAACACCAAGGAATTTAGACCTTAACCTGTGATGGGATCCAACTGAAAGTGGCAATAGCACAGACTAGACTTTGCTTATCAAGGAGAGACTGATAGGCAAGACTCTGATAAATGAGAGCCTTTAATGAACCTTTCATAACAATTCACATATGCTATATGGGTCTGAATGGTCTGTTGCAGCAGAAGTAGACAGAAAGGGTCTATGAAGAAAGAATCAATAGGACTTGATGACTTTCTGGATAGGGAGTGAGCCTGAGAAGATTCCTGAGTTTCTGGCTCAGTTATTTGGTAGATGGAAATAGATTAATACAGAAGTTTCCTTTGAGTATATCTTTTTAGGTTGATAAGCAGCAGCTTAATGAAGCATAACAAGTTTTCACAATAAAGAAATCAATATAAATGAGAGGAAAAGATCACAACCCAGGACCAGGAGTTTTCTGTTTGTGTTTGTGTTGTGGTTTTAGGTGTAAGGTGTGGTATATCCTGTAATGTAAACAATATTAAGGCCCACATATCCTTAAGACCTAGCTCAAAAACCATCCTCCTCCATTAAAACTGTCCTATCTCTACTAGGTTACATATACTTCGCTTAGGGCAATATCACACTATGCAGACCTTCGGAGTACTAACCTTTTCTCTCCAACTATATAAGCAACTGGGGGGCAAGAATCATTATCTTAGGCTGCTTTCACATACCAATGCCCTCCCAAACACCCTGTCTCTAGTGCAGAGTTTCTCAATCTAATCACTACTGACATTCTGGAACAGTTAAATCTTTGTGGGGACTGTCTTATGCATTGTAGGGTTTTTAGCAGCATCCCTGGCCTCTACCCATTAGAAGCCAGTGCACCCCCTTTCCATCATGACAATAAAAAATATCTCCAGACATTGCAGAATGTTTCCTGGCAGGTAAAATCATGGCCAGCTGAAAACCACTACTCTAGTGGATCATGGGCATATAGTAGATGCTCAGTAAATACACTGATTGCTCCTGTGTTAAGTGAAGGAAGAACACTTCATCAAAACCCGCAGGATTTTACACCATCATCAAAATCATGGAACAGGAAGCAAGGTACTTTCTCTGGGGTTTGCTGCTATGTACTCAACTCCTTCCTATATGCAGTTATAAAGAATAGCTTGATATTGACAATTAATTCTCCCACCCACCCACCTTGTCTATAAAACTTTCACCAAGGTTGTTAAAAAAATAAATATCACATCCTCATTTTAGTCTTGCTAACTTATCAACAAATAACCAATTTGAGGAACAGAAGAGAAAACTGTGGCCAGACACTGATATATGTGTACTTAGAAAATATTTATTAACCAAATTAATACTTTATTGTCTCTTTCTGGAGGCCTTACTCTAGTACCCATTATTCTCTAGGACGTCCTCCATATAATATCTGAAGCTCTTGAATTGTCTTACTACTATATATTACAGATATAGATGCACACATATACACAAATAGGTAAAATGCATTTAAGTTACCCACAATATAAAATGGTTCATATAGGAAATGGGTAATAATAGGCTAAATTGAATATAGTTTCTATAATGTTTTCTCCATGGTAAAACAATATTTTATAAACAAGAAATGAAGAAATAATAATGAAACATGGGGTACCCTGCTTAACATATAATACCAATTCTTGCCCCTAAAGCAGTGTTTCTTGGCTAGATCTCTGGTTGGCAGTCACTTAAAAATAAAAAAAATAATAAATTTAGTTTTCCAGAAAGGTCTGGTTTAAGTGCCAATCTCTTTTTCAAAATCTTAGCTTGGATACAGTTCTTTAATGTTGCTGACCACTGTAAGTTGCCATAAATACACCAAGATAAAAGTATCAAGTATTATAAAAGTTTCCTACTATAAGAACAACTTTGGAAAGAGAAAGTAAATTCAAAACAATGCACAATACATTATTACAAGGCTAGAAGATATGTCCATGCCATTGAGCAGTGGTTCTCAGTGGAGCATGCGGGGTGGAGGGTGCCTTCAGGAGACATCTGGCAATGTCTGAAGACAATTTTGGTTGTTGCAACTAGGGGGTGCTACTGGCAATTATTAGATGAGGCCATGGGGGTTACCAAACATCCTATCATGTACAGGACACTCCTCACAACAAACACCCAACCCAAAATGTCAACAGTGCTGAGACCAAGAAATTTTGCTGAGTTAGTGAATTTAGAAATCAAGACAGGGGATGGGACCCCTTCAATTGAAAAGTAAATGTAACACATAAAAATACAAACAAACAACTGAAATGCCCACACTTACATTAATTTGCTGTTTTTCAACAAGGATATACTTTAGATTACATTTTTTCATAAAATGAATTGATAATGCTGGTGGTGAATCTGGATCAATAGGTGCATAAGCAGCCGGGACTTGGAGAATTCTAAAGAAACAAAGTACAGAGTCAGCACAGAATATCTGTTGAAAATAATCTTACTTTAAGATATCAAATTTTTAGTTCTAAAAAATATTACCCTAAAATCCAAGAGGGTAAGTTTATCCCAGGATGGCAGTACAGACCAATTTCCCGAATTCCTTGAAAGTCACAATGTAACAGCAGAAAATTTGATAATTCTGAAGCAGCGTTAACCACAGTCTTGTAGGTGTAATAAACTGGAGGCTGGTTGTTACATTCATCAAAACATACAGCTATTTTATCCGAATAACGGGAGGCAGCTTGATGCACCAATTCCTGAAGAGTCATTTCACTGAAGTTTATCTGAACATCACTGGTAGCAGAGAATTCTACCTATTTCCAGAAATGTTAGGGGGACAAGGAGTTTTAGGGAGTTTGTTGGGGGGCGGGAAGTAGAGAAAAAATTCTATACAATCACTCCTCACAAAAATAACTACATCAAAGACACACAGTTAAAGAATCTCTGAACTACCAACTGTCTATGGTAACTTTGCTGAGAACAATGAGGTTGAAATTTTGATACAAGCAACCTAACTCCCTGTCAGAGGTGGAAGAAAATTTGAGAGGGGAATGGTATATACATAGATGAGGATGAAACAAGCAGAAATGTAGAATTCTCTCAAAACAGAACACAGGGCTTCCCTGGTGGCGCAGTGGTTGAGAATCTGCCTGCCAACGCAGGGGACACGGGTTCGAGCCCTGGTCTGGGAAGATCCCACATGCCGCGGAGTGACTAGGCCCGTGAGCCACAATTACTGAGCCTGCGCGTCTGGAGCCTGTGCTCCGCAACAAGAGAGGCCACGATAGTGAGAGGCCCGCGCACCGCGATGAAGAGTGGCCCCCACTTGCCGTAACTAGAGAAAGCCCTCACACAGAAACGAAGACCCAACACAGCCAAAAATAAATGAATAAATAAATAAAATAAAAAAAAAAAAACAGAACACAAAGTAAAAAAGAAATGAATAATAATAAATAATTACTCAAAATAAAACCAAATCTAAAGTACCACATGCTCAATTTTTTCATTTTTCTTCAGTTGTTACACATTGATTAAAATAAAGTGGTTACAATCCTGTATGGTAACTTTGAAAAGACTAATGCAAATGAAGTCTGCTTTTAGGAACTGAATTTAGGTGATAGCAAAACCAACCTCTGATAGAAAGAAGAGAAAAAACCCTTACATCCATCCAGTTTTAGTTCTCTATATATAAACTATGCTTATTATTATTGTAACACAGCAAGCCACTTTTATAATTGTTAAGAAGTAAGCTCTTCATACTCTAGTTTGATATTTATTTGTTTGTTTGTTTGGTTTGTTTGTTTGTCAGCTTGCAGGATCTTAGTTCCCCGACCAGAGATCCAACCCAGGGCCCCAAGAGCGCCAAGTCCTAACCACTGGACCACCAGGAAATTCCCTCTAGTTTGATTTTTAAATTGTCAATAAATTCATTTAAATTTAGACTCTAAATATAGTATTACGACTCGGTAAAGTATTGTATCAATACAATGCTCTTTGGGCTTCTCAATGCAGATTCTATAAAAAGAAAATCTGGGGCTTCCCTGGTGGCCCAGTGGTTAAGAATCTGCCTGCCAATGCAGGGGACACAGGTTAGAGCCCTGGTCCGGGAAGATCCCACATGCCTCGGAGCAACTAAGCCCGTGCACCACAACTACTGAGCCTGCGCTCTAGAGCCCGCGAGTCACAACTACTGAGCCCGCGCGCCACAACTACTGAAGCCTGCATGCCTAGAGCCCGTGCTCTGCAACAAGAGAAGCCACCGCAGTGAGAAGCCCGAGCACCACATCGTAGAGTAGCCCCTGCTCGCCGCAACTAGAAAAAGCCCAAGCGCAGCAACGAAGACCCAACACAGCCAAAAATAAATAAATAAAAATTTTTTTTAAAGTTAAAAAAAAAAGGAAATCTGAAACAGTATTTCATCAAAGAAATTTTAGGGATGACTGAACAACAACAAAAAAACTTCACAACTCCTAGTATTTCCTTGAAGGTAAAGGTGATTTTTGTTTTCCCACTGTGAAATTTATTTTCTGGATTTCAAAGCAAATAAGATTTATTAAATAGTCTGTTTTAATTATTCAAGTTTTTTATTTGTTTATGCTTATTTGAACTCATTTCCCTACTGATTCATCCATGTCATTTAATCAATATCAATTACAGAAAATAAAACATTTCTAAAGAGAGCAAAATGAACCAATAACTGCTGACACCCATAAGGTTTGGAAATGCTATGATTTCTAAACACAAAATTTTTAAATATAAAGTAACTTTAGTACTTAGTCTTTTCCATAAATACTAGCTCTTTCTGTGATGCACAAGATAAAATTTTTAAGCTTTCCTCATACACACAAATGACCGTTATGTAAATATAAGGAAAGCTTTTCATAACATGCACTAAAATTATGGGAATGAGTCCATTCTTCAAGATTCAGTTAGTGCAGAAGGGGACCTTCTGCTTCCCTCTCCCCAAACGAATAACAAATTGCCTATACTACAGAATGTATTATACTAAAGCATTTTAACAAAAGGTTATAGTCTACATGCAAAAAAAAAAAAAAAAGCACTGTTTTAATGCAAAAACACATCCAGCAGTTAATTTTCCACAGGAGGACAATTTGATTAATATACTATAATCTAAAATCCCTTGACATCAAAGTAAGGGGCAAGATTATAAAATGGATTAAATTCTTTTAAAAAAAGTCATTTTTTATGACAAATTACAAGATTCACCACACATATCTATACAACAATTAAAATGTTTTTAAACTTTTAATTGCCAGTTTCCCAGTGGCTGCTATAGAGAATTAAGGCAAAATCTATTCTTGTTGTCTAAGGTTTTCATTTTCATTAACTGAATCATAAATACATTCGCTCCAATAGAGAATGCTATACTAACTGGATGCCCAAACATTTCTGGGACCATATAAGAAGGGGGTGGGGGGGGAAGCAAAATCTGATAAACAGATTATATATGTAATGGGATCATTAAGTTTTAAGATATTTGCTACTTGATATCTGTAGAGGCTGCTACTTTAGTCATCAGAAGTCTCAGGGGCTCTCCCTAGGTTATTGGCTATTTTAAAGACATAAATAATCTAAAAACTTTATTTTCCCGTATCCACCAGCTTCTTAACTTTCACTAAGCAACTACGTTTAATAACAATGCACTTTATACCTTCCAACACATTTTTTCAATTGCTTTTCGAAACCACGCTAACAAGACAGGGTAGGCTTATTTCCGTTCGAAATAAGGAGCAGAGGGTCTAAGGCAGGGTGAGTGGGGAGAGCACATGGGTCAAGTTCAGCTTTTTGCACCACTCCATCCCTCCAGACACCACTGATTCAACTCCGAGGCCAGGCGGTTGCCCAGAAGCTAAGCAAACCTGTGCGCAGTCAGCCGCAGGTGTCTTCGTACTTCGCCTCCCTCACACATGTCCCCAGTGGATACCGCCTCCTGCCGAGACCCACTCAGAAGGCGTAGGGGTGAGGGGGTAGCGGGGAGGTCCGAGCCCATACGGACCTTCTCCCGACAATCCAACCCCAACACTTCTTCACACACAGCGAATAAACCAACACCTTAAAGCCGACCCACCGCGCAGCCCACCGGGCTCTCTGGTTCCTAGAAATGTTTCTCGTCGCCTTGCTGACGTCAGCACGAGCGACCCGGGGCAGGCAGCGTCCTTCTGCCCCGCCCCTTCCCGGAGCTGCGGAGCCAATGGGAGAGAAGTGTTGGCTGCTTTGCTGCCCGCTCTCGTTTCAGATTTCTGGTCTGGTCTTGCTGGGTTTTGGACAGGGTTTGCAAGGACTTTGAAGTTGACCCGGTTGGAGTCGTACCCTTTCATATTTGCCAAGAAACTCCGGGCAAGAATCTTTAATTCCAAGCAGCTGTCTCCTCGTTCACAAAGTGGGGATAAAGATATTACGTAGAGTTAATGTGAAGAGCGATGAAATCATTGTGAAATAAGAGTGACTGGACTTCATGCGTTGGACTTTTTTTTATAACCTGCCCTACACTGTGGGGAACTGTGCAACAATAAAGCCTGCAAACGAAGTCCCTGTCATAAGTAGGCTGACATTTTAATCGGAAGAGATGAATTTAAACGATAACTAAGAAAATTTCAACTTTCAACAGGAGCTATAAAGAAAACAGGTCTGAGGAGGGTTACTTAAGCTATACGCTGAATAAAAATCTGTTTTTAAGGGAATTTTAGTTGGAGGCGTTTAAGTTAGTTATTTAAAATGTCAAGAGCAGTAACAGTGATATTTTTTAAAGCTACTGTGCCGGTAGCAGAGAGGAAATTGAAACCGAGTCCCCCCTACTGAGTTTATGATTAATCTCTCCCTCCACAACTGTATTCCCTTTCTTGTCCCTTCTGACCTCAATCCTGTGTTAACTGAACACTAATCAAAGTCAGATGAGTAAGACTGCTGTTGTTGACAACATCGTTAATGTACTAAAATTGCTGTTGTAGATATATGCATCATCATTAACATACAAACTCAGAATGTTTCTCCAAGGCAAGATGAGCTCACAGACCTGTATCACCTGGCCAGAGAATCATAAACTGGAGACAACCTGGCTCACAAAACCATGATTAAGAAATGTAAGAAGACTGTGATTAACCCCAGTTTCTTTGTTCTTCCCCTTTAAAACGTCCCTGACTCAAAGACCAAGATGGGGTGAATCTGAGATCTATCTCCCACATCCTTGCTTGGCACCCTGCAAATAAACCCGTACTTTGCTGCAAACACCTGCTGTCAAAGAGTTTGGCTTTCTGCACCTGGCACACAGGATCTCTTGCTCAGTTACAAAGTGATCAGGGTTTTGGTTTTGTTTTGGCTAGGGGAAGGACTGAGGAGGCAGCCGGGCATCAATAAACGATACATGAAAAGGCATAGGATGCTTTCGTGTCCTTAGGCGTTGGTGGCAAGAAACTATAGCAGTAATCCAAGCAAGAGATACCTCCACTTGCCCATGAGACATTCACCAGGTTGTACTATGGGTCTTTTATTTGGGGAGGGGCCACTCAAAGGTGTCTCTTTGTTTCTATATTTGGGAATGACACCATTATCCACCCAGTGAGACAGTAAAAAAACCCTAGATATCCACTCCCACCCAACTTCTTTTTTACCCTCCTGTATGCAATTAGATCCTACGTCCTCTACTCCGCAATCTCTAGACCAATGCCCAGCTGGCTATATCAGAATCGTTTGTGGTAATGTTAAACAACACAGATTCCAGATTCCTGGATCTCCATCCCAAGAGGTTCTGAATTCATTTTCTAGTGAGGGAGGGGCCTGCAATCTGCATTCCTCCCCTGCCCCCCATCTGCATTCTTTAAATGATAACATTGTCATCTCCACTACTGCTATGTTAGTTCAGGTCTTCTTGGTCAGTGTTTCCCTAAAGCCCTTCCAGTCTTGCTTGGCTACAGTAGACTCTGAACTGCTGCCAGGATAATGTCTGTTTCATTATTGAAAATATCATTTTTCAATTCTGATATTAATGATAGCTTTTTAAAGTTTTTTTTCCCCCCTTGCAGTCTCTATTTCTTCTGTTGGTTTTGGATTCTTTCATGTTAGAGGCTTCCACGGGTGTCTGGTAATAATCATTGATTATCTAATCATATTTAAAAGTGGGCATTTAAAAGCTGATTGGAAGCTCTGAATCCGTGGAGCAAGTGTTTTGAAAATCAAATGAGAGAAAAGGGCTGCAGGGGTGGGAGGAAGGTCTCAGAATTCAGTATAAAATTTTTCACTTAATTCTATTCCAGGTGCCTGATGTCCTCCAATACAAAGACCCTCTGTTTTACTCTCTCCCAAACAAAACGGCCTTCAGAGTTAAGCTTAAGGGTGCTGGGAGGTAGCATAAGGGTGTAACTCATTCCTAAGTGAATTTCCAATCCTTTTAGTTACCATCTTTACCCCTGCTTCCAAAAGCCAGTTTCTCAGTTTTTAAGGGTGCTCTATGATGTAAATAGGAGTGCTTATTGGCTTTGCTCACTGCTGGTTTAGTCTAGCTTTTCCAAATCAGCCAAGCCTTTGCTTTTTTGCTTTTTTAAAAAAATTAATGAGTTTATTTATTTATTTATTGGCCACGCCATGCGGCATGTGGGATCTTAGTTCCCCAACGAGGGATTGAACCCATGCCCCCTGCAGTAGAAGCGCAGAGTCCTAACCACTGGACCGCCCAGGAATTCCCTGAGCCCGTTGCTTTTGATTTCAGAATTTTGTTTCTGTTATCTCTTTCCCTCTATCCTTGAGAGTTTGTGACTCTAAAAATCCCTTCACTGTCATTTTCAGGGGGTCTAAGAGGGAGCAAATGTAGAAGACTATGTTCATTTTTACCTGGTAATCTAGAGTGATCATTCTAGAACATACACCAGAGCAGCAACAGCACTCTCCTGCTTAAGAAGCTTCAGTGGGCTCTCATTGCCTGCATGACATTCAGACTCTAGCAAGGTAAACAAGATAGTTTGTTATCTTTCTAGCCTAATCTCTCACAGTTGGCTACTGCTTCCTCACCCCCATGCTCCACATTCCCCACACCTGGTACTGTAAGATCCAGCTATAATAAGACCCTAGTAAGTCTTCTGAGCCTACCAAACCCTTATCAAGTCTCCACACCTGTGCTTTGGCTGAGTCACAGGCTGAAAAACCCTTTCCCTCCCCACACCTGCTTGATGAACGTTTATTCCTCTTGTGAAAAAAGTTCTAACCTCACCTCCTCAATGCCTTTCTTCAAGCCTTGTATGAGAATTTACCCCATCCAACCCCCATCCCATAAACCTAGCATACTGCTGGGAAGAGCAATTTGCCATGGGCCCTGAGTGTCCCTGCAAATTTTTGCTGGGTACGCAAAGAATGCAAGGTACTGACTGCTCTTTATCCAGGTCATTTTTCAGGGTTGTTCGGGGTGATCAATCTGCAGAGCTGAGGTAATGCCTTCCCCAAGCAGCAAGCTTTCTTCCACTTACTGTAAAAGGAATGAATCCCCCCCAAACTTAGTATTCCTTTCCTGTAACGCAACCCACTGTGTGTGCAGACATCCACCTATGTCTATCTTAGTTACCCGAGGGGGACTGAGGAGGCATGGAGAATTGACAGACATGAAGCTCCAGCTACTGCTTTTGCCATGAGTAATGAAGTTCTCTTTGACCCAGGAATCTCACGTCCACTACCATGAAACAGTAACACACTGGCTTATTAGCTTTTAAATAGGGTACAAGCCTTCCCAAATGGTGACTTACACTTCTCATAGGACCTGTAACAGCTGCATTATTTCCAAGTCTGCCTTCATTTAATCCCTTCTTGACAGCAGAGATTCATGTGTTTTGCACCTGTTTCCTCAACTATCTTTTTACTCTTCCCCATCTATTTACTACATCATTCCAATTCCCAAGAAGTATCAAATGCCTGCCCCAGTACCTTGCTGATCCTTTGCACATTTATTGGTACATTCTCATTCCACTGCTTCTCTTCAGCTACTTCCCAACTCATCTCTCAGTTGCCAACGTCATTGTTTCTTTCAAAAATAAAAATTATTTCAAAAGTAATTTTGAGGGACTTCCCTGGAGGTCCTGTGGTTAAGGCTCTGCGCTTCTACTGCAAGGGGCACGGGTTCGATCTTTGGTCAAGGAAGGTCCGGCATGCCACGCAGCGCGGCCAAAATAAGTAAATAAATAAAATAAATACGCTTAAAAAATTTCTAAACAACAACAACAAAAAAATTTGAAAACCTTTGACCCTACCCCAAGACAAGGTTAGGTCCCTGTTATGTGCTCTGGTAGCACTGTAGCCCACATCACAGTTGGGACAGCGGTGTGTGATTTACTCTAAGGGAGCTCAGCTGCCCGTGGGTTCATTCAGGTTTGGCATTTTTGTCAGGTGATTGTGAAAGAACGGAGGGATGAGGGAAGTTAGGCTTTTTGCAACAGTGAGCCCGTTAGAGTCCTCTAGAGGGAATTCCCTGGCGGTCCGGTGGTTAGGACTCTGCGCTGCCACTGCAGAGGACATGGGTTCGATACCTGGTTGGGGAACTGAGATCCTGCGTGCCGTGGCCAAAAAAAAAAAAAAAAAAAATTGATGTTGCAGTCTTGAAACAGGTTGGAGACTCTGGCAGGGTTTCTAGGGTGCAGTCTTGAGAATTCTATCTTCTTCTGGAAACCTCAGCCTTTACTCTTAAGGCCTTCAACTGACTGGATGAGGCACACCCACATTACGGAGGGTGATCTGCTTGACTCAGAGTCTGCTGATTTACACGTTCATCCCAGGTAAAAAAAAATACCTTCACAGCAACGTCCAGACTGGTGTTTGAACAACGTGGCGCCAAAGCCTAGCCAAACTGAAACACAAAATTAACCATCACATCCAACATACCCATCAGTGGAGCCAAACAAGCAATCTTCAAGGATTGAGGTAGAGTGCAAGCGCCCACTTGGGTCTCCGTTGTGTAATCGTTTCCTGTTTGTCATAGTGCAGTGAGAAATTGATTCACTTTGTTATAAAGCAGAAACTAACACACCAGTGTAAAGCAATTATACTCCAATAAAGATGTTAAAAAAAAAAAATGAAAGAAATTCTAAAAAGGTTAAAAGCATTGGTTCCTGCCCTCCAACAAATTCTCAGCTACATGAGAAGACAATTTCTGCACACAAAAACATAAATTAACATGGCATTTTTTGCAGTTTTCTCTAAAATGTCTGAGTGAGCAGTTTTTTTCTGAGAGGACTGGATTTTCTTTTTGATCTCTTTATGAAACATGAAGGCAATTTTCCTTAGAGGAGGTGACTACACCCTACTTGAAACCCTAAGAAAGGCATCAGAAACTCAAGTGAGTTAATCATATTAATATGATTAACTTAAGTCTACCTGTCAGAGCAAACTTTGCTAGATTCCAGGGAAGAAATAGAGATAATATCTAAAGTTGGTACAGTAAGAAGTAAATAGTATGAGCTGTTTAAAACATAGAGATTAACAACAGAAAAAATATTTAAAAGTGGATGCACTACAGAGGACTGGAGAGGGCAGTGACCTCTTTCTTCATTTTTAACTATATGCATGTATTATTTTGATAGTTTTTTTTAGAGGTAGGACCCTGGTATCTTTATTTTTAAAGACTCGTTTTTTAAAGTAGTTTTAGGTTCATAGCAAAGTTGAGCAGAAAGTACAGAGTTCCCATATGCCCCCTGCCCCCGCATAAAATAATCTCCCCCATTATTAATATCCCCCCCCGGAAGTGGTCCATTTGTTACAGGTGATCATTACACTGACACATCATTATCACCCAAAATTTATAGTTTACATTAGGGTTTATTCTTGGTGTCATACATTCTACAGATTTGGACAAATATATAATGACATGTATCCACCATCATAGTAACATACAAAATAGTTTCACTATCCTAAAAATTCCCTGTGCTTCACCTATTCATCCCTCTCTCCCCACCAGCTCCTGGCAACCACTGATCTTTTTTATTCTCTCCATAGTTTTGCCTTTTCCAGAATGTCATATAGTTGGAATCATACAGTATGTACTCTTTTCAGATAGGCTTCTTTCACTTTGTAATATCCATTTAAGTTCCCTCCACATCTTTTCACGGCTTGACAGCTCATTTCTTCTCAGGACTGAATAATATTCCATTGTCTGGATGTACCACAGTTTATTCATGTACCTACTTTATTTTTATTTTAAAAAGTACTCCTCCCCAACACACACACGCAGTTTGGGAATCTAAGCCTCCTCTTCTGTGACACCTTCCCTATTCTTGCTAGTGTTTCCACACAACTTGGCACGAACATAGTGCTTACTTAGCACTGCATTTCTAATTATTTTATTTGTCCCTCCTACTCAGCCAGTAGTTTTGCCTGGCTCATCAGAGATGGTCTATTTACTGAAATGCCTGAACCAGAGAAATAAGATATGACTAGCTGGTGCCAAGAATGGATCCTGGATGTGACTGTCACTGTGCTGTTCACCATAATGCACTACCTAAAAGTCACTATTTAGAAAAAGTACACACGCATATTTAAATGTACTCATTACATATATTTGTCACCAGCACATCACAAGGAAGTCACAAAAAGTAGGCTTAGTTTAGTACACAATATAGATCCTGTGAAAACACATTTCTCATTTGCTCTGCAGTTTACAATACCTATATAAATTTAAAGCAGTTAAACAACATTTGAGATTACACTGGTATAAAATTGTAATTCACACTTCAGAAACTTGTGAAATAAAAGGCCATGATGGAGAAAGAGTAAGAAATTTGTAGAATTACCAAACTGTCACAGTACCATTTTCCTTTATAAAAGCATCTCAATAAAACAAAATAAAAACTATGGAAAACACAAAAGTCAAATCAGAGATTTTGGTTTAGTACTTTCCCTGAGTCTCTTGTTTTTAAAAAAATCAAAGTAAGTAAGGCTGGTTCAAAACTGACCCATAAGGTCTTGCCTCCTCCATACGCTGCCATGAGGAATACATTAAGGCAAGAGGCTATACACACAAATGGTCCCAGGGCTTTATTCAGATGCCAGTTTGCTTGTGTTACCACCACAGGGTTATCTGACCCACTGCTGCCCGCTGCACATGGGCTTTAAGAGCTGTCAGCATTTTCTCTTGGCCTGCCATGATACAACACATGAGACTAAATACCAAATGAAGACAAAAGATTATGGTTATTAATAAATATTACAATTCTAGGTGGATTTGGACACTATGTACACCAAATCATGGTAATAACACAGAAACAAACACTTTTATGTTTTAAAAATCTTACATAAACAAGGGTTCAGGGCAAGTCATTTTAAAGTTTTAAATCTCAGATGTTAAAAAACAAACAAACAAACAAAAACCTTTAAAAAAATCTAATTCATTAGATCCCAATAAAACAAAGTAGAAAAAGTGATACGTTGATGCTCGGAATTAGACGAGCATGCTAATTGAAAAAAGTTGTTGTCTCCTTGTTCCTTAAAATTGGCCCCTACAATGTTTCTACTTGATCATCTCATTGCATACACAGTATATTTGCAAGTGATCAAGCACTTCATTAAAAAAGCATATAATCAAATTAAGGGTAAAAGGTTTGTTAGAATCTAAAAAATTATTTTTTACTTCAAATGTACCAGGTTACTTGCTGGGCTTCTACTATAAGGGCACTAAGTAGTATGGATCATACTTTCTGGTCAAATGTAGGAAAATATTTTGCACAGCCATGTTTTTACAGTCATTCTCAGAGCATCTCAAAGATAGGTTGCAAATTACTGCTGTATGTCTCCCTCTTGAAATCTCGATTGCAGACCAACGGCCAACATTTCAAAAGCTAATAATCATGCACTGTCTTAAAACTGAGGGGTGGAATGATGGCTCTAACCACCAAAATAACTGCTGCTAGTTATTTAATTTAGTAATATAAGCACCTCATTGCACAGGTGGGGAAAGTGAGGCACAAAAAGGTGCTTCTTCTGTTTTTTGTTTTTTTTAAAGATAACTCTTGATGCTAGATAACTTTGGGGTATAATGGATTCAAGGTTTTCATGAAATGTTATACTTAACTCACATGTCCTGTTTGCATCACAACACCTTAGTCTAACCTCTTGCAAACTCTTTAAAGCATGGACCTGGCAAATGCCACTGACCACCTGCCTTCTCTGACCAGGTGAAAAAGGCTAGCCAACGCTTGAGCGAAAAAAAAGAATACCACATATTGTTGTATTATATGTAATTAGCAAGGTTCAATTATGAAAATATTCCATAACTGAATTTCCATAACTCTCAAACATTCCACAAAATTCTCTAAGAACATGTGGGAGAGTAGAGTACCTGGCAATCCTCTCTTAAACAGAAATTTACCGATTCATTGCATTACTGTTGATGATCTGAAGTTAAATGTATACGATTTCTAAAAAGAAAAGTACTAAACTACTAAATAAAACTGAAAGGATTATCCAAGTTCCTAGATAATACCAAAATATTTATCTAGGATTACTAAAGAAATCATAGCACTTTGGTACCCTTTTCAGAAAAAAATCTCAAAACATAACACAAGCATGTGGCATTTCACACTGTACCGAGTAACAGTAAATGGAGGTGTAACCACTATAACTTCTCCACTAACTTTGTGTTTTGAAACATCGTGTCTGCCCCTAGCAGCTACCATTCCAGTTTCACAGGGTATTTTCCAGTCAGACAAGCTGTACAATGATGGTTCTTTTCAAGACATTCCAGACCATTCCCATTTTCTTGAACCATAACATCTTCCTTTGTACAATGACCGTTCTTTTCAAAACATTCCAGACCATTCCCATTTTCTTGAACCATAATATCTTGCCTTTTCACTTTCCGTTTTTTAAATGTTATCCCTTCTTGTACAGATGAAACCAGTCCTTCTACTGACAGATACACAACACTGTTTGCTCCTACGGGGGAAAGACGGGGAAAAAGGTCATGAGACTTCCTTTGGAAAGGAAGAACTGCCTTAACAGTGAATAGTTACAAACAGGAAAACATAAGCCAAAATAAAAATTTCTCCTTTAGCCCCTGTCTCTCTCTATTTTTTTAATTTTTAAAAATTTATTTATTTATTTTTTGGCTGCGTGGCTTGTGGGATCTTAGTTCCCTGACCAGGGACTGAACCCGGGCCCTCGGCAGTGAGAGCTGGAGTCCTAACCACTGGACCACCAGGGAATTTTCTCCATTAGCCTCTCTTAAAAAAAAAAAGGCGGGGCGTGGGGGGGGCTGGTGGTGGTGGTGGCTGGAGAATCAATAAAACTCAGGGCCTTTATTATTTTTTTTCGATTTTAAATTGGAATTTAAGGGATAACAATTTAAAATAGCAGTGGAGGATTCAAGTCTAGAATGGCTTCAGAAGGCTTTAGGAGTCATTTTCTTGAATAACAGATCTTGAAGTCAGGAAGATATGGGTTCACATTTAAGCTCAAGGTCACTTACTTTTCCTAAGCCTTTTTTTTTCAGCTATCAGATAAGGGAAATATTGCCTAATTGTAGCATTTTTGTGATGTTATTATGATAATATAGATATGTTCCTGGCAAACAGTGAGTGCTCACAATATATCAGTTGGGTGACATTCAAAATATTTAATTGGTAAGGTACAGGCATGACCAGTCAAGAGAAACAACAGCCGTAAACAATCAGTGTGGAGGTACCATACATGGATGAACACGTATGTGATATTTATAGTTTATACCTCACCTGAATTTGAAAGGCAAATGTCTTATCAAGGATAACCTCCATCTTCAAGACTTATGACCTCATTATTAAAGATAAGCCTATATAAGCTTTTCACTTTTTGATTTGTACCCACATCCAAATTATTCTATTAGAATCTGTGGTGAAATTGCTTTTGTTTTTCTTCTGATCTGACCTTTGGGAGGCTTTAACTGATTAGCAGTTCTCTCTACTAGGAAAGCCTTTCTTCCTTCTTCTCTGATCTCACCTTAGCCTAGCTCTCCATCACAGCACTCACTATGGTGTCCACACATATCAGGCTCTCTCACTATTCATCTGCTCAACACATACAACATTTACTTTCAATAAATACTGAACACTATTTTTTATTAAAAGTGTAAAGATGAACAAGCTTGGATTTTCTGTTAATAAATGAATAAAGATAAAATTTTATAGAAATTGTAATACCTACCTAGATGATCTGAGATATGCTCAAATTCTGGTTTATTGGCAATAAGCTCTTCTTTTGTTGGTATGTTTATTCCCATGAAGCATGGATATCTAATTGGTGGTGAAGCTACGCGAATGTGTACCTTGGAAAGAAATCATTTCACACATTCATTAGTTTGATATTCACTGTAAGAACAATTATGCAAAATTCTGTCACTGACAAATACAACATAAAATTGTTTTACAGAATACTTTAACAACATACGGGTAATAAAGCATACTAAAAAATTTCTTTCACTATAATAGGTGGAAAAGAATCCTAGAAAATCATGTGATATACATATAGAACTCCAGTGTTCAGTCAGAACTACTTTTAGAATTAATTCATTACCAAGAATCCTACTTGAGCAGCCCTGTCCTAGACTCCAAAGTGTCCTGAACAAGAATTTCAAAATGTTAGCCACTTGTAAAGGGTTCTTTTTACAGAGATGCCCATTGTTTCCTTCTGTCACCTACTAACAAGGACCTTGCTTTCTTCTGATCTGTCATTTCTCATTTATTATATTCCTAGGACCACCTTCATTCTTTTCTTCTAACACTTGAATGGCACCTTTGCCTACCTCTTATTTTACCTTTTTAAAAAGAAAAATAACATCTACCAGGATATAATAAAAACCTTACTACTACTACAAAGAGCTATGTTTGTCTATTTTTTTAATCTATCATTATATTCTGCCTTTTGTCAGGAACATTTACATAGCTATAATCAGTGTCCACATTTACTTTTTACCTTTCTTGTAACAGCAAAGATTTTCCCGTGTTTTGCAGTCTTCATAATCATAGTTTTTAATGGTTGCATCGTATTTCATCATACTGATGTATCAATTTACTAAATTATTTCCTGCTGGTAGATATATGACCTATTTCCAGTTCTTTTGTTTGTTTATTTGTGTCTATTCTTTTTTACTATTGTAATGGATCTGAACTTGCTTTCTAAATAGACTGTCATACTGCTTTCTATACCATTTTCTCCACAATAGATTTTATTTCTAAATCTGATCAACTATTAGCTGTAAATGATATCTCACTTCAGTAATTTGAATTACTGAACTATTTAGTTAGAATAAGCTTTGAGATTTGAAAATATAACCTAATGTGTCAAATTTATTACACTAGGATTGCTTCTATATCTTCAAAAAGAAAAAGTAATCAATACTCTACAAATTTAAAAGTATTCTATTTTGTGGTCTGTTAGTTTTAAAATTAGGTTTATAAAAATTTTAACATAAAATTTTCATGACTATCATATTGTAATTATTGGTGCTTCAGGATAGGTGTTTTAACATTACTTACCTCTTTTGCACCAGATTCTTTGAGCAATTTGATTATGGGTGAAATGGTATTGCCTCTCACAATTGAATCATCTACAAGAACAATTCTTTTGCCTTTAAAGTTGTCCGACAATACTCCAAATTTTTTCGCAACACCAAGTTGTCTTAACCTCATGTTTGGCTGAATGAATGTTCTTCCTACATACCGGTTTTTACATAGCACCTCCACATATGGAAGCCCACACTGACAGAGAAGGAATAAAAGGACAATGAGTAGCACATATACAGAGAACTCTAGGGTTCTGTTTTCTCTAGGTCATGTTTCCGTTATAACATGTATGTAAAAAATTTTAAATGTGGTTGTTATTCTGAGCTCTCCATCATCTATAATTTTCCTTCACTATTTAAACTGTAGGGAAGAAAACGCAAAAAGAAAAATTATTGAAAGTCCTCTACTTAGTAGGAAAAACAATTCATTTTGCTAGAATTTGTAATGCTTCTTTCTTAAACACATATTATTTCTCTATCTTGGAAAAAAACACCAAGAATGTGAACACATGACAAAGAATAAATCACTGTCAGAAAAATTCACATATTTAAAAATTGTCAGCCGGAAATGAATTAAAACCAGTAGGCTAAGGAGATACTTTCTGAGGGACAGGAGGTGACTTATCCATCTAACAAGGTAATACTTCTCTAAAATGTGTGCATATTATTTCATTTAAAAATTCACAAACTAAACTTTCCAACGTAGTGAATGTTGGGTATTATACACCAGGATCACTATAATTACACATTCTACCTGGTTATGAAAAATGAAATTAAGTATAGTACTAAGAACATTATACAAAATTAACATAAACAACTTTATTATCACCCACATTCAGTAGGGAATAAATACACCAGTGGCTTGTGAGGGTACTTAATAATAAGCAAATATTACCACTAAATTCTATATATAGTCACGATATTATTTGTTTAAAATGAAGGGGATCGTTTTCCTAGTCTTTGGGTCAACTTTTTGTGGACCCATTAAAAAATAGTGCCACTGAATGAAAAGGCTGGAAAATAAGTAACTCTTGCAAAGGAACTAACACTTTCTTTTTCCTTACAATAAACTGATGAGTTTCTCTTTATATACATGGATTTCTAATCTCAGTGCTAAATGAGCAAATCACTGTGTGTTAATTAAGAGAAAATACCTTTGCTGCGTAACCAAGGGCAGCAGGCGTAGCAGATTCCGGGACAGTGCTAACTAAATCCGCATCCACAGGGGCTTCAATTGCCAGCTGCAGACCACAACGGTATCTTACTGTGTAAACCATTTGGTCTGGAATGTTTGGAAAAGGAAATAAATTTTTACTTACTATAATATAGCACAGCATAATATCACTATTCTAAGAAACTAGCTTGTTAGAACTCTATAGAATTGAGCGTGCAGCAACGAAGACTCAACACAGCCAAAAATAAATAAATAAATAAATTAATTGAAAAAGAAAAGCAAGACAAAAAAACCACTAAAGTGGAAACACATAAACTGGGGGAATTCACTCTTTAAAAAAAGAATTAACCTTAATACATATCTGAAAATCATAATCCTTACTCCTAAAAGGAAAACAAAATCCAAGAGTCAGATGAAAAGGAAAAACTGTGATCTTATGACTTGTAAGCTCAGTCCCAAAATTCGCAACATATAACTATGTGCCTTCAAAGAGCCAGGTAAGCCTTTGGGCCCAAGAATTGCCATGTTTCAATGAGGTAAATAATAGATTTATATCAATAGTTAGAGATATTTTACTTACCTTCAAATATACTATCTGGTCTTGCAAAATAAACATATTCAAAGATACAGAAAGCCATTGGGTTTCCTTCAGACCTTGGTATAATATCAAGAGTTTGGACATTATGTCTGGATATTTCCACAATTTCTCCAGGCAAGATTTCACGGTAATATCTTGGGAAACAATATTAAAGAAGACTATAAATAAACCAGTCAAATTAAGGCAAATTATCTATTATAAAGCACACAGAGTCCCTTCCCTTATAAAGGAAAAATGGCTCAATTTAATATAAAGTCTATTGGCTTAAAAAATTAAAAAGTAGTATTCCTGGGCTTCCCTGGTGGCACCGTGGTTAAGAATCTGCCTGCCAATGCAGGGGACACGGGTTTGATCCCTGGCCCAGGAGGATCCCACATGCCACGGAGCAACTAAGCCCGTGCACCACAACTACTGAGCCTGTGCTCTAGAGCCCATGAGCCACAACTACTGAAGCCCGCACCTAGAGCCCGTGCTCCCCGACAAGACAAGCCATGACAATGAGAAGCCCGCGCACTGCAACAAAGAGTAGCCCCCACTCGCTGCAACTAGAGAAAGCCCGCACACAGCAACAAAGACCCAATGCAGCCAAAAATAAAAACAACTAAATAAATAAATTTATTAAAAAAAAAAAACTAGTATTCCTCCAGCAGTAATTTCCATAAATCTGTTACCCTTAAATTCAAATTTAGAATTTAAAAAATTAAAAGCCCTATATTTTATTGATTTTTAAAAACATGAAGGCTAAAGAGAACATTTTTATCCTGGCTTAAATTTTTTGCTCATAACTATTACTTGTTGAGGAGATTCTTCCTTTCTAAAATAAGTCGCATGGTATTTTGAAAACAGGATGCCAGTTCCAGGATTAGAAGGTATTACTGGGACATTAATGTCAGTGCAACTGCTGAGCACAATGTACAAAAGGAACTGCATTTATAAACATGTATTCTTGCAGACATCAGAAACAAAAAAAATTTTTTTTATTGATGTGGAAAAAGTTGATCTGCTGAGTGAGATAAAACTTACCTTGCACCAATAGATAAAAAGCTACAAGATTCTGAGGACACCACCCATCCTTCTGTTTCTGAAGATTTTTTTTCTGTAAATCACAAGACAATCGATTCAGTTACTGAATTCAAGAAATTTTAAAAGAGGCTACGTATTTCAAGAGAACAGTTAAACACCAAATAGGTAAGCAAAAGAGCTCATAGAATATCCATTACTATGACTTTAAGAGCATATGGTTCCTCATTTGAATAGAAACAAAGATAAAATTAATAATCCCAGGATTCCTTCAAACAATATGGTTTCATGGCTTGAATAAGACATCTGATAAGTCAAAAAGAAAATCACTGAAATCATACTGCACAAATGAAAAAGCTGGGCAAAGGATATGAATAGGCCACTCAGACAGGACAAAACAGGAATGTCCATTAAATATATTAAAAATGGCTCAGCTCAGAAATACTCAAGGAAACGTACTTTGAAAACTAAGTGCCATTTTTTTCTTTTTTACCTAGCTTTTACTCAATAAGCTCCTTATACCTAAAGATTTCAGGGTGTGCCAATAGTAGGACAATGACTTGGGAAAGCATTATAAAATTATATTTCTTTTGAAGTTCATTACCTTTATCATTTATATCAGATACAGGAATAAGACGACCAATGCACAGAGGACGATTTCCATAAGGATCTCGTACTGCATAAATCACATCTCTGTGCATTATAATCAGCGAGTATGCCGTGGGTGCTTCCTTCATTAAGTTTTTAATCCTGGAATCAATTAAATAATTGAATGAATAATTTTAGTTATAAACACATGCAAGACCAAGCTCTCATTACCAGAGCTGCACACTCAGCCTACTTTTACCATTACCTTGCCACCCAGTCTGGGGTGTCATCTTGTTCCTGAGGAGGGGTATACGCCAGTAACTGGGTGATCATTTCGCTATCAGAACTTGTTGACAGACCAATACCATGACGCAGAAGCTATTTGGAAAGGAGAAAAGTTGCAATCATTAGAGGGGAAGCTTTAACTCACCCCTCACCCAATAGCCTGCCAAGAGAAGAGATCAGGCATTGTGTAGATGCTCAGTTAAGGAATCCTGCCTCCTACCAATTGTAGGTGTGTATGCATAATAACGGAGAACCGCTGCTGGAGGCAATGGGAAGTGTCTGAATCTTTTCAAACAGGAAAAAAAGGGGGGAAAAAGTGCTTTAGGAGGTATACAGGAAAGCTTTTGAAAACTAAGTTTGATGGAATGTAGACCTGCAGTGGGTGGCTGGAGGAGGGGGACGGAGAAGGCATGAGGGTTTGGGATTATGGTTCTAACTTTTTCAGCCCTCGACACTCCTGACAGATAGGACACATTCCCGTAAGAGTGGCACACTGCAGTGCAGACTCTCAACTCAGATTTTTTGGTGGTGGTGACGGTGGCTACCCATCCTCACTGATCATCCCTGATGCAGCGAAATGCGTAGAGGTGAAGTCTAGCATCTGGGTAAGGGGTTAGGCGAAAAATAATGACCTGGGTATTGTTTAGGATGGAACTTCCAGTGGTACCTCTAAATAGTGAGTTTTTAAATAATTTTTACTTCATATTTATATTTTTTAAATTGTCTGAATAAAAAAAAATTTTTCATTTCGGAGGAAAAAAACTGTATTATTGTAATGACAATGCCAGAGCTTAAGAAGAGGGCAGGACAAAGTTCTGGAAATACTTAAATCAATTTTCCAAATCTCAACTCCAAAGCAGTGCATCAGAATCACCTTAGGAGCTTATTAAAATGCAGACTCAGCAACCAGTCCCTCCCCAGACTCTGGGGAGGAATCTCTTAGAATTTGTAATTATAACAAGTACTCCAGCTAATTCTGATACAGTTGTTCTTTGCAGTTAGATAACAGGTAGCAACAATAGGATAATATCCTTTTCCAAGTTCCTCAATAACTTCTTTTCAGTAATTTATTACAATCATGAAAAAAGCATTAAAAAAACCTTACCTTTTTCCTTAAGCGAGCAGCATTTACCAATTCACCATTATGTGCCACAGCTATTTTCCCATGAAGTGTTTCAACAACAAAGGGCTGGCAATTTTCTAATTCACAGTTTCCTGTAGTGGCGTACCTCGTGTGTCCAATTCCAAGATTTGAAGTATATAATTTCTTCAAATTGTCTTCAGTAAAGACGTGATTTACAAGACCCATTCCCTTGCAAAGTCAAAGTAAGAGCTCATTTTAGGGAAAAAAACACTAGTAGCATTTTTATATGTCTCTGCTCAGACAATCCCAAATTACAAAATGCAGTTCACTTAATTTCTCTGTGCTTCAGAATTCTAATCTTAAAAAAAAAAAAGGGACTAACCTAATTGTAAGAACTGTGATGCATTAAAATATATATTTGAGGTGAAATTCACATAACATAAAATTAACCATTTTAAAGTGAAAAATTCAGTGGTATTTAATGTAGTCACAATGTTGAAGTGCTTGTTTTATAGGATACTTTTTGATAAAACATTGAAGAACAGATGTACTAAGCTAACATTTGTCAAATACAATAAACTAAATTATTTGTAATTTTAAATTAAAGCATGTTAAAGTATTCAAATAAATGACTTGTCTGAGTCAGTCTAGCAAATCATCACTGGGAGAGAAATAAAAATAGAAATGACAAATAGAAATGGTTGACCCTTGAACGATATAGGCTTGGACTGCACAGGTCCACTTTTTCATGGATTTTTTTCAATAAATATATCAGAAAATTTTTTTGGAGATTTGCAACAATTTAAAAATACTTGGCAGATGAACCGTGTAGCCTAGAGTAACTGAAAAAAATTAAGAAAAAGATGGGTATGTCATGAATAAAATATATGTAGATACTAGTCTATTTTATCATTTACTACCACAAAATATACACAATCCTATTACAAAATGTTAACATTTATCAAAACTTATGCACACAACAAACATAAACCATAAACTGTGCTATTTGCTGTTTCGAGAAATGTAAACAAACATAAAGGTGCAGTATTACATCATAACTGCATAAAATGAACTGCAGTCCGTACAGTAATACTGTAATAACTTCGGAGCCCCCTCCTGTTAATACTGCAGGGAGCTCAAGTGCTGCAAGTACCCACTTAAAATGCCATGTGGCACTAATCCTCTCCGGGTGAGCCCTTCATCTCTACCTCAAGTTCCCTATTGCAGTAAAATGTCTCCTCTCCCAGTTCCTGCGTATTTTTCTTCGTGTTTTACTGCAATACCGTAAACCTTGAGTAACACCGTGGGACCCATACAAAGTGCCACTAGTGATGCTGGAAGTGCTCCCAAGAAGCAGTCACGCCTTTACAAGAAGAAGTTGGATTGCTTGATGTCTACTGTAGACTGAGGTCTGCAGCTGCGGCTGCCCCACCATTTCAAGATAAATGAATCCAGCATAAAGACCATTGTAAAAAAAGAGAAAAGGAAATATGTGAAGCCGTTGCTGCAGCTACACCAGCAGGCACAAAAATCTTGCACTTTTTGTGAAATACCCTTTTATGTCATATTGAAAATGCAGCTTTTATGTGGGTGCATGATTGTTATAAGAAAGGCATACCTATCTAATATGATTCGAGAAAAAGTGAGGTCATTATATGATGGCAATGCAAAAGGAAGGTGAAGGATCTAAAGCTGCAGAATTAAATGCCAGTAAAAGATGGTTGGATACTTTTAGGAAGAGATTTAGCTTAAACAATGTCAAGATAACAGGAGAAGTGACTTCTGCAGACCAAGGGGCAGCAGACAAGTTCCCAGACAGCATTAAGAAAATCATTGAGGAGAAAGGATATCTGCCTGAACAGGTTTTTAACGCAAAAAAAAAAAAGGTTTTAACGCAAAAGTGCCCTACTGTGGGAAATAAAATATACCACAAAGGACATTTATCAGTAAGGAAGTGAAGCAATGCAAGCACCAGGATTTAACGCAGTAAGGGATAAGCTAACTCTCCTGTTTTGTGCAAATGCAGTGGGGTTTAGGATCAGGACTGCCCTTATCTATAAAGCTGCTAATCCCCGAGCCTTGAGGGGAAAAGATAAACAGCACCTGCTAGTCTTTTTTTTTTTTTAAATAAATAAATTTATTTATTTATTTATTTTTGGCTGTGTTGGGTCTTTGTTGCTGCATGCGGGCTTTCTCTAGTTGTGGAGAGCAGGGGTTACTCTTCGTTGTGTTGCACAGGCTTCTCATTGCAGTGGCTTCTCTTGTTGCGGTGCCCGGGCTCTAGGCGTGCGGGCTTCAGTAGTTGTGGCTCACAGGCTCTAGAGCGCAGGCTCAGTAGTTGTGGTGCACGGGCTTAGTTGCTCTGCGGCATATGGGGTCTTCCTGGACCAGGGCTTGAACCCGTGTCCCCTGCATTGACAGGCGTATTCCTTTTTTAACAAATTTTTATTTATTTATTTATTTATGGCTGTGTTGGGTCTTTGTTTCTGTGCGAGAGCTTTCTCTAGTTGTGGCTTCCCTGGCTTTCTCTAGAGCGGGGGCCACTCTTCATTGCAGTGTGCAGGCCTCTCACTATCGCGGCCTCTCGTTGCGGAGCACAGGCTCCAGATGCGCAGGCTCAGTAATTGTGGCTCACAGGCCCAGCTGCTCCGCGGCATGTGGGATCTTCCCAGACCAGGGCTCGAACCCGTGTCCCCTGCATTGGCAGGCAGATTCTCAACCACTGCACCACCAGGGAAGCCCGACAGGTGTATTCTTAACCACTGCACCACCAGGGAAGTCCGGCTGCTAGTCTTTTAACTCATGGTTGTACAACAAGAAAGCCTGCACAACAAGAACACTTTTTCTGGACTGGTTCCATCAGTGCTTTATCCCTGAAGTCAGGAAGTACCTTGCTAGTAAGGGATTGACTTTTAAAGTTCTTTTGATATTGGACAACGCCCCTGCCACCCAGAACCCCATGAGTTCAACACGGTCAGACCCAAGCGGTCAAAGTGGTGTGCTTGCCGCCAAACATATCTCTAATTCAGCCTCCCTATCAGGGGATCATAAGGACCTTCAAGGCTCATTACACAAGGTACTGTATGGAGAGGACTGTCTACGCCATGGAAGACAAACCCAACAGAAAGAACATCATGGAAGACTGGAAGGATTACACCACTGAAGATGCCGCTGTTGTTAGAGAAAAAGCTGGAAAAGCCGTCAGGCCCAAAACAATAAATTCCTGCTGGAGAAAACTGTGTCCAGATGTTGTGCACGACTTCACAGGATTTACGACAGAACCAGTCAAAGAAATCATGAAAAAGATTGTGGATATGGCAAAAAAATAAAAAATAAAAATAAATATATAAATAAATATAAATGGGATGGGATGAAGGTGTGTGGGATGAAGGTGAAGATAGGGATCTTGGAGAAATTCAAGAGCTAACAGTCACCATACCAGAGGAATTAACAGAAGATGACTTGGTGGAGATGAGTGCTTTCGAACCAGTGCCAGATGATGAGGAATAAGACACAGAAGAAGCAGTGCCAGAAACAAACTGACACTCTGGCAGTAGGGTTCCGATTATTCAAGACTCTTTTTGGACTTCTTTTACAACATGGACCCTTCTATGATACAGGCACTGAAACTAAAGCAAACCGTGGAACGATTGGTACCACATAGAAACATTCTGGGAGAAATTAAAAAAGCAAAAAAGTCAGACAGAAATTATGACATATTCCCATCAAGTTACATACAGTGTACCTGCCTCTCCTGCCTCCCCTTCCCACCTCCTCCACCTCTTCCACACCTGGGACAGCAAGACCAACCCCTCCTCTTCCTCCTCCTCCTCAGCCTACTCATTAGGAATGAAGACTACTAGGATGAAGTCCTTTATGATGATCCACTTCCACTTAATGAATAGTGAATCATCAACATACTGTACAGTTAATAAACTTATCTGTTGTGGATGTGTGAGAGTCTTCTTGTGAAAATCTAGTAACTGTACAGCAAAAACCGTATGAGACATTTTTGTGTCACCACCATCACCATTGCCTAAGTAGTCATCGTGTACAACATCATGTGCAAGACCGGTATTAAAGTGGATAGTCCATCCTTACATAGGCATAAAGTGAGTGATACTTTATAACGATTCATTTATTAGTGTATAGGCTAGGCAACCATAAAGCAATCATATTGCTGCTTCTTTGTTACCAATGCATGAATTGTTATACCTATAAATATGAATTTTTTCACATTATCTTTTCATTTTTGAGGTCTAGTGTTAGTAATACATATAACATATACAGTGTTCTATATTATTAAGACATTAACATAGGTACCGACAGAATTTATCTTGTAAAAAGACAACATAAGCTTATTGTATCGATAAAGGCAGTACTATACTGTAAATGTATTTTCTCTCCTTTATGATTTTAATAATATTTTCTTTTCTCTAGCTTACTTTATTGTAAGAACGGTATATAATACATATGACATACAAAATATGTGTTAATCAACTGTTTATGTTATCAGTTAAGGTTTCCCGTCAACAGTAGGCTATTAGTGGTTAAGTTTTGGGGGAGTCAAAAGATATATGCAGATACTGGACTCCACGAAGGTCAGCGTCCATAACCTGCATTGTTCAAGGGTCAACTATACTTCTAATTACAGATTATTTTCATTCAAAGTTCCTCCCCTCACCACTATATACTAGTTATCTTTGGGCTATTGTTACCTTTATACTCAACATTTTTTAATGCTTAACTATACCTTGTGTGTTTTGAATGTTGGTATCGAATTCCCATCACTGGTCACAATACCAGCACTCTCCTGACCCCTGTGAATATAAAAAGGTATCAGCTGTTAAATTTACCCCATTGATAAGCTTCTTAATGACTTTTATGAAACATACTTTTCTCAATAACATCCATGAACTCAGTCTGACAACACAGTAAATGCTACTAGCACTAGTGCCACTTCCACATCATGTCATGATGATGACAATGACAACAATTAGCAATAGCAGCAGATGAGACTGAGTTCTAACTAATATGCCAGGCACTGTCCTAAGCATTTACATGAATGATCTAATTTATTAGGCTTTGAAAACAATCCTCTGAAGTAGGTACTATGATTACCATTCACATTTTACAGAAAAGGACAACACTAAACAAACAGAAGTAACTTGTCTAATGCCACACAGAGAATGGTGGCACGGCCAGGATTAGAACACAGACAATCTGACTTCAAAACTTGTACTTCTAACCTCTGTATTATGTGACCTCTAAATAAGGTTGAGTATGTAGATATAAATAAAAAGCTCCAAATAAAATAGCAGGTAAAATGCTTGTGGGTACTGGAATTATGAACAAAATTTATTTTTTTGTTTTGTTTTGCTTTTTGCACTCATCAAATTTTTTCTGACAAATAGCTATCACTTTTGTCTTCAGAAAATAAATGCTACTTCAAAAAACCCCAAGCTGATGAGGCACTCTGTATCTCATTTCCTGCATTAGTATTTTTAGGTGATGATACAAAGAAAGCCAGAAGCTAGGCTTCTAGCTAGGTAGGGTAACACACTGGTAAGACTTAGAGGATCTGCACCACAGTGGAGTACAAACTCAAAAGATACAGTAAAGGTTCAAAGTGCTCAACAATTTTTAATAGTTCTGAACAAGTGCTATAAATACTAGATGTTTATTAACAAATTTTTGTTCCAAAGAATATATATCACGGTAGAAATAAAAAGTAAATCTCTACCATAATATGTATGTATACATTAACAATTAATACATGATTTATTTGGTAAAAAGGATCTTTTCCAAAATTGTAATTGTTCAGACATTTTAATGACAAGAAAAACTACAATATTAAATGTACTTGCAAAGTAAAAATCTAAAAAATTAAAATTGAAGTGATTTTACTAAATGCTTTAAATTTTACTAAAAGCTTACCAATGCTTTAAATACTATGAACTATTATGCTGAAAACAGACATGCATAATACTCTACATCCTATATAAATGAATAATTTGTGACTTAGGATTTATTTATTTAGTGAAATGATGTGGTTTGTAGTTAACCAATGTTCAAAGACTAAGTGATTCATATCAGAGGAGAAATAAAAATGTTAGCCATAAACCTTAGGGCAGAAAGAACCTCTGCCAACCATTTCCAAAACAAACAAACAAAAAATCAACAATCATATAGTAAACTAGAAATAAAGACAAAAAAAGTTTTCTTTCCCTTTCCTCTCAAGGGTAATTTTTCCTTTAAAGCTGAAATGAATAACATTAGGAATCATTTAGGTCCAGGCTTCTTTAATCACAAAGCCTGCTTATTTGGCAGTTTCTCAAGTTACTCCCCTCAGGCAGCTTGAACCAGTTAAACTAGATCCTTTCAGCTCTTCAGAGCTTATTGACAACCAGCCGTCTGGTTTCCTAGGAAACAAAACCTTGGCTAGAAATAGTGAATCATTTCCAGGTCACTTTCAACATGGAGAGTGGAGCAGGAAAGCACTGGACTGAGGAAGAGGTTAAAGCTTTGCTAAGTATCTGGGCAGAAAAAAATATACGAAAACAACTTTATGGAACACTGAGAAATAAAGGAATATTTATCTACATTGCTAAAAGGCTGCAAGCACTAGGAGTATACAGAGATTGGAAACAGTGCCGGGCAAAGTACAAAAATCTCAAATATGAA